>NC_070627.1:23742408-25057342 GCF_947347685.1 Pleuronectes platessa | reverse complement strand
GGGGTGAGTAGTGAATGACACAAAGCTGCGTATTGGTAATTACAGCAAGATGCAGGGCTTCTATTATGGCCTCTGAGAAACTTTAAATCGATGTGAGATGTTTTCCAGACATTTTGTCAAAACGCCTATCTGCGATCGATACTGTTATAGGCCCGCACCTGTAACTAATTCCAAATCAATATGTTTTAAAATGCAGACATGTCTGCCAAGCTCGCTGTGAGGAGAGGAACTCGAACGAGTCGAATTACGCTCTGATGAAAACACAGGCAAAAGTCTGCAGCTTGAAAGTGCTCTCAGGTTTGTGACCGACAGTTCCAACCAGAAACCTCATAAATCTTTACACGTGAAAAAGGATGAGGTTCCTCGTATTGATCAAGCGGATTTGGTAAATATGTCTTGACCATTTTGGAGTCGACTTGAGCATGAAAGATTTGAAAGCTCGTAAGGAGAGGCATTTACTCCACACTGCGGCAATGATCGGTAGATCTAACAGCACTATTTGACATATAACTTCTATCCACATTAATGCCCGCATTATGCGTTCATGCATGTGAAGTGAGAGACAGATCATTTGCCATACCAGGATGCTCTTAGAGGAATTGCAGCCATTGGTATTTAGAGGATTGTGAGGATATGGGAGCCATTAAAGTCCATTGCAAGAGGTTGAGGGTGTCTAACAAGCCCCTGCAGCCATGAGTCATTAGTGCACGTGCTCTGCCCAATGATCGATGTTAATTTATGTCCGCTGCGGTCAGCTATCCACTCTCACTTTCAAGCTGATCAACTTTATTCCGTCTCCTCGCAAACACGTGTCCTCTTTGTTCATTTAGCATTCAAAGTCAGACCTGGGCACTCGATTGCACTCAGCCAAACAGTAGCTGCTGTGCATGGTGCGGAAATGCAGAGGCCACAGTCCTGTGAGGTATAAAGGACAGGGAGCTGGCACTGCTCCCCTGTCAGATAGCACAACTCTCTTTTAATGATGCATAGGTCCCTGGCATCCTTGGGGAGGATGTGTTCCTTGGGTCACAGTCCAGAAACCAGAAATTTAAAGTAGTTGCTTGTGATTCCCATGATTAATTTATATACCCTAGAAAAAATACAATGGTAATAATTCTTGTGCCCAGCGGATGGTGGTCGCAGGTGTCGGAAATACCAAATGGGATGAGGCCAAGCTAATGGTGCCTAGAAGGGAAACTATCTGTCAGGGATAATCCCTAATACTGTAGCACCCCGGCTTAGATAATGTGCTCGCCCCGCCTGTCTCACTAGGCCGTGATATTGAGATAGCTGTGGAGAAATGATTAAAGGGGGTATGGACATTGACTCGGATAAATGTACATATCCACAGTCAAGTGTGCCTGGTTTAATGTTTAGTGGTGATTAGCTTGCCACTCTGGAATAGCCAAACTAGGCTAAGAAGAAAGGAGTGTGAAGGGGGTCCTGCGATATCTGGTGAGCCTTGTTCTGCTCCACTACGCTCTGAGTAACTGGTTAATCACGTGACTGCAGAAATTAACTTCAGCAGCCTGGGAGGAGGTAAAGAATTTTTGCTGCTCTGTAACAATGATAAATGCGACATTCAGCACTGCACAGAGCAAAGCAACATCGGCCTGGCACCACATAATCATGGCTCAAAGTGTCAACACTCAAAACGGCTTGGATCATTGTGGTGATTATGAAATTAACTAATACTCACTATATAATACATCTTATCTGCACAGGCTCCTGTTAAAAGAGTTTGCTTCATCACAAAGGTGTCAGAATGAAAATGGCCAGATGAGCCTCCTGATCTCAGGTTACAGTGCATCTTATCCACTCAGTGACAAGGGAGCACAAACACGCCTGCAGCTCAGGTTGCCGCCTGCTGCTCATTGTGTTTAGGTGCATATTACACACGGACTAAGAGAAGATGGAGAATTTTGAAAGCTAACACACAGTCAACCTCACATGGCGTTTTGGGGTGGAAAGATCTTTGATGTGACGTCAATGTACGAAGACAGAAGGCACAAAGAGCCTTGGTGGTCTTTAGTCAGCTTGTGCTTTCATGGGAGCGAGTTGGGTCAGGATTTATGATGAGCGTACAAGCTCAATATTTCATTTCCACTTTTCAGACGCCAAGGGTTACACGTTTTAAGTGCTCTCCTTTAAGTGGTAGGTGTTGGTAGCAAGAAAAGCTTTCTTCTAGAAACTGGCTGATATGAACTTATCGCAGATACAGTTTATCAGTTTCGACACGTGTCAGCCGAAAGTTAACAGGAAACAGCAGATCAGCCCAACAAGAGATATGTTCAGACAGTTTCTCTGTAGCATGTTAAGTCCCCCAGAGGACACTGACTAGTTAATTTATCATCTGTAACATGTGCAAGGCTGTAGGCTACGACAGATTATTATCAGAAGTTCATCATGGAGCACTACATGCAATCGATGAGCTCAATAAAAAACAATCGGTAGCAAATTAATAGAGAAGAACACACGTGTATATCTTCCCCACACACAAGATGAGGAGATCACACTATATGCAATGACTGCTCCTCTACCTGGAAAAACAGCAACGGTCGAAGTCATTTATAGCATGTAATAAATAAAACAGCCCAACAGTCAAGCATGTTTCCCACTGATGGAGTACTCACTCAGTAAGTGGAGTCTGCTCGCTTTTCCACGACAGCAAAGACACAATCAGCCCTTTGGACCAGCTAGGAGAGAGAGAGGGAGAGAAAGAGAGTACATGAGAGAAATAAAACGAAGATCCAAACAGACTTTAGTTTTTTCTGTAGCAGAAGGGATATAACCTGCAAGATGCACCAGGATTTGTGATGCCCCTTCACCTTTTTCATAAGAGGCAAGGATACTGTAGGTGTCAGGATTCATGGATGAATGATTCGTCCTACAACAGCGTAGAATATGTATATATGTATGTATATATCATAAATATTATGAGTTTACTGCTGGTAACAAGCAAATACAGTATTTGTTTAAAGGCTCATTCAATCAGCATTAAATGATTAAACAGACTCCCGTCATTGTTTGAACAGACACTAACGTGGCATAATTTTTCTGAATCATTCCTAAATTATAATCCTACTAGGGATTGGCATAATAAATCGACGATCGATTATTGATCATTACGAATTTCGTCGATGACATTATTTTTTCATCGACGAAAAAATGGATCCCTTATGTGGCAGGAGGTCGGAATATCCGAGTTACCCTGAACGCTGCACAGTGAGGATGTTAGCAGCTGGAGGAAGGAGCCCGAAGCTAGCCTCCGCTGCTCGCTCAGCCTCATGTCCACACGCGGACCCTCAGTCCACGGGGAAGGGAACCCGCACAGACCCGGGTCTGGGTGAGGCGTTCTGGGAGTGAGGACGTGACAACAACCGGACTGAGAGGTCTGGTCAAATCCAGCTAGCTCTCAGCGGCTAGCTGCTCTCTCATCGGGGCTTAAGAGTACAGCAGCGCATATTTTCAAGTTTAACTGGCACAAGAGCATCTTGTAATAAAGATCTCAATGAGGAAACACGCTGTGTTTTTTCTATTTTCACTGCATTTTAATACAGCCTATAAATAGTGAATTTTAATATAAAAAAATTAATGATTAATCGAAAATCGATCGTTAATTCTCCCGACGATCGATTAAGACAATTTAATCGAATGCCCATCCCTAAATCCTACAATATATACTCATATTATAAATACATAATACAGTATATAGTAAATATACTAACATAGTTACCCTGGCACAGACATGTCACCAAAACAAATGTTAAGCAGAATTTGGGATAAATGTTTAAATATTGTTTTTGCGCCTATCCTCCTGTATTACTTCCATGTTCCATTCTGACCACATTAGTTGGTGCCTGAATAAAACAGGCTATAGGCTAAATGGGACAAGTTATAAGGACCTTAGAAAGAGGAGCTTAACATGTGCTCAATGCTAAGTGGCATTGAAATTACTTGCAACTGGTACCTAACTTTTCTATTTGGGTAGCCGAAATGAAATTTCTGCAAGATTTTGTGAGGCCACTTGTTAGGTCGTGGCTAAGTAGCTGAAGCATAATGTAGAATCCTGTTTTTGATTCTACTGGCAATTATGCCGTTGAACTAATTCTGTGAAATCAACAAAGTCCTCATACTTTTGGTTAACTAACTATTTTACCGAAATAGTTACGGGGTGTCGTGGTGACTTAAAACATTGAATACCAGTGAGATTCCTAAGCAGCGGCACTATGGGCTTTTCCACTGGAAAAGTAAAAACATGTAGCATTTGAAGATTTTGACTATTTAATATCGTAGTGAAGACGAAAAAAATTGACTAATATGCAGGCAAATTTTCGAGATACATTTGTTAGGTGGACAAACGTTACAGAACATTTGCTAACATGCTCGCAAAATCAAAGATGATTTCTTTGGAAACATCCCTGTCTGTGTGCATCTTGAAATCAAACCCCCACCAGCCCCTTCAAAAACGCAGCAAGCTAACCAGCTCACATACATAGTTACGGGATAGCAGTGACTAAACTTGGCTTTTCATTGTGCTGTGTCAGCAGCTGTGATCCATTTCAGGGCGTGGCCTTCAAAGTGGGAGGACTACAAGGGTGAAGCCTTCCTACAACTAGACACGCACCAAAACGAATCATTATGACCCAGATGTCCACAGTTACACTGAGTTGAGGCCTCAGTGTAATTTGGTTTCCACCAAGACTGACCTCAGCACAGCTATCACAAGAAGACTGGTTGACACTGCAGGTGGATATATAACCAGCCCAACTTGTCCTGGCTACAATAAAGGAAGCGCTTTATATTCAGCAGTTGCCCAGATATGAATATAGAGTATTTTCACGCAGCCGTTGTAAACATCAGACGGGAAACTTGTCTTTTCTTTGAGAAAAGCAAATGGCAAAACATTTTTACACCAAGGAAAAATAGGTAAGATATCCTAGGTATTATGCAAGCACCGTGCTTGAGGAAAACATGAACCTTGCTATAAACAGCCTCCTTTGGGAACTTGTTTGGGAAAGGGGAAACTTTTCAACACGGGGGAATGTATTGAAATTCAAGACTTAGTTCACTCAACACTTTAACATTCACACCCATGTTCTGCATAAGCAAATGTTCAGTTGGTGCTGTCCTCATTATGTTGAATTATTCAGGCAGGCCAGACCCAGTTTGTCATATTTGGAAACTACACTGACTTGATTGTTGATGACTTTTCATGCGCCTGCAGTTTTCAGCCCCTCAAACACAGCTTTAGGTTTTCGGCTGATTAATATTTTATGTCATTGACGCTCCACGAATCAATAAATGGGAACAAGTTGCAACGACAAATTCTGCAGCTCTATGACATTTTTTCTTTGCCTATTTTATCTCATTGTTCTGTTTTTCTGGTAGTTAATTGGTATGTTTCTCTCACACAGGTCCCAACAACCCTCATGCAGACACCTGTTTTCTGCAAATAACCTCGGCTGGACCTGACTTTACACTACCACCTCGAAAGAAACAGAAAAGTCCAGGAACTAGAACATGCAGCAGCTAAAGGCCCAGACTATTTGAGGAGATGATGACGAATAAAACAAGGCCAAATGCAGGCAAAAGTCGGAGTTACATATCAGATGGACAGAAATACAACTCCATCAACAACACACAAATCCCTTGCATTAATGGCGTAAGACTAACGTTTTTGCCTGTCTATCCTCGCTCTCTCACCCATACAGATCAGGGCAGTCTCAGCCACATAGATCATTCAGTCGACGCAGTGATCAGATAACCCCTAAAACAGCATGTTCCTGTCTCTCTATGTGTGAACAGAAGAACAATGGTTAATTTGTGGGCCTTCAGACCGGCAACCGCCCAGTATTACAACAGCACAGGGAACCGCATTGGTGGGGATGTGTCGTTTTAACTACCAGTGATGAAAATGAAATACGATCCAGAACTTGCAGTCTCAGAAGTAGCAACATATCTGTGAATTTGAAGGCTTATGTGACATTAAAACTGTGCACAATGCTTTAAAATGCACCTAAAACTGATCTGGTCTTTTTTTGCGACAGTCACAGGGATAAACAGCAGACATACTAAGTTGATGTCGCACAGTAATGTAGCAGGAATGTGCACTTGTGACCAAGAGACTAAAAAGAAATGGAACCAGTACACCTAGCTCCATTAACCCTACAGTGTCAAGTCTGTAAATACGATAACATATTTTCAAAATTAGGTTAAAATGTTTTTTTATCATTTCAGTTTGTCTCTGATGCCTCTTGGCTGCTGTTACAAACGACTTTTAAAACCTTGCATAGAATTTCTCCATTTCTCCATTACCCTACTTTCTTTCGGAGTAACTCAGCTCCTATGCACAGGTTTCTCAACCCCGGTAAGAGTTGAAGGGACTGCATGAAATATAATACATAGAAGTGCTGTGTGAGTCACATTCACACAGTACTTCTATATCAAGCACTTCTCTGTCACATCCAATTCACACACGGCAGCACAGCCAAATGTGGCAATTCAGGGTTCAGCCTCTTGCTCGAAGACATTTCAACATGTGAACCGGCTGGACCATGGATCAAACCCAGGATCTCCTGAGCAGTGTGCGAGCTGCTCAACCTACTGAGCCACAGACCCCCCACGTACATCCATGTATGTGGACGCAGATGTTTGCATAAGGGAACAGCAACACAACACAACATATATACACATTTAATGCAAGGATAAGTGTGAATGTTATTCTTGCTACATATAAATTTGTGTCGTCCAGATTAAGCCACTTTTCATTTGAAATTGAATGAGAGTTAAATAAGTTAAGGGTGGAGTGAGGGAAAGAAATTAAATAATCAATGACGCTTTCACATAAATTAATTAGAGCTGACAAAGTTGACTTTAAAGCTGTTGCACGCTGTTAATCTAAAAGGGATCAATCACATTAATTCCCTCTTCTCCTGGTTGGGCTCCCAAGTTGCATTAGAGGCTTTGTGTCTAACAAGGAGACTACAGAGACATGCGATGCAAAGGCTGAACCATAACCCACTAAACTTTCTGAATAAGAAATGTGACAAAATATAGGATACCCTACCAAGAGCATTTTTTACCTTGTGACAGAAGCACAAGGTCTTCGGCTTAGCTCCTTAAAAACACATAATGATACTTAGCATTCTACACCAGCCAGCTGTGGTATAACACCGCTGAGAACGTCGAATATAGTGTATTTGTCTCATTTGAACTCAGATTGTTGAAACAGTGTGATTCTACCAGGACCTCAGTGGGACTAGATTTCAGCCCGGGAGTTTCATACCTCAGACTAGCTCACTTCACCTCACAGCATTCACACACTGGGTACAGTTTTTTTTTAATCTTTATTTTCAATTTTATTTAATAATAAAATTGCTTATGCTCACACACAATATAAGTGTTGCATTGTTCTCTGCATCAGTTCACACCATCATGTATTTTTTTACTGTGCATGAGGTTAACATTAATGTTAGCCTGAGCAGTGCAGCAGTCTGTGAAACACAAAATCATATAAAATCATAAATGTGAATTTTCCCCACCCTCCCTACAAAAGGCTTCTGTTAGTCAACGTTAAGCGACCCTTCCTCCCCACTCTGGAGTTCAGAGTTAGCATAGTGTCGTCCCATTTGGACATTTAGTATAAGGTTTGCATTTAACAAAGCACTCATTTATATCATACATGTTATGTGAGAATGTAACCATCCTGTCTCATCCCAATCAACTCCTGCCACTCATTCCGTCCCTTACCTGAGCTGCGAGCTTGTTTTCTAAACCGAAGAATTCTGCACATTTGGCACATGAGCTAATAAAGCTTTTCATTTGAACTCTGGTCCTTTCAGCTCCCAGCTCTATCATTTCTTCTTAATCTCCTCTTCTTCCCTCACATCTCGTAACATCACATCTATGGTTGTGATCTAAAGGACGCATGATTACCAATACCATTACACTTCAGAATTCAGGGGTCACACAGCATATGTGTCCAAGCAGAGTTGGCCATGGTTAAGTTATAATCCTCTATGTATAAATTTGTTATGTTTTCATCTGCTTTTGCAGCCCAACAACCATCCCGGTCCACCCTCCCAGTTGGCTTCTTCAACCCTACATCCAGAATGTTATTAAATAATAAACAAACTCTTTCAACCAATCATCTCACAGTCTTTCAACAACACAATGAAGATTAAACCTATGGCAGAGTCAAGAAAAAGGGCTTTTGATCCATTCGTTGTCGTGAATATAGAGTTCCTGGTAGAAAAAAAGGGTTTTGCTTTGAGTTAGGGGGGAAAATTTGAAATAAATAGTAGTTTTATAAGAATTTTTATTTCATTAGCACAAAATGACCCAGCAAAAGTATTTATAAATAAATACATACTGGACAAAAAGGAAGAATCAAGGACGATTCAGATTACTTTTTAAGTTCATCAAGTTAAGATAAATTAAAAAAAATAAATGTTTTTGTGTTGTAATGTGGGTTGTATCCTTTGATAATTATTGCGAATGAGCACAAATTTAAAATATGAGTTATAATACATCACTCTGACATCATTTGTTTGTGTCCTTCCATGTGATGATTATTCTTATTAACCTACGGTGTCATATGTGTTTCTTTACCTCTAAAGGCACTGAACATTTATTTCAAGCCCCTCTCTGCGTGCGCTGGTGTCACATGGGCCGATTGAAAGCTCACTAAGTGCCCACAGCAAGAGAGTCACATTACAACAGCTGTACAGATTATGAATGATAGGGAACCTCTCCTCACACACATGAAAGGGCCTCGAATGAATTATTCATGGCTTCAAATTTCATCCCTCCAAATATTCCACTGTGTCTTAACAGGCCTGTCCTCTCCCTCCGAGTGATGCCTTTGCTGGTCTGAGATCTGCAGTCCATTTGTTGAAAAAGACCAGACTCTTCTTATATGTGTCTGAAAACAAAGACTTATGAAACAAAGACTCAAAATAAAGTTAGCTGCTACTTGCCGGAGAAGATTATTAATGGTCTTACTTGTCATTCATCATCAAGTATGAAATCACAATTAGGAATCTATGACACATTTGACTCAATGTTCTTACTGTACCGCCTGAAGGAATAAAAACACCCACAAGAAACCAAGTCAGCGGCTTGCTAACCGGAGCTGCTCGTGAGACACAGTAACATTGTTATCCTCTGGCCTCCAGATATGTGACATTTGACCCGTGCATGCATTATCAGCACAAACACCGACCTCCCAGAGGAGCTTGTGCATTCATATTTGGATTTAAATATTTATGGTGGAAATAAATCATCAATTTTAGGTGGCAATGCAGACATGGTAAATTGATGTAGTAATCATATAAAGTTCTCAGCTGTGTAATGAAACAAATGAGACTTCCAGGTCTTTTGTATATCTCATTCAGTGGTTTCTGTGTCTCAGAGCACCCTCTGATAATCCCGGGCACCAGGCATGAGTGTGTTTTATTCTGCATTTTGGATGTATTCCCCCCTTTTAATATGAGTGTACATGTTGTTATAGTTGATTTAGTGGTTTTAACAACGTTATGTTGTTCTATTTTTGTTATAAACTGAATTGTACACAAGCCCAGAAATCACAAATTAAGTCAAACGAAACCAAGTTAGGTGTTTGAAACCATGACTTATCATGACAATATCAACTTTAGAGCTGCATGAATGAATTTGAATCATGTGAATTTTTCCCTCAGGAGATGGTGGAGATCAAAACAGAGTAAAAACAAGAGTGAACACTGGACATGAGCTGAGAGAAAGGGAATGTGATTTAAACAAATACAAATTCCTCGCTTCTACGCCCCTTTCCACGGAGCTCTATTGTCCACGAGCAGTGATTGGCACTCTGTCAGACATGCCTTCTGGTTCTGATTGGTGGTTTTGAAATGGTTTCTTCCTGGTTGCATCAAAAGCTGTAGTTTGTGCCAGATTTTTATAATATTACCTCATGTTCAATTGTCAGATCACAGTGAGAGTTTTAGCATATATGTCAAAAAGGTTGTTGTTGTTATGTTTCCCCCCCATCTTTAAGTATTTTATTTTTGTATATTTTTTGTATTTTTTATATTGAAGTAAATGTCATTTTTTTGTTAGATGACTATGAAAGAGTTTAAATGTTTTTGTTTAAATTGGCAGACTAACTATCATTGCATTAACACGAGCATCTGCGCGTGAGAGCAGTGCTTCTCACATATGTCCAGACAAAAAATTAATGAGGAACCAGGAAGACACAGCCACGGCAGAATCTGCTGTTACTCATGACCATTGAATCAGAACGGGTCTGGGAGCTGGACTTTGACAAGTTGATCAATGACTTCTCTTCACAGATGGCCAGAAGAAAGCTGGCCGTCTGTGAAGACTTCCACTGCAATTGTGTGTGGCTGTATGTGGCTCTCTGCTAGATTTTATGTTACTTTCTGAAAACTCCTAAACATACTTAGCAATTTAACATGTCAAAATCTCAAATTTACAAAGGTTCATATTCACAAGGTGACCAGAACATGACTCCACGTAAATGATGATGTTGCTCTTTTACCATTGAATGTTAAATGAAGCACATGCTCCACAGCAAGTTCTACACATCAGCCTAAAAATGTGTCTATTTGTGTGGATCTGTGCTGAACTGGTGAAAACTAATTTCCCTGCGTGGACAATAAAGTCTAAAGTCTATAACACACCAATGTTGTTGATTACAGCTTGATCCTCTGCCCCCTAATCACCAAAAACATGAAAACTGCTTTATTTAATGCCACATTATGTTGATTGTGAAGCTTCTCTTACATTTCCATGACACTGACCATCAGCGAGTTGATGACAAAAATCCTTCCCTGCGTGTCTCTGGCTGACTGGCGCGGAAATTGCAAATCCAAGGACGTCTTGGTAATTTGAGGAATACTTTGTGGCTGAATTGCATCACTTTGACTATTTTATAAGTCAAGCAATCAAAGAAGGACGACGGAATAACAATGTCAGCCCATCTTTGTTTCCTGGGTAAGCACACAAAAATCATAAATGAAGGGTGGGTTTTGAGTGCCTGCGCATATTTTATCTGTGAAAAAAAATAATGATATATAAATAAATGAGTTATGAAGAAAAAACGTCCACTGACGATTACAAAAAAAACTGCCAGAACTAATTCTGCAGAGAAAAGAAAAAAAGGTTCAATCATAATCTGCTGCTGCTGTAACATCCGCATCACCACAACATACAGTATCCTCACAGCGACTCAGGCTTCAGTCGACACTCGCTGCTCAGCGTGCTGGCTGGGCAATTGTAGCTGTCAGTCACCTGAGTAATGTGGAGGACAGCCGTGGTATTTCAAACGAGGGAGAGGGATTCTATCATCTCTCCTCCCGTAGGTCACGCGGCCAATGACTAATTGTGTTTAAAGGTGGGTAATAAACAGCGACTGTCTTTCTTGACAAGGTTCTCGACCTGAAAGAAAATCAGGTTCATGGCTGTCTGATTATTCCCCCCCGCCCTTGACATCCTGGGGCTGAGTGAGCCTACGAGGAGTTTGCCCGGGCTACGAGCCTCACAGCGAGAGACCGCATGGGGACACGCGGCACAACATAAGAAGGAGCCCCATAAAACAGTCGCTACATGAAAAATTCATGACATTTTGTTGCCTCCGCGGTTGAAATCTCTTCGGTTGTTCCGGTGGCGGCGTCTTGGAAGAAGCTTGATGAAGAGAGAAGTCTGCTCTCGGGTCTCGGGAGAGTTGAAATGTGCAGGAAGGATCTGTACACAGCAGCTTTGAGCTAACACACACACACAGTAGATGATATGCACTGTATGTCCCATGCATACTCTTCCACAATGGCCCTTTCATGTGCATTTACAGCGCTTGGCTCGAATGGCCGCGTGTCTATTAACTTGTTGAGGGCGAGAGAAAGCCATCGGAGAGATTAAAGCGCTGAACCTATGCTAAACGCTCGGGTCTAAATTTAATTTGTAAGGATGAAGAGGCCTTCAAAGCTTCTTAACACAACAAAGGCTGATGGATTTGGGGGTCCACGAGATGGTCAACATCAATTGATAGCAATCCTCCTGCTTAACCCACCTTATCCACCCACACACACACTCACACACTCTCAGCACCACACTGTGCAGAGACGAGCCGATCTCCAGCGTGAGGAGACACGATAGAAGGATGAGGACAGCTTTTTAAAATGAATAATGATACAGAATTCATAGAATGAAAATAATGAGTCTTACTTGATGAGCCGCTGGAGTTATGTGTTGTCTGTCTCTTTACAAACGATTATGAATGTTGAGTGTTGGATTGCATCACGCGTAAAGCGCTGTTGCTCAGTGTCAAGCCACAGTGTCATTCATTTGACATTGCATTTAAACTGAAGGGAAAACACTGCACGCAAGCCAGAAATATGATTCTAAATGATCAGTAATTAATGCAGCAGAGGATTTGTGCTCAGCAGACGGACTGAGCAGGGTGTCTCAGTCGTACGCTTCACATTTGTCAGCGTGAAATACTGAATCCAGCTCTTCACAAAAGGCAAATTGGAAAAAGATGGATGTGTGTTGGGCAGTTGGCAGTTATTGAACAAAAGACAATCCAACTTGTTATCGCTTGAATGACACTGCACACTTATATGTATTTTTTTATATAGCTGTTAACTATAATGCTTGTTCTTTGATGAAATATATTAATGCTGGTTTTAATATGACATTTATTACAAAATTGATGAAAAAACAACATTTGGGGGCTGAACATGACTCATAACGACGCCCAGTGTTTCGAATTGTCTTGGCCAATGCAGGGCCAATGCTTATGTTGACTCATGATATTCATATATATATAAAAACTGGGACACCCTCTAATCAGAGATGGGCAGCCCCCCCCCCCCCACCACCAGCAACTGCTTTTGAATAGGAATCTGGAAAGCAACTTCTCTAAACCACCACATGATCTATCATTCACAGATGTCAACCATCTTGACCTGTGCCTCAGCTGTCTCTCTCACACACACTCACACACAACCTCATTCACTCACACTCAGGGGGGTTCAAACAGCTCGGGACCACCTTGGCCACCAAGAAGCTCCAGAGGAATGAGGTGAGGAGCCCTGCACTTCATGCAACATTTGTGTTGAAAGTTGTGTGTGCTGCTACTGTCGCTGCTCATAGCTACACAACCTAGATAACTTGAGCTACCTAATAGGTCTGTAATATGTGTGCATGTGTTGTAGGGGAACAAGTACTTAAGCCAAAACTAAAGGGGTTAAGTTCGCATTTAATGGGTTTGTAAAAGGTTATGGCCACAGAGACATGGACGTGGATTCATTTAACAGTGCTGAACACTGTGATCTTGTTTTGCTGTTTAAAATGACTGCAGCGGTTTAAACCTGTTGGTAACTTCAGTGATGGTGAGGCTTAATTAGGGAGCTTGGAGCAGATGTTTGTTGTGTAGAAACCAGCGACAACAAAAAGATAAATAGCCGCTCATTGAGAGCTTGCAATGCAATTACACTGGACTTGTTGAATCTAGTTCTGGTGAAGCAGCAGCCTCTGAGTCTGAGGAACACGACACATAAGGCAGCGTCAATAAATCAGTGCTGATTGGAGCCGGAGACAATAAAAACCTTTGTCGACTGCAGAGACTTTTAACCTGGGAGTGACTGATGTTCACGTTTCGTATTCAGAAGACATGGATCATATTTTCATCATTTTAATTCAAGCCAGTACCAATCAATTTAAATATGCCAGGATTGGCCCTGTTATCGATCTTAAGGAGATACTCTAGCACATATGAAGTAGAACATAGTAAAACTTCTTTGTGAGTGATCTATATTCTAGGTTAAGCTCTTACATAAGAGACTGATTTTAAAAAGGATGCGCCAAGGATGAATCAATGTGATAGAGGTCAATGACCAGACCTTCAGCTCCTTATTCAAACTATATCCTACCCTCCATAACACACCAAAATATATTCTGTCTTTAGACCTTCACTGACACCTAACATCGGATTTTGAAACTCCACACTGTCGATTTGTGATGCAGGCTTTATATGCAATGAATTGACATGATCAAGGTTCTTTCCTCCTACATTAGAAACTCCTCCAGAGCCAAAGAGGACATTATCTGCCAAATAGCCCTCTTCATGTAAAGTGGTCTCTATATGTAAAGTCTCCACTGTGTCCCATTCAAAAAAGCATCCTATCCATATAAATGTATCTAAAGTGCTATCAGGAAAAAAAAAAAAATCTAATTTAACTTTCTTCCCCAAACCCCTTAATGAGAAGTTAAGATAGATAAGACAGAACTCTGATATTGATCCCAGTGGGATATTAGGTAATGAAATCAGGTAATGGGGTACATTATTGTCTCGTTTTCATTACTAAGCTGTTGAATGGTGGAGCAGACCTTGGTTCATGCATGCAGGGGAGCAATTGTGTCTGCTGCTCCTTCTCTCTCGTTCCCATTACACGAGAAGCCTAGAATTAATTTATATTATAAAGACAGGCTTGTTGGCACTGTGATGTCCCATTGTCGTAGCTCAACTAAACTTTGGATTGCTGAGGCTGCTAGCACAACAGTCAACCCAATATATATATATATATATATATATATATATACGTACACAGATACAATGATAGAATATTTACTAATACAAAGTCAGTATAAGTTCAGAAAAGCGATGAAATATGCTGTCTGTTTAAGTCCCATTCCATCAAATCTTACCTGATAGCTACTCTTGTGAAAGGAAACTGACAAAACGACAAATGCTGAAAATCTAGCAACAGAGTGGGTATACAAATACCCGTGAAGTACACCTCTGGACCTGTTTGGAAAGATGAGACATTTCAATTTCAGAATGCAAATGCCCTTGGACTTCTACAGCGAGGAGGTCATGCACTGCAAAAAATAAAGAATCACCTTTTACAGAAAACAATATCTGCTCAACCACACTAAGACTCACATAATGTCAGCAAAGCATTTAATCAAACCAACGGACAGGCATGTTACATGTCAGTAAGCTGTTGACTGGAATCCTGGTCAAAGAGGAGGCAAAAGGCAAGAGAGATTATTTCCATGTCATCCTTCAGATGTTTCATCAATGATTCACTGTCTCTTGTTGTCTGTTTTCTTCTGGAAGTCTGAACAGAGTCGTATTTGATGTAATGATTGTATTTATTTAACTTATTTGATGTCTCTCAATACATTAACGTTATGGCCGGACTTTCTAGTATAAACCTTATTATTCCTTTTTTTTCATTGAGCCAATGTAGAAAAGTTCATGCATTAAGAGACGAAAAATGGGACAAGATTCAATTGAAATAGACTTGAATAACTAAAGACGTACATGAACTGAAAATGTCAGTAAGGCTGAAGAAAACTGTCTGGAGTGAGTTAATTCCATGAAACAAACATAAATGTCCTATTAAATCATGTTTATATAGTGTTTCACATTGTTTAACATCCATTTTAAATATAACTTTCCATGTCATCAACTTGTTGTGTCCTGTTTCTCTGTAAAGTTCACTGGCACCAGCTTGGATAAGTAGCAGAATCAAAAATCGATAAAAAAACATAGTGGATTGAGATGTGCGTTAATTAAATTCAGTTACACTTGCATTACATTCACATAGACAGTCATAACCTTGCTAGTGCAGCCAACTGCCCATGGTGGAGCAGCAAAGTCAGTGTTCTGACAGAACTTGATTGCAAGCCATCTGATGGTCTGTCTGCACTTCTCCTGCTCTGCTGGGCCCGTTCCCAGCTACAATCCCCCTCAGCACGGAAGTCTCTTTAATTAACTCGGTGAATACAAATGTATGTTTCTTTAAATCACGGAAAAAACCTCCAGGAAGTTGAACTTAAATCGCTCAAAAATCCCAAATATTCAGAAAAGGCTGGATTGTTCCATATTAAATCACTAGTCCAAATGACAGGATCCCCCCCAGCAGTCCCCTTTACCCCTGCCCTCTAGTGCACTCCAAACTCCCCCCAACCCTCAGTGGTATCAATTCATTTGTCTCTCACTGAGTCTCAACCTGAGAATACCAACCCAGGAGACTGGACAGCCACAACTGCCAGGTCTCCGGCTCCATTTAAACTATACAGCTGACGGAGGGATGCTCTGGCACTCTGAGAATAGTAGTACCATATATACTACATTTGGAATGAGAGTTGTGCGTACATAGGCATTTGTCTTCATTATTTAAGATCTGCAGTGACATTTGTCATTTATTGAAAATCTGAAATGCAGTCCAATTTTTTTTTTAAACCTGGGCAAGGTTGTTTTTGCAGCACCGATGCCCGAGTACACCCTGAGCACGGTGGTGTGCTGAAGGTTGCAGAAACATGTCCTTTCACTTGTGGGTGATTGGTCTATATTTGGTTAGCGGGCCACCTGGAGCCTTCCTTAGACACTAACAAGCTAACCGTCAATTAAACAGGAGACACATATGCCAAGCAGTGAGTACCAAGGTGAGAGTTCAGCTTTACAAGACAGTTCCATC
The DNA here is from genome assembly GCF_947347685.1 of Pleuronectes platessa. NCBI lineage: Eukaryota > Metazoa > Chordata > Actinopteri > Pleuronectiformes > Pleuronectidae > Pleuronectes > Pleuronectes platessa. The sequence continues at coordinate 25,040,855 of NC_070627.1, read as the reverse complement.
GATGCAAACAATGAGTCTGAAAAGACAATAGTGTAAGAGGAACTCGCAGAGGCTTAATGATAACTATACAGCTTGTTAAGGTGGTATCTACAATATAACGTCTCCTGTTCCCTACCTGCTACTACTGCATGTAATGCTTATTTCAGGAAACAGTGACACACTCTGTTTAAAGGTTATATTTAATATATTCAATGCTAGCAAATACTTCAGCGACCACACCTCTCTCCCCCATCTCACCCTAGCTCATGTCATGTCTCGAGAACATTGTGGGTGAAAAATCTTGACAATTCTGATTTAAACTTTGAGGAACTCTGAGAATGATTTTTTGGGGTTTGTTAGGAAGTTAGAATGTCAAAGTTTCTGGAATCTTTGGAATAGAGCATTGGTCGAAAAGACACCGGTGTAATGCTGGCCAAAAATAAATGACCAAATCCTGATACATGTCACATATTACATTACATGTCATTTGGCCCTGCTTTTGTCCAAAGCGACTTACAATTAGTACACTCAACATTTACGAGAGGCCATTTAGGGGTATCTTGCCAAAGACACTTCGGCATGCAGATTATTGTTGGGGAATGAGCACTCTACCCCCTAGGTCACACCGCCCATATAATACATGAACTGGAAAACATCGACTCCGGGATATGGTCATATGCTCACACTCTAAATTCTGACACTGACAAAATCTCACTTTCTCCCACCAACTTGGCTTTTGTATATTACCAAATTAAGTGCCAAATATATAAACTAGGGATGCACCGATATGGAAATTCTTGGCCGATACCGATACCGATATTTAAAATAATAATCTGGCCGATAGCCGATACCGATACCGATATTTGTTTATTTTCTTTTTGTTGTTATTCATTCACCCTTTTGTGCCAGAAAAATAATTAAATCATTATTTAAAAGCACTATTCATCACTCTTATCTTTTAATGAGCACAAATTGAATCAGATTTATGAAACAATCTCTGATTTAACTAAACTTTATTTAACAGAGACATATTAGGCCCATTTTACCGCAAGTTGAAATGGTTCCTTGGGATCTTAATGAAATGTCTGTAACATATTTTGGTCAAAATACCACAAGGATAATTTAAAACAGCACCTTTTTACCCTGTCTAAAACAGCCCTGTTAAAGTATCATTATAGAGAACGCTCTTCTCATTGATTTACGGTAGCAGTATTGCCCGTTTATTAGATGTGTTACGGCTTCTGTGTGTATAACGTATGTTGTCAATTCCCTTGTTACCTGTGCATAAGACGGATGAATAGAGCCGATGCACATGAGAATAAAGTACTTAAACAGACGCTACGCTCATACTTTTTACGCCAAGTTACACTGCGTGAGTCAAGATAACTTAACAAGCCCTCCTCAGTTTGACCTGTTTTGAGTGTCGGGCAGAAATCACATCGCGTCAACACCCACCGTGGCCCTTCGCGATGCTTGTTTTAATTAAACGGTCGGATTCCCCTGGTCCGCACCAGTTCTCAGTCAGCTGCTAGGCGCCAGCCGGAGGGTTCCCCCAGCGGTCGCCGTAGCTGAGGTGATCCGCGAGAAGGGCCCGACACGCGTCCAGAGTGGCCGCCGCTGACCGCGTACCCAGTCCCCTCCCCGCCTTCCGCGCCGGCGCCGTGAGGTGCCACCGGATGAGGACCTCCCGGTGCCGCACACTGAGCCTCCGGCGGCGCGGAGAGGGGGGCGACGGAGCGACTGCTCCCCCAGCCGCGGCACGTGCCCAGCGGTTTTACCACAAATATGAACATCGGCCAATGATATCGGTGAAAGTCAAGTTAATTACCGATAAGCCGATATCAGTAAACGAGGCGAATATCGGCCGCTACCGATGTTCGGCCGATATATCGGTGCATCCCTAATATAAACATAAGCATCACTACCTCAAATACTGTTACAAACTCATTTCAGCACTGGTGATGAGGTGAGGTCTAAATCCATTCAAAATCCATTCATCCATTACCCATACCATTTATTCTTTTAGGGTCGAGTGGCAGCTGGAGCTTATTCCAGCTGACACTGGCCAAGAGGCACGGTACACCCTGGACAGGACACCAGCCATACTTAGGACTTATAGACTGTATAAAGACAAACCATAAGGGTACAGACCCAAAACAGCAAGAATCATGTAAGTGCAATTAGTCTTCAAAATAGCCAAGCTACAAGTGATATATAAGTGCAACTACTTTTTTTTATGTATGTATGCCTTTCTCACACAGAAATGTGACCTCCAATCAGAAAGACAAACAGGGATGAAACCATTGTTGCTGTGAGGCAATATTACTACAATTACGCCAGCATATGGATTAGAAATCCAATTTCTAAATGCAGACAAGTCTAATAAATAATATTTATTTTTGACAATATCACAAACATGTTATCAGACCTAAACGAAAAATGTTTCTTAGACCAGCGTGTGTAATAGTGTATAAGGGAAGAAACAGTAGAAGAGAAAAAACACTTCTATGTGGCAAACACAGTGGGTATACATGGGTGACACACTATAATTCCCATGCAATAATCATTAGAGTAAAGGTCATTTAAGTCATGCTACACATTTCATCATCCATTATACATGAGAATGTGGCTAGCTGTGCAGTGTCCTGGCCCCGGCTGCTGCTGTGGATGGAGATAAAGAACCAGTGTCTTAAAGCCACCTCCCCTGAAAGCCTAGTGCTGGGATCTTGGGACATTTGCTCAGAACAATAGAAGGTCTACACGAAACCCAGAGGCATGACTCAGGGTTTCTTCAAGCTCTGAAGCCGCTAGTTACACAGTTCTAAATCGAGCCAATCTCACCTGTGTGTTTGGCTTACTCTCAAATCTAATGGATCGAAACCAGTGGACAAGACCAGAATCCCCAGGAGTTCCCTGTGACACGGCTGAGACGTCATCAAGATGTTACGATCCAACCGCTCTGCTCCTCTATCACACATCCATCACACATCAATTGCACACAGCCCTTAACAGCTGTCAGGGGCAATTTGGGGTTTAGTATCTTGCCCAAGGACATGGGTGCGCGGAATGAGGGAGACGGGGATCGACCCGCTGACTTTGGTTGAGAATTTTAAGCAGCCGTTTGTGATATTTGGTCCATCCCTCGTGTGCTAACAGCTGGACAGTGCTCCAAGTCAACTCTTCAGCCTTCACCCCACAAACTCTCATTTTAAACTGTACGTACAGTTTGGTTAATCGTCTGATACCAGGGTGGTGGCCCACAATTATCAACATTAATTGATAATTTTATGAAAGGTTATATCATCCCTTATTAATACCTAATAAATAATTAAATGACACAAATCTGATTGGCTTTTTTCTGTCCAGTGAACCTGCAGCGATCCTTTAAGATGCGGTTTACTCTACGTCTCAATTTGAGCCTCTACAGCTCAGTCTGCAAAGCCTTTCACAATGTTGGCCTCAACATATTCTTCATGTTGCCGCCCCATTAGACAAGCTCGCCTCTTAATTGCAGTGGCACTATCAGACACATACAGGGGAACTAGGTTGCTGCAGTCAGCAATCCACAAGCCCCGTTGTCGCTGTCCCTGTCAGTGCTTTGACACCACAGAAGACGCTTCCTGTGGAGACACCTTTAGCATCCTCTCGTCAATTTAATTGATAGCAAAATTGCCACTGGTGATCATTAACAGCTCAGTGCACTCGTGACTCTAGGTGGCTCTGTGCTGAGCGCTTTCAACTCGTTTGTCATCCACTGAGCCCCTCTGTTTGGGTTAATTTTCTTACCTCAATTAATGGTAATGAATGCAGGATTTTCTCCAAAGCTGTCATTAATTGTTGTATCATTTAATGGTGCAAAATAATGTAATTCATATAAAAAGCAATCTTTATAATAATAGATTGCTCTTTAACTTTGGGCAATTCACTGCAAGAGTCAAATAAAAACTACTACTGTGTAGTTACACTTACGGAGAGGATGTGTTTATAAAAATGAGAAAAGCAGATCTTTATTAGTCTGAAAAATGCAATATCTGGCCTTCAGGTCAGATGAGCTACACCCTTACCATCAACCAGACCTCCACAGCCATACTTTTAGCCTCTCTAATAAAAGGCCACACTCTTCTGAGCTGTAGGCTGCAGAATTATTAGTTATCAATACCCAGAAAAAGTGTTGGCTGAGCACTGCTGTGGAGGCAGAGTATCCATGTTAAATGATGTTTTGACCTATCAGCAGGCCCTGCAGTGATTATCAGGCGGCGGTGTAATAAATCTGCCAAGCCCTCTGACAGATGAAGCCGTTGTCGGGCCCTAACCTAACGTACCTTGAAGCTGCTTTTAGATCGTGCAAGCAGCCAAGCGAAGAACAGAGAGTCAGCAGCTGGACCTGGCCTTATACCGTATTAACATTATATCTGCTTAAGTTAGCCTTACATTGGCTAGCCTCATTGGCTCAACAGTCAGTTTCATCTGAATGCCACGACCAATTCCGAAGTCCATCCATCATCCCTGCCTATCTAACTCTACTCATCTTACAAATATTCACTAGTAACCTCTCCACGATGTGCTGAGACCTAATGAATCTTTAAAGACGATGCCTGAGACAAATCATCACCTCGGCAAAGGGCAGATGGTTGTTAAGATATCAGAAGGGTCAAGATTGCAGTGATCAAGGACATCCCCGGTCAGGTCCAGAATTTTAATTGTTTGTACTGTTTTCAAAATAAAGTTCAGGACAGTGTCTTTTGCTTCACACATTAACCTGCATATGCCACAATACCAGCAAATTGTCACCCACTGAGAGGCAGATAAAGCCATGTCAAGACGATTCCCGGGACACATGAATATTGTGTGACAACCACAGACCAAGAATAATTCACAAGACGAAACACCCAGTCAGTGTGATTGACATGTGTCCGTGTGCAGGCTGCAGTTATGTAATTGATGAGGATAATTATACGTGGAAGCATATAGAGGAGTGTGAAATTCATGCAGGGGCCTGGATGCAGCTTTTATATGTTTCTCACCATTTGTATGCACCCTTTGGAAAGAGGGCTGTTCACTGTTGAGAGTGATGTGGGCAAATTCAGCAAGTACATTATCAAAGGAGCAATAAATACATATCATTCTAAACCGTGTGTGATCACCTTTGACAGAAGAATAGTGGGAGGGGAGTAAATAAATAGTGCTTTAACATGAAAAAAAGTTAAATGAATTCTCCAACAGCGAAAAAACGTGTGTCAGGGTGAGTCTGCCTCATAATGCAGGTGACAGATGAATGACAATGTTTTAACAAAGAGCGTTACGCATGAGTTACCTGAAGCAGGTCAGGGTAAACCTTTTGATCCCTTGTCCAGCGACGAATGGAATGTGCCCCAAAGGTGATTTTCTAACAAGCTGTGCATTGACCTAGCAAAGCAGATCTACTGGAAACCGGGAAGCTCTCTTCACATCAGGACCAGAGGCAACTTACTCATGATCTTCATAGTTACATGCTGTGTTGTAGTACCATGATTAACTAGTCTGTCTTCAGCACCACAGAAGTGACCTTGATGTTGTTGGTATTCTCAGGGGTTCACATGGACAACAAAATCCAACCTTTGCAAGCTCAATATTCAAGCCAGATTAAATGTTTCATTCTCATGAAGCGGCGATGTCAATGCTGAGGTGGGAGGAGAGGTGCAGCTCAGTCTGTGTTTATGCTAATTAGGTAGCATAGGGCAATTTTGCTGCTCGTTTCGACACAACATTGCTTTTGTGTTAGAACCTGCTCGGATGACCTCTTATTGCAAACGCAGGGCAATTTGTGTGACTTTAATTGGCAGAGGCACATAGCACACAGACCTCGCCAAAATAAAAAAAACACTCAACAATAATGTCAAACGATATAACCTCTTTTCCGACAGCAGTGTAAATTGAGTGTAAATTGATATATGCATCACATTTTTTGACTGAAACCTAGAAAGATCACCATCGATATCCTCCAAATGAGTGTAATCCTGTGATGTGGAGTTCTGCAGAACAATCAATACTGTGGTTCTGTGTGGTGAGTGAGCTGCAAACAACTTGTAGAATGTCAGATCTTTTCTGTGTAACTGACAAAACACCTTTATTCATCACACTGCAGTGGAAGGATGCACGTGTTTTTTCTGTGTGTCATGTTACTGATTGTCAGCGCAACTACAACCAGTCCTGCTGCTGTTCCAGGAGCTGCTGCACCACATCTGTTCTACCAAGGGCAGTATATTTAGAGCATTGTATATGAAGGGCTGTTTTGTGTTTATTGTGGAACTTCAGTTGCTCCAATCTCTTTCAGACACACCTTATCCACCGAGGCAGTTTGAGGGCCGTTTCAGAGCCAGGGCCTAAGGTTATTTTTGTTTTGAGAGACAAAGAAGTGTCTCTCGGTTGCTGGTATAAAATAATGAACTGCTGACGTCAGAGGATTTGGGTGGTATTATCACGACCAAAAAGACCACAAAAACTTTGTTGTGACCACTTGTGATCGGTTCGCAATCGACCACTGTGTGTGCAAAAAAGAAACAAAATTTGTGTTGATGAAGACCACAATATGTTGCTTTTATGCAATCTTTGCTTAAACATGTGTTTGGCACAATGTGTGTTTGATGTGTGTCTTCATGTCAGGGCCTGAGAGAGAGGAAGAGAGGGAGCAGTCTGAATAAAATAATTTATGTGCAGCTATAAAGAAAGATAATACTCTTCTAAGAAAAGTATTGATCATTATGTGGTGATCAATGTTGATAACGTGGAGGTGCCTACACGCAAATGCACGTTGAACCAGCTCTCACACTCATTTCACTTTAAGGGGTGAGAGGCCTCATCCCTCTGTTTCACCTGGAGCTCATGTGATTGGCCACTGAAGCTCCACCGACACCAACTGCTGGTTCTGCTTTCCTCCTACTGATCATACATTTAGCTTTTCTGCCACCATGAGCAAACTGCATCTGGCTGCACCTGGCTAGAGACAGATCCAGTGTCACTCGAAATTGAAGAAGAATTGTGATGGCAATTTATATAATTTAGGTAGGACCAAAGTGGAAAATCTGTCAAGACCCATGGACAGAAATGTCTATAAAGTCTGTACTTAGCTGCTGTTCTCTTACTGAAAATTAAACAGTACATGTGTTATTTCGAATATGAGAGACGGTGTCTTGCTCTACAGTCCTGACAGACAGATTTGGATACACTAATTTTTTTTGGGGGGGGGGGGGGGGGGGATCTGCCTCTATTGGCAGACTCAGTATCCACAGTGGATGCAGGTTTGGATGCAGGCGTTCAGTGGCCCTTGTCTGCTTTTACAGCCAGGTCGACACGCCAGGCTCTGTCAGGTCACACTGATGTCTCTCCAAGGCTCCAGCTCAACACTGAAGGTGTTCCAGCTGCATGTGTCTCTGCCAAGTCCCTCTCTGTGACAGGGCAAAGAGTTAGTGGAGGCAAGGAATTAGTACCAAAAAAAAGGTTAATGGCGACAGGAGGGTTCATGGCATAGCTTAGGTATATTAAGTGTTAATGCAGCGTCGATAGTGGTTGTTGATGTATCATAAGTCTATTTACAGAACAGCAACTAAAGTCAGGTTGAAACTCATTTTCTACTGAATTCAGCAGCATCTGTGGACTGCAATCATGATTTTTTTTGTTGTTTTGTTGTTTCGCACTTCTGATGCAAAAAACAATTAAATATGTATTTTTGTTAGTCTATATGATGTTGTTAATTTGCAATACAACTTTCTTTTTTAACCTCCACCAAGGAGGTTATGTTTTAATTACCATCTGTAATGTTTGTTCGTTGCTACAACTACTGAACACATTTTCTTGAAACTTGTATGGATACTTCATGGGCAAATATAGAAGCTTTTAACTTTCAACAATGTTTTTTTCTCTTTTACAAGATAGGGCTATTTTTAAATGACTATTCCCTGAGTTTCTCGTATAATAATGAAACCCAGGCCAGCAATTAAAAACCCTGGACAATGTAACCCATCATCCATTCCCCTTTCAGCAACAACAACCTGTAGCTCTAATGCGGTCAGTCACTTTCAATATCCAAAGCTCTTAGTATAGTACTCAACCTGTAATTCATGAGGTTACGAACAACCCAAAGTAGTCCAGAGTATAGTATAGTAAAACAAAAAACACCAGGAAGCCTTGAAGAACATCTCAAAAAAGTTAAATCAAAGTGCACCACAGGCTGTTTTACATTTCAGAGACCTATGTTCTGAGAGGCAGAGGGCTGCTGGGCTCAGAAGTCAAAGCTTGATCGCATGCAGGGCTTCCAACAACGCAATAGAAACTCCAGCTGCAGGAACAGAAATGCAACTTGCGAGGAGACAGAAAGATGTGAGCAGGTTATAACTAGGGCTGCAACTAACGACTATTCTGATAGTTGATTAATCATTGATTATTGAAACAAATAATCGACTTATCGGATTATGAATGACACAAATTATCAATTGCTCTTATTTAGCCAACAATTTATAAATTTAGCTTGAGGTTGTTGAATGCATGTGATGACTGAAAATAAAGACAATAATATCGATAGTGCATTTTAGGGTACTGTTTCACACAAAAGCAAATAAAAATCAAATTTTTTTCCATTTAAAACCAAGAACAGGCAAAGTTCTAATAATTGCTTTTTATTTCAATTCAAGTTTCCCTTTTTCCTGTGAACCAAGAACAAGTGCTGATACTGTTTTGATGTCATACTTGCCTCCTCCTCAAATGTGCTTGTCCTGCTTCCGCCGTACACATAATGCAGCTATTGTTGCTATTGCTCATGCGCGACTTTCAGAAATAGGAAGGAAGCGAGATGTCTCACTCCTCAGCTACTTCTATCAGCACCTTCGGTAAAACAAGGTTTAGTTCAGCTGCACGGCACGAAAAACATTCGCTATGACGTAACCAGCAAATCACAGATGAGTAAATTCCTCGGCGACTATTTTTGTCATCGATTTTTGTCGACGACGTTGATTAATCGTTGCATCCCTAGTTATAACCTGAACAAGGATAAAATCCGTTGTGAGAAGCAGTTTAATCTATTTTAAGTGGATCTGTTTTAGTACATTGGCGAAGGCCAGTTTCCTCTGAATGTATTAGCCCTCTCCTCACAGACAGGGGTCAGTGTAGGAGGTGATCATACGTACACAGTTCCTTACTCACTTGTTGATTGCAGTGACAAGTGTTGTGTTGTACAGACACATGTCTTGTTTATTGGACAGAATTCAACGTTGTTTTTGGAAATTTTTAAAGTAAAAGATTTGAGCAGTAGGGTGTCCAAAATCATTTCACTGCACTTGTTGGCAAAGTGAATATAAAGAAATAGCAACATGATTATTACTCCATCCTCCGTGCAGCCAGAGGACATTTTATTTTTGGTCATTTTCTGTACAGTGTTTGGCCTAATTATGTCCTTATGCTTAATGACCCTCCCAGCAGATCAACTAGAGGACGGCGTTTGAGATTTAGTGCCATGTTAAGTCAAACGGCTCTGTTCTCATATGGGATATTAGATCAGCAAACACTTCAGACATGTAATATGTCCACACCCTAAACCCCCCCCCCCCCCCCCCCCCGCAGTGATATGTTGTCAGTTATTCAAGATCATAGACCTTTCCCAGCTGCCAGTTCCAACAGTGACAAAAGAGCAAGTGAGTGAGAGAGAGAAGTAGGCTCGTTTGTCCATGGCTCTGTCATATCTCAGCCTGTTTATTCATTAGACACAATGCTAGTAATGTTACAGTTAAAGCTGATAAACCTCATACACTACACTGTCTATAAGCAGCAGTTCTACAGAGCACATGTGAGATGTTAGTCTGTAAGTCTGTCCTTTCGGGGGGGGAGTAGGTCAGGATACATTCAACAGATGTTCTTCTCTCCAATCTCAAATGTGCACACACTATGAGATTTGAAAACAATGATCCATCACAAACTACAAGATATGATTGAGAATGTCGTGCCACAAAACCTCACGTGATGTTGTGGGAAGCAGATGTAGAGACTGTGGTGCAACAGCTTGTTGTTGAAGTCTTTTACAGTGAGAATGAAACAAATGCAGGACGAGAAACCAGTTGGGAGGAGAAAATGGCTGAGGAGATGCATTCGATACAGTTTGTCTTATCTTCAGATGGAAGTGGAGGTGAAATTACAGTCCGTTTTAATATCCAGTTGCATGCTACCTGGGATTAGGCTCAACCAGCTGCTCTGGAACTAATGTTATTACCTCTGCCGAAGAGGTAATAACACCATCTGCATTAGGTTGTTAAGTTTGCAAGATAATGTAAAGACTGATTTACATAGCATTTTTGTGGAGGGGTGGGGAATCGGAGACAAATCTGCAAAAAAAATCCTATAGTCTCATCCCAGCTTTACCATTCCTTACTTGGGAGCCAATCAAAGGTAATTGTTATCCTTTATGATCAATGTGGTACCTGTGTTCATTAAATTGAATTGTATGTATCAATTGTATTGTATCAATCTACAACTGTACCTAGTTGTAGATTGATCATGCTTACTGGCTAGATTCAAAATAGATGTATGATTTTTTGTTGATGCTAAGGCTCCTTGTTGTGATGATGAGGTCGTTTTAAAACTTTTTTAACCATGTCTGCTTCAAATCTCTATATTAAGTGGACACACTGGCTTAATCCTTGATTGAGATAATTCTATGTCTTTAGTCTCCAAAGATAATACTTATTAAAGGGGTTTACTCACTGACATGTTTTAAGCATCTGAAAGTGAATATATTACTTTTTTTCCCTCATGATTATTAGGGGTGCACCGATTTATCGGCCGTACATCGGTAGCGGCCGATTTTCGCCTCGTTTACTATTATCGGCGTATCGGTAATAAACTTGACTTTCAACGATATCATTCTCCGATGTTCATTCGCATGTTTTCTGCAAGCCAAACGAAACGGGTCCACAACAACCGGTGGAGCGCTCCGCAGCAACCAGGTAGAGCGCTCCGCAGCAACCCGGTAGAGCGCTCCGCAGCAACCCGGTAGAGCGCTCCGCAGCGGCAGGGAGGGCGCTTCGCAGCAACCCGGTAGAGCGCTCCGCAGCAAACCCGGTAGAGCGCTCGACAGCGGCAGGGAGGACGTGCACATGCGCTTCCTGTTTACATACAAACAGCGGAGACGATGACTGTGTGGGACTTTTTCACAGTCTCAGTGAAAGATCGCCGTTCAGCTATTTGCAAGACTTGTTCATCAGACATTTCAAGATGGGGTAATACGAGCATTAGACGACCAGCCTTTCTCTGTTGTGGGCGATGTGGGTTTTCGAGGTCTGGTGGAGTATATGGAGCCCCGCTACACACTTCTCAGTCGCCGTCATTTGGCCGAAGTCTGTCTCCCCGAATTATACAACATTGTGGCTGACCAAATCCATGATCTACTGGCTGGTGACGTCACAGCCATCAGTTTCACCACTGATATTTGGAGTTCAGACTGTAGCCCTGTGAGTATGCTTAGCTTCACAGCACAGTGGATTGACACAGAGTTTAACATGGTGAAAGCAGTGTTACACTCCCAGGAGTTCACAGGCTCCCAGGGCGCAAATGTTATCTCAGAGACTTTTGAGAAGATGTTTGAAACATGGAAAATTCCAAAGTCCAAAGTCCATGCTGTCGTGAGGGATAATGCCAGAAATATGGCGAAAGCCATGAAGGACAGTAAGCTGAATAGCTTTGGTTGCATGGCGCACTCTCTGCAACTAGTAATTCATGATGGCGTTCTGACCCAGCCCAGCGTCGAGAAAGCGTTGGCAATATGCCAAAAAATAGTCGGACACTTTAAACATTCACCGCTTGCCTACTCGCGCCTGCAGGCTGTACAGACGAAAGTAAAAAGACTACAGCAAGATGTCCCCACTCGGTGGAACAGTACATTTCTCATGATGGAAAGCCTTCTGGAACAAAAGCATGCACTAGCTACATATGCCGCTGACCACGACCTCCCTGCAAACCTCACTGCGCAACACTGGGGATTAATTGAAAACTTAATCAATCTTCTCTCCCCATTCGAACAACTGACACAAGATATCAGCTCATCAGAGGCGTCGGTTGCTGACGTGATCCCCTCGGTGAGAGCTCTGAGGCGCCTTTTAAGCAAGAGTGCTGATACAGACCATGCCGTTAAAACAACAAAGACTGCATTATTAGAGTCTGTGAACAAACGGTTCAGTGAGTACGAGTCTAATCCCACTTTCTTAATTGCAACGTTACTGGACCCCCGCTATAAGGACCGTTACTTTGATGAGGATGTTAAACTACGAGCTCGAGCAGCACTTGACGCGCTGGTGGACACCTCTGCTGGGGATGAGACACATAGAGAGACTGCTGATGAAGATGACCACCCAACAAGTGCCGAACCACTGCAGAAGAGGGCACGAACAGACGAGGAAGAACGGGAACGGCCCAGTCTGTACGCCATGTTTGAGGAGATTCTGCAGGAAAAGGGACCACAAATGCCAAGGTATATTACTTTATTTATTTTATTATTGTTGTTATTATGTTGCTGTTAAAACAGTATTGTTGACCACACTTGCATTTCACTGCTTGCCTTGTAGCCAACCTGTATGGATAGTGAGTGAGTAAAGTAAGTTAAGTAACCTCTTGATTCTTTATTCTCAAAGGACGAGGGTGTCAGAGCAGCTGGAAAGTTTCTTTGCAGAGGCCACCATTCCTAGAAATGCAGCTGCAGTTAGATATTGGCAGGACCATCACCAGCGTTTCCCAGCACTGGCGCGAATCGCCCGCAAATACCTGTGTGCCCCATGCACAAGCGTGGACAGTGAGCGGCTCTTCAGCAGTGTAGCTCACGTTTTGGATGAGAAGAGAAATAGACTGGCCCCTGACAAGGCAGAGATGCTCATCTTTGTAAAGAAAAACATGCATCTTACTAGGAAGTAGAGGCCCACAATAAGGGATGGCTTTTCTTTTGTGTCTATTTGGTTTTGTTCAAGACTGAGGCACATGTTCAGGTGAAAATGTGAAATATAGCCCTATTTGACTTTGTATTTATTTAATTTTTCATAATTATTTAGTTTGATGTTGCTTTTCTAGTATCTTTTACATTATTTAATTTAATTTGTTTAAACAAAATGTTTTCATTGGGCTGTAATTTAATTTAACAAATATATTTGTTTTGGTCTACTCAGTTACTGTTAGTACAGAAAGTACATGTTTTGTCATTGAGTAGGTAGTTAATCGAGCTATTTAGCTCAATGTCTTCTGTTATAAAAGGTTATATAAAATAAAGTTTTGTTAAAATAAAGATTGTTTCATAAATCTGATTGAATTTGTGCTCATTTAAAGATAAGAGTGAAAAATACTTTAAAATAGTGTTTTTAAATAATGATTTCATTTTTTTCCTGGCACAAAAGGGTGAATGAATAACAACAGAAACAATATAAACAAATATCGGTATCGGCTAGATTGTTTTTTTAAATATCGGTATCGGCCAAGAATTTCCATATCGGTGCATCCCTAATGATTATTGTACTTTTGGTTGTATTGACTATCTCATGGTTGAAAACAGACACTTAAGTGACTTCATGTAAATAATGATACTTGTGTTATATGATGCTTTTGTCATATGTTTTCCCCCAATTTTCTAAGGATATTGCTTAAAAAATACTTCACTAGTAACCGTGCACCATGGCGTCTGTACACACTCTAACTTTCAAATGAGGATTTTGTTAACTAAAGCCGGAGTAAATTGTGTAATCTCCTTTTGGCTCAAGTTAGGTTCTGACTTCTAGCTCTTTCAGGAAAGTGAGGCTCACATGTAAGCAGTGGTCAATAAAGTTCTTTAGTACATGCACTTTCGTTAACCAGGCTCTTTGAATAGTCTAGAAAGTAATTGTGTTCAGCTAGGGCCCAGGTTACCTACAAAATACCAAAAAAGCAAGACCTAATTAATCGGAAAATTATACTAACTACGGCTTACTAAGGTCTGTTACTTTTCTGATCAAATTCTTATTTACTTACCATCATTAATCTCTATAAAGACTTTTAAGCAGGAAGATCTGGGGGAGGTGCAACCAGAGTTATGTTAGGTATTAGGATTTTACACGATGTAATTAAATCCTCTATTGGTGCATGTACAATATAAAGTGGTACACCATACCTACGACATGCCGGGGTATCACCATTTTGTGATGTTGTCAGAGAGAGAGATGGATACATGTATGTCAGTGTGTTGTGGAGTTCTGCCCCTCATTGACTTCCCTCTCTACACCCAACAGTATGTCTTAGCTTTTCAATCAATATCTCCCTCTCATAGCCACTCGATAAATAACATTCTTTATTACGACGACCTTCTGGTAAACTGATTTATATTGTTTTTTGTAGCTGGGCTGATTTGCTGTTGCACTGATGTAAGTGTCTGTTATGGGCAAGAATCTCGATTTGATGACCTTTCACAATTTTGTCCATGAATGTGTTATCTCAGTTCTGTTCATAAATCGATTAAATACTGTAGCATTTTAACTGTTTATAAATTCTCTAATGACATAATATTCTTGCAAAACCAAGAAGCAAAAAGTGCCAGGTTAGTAAAATTCATTTGGAGGGCAAATTGACAATCATGAGCGGGGGTTAAATCGGGCTTTGTTAAATCGGGTGCTTTGTGGTTTCAGGATTGCCATTGGTGCATATATAAGATGTGTATTAGGGCCATTATGTAAAGTTAAACTTGTTCCTAAAAGGCCAGACAAAAACTATAAGATACTTAACTTTCATGAATTACAGACCTATTTTCCCCCACTTTACCTTCATGTACTTACCCCCTGGCTGGCTGCCATCTGTCTGACTGACAAGTGATTGACAGAGGTCAGCTGATCTGCTATTAAGGAGAGCCCTTGACAGCAAAGGGGGGGAAGCCCTGTGACAGTTCTGATGTTCACAAGTTCTAACAACACAAGGACTTGCCACAAGGACACAAGAATACAGATTAGGGAGCCAAAGGGAAAAATGTAGCCAGCTTGCAGAACAACATTTGTTCTAGATTGGGTTGCCACTACATTCTGTTCCATCATGTCCACCTTATGATGTTTGCCTGAGTGATTGTTAACATATAGAGAACTAGTATAATTAGAAATTTAATAATCTACATTCACTTTGAAGCCAAATACAAACCACGGATAAAATGTATGATGAGGAGAAAGATATTGATCATATACGTTACTGCAGAATTGAGGTTCCATTCCAGCTGATTTGATTAATAATTACAACTTTCTAGGGGGAGAAACAGTGATGTTCACCACAGCAGAGCGACTATTAACCCAATAATCTGTCAGTGGAAACAAATCTGAAATGTCAGTGAAATAAATAATAATCCTGTGTGGAGTTTAGAGAGAATGAAAAACACAGACATGAGTCAGCATTAGTCCTCCCTCCTGTCCTCTGTCCTCCTCCCTCTGCTGCTGCGGTGATTGAATGTCTGCAGGTATAGTGCTGACAGATGGGGGGGGGGGGGCACTGGTTTGTCTCAGACAGCGTAAGTTTACAAGACTTTGTCACATTCATGACAAACATAATCCCTTAGACTACAGACAGGCAACTATCATTTTAGCTTTTCTATAACAACTCGCAATTAGCTTAGAATGACACCCAGTACAATGGTCCCCTTAAATTCAATTAAGCTGAACCAAATCTCAAATTTTTTTTTAATGTTATTCCACTTTATTTTGAAGACACATGAATTGTTCCCGCGGGTAATCAGTGAAAAGAAAAAGTGAAAAACTTCCTGGATCAAAATCTAATGGGTTCTCCCCTGACCTATGTCTTATCTTTCCACCAACTTTTGTAGAAATAACCAAAATGCTGTTGTGTTTGTGTAATCCTGCTCACAAACAACAAACAGGGGTGGAAGCATAACCTCCATGGCTTAAGTAATTATGAGAAGTGTTAATGTAAATGTAAACATGGAAATATTAAAATATGCCTATATGGCTAAACAGAGCCCAGGGCAGCCCCGGCACGATCTTACCCCCTGTGATAAGTGCAATGAATAAAACAAATGTCCATTGTAAATATCTCATTTCCATACAAAACCACCTCTGACTTCTAGGTTTGATTCTGACAAGAACAGACCCCCCCACTTGTGTGCATTAATAAAAGCTGTCCTTGTTGAACACCGGAGCCAGTTAGTGCCGTGCTTCACCCTTGTGTGAGGACAAACATTTAGCATTTGATAATGGGAAGCAGCAGTAAATGGAGGAGTGACTGGGGGACAGGTTGGTAAAACACTCTCCGGGACATGGCCACACCTGGCTGCTGCTGCTGCTTGGAAAATGTAGTGAGGCTAAAATTAGTATGCAAAGCTTTTGTCCACTGAGCATGGTGTTTGCAGCCTGTGACAAACTGTAATGAACTGAGCAAGGCCTCATCAAGCACACTGAAACTGGGAATGATCACAACTCTCTCAGCGTTCTTCTGTGGCAGCAAGTAAAGAGCGAACATATTGCAGAGGGGAAAGTGGCTTAGGGAAGCAAAGGCATAGTTTGTGAAATCCTAAAAGTCACATGTGCACAGTCTCCATCTTTCTTTTTCTATTTTATCTCTACAGTTAAAGTAAATACTTGAAAAACATAACAAATAACTATTTAAAATACACAATGTTTGAGGACGTGGCTGCAGCCCAGCATGTACAGTAACCTCACAGCCTTGGTGCTGCAGTCACTCTTTGATATTCTGTTGAATTCGTTTTAGGATGAGGCTGTAATACTAGAGAGCATGACATATAGGGTGCACACCTCTGATGCATACCTTCAATAAAAGACAATTGAAATGACAATAAGATTTACTTCATTCCTTCTAATAGGTACAGAGATTGATGTGAACCTCAAAGAGAGAAGCAATCTTTTGCAATTCAATTATGTAAAGCTGGCAGGTTTCCTTTTCGCAGCCTAAGATCAATTGCACAGCAGAGAAAACGAGATATGATCCACAAGAGGCTGAAGGTGTCTGTTGTATTAACCCAAGAGGAGCGAAGTCAGGGAAGGGAAGAGTTCAAATAGATATTAGTATCAAATAAAAACCGTGCTTCTCCGCACATCTTCCTGTGAAATGCAGCTGCCTCTCAGCCCCAGGACAGCAAACGTCCAGAGGACAAAAAGGACAATGATTTATTCACAGCCATTACCTCTGTGAACAGTCGAAATGCTGTGTCTTCATCGGAGTCAAAGTGGACAAAGACACGAGGCAAACAATTAAAGTCAACCTATACCTGGTGTACAATTGCCATTGCATAATTGGTTGAACAAGGTTTCAAATCAATTGGATAATGAAACCAAGGGAGGGAGTATTTTGTTCCTGAAATGGTGTAAGGGGCATGGGAATTCATTATCCAACAGAGAGATACATTGTGCAACAATATATATTTCGCGCCTGTTGAGTTCAGTCAGTACACCTGTTTATCATGGAAAAATAATCAGTTCCTGTAAATAATGTATGGAGTTCCCAGTGGTTTTCGGTTGAAGTACGAGAAAACCCAGTCACCTAGTTGTCAAACAGAGCAGTCGAGGAGTTTTTTTCCCAGTATCTATGACAGTCAATTGTGCTAAACTCCACACACGATTTGTATTCAAGCACATGCAACTATACCAATCACGTTTTCTCTTGCCTGTCAGAGCCTGTTGAACAATTTTGAGCTTTTACACCGAGCCCAATTAGTTTGGTGGCAGGACTTAGTGGAATGGAACCGCCGCGATGCAGAACAAGAGCCAGAGCAGTTCCTGGTAAAAAGGAATGTCAATCAAATGTATGTCGCACAGCATCACAGAAGAAATGAAACAATGATGATTCACACTGCCACCTCCGCGTGGAGAGGTTTACTGCTGATACTCAGGCAATGAGAACTGCCCGGATATTTAATGACAGTATGTTCAAGCAAGGAAAATTATTAACAAAACCCCTACTGTTTTCAACTAGACCAATGAAGCAATGGCTCACATTAAAGACGCTGCAGCACAAGTGAATGTCAATGGGGTTAGAGAGCATCAAATTAAGTGATATTGTAATACCGTAACACTACCACTATATAAATCTTAATTAGAATCCATCCCTCCACCCTCAAGTAAAGTCTACTGTTGTCACGGCCTCTACCAGCCACCATACACACATGCTAGTTTTGCTCTTGCAGAGACAGCTTAATGCCAGATGCAAAATGCTACCCAAAATTTTAAAATTCTAATTTACAAGACAGTAAAACTTGTTGCAAACACAAAGACATGAGGGAAGACAGGTGTAATATAAAATATGAGTTTAAAATGTTATCTTACAGCAAACCAATCAGAGCCTAGAAGCTACCCAATCATGGAACAAGCTCAGTTCAGGAAACACGAGCTCAGATATCAGTGTAATTTAATGCATAATTAGACACATGTCTTTATTCTTCTAAGACTTTAGGATGATGGATATTGTAAGATTCAAAGTCTTCAGTGGTGTGCACACTTCAAGTGTTTCATGACCGAGCTGGAGGGCAAAAAAGGTTCAGCCTAGTTGTATTAACCTGAAATGACATTTGGGATTGACAGACATCAGTTGTCAGTAGGCAGCAGAGCATCTGAATTCACAGAGGAGGAGAAGGACGTGAGCTCCATGGTGTGACATCCAGCTGTTGCCAAGTTGAGCTAAGGTTGGATGCAGATATATGTTTCACAGATGTGTGAATACCTGAGCAGGGCAATCTGGCATCAAGTGTGCTAATATACAGTTTTGTGCAATAATATAAATTATCTGTCATCAGCATATAGGATTTGTATTTTTATTGGGTCTTTAGAGTATCAACTACAAAATACATAGATATTCACTTTGCAGCTCAAAGACATTCTGTTTTTCACAATAAAGAGTATGTAGACAAAACTTGAAAAAAAAAAAATTAAAGCAATTGAGAGAGAAAAATAACAACTTCCTCAGCTAAGCAATTCAGTGGAATAAACATACAAGCTCCCATGGAAATTATTCAAGTCTTTCCAAGCTACAATGTTTGTTAGCAGGCAGTGAAGGCAGGTGCGGGTTGTTTTAAATTCCATCGCTAGTCCAATCCTGTAATTGGATTTGGTAGCACGGAGGTGTCTGTGACCTTTGCTGTGAAGCAGCTTGTTTAAAAAGGAGCTCTTGTAACCTCTGACACCTTTAAGTCCTCAGACAGACTGATGACAGGTACAATGACAACTCGCCTGAGAGGTTGGATTAATCATTTGTAAACCGGAGATTTGTGAATGACAGCTCACAGCAGGAAGCTTTCATTACAAAGTGATTACCGATGCAATATGAGTCAATGATAATCAAAGAACAAGATAATTTGTGTTTACTAGTCACTGATCCCAAATCAATGTATAATTCATTATGCAAGCTTGGAAATTTAAAGAGTCAATTAGATTTATCCTCCGAGGCTTCCGCGTGAAATTTGAATATGTATTCAGGGATTTCTAGGGCGTCTCTGAAAATGAATAATTAAAGCCTGTCCAGTGGCTGCAAATACCATCAGCAACCTCTCAAAGCTCTGGAGGATTTAACATGCATCACAGTTAATGGCCACCACGTGAATGCTTAAATGTTTCAAAAGGTTATGTACCCTGTAGCCTTTTCAAAAGGTTATCCACCATGCAGTGTTAGAGCCATCACCTAGTGGAGGTGTTGGGGTTACACGGCTTCTCTGGCTTTGTGTATCTGTCAGCAAACTCACCTTCAGTATTTAGCACTTCCCGTTTCTTCAGGACTGAATTTGAGCACAAACCCACTTAGAATGTCTTTGAAGTATCAGAACAGGGCTGGGGAACCTTTTTTCCAACAAGAGAAACTTGAAATTGTATAAAATCATTTGTGGTCCATAATAAATAACTGACCACATGAATCCCACCAAACACTGGAATGCAAATGGTTCGACATGCTACTCTTTTGCTAGGCATCTGATGTCAAATGGTAAAGATTAACTAACAAATGCACACTTTTCGTTTTGACATGCATGGCTTGCTAAATTCCTCCCGTGAATCAAACACAGCATTGATCCCTCAGACTAAAATGACTAGCTTGGTTGTATTTTGAATGTTTCATCGCAGGCCAAGAGAAAAACCTTTTGAGGTGTCCTTCAGGGTTACGTCTGTATCCTGTGCCACATCAGTAATCGGCTCCTTTGAAACAACCTGACACATTGGAACAGTTTTACAGTATTGGAACAACAAGGCTCCTTCACAAAACACCTTGTGATTGAGGTTTCATTTTATTAGTTACTACAGGAGCTCATCACAAACTTGTCCAACAAAAAATTGTCTCCATCAGAATTGGGTCCTGGTAAGTGCTAAGGGGTTAGGCTTAGTGTCTCCCACAAGCTGCATGTTGGGCACATGCAAGCACATTTCTCCTTGTAAGTTGCCTAGTTCAGCTTCATGTTTTCAGCTGACACAATTTCTCTTGGGAAGCACTGGCTATGCTTCTCTTTTGACAGTCCCGATGATGCTTGTCAGTGGTGACACACAACCACCACACGTATTTACCATGACTGTGATCTGACAGGTACACAGCGAGAAGTGACCAACCTGATGGACAGCTTAGTCTAGTACAAAGGTTATTTTCTTTTATTGCAGAAACATGATAATTGTTATGTATGTCTATGTTTCTTTTCTGTACTTCTCATAACATTACATAACATTACATGTCACTTAATTGATGCTTTCATCCAAAGCAACTTACAATTACAATTAGTCTACGCAGGGCCATTTTTGGGGTTCAGAATCTTGCCCAAGGACACTTCAGCATGGGCTGAGATTTGAGCTGCCAAACTTCTGGTTGCAGGACAACTGCTCTACCCCCTTAGAGACACCCATGGCTAAGGACAATCTTTAATTGTCTTTTAAGATATATGACTGGCTGAAAATATGACTGAAAGGACTTGAGCCAGGTGTCAGTACAGTACTTAACTACATTTCCAAGGAATATATTGCACTTGTTATTGTGTACGGCCTAGCAACAGTTATTAGCTACTTAAATTTGTTACGAGATTAGATTAGTAGGATATAACTTGTACATGTTGTTGCTGCTGGGCAGAAACCTTGTACTAAACAAACACTGTGAGATCTATTTAGAAACTCTTTTCTACTTTTCACTGGTTCAATTATTTATAAATCCCCCAGATTAGTAAGTAGCTATAAGTGTTGCCTCCTGACAGCCACAATATCAAACGTATGACAATATAAATATGAAGCACTGCTAAAAATATAGTGAAATTGATAGGCATGATTTTGAGAGTGAACTTTATATTTATCCTTGTGGTTTTCCTTTTTTAAAGTTGATAAACTCATTGTACCTCATTGACCAGATGACTATTCTTACCCTCATGGTCATCAGTCACTTAAATCCACTTAACCAGAGAAAAATTCCCTAACAATAAATATAATGATGTCCTATTATTGTTTCTGTACTGTTTTTATTCAGTTTCAGAGCATTTCAACCTCTTTGCAGGAGAAGTTCACATAATGTTAATGCCACCACAGCATTGTCAGCATTAGAGGGCAGAGATACATAGGAAAAATCATGTGGCAGAAAACTGAAAAGACTTCCATCACCTTTAAAGCAAGAGATCTAAACCATTCATCTATCACAAATGCAATATGCTAGATTTGTATGCAAAAGCTCACCCATCCTATGGGCATAGATCACAACTGCAGCAGGTAAATGAGACTCCTGTATTTGTACTTTCACACTGTTAAATGCATTCTTCAACACCATAACTCTGAATCCAAACTAGCGGCATTAGTAAGCGTGATCAGACACATCCTATGCTTTGCTGTTAATCATCTTGCAGCATAGAGTGTGACAGGTGTCATGTTGTTATGTTTCGTCAAGCAGGTGTTGGAATCTATATGTGGAACATAGTGAAAAGGCTTAATCATTAGGATTCCATAACTGGTTTACCTAGAGAACAATATTACCTCCGCCAAGGAGGTTATGCTTTTGTGTGACTGTTCGCAGGATTACGCCAAAACGAATTGATGAATGACCACAAAACTGGAGAGAGAACGCGGTGGATAGATGGAGCATTTCTTCAACATAGAAATGTATTTCTCAGAGAAAAATTCATGGACCTTGATGATGTGTTATGAGTGTTTGACAAATTTGGTGCACATCCAAATAAAGATCCAGATCTTATGAATATAAAGTTACCTTCAAACAAGGATCGCCCCTTGTCAGAGGTATGTGCTCCCTGTGGCCATCAGAGTTGCAGATGGGACTTGCTTTATAACCTGTATTTTACAGTTTGCCTCCTAAAGTTAATGTCAGAGCAACAGTGTCAGGAGACTTTTCTTTTGGTCTGCAAGGTGAGAATAAGCTTCATCTGACCAGTCAACGATAAGAGCCTGAAGCATTGCATTTAATGGAAATGTTATAACAATTAGCAAATACTACAACAAATGTAAACAGCTTAATCAAATGTTATTTCTACCCTGAGCAAAACGGGTAATTTGGATTTTTGTTTGCATGCAAACATAATTAATCAAATTTCAAGATGTGTAACGAAAAGAAGATGTATTCATGTTCATGCACCATACAAGGACATGTAACTCATCATTTTGTACATCATCAGACAAAAGTGCAAAGGATTCTTGAAATAACACAAACAAACAGATCTATCAGCAAACAGAATCAGAGGACAGCAGTTAATGATTTTGGACTTTACTTCATCATGCTCCATTAAGGTTTTATAACCCATACAGAACATACAACTAGGTGGCTTTGAAAAGGTTACCCATATGTTCTACAGAGCACTTAAGGTCGGACTTTATGTGAATGTAGCCTTTGGTGGTGTTTGGACTATTATTCTCCACTCAGAACATATTGTTCAAATAGGAACAAGCAGCAAATACATTTCAAGCTCTGTGTCGCGCCGAATATCATTGAGATGCAGACAGAGACAAAGCATCTGAGACAAATTCCCATTCGACTTTTATAGTCCTTGAGAGCATAATGAAAGTCTTATCTCTCTAAAGATGCATAGATCTCACTAGAATTAGGAGTTCTTTGACCAGCAGTGCATTTGAGATAGATCTATCAAAACTGTTTGTCATGTTCAACTAATGCTGAACTGAGTGCAGTTGAAACAGCGCTGACTCCGTACTGGCACGAGGGGGAAAAAGAGACGTGTCGGTAAGCTCTAACCTCTCATCTCTTTTTATTAATATAGATAATTTGACAGAACAAATGATGCACAACATTCACCACAAAACAACGATTATAGACCCTCGTTTAAATATAATATATTATGCAAATTAGGCTACAAAGCGAGAGATGATTGCGACTGGTTACATTTGATGAACTGTTTGTAAACAAGCCGAGCATCTTTAAGCCATCAAGAATTTTGACATCATCAATAATTAGCGATGGAAGCCTGATTACAGCGAAATGACAAACAGGGCCGGGGCTTCATCCGTCCACATTAAGATAAGCTCGAGTGAGAAGTGAGGAGCTTAGGGGAGGCATTCAGTGGGATGCTGATTTGAATATGATTAATGGAGGGCCAGGTCTGCAAATCTCATCCAGCTCCCACAGCCAGTACGCCTCTGATAGGCCACCACTCAAAGTTGCTTCTGCTATCACAGCTCACACCGACCGTCTGTTTCTGCCGAGAGCTCAGGGAGGGCGGCTAGGGGGGGGGGTATGGGGGGATGTCTGGGTGCTGTCTAGGCCAAGATCACAACGCAAAGGGTCAGAGACGCGCGCTCCATCTGGACAGGAGTTCAGCATAACGACACGCCGGCCAATAAGAGGGGAAATAAGAGCTGTTAAAGTTCTAATCGGAGACCGTCTGCTGTTTTGTTGCCCTCTGTTCAGCCTTCACCAAGTTACAGCCTCACACCCAAAATCTGATAAATGCTTCATGGGGAAAATCTGCTGAGAGACGGGAGATGATCCCTTTATCACTGCTCCTCCGTTTGAATAAATCAAACAACCAGACAGTATGAGGGGAGTTGAATGCAGCACACACCGACCGCATCATGTCGTATTGACTCACAGACCACTGATTCATGTAGAATGCTGCCATTTCACACCCCAGTTGATACACATAGTGCACACCAGGAGAGTTGCACGTGCAAATCTGAAGAGCAGAGTTCATCAAGTTACTGCTTCCACCACCCGGTCAACAACCCGATAAAAGACATTGGTATTAATATAGGTGATCCAAGTAACATTTTCTGCCAGATGATTGAGCGATTCCGCCTGTGTTGTTTTTATAAGTCTAGTCAAGCCAGAATATAACACTGAAATTCTGGAAGGAAACGAGCATCAACTTCACTGAACTTTGACTTTCAAGATTGCATGCCGACCAGCTAATCATCAAAAGCACCTTTATCAACTTTATCAACAGCTTGACCTCGAACATTGTTCTTCAAGTGCTACAAAATTCACGATAAAGCCCAAACTAATTGTGTCATGCCACTACATAGTGAGGCATCGAGTTAGCTTGACTTAGAATGTAGAAAAAATAGACCAAAAACCAAACTATGGTCCAGTGGTGTTTGAATGCAATATCTCAGAGGTCATGTATTAAAGCAGAGGTTCTAAAACATTTCAAACCCTGAACCCAAAAATAAAATTGCCAGAAAAGTGTGACCCTGACTATGCCTTGAGTTGGTTGAGCCAGCTCTCGAAAAAACAAAAACAAGCTATTTCAAACCTGTGGTGGTGTAAATTCACCTGCTGCACAGAATGCGGTCATTACTACTAATCCCCTTAGAGGTAATGCAGGGTCATTAAAAAAAATGAGAAGGCTGATGACATAATCTGTGTTCGCATGGTTTTAATTTTTGGTAACTACTGTTGCTCAGATATGCTATTTCTAATTATTTTTTATCATATTTGATTCCTGGAAATCATCTAGCGAAATCCCCTTGTTATCTTGTGACCTCCCAGGGGGGTCCCTGTCCCCTAGTGTGGGAACACAGTAATAAAACACTACAGCAATGGCCCTCAGGCATTTAAAAAAAAAGAAAGATTGAATGGATATTCAACGTTATTCAACAGATGCTGTGAGAGAAGATCAAATTTATGAGTTGCCATCCCTACGTGTTCCACTTGATGATATCCCACCTCCTCACATCTGTCTCATGCAGTCCAATATGTGCTCATTAAAATTGACCTGGCCTTTGGACATTTCATTTACATCCGCTGCTCACTGTGTTAAGATTGTATTTCCTCAGCCACTTTGAAGCGAAGCATTAGTTTCAGCAGTGGAAGTATTTTGCTAAGACTATGTGGACAGTCTTTTCCGAACAGAATAACCTACACTCAATATGATCCATGTGCAAAAAGCTCTCCTGCAAGACACACACTAATATGATGAATGTCCACTGCAGAGAGGTTTTATTCCACAATTGAACAATGCTAAGATTTTCATGAGCAATGCAAGCGCAGACAGAACAAACAAAACCACCTGCTATAACAGGAACCTTTATCATTACAATCCCTATCAGTTCTGACACTAGCAGAGAAAAGGATTGCGCCAGAATAAGTTTTTAAAAAATGCAGTCGTCTGGAACCAGGTAGGTTGTCCTCAGTGTGTAAATCTTAAAGAGCAAATACAAAACAACTCAAAACACGGAGCTGAGCAAGCACATGATTGTCAGTGTCAGAAGCAGTCTTCACTGTCTCTGTAGGCTGAAAACACCAACCAATGTCAGTCAGAAAATCCCTATGAGTATTAACTACTTCAGGACCCTTTTGACTTTCAAGCTTGGTCAAACGAATCTAAAAGGACAAAGGCAGCTTCAGTCTTTAAAGGACACTACTGTTAAATGAGAGAAAAAGAGAAAAACAGATGTTCTGGTTTGGACAGAGACAGGCCTGGTCTGTCACTTTCCCCAAAGATCAAGTTGGAACACATTTTGGCAGGACTCTGAATTCATCCGAATATATTTGAATAACCGAGAGTTAACTCTTGTTTAATAATGCAAAGTCTACAAACAGCTTTACCTTTGTTTGTAACTTTGCCGTCATGGTGTCGAAAAAGATGCTAGGGTATTAAAATTGTTAACTTAGGGCGGCTTTGCTTGCTAGCTTCCTTTATTTTATTTTATTTTACTCGAGTTCACAAGAGTATAAAACACGTCCCGCTGATAATTAGCGCCCTCTGCTGATCCATGTTCATGTTGGAATGAAAGTTTGAATTTCGCGTTTCAGTGACTACCCCTGCCTACCTGTTTCTTTGCTGTCTTCGTGCTCAGCTGAACGGCTGCAGCATCTGATTGAGGAAAAGCAGAAAATTGAGAAAAGAAAAGAAGCTGCTTAAAAAACTTCTCTCTTTTTGACACTGCCTTTAATTATATTTGGGACTAATAATCGATTCAGTTGACAAAGTTTGTGCACCTCAGGGCAACATATAGCCTATATTTAGCTGACTTTTGAGGATTAAAGAAGAAAATACAACCCCTGCAGCAAACAGACATTAAAGGGACCTTCTTCAAATCTTAATTCACTACTCAGTTAATACAGAACTTCAAAAAACAGAAAAGAAATTAAACATGTGGCATGTGCTGGAGCTTTGGCCCCCCACTAAATTGGTAAGTAACCCCTCCTTTAGAAAGTGTTAATCACGGGGAGGGAAATATTCTGCTTCCAGGCTTATATGGAAGCTGGTGCACAGGAAGTGGGATGGAGGGAAGAATGTGTTCCAATAACTATCAGCCGGAGACAGCTGTCTGGCGGTCATTCAAAGACAGTGACATTGAAAAGAGGCTGGTGTCTGCAGCAGTACAATGACCCGAAGCAAACCTCAAAATCTATCGAGAGCTATTTCAAGAAATTCAAGCTCGGGCTTCGGGAAGGGGTCCTCCCAGTCCCAGGACCGGAACGTCATGCTGTGTGTGCAGGATGGCCGAAACTTATATCAGAACTTTCAGTTATTTTGAAATCTCATGAAAAGCACTTTCAATGACCTTGATGTTGAAAGGTGCTACACAAACCTTGCAACGAGTGTTTTTCAAACTTCATACAGGAAAAATAAAAGGGTAGCTAAAAAGGTAAATGTCGCGCTACTCCATTTAAATGTTATTGTCATCTTTCCATTAATTAATCCAATATCTCTACCGCCTTTTCCTTTGAGGGTTGCAAAGTCGGGAAAGAGCCAATTCCAGCAGATTGAACCAACATAAAGCACCAAACAACCGTTCAAACCCACACTGGGCGGCTTTGGCTGAGCGGTCATCCTCCAACCAGAAGGTTGGCAGTTCGATCCCAGTCTTCCCCATCTGCATGCCGAAGTGTCCTTGGGCAAGATGCTGAACCCCTAATTGCCCCTCATAGAAAAAAGTGCTGCTAAAAGATGCACTGTTTAAATGTGTGTGTGAATGGGTGAATGGTAAACTGTACTGTAAAGCACTTTGAGTGTTCATCAGGAGTAGAAAAGCTCTATATAAATACAGACAATTTACTTTCATCAATTTAGAGTCTTCAGTTAAAAGCTACATGTCTTTGGACTGTGGGAGGAAACTGGAGAAAACTCCACACAGAACACTGGCTGAACCAGGTATTAAAACAGGAACATTCTTGCTGTGAAGCCATGGTGATTAACTGCTCATGCCGCCCATATCGTCATGAATATTATTCATATTCAAGTGCACATATTGTACTATTTTGATAGGGGAAGATTTTCAATGTTAATCCCAGCCAGGGTAAAATAAATAGTGTCTACTGATACATGTAGGTAGGGTTGGAAAATGTTGGAGAGTTCCTTCAAGGGAGGACAGTCCTACCTTAACAATATCAGTGTGGTGACTGCTGAGTCTTGTCTCTGGGTTCATGTCGCTTTAAAGACATCGAAGGGGATGTCAGCAGAGAGCGTGTCATCCCTATCAAGCCACACATGCATTAAGGTCAACCTCGACAAAGTCAACATCTCTGAGCTACTGAACTGAACCAACCTGCAAACAAGAGCCGACTGAACTCTGCTCACGTTACTGCACCTCCGACTGCACTTCAAAATAGATCATAATAAGGATAAAGAAAATAACTATCCTTATCAGTTTGACTCTCTCATGGCTTCCCAACTATTCACCTACATTATCTTATTGTAAGAGCAGTTGTGTCACTTCTGATGTTCTGTGCGTGAATAAAGGACATATTTTTACATGTCATTCCCAGTGAACAATTAATTACTGTTTGTGTTTGTGTCGTGAATATAGAAAATGAAACTGTCCTATCATTAATCCTGTGTTCAGGTAACTACAGCTCCATGTGGTCGAGGTCTAAAACTGTCCTGACCCTGTGTTTTTATTTCACTTAACCATCTGGCTGCTCGGTGCTGCAAGGTCACCTTTCAGCCCATGTTCACTCTTAAATGTAATATAATCACTAAAGTTTGGCCAATGCTTACAAAGACACAAAGGAGCAAAAAAAAACATTACATTTACAAGCCTTATTCTGATGGCTCGCTTGTTATCGCTTCTTTTCTTTCTCATTTCTTTCTTTCTTTCTTTTTTTTTGCAAATGCAAACATCATTTTACAAGCTTAGGTTTTTGGTCAAAATCCTGTTCAGCTTTGCAGAAATGCCTCAACAATGCAAGAGGTTAGGAGGGGGGGGGGGGGGGCAAAAGCTCTATTACGCAACAATGTCCTTTCTCCAATTTCCAGATAGACACAAGCACCATCATTGTTCCACCTCTTATATCAAATTCACAGCTGCCTCACCAGGTGATCATTGATCCAAACTCACACAGAGGTGATAAAACCGATACCAGTGCACCTTTCAAAGCGTGGATTAAAGTCAGAGAAAGCTTGGCTTTTAGTATAAGTTTCCTGCAGAGACCCACAGACAGATACATTTAAAATGAGTGCATTAAAATGCAAAGACAATTAAACCTCAGCAGCATGCACTGAGCAACAGAAAACCATTTAAAGCCTCTCCACTATAACACGGCCCACAAGTTTGCAAATCCACAGACTGAGAGAAGACATTTTCTGCCTTGAAGAAGATAAAAGTAACCACAATGGTCTTGTTTCTGCTTGTGAGATTCATCACTCGGCAAACCAGCCTCAATACTTTGGGATTTCTTTATAAAAAAAAGATTGATTTTATTTTTATTTAATAACCATTTTTAGACTGAACAACCTGGGGTTTGCTTTGGGAAACATTGCCATAGGTAGAAGTTGTAAAGAAGGTCATTTGTGTGGTCCCCGCAGAACACCACACATGCTCACACAGTGCGGAAACTCGGCATGTGTTTTATTAACTGGCTCTTAACTTGAGTCCAATTTACAACACTTGGGGGGGGAAAGATCGTACTTTTCACCTCACTGCATTTATTTAACAGCTTCGGAGACTAGTTACTATGCAGACACGTATTTTCCACATGGTCACCTTCTAAAATGTGATGCGTGGTCACTGATTAAACTCTCCAACAGAATAAAATGTAGTTATAAAAACCTGCACCTCAACCTGCTCCAACAATAAATGCTGCTTACGGCTCACTCATATGCAAACTATATTTATAACAACATAACACTTGGAGGGGAACCTGCATAATGAGAACTTTAACTTCTGCTATTTATTTATATTGAATTGATACGACTTGTGCAAAATTTCAAGTTTTACACGTCTTTTTCTTGTAATGATACTTTTTTTTACCATGTGGTTTTCCTTTTACTCAATTAAAGGATGAAAGTACCACTGGTCCCACACTCCACTGAACAACTAACATCCTAATTAAACATGTGAGGACTAAACCTCTTTTTCTCCGAGCTGTAATGGTCCTGTGGGCTACAGTGGAGGTATGGATCATTAAAACACTCTGTAACATCTGTGTTTAATCTTTCTGTTTTCAGCTAACAAGGCACGGTGTGCCTCGTCGCACACTGTTAAAACGTGGGGCGCTCTGCTGCACGACGCAGACATAAAGATGTGTCTTGTTTTTAATCAGCGAGCTACGATGAGATATGTTCTACATGTTCAAAAGCCCAGAGAACTGAGACAAATCTCCAGGTGTTCTGATTCCTCCATTCATACCATTATATGAACCTACGTTGCCACAAATTGGAAAATTCGGAATCTGGAAAAAAGATAGGAGGTCGTGTGACTTTCACTCATAATGACAAAGCAACAGTCATTGAGAAAATGTATAATGCACAAGCAGGATATACTTAATATGCATGTAAACAGAAGGAATAAATAAGAGAGAAAACAGAGACTGTCTGTTCAAACTGTCTATATAATAATTGAGATTTCAGAGCATGCCAAATGTGTCACTGATTGTAGAAGTGATGCATCAAAAGCAGATTGTAAATAATATCAAATTTATATTTATGAATTGACTTATTAGCAGTATCACCAACACAAAAATTGAGATTAAAATAAGGCCGATCAAATAAAACACGTTATGTCTATCATGTGCTTGTATCAGGGAGCCGGGAAAAATATTACTTTCACCTTTTAGTCACGCAGCTGCATAAAATCATGCAAAAGGACACCGTGAACACATTTGTGCTCCTCAACACGCAACACAATCAACACACAAACAAGAGTGCAGGAGTGTGTAATGCATCATACACCACGCCTCTCGAGGTGGAGACTCCGCGGACCCGCGTGGCTCTCATCGGCGGGTCTGTCCACTCGCACAAACTAATGAGATCATCCTGGGTGAAGTGATGCTGAAAATGAATCGGCCCCTCCCTATCCCCCACCGGCACGCCGGGCACATGTCTCCTGCACCTTGTACGTACGTCAAGGCCATCCATCGTCTGCCGTCACGCAGGACAAGTGGCTTCACCCAGGACAGACACGGCACAGCACAACCTCCAGACCCCAACACAAGCACCCGACAGGAAGCCTGCATTTAATTCAATCACAAACGGGTCAAATCCACCGACAGCATTCCAATAAAAAATATTGTGATGTTTCCATTTTGGGTGCTCCTTCACTTGAGGCTTGAATTCAGCCACAAATGACTGCAGCCAAAGGCCAGTTATTGTTTGTCCAGGTAACAGTCTGTATTCGTTGATAAAGGAATGTCAGCAGAGTAGACACACAGGAAATCGTTGTATCTTCAGGACATATTTTCTATTAAGAGGAAAAGGCTATTTAAGTTGAACACAGTTTTGCTCTGAGACAGAAGTATAAGAACATTCCTGCGGGTAATGAAATCACCATGCACAATCAGTGGTGGGGTTGAAGGATGGCAGCGATCTTGATCTATTAGACCTTGCAGCCCGTTTCTCTGCTGCCTCAGTACTAGGACAAAGCGCATTGATGAATTCCTGCAAGGGCAGGCTTTTCCTGGACAGACACAAACATAAACAATCCAGTGCAGGGGAAAAAGGAGGTGCAATGTGGCCATGAAGATAAAGCTTAATCTATCACAACTCGGTAAGTGTAATAGGAAAAGACAGTTTAAAGGTTTAGAATAACCACAGATGTCAGGAGCTGGTTTTCACAGTGCGAAGGATATGAGTTGACTGGGAAATATAATGTCTCGAGGAGCCGTGTTGTGAGACGGGTTGGGGCTGGGACAACAGCCTGAGCAAGTCAGAGGAAAGCTAGCGCGGGTCACAGAGCCAGATGACTGACAGTGGCACAGAAGGCAAAGTCAACACGGCCCGGCTGCGGGGACAGACACCCAGCAGAGGACAAACAGGCCTTTGACCGGGCAACCTGCTCCGGAGAGTGAGGAGGACGCCACTGCACGGTCTTATAGCCAGAGAGCCAGGGCCTGTATTTGTGATGGGTGCCTCACTCTGGATGCAGGCGTCCACATGAATGGCTACTCACCATGCAAATTCACACATAAAGGAGCGGGTAGAGTC
This sequence comes from Pleuronectes platessa, assembly GCF_947347685.1. NCBI lineage: Eukaryota > Metazoa > Chordata > Actinopteri > Pleuronectiformes > Pleuronectidae > Pleuronectes > Pleuronectes platessa. Next base: position 25,009,069 of record NC_070627.1, on the reverse strand, counting down.
GCACTGTCGAGGTACCAGTTTACAGCGAGTGTGAGCAGCTCATCACACGATTGGCTCATTGCAAATCCATTCAGTGTGTGGTGCATTAATCATGCTGCGGGCTGCCGAGGTTCACCATTTATGCTTCTCTGTAGATTACGAGAGGGCTATTGGAAATTCTGCCTAATAACAAGGAAGCTCTCTTTATGCTCGCCGCATTCATTTATTTTTCCAGTGTTGCATGTTGCACTACATGCATGCTAATGGAGGTTTGATAGAGCGGCTGACGGATCCAGTATGTGCCCAGAATCTGCAGGGACCTGTATATATGAGAGCCAGCCCTCTTTGTAAGCAAAGCATTGTGTTCACCAAGTTTAAAGGTACATTACTGGGCCATTGGTGGAAATAGCTGGCCGTACAGTAGATATAGACATCATTATGAGATTCTCAATCCCACCCATCAAACTCCCATGGGCTCTTTCTCAATTACCTTCTCCCTGCAAAGCTGCACCGAGAGGAGTTCTGACATTGCATTCAGCACTAATGTGCTGTTACTGCCTCACAAAATAAGATTGCATTACAGAAAAGGGTTGCGTGAATTAACCCAGATGTAAAAATAGCACACAAATTCGCTGCCGCCCCGAGCGCCCCACACATCCACACACCTACCTCGGTGCACGGCTGCTTATTGGATTAATAATTCTCCATTAGAAGACATGCGCAACGAAAGCAGCTGATTGTCAGAGGCGATCACGATCATTTAGGGATTGTCAAACTTGATCAGAGCCAACCCCGTCCGACGAGGCAGCGGCTCACTGCTGATCACATGTATATTAAAAATAGCAATGCTGCACGGGTCGAGCACTGAGGAGCACACGGATCCACGAAACATCACACACACACACTTGCGTTGTTTCGTCAACATCAGATAGGACCATGGACGGGATTTGATGGATGGGAATGCCAGAGGGAAAGTAATTTCCACACACATATTCTAGGTGCTGTGGATAAGAGGAGGAAAAGGAAAGCTTAACTGGTTCCTCCACGGCTGGTAGATATAGTGGAGAATACATTTGGATTATGTACAAGGGCAGGAGGCCAAAAAGTGTAAGAAAGTAATTAAACACTGCTGTCTACAGCAATCCTCACAAGCGTGATCCTTACCACTGTAACCGAGAGCCTGGAGAGGGATACTGCTATAATGCCAGGGAGCATTTCACATTACATTGGTGGGGTTACAGGGTCTAGTCATTTTAGCACTTCCACTGTGTGGAAAGTGGTCCTGGGTGTTACATGTACGAGTGTAGGTTCATGTGAGCAGCTTCATCCTGCTCCACAGGAGACATGGGTTGGATTACAACCCAAGCCGACTCATTATCCGAGGAAGCATTAGAACCCAGACATACTGGTGGGTCCTCATCCTCGTAGGGGATTTTCACATCTTACAGTATGTAATAACCCTGGTCTATACCAGGAATAATGCCTTAGTTAACATTGTTAACATTTGATCCGGTTAGTTTTGTTTTCACTTTTGCAATCGAGGGAGCAGAGATAAGACACACATACCTGCTGCCGTCATCACCCACGTGGGCCACGACTGCCGGAACTGGACATGAACGGTCTGTAGACGGGTGTTCACCTGACTTTGCTGTGTAGTAAATCTGGTTTTTGTATCGTTAGCTTTTTTAAATCAAGTGCATAGAAAAAAAAATTGACCCTCTGTTTGAAAGTAGAAAATGTATAAAGTATAAATGGCAAACGCCCTAGTCTTTCAGAAATCATATCATCAGAGGCAAAGACAGCAAGCAGTCATGTGAGCCGCTTCCGCATTTTCTTCCTCTATCATTTATAACTGTTTAATGTTTTAATTAGAAAACCCAAACTAGGACAGGAACATGGTTGAGCTTGATCTGGACTGAGCTCCTTTAGTCGGACTCAATATTGGACAGTTGCTCTGTCCCCTGGTCACATTTCACACCTGTTACCGTGGTTCGGACTAAACTGAGAAGTCTGAAGGTAGGTGGGAAAGCCCTTTAAGACCAATATCTAGAAAATAAAATAAAAAAATAGGTGCAGTTTGCAAATACCACCTATAAATGAAAACTGTAACCTGACTTATCTGATCACACATTCGTCCGTGTCCCACCAGGACTAACTAGCTCTGCTGAAAAAGCATATTTTGTCCGTCGTCTACACTTTTATTAGATCATCATTCTAAAACAGGAAGACGGCTATGTAAATCAGTGTGACAGGTCGTAGGGGCTGTGAAGTCAAACGGCTCCTGTAAATGTAGTTTTATTCACACTCCGCACGGCTAAGTATTAGCTGCATATATTGGCAGGAAAATGGTGCGAAGGAAAGGGATAAAATATACATTCCCATTGCAGACAGAGGCTTCCTGTTCCAGATAGTAAAATCCATACACTGCTCTGAGGCACAAAGCTGCTCGGCACTCTCCACCAATCAGCTGGGGTGAACTAACACCTCATGCAGGGCAAGGTTTTATCTGACTAACCAGCTGCCAATCTTATTTTAACTAAACATCCCCACATCACTGGTCTTATGAAGCATGCTTTTGGAACTCTTGAAAGGACATAAATTATTACCCCCAAAAGACACTTTTTTTGCGATTTCCATACTAATGATGAGCAGATACACCATCTTTTAGGTGTTTGCAGTAAGTGTATGTGAGAAGGCTGCATATTACAGGCGTTCTATCAGTGTCGTGCAGCTGTCGCTCCAGTTGAAGCCGACTCGGTGTTTGAAAATGTGCACCGCTGCTAATGTGTTAGCGATGCCGGCGCAACAGAGGATTTGTTAAGTGAAACTAAGCTCGGCTCCCATCGTCTTTCTGAGGTTTTATCCTCAAACATCTTTCCCTCACACCTCAGAGTCTGACTGAAAAGTCTGTCTTTTCTACATTCCCAAACTTCACTGTGGCGTACTGATGGTTTGTGCAGACAGCGAGTGTGTGTGTGTGTGTGTGGGTGCTGCTTATATTTGGGCTGCGGATAAAACTTTTTCCCCTGAAATTATTTTGCAAGTGTGCAGCTGTTTACTTTCAATATTTCTTGGGTAATCCTGTTCTGGACTGAAGCTATAAACTAAGATATTACTGTAAACATCTAAATCCAGGATATTGGCATTGGTTCAGAGGTGTAAAAATATATAAACAAAAAAACACTGGGACTTCTACAGTTGCAATCAGCTTCCTGAAAACCAGTGATTAAGAAAAATGTGATATTTTCTGTGGACAGAAAGAATACTAATAATTTATCTAATTTTCCAAAGCACAATATGTTGCCTGGCTGGGAAGATTAGGCTTAACTCATGGGTGACCACTGAGTGAAGGTGGCCATCTTACAGAAGAGATAAGCTATTAAAGTCTGTTTGTGCAAAATCCTGATACAATAACCAATGGGTTCACAGCCGGGTCTTTATGAATAATTGATTTTTGAAGTATTATTGTGCAAAACAACAACACGGGAAGGAATTATTTATGGAATAGTGTATAAGTTTCCCAGTGCAATGTATAGACAATGCTTTGCTGCAGCCGGACTATTATTAGCATGTGAGGGCGCAAAAGATAAAAGATGAAAGTAGCTCCCAGTTCAGCACGATACGGTACATGTTATCGTGCCATCCACTTACTATCATACAAAACAGTGAGGAGTTGGCACTCTAATTTATTCATAAGCCAGGCTTCTTCTTCCGTGGAGCTTTAGACAAAGAGATCACACAAAGGTAAGAGTTCTGCTGAGAAAAGCAAATTAGAAATAGAACACATCAAACCTCAGGTGGGAAGAGTTTACATGTTGCACTGTGCAGGTTCGCTTGGCGGTGCTCTCCAGCTGCTGAGCTCAACAGCTGACAAGATGAGGTTTGGTATGAAAGAAACCGAGCAGATGGTTTGCTTTGACACAAAATACGGGGGAGTCTGCTGGTTTTTTTCATTCTTTCTAACACTGTGGTGTCAAAATGCTCTTTCCTGGCTTTAAGGTTTCATGCAGCTCCATGTCAAGAATAATTCAACGTGCACAAAGCTGTACAGTCTCCATCAAGCTTTGTGTCAGACTCTATCAGGAAGTGAAGGTCACCACTCTGCCCTGCTTCCTGGCCTCCCTGCAGTCCGACCACGTGTCCTCACTCCAGCTTCCCTCGGAATCTTCTCTGACTGTATGGCCGAGTATCAGAACCACTTCCTGTGTCTCAGTCACTGTTTGCACAACCCTGATGAGTTCTTCACTCCAGTGTTGGTCTTTCTAAAAGCCAATACTGATACCTAAACCTGCCATTTTCTGGGACAGTGAATTATTTTGTTTTGCTCCAAAATTAAATTCATCTTCTTCCCAAAATTCGCAAACAACTTTTTTGTCACTGTCTTGACTTGCTGACGAGTGAGAGTGTTTTCTGTTTGGCTGCTCTTGAAGGTGTTACAAATAGATTTACAGTTGATTAAACGGTTAAACTGAACATCATGCTTGGAGTGAACATGCTGTTTGAGACAGTTATAAATTGACAGTTGTAAATATACATGCAGCTCAAAGTACTTTACACACAATTTAGATACAAATAAAACCGTTTTAAAAATGTAATTCATATAAGATAATAGATTCTTATCTAACATAAGAACAGAAAATCCATGTGTGACTATTTTGATTATAAAACAATGATCCCAGTCAAACAAAAGTGCCAAATATTTCCTAATCTCAACTTCTGAAATGTGAAAAATCAAAGTTTTTATTTGTTTTAAATTGTTGTAATGTGTATTGGGGTCTTTTGAATTAATCAGATAAACAAGACACTTGAGTCTCTTTGAATAATGTATAACTCCTCAACACAGTGAAGGTGCACAAGATTGTCGCCTAAATTTACAGTAACAGCTAAATCATTATCATTAGATATGAAAATATAACCTATGAAAGTAAAATGAATAACCCCCCCCCCCCCCACACACACACACACACACACATACACACAGTTTATAGATGCATATATAACTTTCGAGCATCAATCGTTCTTTACAGATGGGCCCATCTGGTGTTTTCACCTCAAGTTATTAAATCTCTTGAAAATGACTAATATAAAGCTCAACACTTGCCAACACGTTTGACTCCCTTGACAGACAGCAGCCAATCAATAGTCACACCTTAATAATCACACCTCTTCTCTGCACTCATCTCAAAGTGACAACAATCAGGTTACATGACAGAAACAAATAATGTATGCTGTCTCTGGTGTGCAGTTTTCCCATTAAATAACCAGAGGCTCCATGAATAAGAGCAGGTTTCTAATAAAGAGAATTTACCACTTGCTTAATCAAGAGCCTACAGAGCCCCATAGGTGTGATCAGGTCAATATGATCTATATCTCTCTCTCTCTCTCTATCCCTGCCGGCATCAGTATGTGACATAAACCATGTAACGCTGTTACGAGCAACAAGACCGAGGAGACAAGATGCACCGACCATTTGAGTCATTTTAGAATATTACAAATTAGCCCACACACAAAGCAACGCTGCCAATGTGCTAACAGTTTTGTTGGCAATGTTGCCACAGATATCAGGTTGTTAATTGGTTGAAGTTTGCCAATGCCAAATTAATTTAGCTTTTTAGTAATCCATTTTTTATAATTTGATAATGCTATTATATGGACTAATGCATTTTGTATTTGGAGTGCATAAGAGGGGATGGTAATAATCCTTCATTTTCATTTCAGTGGTTTTGTGACATGATGATTTGGAGATTTTGGATTTGCACATTTTGTAACTGACACTAAATACCTTGATTTTACACATGATAACAATTTAGTACACCACCTCATGACAAGCTTATGACAATCTGTCACTTTGCTGTTTGTTGCTGGACAGTTCGAATACAGTGGATTAATTCAGTGATTTGCTCAGTTGATGAAAGCTGTTGGACTGAACCAAACCTTCACACAGGGAGACGGGAAGGGTGAGGTGATCATTTTGTGGTTTATCACTACACATGACCTCTTTCACATTACACGTAGTTATCTGATGGATCGTTCATGTAAAATCATCCAATTATCTTTTAATATTCACTTTCACCATGCGGCCCAGGCCGTGTGAAGTAAATGTCAGCCCTCACACTGCCCAGACGCCTTTAATATACATGCAAGATCATAAACTCAATATTTACAAGGTGGTCATGTAACAATTCATACCACTGTAGAGGCGTGGTAATGCTGCGAGGACAGTTTCCAGGTGCAGCTTCTCCTTTAGGTACAACACAGCCATCACTTCTACTGGGAGACTTAACAGTAAAATGCAACATAACCATGTCACAGAGCTGAGTCTGTCTGGCTGCTGGCCAAGGAAGTATTTTACTTGGAGAGCAGGAGCAACTGACAGATGCCTCAGCGGCAACACAGCATTTATCAAGGCATCTGCAGGCTGTGAATACAGAGGCCGCCTCTGCTTGTATCCACCTGCAGCTATCAAGACTGCCAAATCCCAGGCATGAGAGGAGCTGGCTGAAGCACTACTCCGGTATCACAGAGCTGACCCCGCTAGACAACAGTCAGCTCTGGGTGTTAAACCACCCCATCCGCTCCATACATCACTGTTATCTCTATCACCCCGGTGAAGATTAGCCCTCCGCCCGCACTACCTACCTGTTCAGACTGCTGCTGTTGAGCAGAAAACCCAGAGAACCCAGGAAACATGAAGAGATAACCCAGAAAAACAAGGTTTCAGCTCTGAAATGGGAAGAAACGCACTGACATGTACAAAGTGCCTTTGCTTTTTCTCCCACAATAAACCTCACTCGAAATAATGTGTTTTAACTTGGAGGCTGTGGCTGAGGGGTAGAGTGGTCGTCCTCCAACCTGAAGGTCGGCAGTTCAATCCCCAGTCTGACTCATCTGCATGCAGAAGTGTCCTTGGGCAAGATGCTGAACCCTGAAGGGCCCCCCATAGAACAACAAAGTGCTGGGAATAGATGCACTGTATGAATGTGTGTGTGAATGTAAAACTGTACTGTAAAGCGCTTTGCGTGGTCTTCCAGACTAGAAAACCATTTAACTGCTCTGATTCCTTTGTGTAAGCTTTTTATTGTGGATTTGCAATAATAATACTATACTCGTGTTATTTCATGCTGCTGTGTCTCAGATTCACATACTTCCATACTCACACTGGCAGCTTTGAGGGCCGACGATGTGTTCACACGTGGCAACATGGACTGTACAGTGTCAGTATGTGAATGGTGAACTTGATATTGTCAAGAGTTTGAGGGTTCAAAATAATGGACACCTTACACCCATAAAGGTCGCCATCTTTGCTATGTAATGGAAGAGAACAGACCACCAACATATCTTCCCTCAGTTAAAATAGAATGTAATTTTCAGGGGGCACCCACAAGTGAAACACAGCAAGATCTTTTGGCGGGGCGACAATCACTGTCTCAGGCAGCAATCATCATTTCCAGTGAGTGCACAGCAGCCGTGTTTGATTTGGGAAAACATGCCCTGTAGGAGTCCCCACACTATGTAAGTGAGTACACTGAGTGTGCTGCATCTTCGTGTTTGATTTTAAACACAGCAGTTGTGTTTGCCTCTGTTAAATAAAACAACAGTGGATGAAATGAGTCCTGACTTTGCTCCGAGGTTCCTCCGAGTCACACCTGGAAGTTCCGCGACCTTAAACTGGGAAACATCGCGTATGCGTCTGTGTTTATTTTTTGCCGACACTGAGAATGCAAATAGCAGAAGACAGATGGAACTTTATGTCGGTGTATCAGCTGTATTTTATGCAGACTCTGCTGCACTGCCTTCCTGCCGAAGCAAGAACATAACTACACTGATGTGAATTGTTTATGCACTGCATCGTCTCAGTTTTCTGAATAATGAGAACCCGGTGGCCGAGGCCGCGTCCCAGCGCTGACATGATGTGGCGATGAGGATGTGCAGGGGGGGCCATATGTATTCTCTTGATGACCCTGCTGAGAGTAATGGACGGGGCCACATGAACGTGGCAGGTTTATTAAAGCAGTGCTTCGAAATTAAGCCACAAAGTGGTATATTAATCATCATTCCACGAGACTAAGTGACAGAGGAGTGTAATCATTTAATACAATTTGGGGGGTATTGCATTTGAATGGAAATGGCTTGATGGCATATTTATTATGCTGTAGTACCTTCCTGGGTGGGAGAGGGCTGAGTGTGTGGGCTGGTGTGATTGGGGTCAATTCTCGTAATGCTTGTATATCAGCACAAAAACAAATAACATGAAGGGCTTCAGACATTAGAAGCCAGAGGTGAGGTACTTATTGGCTGCAGCACTTCAAATATGAAACAGCAGAGAGCGGTCAGGACTCACACAAGCAAACACACACACAAACACACACTTGGTGAAATACTGTAGGTGGTCACAGCTCGGCCACCTTAAAAAGCATTTACAGCGTTTATTATCAAGGTCTCCATCACAAACTCACTTAAAATCATTATTTCGAATGAGAAGCTCACTGCTTCTCGGAATAATGCGTGAATAACAGAATAGTTCACAGCACATAGGAAGGAACCCTCTGTTCGTCAGGCACACATCTCCCGCTGTAGGTGTCTCCTGCGCTCCGATCCGAGCATCCCTCGTGGACCAGCGTCCTCTGCCAATCCTGCATGTGCGCACCTCATGTGCATCTTCACAACTCAACCATTCTGCCACTATCTCTCACCTCTCTCCATAACGCGTGCAACCAGAGCCCCCCCCAGTCTATTAAGCACTGCGCGCTGCTGCCTGAAGGAATGCTCACAGATTCACGATACCCCCCCCCCCCCCCCCCCCCCGCGCCCCCCTCCTTAACTTTCTTTAAAAACGCTCAGAATAATGTGAAGGTGTGGAGCGCACGAGATGGGATCGTCTGCCCCTCCGCCGTCACGCGCTCTACCTGTGCGGACTGAGCGGCACCGGGAAGCCACTGTGTGATCCGAGGGTGCAGGCGGGCAGGACACACGCTGAACTCTACAAAGATCGCACACCATCGCGTGGCACAGCAACTTGGAGCGATTGCCTTACCTGATCGGGAGAGGAGAGCCGCCAGGGAGCGGAGGAGGAGAGGAGGGTGAGAGGCGCCTCGAGCAGAGCCTCGCTGTGCGCACCGTGGATGAAAGGGCTGCTACAGGAGTCCCGGCACTCAACTCCAAAGTGAGCCTAGTGTCTGTGTGTTTTCCTCCCCACGCCACCGAAGGACAGCGGGATTCAGACCACTCCCCCCTTCTATCAAACTATTTCCATCACTTTCCTCCCCCCCTCGCCATCACAGCTCCTTCAGCGCTCGTGTCAGACGCGTGTGGTGTTCGGGTCTGCTCTAATGAAGCGATGCTCTGTGATGAATTCTTTGAAATCAGTGAGATGTCAGATCAGACGTATATATGCTACAAGTTATGAAAGCACTATGTTTGTCTCATGCATTCAACACGTGGTCCTGACTGGTGAGGCTATTCATTATTATGTAATTTTTTTTAATTATTTCAAAAACATGTTGCTCACCTTTAGCTGCTGCTCATTGGAAACGTTTCCATTTGTGGGTCAACAGTGACCCAAATCAACGTTAGTGTCCCTGCTCATTAATACCTGAATGACTCATAGTATTGATCTGAATGTGTCAGCGGGTTTCTAATCTATAAATTCGTCATTTCCTTTTCAAATGTTTAAATTCTGGGCTGTGCCTCGTTTTATCCTGCCGTGCATAACTGTATTTATTCATGAAAGTTTCCGCACGTTACAGTCCAAAAAGTTTGAAGCTGGATATCTCACCCAATCACTGTTGGAAATCTTCCATTCTGATGAAGAGATACCTCCAATGTGCTACACCACGTTTTGGCACTAAATAGCCTACCACCATACTGTTAGATAGGAACCAATTTGTTGCTCTGAACGATATCACAAATGCTAACGAGCTAGCAATTGCTAATTTGAATTCAAAAAGGCTGTGTTTGAAGTCAACACAGCCTCATATGGTTGTATATGGCCCACAAGAGAATTGTATTCAGCGCACAACAGATGATTCATAGAAATAGGCACATGACAGCAATAATTTATTTCTGCGACAAAGTACAATAACACGAGGCAGGAGCCATCCTTCAGAGTGCTCCCTTCATGTCTGTCAGGTCAGCGACAGGGTGAATGAAACACACATTAGTGCTGTGTGTCATCGCTGACAGTTACAAAACAGTCTAGTTTGCGGGGACACACAACGCAGCGTCATCACAGCTGGAAACATGCAGCCAAACGTACATCCAGTACAGAAGGAGACTTTGTGAGGGAGCCTTGGTGCCGCTGCAGAGAACCGGACAAATTAAATCTGTTCCAAAGTGTCAGCGTGTCAGGACGAGCGGTCACAGAGTTGATTAATGATACGACACAAGGAGATACAGCAAAAACACAGAAGGACACAGCAAGATATTTCCAGTTTTTCTTTCTGGCCTCTCTGGCTTTACTCTGAAAACTCTTGATTGTCCAATTACTGCAGCTTCTGATACATGAGAGGAATTCCTTCTAACTCTGAGAGTGAAGGTCCCTCGACTCCAGACCTAACACAAAATGAGGGTGCTGCCCCTCATTTATGGGTGTCGCCACTCTCAGAGATCCCCGCCCCTTGCTTGAATTTAATTGATTTTGTTTATTTTTTTGCCTTTATTTGACCAAGGTGATAAGTTTGTGTCTCAACTATCATTTTGGATTAAGTTTTTATGTAAGGAAACAATTTCAGAAAACAAAAACAACCTCTTTTAGAAACAAAGGTAAAAGTGAATCAAAAGCTCTCGAGATAATTAAAAGTACTGAAAGAAATCAAGCCCTTGAAACCCTGTGTTGAAATAAAACAATTCTGAATGGTAAACAACTGCTAAGATTAACCATTTTGTTTAAGAGATAACACGTAGACAGATTGCATTACTTAACAAATTTGTATCACAGTTTATCTTGCTTCGTCGTAATGACGTGTTACTGGTAAGTTCCATTTTCAGAATCCTGTTACAGAGTATCTTTATATAAAAATAATAATCAACAAATCCTATCTAATTCTCTATTAAACAGAGCAATAGGAAGAATTCGATGAAAAGCTGAGATGTGACGTGTTTTGCGGGGGGGGGTTCTCTTTGTACCGACAATGAAAGGGAAGAATTTGGTTTCTGGCCTCATTCTGAGGACCTTGGCCGGTAACGCAGTAGAAAGAGAGAAAAGTCATTATCGTTACAGATAATAACTCCAGGGGCCATTCGTGTAAGGACAAATCCCAGAGGAAGGTACGCCTGCAGTATGCACATCATTATCAATATAGTCAACTCCCTCGTGAAATTCCAGCCCCCCGAAATAGAAAGGAAGTGGCAAGGCTAGATTTCAGTTTCATGATCTGTGGAGAATGTGCTCGGGATCCAGGAATACTGACTACACCAAGGGCAAATATGCAGTTATCAGAAGCGTCTACATAATTAAAGTATTCATTTCAAGTAATTACTGCCTAATCCGGTGGGACACCAAGTGTTACATTATGAACTTCCTCATATTGAACAACCTGGGAAAGTGTTGCAGAGCTCCGTAATATTAGATGGATTCAATCACTTGGGTGAGAACATGACTCGTACTCTTTGTCAGCTGTAGCTTCCAGAGAAGCAGGAGCCAATATCTTTCACAACAAGAGGTTTAAGGAGAAACAATTTAGTCCAAATTGTACCTGATAAATTGATTTTTAATGAGCTGTTTTATTATGTTAGGATCACCAGTTCAAAATGAAAGCAAACCAGGTCTTTGAGAAACCTCACTTTAGCCCAGAAACAATCTCAGAGCCCATTTGCTATCGTCTGATGATGCATTAGCCTTTGAGTGATTGGCCAAATATTGTGGGTTTTCACTGTAGTGAATATTCGGTACAAGACCTTGTGTTCTGAGTCAAACGTTTCCCACAGTATGGTAGGGTTTTATACCCCTCCATTTCTCCTCATTTTTCAGACCCATACTTGAAACCTAGGGGTACCCAGAATGCCTTGCAAATCACTTGCAAGCTGGCAAGATTACGATAATGATTGTAATATCTTAGTTTAATATCATTTCAATGTAATATGGTCATCAAAAAGATTGCATAACGTAAAAAAAAAAAAAGGCATTTCACCTAATTTCATGTCAACTCAACAACTACTGATGACGTACCGGGTTTTGCAATGACGACTGATGGTGTAACGGCTTCTTGGAGGTCTGTCCCAATTCGTAGGGGAAGATTACAACCACTTCCCCTCAGACTCCTTTTCAAGGGGCAAGATAACCCTCGAAAACAAGTAGGGGTAGGGCCAAGGTATGAAATGGGATTGGGCCCAAATCCTACTCAATTGTGATTGGTCTTGCTCATAGATTCTGAATATTCCCATGCAGAATCTAAAGAAACTATTTTATTGAAAGATTTGTGACGTTAACCTGCCAGAGAAGAAATTGAAGTGGCGATGGGAGGAACAAAAAATCTTCTGTAACTATTAGATAGCACAATATATGAAGATCATTATTACATTCTTATTTGATTGGGAATTGTCATCATCTACCAAACACCCTAAAATCGTATCTCACCGTTGTTTACAACAGAATAAACTTAGCAGCTAAATATATTACTGTTTGTTATCCAAAGCCACTTCTCCAGGTTGTCCACCCACCCCTTGCTGGTAGAACACAGAGAAATGGGTGTTTTTTGTTGTGACAGGCTTTGTTCCCACATCATTTATTTCCCCCAAATATCTGAGAAAAGAGAAGACACCTGTAGCACACAACTTAATCGTATAGACACTGGTCCACTGAGAGGAATAACTGGATGTTGAGCCCATAATTCACACATGATATCATGGGGCAGGAAAAAGGTGGACAAACCAGACCGCACTTTGAACACAGGACACGAACCCCGATCGAGTCCCCTGCCTTGTACATAATCCTTCTTGGACAAATACAAAATCAGGGAATTCCTTAATGTATGAGGTAAAATCATTTAGCAGGAATGGAGAGAATGGTAAATGGAAAGACTTGAGTGATTTCTATAGTAGTTTAACATCTCAGTGTACTGAAGTAAAGAGTAACACACTGTTGCTGTCTAGTGCCATCGAGCCGAACACTCAAAACTCTTGACACCCCCGTGTCACTTGCTCTGAAGCTGAAAGTGTTGTAATAATCAACGAACTGTGAGAATGCTTATGTTCGTATTTATGAGTGCGCTGGGCTGTGTGTGTGTGTGTGTGTGTGTGTGTGTGTTTGTGTGTGTGCGTGTAAGACAGAAAGACTCATTGTCAGCTTTTCTTCCAGCAGTGGCTACGAGACCTATTGTAATGCAAACAAAGGCCTATCTTGTTGTTGAATGTGCTGTTCTTACGACACAGAGGATGGTTTGGTCCTGAATTTCAACCAAATCTCATCGAATGACTGGAAAGAGAGAATGAGACAGCTTCCCTCTGATGTCCTATATTTTCATTTGCATACTCATTTTCATTCAGAAAGGTTTAAACTGAAAAAATGAAAGGCAAAGACCTGCACTCTCAACCACTTCAATGCTAGAGCCCCGACCCTCTTGCTTCCTCACCATTCTATTACAAAGAAATATACCACAATCTGTCGTGTAATTTATTCTATTACTACGTGATGAAAACAGAATATGTGTGAAGAGCAGATTTATAATTATAATTTATGGCATTTTAGTTTTCCAGGAGAATAAAAACCTCCTGCTGGGATTATCTGATCCTTACTGTTGGATATCCTCCTTGATTCTACACAAAAGAATCATAGTATAATTGGAGGAAACTTTCAAGCTTGTACTGTTAATGATTTATCACATCTATTGTTCAAGAGGTTTTCTCTTCAAAATAATATCTAAAGGTAAACTGACCAATATTTGCATTTTGTTGTCTCACCCCACAGAGGCCAGCATGTGAATTTCTGTTTTAAAGACTTAATTAACATATTGATAAATAAATTCAAAAGTCCACAGTTTAAAAAATATCTTGGCTTTCTTGCTTTACTCCATATTTCTTGCATAGAAAATGCAGGGTCCTTCCTCAAAGTGTTTCAGAAACAATGACCAAACCTACCTAAATACTGTCTTTCTAGCTAGCTAATCGCTGGTAAATAGGGATGGGTAATAATAAGATAACAATAATTATCAGGATATAATTAATGATATAATAATATATATAATACAAAATACTTCAAAACCACAATTAACAGTTTCGTACCTTTAGTTTAGGAGCAGAAACTAGTTAAAAAAATTGACAAATCAAGATAAATATCGAGAAATATGAGACATTTCTAATCATGATAAAATATTGGAACGTGTGGCCCAGCCCTTGTGTTAAGCTACAACCACAAATCACTTGGGTTTCCAGGGACTTCCAGGGTTTTTTATGTCGTCACCAGGTCTGAAGTTAAGTTGATTGTTAGTAAGTGTGTCGGATAGTGTTGTCATGACGAACCTTTTAACGGAGCTGTGCTTTGAAGTGTAACAAATAATGTTAGTGATTGCATTTGCTCCAATTAAATAATGCCACAGAAATCAAATTTACTTTTAAAAGATCGGGTTTTAAGTAAACAACCTCTGGATGAAATGCTGAAATAGATAAACTAATCAGTTTTAATTTATAGCCTGTATGACATTTTTCCGACATACTGTGTCCTGACTCCTCCTCGCTGAGGTCCCTGATGAGGTGCACACAAAGAGTGGTGCGTGCTCTATGTGGCTGTTGATGATTCATACCCTTTCCTCCTAATCAGGCGGAGGAACATATCAGAGGACGGAGACAAATCAGAAATGCTTTTTATATCCAGACCTTTCAATCAGGATCCGACCTGCCTGTTATAGGTGACACCCAAGCCTGGCTGTGTAATTTATGTGCTGCCTCAACAAATTGATTCACAGGGGACCAGAGGAGCGTCTTTCCTTTTCTGGTAGATGGAACCCATGGCGTTCTGAGCTTTCTCACACTTAAACCAGCCTTTACTCCACCTCCCCCACACGTAAAAGCTACATTTGAAAAGATGATTATATTAACGCATTTTTCCATAAAGAGAAATACAACTGGAAAGGAGTATAATGAGTCCGATGGTATGAAACTCCACCACCATTTGTCATATTATTATGGCTGTTGCAGCTTTAATCATTAAATCTCTGTGTAGTGTGTCTGTGGTGGCCTCTGCTATTGCCTTAAGTCACAATTCTGTCTCTAAAAATTTAATTTGCTTGCTGAGGCAACACATGTTTCTCCCTCTAACTGTCTCTTCCGGGAGAAGGGTCTTCATGTGTGAAGAAGGGAGCAAACATGGATTTTTTTTCACCCACTCATATCTGGCCACAGAAGACATGGCGACTAATGCCTTGTCCAAAGTAATGCTAGTATTTTGCTAAATTTACTTTTTCCTTTTAAAAGAGAGGGGAATATATGTGTAGTCTTGCAGACAAGGCAAAACAGTAGAACCTCTGGTTTGTAGCATAGTCGGCTCTGGTTTCTGGGACCATGACTGCTGAAATCATTCATTAAAGGGATAGTTTACAGAAAAATTTAAATTCACTCATTTTCTTCTCACCAGTATGCCGAAAGAGGGTTGGATGAAGTGTTTGAAATGTCCGCGGATATCTTCCTGCGAGGTGCAATCAAGGTCCCTGGGACACACCGTTGTGTGGCTATGGCCGCTAGCTTAGCCACTTCCAGTAGACCTTTAGGCTTAAATCATGACCTCATTTCGAGTCGAGTATGAATGTCGTGGCTTGTAGACCCTTGGATGACACCACACGAGCACTATGGAAACATGTTAAATTTTTCCTGTTGTTTTATTACGTCAGAAAAAGTACTCACCTTAGACTTCGATTGTATTGGATGTGCTGCATCAAAGTTTACCCCTTGGACTCCCAAAGTGTTTGTGGACCCAAACACTTCACCAACCCCTCCACCGGCAAAGTGGTGAGTAGAGGATGAGTGAATTTAAAGATTTTGATGAACTATCCCTTTAAGTACGCCAGACATTTGCTGTGTTCAGACAGACCACATACTAGTTTTCAGAAGCATTCTGATTCTGATTCTGATTCTGATTCTGAAAACTATAACAATATGAGCTGCATTGGTGAAAAACCTATGAAGGTTAATGGAAGCACAGGCATAAAAGATCCAACTTTAGTTTGGCCAGATAGCTTGTGTTTTGATCACTTTCATAACTTATGTTGTATAAAGCTAAAGAGACTTTATTCTTGCACATACTGCAGTTGAGAGGAATGATTCTGTACATGGAATTTCCGTTTACTGGTACATTATTTAAAAAGTAAAACTTTTCTAGTGCTACAAAAAGTATATTGTACTTTTATATTCCCATCATGTTTTATGTGAACCGAGCCAGTACAGTCAGTGTCAAGTGGGACACAATATGCAGTCCCCACCTTTGTGGGAGTGAGCAGTATGTGCTGTTCCAGTTTCAAAAGTGGAAGGTAATGCATCATTTTCTTTCAACGAAAGCTTTCCATTTGACAGTGTCTCTGCTATCTCCTCTGTGTAGCCCCCCCTTGAGTATCAGTGAGGCATCTCTGGGCAGGCGTGAAGAGCACACTGGGAGAGGGAGATTTCCTCCAAGTGCCCGTCCTGAAGCACACCAGCAGATCCTCAGACAGATCTCCTCTCCAGCGACTCCATTAAACCACAGGGGACTGAGCCGCTGGGATCAAAAGTTTTTATCAGCCACCTCATTCTCCATGTTAACGATAACTCTCGGGATGTAAGGAAGAGGATTGTGCTTATGAATTTTCATGTATTTCAGATTTTCTTTTAGTTTAAATGATAGAATTAACAACATTTATTCACCTTAAGCCTAAAGACTATTATGAACTACAGTGTAAGACTGAATAAAATATACTTTAGGTTGCCTACGAAAATTACAAAGGCTGTATGTGCAGTAGTAGATAACTTAGAGCCATTTACTGACCGTGATCTCACTTTTACTCTCAGTGACACTGAGTGAAAACCAGCAGAGTAGCTATTCTCAAACACAGAGCAACACACTGAAATTTCTATCTACTTGGACACTCAGGCGTAAACTCTGATCGATATCAGTCAAGATCAAGACCGACCGAGAGCTACAGATTGCCATGGGTAAAAAGGCAGTTATCCTCAGACACACAAGAACAAAGGTCCGGGGTCTGTTTGACAATCTAGCACTCTGCAGCCCTAACTACACCCCACTGTTATCCAGTACTTCACTCAAGTCATGCAGGCCCCCGTCAAGGACTAAAACCCAGGGAGATGTAAAAATATCCAATACTGTGTATCCAAACCAACCTTAGCAGCAAGCAGGAGACATCTTGTGGAGAATCAGTTCTGTGGGCAAGGCTACAGCTTAAAATGAGCATTTATGGTGTTGTTAATTTAGGTGTGGGAGTTTTTTTCTATCAGCATCGTAAACTTTAAAACTGCACCAATCAATACATTCATATTAAGCATAGATCAAATGTCTGTGATGTGAAAGGGAAAACTTATAGAGACAAATTCAATCATGGAGAACAATAACATGACTGCAGTGAGGCAAAAGCATATTATTTTGGTTTTTATTGTCTGCAATTTTATCGTTCTGATATTGGAAACCAAACTAGAGCAAAACAGAAGCACAAGTACTAGAATACTATTTGTCGGGAGGCCAGGAAACATGACTCTCTGAAGTGAACAGAGATGCTATTGAATATGTTTGTGTGTCAACATAAATTCTGTGTTGTGACCATGTTAAACATAATTTGTGGATTGACTGTTGAGTGGAACTCTGGGAACTTTAAAGTAAAGCTTTGTAAAGACGCAATGAGGAGCTCAGCTTTTGCAATAACAGGCATGGGGCAGAATGTAGGGTGCCAGTTTGATGGCTCCAGCTTTACTCTCAATCCCTCACGTCTTGATCCCACACAGAAACATGGGCAGATACAGAAGCAAGGTATACTGTGCAACAGATACCCCAGCGTGACAGAGGAGGGAACACCGAGGCTCATTAACAGAAGCCGCCTGGACTGATCCCAGTACTCATTCTGGGGAGTTAGAGCCAAATGAAGGGAAGAGAGAGACTTCTAAAGGGCATGACCATCTGGTGCGAGCCTCGCTCGTCTTTTTCTTAACTGCGTACGGGTGGGAGGCAGAGCCCAGGCTCATCAAGCAGGTTGATAATCAGGTGCCACTGAAGCTCATTCATGTAGTTCTGTATAGGGTCAATTGTGGCCGCTGGTAAAACGATTCAACTGGATGGAGTGTAATGAAAAAAAAAAAAAAACCTGAGCTGATTGTTATGCAGGGTGGGTGTGCTCTGAAAACCACGATGTGGACCAAATGTTTTTTCACGAACAAAAAGCAGGAGGATTGTTTAAAGCAGCACGACTCTGTCAGATAGAAGTAGGACAGATGTTTAAGTAAGAATCAGTACAACCAAGTTTCTTTCCCACACGTCATTCAGTGTTCAGGAAATGTCAGCGGAATGCCGTGGGGACAGGTGAAAAACTCAGTATCCAGTGTAGAGATGACATTCGTCCCCTAAGGACAAATGGCTGCCTATGAAAAATTGATATGGGACAGAAAATAGACTTTCAGTCCAATATTGAGTAAGGGCGACCACGAGAATGGTAAAGCAGGAAGCCAAGTTGCAACAGCACAATTTACCCAAATTAATTATCCACTGGGCAGGAGCCTGGTCTCAGTAACTAGGCACACAATTGCAAAGACACAAGGTTGGACTTGTTTAAGGGTACATCCAGAGGAAAACTAATGAGAACTGACACACTGATTGATGGCAGTGTCCTGGAGCTATTTGTCTGCCGCCTGCATGTAGCTCTTTTCTGAAAATGTGTCTGGATGAAGCTTGCCCGGTATTAGCAATGCACGAAGAATGAATGAGTGCAGACAAAGGTGGAATATCTTTTCCATGAAATTAATGAATTGATGTTTGAGCTCCCTTAGAAACAGTCCACCCCATGACACACTTTCTGCAGCGCCTTGTGTCTTGAGTAGATCCTTGGAGTCCGGTGAAAATAATTACCTCTCCAGGACTCCATCGCATAATGTATATAACATGAAGTGGCCTCAAAATGCTGTTGCAATAACCCCATTGCTTCTCAGCTCAAGGGACCCCGTTCAATGTGTTCACTAGTGAGAAGGAGCCTAATAAGTCAGCCAGGAACCCGACTGCATGGAACACTGCTTCCGTGCTCAGATCCGTGCTCGGGGCAGATACATAGATAATCAAGGAGTGACAGTAGGTTTTACATTTCAAATAACCCTTGGTGCAATACCAGCAGTTATTTACAGTGTAAGCACTGCTCATTAATTTTTAAACAGGCCCTTAAGGTCTGGTTGACAGACAAAGCTGGCAAGCAGAAGCAAGGGGGAATGAACTGTTGTTGTTTTTTGACTCACACAATATGAAACATAGTAATGGCACCAAGCAAACTGCTGCAGAATGCATTATTAATACGTTGATGATGCAATGTGCAAAGGTCATGACCATTGTTTCTACACACGGCCATCCATCCCACAACATGTCCCCATGGAAAATCACATACAATACTGGTGTACAATTTACATTTCTGATATTTAGCCGAAGCTGGTGGGGGTGAACAAAAATTACTCTTGTAAATGTGTATTGGTAATTGATTATCTGGATTTTGTATTTATTATCTTTTTCCTGCAGTCTGTACTCGTCTCTTCAGTGAAAGCCTGGAGGAGATGAGAAGACGGGCTGGCAGATGTCTTTTCTTGCCGTGAACCTGACGCCACTGGGAGCCTCAGACGCTGCAAATGAGATCGCACAGCTGCCATGTTTCCATCTGTGCCGCCGTTGTTTCGAATTGCAGTCAGGTTTCTCAGTACAGGTGTGTACTGTACTGCAGATGCGAGAATATGTGACAGTGCGTCCCCGGTAATCCTCCTGTCTGACTTTCCCTGCTACAACTTTGTAATGTCATTACCCGCACCAGTCTCATTAATTCCCGTCATGGCCAAGTAGCCCGACAGCGCTGCTGTCACCACCTTGTAAGATCCTCCAGCCACACCACGGCATCCAGAGGCCTCTAAACAATGCAGGGTGTGCATGGGGGGAATGGTGTCATTGATTAGGGTCAGACTTTCTCCAATGGTGAGAGTTCACCAGTGAACACTTTTGTACTCTCTAAGGGATAAACTGGAACACAATAGGGAATTGCAGGATAGCTTGACCATTAACATACATATACACTTCAGCTAGCACTGTACACGCAAAGCTGATACTGACGTGACAAGGTCGATCATACTAATTAAACTAGATGGAGCTGTAGCTTGACCATGTTATGTGTTGTGTAATGAGGGTGCTAATGATGCTTTAAACGTGTTTATTGAAATGCCTGCTACTTAGTGCTGTGCTCACTCCTTATTACATGGCTTTGTGACTAACTTCAGTATTTATAAAAGACAACATCTGTCATTGTGATTGCAAAGATGGAAGTGAATAAGCTGCTTTGCTGCTTTGGAAGTCAATCAGTTGCTTTGCAAAGGGAGCACACGGGACTGCAGAACTGATGAGATCGCTTTCTTTATAACAAATTAAGAAATAAGGTATTTTTTATGCGTATGTGCACAGACAGCTGTGGCCAGATGTGTCATGTTTTGAAGTAATTGCATTACATTTGGCTCATGTTATCTTGGACTCAAAGATGTACTGATTAGAATTTGGTGGTCAGAGGTCACTGTGACGTCATAATTGTTTTGGTCTCATGATTGTGATATCTCAGGAACAGCTTGAGGTTAGACTTAGACTGACAAATTAACTGATAAGATGTTGAT
This sequence comes from Pleuronectes platessa, assembly GCF_947347685.1. Lineage (NCBI taxonomy): Eukaryota > Metazoa > Chordata > Actinopteri > Pleuronectiformes > Pleuronectidae > Pleuronectes > Pleuronectes platessa. The sequence continues at coordinate 24,988,285 of NC_070627.1, read as the reverse complement.
CAAAGGTCAAGGTCACTGTGGCAATAACTCAATAATTTAAAATTCTGAAAATTACAAAAGCATTGATATTGAGACTTATGGAGACAAGTGTCTCCATATCAAGTGCCCAGTGTTGCCCCGCTGTCCATTCCAAAGCAACTCAAATTAGTTGTTTTCAGACATGACCTCTGAGTAAAATCCAAAGAATTGGCTACGGATTTTACCCAGAATTTGCCTTTCACACATTCACAACCCAGTGGGAGGTTCACTTCAATTCTGTATTGTATTTTACTTTAGTTTGTGTCTAGAGGAAATTACACATCTGAGCGTAACAATAACTTGTGGCATCCTTCAAGCCCCCTTGTTGGGGACCCTTCTGTTCATTAGAACATGCTTCCACTCCCTCAGAAAATAACAAACTACTTTACCATAGTTATGAAGATGACCACATACATTATTATAATGTGTACATACATGATTCATAACCATACCACCAGCATTGACCAAGTGCATTGAACAAATCAATGTTTGGATTAGTCAAAATTGACTTCAGTCATACAAAGATAGAAATGAAGTAATTGTTTGTGGAAACTGGGAAGAACGATCAAATGTCTGCGCTCAGGTTGAATCTGTTAAATTAAAAACAACAAACCAAGCCAGAAATCTTGTCGTCATAGACTCAGGCCTCAACTTTAGCAGCCACATTAACACAATTACATATCGAGGATTAAATGACTTCGATTTAACTTCAGCAGTATTTGGAAAAACTTGACTAATTTGAATTGTGAATGAGAAAATATGCTGCTAATTCAAAATGCTGCCTCTCATGTCCTCACTTATACCAAGAAGTGACTTTGAAATCCTACTATTGGTTTATAAAGCACTGGATGGTTTCAGGGCAAAATCAATTTCTGATCTCCTGCTACATTGTGAACCATTCAGACCCCTCAGGTCGTCTGGAACAGGACTGCTTTCTGTCCCCAGAGTCCAAACTAAACATGGAGTAGCAGCATTCAGTTTCTATGCTCCACATATGTGGAACAAGCTCCCAGAGAACTGCAGCTCTGAAGCAACTGTTGGTTCTTTGAAATCAGTTCTGAAGACTTTCTTGTTTGCCAAGGTCTTTTGTTTAATCAAATAATAATCCCCATTCCTTACACTGCATTGTTAGTTTCTCTCCTTTATTTCTTATTTAATTTTTTATAATTCCCTATTTAACTCTTGTGTTGCTCTTACAATATTTCATGATGCCTTTTATATTTTATGCAAAGCACTTTGAATTGCCTTGTGATTGAAATGTGCTTTACAAACATTAACCTGCCATTATACACTAATGACAAAATACATTTAACAGAGGTATACAAAAGTGAGGAGGTAACTGTAATAATGTCATAATAAATAAAACATGTTACAAACAAATTTGAAGGTTAAAATGTTTCAAAATCAACAATACTAATAATCCTTAATCTTTAATGTGCATGTGTGGACGCAGAGGTCTAAGTGAGACGCTCCACAGTTCTATGAACTTTCACCACTTGGCCTCCTATAAGGTCCATAGAAAGACAGTAGACATCGATGTTAGAACTCAAGGATGATCCCAAGCTGGCGGCCAGGGAGTGGGGGGTTGATGACCCTTCTAACGAGCGACAGATGCATGAATGTATGTGTGAACAGTAGACTCTTGGTAAAGTCTGCAGCCAATTCTCCGGATTTTATTAATTCTGAAAACAGCTTTATTGTTGTTGCTGATCAGCACAGGGTCATAAAGCTTATCTGAGCGAGAGAGGGCAGTACCTTCTTTTCTTCTCTCATTCTCTTCCCTTCCTGAAGATGAATTTTGAATGATGAAATCCTTTCTTTTCATCTGAGTAAGTAAACACCGCATCAGTCGATGCTCAAATTTTTAGTGCTTATATTCTATTTTACATTATTTCAAATGTAACTTTTTCAAAGAAGTGTAATAGAGAAAGGTGCACTTTTCATTGTGTTTGGTATAACTTATACTAGATTTTCAGAGAAGGATAATCACAAAATGTTTAACTTCCTCCACAAAGTCCCTGAACTACCACAACACCCTGAGATTGTATTCTTCATCTTTTCCAAAAGCATTGGCCCCAATAACTCATGAGAGTAAGTTGTGTAACCTTTTTAAATCAGAAATGAAAATGGGCCATAATGCTCAACACTTTGAGCCTTTGGAGTGAGTTCAGTGTGTCACTTCTATACATCGTGATATAACCACTGTCACAAACCAAAACAAAGCGGGAAAGTGCAATGTACACGTAGTCTCATACACGTAGGAACTACACTTAAAGCTCTGCTTCCAGTAGCAATCCTGATGTGTGACTCAGTAGCTTACCAATGTTGTTGTTTGAGAGGGTCAGTAGTCAGTGCTCAGTACAGCATCAATGAGGTCGTTTGTGGACTTTGTCTTGCTTCTGTGTGTATTGTGTCTCGGATTCCAAATTCCTCCTCTGTGATTTTAATCAATGTCAACTCAACATGACCTTGAGGACATATGAACAGCATGTGACCTGTGTCACCACACAGATGATCTGTACTATAGACCTGTGTGGGGGCTCAGTGAGTGGTGCTTATACACCACTGCCATTACCTTCCCTTGGAGCATCAAACCAGAACAGCGTGTATCTCATGACCCTGTATAAACCCTCCCTCAGGAGGCTCCCCCCTGCAGAGAAATCAGTGAGGAGTTGGACTGAAGACAGCACCTCTTCTCTTCAGGCCTGTTTTGACTGTACAGACTGACAATGCTTTTATGATGCATGTGGTGACAATATGAGCTGTGTGACACTGTATCATCATTAGGGTTGCAAACGGGCGGACAATTTTCGGTAAACTTCCGGAAACTTTCCATGGGAATATTCAGCTCGGGAATTTGGATAATTTTGAAGAAAAAAAAATTACACAAATTAAACGCTGAGCACTAAAAACATCATTCAAAACTCTATTTTAAAGATGTATAGAATTCAGCACACGCTGCTCGTTGAATTTCAACCCTCCACTGTGCATTCTTCCATCACATGCACAGTTAATTGCCAGCATCCTGCACACTACAGCAGCACTATTGAGGCCTGCTGTAGTGTGCAGGACTAGTCAGGTAAGTTTCAATGATATAACTTGGGGAAATATAAAAGCATACTGATTGAGGATTGTTCATCTGTTCATCTAGCCTATTTCTATTCATTTATCCATCAATTGTAAAATATTTTTTTTAATGATTCCAATTACTTGCCAACTATTTTTATCTCTGGCATAGCTTTAGTGTTTTTTTACAAGCTTTTTTCTCATCTTATTCTATGTGGAGACATTTCATCCCAGCCAATGTAGAATGTAGTCTGTATATGACAAGGTAAATACAGTTAGTATAAATTACCCACAGAATTTCCAGTTTATTCCCGTTAATTCCCGTTAATTCCCGTTAATTCCCGTATATTCCCGTATATTCCCGTATATTCCCGTTAATTCCCATGGAAAGTTTCCAGCTTTGAATATTCCCGGAATTTTGCAACCCTAATCATCATACATCACATCCTGTGTGAACTCCATCATCGAAACAAAAAAAATGGTTATTTTTATCCAAATAACAGACCTGTTGTACTGGTTACCCCTAGAGAAAAAAGCTCTTCCTAGAGACGTACGCAATGTAATAAGGAAGGCCGAACAAAAGTATAAATATATGTCATACACAGGTTTACCTCAGGGTTGTGTGTTGTCACCACTTGTATTTATCATGTTCCCTGACAGCTGCAGGACTTCTCAGGAGAACAGAACTGACTTATCTCTACTTCAGGGTTCAGAGTGTGATCATGGTCCTGCATTACCCGAGTGTGTTCAATGGTGTGATGATGGTTACCCTGACCTCAATCTTTCAAAAACAAAACAAATGATTATTGACTTCAGACACAAGTCATGCACTGAACAAAAAACAAGTTTCACACATGGAGAAGACGTCCAGATTGAAATCTTATAAATACCTTGGTACAGTTTTTGACTGTCATCTTAAGTGTGATAACACCGAGTCTATCGTCAAATGTGGACAACAAAGAATCCATTTGATGAGGAAGCTGAACTCTTTCAATGTCAGTGAGAGGATTTCAGTAAACTTTTATTGTTCATTTATCAAAGGTCTTTTTACTTTTTCTTTTATCTGTTGGTTCAATGGATTATCCATTAAAAGACAAGAGCAGGCTGTATAGCATTGTCAAGGGTCTGCTTCAAGATCATTGGAGTCAAGCAAAGAGACTTATGTTCCCTCAGGGAGAATCAGGTGAAAAAGAAGGCAAAGAATCTTATCAGCCAACCTGATCATGTTTTGTCTCGTGAGTTCATGGTGATGCCTTCAGGCCGCTGTTATCGTGTACCTCCAAGGAGAACTAACCGATACTCCAAATCCTTCATTCCTTCTGCTTTCAGGCTACTAAACTAAGACAGTAGTCATTTTAAATGACATCTTATATGACTGTGCCTTTTGCATGATAACCCATGTAGCAAATGTGTATTTAATACATTTTAATTGTCTTTTTTATTGCAATTTATTTCACCTCCTCAATCGTATCTTGATGTCCTTCACTGACCTTTGTTTGTTGGTTGAGTTGCGCTTTTTGACACGTATCATATTGGATGTTGTCCGTGTGATCGTGAACGGAGTAAGCTACAAATGATTTGCCCTTCTTGGGATCAATACATGTGTCTGAACTTGAATCAAAGTGCAGAAAAGCTGCACCCAGAGGTGTGAAGATGAAGTCACACAACTAAAGAGAAACTGAGAGTAAAAGACTCAAAGAGGAGGGGAGAGAAGCCACGGGTGAGACACATCACAGAAGTTGTGGGTGTTTAGGAGAGCAGGGATCACAGGAGGATCAGGGAGAGAAGTGACCTGAAACCAGACAAAATGTGAGTTTCAAAATAAAACAGGAAACAGGGCAACATGCAGAATGAAAATATTACTATAGCGGAGATGTGACACACAAAGTATACAGCTTAAAAAAGAATGTTCTTTCTCAAGGCTCAAAGCGTGAGATAGTGCAACATAACACAGCATATGAAAACATAACATACAACATTAATCACAAGGCTAGAAGATGACGAAGCTGGGGGTGTTGTAACATTAACAACCCACCCAGCTTCGTACCACTGTTGCAAATGACTAATGATGATTAAGATACCTTTATACATACACAGTGAGGCATGATTGGCAGAGTAAATAATGAAAGCTAAACAGACTTAAACCAGAAGGAAACAGTTTTCACCATAAATTACATATATAATATTAACAGAGTGGATATTACTGCATGATGAGTAATGAATAGAGTGTTGTCAGAACCAATAGAAACCTTCTGCCAATTTAAGGAGGAAAATGAATAAATGTAAGAATACTGAATGATGCTTTAAGACGTCGATCACCTCATTAGTTCGTAAGAAGAGAAGCTCATTTCTGGTTAGTGTCACACTAGTGCATTATATTTTCTGTGTGCCAGCAGCTCACCAGCAGCTCCAAACCTGGAGTGTGCAAACAGAAAAGAGGGAAAACAAAAGCAGCATCAATTTGTACAAAACCTCAGGCTTTTTATTTTTCGACAACAAATCACAACCGTGTCTTGTGTATTTATAAGACCTCATTCTAGCCTTGTCACCACCTTCATGATGCCATGGAAATTCATTCAAAAGCCCCAGCACACAATTTCCATACACACGTTCAAGCCTTTTCTTCTGTATGAAGGAGTGATATGAGTATTTGAGTTTGCCGTGCTCTGTGCAAAGGTCTAGTTGGCAAGATGTGACAGTAAGTGGTACGGTCCCTGTGTACACTCCAGAAGCTAAAAACTGTTTTCAGAACAATTCCAGAACCATATCCCAGTTGGCCAGCAGTGAAAACTTTGCATAATACAAATATTTGCAAGCATTTATCTTATATAATGAATATAGTTTGAGCGACAATTTGAAAGCAACTACTGAACTAATGAACAGTATAGAAAATATGTATTCATAAATGTCTTTATTCATACATTATCTAATTTAGATTAGCTTTGGAGACTTTGAAACAATCTAGCATTGTATCTGAATTTTAATGATAGATGATTTACACTAACAACTTATAGTTTAAAAAATTAACTTATGAACTGGTAACAGTAAATCAGATCGGTTATTTATAGTGATTTTAGAAAATCACCCACAACACTGGTTTGAGGGGGAGCATACTGTCATCATCTTCTGAAGAAGTTCTGAAACCTCTCTTAAACCTGTATCAACATGTCAAAGTGTTATTTGAGGCATCATGGAAAGCCTTGGACTGACTCATAACTCATTACAGACACTCTTCACACTGATTCTGCTGATGTCTCTGACCTGCTGCAGTTTAAACGTTGAATTACGCCACAATATCAGCACTGATCCCGACATAATGATCAATACTTTTATTCATTGAGTTAAATCTTTCTTCATAGCTTCACACATTCATTCATTAATTCAGCCTGTACTTACTCTGCTCCCTCTCTTCCTCTCTCTCTCTGGCCTTGACACACAGACACACACACACACACACACACACACACACACAGACACACACACAAACAGTGTCATCAGATATATGTGAAAACTCAGACTGGGTAAAAACTATTCAATTTATAAACTTAGACAATGTAAGACGAGCTGGAGGAGATGTAAAAAATAATAATGATACCAAATGAAAGCTATAGCCAAATGATTGATCAGCCATTGCGCTGGTTCATCAGCCCAACCCTAGAGCCACAACATACACATAACTAAAAGCACTTTACACCGTAAGATCGAACCCAAACAGATCCTAGAGCAGGCAAGCACTTGGTGACAATGCAGAGAAGATACTCTGGCCATCTGCCTGGACCTGTTGGGTTGAGAGGAAAGGTTCTGGGTTCTTCACAACGAGTTATCCCTTTAACATTATAGTAATTTGATCTGTTAATCTAAAAATATTCATTAGTACAGCTTTAGAAACACCAGGCTAGAACCAAACACTATCAAGCTATCATTAGCTAACTGTTCAAAAACAGATTTGATACATGAGGCTTTACGCAGACACTCAGTAACTACCAATTTGTTGTGGAAGGGCATTCACTTAACATGCACTCCTCGAAGCAGACACCAAGCAGCGCAGAAAGAACTTTGTGTCCATGGTGTCCTGAGCTGTCAATGTGTGTGATCACCAAGGGAGCACAACTGAGGCCTTACTCTGCAGCTTCTAGGATTATAAGATTATGTTTGAGATATTTGAGAATCTGCAGGGAGTGAATGGATGTGTGTAAACCACACAGCAGCAGACCCCATCGACCACCAGGGACTCCATCACCAAACCTTTATGGGCTGACATCACCAGTGCTGGGTAACATTTTGCCAAACGGTATCAAGGTCAGCGATGCTCGTGTTTCAAGTACAGGATGAAAGATCTGACACATGGGCCGAGGGGCTACGCAGCGCTGGATTAATCCAGCTGTGGTTTCCTCACGGCTGGATTATACATCAAAGTGATAATTTACAACTGAAGATTTTCCTTCTTGTCTAAACTTCTTATGTCTTTCCTGTAAAAAAATGTTGCACATATAGGAAGGGAAGTTTCAAATAGAAAGAACATCCTTTTGAAAAACATTAACCAGGGTTAACCCTAACCCTGCACCTTTTTGTGTATATATATATAAACACACACATGTAAATATAACATACAAACAAACTATAATTTTTCTTACCGTTCTTAGTGATTATTTCACTTGAAGGTGTACAAGCTGGCCACTCCTTTCTCATAAAAGACAAGTTAAAAATACATTTCCTCCACAAAGAGCACACAAAGAATGGGCTCAGTGTGTGTCCAGGGTGTCTGTCTTTGATCCTCTTTCTACTGTCCTTTACCCTCTGCCATTTGAAAGAGGGTCAGAGATGACACTTTAAAATACTGAAAGCCACTGGGGCTTCTCAGCAGACACAGCCGAAATATAAAACCTGCATTATAAGTCAACTCTTCATAGAAACTGTCAGAGATGATCTGAAAAAACGCAGTGTTTTTGCAGGATCGAACCCATGTGGGTAAATGGAGCTCATGCTGTGATAACAGGCTGTGTTTTCAGACATTCACAAGTTAGAAGACGGTCGATAAGAAATAGCTGCTAAGTCCTATTTTGCAGATGACACAGGCAATAGCTTTTCTGTTCTGTTTTCTTAAAGTTGTTCAGGTTGACTTTAATGTGCAGAACTGGAGTGTGAAAATTGTCAGAGAAAGCAAAATCCCACCTCACAGCAAATAAGGCGTTTCAGATTTCCCCGGTGTCAGTTGCATAAAGACAGTAAACAGCCCTGACGAATCTTTGTCTTCCACATTTCCCCCCCTAAAATTGACTGTCAACAGATCCTGGAAGAATTTCAATTTTGTGGCATTTGTGGGAGAGCAATTTTAAATCGAGACTCGGCCAAGAAGGCGAACGCGAAGATATCCTCAGAGATTCGGAGGAAATGTTCTAACATTTCCCCAAAACTGAAAACTCACAATTAGAGTTTTCGGGGGAGAGGAGGGAAAGACCTCAGACACAGCTCGAAGACATGGTTACTGGACTGTTCAATACTAAACAAAGGCTTTTTCTCAGGAGACCACTGAAGCCTTCCTACAGCGCGATGCTGCAGACTTCTCCGCTATAGCAGCCTTCAAGGTGCAGAAGATAAGAAAAATGAAAAATGACACTGTGGGGAGCTGAGCACTTGTTCTGTGAAGGTAGACATGCTCAGTCCAAAGCATTGTTCATTTAAACAAAGAAACTGAGTCTTTTGTACTCTTGTTGATTCCTCGTAAAGCTTCTCACAGTGAATCTGTTCCTCCTCTCAAAATATAAAAGAACATTTCTGTTTACGGTTTTAAATATTTCACAAAATACTTAACGGAACTGACATCTGGAGAATTCAACAGGAGGGATTACTTTCATATTAGTTGTGTTGCTACATTCAAATTCAGGTAAGCCTTTTATTTTAGAGCAATGAACTGTTAAGAGAAACCGTATAGTAGTGAAATATTAAGAAAGCTGTTAATTTCAGTCCAATCAACAGACAAGAGCATCAATACTGTAAAATACCTTTATTGACATCATGCATGTAATTCTAATGTAACCTGACATTGGCAGACCTAAAGAAAAGTGAACAGCTCAGTTTATTTATGATTGCTAAAGGAGATTATCAATAATCTCGAACTAAAATGCCTCTGGACGCAATTGAATAAACCTACAATCAGTCAGATCATCAAGATGTGAGACGTACACAGCAACAGACAATGTGTCTGGAGGCACTTTACCTGCAGAGGAAATTCTTTTAACAATGGTGCGATGGCCGATTCAACAGAGCTACCCACCTCATCTTGATCGTTAACAAAAACGCTTCAAGCTCCTCTATCTGTTATTAAATAAAACCTGCACCATTTTAGATAAATGGTTGTGATTGGCTTGACCAGTCTGAACAAGAGGGAGCCCAGACTAATCTGTAAGAGCGAATGAACATCAGCACGCTGATTAAATTGAAGACTGCATTTTTAAAAGTACAGTGTCTGTGCATGGAATATTGTGTGTAGAAGAAAGGCAAATATTGTGTGCATGACAATTAAGAGTAAAGTTAAAAGTTAGAAATGTTAGCTGCAGCTATTTGAGCAGTTTTTCATGGCAGGTATTCATAGTTGCACACTGCAACTAATGATTTGACTATGTTAAAATGTATCAATAGTCTGATTATCATTTACTTGTTTAAATTGTACTCAAAGCCAAAATAAATCCCAATGCCCTAGGTAGCATGAAAACATTTATTGTTGTTTGTGACCAAAACAAATACATATATCCTTGACTGTAAAAGAGAACAAAGGAATCTTAACCACATGCATGTTTGAAAAGCTGGAACCTGTAGAATTTTGCATTCCCTTAAGAAGATTAAATCAATTATTCATCCTTTTTAAACAGATTGCAATGATGCAAATATGCAGAAACTGTAGGTGAGGGAAAGGATTTTGTGGCTGAAAGTCTTCTGGTTTCTGTTTCTAGTTTGACCAATCAAGTTTGAGCAGGCTTTGGCAGCCAACAGGCAAACAGTCCATGGTGGGGGGCAAAAAAGGCTCTACACATGGACCAATATCCATCAAATATCGGCATTCATATGCAGAAAGTGGTATATGGAGATTAGCCAAATTGTCGTTTGGATCTAGCCTGCATCACTGTTTGTGTATGGTGAGGAGAAACGGTCAGCTTGTGTGACAACAGAAACTCGTTGGTCGGTAAACAGTGTCGAGGGAACAGAAGATAAATGGGCCCAGATTTCCATTGTCTACACCAGAAGCACCAAAATATTGATCAATTATAAAGAAAAAGGTTGATTAATAATTTTCTTTCAATTGTATTATCAATTTATTGGCCAGTTATTACAGCTCTAATTAAAACTGTTTAGGTGAAGAATGGAAAATAGAGATTAAAAGATTTTTAATTCCTTTTCACGTTTGCACCGCAGATGTTGGAAAGGTGTGTGTGTGTGTGCGTACATGTGCGCGTGCGTGTGCCTGTAGCTGGCTGACCCCAGACATGTTCTCTGAAGATTCTTACTGGCAATTTCTCTTTCTCCTACTTATGGGGCCCCAGCTCAGCATGAGCGCTCATATCAGTCACTTCAGGAGGACAAACAACTGATCTCGTCCTTCAGGTTTGAGGACTTGATGAAAGAAAGAGAGAGAACAGACAGTGAGAGTTGGAGGGAGACTGACTCTGCCCAGTCAGAAAATACCGTTCAACCATGCCTCACATTTTTATGTCGCTCCTTTTGAAGCTCTGACTTCCAACATAAGACATTGTTCCACCAAATTGATGACCTCAATACTTGTCCAAAGTCAGTCAACTTTGTTTTACCCCTGGCTCACACAGCATTCCATGACAGGTGTTTGACTCTATTCCCATTCTCCAGTGGCCTTTGTACTTGAAATTGTTTTATCCAGCGTGCAGGCAATGATCATCTGGTGAATACACTGGTTTAATAGGCATTTTATAAATGCATGACTTTGTTTTAAGCCTCATCTTGAAGCAATGATGCAGTTATTGTTAGAATTGTGTTGTCCCTTCAGAGATATGCCACATGTTATTGGATTTGATGGACTGTGTCTTGTATGTGCATCCTCGTTTCGAACATATGGAATCTTCCCCACTGGGCAAGAGCTGGAGTCACAGCTCTTCATTTTGAAATTGGCTTCATGGAGGGTTTGGCGCTCCCTGGTTTGGCGCCTGCGCTCAGGGGAACAGAGAGCAACTGTGTTACCAGCTGAGTTGACTTAAAGGGTACATATTATGAAAATTCCACTTTTGTAATGCTTCTACACATTAATTTGGGTATCTGGCATGTCTACCGTCCCAAAAACTCTGGAAAAAAACAACTCCCACGATTTGTTGTGTTTCAGAAACGATACACTAGAGTGCGTCGAATGGGATTACGACCAGAATTGACGTCACAGTCTGTCTACATGGCAAACCGTTTGTCTGCGGGGGGGGGGGGGGGGGCACTCAAAACAGGTCAATCTGAGGAAGGCTGTTTTAGACAGGGTAAAAAGGTGCTGTTTTAAATTATCCTTGTGGTATTTTGACCAAAATATGTTACAGACATTTCATTTAGACCCCAAGGAACCATATCAACTGTGGTAAAATGGACATAATATGTCCCCTTTAAGCCTCCTGGCAAACGCTTCATTTGGAGAGAGGCTGTGCAGGAGAGAGCGCAGCTCTTCCCCACATTCCTGTGTTTGATTTTGCATTACATGGTTTGCTTCAGTCAAACACCTGTTTTTCTGTTTGTCTGTTTCCACGAGACATACAATGGCAGAGGTCTTCGGAAAGCTGTTGCTTAGCAACACTGGTTGCGGTCAAGTCACCTTTGTTTACACTGTGTTCATCCAGGGTGTTTGTCCAACTTTGTCACGCTGCTTCTGAGCCATTTAGCCTTTTATTCATCACTCATTATTTTCCATTTATAACTTCTCAAGTAAACAGTAATGACAATATTACCTATACCAATCAGACACGACATTAAAACCAGGTATCTAATTAGTGTAATTGTAACAATACACACTACACACCACAACCTGTCAATTTGTTTTATTAACTACGTTCACAGTATCCTATCCTCAGGACAGGGGAGTAAATCTCTCCTTCAGGATGCAATACTCCTCCAGTATCATGGTGGGTCACCTGCAATCAACCAACCCAACCATTAAGCGTGCAAAGTGACAGCCACTGTTAGGAAGCGTCTTCAGAATAGCCTTGGTCCTCATTATTGAATTGCATCAACCAGACAAAAATTTCACATATATCCATATATTCACTCATTGGACAATAATCAATCAAACCTACAGTACCTACACACCTATAGACGTTTTAACCTGTAAGAAAATATCAGTGCATCCGTCCTGATGACAAACCACAGTTTCAGTCAAACATAAACACACAAAATGTCCAGTTGTTACACTAAATAGGCAGGGATTCACTGACTGACATTCATTGTCAGTACTTAAAAGGACTTAGCCCTAAAGCTTAGGGACTGCTGCACAATGAAGAAGGCATGTCCAAAGCATTTGTATGCTTCTGTGCTGAGCCTTGGACAGAACAGGGAAGGGAATTAAAGAGGCAATGTGATAGATTTGGGTAAACAAACTTATGGTTTTTTCTTTTACTAGTGCTTAGTTTTTTTATCCCCTTGAGTTTAAAAGCCACAATATCTAAGTTCTGCAAATCAAGCTGTTGAAAGGGATCATTGGTAAACTCATCCACAACCTGTCTCAGCTGATGTAGGAATAAGGATCTCTCCTGTGAGTCAGCCATGGTGACTCCTTCCAGCCGTTGATACAAGCTTGATGCCTCATTGAGAAAAAGACCAGAAGCATACTTACGTATTGATTGGCAGCTTTGAGCTCCCAACCATGTATGTGCCACCTCTGATTGGCTGGAAGAGTGAGGTTGGATTTCTTCAAAAACTACAACATGGCAAGAAACTAGTGTGCCAGAGGGTTATATTTCAGAAGAGAGGCCAAAAACCAACTGTGTCTTCCAGCGTACAGTATGAAGTATGACGCCATCCTTATTGCACGTTCTCTACAGTTTCATCAAGCCGTGAAGGAGATGAATGGTGTGTGAGGAGGCCCTGTGGAAAGCTGGGCTGTGTGAAGCTGCAGCAGCTCCAGCTCTGTTTACTGTTGTTTGTAGTCACCAGGCTCACAACAATTTGTCATTGGCGCGTCGGCATACAGTAGAGTACACAGCCCAAGCTGCTCTCTCATTCATCATATCGAAAGCTGGTGCAGGACTTTGGACTTTAATTAGTCAAAACTGAATATAGCCGTTGCGTCGTCCCAGCGTGAGTGTCCTTTGTCATTTAAATGCATAATTTCAAATGACCCACATTTCTGTCCCAGCTCTCTACATGCACAGAAGAATGCACGGTGACACTAAATTATCATTTAAATGAGACATTGTCGTGGTATTTGTAACAATGTCATTATCTCCAAATATACCAGACACAAAATTGCAGTGTGATGATTCTTCCTCAGACTATAATTTAAACAAATTAGCATGACACTGATAGGGGTGTGGTGTGGTTTTAGTCAAGGCTTGAGTTTGACTGACTTGTTTGAGAAAAAATATGTTGGAACACGAGGAACAAAAACCAGCAGATACAATAGAATCTCTAAAGTGGGCAAATTTCCTGTATAATGTTAAAGGGTCTCCGATATGACACTGCCATTTTATCTTTATCTGAAAAAGCCAATCGTTGCACCACAATCTTTTTTTTAAATGGACAGCATCTTGTAAGTACAAGCAGGTAAAACTTCAGAAAACATCCGCAGATGGATCATTGCTAAGTTCCCTTATTTAAGAGACATATATTTCTTCACAGAAATAGATCATGCTGAAGTGCAGGGACAATGCATTTTAATGTTGATAAAAAATTAATTTTTTTAGCCTAAATGTCCGTTATCCTCCGGCAGCAATAACAGGACATTTAAGCTCAAAACATGTTTTAAATAAAGCCGTTTTAGATAAGAAGATAATGAGTGAATTTCCTTTTTGGGTTAACTATCCCTTTAAAATGATTTAAATTGGTGTGATAAAGGAGTAAGGGTAGAGTAAATGTATATGAGGGCAGGGCATGATAAATAGATGAGAGATTAAAAGAGCACAAAAGGCCCAGATAGGAATATATCTGAAAACCATTATCCATTAATTAGCTAAAGTATATAAGATTTACCATATTTATTTTTGTGAAATTCACATCATTTACAGAAGCTTTTCCAGGCGTAATAAAGGCGCAAAACCAAACAACCAAGTGGATCGTAAACAGAAGCAATATTTTAATGACGGAGACATCTCCAAGGAATTTAAACATGGGAAGAATCATGGCAATATACTCCTCGGCATTGTGATACTCATTATATTTTATTTTATCATTATTTTATCATATTTTGGTCTTGTAGACAATTTCCGTACAATGGTTAGCCTCCAGATCTGAATCATATGTTCCTCATTCACTAAAATTTCAGCAATTTTTGCTGCGAGCAGGTGAGACAGCATTATTTTCAGTATATAATATTATGGCTAAAATCCAATCACATACACTACAGATGGAGATCTCCAAAGGGAAACTCTCTCCATGGACAGATAAATAGGCTGTAACGACAATCTAAGCATATTCGTTAGACTTAAATTTCCTAATACTAAGATGAAAGAAATATTAAACTTTACATTCCGTTCTGTCCTTTGATGGTACACTGTTAAATTGCACGGCCATTATAAGGCTCTAATATTTACACGGTCCCCAAATTTTTTTTTAGAGCATATTTGCTAGTTTAATTGCAGAAAAAAAGGTTACAGTCCCAGTCGCATGGTTCAAATGTTTAACATGGAATAACTGTAATAAACCAGTCAGAGTGCCACTTCCCACTGATTTAGAGTAATCATTTTTCCACGGCCTCAAAATCATAATCCAACCACACTGCGTTGGATCACAGCTCATTTTAAGACTAACATGCCCATAGGTGTTCAGTGCAACATCCTTTGTGGTAAAAACTATGGGAAAATGACAACTGCGACACCTGGTGCATGTTAAGCGTGTTTGTTTATCCTAAATATGAGAAGATGAGCCAAACTCGGTTTGTTCAATCAAGTATTTATTTAGAAAGCAATGAAAGGTAACAATCAGCAAAGCAATGGGCATCCAACAAGTCGCATCAGAACACGAGACCCATCAGAACGCCTCAAACAGCCGGCGCCTGTCTATTTTATAACAGTAGATCTTGGTTCTTCCTCCTCAGGCGTAGTCCCTCCTTCTTGGCTTTGGAATAAGGAAGTGACAAGTCTCAAAATGTTCATATCTTGACCAGCCTTGACACAGCTGATGGCATGTGGGCCAACGGTGTTGACAATTGGAGAAAAGATTATTGTGTTCTTGCTATATCAAAACAATGTTCTGTTTGTACAGACATTCAAAACAATTTAACCAAAACAACGAAACAGCATTGTGACGCAGTAATTTTCAAGATTAAACACTTGGAAGGAAAGGGTTATTATTAATCATTTGTATAGAAGGCATTATATCTGACTCAAACTTCTTCTATCTTTATTCATTTATAGTTCAGTCAGACACAGACTATAGCTAAAATATTGAAATCCTAACATGCAAACGCCCATGGACTCACATTGCATCAACTGTAAAGCCCCTTTTCTACGGAGCCAAAAACCCACAAAGACCCTCTAACATTGGGCCTCTCTAAATGGAATTGGATAGGAATTCACTACCGGGTCAAATGACTCTGCAACAGACAGATCAGGTTCGGCTCCAATCAGCATTAACGAAACAGAACTTCTAAGTTAATGTTAATGTGCTTCCTTTTTATTTTGGAGGTCTGAACGTTTCAGGTGGCAAGACAATTCAGCTTTAATCCTTAAAATTGTAGGAAAAGTCTGGATTATGGAATCATCTTTCTATATTCTTTTTTTCTGTTTTCAGAGGTGGAGTCCTCCATGCTAACTCATGGGATTCGCAGGAAACAATGCAGCATAGAATGTAGTGAGTATTCTTATTGTTACAGCTTCAACCATCAAAGCACAGCGAGGTGAAGCACAGAAAAGTGAATGAAGTACCGAAGTTAGAACTGTTAAGATATTTCTGGGATCTCATTTGAGGTATCGGAACCCTTCTGTCTCTCTGAAGCTCCAGACAGAGCTGGCAGTTTTCGCCTGCCTCGTTGAATATTATTAGGCTTTACTCTGATTGGCTGACTGCATTTTGAGTGACACATGAAAAGGCCTACCACTGTTAACCCGCTGGAGCATGGTAAAACTGGCCAGTAAAACAAATTGGGTTTTGCTGCAGCTGAGAGTAGTGTTATTAGACCCTACATGTTTGAGTCAGACCCGGAGACGGACTGCTGTTGCTGTGCAGTTGATCCATTATAGTATTGACAGGATAGAGCTTGAAATTGTACTTGTTCTGGATGCAGTTTTGTTTTGAAAATCAATCTGATGTCGGAAAGGCTGCTCGTCTATCAGCTTGACCGGCCAGTAGTCCTCCTGCAGGTTTAGTTCCCGTGCCACGATCATATCAATCTCAGAGACGAAAAGCAGCAATTCTGTACAAAGAAGCCTCTGATGCTTGTTGTCTACATTTATTTCCCAGAGCAACACTTGTAAATCCAATACTCAATTCTCACCGGCAAATTACAAGTATTTACAAAGATCTCATATAAGTGTCTAACTTCAGCAGGAGAATGCCATGTGCTCTCCCAGCAGGTACTCACAGAGCCGGTGAGTGTGCGCTGCTGTTTTGTCGGTGCAACTGCGCCGGCATCAGCTTTTCAGATGTTAGTAAAGCCTTTCAATTTGATTTGGCATCTTAATTATTATGTTTTGTTTTAAATGACTCCCGTGCACATTCAAAAAACACACACAAATTCTTTATCTCATAACAAACACATTAGTCATTGCTTAGGTCTTTTGCTGTTTTGTCAATTCAAATACCATCTGGGTAAACACAGCTCCTGCTGCCCATCTGCTGGGCTTTGCTTCAGCTTCTTGTTAATTTTAAAGACAACCACAGCGCGCACATTGCTTACAACTTGACAGGTGGGAAAGGTATGAGGTTGGTGGGGTGCCACAGCATCACAGCCTGCATGGCAGAGTCTTCTTAAGGACACTAGCCTCCAGTATGTTACAGCGGATGAGAGCCTTTGGACATTAACGATAATCTACATGATCTGTGTCAAAGGTAACCACATGAGAAATTTTATCGCAATCTGCAGATTTGTGGCACAGTGAGTTCTCAAAGTGTAAAATAAATAAATAAATTGACAACTCAATCTTCAAGGATGTTATTTACAGTTTTTTTTTTTCACTGTTAACAGTTGAAAATGTGTAAATCAACAATGGGTCCGCCATCTGTTATACTTTCCAATTTCCTCTGCAATCTCTCCACTAAGAACAGGACCATGAAGATTTATTTTCATTTAAAGATGACCTTCACACATTTTCCACTGCGCACATTCTGTGAAAACATACATTTGTCAAAACGTTGACAAACAACACAATGTTGATACAGGTGATCAAAAACATTAAGGATGTGTCTGCTCAGATTTTTGAGAGGTTTAGCTGCAATGAATCTTTGAGAAAAAAATTATTTGATACATTTTTTTGTTTGGCCCATGTCCCATTCACCAACATGGAGTAGACAGTATTTATGACCTCCAATGCTGCCAGCAACCAGGGGGCGATCAAGACATTTTGGCTACACCTTTGGGGAAGTCAACCATCTTAATATACAGTCTATTGCTCATGGGTGGGCTGGGTCTGGGTCAGGGTCTGGGTTAGGTTAAATCCTCACCTCTCGGACCAGTGACTCTTGGAGACTTTGTGGCGAGCAGGCTCAGTAATGATGACTGGTCAGCTGCACAGGAGGGCTTCCTTTAAAAAAAACAAATAAAAAGTATTTGTATTGGTCCTAATGAAATACTCAGTGATAATAAACTGGTCTTTGCTGGCTCAGCAAACATGAGATGATAAAAAGGATGGCTGATGCACATTTGATTGTGAAATCTCTGCTACAAAAGAGAGAATAAAGTGCCACTAAATCAACCGTAAAATTGCTGATCGTAATCCAATGTGCGCCAGTGAATATGTTAAATGACTATCGTCACCATCGCAACTTCTTCCTGTCTGACCCATGTCATATATCATTACCTCATCAATGAGATGGAGCTTCAGCTTTCTTGGAGAAAAGTGTTTTATTTGATTTTCATCAACAACAACGAAAGCCATGGAAATGAGGGTTCGATTGAAGAAAATTAAAGCGAGAGGAATGAAACATAATAATTTAAGAATACACAGCGGATCTATGCCTATTAGGCTACTAGCAGCTATTATAGCAGGATGCATACATTATTTATACAGTTTATACTTCAACATAAAAAAAAATTCTGAATGTTGTTTTGAACAATATGTTTACCCTTGTGCTTTGTACTGTCCTCATTTAAGCCTATGGATCTGATCATAGACAACAAAACACATTTAACATGCTATAATTGTATTATTTCAGTGCCATGGATAGCTGCGCTCCACAGGCATGTCCAAACACTACATTTGATCGAAAAGAATCACTGTGATGGGATTATTCCTTTTATTTTTATAAGTGTACCTTTTCTTAAAGTTACGCAACAAATTTTAAATATCCACAATATTGTCAGATGTGAAATAAGTCTAGGTATTATAACTAGTATAAGTATAATATGTTTCAGACAAGGCTGTGATATAATATTTTGTCAGCCATCAGTGACGATTGGCCTTAATATGTGTGAATTAAACCTTTTTACATTTGCTTGAACAGTCTCTAGACAAAAAAATAAACACAAAGCCAGAGATTGATTTATGGTCTGAGATCAAGTTAAGATATGTGAGCTCTGCAGAAGAAAGAAAAAAAAGCTGTGGCAGCAGGATTCCGGTCAGTTAGACACAGAAATCAGATAATCTGCTCCAGCATCAGATAAGCGTCACCTGGTCGCTTCTTTCATCTCCTCTCATGTAGAGGAGATCAATGTCAACGAGGTCATCATCCCTGAAAATAATCTCTGCTCTGGCTCTGCCGCTGTATCCTGCCTCCTGTTGGAAATGTTATAAGGTATTCGGACGTCCACTGAAGAACAACATCCGACTGACAATGGAAACAACACAGCATCACTTTGAGCTCCTGCGTCTGTATTGTGGAGGTTGTGAACTTGTAGAAGATGGTGGCACAGTAATGCTGGAGGTTAAGGTAAAAGACGACGTAGTGTGCGGTCAATATGTTCAGCTGCAGAACGAGGACAAAATGTATGAGACCGATCTCCAAGGGACACAATGGGAGCCCAGAATAGTGACTGCATGTAAACATTAGGTAGCTGTGAGGAACGTGTTGTCTGTAGGTTTTCTTTAACTATTGTATATTTACAGGGTTAGTTCAGCTGAACAACAAAGAATATCTGTTGTTAGTGATATAGATAGTATTTTTTTTATTTCCGTAGATTTTGAGATAACTCTCTCTTATATTTATCCTTCTTCATAATTTGGTAGGTGAAAGTAAATGTGTTTGTGGACCTGAGAAATGCACAGGATACATTTGAGAGCACGGAGGATGCTCCGTGTTTGTCTGCTTGCGTGACCCAATGACACAACTAATTCAGTGCATTGTGGGCGGTTCCTGGTCCCGGGAGTGTGAAGACAATTGACCACGAGTTTGGATCTGAAGTATTTTGCCGTTTTAGGCGCTGAAAATGTTATTTAGGGTTAAATTATTGTTGTTGTGTTGGATTGTATTTATGATGTGGTTTTGTTATGTAGATTTGTTAAGAGTTTTGCACTTTCTCCCTTTTATATTTGTATATTTAAGTATACTTTAAACTGTAAAGAGTTTATATGTTACATTTCCAATTTATCTAGGCTTATGTTGGGCTTTTTCTTAAGCAGCAAGTATTTATCTTGGCGCCATTTAGGTACGAGTACCATTTCAAAGGTATCGATTTCACTGCGGTATCAGAAAGAACCCAAACAACTCCAATTCCTAGTCCCAGCCACTGCTGCTACAGAGCACGGATCGCCTCTTTATCCAAAGTATATTAATATACAATATATTTCATGTCTTAATGGCACAGAATTCCACACTTGAATGTGGAACTGATAAATGACCACTTCTCGAGATATGCGAGATACATACAGCCAGATTTCTGGAATTAGAAGTGAAGCTCGATATGTTTGGATGACTGTGAAGTGATTTCCTAAACAACATCAAGTAATGTTCTCATCAGGACAAATGTATTCTTTTTGGAAATCAGAAATTTTCTCTGTGAGAATGATATTAAGTTTTAGACAGATATTTCCATATTCTAACGATACATTCAAAATCTTCATTGAAATTGTGAATTCAAGTCAAACATAGACCAGCTACACACAACTTGTTTGAAAGGTCTGGACAACTTACAGTTCATTCACACAGAAAATTGTTCATTCATAGTTATCATCATCATCATGGCTCAGAGAGGATTCCAGATTTTATGATTTAACTAATATACAGTGGCACAGCAACATTACAGTGCAATTGGAACCCCCCCCCCTCAGAGTGTGTATGCAGGTCTTTGTCCAGTATCACTCTCTCATGCACCAAATGTCTCAAATCTACTCCTGTACGGTATGATAGCATCTGTCAAGCATCTCCATGACTTCCAAAGAGATCATTTAAAATCATATCCTCTTTACTTCTGTCTGAGCACAGTGCTGGTATGAGGGCAGGTTGTTGACAGCAGCACTATTAATATTAATGTAGGTGTTTCAGGTCCTTCAACAACCCTCTATACTGACGGTACTAAATTTGTTATGTTTTTATCTGCTGATTTTTCACAGCAGGATCGAGGTTCTAACTTGCCTACAAACAGAGAAGAAGTATCTTATTCAGCATATTGAAGAGCTTTGATTATGCCGGTGACGTGAGCTCATAAATTTACAGGTAGCATTTATCAGACTGACCTAAGCAATTTACATAAGGTTTGTACAATTGAGGGTCAGTGCCTCATAAACTTTTGAAGGACATGGCAGCTTCCTATTATCACAGTGTTTGCGAGAAGCAAGCTAGTCACTGGCTCGCAGGCGTGACACACCCACAGCAACAAGCTAAAAATGGCGGAGCTGATGGTGCACAGCATGTTCACTGACTCACAGACAAATGATGTCCTGCTGGCAGTGTCATCAGATCATAAAACTATTTTTGTGAAGCAGCAGCAAAGGGCGCAGCCGAGTGCACACTCGTTTCCAACTCGTTCGAACACAGTAGAACAATTAGTCAAAATGTATACAGTGTTTTCGATGGTGGAGGTGCAACAGTCTAGCGCTGGTCGCATTAAATGTAACCAGCGGACCAGCCATCATCAATCCTGTTAGAGAGTGTAGATGGAATAGATCCTCCCCCTGGGGCACACGGCCAATTACCTGTGCAAAATGAGGAAACAACCTCAGTGCACCGCAGGAGCTTCCTCCAGCCTCCAGCAGGTGAGTGAAGGTATATGATTACCACACCGAATTAATATAAAAAAACCCACAAATGACTCATTGCATCATAAAAAAAAATGTCCAAGATGTCTTATTAGACATTTTATGCACATCCCCCCTGAGTTCAGAGTATGTTCAGACGTATTTGGTATCTCAATAAAGTCTTGGCATCTTGTCTATAATTTCTAATAACGTTGTGTGAATTTGAACAATGCCTATATGCTCAACATGCATTTGTGATGGTAGACACGCCGCTGGCCATGGCAGAATTATACAAGACATTGGAGGAGGAGATCCCGCGCATGACCAATTTTTGGTGAGGAAGAGAGAAATAGGATTTTCATATTTATGTCGGGCATGAACAATAAAGCCAGAGCAGCATGTTAATGTCAGAAGGAGAAGATGCTTTTATGGACATTTTTATTCTCGAACAGAGAGAGGACAGCGAGTGAGTGTTAACAAGCAGAAATCTCACCTGAAGTGAAATTGGAGTCTGTTGATCAATACCCTCCCTCTGTTCTGTGCAGCTTTATTATAGATACTTTGGGGTAGGCTTCAGCAAAACACAAAATCTCATTAAATTTTTATTTGCTTGCTGTTTTCTCCACTCTTTCTTCGGGCTGAAGGTCAGAGGCATCAGAGCCTAAATTACTGTGACCGCGCACCGAGGCTGATCCCCTTAAAGTTGGAGGGTATTTCAAAGTGCCGTGTTAGGAGCTCGACTCAGAGCTTATCCTGCAGGAACTGGTGTGAAATCTTTAAAAGACCTATTCTTGCCTCTGAAGGCCTGCAAAGTCTCCCCCCCCCCTCGGGGATGCGGCCCATGCAGATGGCTGGCGGTGCAGGTGGACCTGTGGCTGATAACACAAGTCCACACCTGACTGGATGGGAGCGGAGGAGCCTCCTCGCGGTCGCTGCAGCAGCTCAAAGTCGGTGGGGAGGACCACGGCGAGGCTAAGCCCAGGCAAGCCAGAGAGTCATTAGTCTCAGTCTGAGCTGGGCCCGGGGCCCGGGGGACACACCTTGCCTCATACCAGGTCGTGTCAGAAATAGGCTTTGTCTGATTGATTACACTACTGCAGTTTTTTTTTTTTCTGGATCACATACATTAGTAAAATTAAAAGGTCCCTTCTACAGCATACTTATTCAGAGTTGATCCCATGTGAGAAGATATTGGACTGATTTCTTTAATTAGCCAAAGTTTTGCACGAATCACGACATTTATTTGAGGATAAGTAATTCACCCTGTGTTACCTTTACATATGATTCTTCATTTTGAGTTAATCAGCAGTCTTTTTTCCTCATCTTCTTGTACAGCTTTGAACATAAAATCTAACACAGATGGAATATCATTACACCATGCTTTTACCCAGTATTCCTTCCAGCATTGCTACTATAGCCTAAGCATCAAGACCAGACATGGTTTAACCAAGCTATCTGCATTACACTCCCCTGGATGGGGCCAGTAAATTGAACAGCTAATGCCCTGGAAAGCTTATGAAAACAGCTCTGGTATATTAACATATGTATCACCGCACACTTATATTGAGGAGTCTATTTGTCCTTTGCAGAGGACGTTGTTTCCAGGGTAATAATTGTCAAACCCGCATACAGTGAACCAGGATTTGCAAGAAGCCATTTGGACAATAAAGAAAATTTGTTCAGTGCCCTCTACAGCACTTCAATAAATAATACAAGCATCTCTGAAATTGCATTGTTATTGAATACAAGCTCGGGGCAATTCCTGGGTTACCCTTTTACCCCGTTTATCAGTTCCCATTACACACATACAAGGAGGATTTACAGAGGTGGAGCTTTATGGGATTTAATCGTCATTTGAACTTTTGCCTCACTGTAATTATCCACTAATCCACCCATTATATGTAATAAGTGCTGCCACATTGGTTTTATGTTTTCAAGTGATTCTATCATTGCATATGGTTATACTTATCACTGTGTGTGTATCTTATTTGTCAACACATTACCTCTGTCACGTGTCCTCCTCTCAGTAAACACTGCTTTTATTGCATCAAAACAAGTCATTATCCCTTCTTGTCCTTTAATTAGAGAATTACAACCTTCAAGTTAATAGGATGTAAAAAGAAAGTCCTATTCTTAAGATAGACTGACCAGTGTTTTTATACATGAATCAAGTGCCTGTGTCATTTCAAAGGTGTTACCCATAGTCACAAAGCCAAAAGACAGTTTATTAGCTTCCTTTAGCTCAAAGTTTAGATTTTTGATTAACCCCAAACTTTTAAACGAAAACTAAATCCAGGGACTGCAGATGAAAAGTTGAACTTATAACAGGCTCCCTTTCTTTTTGTTTGTCAGAATAGTGGAGGGCGAGGCATGAACAAGTGACTGGTGAGGTCAAACATAGAGCCACCTGGATCTAAAGAGGACGGTGATTCACTCTCTGACCTGGCAGTGTTGGGCTGCGTCCAGAGAGAAGTGGATCTCTCTGAGTTGTGTAGTATAGGCCCATCTGCCGGCCTCCCCTGGGTCCCCTGCTACCTTTGCCCCACCATGTGTTCCCCCTCGTAGCCTACATTCCCAAATCGGTGGCAGCCGAGCCCACGTTGGGCATCTGTCTGTGCTAGATACCTCAGCCTGTGCTGGCCCCCTCACAAAATACTGAGAGGATAGACTCGCACTCCAGGCTCCCAACACCTCTCCAGTAAATTATCACCTCCCCAGAAAGAAAGCAGTGTGTTGCCTGAGAGCTTGGATTAGACAACATCGAGCTCTGAGCCCAGACGGTTGACATTGCTGTGTGATCATCATTACCCTCCCAACTGCCTCTCCAGTAAGGTCACAAGGAAGTCAGCACTTAAGTATCATACGATAAAATCTTTGTAAATGCTTGAGTGTTCAAACTGCTCCACAGCTGAAGAAGTGTGTTAGTGCCTGTTTAACTGCACATAAAAAGCAGCTTGACAAAGCTTGACGCACAAAGCACCAGCATCTTGGACCAAAACAACAACTGAGTCGGTGACACCTCTTTTCCAGATGTTGCATACAATTTGTGAACCTTAATGAAATCGGCCCTTGACACAAACAGAAGTACAACTCTAGAAAGTTACCCTGCGTACAGGAGAAGAGACATCAATCCAGCAAGCTGCTGCACCGACTGGTAAAATAGATCCATTGCCGGTCAAAGCAAGAGCACATATGCTTGTTTGTAACTTGTTTCAGGGCTCTCAGCAGGTAGGTAATGTGTCCCCGCCCCTGGCATCAGAGCTGATTACTTCAATACATGACACTCTTAAAGTGTTGTCGCTGCCATGTTGGGCTTGTATGTAGTGTTTGGCTATTGGATCATTCTGATTCCATGTACGGATGGCATACCTATGCTCGGCCACTCGGTCCTTCAGCCTCCTTTAAGTGAGGCCTACAGAGAAACAAGCACATTCAAGTCAGTACACAACATGGTTAGTATTACAACTCATGAAACTGGTGATTGGATAGATTTTTTTGGTAGATACATCTCTCAAAGTGTCTGTTTTCACCTTATTATCACAATATTTGCAATTACCACAGCAGTAGTTGCACTTGGGTCGGCGAAGTTATGTGTCCGATCTGGGGTTGATACCCTCTTTGTCTGTAGTGCTGCCACATGTCCATTGATCGAATATGGAAATCCTGATCAGAGTCACATTGTCTCTGAATTTGTCCAAATGGGATATTCTTAATGAGCCATGGAGGGGGAAACCTGTCTGCGTGCAATGCGGTTTTTCGGTCAGTGGACTTTCTAAAGATAGAGACGTGCAGATAACCTTGGTCATCCTTTGAGATCCTTAGGTCCAAAAAGGTAATGACTTGTAGGTCATATTCCAAGCTCAATTTAAGATATCCATTTAAGCTGTTTATATAAGCATTGAAATGTAGAAGCTTTATTTCCTTGCCTGAAAAGAACAAAAGGAAATTATCACTGTATCTGCCCCACAACACAATCTTTTATTTAAATGGATTACTGAAAATGTCTGAACTGTCCTGAATGGATTTGAACTGTCCCCAAATGGTTTGATGAAGTAGTCGACAAGTTTGGAGATTGCTTCTGTGATGGAATCATTTCTATTGATAATTGGTCTACCTGGTGTGTTTTCAAATTTTTGGCGAGCATGTAAATATATGTTAGACATGGATGTTGGCATAATAGATGGTCATGCTCTTTCTTGAAAATCCAGTCTTTGTTTTTGTCATGTTGTGCAGCTCCTCACGCTCTCTTTTCATTTGATCTAAAGGGTTTGATGGTGGCTTGGAGTTTCAAGGTGTTCTCTAGTTGGTGCATAGCCTCCATTATATATTTGTCTTTACCCCATACACAAACTGCGCACTCTTCATCAGCACGTTTCATGATGATGTCATCTCTGTCTTCAGACTCATATTTGTTATTTAAGAAAATATGCAGTCTATGATGAAATCTATTTTTATTTACATGGGGGATTCTGAAATTCAATGCTAATCTGAACTGCTGCATAGAATTAACCCTGCACTGCAATATTCTTTATTTGATCTAATCAGTCAAGAGAATTGCTGTTGGGTGCTTTTTATGTACAAATGCATCCCTCCCTAAAAGTCTTTATTTTTATTAAAACAATTCAGTCTTTTAATGGTCAATGAATTGAAACTGCTTCCAATCTTTCAGTCATCCTACAATAAAATGCACTTTTTCTTAATAGTAGTTGAAGAATTCTTAAAACAAGTTCATTTGTATTGGAAGTTATCTAACTTCACTGGCAGAATGTTTTGCCTTGTTTGAAAATAGTAAATAATTCATTGGATGAACCCATGAGCTTACTTCCAATCTCAGGTATTTTACTATTTTAATTTCCAAATAATTTCCTCAGGGTGCAGAGCTATCCTGGAGGTTTAAGAGTAAGTGTGCGGTCCGAACCAGAAGGGTTTGGTCTTTCCTAGACAGAGAGCGTCTTTGCAGAGCCCAGCATTAAACACACTGTGTTTCTGATGAGGACAGAAATCGAATAAAAATGGTGGTTCTGATTAAATATTGATAACAAATGAAAAATAAATAATGTTTCGATTTTCAGTTGCTGTTTTCATGGCTAAAGGTTAGTGTTTAGCTGTTTGTGAATTTTTCTAACTAGTTGTTTCTCCAAATAAAAAAGTTATTGTTTCACTAAATACGGAAAACATATTAAGTGTATTTATTATTTTAAATTAAGAAGAAAACTTATAAACCCAACCATTTGATCCCTCCTGACCACCTGACAATGGTGGTCCACCCTTAAGTATATCTGTAAAGTTATTTCTGGATATAAACTGTTCTGAAATGTTATTTATATTGAATAGACAAGTGAGTCCAATTCCAAAATGGCTAACTCAAATCTGAAAGGTTTCTGGTCAGCAGATCATCTGATCATTCATAAATGTGAAGTTGTGGGCTCAACAAATACTCAGAATATAGTCTAATACAGTTAGTGGTGCTTTCCATAAGTTAAGTTGTATTTTCCTTATAATTGCACCAGAAATCCTCCAGTGTACATACCCAAATGGACTTTACTCCTTAAAGTGACAAAAACTATTAAAGTGTGAACTTGACTTAAACCTACAGTGGAGTACCATTGCAAATGAAGTGTATATAGAATGGGGCCTGCATTCCAACATGCAAATTACTGTTTTTCATTTATTTCCAGAGGGAACTGATGTCTGAGGGGGTGAAACGATTGGTATTACACTTCACCGGAGAATTACAGCAGCCTGACAGGCACCAGTCCATGATTTAGTTCCACAGACGTTCCTCAATGCCACATGTATATTCAGCAACCTCTCAAAAAAGAAGGGCTATTAAAAAAAGTTTTGCTACATTTCCTTTGCCTCTTTTTTTTATCAAAAAGTTGCTGCTCACAGGGAAAAATGGGTTGATGAATGAAGCTCTCATATAAAGTGAGTTGCTGACAGCTCTGGAGACCTGAGGGACCAATTCATTTGCAGCCGCAAGTGCGATACGTTGAGATCAGTCCCTCAGATGTCCCAGCTGCCTGAGCACTTTGAACGTGTCACAGGCCCGCGCGCCTGGCACCGGAAACTCTGCAGCACTCCAAAATGAATCGGTGCTTCAGAGTGCAGAGCCCTCGCCGCCGTTGTGGCTCTGATTTCTCATTACACGACTGTATGAATCACACACCCACTGCCTTAATTTCCCCCTATAATTTCTGATGTGAACTACGGTACGCCCATAAGAGGCTTTAGCTCTCTGTCTATTGGAGAAACAGATTGCAATATCTCCTGCTTTATCGAGGAATATTAAGTCATCTGGCATGAGGCAACAGCATGCAGACGTATTATCACTCCGATGCTGTGAAATGATAATTGGATCCACTGGTTTCCTTTGCTTTTGTGATGTTGGCCTTACGGCACTTTTAGCCAACATGGGAAGAAATTCATTCGGCAGGGGAAGGAGCCCATTTCTCCTCTTTACTTAATACAGCTATTTTTTTCAGTTTGAAGACCTTTGAGGCAATTCTGTCGTCCATTTGAGTCCTGTATTATTTGTAACTCTGATTTACATGAAACTGTTGGAGCGCTTTGTCTGAGAAAAGGCTCTCTCATGTCACTGGAGCTATTAAAAGTCCATCTTGTGCTTTGAGTCATTGACACTCCCCCTCCTCGATTCATCACCCATCAAATGGCGAGGTCCTTAGAAACACTTGCAAGTCCTTGACTTTGCTATTGTAATGAACTGGTACCATGGAATTAAATGTAGGGTACAATGCCTGTTAAATATACAGCATGGGATTAGGACAGGGCTTTCACACACGCATGCATGCACGTGCACCCACGCACACACTCACATCATAAAAAATATGTATAAGGGCTATAAAGTTTTCTAAAAATCGAGATGGAACATAATTGAAATGAAACACTATTTGTTCAAATATAGTTGCATCCCATCATAGGAGGTTCAACAGGCAATGCTCTGCTCTCAGGTGCACATTCTTAGATCATAACGTCTGTATAGTTTTTGTTTCACATTTTATTTACTTATTTAAATGTTTTATTTAAACCAGCGTTACAGGAAGTTTTCATTGAAAAGCAAAAAGCTTCTTTAGCAAGGAAACGGCTCCTTTCTTCAATGTTAATGTTATGGGAAAGTTTTGATATCCTTTTGGTGCCATATAACTCTTTATATTGGTAATTATGACATTATGTAAACATTAAACTTGGTGAAATTACTACTCTATGAGTACTTTTGGAACATTTTCATTTCTTTTTTTTACAAAATTGACATTTATTATTTTGTCACTATAATTGTGATACAGAAATTTCACAGAGTTTCATCTCTTCATCAATGTACAACAGCCAGCATTTGATTGCTTTCCCTCTTTGTTACATTCACTGTTTGTTAACACAGATAGTTACCTCAGACAAACATAGTAAAAGTTATCCACACACACCTGTTGTGTTTCTGTGGCGGCAACAGAGATGTTTAGCAACGTAGAAGTTAGCAATTCTTCTAACGTTGACGAAACACAGACAAAAACAACCTACCAGACACATGTCAACATTTGAAAGAGTAAATACATGTCATTGCTGCAAAGAGGAGATATGAAAAAAGATGTTTCCGGACAGGTGCTTCTTCTCAGGCAGTGTCACAACAATAAAAGCCCAGAGCTTCCTGTCTCACCTCTGCCGGCATGACTAATCAACAAAAGGCCCCATCTTTTCCAAAAAGACTCAACAAGTAGATCGTGGATTATTTCCTCTGGCACACACGTTCAGTTGTTCTTCTAACACTTTCTTTTTTTAAATCCTGTTAATGTTTCAACCTTTTTCCTGTGTTTTAACTGACCTTACCTCCTACAAAAGCTTTTTATAGTTGTGACCTATTTATAATGTCTCCTAGTGGAGCACATCTCTCCGTCAAGGTCCAACAGTCCCCTTAAATTCAATCAAGCTGCACCAAACTTCACCCACTCATACATATCGGATTTTTCATTTCCATTAAGATCCATTAATTATTCCCTGGGAAATTGAATAAAATGTCAGATAAGTGCTCTATTTCCGGACGGCACAGAACGTGATAGAACATTCTTGGATCTGCTCCTTTGTTTGGATCATCCCTGAAATTAAACTGTTTCTGTCTTTGCTCATGTTTCATCCTTCCACCAGGTTTTGCGGAAACCTGTTGAGTAGTTTTTTCAAAATCCTGTTGATAAACAAACAAACAACAAATGTTTACATCTCCAATCGAAACTCATCATGGATCAGCCTCCTAGTTAAATCGCTCCATCACATATCGGTATCAGTCCTGTCACTCCACTCCCAATGAACTTGTTGCCCGGCAATGGAAAAATTCTGTTCGAATTAAATCTAAAAAATGTTCTCATAAAAACATCAATTTCAATTTGCTTCGGCTCTTTAATCAGACATTGTAAAAACAAAGTGTCACGTCTCTCATGTGGACAATTTTCCCAATCAAACTACCTTCATGTATTAGCAGTTCTTTTGTTAAAAGGATGGAAAAACACCACAACCCGGATTATGTACAATTATTAAGGGGCACGAGATGAGGTGTCACCTTGCTTCATTTTAACTATCTCTAACTACCTTAATTAAATATTTGATTGTCTTAATATATTATGGGGCTATGGTGATGTGCACCATGAATTCTTCTCTTATGGAGTTTAAAGAAGTGGAAGAACAGCTGATGTGCAGCTCCTGTATAATAGCCCAGTGTTTCCTATGTACTGGGATGCTGCACACACATAAAGCTAAAGCACATCTGAGACTCATTAATGCAGCGAGGCTGTTACTGCTCCTATTTCGAGTTTAATTTCTTTTAAAATTACTGACTATCATCTCCTGCTAATGCTGCAGCAAAGTGTAAACGGTAGAGGTTGGCTGAACTCAGAACAGCTTCTCCTCATGTTTGTTCCCTTGTTGTGTTGTGTTTGCACATATGTTTTCGATGTTAGATTGTGATGTCTATTTTCAATGTGGGATTCACATGTGAATTTTATATTTATAGTTTTTAGTGTCGTTTTTATCTACTCTCGTTTTTTGTAATCCTGCAGAATGTGTTTGAGTTTTAATATTATTATTATTAATAATCATATTGATATTATTATGGATATTATAATTATTATTATGTTTCCACTCATATGAGGTGAAATAATTGAAATGATTGTCTCACTGCTTGTCAAAACAACAAAGAAAACATAGGGCTGGACGATATAGCAATTTTTTTTATCAAAGTTAATATTTCCCTATCAGTAAATATAAAAAAAATTATGATCAAATGGTCAAAATATGACAGATTCTGTCTCTTGAGTGAAGGTTTTGTTTTGAAACTCTTCTTCCAGGTAGAGAATGACAAACAAGTCTGAGGTAGATCAATTCTGTGTTAGGGCTCCCTGCTGTGTTTTATATTGCTATTGATGGAAATTATAGATATTGTTTTATTGCCCAGACCTAAGACCAACCCTTCCCATTTTATCAATGGGAAGGGTTATCAGATTTGAGATGCTCGTGCATTAGAATGAGGACTTGAGCACCAAAACATCATTGAAAAGGTGCTTGGGGGAAAAAGCACAAGCAGGTGAGAGAAGAGGAATCCCACAGTGTGCAATACGTAGAAATGACCCTGACCATGCTGTTGCTGTGCACTTTGATGAACAAAAACGCCCTATGATTCTATGGTTGGGGGTTTAGGGTAAAGACAGCACCTCCAGGTGGTGACCACGATCTGTCTCTTAAGAGAACCGAAGCCTTTTGGATCTTTACATAACAACATTGTCTCCAAAAGGCCTGAATGATGAATTGTTACTCAATGTTATGTGTGAATAGCATCTCTGTATAGGATCAGTCAGGATCTTTGATTGTTAGACGTGTCTATTCCTGTTTTTTACTGTCCAGACATTTAAGCCTTTATGATTTTTTTATTATCATATATATTTGTTCTTACTCTGTAGATTTAATGGATATATCGTGACAATATATATATTTTTTGTATTATTATTATTGTCTGATAACTTAAAATGTTTGATTAGCTTCTCAGAGTTATCCAATAATGTTTCCGTGTTTCTACTCACCAAGAGGCCTTAAGTCGACAATGTTATTATTTGACATCATCCCTTGTTTTGTATTTCCATTTTGTTTTTGCTTGTACATTGTCTTCATCACCCTTGGTTTGATATCCCTTGCATATTGATGTTTTGTGCTTTATATTTGTTTTTAGTTTCACCATGTTGTTGCTTATGGTTTGTACTTTATATCATGGGAACCTGATGCCCATTTAGAGGACATTTTAGAGGTTAACCTAACCAGTATTATGATACACTGATGAGCTATTGTACTCATATTAAAGTTCCTTTCTTGATGCCAGGTATTAACACTGTTGGGGCTGTGCAGTCTAATTATTTAAATGGAACCAGACTGTACAGGACAGTGTGTTGTAATGAATGGCCTCAACCATTTCTACAAACGTCAGCAAATGTCACATGTCGTGAAATGGCAGATTCAGGAAACGTCATTCATATGGAAACTTCTCTCAAACACAGGAAACAACGACCACATTTGAAAGCAAAATTATTGCAAGAGTCTGGACAAACCGTTCAAATTGCACAAAGAGCATGTTTCTCTACAGAGGAGTGATTCTTATGTTGCAGATGTATGCTCCGAACTCTCTGCAGGCCTGGAGCCCCCATGCAACTATTCACACTTTCAACAAAGAGCTGAGGACGTCCAGCGTGGCCATCAGAGGCTCCACTCCCGGCACCTGAAGGTCACAATTGTGAGAGCTGGAACATCTGAACAGCCGTGTCTGCAGCAGACGTGTGGGCTGAGTGAAGAGAGGGTATTTGAGGCAGATGTGATCAGCGCGGTGAGAACCCTCACAGTGACACTCTCCTATATCAACCATCGGACGTGATTACCGCGCTCGCTCCTTGAGCCGGGAGCCTGTTGGAGCCCACTCCTCTGATTTCTGGTGACTCTCTCCTGCTGCCGGAGTAAATCACACTCTGCTCAAACTCAGACAGAGGCTTGACCCCGGCATTACATTTGTTTTAGTCTCACTGCATAATGGGAACGATTTGTCGAACATCTGCCACTTTTATACAGAGTGGATGAGGGCAGCTCCACAGGTACTGCTCTCATCCACTTGTACTTTACTGCTGACTGACGAGTAAAGGCCGGCGCATGCTTCTGCAACTGCGTCTTTTCCATAGTTGTGTCGAAGGACTCGTTGTCATTCATGCTTCTCCAAGCGTTGTGCGTGTTGCAAAGCAATTCCCCGCCAGAACACTAGGCGGAGTAACGTGTTCTGTTGAAGACGGCCTTAGAGACGCCTTCTTTGGGTGTGGCAGTCGTCTGTCGACTGTTTATTTACATCGCCACTCCGGCTCCTCATAGCCTTTTTCTGGTGGACAAATCCACCAGTGACGGGTTATACAAGTGGTCATACTTTCGGATCTCTTCTGCCAAACGCTCTTCTATTTGGTCCATATTCGTTCTTCTAAATCTTCCGAGGTTTCTGCCGGTATTATGGGGCGTGAAACCGGAAATGCGACTCCGGAAAGGATGTAGTTAGCAGACCAATCACAGCCTTGCGGGCTGCTTGAGGCTTGCGGAGCTTTGCTGTATAGTTAGAAAAATTGGGCGACGCACGCAAGCACGTAAGAAGGGGCATGTAAGCACGTAAGAAGGGGCATGTAAGCACGTAAGAAGGGGCATGTAAGCACGTAAGAAGGGGCATGTAAGCAGGTAAGGGGCCCGGAAGGGCTCTTGCGCTTGAGGACCCCTGAAAACGCAGAAGCATGCGCCGGCCTTTAATCATGCGTTCATCTGTGGGGGCACTCACCCAAATAGCAGACCATAACCAGCATATAGGAAAGTAAAGCAATTTAATGACATCAAAAACACCAATTAACATTCTTATCATGCAATGGCTGAATTTTTACAAAACACGGCAACTTGTGGTCATGGTGCTAATAACATAATGAATGTGTATTAACAGAGTAAGGCTTGTTAAGACTCACGTCTCCACACTATCAGCGGTATTGGTGGGTGTCAAACATGCAACCGTATCCCAGTAATCTGGTTACACAGGATCCACAATCCATTGCAGGTTTGACAAAACCTTCTTCTTGAAGGAGTAAACAACTAACATCACACATTAAAGTCAGTTCATGCAGAGATACTCAGCCTGTAGTACAATGTACAATGTTCTCTGTGGCTCTGGAGTCGACTCTGAGAAATAACACTGATGCTGTAAATGTGTTACCACCGCGGGTATATTGATTTAGATAATACAAATATATTTAGAGCAGGTCTAGTAAAAGTAAGGTCTTTGATTACCAAGTTCGTACTATCATTTTTTAAATAAAAATTCGGATGAAAATCATCACACACAGAAACCTTGCACACTGAGTGCGATGCCTTTCAATATTCTTATATATGAGAAATTCATAGAATGAGATAAAATTGAGTCAAGAACTGGGGATGATTTTGTGGTCCTCAACCATAGTTTCAGGTTTTCATTGGTTTCATTCTCCTACCAGAACTGAGACCACATATTCAAAATAAGAAAACATAATTTCTGTGATCCAATTGATCCCAAACAGTTCAAATCAAACCTGCTCCAAAAACTTGAATGAATGAAAGTTGCAGAGTCTAAGTGTAACTGTGACACAACATATACGGACTTGGTGCACAAAGACCTTAAGCCTGATCTGCAAACTGGGACGTCTAGTTTGAAAGAACTAAACATCCTGGTAAAAAAGACAATTAAAATGCCTTATGGGAAATGTAGGACTCAGCTTTTTCAGAGCCTGACATGCCGGGGACCAAAAGTCATTTTTGCCCTTTGTTTTTAAGAATGTTTCTGCAAAAGTCTTCCAGCATTTTGGAAGCACGACACAGAGTCATAGTATCCACTTTAAATGGATAGTTCAAATTGTTATCCTATTGAAATATGCTTATGCACTTTCTTGCTATGGGTAAATTGACAAAACTCTTAAGTCTGTGTGTTAAATATGAGGAGACAACTGTCAACTCATTAGTTTAGATTAGCTGGAAACAGCTAGTCTGGCCCTGTCCAGAAATTCAAAATCCACCTACCAGCACATCTAAAAGTCTTTGATTAACATATTATATCTCATCTGTTTAACCTACAAAAAAAACAACTGACAAATGATGGTGTCTAGGGGTTGTATTAAATTCACATTAAACAAACAAGATGTAATTTCTTTATCAGTGAGGTGCTGGTAGAATGGTTTTGTTACCTTAAGGCGGAGCCACACTAGCTATTTCCCTTTGACCAGTATTTATGCTAAGCTGAGCTACCTGACTTCTGGGTTTTGTATCAATCATACTAAATAACTGTCAGCAAGAAAGAAAACAAGTTTATTTCCCTAAAATTCCTAAGATTCCTATAAAACTTTTCAAACATCAGGTATTGGCATCTTCAGTGTTGTAAAAATTGTTAGGGTTCTCTCTCATGTATAATCAGGAACATGGGGACCTGTAATGGATTACATTTTAGAAAATCTTTTACAAAGCACAGACTAGGTTTGGTGATTTATACAGTCCAATGGATCTAAATGTTCATAAACATGGCAACTAAATTATATTTTCTTCTAATATCACAGGAGGTTTATGGTTCAACAACCAATGTTGATGATATAAAATGATATGTAAATATCCTTGTTAAATTGTCAGGTAGAAAAACCACAGGGGAAAAAAATAAGTTAATAAGCAACCTTTATACACATCTTACATATTGTACTTCATATTTAAGGAATCCATTCAAATATAAAAGGTCAGTAATATTTGCTCCCGTTGAAAAATATCAACTGGACACCCCCCCTCGTCTGTGGTCTGCCACAAGATGACATGAGAGGCAAAGCTGCGTGTAATGATGTGCAATGGGGAGTGACATTTTTGTAACATTTGTACAAACAGTTCTGCAGTGGAAGTAATGGAAAAGAGAAGAAAAAAAAAATCCAAGCCCTCTAAATGTTCTGTGTAATAATAATTATCAAAAAAAGACACTCCGCACATAGAATATACACTATATATACACAGTATTTAGTAACGGTCATTCTGTTGCAACTTGACGAAACAGAGCTTCATAACATGAGAATGGCAGTTGGCAATGACGCATTACGTTTGACACAAAACTTGTGCTTGGTGTGGATAATGTCCTGCTTCCTCTTTCATTTGTTCGTCCCAGCAGGTTTAATGAAAATGGCGTCCCGGGGTAAAGAGGGAATGGCGGTTCCGCTCCTCACGCCGGTGTCTGAGCGGCGGCTTTGATCTCAGCGGACACCCTCTTCTCCTTTCGGCCCGCGTACTCGCCGATAAAAGAGCCGTCCTCGTTGAACTGGACGTCCTCGTCGCCGTAGTCCACCAGGCTGTCCCTGCTGTCCCCCGCTTTGATCTCCCTGCTCAGCGAGTGTTGGCTGCCCTTCAGTGGCTTCTCGTCGTTGTCACTGCGAGAGAGGCACAGTGGATTTTAGAATCACCTCATTTCACCCATGGCTTCACTCTATGGCTTATTGGAGGGGGCCGAGCTGCAGGCTTGAGCTATCACTGCCGCCGCGACGAAGCCAGTGTGATTGGCATTAGTGTTTACCTCTGGCTGACCAATGGGAAATCATCACACACATGCACACGTTCCAACTGTAATAATCGCTGAGCTACACACGCATCACTGCTTTTGACAAAGTGAAGAAATCCTGAAGGGGACATTAAAGTGGTGCTGATACTGAGGCTGCACACTGCGGTCCTGTAACAGACAATGATACAGTGTGTACTTTGTATTGATTAGGTTCATTAGAGATGAACTTTCTCAATTCTTTGTTATGACTGCAGTGACGAGCGAGTTTCACCTCACTGAATTTAAACAGGTTGAAACACACAAACTAGTTGTGAAGGTAACTTGTCACCAAATATCTCCACAATCAACCTGACAAAGACGTGAGTTCAGAACTGGCAGCAAGGTGAACCGTTTTGTTGTGTTAGCATTTGGCGACAACCCAAAGTAGCTTGAGTGTATTGCTAAGTGTGTGTGAATTTGAGCCAAGTATTAAATGAGATGACCGGTATTACGTGTGTGTCTGCCAGACAGGCATTTGAGGTCCTTAACCCCCTGAAATCGCTCATAACACAACTATGACCTGCACTGGGCATGTGTGTGCTGATGT
The DNA here is from genome assembly GCF_947347685.1 of Pleuronectes platessa. Taxonomy (NCBI): domain Eukaryota; kingdom Metazoa; phylum Chordata; class Actinopteri; order Pleuronectiformes; family Pleuronectidae; genus Pleuronectes; species Pleuronectes platessa. Next base: position 24,951,534 of record NC_070627.1, on the reverse strand, counting down.
ACACAGGGGGCAGATTGTTGATTCTGAAATTGGGTGCTTAGTTGTAGAAAATACTATGACAGAGGAACAGCCACAGTGAACATTGCGATTGGGGAGTTATTTTGTTGAACCAATGGCTATGTTCACAGGGTAAATGGTCTGTATTTATATCGAGCTTTTCTAGCCGTGATGACCGCTCAAAGCACTTAACAGAACAGGTTATTGTTAATGTCATTCACACACACATTTATACAATCGATCTATGGGCAGCACACTTTCCATGAGGGGCAAATCAAGGCTCAGTATCTTGAACAAGGACACTCAGGCATGCTGATGGGGAAGACTGGGATCGAACCGCCTACCTTCTGGTTAGAGGATGGCTGCTATACTATATTACTCCGATAAAGACAAAACTGCCATATGAATGCCATATAAACATGATAATCTTATCTTACCTTGTGAATGAGGTCATACTCACAATTAGCAATAGTCAAATTAAGACATGTGGAGCTCATTTGTTTGAACAAGCATCACAGGAAACTCAAACTCAAATTGGGCTCACAGCGTGTTCAGATTTCAGGGGCTCAAACCTCCTGAGTTGTGTGGATGTCAAGTACAAACCTAGCAAAAGTGGTGCAGTTTAAAAACAAGTCACCTAAATTGGAAGCTAACTGTCGGCAGCCAGCTAGCAGAGCTTATTATAAAGATGAGCAACTCTAGCGCCACTATAAGTCACTATTTAGAAGATTATAACTAGCATAAAAACCACATGCCGTGCTTTATAAGAGGTTATTGCTGGCAGCAGTCACTTGTGAGGTTACTAGTCATTTACTGGAATCGACTCCAACGTAGAGAAGGTAGCTGTGACATCCAGTTTCCACAATTTATGACATTTAAATGTAATTTGGCATTATAATGGTGTGACCGATTTATCACAAACTCAAGAAGTATTTTACACAGACTTGGCAGCAAATTTAAGAATAGCTGGTGCCAGCAGCTCCTGGAGTCAACGTGACAGAATATAAATCCTGTCTGACTGAGCCACATGCGACTCCATCATATCATATCATTTGTTGTGCTGTGCAGATCCCACTGATTGGGGAATTACATTGGGACTTCTGCTGCCGTAGACTGTTATGAATTGGACGAGCAAAGGATTAATGAAACGTGCCCAGATATTACTGCCCTGGAGAGGAGCCACTTTCAATTACACTGATTGGTTTTAGCCTCCCGCTGCGTGCTGCGCAGCCTGCGTTTCGCTCCATAAGGACACAAAATTGCTGCATCTGAACGCCGCTGTGGATCCCTTTATGATGCAAAGTCTATCACATCTAACACCAACACAACACCGAACCTGGGATCACAAAGTCCTATAAAGGGAGGCTAGCAGTCTGACTATACTGATGCGTAAACAGCTCAGGGACACTACTGCTGTTTATCACATACATTCCAGTTACTCTTCAAATGTCTTGGACAGATGGAGTGCGAGGCTCCACGTGAACCGAGTGCACGCCGGGTTGTCTTCTCAGCGAGAGGAGAAATTGCATGGGGAGAGAAATATGAAGAGAAGAAGATAGAAACCACCGCTAGCAAAAGAGAAAATTCATACACTGTTGTGCGTGAAATAGTGCTCCTGTTGTTATGCTTACCTGTACTCGCAAAACGTGTCGTCGTTCATGCCCTGGGACTCCACGTCAGGGTGAAGGTCTTCTTTTTCTTTTACTGCTCACAAAATAGAGAGAAGATATCAGTGATTTCCTCTGGAGGCAGCTGCCAATGAAGATCACTGCTGTGTCCCCTGACTGCTAACGTTGTTTGAACAAGTTAGATTCTCAGTCCCTTATTCCCTGCACTTGTTCACTGGATGAAAGATCAATGAAAGCTTTGGAAAAGATTGAAAATATACAATTAACTTTCTTTAATTGTTTTATGTGAATCTTATTCTACATAAAAGTTGATCTTTATGTTGTGTCACATATTCATGATAAAAATTGTAAAAACTGAAGCAATTTAAATGTATATATATCGCTTAGTGGTGTGACAGAAAAAAAAAAGAAAAGGTTGTAGGAGCAACTGGCGATAATGAGAACTTAATGAGAAAACAAAGGACAGAGCAGCGTCTCGCTCTTTTTTTCTGCTGACAAGTGAAGCGATCGCTGCCCGGACGACAACCCGATGGCCATTAGCTGTGAATAATACAGCTGATAAGGACTCTCATGTCCCCAACTGGAGGAACATCACGGAGATACCGTAGAGCTTATGTCATCACAGCCACCCCTTGTGCAGCATTTGCATTTAGTCTCGATGTGGCTGGGAAAAGCTGCTTGTCTAAATAATGCAACATTCAAATGCTGGACATATAGTAGAAATGCTAATTTTCCTATCAAAGCAGGAGCCTATTCCTGTATAAATTTGCATTAAAATAATTTTGAGGCCTGGGAAAAAGACAACATATCAGCTTACATATTCTTGTAATGGCATCAAGGATAATTGATCATTTATTACATAGCAACCAACAACAAAATGGAAATATAATGATGCAGCGAGCAGCAATTACTATTCAAGCAGGGTAATGTGTGTGTTTGTGAGCGAACACCTACCGGAATACTTCCCTCCTTTATTTCTGTTGACAAAGCAGGCGATCAACACAATGAGCGTGAGGAGAGCGATGGCGCTCATCAGGCCGATAAACCAGCCCTGGGTGGATATTCCTCCATGGATGCTGGCCAGACCTGAGGAGGAACAATACCCGGTGACTTTGACACGACTTGGCCTTTTCATCGGGACACTTGATTGAATGTTTACACCGACAAAGTCTATCTGATGCAGAGGCAGAAGGTGGTAGGGCGCGCTGCTGATGGAAACGCTCCAATGTTAATATTAAACAGCTAATCCTGCTTGTCTAATTAATCAACCATGGAACGCTGTACACATATACAATTCCTCTAAGCGAGTGTGAGCGGCTTAAATCCTCGTCACAGCGCAGAGGGCCGCACGTCGTGGCCCCCCCGCTCAAGGATGCACCTGCACTGTGCTCAGTGATCGGTCGATAAGTTCTGCTGATTGACATTCTTTTAATTTCAGCTATTACGGTTTCCCTCCTCACCTGTGGACCTGGTCGTGATTACATCTTCAAATATACTAGAATTGTCAACCCAGCTGTTAGGAATAAGGCACAGTGTACTCAGTCCCAGGTTCCAGCCCGTCAATGACGTGGAAGGTCTGAGAGGTGTTTAAGGTCTCTGAAACCGTCCAGAGACCCTCACCTGTGCAGAGGGTGAACCATCAGGGTGGGTGAGTGCTCATGAGGACACACAACTAGAGCAATCTAGTGAAGGTGTGAATGAAAAGACATGGAGGACAGTTTCAGTCACAGCCCAGCGACAGTTATTAGCTGTTTCACAAAAACACAAGCTACCTCAATCACACTAACAATATCAAGAACAAATAAAAATCTAATGTGAGCTCACGGTTGTTCATATACGCATCGTAAAACTCTGTGTGCTCTCCTCCAGATATCCAGCTGATATTTGCAGAGCGGTCGCTAACGGCTGAGCTAACATTCAACAGGGCCGCGACTGATGGAAGAGATGAGAGCAGATGAAGAAAGGAAGAGAAATGGTGATGAAGGATTAGTAATAGGGGACAGAAGGTCAAGGCCTTCATGGAGCGGTTAGGAGTGTTGTCATTGTGCGATGAAGGATGTGGCTCTTCACCTTCTACGAAGAAAGCTCAGCGCACGCTCGGGTGTTTTGTTTGTGTACGGACGCATCAATTACATGTGACAGAGTGGGACGTCGGGTGAATCCCTCAGCAGCACACATGACAAGAGTAATGTGGGGATGGAAGTAGAATGGCAGGTGAAGCATGCAAAGCAGAATGAATTTAGACTGAGATCCTAAAGGGTTTAGAATCTTGATCACGTGATTGTTTCTAAAAACGTTGCTGTTACAAGTTACTACCCTTACAATTTTTATTTACAATATTTGTGATCTCTCTCTGCATGATGACATAAATATCTTTTTACCACATTGACACCTGATAATGCCAGACATACTGAGCAGACAACAGAAGAAGACAAAAAAAAATCTAATAACGTGGAGAATGAAATGCATCATTAGTGTGGTTTGACAGCAGCTGTCTGAGCTGGTCCACAAAGCACAGTCCACTTCATTTCCCCGTGGCAAACATGCAAATCTCCTGCCCCGTCTCCAGCTCAGGTGCATTATTTGCTCAGGTGATAATTCAGCACACAAGGACACCTGCGTCTGCGCTGCCCACCGCCGCCACCGCACATGACAGCCTCCAGCTAATGTTGATGGATTAGTCCGCAACCGTGGTAATTGCAATTATTAGACCTGTGTGAAGACTTCGACTGACATAGGCCCCTGAACTAAAAATATCCTACGGCAGGCTGCCGGGTTTCGCCACCAACTCCTCAGTTTTCTAATAAATGCTGCAGCTGCTCACCCAGTGGGGAGTCAGAGCCCTAGAAGACGCCCCTTCAAAGTCAGGAGGCTCGTATATATCTTTCAACAGCCTCCCATTATCCACTTATCTCAGTGTCCAGTGAATATTAGCCTCCCAGTTTGAGCTCACACCCCCCTCCCCCTCCCCCCCAGGAGGACGTTTCTCTCCTCTCCATTTTGTCTCAGCTCAGATGCTGCCGTGGACAACTTTCGTCCCAGAGCTGTGCTGCTGTTTACCCAGTTGAAGATTACATGGAAATGTCAGGTGACTGTTGGGTCAATATGCTGCTTGGTTCTGGGGAACTGGGGCCCAACAAATCAATCACTGACAATTAGACATATTTGTCCCATTCAAGCGGCTCCACTCTGCAGCTACTCGGTCGGATCAGGATATAGATCTTGTATCCTCGATTTCCCTGTGGTGCAGCGGAGAAATTAAAACCTGCTTTTTCATTAGCATTCAATTGTCTTGTTCCAAACAGGAAAGCCGAGCTGTTACCTTACATTCCAGCTCCTGTTGCCACTGGAAACTACTGCAAATATCAAAGAAAAATACAGGAGACGGCTAATTACCTTCCACATCGAAGAGGTATTTTTAACATCTTTTTTATTCTGTGATATCAATTGCCTTAAAAGCCAAAGCCAGGGAGTCCAGGAGATCGCTGCACCACTGTACAAATATGGCTATAAAACATACAAGAGCTATTTGGTTTTTGTCTAGTTTTTTCAGATTTATTTCACAGCTTTTGTTTGTCTCCGTGGTTTGATGCTTGTGGTGTCAGTATGTGCTGCAGCTCTACCTATGGTGGAACGAGTGGGTTTGGTCACTGGGGACTTTGGAGTGCTGGGAGGTGTGGGGGAAGCTGACTTGCCTGAAAAGAAAGACAAACCTTGTGATTATCAACTGGGGCTAGAGCCCGGGGCGCTACCGTCTACTGTTAGCACACATGCTCTTACCTAAAATTAGTGGCTACGCATGTACAATAAAACGTCATATAGAAAGAAAAAAAAATGTTTATACAGAAGGTGAGATGTTGGGATTTTAATTTGACTTCATCTTGCCTTTCAACAGCTACTTAATTTTCTTTTTGCACATCATTAAAGGGAAGAAGGATGGAATGCGTGGCGTGTTTATGATCTTCTTCCTGCGTTTGGCTCTTGAAGCGTCATTTATTTCCTCAGCTTGACTTAGACGTGTTGCACAGTGTCTGCTGTTGCTAGGATAAAAGTCAATATTCGTTTACAGCCGCTAATGAGCCACGATTAGTATGAATTTATAATTAGGTTACTCATTACTATTGCTATTAGAGAGGAAGCCACAAACTTTATCTGAGGAGGAGTTGACATTTTTCTAATGAAAGGAGGCATCAGAGAGCTCTCTGCTGATGGCAGGGGCAAGCAGCAGACAAGGTCAATTATCTGCAGAGGAGCAAAGTGTTTAGCACTTTTTGATAATGTGCGAGAAAAATCAAATGTGCTCAACAGTTTGAGACTCAAATATGCCTGATGATTTACACAGGTTTATAGCATCCGTACCATTTTCTACAACTAAACATGCACCCGCTACCTATGGAACTACTGTGTGTCAGACATGTCATACCATCACACAAATTTATAAATAAATCATTACAAAGAGGAAGGAAAAAAAGGATCTTCAGAGTACTTGAGATCATAGACTGGAAATAAAGATGGTAAAAATGTCTACACTTTTTCCCGCTGTCCACAATTTAAGTCACAATATTCCAGTTATGAATGCCACCATTTTGTGCATTTCAAGGTGGTTTTGGTTTTCAGTACATTTTGAGTTTTTATTTTGATGCACAAACATAAAACAGGCACGGTGACTTTTGGCGAGCCATCCTGACCAGTCATCTTTATATACAGTCCATGTTATGTGTGTTGGTATGACATGCTACAGCTTCTACGTGAACACAGATGCTACATACTGAGGCCAACAGTGGAAGCCGAAGAGGAAGCTGTGAAAAAAAAAAAAAAATGAAACAACTGAAAGAATAAAAGACACAGGGGACAAGCACTGCATTGCTAAGCAGACGTTTTAGACATTCACACACATTAACAAGACACTGTATGATCAAAGCTGCGGTTGAAAGCAGTGCAATGTTTAGTGGCGGGAGAGTCATGGTAATAGTGCACAGTAGAATTACCACAGAACATTTTAATGCTCGAATTCTCCTACACACACACACTCACACACTCTCTCACAAACACACACACACACACACATGTAACAGCTTGACTAAATTGCAATTCAATACACAAAAAAATGAATCCTCCTGCCTGTAATCACTTTTAAATAAACAACCCCTACGAGCCAATTAGGTTTCTTCCTGTGATTTTACGCCAACGCTAAGTCATTGTCTGCATATTCAGCACCTGCAGTGTGTGCCCATATTGAGTTGAGCGTTTTGTATTTGAATGACACAACTTGAACCGAATCAGGGACGATGGAAGTCAGTTAGATTTCGGGGTGTTGAAATAAATATATTATATAATAACAAGATAAAATGTAGGATAAATTCATGATTTATTATATTGATTTTAATGACCAACATAGTTATATACTAGGGTTAGGACATGTTACACAACATCGGGCAACACACTTGGCTTAAAGGGATAGTTCACCCAAAGATGAAAATTCAGAAAAACATGGTGTAAATGATGCTGTCTTGAGTTGAATTTGAATGGTGTGGCTAACGGAAACATGATTTTAATTTTTAAAGGTTTGAAGACATGGTTGCCATTTACTTCAATTGTATTGTATTTGGCTGTTTACCCCTGAAAAGGGGTTTTGTGGACTAAAACACTTCACCCACCCCTCCACGTCATAGTGGTAAGTAGATAATAGGTGGATTTTCCTTTTTTGGTGAACTATCCCTTTAAATACATAACTGAAATCCTTTCAGTGCATACTCCAAAACCTGCTACAAAATCAAATATTTCAAATTGTATTAAATTAAAAATAAAAATTAAGTTTGCCTTGCAGTTGCATCCTCTTGCCAGTAGGGGAGTGTCGCAACCCCCTCAGAACCACTAATTACAGCCACTTTATACCACAGTAAATTTGCCGCCCAGTTGTTTATGCGGAGAGTATCTGTTGCTGCGGTTCATTACAGTGATACTCAGGGGACTCCACGTACTGTTTCCTGTTTCATTCACATCGTATATCACAGTGCCCACCCCCTCACTGGGGCTCGGCTCAGCTGAAGAATGCTCTGCAGTCCGCACCAAATGATAAGTAATTGAAAATAAGAGATTACATGCAACAAGCCAGCTCATTATGATTACTAACCCACCAACTCTTTCAATGATTACACAGTTCAGCATCAAAACTCTCAGTTTCCCTTTCTCTCAGCGGATTGTTTCACTGCTCTCGCTCTCCCTCCAATCAATAAGCACTTGCTCTCTTGTGACAGTGACAAACGAAAATCTCCACGACAACCGTATGAAATTGTTTATCCACAAGAATTACTTATATGGAGATATGAAAAGCTTGGCTGCCCAGGCATATATCACCTTCTGCTAGTTCAATACCGTTTTGAGGCAGTGCCACCTACAGTCGCTCGCTCAACCTGAATTCTGCACCTAAAACCCCTCGTCTGTGTTTCTCTCCGTCTTCCCCACAAAGCTACCCACTCATTCTCACACCCACAGGCCATCTCACACACACACACACACACACAAACACACACACACACACACACACACACACCACCTGGTCTGGTGCTTTCTGGACCCTCCCATCACTCACTTGTTTCGAGGGTGGTTGTGCTCTCTTCGCTGACAACAGGCCCACAGCCCACTGCGGTGCAAGAGCGCAGGTAGAACTTGTACTTGCTTAGGGGCTCCAGTTCGCGGAGGGTCCACTTGGTGGTGCGGGGGTTGCTGATGTCTACCATCTGCAAGGGCCCCACCTCCTCTGTGTCGTTGACTAGAGAAAAAAGACAAATTATTTATTTTAGACTTTGCATATGAGGTCATACAAGCAATGCACCAAAAATGTTTACGGTTTGTAATGGCGTAAAAAGATCAAAGAAAAAGATGCAGAGGGTTACCCACAGAATCAGTTCAAGTGGTGATAAGGAGGGTGCATTTGCATAGTGGCCAGTCTTATGTCCATCAGATTCCAAATGACAGGTACAAACACTTAAGACTGAAAGGCAAGTTATTGTATGAGAGAGAGAACCGCATTGATGCTGCCAACTGGTTAGAGATCTCACATGTTATTGTGAGAAGTGTAAATGTTTTTGCTTCAATATGAAACTGTGCTAGGTCAGCAGTCTAGATCATTATTGGGAAACACTGGTCCATATAACCCACACACAGTAATGAGCAATCTACAGTGCCTTGCATAAGTATTCACCCCCTTTGGACTTTTCTACATTTTGTCATGGTATAACCACAGATTAAAATTTATTTCATCGTGAGTTTATGTAATGGACCAACACAAAATAGTGCATCATTTGGAAGTGGGGGGAAATATTACATTCACAATTATTTACAAATAAAAATCTGAAAAGTGTTGAGTGCATATGTATTCACCCCCTTTACTGTGAAACCCCTAACAAAGATCTGGTGCGACCAATTGCATTCACAAGTCACATTTGCAAGTCACATAATTAGTAAATAGGGTCCACCTGTCTGCAATTTAATCTCAGTATAAATACACCTGTTCTGTGACGGACTCAGAGTTTGTTGGAGATCATTACTGAACAAACAGCATCATGAAGACCAAGGAGCTCACCAAACAGGTCAGGGATAAAGTTGTGGAGAAATGTGAAGCAGGGTTAGGTTATAAAAAAATATCCAGAGCTTTGAACATCTCTCTGAGCACCATAAAATCCATCATAAGAAAATGGAAAGAATATGGCACAACCGCAAACCTACCAAGAGGAGGCCGTCCACCCAAACTGAAGAGTCGGACAAGGAGAAAATTAATCAGAGAAGCAACCAGGAGGCCCATGGTTACTCTGGAGGAGTTGCAGAGATCCACAGCTGAGGTGAGAGAATCTGTCCACAGGACAACTATTAGTCGTCTACTCCACAAATCTGGCCTTTATGGAAGAGTGGCAAGAAGAAAGCCATTGTTGAAAGGGATCCATAAAAAATCCCGTTTGGAGTTTGCCAGAAGCCATGTGGGAGACACAGCAAACATGTGGAAGAAGGTGCTCTGGTCAGATGAGACCAAAATTGAACTTTTTGGCCTCAATGCAAAACGCTATGTGTGGCGAAAACCCAACACTGCCCATCACCCTGAGCACACCATCCCAACAGTGAAACATGGTGGTGGTAGCATCATGCTGTGGGGATGCTTCTCTTCAGCAGGTACAGGGAAACTGGTCAGAATAGAGGGAAAGATGGATGGAGCCAAATACAGGGAAATCCTTGAAGAAAATCTGATGCAGTCTGCAAAAGACTTGAGACTGGGGCGGAGGTTCATCTTCCAGCAGGACAATGACCCTAAACATACAGCCAGAGCTACAAAGGAATGGTTTGGATTAAAGAATGTTAATGTCTTAAAATGGCCCAGTCAAAGCCCAGACCTCAATCCAATAGAGAATCTATGGCAAGACTTGAAGATTGCGGTTTCCATCCAATCTGACTGAGCTTCATCTTTTTTGCCAAGAAGAATGGACAAACCTTTCCATCTCTAGATGTGCAAAGCTGGTAGAGACATACCCCAAAAGACTTGCAGCTGTAATTGCAGCGAAAGGGGGTTCTACCAAGTATTGACACAGGGGGGTGAATACTTATGCACCCAACAGATGTCAACTTTTTTGTTCTCATTATTGTTTGTGTCACAATAACATTTATTTTGCACCTCCAAAGTACTATGCATGTTTTGTTGATCAAACGGGAAAAAGTTTATTTGAATTCCAGTTAGTAACAGTACATAATGGGAAAAAGTCCAAGGGGGGTGAATACTTATGCAAGGCACTGTAACTCATTTTCGGAACATTTTGCATTGTTACCCCTGGAACCATTTTATTTCACATGCTTCATATCCCACACTGACATTGTAGTAAGGAGAAGAGTCTCCTTTTTAAAGTCCTTGTCCTCGACATGCAACACAAAACTAAATCCACTTTATTCTTTTGCTCACATTCTACTTTATAAAGCTAACTGCTGATCCTGGTCTCTTTTCCAATCAAAATGTACTACTTTTGAACAAACATACCCAATCTGTCTTCATCTCTCGTACCTTCATATTCTTATTTGTACAAAATAATTTGATTAATTTGTGGACGATAATCGAAAACATTTACTTGTTGTTGGTCTAACACAAATAAGACTAGCTTCCTGCCTTTACTGCTTCACAGCCAAAAGCTCCCCATTCACTGGCATGACAAAAAGATATCCAAGTGACAATCTCTTCACACCAATGCCAAGAAAAGCAACTTGTCACTTGTTTTGATTTGCACATTTTCTTTGTTAACATTAGCAAAAGACAAATTGTTATTTGCTCTTTCTTTGGCTTATTATCCCTTTGAATCCTATTTGCATTTCACAAGCAAACAGGTTATGTTCTGCACATTATAACTAGGCTCTCTTTTGTGTTGTTGTGATCTGCACTTTGACTACGTTGTGATAGGATCCCATTTTTCACTACGTAAAGCAGGCGGGCAGGTAGACGGGTGGCATTTATGTTCTGTGTAACAAAAACAAACACAGCAGGTGTTGAGGTGACCTTTGCTAGGAAAGAGGTGCTATGTCTCTCTGGTAGCACACAATGACAAGAATGTATTGGCCTGCTTCCCTTTTTTCCCTCAGATACCACCCACTGTTATTAGACATCACGATGTTTTGTTTTGTTTGTGAGAATAAAAACTGTTTATTTTTGGTGAGAAATGCAACCGGTGCGACTGGAGACTGGTACAGAGAGGAGGCCACAAGCATCATTATTCTCTTTCTCCCTCATCCTGACAAACTCAGGCGAATCATCTCATGTAGTGAACTGGCTGAAGGCTGCCGACTATTCCTTCAATTCATACAACATTTAGATTTCCAAATATTACTTAGCCTGTTGGGCCAAATACAGCTGGCCTTGTGTAGTGTGGAACAGACCGAGATGTACAAACACTGAAATCTGAGACATGACCCAACAACAAGTGTGAGTTCAGCCCAAATACAGAATGAATAGCAGCCAAGGTCATTCTGAACTCCCACGTGTGACGATATTTTATGTCAGTGCAGTACAAATTCCAATTGGTCCATCATGGAGAGTTACTCTACAGTCACTTATATATACTGAAAAATGGTTCAGAAAGATCAATCTGCATTTTTACACAGAAAAAAATGTAACCTCACAGAAATTCTTAAGAGTTTATGACAAATTTTGCAGCCTGCCAAAAAAAGCCCACATCAAAGTGAATTCAGTCTTTGATTGTCACTCACAATTGCTGTGTGAACTTGTCAAAGATCCAATTCGAGAGGCTTGATGACACGTTGCCTCCTCTGACTAGGGCTACATCCATATTTCACTTTATAGTTTAAAACTATGTTTTTAAGCTATAACTATCTCTTTTAACACCTGTTTTAGATCCACATCAGTATCAATCCCTGTCCATACTAATACGCCTAAAAATACCTATCACATTACACTGGGTATGTGAGTTCCGGTTTACAAAGGAAGCAGTTGATTGTTAGTTGCAAAAAGAGCTAAGCCACAAACCAGAAGCAGCAATGGGGAAAAGACAAATCAGACGTTTCTCTTGAAATACAGTGTTTAACTACAACAGGGTCAGCATTGCTTGTATTTAATTATCAATGTTACGTTTTACACTGGTAATCGAGGCTAATGCCGGTAGGTTTCTTTCAGAAGGGGGTCATGTGATAGGAGCCTGAAGAATCAGGAATGGCTATATTCTGACCAGAAGGACCCAATCTACAAGAGGCTTGTCTATGTCATCATTTCCAAACGTATCTGTTTCTGCTATTCCATTCTGAAATGAAGGACCAGAGTTTTTAACTGAAAGGGGTCAGCAGCATTTCTAAAATTCTCTGTTCTAGTGGCGATGTGTATCCTCAGCATTGATTCATTTTGACGCCTACATTTCTAGCATCCTAAATATCTAGATGAATCAGCACCACTACCAATCAGAGGGTAGGTTGGTATGAAGGCAGTGTAAAGAGGTACGTGTAGAGGTGACATGCCCTCTAACTTTGTGTCTTTGTTCCTGAGTTGTGAAAAGTATGACTTTGTTGATGGCAGAGTTGAGAATAATTTCCATTCACTATTTCTAGTAACTGTGTTGTCCATTGAATCATTTCTGTTTCACCTCATCCAGCGTGATGGGTCATTTCTTAGAAGGCCGGCACAGAAGAACAGGAGGATCATTCAGATTCACTATGTCTCTTCTCTACTGTATTTTTGTCATCAAGCTATGTTTGAGTTTGAGTAAAGGTAAAAGACTGTATTTATATAGCACTTTTCCAGTCTTATCGAAGTACCTGGGGATTTGTCCTGGTGACATATTGTGTAATGTGTGATCCTTTGTCATCAGTCATCATGTAGTATGAACTTTCAACACCAGGTCAATTGGTGTGATGTGCACAGCTATCTGATGACCTTGAAAAGCATGAGGTATGAATCTGAGCAACAAAAACCTCAAAAAAACATTGCGTTAAAACGGAATCAAATCAAAGGAAAAGGAAAAGTTTTGAATTTGAGACCTCATCTCACTTTTATGACACAGTTGGTAGTTTGCAGGGAGGTAAAGGCATTACATTAGTTGTTACTGGCCTCCTTTGACCTCAGGCTTCACAGTCAGTTGGCAGCTCTTAGTGTGACCACACCGTCCTCTCAGCAGTGAGGGGAACTTGAGGATACATTCAGCCTTTGTGTTTTGAAATGTATTTCTAATGCCTGCTAATGTTATTAACCCATTGGTGACACAATGATCAAAAGGTTTCACACAGACAATGTGCCATTACAAAGCAGTGTAGTTGAAACAGCCTGGTATTACCGTATGCTAAATGTGTTCAACAACGTTACAATAGTGAAAGCTGTGAGACGTGAAGCGATTATAGGCTGCTGCAGAGATGGGCGTCGCCCTCAAACAGCTGGGCTGCAGCTGGAGATACCACTTATGTCACTGATGATACACTGATACTCCTCAACATTTCGCGCATGACTTCTTCAAGGGGACTTCAAGAAAAGTCACACTTCAAGGAGTCCATCAGCTTTATTGCTGTGGCACAATGAAAACGTCCTCTCCTGAAACACTGTATGACACTTGGCCCCCTTGTGCAGCCGCCAAATCAAACTCAATTAGCCGGGAAACGTGACGCAGGGACGTTGTTAAAAGTTAGTCATTAGCTCTGTTGTGACTTTTGTTTAAAGTCATAACATCAAAGTGTGTGTGCACACATGTGATGTGCTCAGTGATGCTATCCCTAAAGACTGAGAGCTGCTGTGAAGACATCCCCTGCGGACAGTATAGGGTCAGTAAGCAGGGACCTTAACAGACTGTGACACAGTGGCCTTGGTCAGCACTAGCTTAGCCATGATTGTCACACACAGGCCAACAGACATCACCCTGACATATTTCCTATACACACACTCTTACCTCACCATGACCTGGGCCTTATTAGAGCAACACAGTGATTTTTCCCTCCGTGCTCAGGATCATGGGTTAGACAATCCCCGGGGAGCCGAAGATAAATTCCCTTTCCTTTACTGATACACTCAGAGGTACAGCACATACTTGGCTGTTTTAAAAATGTACCATATTATACAGCGTAAGAGGCTGTGCATTTCAAACCGTGAGGTTATTCAGGTCACTAATATGCAGTAAGATTAAAATAAACAGCCTGTATGTTTTTGTATACTCCGCCTTGTACCCTCATAAGAAAAAAAAGGGATGTGCCACTATTAAACACAAGGGAAAATGCAATATCTCTTTGTCGCAACACGGGAGCATCACCAATATATCTGAGTTAGTTAAGTGTAAGGATGAAACATAGAGATACGTACTGAACTGATAGTCTAGGAGGTACCCGGTGAGAATCCCATTAGGCTCAGATGGCGGGTCCCAGACCAGAGAGACAGTGTGCTTCTGTACATCTGTGACCCTGAAAACAGGATTTTTCTCAGGCACTGTGGGGGCACAAGAAGGCGATACACGCATTAAGCAGTGGAATTCTCCAAACCAGTTTCCTTGGCTATTATTAGATTTTTCCCTTTAGAAGTTGGGAATCAATACATTTCATGCTGTTTTTCCACAAACCCACCTCCCTCCGGGGTTTTGAAGTTGACGGCATGGCTGCCGGGGCCGTTGCCTCGCCCGTTGAAGGTCATGACAATGAGGCTGTACTCGGAGAAAGGGGTCAGTCCCGGTACCGTGGCGTGGTTTCGGTCTCCAGGGAAAGTTAGAGTGTGTTTGTCTCCGTGACTTTTCTTTGAGTCGGCCAGGCTGCGCAGACGCCACCAGTTTATCTACATCGGGAAGAACACAAACAGAGAGCCATCCTCAGCGGAGTGATCAAACTGTGTACATCATACGTGCGGGTGAGAGCTGACTGGAGGCTGAATATGCAATTGTCTATCTTTCCTTCAGGTGGCGAGAGCAGAAAACATCAAGTAAAGGACAACAGAGTGGGGTGAGAGAAGCAAACGCTCAGAGCGAGGTCAGGGCCATTCCTTTTAAACTCTGTCTAAAAGCAAAGGTTGGTTTTTGAGGTATTACCCTGTAGCCTCCCAGATGTCCATGTAGCTTGTCCTTGTGTACACGCATCCAGCTAACCTTGACCACTGAGCTGTTCATCACCTCCACGGCTACATCATCAGGCGCAGCGGACGGAACTGCAACAGCAAACAAACGTCAGGAAAAACAGTCAGCAGAGGGAAACGTAACAAGGTGTTCTTGGAAATGACTCATTGTTTGAGCAACAACAGAAATGAGCAAATGAGCAAAATACTAAACGACTACACACATTTGGAGATCACCTATTTGCAGGAACACATACTGGGGACTGATCAATCAATTAGTCGATCAATAAATCAATACAGGGCTCTAAAGGGGTAAGCATATACTGCAATTACTAACACCACAGGAGAGCAAGGACACAACAGTGAGTAGTGTCATGACCTGATGTGACCTCCTTGGGGCAAATCCAAAAGAAAGCTGGACAGGGGGAAATACAGTCAGCCTTCTCCAGAAACTGCAATTGCTCCAATGCAAAACCTTGAAACTTGTATCCTCTCATTTATTCTCAAAGATTTTCAAATCTCAAAGCTTATAAATAAATCATTTCACCAAGTCCACCTGAATACCGTGGATGAAATGCCAGAGTTAAGCAGAGATGAGAAGAAAATATTTTAATCAAAACCATCTTTTGTCCACTAAAATCCTAAAACTACACTGGCTACTTTGCACTCTGGCAGCTCCAAATAGAAGCAAGAAGTGAGTGAGAAGTTTGTGAAAATGTCTCTTCTCACATATAGAAAGCATTCACTTTTATATCAGTGAACCTCAGACAAATAATCTGTTTCCTTCAACAGGACTATCTGCAATATTTTCCTACTGAAAATAGCCACTAGAAATGTAATTTCTTTAATTTTCTCACCGGAAATAAATTAAATTAAGTAAAATCTATAATGAGTCTGTTTACTGCTTTTACAGTTATCTCTTAGAGCATCAGCATCTTTGTCAATTGGCTTTAGTTTATATCTAGAGAGCAACTTTATTTTGAAGCTGACATTAACTTGGGAGAAATGTTAGAGGTATCTGAATAAGCAACTTTTGATTAACTGTAGAGAATAAATAACAAGTAGAGAAAGGTCATTCAGTGAGTGAACGGCACAATAATGTCACCGCAGTTTTCTTGCTGTTAGCTAACATAAACCACAAGTAAGTGGTTACTCCAGACCAGCTAAAGCAATAACAATTACATATTATTAAACCAAAGTCTGTATATAAAGATGGACGACGCTACTCCACTTTCTCCCACTATCCAGAAATGAGGCCAAAATATCTCACATGTGCAAGCAGCCATTGTATTAGGAGCCAGAATCTGCACAGTTGCAATCAGGGGATGACACCTATGTAGTTGAGGTCCCTTGGATGAACTTAAACAAACATTTGTGATCAAAACTAACTAAAACGACAGACACCCTTTTCGAGGAAACTTTGACTTTCCAATTTGGCCCATGTCCAATTGCTAACATGGAGGAGGGGGGATTTTAGGAGAGAGGTATAACTTTAACATGTTTCTCTGCATTAATTGAATGTAAGACCAATATTTACTCTCTTTTTAGCTCTGAATCTTTAGCCCCTCAATGCTCCACATGTTCACCATGCAGTCTTACGAGGTTTATTGGAGCTTTTGCACTGACGAGCAGAAGTGAGGACATCACAACCAAAACAATGTGTTAAAAAAGAAATGTCTTAGATATGAGGGGAACTGCAAATTGGTATTGCTAGTCCAGCTTTGGGTAAAGTTATATATCAGCTACTCACAGTCCTCTCCTGAGTAGCCAGTCACTATCTTGGGCTCAGGTGCCCAGCCCTGATGGTTCTTGGCTTGGATCTTGATCTCATAGGGAACGAAGGTGGGCGCGTTCTTCACGACAAAGGAGTGTCTCTTCACCATGTGCTCCTTCCAGTCCTCCTCCATGTCCTGTCTTTTGTAACTCACTTTGTACTCTAGACCAGGGCCATTATGCTCAATGAGTAACAAGGGCTGAATGATGGAAGCAAAAGACATCAAAAATAAATAAATAAATAACAACAATGGGGTGGAGGAGTTTCATGCAGGCTTTCACAATTGCATAAGACGCTTCTTGTATTTCTCTGTTCAATGTCACTGCCTCTGAGGGATTAAAATGACAAGCTAGCCCAGTGAACTGTGCTTGGAACACTGGCTGTGTTCTATCTCGCTATCTAATAAAACAATGGAACAATTGACCTGGTCTAGCAGCAAGGTTTTTCTTTGATATAGGGCTTCAAATATCTTTGTAGATGAGAAGATTTATCTCCTCACAGGAGTCAGCGCGTGAGAAACAGAATGAGATACGATTTTCCACAAAGGCAAATAATTAACAGTGGGGAAGCTCATGAATCTGGGATTCAGGAGCTACTTTACCCTGACAGGGCACCCGGATAATAAGTGAAGGAGAGATTCATCTTTCTACAATAAGGCAGAATTTATTACTGTATGCATCAAAAGAAAAATTTTCCTTTTCATGGCCATCCTTTCTCTTTCTAATCAAAGAAAATGAGCACCTTTCAATGGGGGCCCTTTTCACAGCGATCCCAGGAAATGGCTTTTCTAAAGATCTGAACCACAGAATGAAATATCAAAAGGCGACCATTTCCATTTCTTAAATTCCTATTGAGATTTCCTATTGGACATCAATAAAACTTCATCTCTTTTCTCTTAGTGGGATTCTTTGACATCCAACAACGGCAGAAGATGTGAATAATTCACTATGCAAAGGTAGCCCACATTACAGAATCTGCAGTAAGAGGATAATAAAAGACCAAACTCTGTTCCTTACCTCCCAGTTGATATTCATTTCATGTGGCAAATGACCTTCGATTTTGATATTGTCAGGGTTCTTGTCAGGGGCTGTAGAAAAAGAAGAAATATAGATTTTGTCGGCATAGTGGAATAAATCACCAGTGAAATAGGCACACAAGAGAGCAGATTCTCAACAAGAGTGGAATCAATTATGCAGCAGGTCTGAGTGTTTTAAAGTTCACAAAGCAGCAGCAACGGCAGCTCGAGTGGCCTGGAGGACCTTATCAAAAAGTACAATAAACAATGAAAGGAGGAAGCCTCAGACCTGCTGGGAGGGTTTTGTATCTCTCAGTGGGCTCGCTGGGAGGCCCCCTCCCAACGGCGTTAACTCCAGACACTCGAAAGCAGTAGTCGACGTGGCCGTGGAGTTTGGCGACAGCAGAGTTGTGGTTTCCGGGTACTCTGAGCAGCTCCTTCCAGTTTCCTGGCTCCCACTGGCTTTCCTCGTACTCGATTACAAACTCTGTTGAGGGGTAGAGAAACAATCAGAGGTGTGATTCTTGCTCATCTAACCACAAGCCGAGCAGAAAGCTCCTCAAACTCTGCTCCGGACCGGTTTGTTCCTCAGGGAGCCTTGTCATAATTCACACACAGATGAATCAATCATGGATTCACATTGTACAAGATGCTATCAAACAAATCTATTTAAATACAGAATGACGCCCTTAATGTGTATGTCACTGCGAGATGAACTCATTCAATATGTTCTATTAATACATTATACTGATGCTCCTTTTACCTGTGGTTGAGCTGTTGTGATCGTCCCCAGGGATCCATTTCAGTTTCACACTTTTGCTCTTGTGTTCAGACAGAACCAAGTTGTCGGGTGCATCGGGGACATCTGAAAACCATCATAACAACATGGCAACATGAAAACAGAATCACAGACACATCCATCTGTGCCGCAGAGAAAGGCCAAAGGAACAAATGTTCAATGAAATCCTCTCGGACGTCCAGGGATGTGGAACAAGCTGCATGACTCCACGGCCCACAACTGTTTCTTTTCAGATTTAAGGAGGTCAATAGTATTTCAAAGAGCGATTGTCAGACACAGCACTATGCCCTGCGCTAATTGAGCCATGGTCTGCATGTTCACGCTCCGCTTTGGCCTCCTGACATATTGATCCCTGTGTGAATGGGTCATGCATTTATGCAGCACCAGGGGTCTCCGAGGCAGAAATACGGTTCACATGTTGGCTCACCTAACACCATGAGCAGCGCGGAGGCCGTGGCTGTGTCCACCGGAGTCCTTGCCACACACGTGTACACGCCCTGGTCCCTGTGGCTCACATTGAGGATCTGAAGACTACCGTCCTCCACAAAGTATCTGTTGATAGAAAGACGGAGACACAGTATTGACGGACGAAGCTGAGAAGTAAAACGGCTTTCAAGCGGGGATGAAGTCTGTAATGTTTAAAGGAAATAAAAAATCATGTATCCCACCTTGAATTCTCAGTGTAGTTGAGGGTTAACTCTATATCATCTTTTTCCCACCGGAGCTGAAAGTCGTTGCTGAAGGACTTGTCGTACTCTGCCAGGCATGAGAGCTGGGCCGTGGTACCTATTAGGATCTGTTGGTCCTCCGGGGCCACGACTATGCTGGTGGGATCTTCCAAACGGGCGAGAACGTGTTAGTTACATCTAGAGGAAAATGTGAGCCTCTGCAAACACTGCTCCGTGTAAATCTGCTCACCTTTAACATAGAGCATGGCCTCGATGGCGGACGTTCCCTCCGTGTTTTTAGCTAAACACGTGTACTGTCCCGTGTCTTCTTTCTCCACGCTGTAGATCTCCAGCGATCCGTTGTCGTGAACGCTGAATCTCGGGCCCTCCACGGATTCGGAGGAGTCGTCTCTGCTCCTTCAAAACAATAAAAAACAAAGCATCAATCAAAATGGATAAACAAATCACTGCGGCAGCAAAGATGAAACAGAAGAATAGAGCAGTGCTGAGTGACAGGCATGTTTTTTTTTTTTAAGAAACAGCAGGTCGTCGATACAGATGAACAGTGCACAGAAGGACTGGGAGCGTCGAGCAGCTGAGATCTACTGCTCTCTGCTGGTGTGTAGTAGACTCGGGAAAAACAGTTACGCTTACCAGGTGATTGTGGAAGGAGGAGAACTGAAGACACTGCAGTGCATCATCACCCCCTTCCCCTCTACAGCGGAGTATTCCTCCCCTTCTTTGGTCAAAATCATGGGGGGCAGATCTGCAAAAAAGACCAGGAGCAGAATCGAGTCATCAATCAGAGGCTGTTTGGAAAGCGGTTGGTGCGTTAATGTGGCTTCTCAACCCATGATGGAAGAAGGTGCGGCCCACGGCTGTTCTACTATCAGGGACTTCGAGGAGGAGAAAAACAAACGAACGAAATCAAGTTTGCAGTCTTGAAGAGAAAAACGGAAGGGAGGCAGATAATCGTGGGTTAAATGAGCTGACAAAACAGTTGCCTTTACCGTGTGATAATTGCCTCCTAATTTGTGTTAAAAAAACAAAATAAATTCATAAATAACAGATTCAGCTGTCATGCTGTCAGGAATGTGCAAACGTTGAAAATGAAATCAAAGACGAAAACAAAGGAATAATGAGTAGGCCGAGCGCGTGCACCTTATCAGTCGTAGTCAAAGCCTCCCATTAAAATGCTCTGTCTCCCCTAATTGTTTACAGAGGCAGCAGCTGGGACTCAGCATTCAGAGGCTGTCCGGTTTTATTAACTCCTGTGTCACCGAGAACAAAGTCGCCCACGTTGGCGCGGAGCGATGGGAAGCAGCAGTCTGCCTTTTATTGTTGTCTATCTGTTACTTGTAAAGCAGCACATGTTTGTGTTGTGGCACTGGAATCGGGACAGAATTGAGGGGGGACTTGTTAGCATATACTGGGAATGTCAGGGGACGCTGCTTGGTACTCCACAGGGAGAGCGGCTAGCCTGTGCAGCTTGTAGACAGCCCCCCCCCCCTCCTCTTCACTGCTTCATGGGCATATGCCAACATCATCACCACCTCTCCAATCTTTAAAATATCATACAGCAGCCCCCCCCCCATGACTCACCGCACTTACTCATTAACAGCGTTTTCATTGACTTGTTCAAACACGCCGGTGAAACGGGTCTGATGAGTTTAACCAGAAGCCGTTGAACTTACTCATGATCATGATGTTTGCGTTGGCCAGTAGGCTGCCATGTCTGTTGGAGGCCTCACACTGGTACACTGCACTGTCAGAGGCCTTGGCGTTATGCAGAAAGATGGTGTCACCCAGCGTCTTCCTGTTGGCAGCTGGGGCGTCTGCAGTCGACCAGAGAAACAATCGATATAACATCAATGTTGAAGATAAACTTCATCACACACAGATAATCACACATCAACAGGTAACTGGACTTCTCTGCTTCATGCATAACCCACTGTCTTGTGCACACTGCAGTGACGATTAATGCAAAGCACAGATGGGTATTCTTAAGATTTGAACTATACTACTAAAGTACACTTGACTCTTACCAATACTGCTTATCGATTCTGCACTTTAACAAAGCTCGCACCCCCACTTTTTGGTTTTATATATATAAACATAAATGCCGAGCTTTTGATTTGACAATGTTTCCCTGTGCCATAGCTCACATGCAGCTCGCAAATCACTGAATCCATCTCCCTGCTCTGAGTAACACTTTTGAACTTTTACTTCTCACTTCCATTGTCACTAAGAGCAGCAAGCTGTGTGTGTGGGTGGTGCATGTGTGTGTGGGTGTGTGTGTGGCTGTGTGGATGTGCTACTAAATACATTTAAGAGGACCATTTTGAGCCTAGAACTTACAGTGAGGACGCTTTCTGAACCACTTTCAATACACTTGAGTGTACATACTTGTTTGTTGAGATATAGTTAGAATTAGAATAAAGTTAGGGTTAGGGTTATGTATTTAGATGTGATGTTAAAGGTTAAGGCTAAAGGGCTAGGGAAAGTATTTTGCCAATAAGAGTCGTAAATGGTGTATTAGTACAAGAATGTTTGTGTGTGTGCGCGTCTGTGTGTTTGGTTGGTCATATAGAATGTACAAGATAATATTTCATGTTGCAACAATAAATACAAACTCTATTTACCTCACTTCTCCAGTGCCAAGAACAGAACCAATAACATCAGAGCTTATTGATACTACCATCCTAAATTATGTAGCACCAGGACCTGGTTAAAACTGGTTCATTCCCATCCCTAAACACAAGTGTCTATTTTCTGATCGTTTATCCTCCCTTTAGAAATGCTTTTGCGTCCATGTTTGTGGGTCCCACACCACATGTTGGGAACCAGTGCACTAATCCATTGAGCCAGGACTGTTTCACAAACTTTTTAATGAACATGTTTTTCATGCGTTGCTCTACAGTAAAAAGAAAGTCGACTGTACCATTGATGTGGTTTCCACATTCTGCCCTCTATGACACAAAAACTGCACCGTCACAGTTTTCATCATGAGCGGCATCGTGGCACGACAGATAGTTCTGGTCTGTTTCCTTATTTCCTCAGATACAATGTTTGCGTCTCACTGGATGGATTTCAATTTAAAGAACCCAGAGTTTTTGACAGCTCGGGATTATTCTAACAGCATTTCACAGTGGATTCCCTCAACATCCATTTAGAGTTTGAGGCTTCAATGACTCTCCTATCCACTCTGGAACCCCCCTTCCTCGTGATAAATCATATGCAATGTGATGTCGTAAGAAAGAAAAACTAAATGTCAACATTAATACTTTGTGAGACTTGAGGATTTCCCACACTGTATGAGCAGGTTGTACATGTTTAAGGGAGTGTGTGGGACTGACCCTGCAGAGGCACGCCGTTCACCCTCCACGAGATGACCGGTGGAGGACTCCCGCTGGCGGAGCACTTGATGGCCACGTCTGAGCCGATCATGCTGAGCTGACTCTCGGGCTCAAACAGCCACTCCGGAGGCTCTGGGAACACACAGTCAGCGCAATGTTATCAAAGTGATGAGTGTGAGTTTGAGAAAGACACTGAGCATTTATACAGACAGGACACAACCCCAGGAACATGCACGCATGCTGTGTTCTTCAAATATAAGACTGCTTTTAGAATAAATGCTGCAATTACATGTAAGGTTACCCAGTACAGACAAGGCGTGGCACACCAGGCTGCCACACCACATTAGTATTGTGTGCAAGTTTCTGTGATGCATTGGTTTGGAGTTATTCAGGTTGTGTGGCAGGGACTTCTAGAAACAATTAAAGGGAGGAGAAGGTAATAAATGCTTTTAACAGAATATCTGACGTAAAAAGCAACACCTGCACTTTCCCTCCTGGTTTACAGTTTCACACCCTTCTGCATCATCACCATCATCACGTTGGTCTGTTATTATTTTTCACCAAATTATCACAATGATGAGCCTCTCATACATATCATCCTGGAAACTTGATTGTGCTATTTTGGGAAATAACTTAGAATTTGTGTGTTTTGTATATATATATTTTCCTTGCACATTTTTAAACAGTTAAAGTGAATTTGCAATGTCAAACAAAAAATGAACAGTGATGGAACATAGATATGTTTATTTACCTTTTCTGTGATTTAAATGATAATTAAAAGGATATTTATAGAGTATGAATTATTTTATTTATTTATTTAACCAAATATGCAGTTTTTCTGCTGCAGTATTTCTATTCATGTTACTTTATGACTGTTATTTCTACTCCACTACATTAAGAAAATGGAACCTTTTACTCTTTTTTTTCGGTTTTACTTCGTATTTCTTTGACCTATAGTTGCTCGACGTTAAGCTTTTTGTACAAGACACGTACCAACAGTATATACAAAGCAAATCCAAAGATTGAATATTTTGTTTTTGTCTTTTTGTCTTTTTTTTTTTCTGACCATTACTGTTTAACCAAAGAGACATTTTCTTAAACATTTCTTATCCGGTTTAGGTTTAACTGTTTGTGGCTGAAAGATGTCAAATCTGATAATATCTCACACAAAAAAGAAAGATTTGAATCTAATCATGTCATTTATATTAATAAATCCATGAAAGGGGCCATTTTTATGAACTTTCTTCAAGTACATGTAGGTCATTATACATTTACTTGATTACATTTCTGAATGGCTTTATTGATACTTTTAATTAAGCAATCACAGCCCTTCATCCAGCACTTTATCTGGCTTCTTTTAAAGGATCCTCATATCATGCACAGCTCACACAGTAAATCTGCTCTACTTGCTTGTTTTAAGAGAAGTGAAGGTTCAGTCCATTATTTAAATAGAAAATAGGTTTGATGTGACAGCAGCACTGTAACTGCATGTAGTATTTACCTTCTACTCTCACTGTGAAGTAGTGGATGGCTTCTCCTAACGGGTTCTTCGCCTTGCACATGTACTTTCCGCTGTCGTCCTGCTCAACTGTCGGCACTATCAGCAATTTGCCATGATTCTCCAGTTTTGCTCTGACGGGGAGCTGATGGCCAATCTTCACCCACTCCACCTGAGGAGTTGGACTGACAGAGAGGGAAACACACAGTGGGTTTAAAAGTGTTAATATATTCAAATTAAATAAGATAATACTTTATTATTCCCGCAGAGTAATATTAATATAAACACAAGAAAATACTGAAATAGAATACATAAACATTCCTGAACATGCTACAGTTACCTGAATATAAAGGAAATAGAGTTCAAACATGTTACAAGTCATTTTAAAATAAATACAGTAGATATAAAAACTACAATTCTCCACCAAGGAGGATTTATTTTCACCCCTGCCCCTCATTTGTTGGCCATATCTAGTGAATTTAAATGTGTTTTCAACAGTTGACTGCTGGGCCTTGGCGGAGGTATGCACTCCAGGAAATTTGAATATGGAATTTTTATTTTCGGAAATTACTCAAAGGTGTAGGAGAATTTATAGGTTTGAAATATGTTGAATTACTTACAATCCCTCAGCTATACACTCCAATTTCAGGTCCTCTCCTTTGACCAGCTGTGTCTCTGATCTAACACCAGAGGGCGTCAGAAGAGAAGGCCGTCTGTCCAGGATGGCATTGGCTGAGGAGGTACAGCAGTGAATTAGACAGTGTCAATACACATCAGAGGTGTAATGCAGTTTCCAAAAGGCTACACCTAAATAAATGGTAAACTGACAGAGCTGCATTGTGCACGCAGCTCTTTCTAGCTGATGTTTCACTCAAACAACTCACCAGCTTCAGGACTCATGTCACTTTTTTCTGGAATGGAGGTGGGTGAGACAAAAACACAATGAACACGAGGACAACGTGGGTGCACCATGAGAAAAAAATCACAGAAATCACAACACAAAACTGAGAGGATGCACAAAAAGAGACAGGGTGTCGCTCGGATGGCTTTTGAAGTGCTGCTATGAACGTGGATATCGGTGAACGAGTGGGACATGATCAGTGCTCTGAAAACAAATCAAAGTTGACCAGGAATAAACAGCTGAGGTGATGCCTACTTGTCTTGACGATGACAGACATGGCGGTCTTCTGAACGATGGTCCGTATTCTTGGGAAGGCGGCGAAGCAGCAGTAGTCTCTCCTGCTGTCCTTGTTCTCCGCGTGAGAGAAGTACAGGTCCCCGTTCAGGCCCATGGATACTCTCGCATCCTGTTCTATGTGCTGAAGATCTGAGCACACACACACACATGACAGGTTTATGTAGAACATACAAAGCAGTTTTATATATTCAACCTGAGGTCAACAATCTTTATGACTCATGACTCTTTATAAAAACAGAAGGCTCTTTGGGCCCCTTGTCACATTTAAAAAATGCTTGAGCTGTTGTCACATTTTCCAGTATTCCACAAATATAAAAAAAAATCATATTTGTGTGGCATTTTTTTTTTCTTCTTTTGTTGCCCCATTAATTATATAATGACCTCAGATTAACCTCGTGACACTGGAAGGAGCCTGATGCTGGGTGATGACTAAATCATCAAAACGTGTGTACAGTAGAAACAGTGAAACACATGTTTCACATTGTTGAACCAGTATGGATTGAATAATGTTATCTGTAATAACGTTTGTCTTATTTCCCAGATATTTGACTGCACATTTACTTTGATATTTCACACACATGTTGTTGATATTACTCACTGTACTGCATATTTTAAACATTGATGGTGTTCGTGAAATCAAGCTTTGGGTTTTGGATATAAGAGAATATTAAAAACCAAGACGTCATCAGCATTTCAAATACTTTTTCACAATTCAAACTTTGGTTTCTACAATCAACATTTTTAACTCATATCACACTTCGTCTGTGCAGCAGTTGGAGTTTTGTTGGATTTATCAATTTAGAGGGTGAAATAATAACTTGCTATCTTAATATAACTAAATAAACTATTTAATTGATGAGGGGAAAAAAGTGTTTCATTGAATATATTAAATACAAAAATGTTGACATGTATTTTAAAACAAATTCATTATAACAAAAAAGGTATCACTTACTGATGGTCATCCAGTAGATCTGCAGAGGTGGGATCCCTTTAGGTGGGTCACACTGTAAAGTAAAAGCCTGGCCTTCCTCCACCACCACAGGGTCCAGTGTTTCTTTAGGAAACTTTGGCACAGCTACATTAAAGACATAAGCAAAAAGAGTCAGCAGATGAAGTCAGACAATAATGAATAAACTAATCTCTTTAATTCTCTTCTACTCCAGTAGATGGCAGTAATATCCTTCAAGAATTCTGTGTGCGGCCTGCTTCCTGAGCTCTGTCTGTATGATTCAGTAGATTGAATTCTGTGGGATGTATTTCAGTTCTTGGCCTGAAGAAACAAAACAGTCATCACTATGACACTTGCTGTGGCTTGTCACCACTGCTGAGTGGTTGTCGCCGAGCCAACTTGTATGTGGGGTGGGGGGGTTATGTACTGTGCTTGGGAACCAAAATAAAAATTGTGGTAAAGTGATGCAGAGGTTCGATCACATCCGATGACTTCTCCAGTGCAGAGTTATGGATGAGATGCTGCGAGGGGAGGAGCCGTCACGGACCTCAATGACTTTCTGCCATGTCAAATACAATGAAAAGCTCACAATGGAGCGGCGCGGTCGTTACATAGGACTGCTGGTCCTGAATCACTTTGAAAAGCACTGTAACGCAGCACCCTGCTCACACACACAGGGATGTATGTTACTCACTGGGCACGTAGAACTCGATCTCCTCCGATATGGCGGTCCCCAGTTTATTTGAGGCGTAACAGCGATAGATTCCCTGGTACTCTGTAAGGTTCCCATTATTTGGTATCACAAAGGTCCCAGAATTCTCCTCTTTCATCAACCGGGGGTCGAGGAAGGGGTCAAATTCCACGCCATTCTTTGTCCATTGGAATCTACATAAAGAAAGCCAGTATTGAAATGTCAAGTCCTAAAACCTGAGATTGTCAGCATGCTCACTTTCCAGAGATGGTGCACAAATTCAGAGCAACAAAACATAGCACATCATGTCAGTGGCCAACTGTTGTTGTTGTTTGTTGTTGGTGTCTGTTTGGCTGCTAACAAGCTCTCCATCCTCGCCTCCTGGCCTGTCTGAAGCGGTGTGAGGTTCTGTACTCACTCTGGCTCGGGATTCCCTTTGGCTTCGCACGTCACGGGGAAGCTCTCGTCAAAAGGGAACGCGATGACAGTGCTGGGCGACTGATCTGTGATGGTGGGCAGCTGCTCAACTGGGCAACAAACAAGCAGACAAGCATGGAAATGTGAGAAGCCCAACACTGGCCTGAATACAGAACTCTACTCAAAACTATGTCATATGAAACGTGATACTACAGCAGTGGTCTCCAGCCATTATGCCCCCGTGATTCAATACATCAAAGCAGGACCCTCAGCTGACCCCCCCCCCCCCCCCCCCCCCCCCCCCCCCCCCCCCCCCCACACTATCGAAGGTTATAAACCACGTAACTTGGTGGAGCGATGGAGACTGAGAACCTTTAACATTTTGTTGTAGATGTGAATGAAGGGTTGGAACCAGGACATTTTTTAAATTGCAGCATATATTATTATTGTAAAAATTTTATTTAAAACATCTGACATATTTTGAAGGTTCAATTTGGTGCAGATGCCTACAAAATCGGAATCTTGCAGATTTTAATGTTTTATCCGAGGAAAAAAAACAAGTCTTTAGTATTGCAACTTACAGTAATAAGTAGCTCCGATAATGTGGCCACATGAACATTTACTCAGTTTTAATGCGTCATTGATAGTTTTAAAAGTGTTATACAGACTAAATTGACAATTTTGGAGCATGATTCAGATCAGATTTTTCTAACTCATAACCTTCTTGAAATAATGAAATACTTGAAAATACTTTCAGACGTTTTATATCATGTTGCACCTCACATTAAAACTACGACTGTAAGTTCCATTTATCATTAGTAGTTAATAGTACTCAGGACCTCAACATTATTCTCTCCTACATTTCTGCTATAACCACCAGATCATGTGTAGGATTGTTTGGCTGAGGCGGAGGTACAGTATGCGTTGTACTGACATTCAAGCTATTCTTAAGTATGAAGGACTACTGAAGCCCGAGGCACTAAAAATGTCCAATAACTCATAAGAAAAACACATGTAGAGTTTTCCATCCATTATCCATACTGCTTTGATCCTTTTAGAGGATGCAGGGGGATCTGGAGCCAATCCCAGCTGACATTGTGCGAGAGGCGGGGTATATCCTGGACAGGTCGCCCGCGTATCATAGGGCCAAGATACTGGGGCAAACAACCATGAATGCTATCATTCACACCTATGGTCAATTTAGACCAGTTCTTGCTGTGAGACGACAGAAGTACTGTTTTTCTTCCAGTCTTTTCCCTTTAAATATCTTGCTGACACTTCGATTTATCTTGCGAGCTCAGGCTGGAAACCTCTGATTAACATGTTTACACCAATAATACATTTTATGCAGAGTTCTATCCCAAAACAGAATAAACCAACAACTTTGTTGTCTACAAAGTCTAAAGTTTAGCATTTATGAATAAGCCAACTTGTTGGATTGTCTCTATTTTGGACATAAAACTCCTCACTCAGTCTCATATGATCTTATGACATGGAACATATGGTAAGAATGGAGAACACACGACACATTATGTATGACTGTAGTATGAACAGGAAATTGAAATGTGATGTGTGATAGAAGCTACAATCGATGTATTGTTACGGAGTCATGACTGATGCTGTGAGTCAGCGAGCCGGGAGATGAACTGAGAGAGAGCTGAGGTCATCACTAACACCGGTTACAGAGCGGCAGAATGAACTTACTGTTTACATGACCTAAAACTGCACAATCCACAGCAGCAGGGGGAAATAAACAACACAAAAAACAACCTGGTCACTAGTATTCTCTGTACACAAGCCTTTTCAAGCACATACACGTTGGTGCTGCAAAACAAAGGAATGAATTAAAACAATATTCAGACATTATGAGCCTTCCGCCTTGTCAGAAAACCTCCTTGAAGTGTTCTTTATCAAGCTTTTAAGAGATATCCCTGAATAATTTAGAGGGAGATGTTTGATACGTTTTTTTGCAATAAAACTGGGAAGCACGACGAGGACACAAACGCAGTCTCACTCGAACAAGATAATCGCTGTAGATTTATTCCCTTCACAGAATACTTGATGACTATAACAGCTCTCTGTGGTGTGATTTATTTGGCCCTAAATTATTCAAGTTAAACCAAGAACACATTCTCTGTAGAAGCGAATAAAGATTTCTGCGACTCGTTACACATAACCTTTCCTTGTTTATATATTCCACTGGGTCCTCTCGCATCAGAAATCACTTTCTTTGAGTCGTCTCTGATGTGTGTTTGTTACGGTTAAGTGTCGCTTATCTGAACATTAAGCTGATCCGTTGTGAATTATCAGACAGGAAAAAATAATATATATGTTTTGCAATCAGGTCCTTTGTACCACAAACTGAATATAAATGTATAAATTAAATTCCTTTGACTTGAAAGAATGATTAGAATCAGTTCACTGCAGCTTGACTCTAAAGAAAAACGATATTTTACTATGTATCTTTGTTTATGTCCTTTAAAAATGTTAAGTACATATATAACTGCAGAAACAAGTTGTGGACACTACATTGACATCAACAGAACCATGGCTTTTTCAAATGAGGTGTGGTCCGGTGCATTGAACTTAAACATGAGCATATTATAACCATCAAAACCCACAGTCTCAATACATTTCAACTTTTGTTATTCATGTGGTGTCGAAACATTTACAAACATTTGTTCCAATCTGGGAAATCTCACGTAAACTTAGATTGGAACAGCAACTAGGAAAGTCAGCAAGACTTTTGGTACATTAGTTGCTAATGTCATCACTTAAAAACCAATGAACATAGTTTTACAATCAGCTCAAAATAGCTTTCAATGTAAACCTGTCAAATGTGACCTTTGTGACTTGCAAACTGTTCCCCCAAAATGATCAACGTGCCTGTCATACCTGATCCTTTTGCATTGCTCTTCTTTTCTATGCAAATATATAAAAGAGGTGTTGCAGTGTTGTTTAAACCATTATTACATAGTCACAACACCTTTTGTCGACAGCGTCCATGTTTTTGCCACCTTTCAACATTTTAACGATGCTACAACTTCATTGGGACGTTCCAAGGGGCTTGTTAATGAGCTGTTAGTTTGATGGTCGAAAAAGTTCTCTGCACCAGCACCTGCAAACACACCTGACTGCCAATAGGAATGGGAGATGGCGCTGTATTTGGTTTATTGCATGTTTGGCCCCAAAACGTACAGTACAACCTTTTTTTTTTGTAACCATGCATCTGGCACAGTGACCTTTTCCCACCATTAACAAGATGTAACTGATTTGGACACACCATAAATGCCCTTGCACCATGCACTTTTCACCATGTGCTTAAATCATTAAAATGGCTTAAGTTAAGTTAAACCAGCTTACAATGTTTTACAGTGTATTAACCATGATTTAAAGGGTAAGTTCAACCAAATAATGAAACCATAAAAACATGATCTATCACATAACTCTAATGGTATGTTCAGTTTGTTAGATATCCTGCTGTCAGAGCCATCACTCCATTTTAACAAAATGGAAGTGGATGAAGTTTTGTTTGTGGTGTTAAAACCTTTACAATTTAACAAATTCAACAATGTGATCATTTCAAATACAATGTCTTTGTTTATGTGGACACGACCAAAAAAAACTGAATAAAGTTTTAAATCATTTTAAACTTGAAAAACTTCTAACATTGTGTGTGTAATAAAAATATATGTTTGTTATATAAAGGAACTACCCCTTTAACTGCAGAAGTAATTGAAACCAGCCTCCTTTGTGAACATGTGTGAATCATGAATGTTTTGCTATAGCACAAAGTCAGCACTCACCTTCCAGTGGGATGTCAATGGCAGCAGTCGTATATAAGGCACAATAGCAGGTGATCAAGCCCAGCACGGCGACCAGTCCCGGGCTCCTCTGCGACCTCATGGTTTCACTGGTAATCTCAGACGTCCTCAGGAAACGCGTGCTCTCTCTCTCCTCTGCGTCCTCAGTTCATTTCTCTGGCGCGTCGAAAGATGCTGTACCTGTGAGAGCAGCACAGACGGAGAAGGCCCCCATGAATCCACCCACACGCTGGCAGACAGAAAGGCAAACCCCAAACACAACAAATCCCATGTGACCGGGAGCCTGACTGCTCCCTGCTCAGCCAGGCATAACCTGGCACACCGCACATTTTCATTTGCATCGACAGGGGCTCTGTTGTGCGCTACTTCGCGCTTTACTGTGACAAAGAAATATTCACATTAAAGCCTTGTATCACCCCCCTTCCCCCTGGGACTCAAATTGTTTTGTAGTTTGGTGTCAGTGTAAGTGTGTAGTCGGAAAAGTGCATTTTTCATGCGGCGGTGGGAATAAATAAGTAAGCAAATGAAGGAGCCTGTGGATTTATTAGTGCATGGCAGATGCTCAACAATACTGAAGGAAGGAAACACTTACTCCCAAACAGAGCCAAGATTGAAATCAAAATTACAAATCGGAGTTCAGACTATTTGGCTGATTTAATCACAGCTCTGTTTTGATCGGCGCCTGCACGAGTCTGATAACAATGAGTCAAAGAGATTAACAATGCAGCTACGCGTTTATCTGTCATTGCAGCAAACACTGTTGCCTGAGGGATGTGAGGCATAAATGGCGTACATAGTTAGCAGTCAGACAAAGTAAGCTGTGTGCACACACACACACAGACAGACAGACACACACACACTCTGACAGGCTGCAGAGTACAGGATCATTTTGCAGCTAACAGACCAGAGTGTGGACCATAATGAGCACATGATGGGTCGGGAGTTCGGGACCGGAGCAGGGAGGAGCACGGAAGAGAGCGATGTATGGGAATTTGAGTGTCTGTGCAGTGTATACCCTGTGGGGTGTCAGCTCATTAGTCTTCCCTGTGTTGGCTGTGACCCAGCTCGGTAGGTCATGTCGTAGTAATTAGCTTAACAGCTTAACATACACCATTATAACAAAGAAAGATATAACAGCAAAAACATTTGAGTTCTAAAGAAATGTAGAATCATAATTCTGTTGGTCTGCAGGGATTTTTGTTTCCATGCTGGTGCTTAAACCGAAACTGTTGAACAAGCAAGGATCCACATTACAAGGTGAGGAAATCCAGTAATTGCAATTACTGAATTAGTGTTGATGGGCTCGCAATTAATGTCAAACACACAGTCAAGCAGTCATGGCTGAGATATGAGCTGGACAGTAAGGATGCTCAAACACCCCTGCCATGTCTACAAAGGAGCCTGTTTGAATTCAGCGCCTGTTCTTTCCTAATCTTCCTGCTGCTTTAACAAAACTCAATGGGCGACACCGAGGTCAAACTCCTGTGCGAGAGATGGAATTGAATAACTGACCAGAGAACAAAAGAGTCGATTTCATTATTTCAGAGAATGATGAACATGCGTTGACTCTCCAGCCGTGCCTCATGGTAATGGTATTAACTCTGTCTGCAACTCAATACTGACCTTTTCTGAACCAACTCGTGACCCCTGCCCCGCCCACCAACAGCATCGCCATCAAGGTTCGAGAATCCGAGGGTGATACGCGTGATATAAACCCGCCCCACTCAATCACAATTTATGCCCACTGATCTCAGAGTTATAATTCATCCACAGAAACGCCTGAGGCTTTGCTTTTGTTTCAGCCTTTCCCAAACAGGAGGATTTGCGTATGTTGCTAAACAGAGATTAAAATCAAAGGTAAGGGCTTTCTGCTAATTGGTTTGTGCTTTGTTGGTGAGATTGGCCTGGTTAAGACGTATAGGGAGTACGAGAGGGTTAGAATTCCCACTAGACAATGTGTTCTCATTGTTAGACCGTGTTGGCCAAAATCCTTCACCAACCTAACAACACCTTAGATGGATTACACTTTGTTCAAACTGTGCGTGATCATTTGCCTTTTGATTTAATTTGTTCTCCCCTCATTAAACATTTATTGGGAACCAACAGGGCCATCTGGTTGAGGGAGGTCCGCTCAGGGCTTAACTGCTGCGAGTAACAATGTCTACACTGAAGTCAGAGGGTATAGAGCCTATTGGACCTATATGATACACTCAAGAGGGGCCCCCCGCCGACTCGGCTGATTTACAGACCGAGGGCTGTTTTTAATCCCCGCCCCTTTCAGCAGCGATCACACCAGCTCGAGATTGATGAAGCTGGCAGGAGGTTAAAAGCTGCTCACTGTGGGAAGGCCAATATGAACCCTAACCTTACTTAGCCAAGGCTCAGAGGGGACAGAAGCTCAGCCCAGGAGGGGGCAAGAAGTGGGAGATGAAGCAATGTGGGCCAAGTAAAAATCTGCCTCCACACTTTAAAGCTGTCTCTGAGTGACAGATGTAGAGCATTCTCTGAAAAACCTTCTCCTCATCAACAACAGCAAAAGGACCAAGTTGGTTTGTTCAACAATGTGGACCAATTCGATACAAAGGCATTGTAACCTAATTTTACCCCTCATCATTAAAGTGTTTGACACAATAAAAGCTACCAAGACAGTTTTCAAACTCCCAGTTGTGGTGGGATGGGGCTTAGACATGTGCAATGTGGCACTAAATGGTGCCAAAATAACATTTGTAGTCAATATTGATATAAATCATCAATATAAACATGTATTTAAATATGAATGAAGTCTCTATGTTGAGTTAGGAGATTGTGTGGAGAGTAGTACAATCAGAAATTGAATCTATCAAGGGTATAAAGATGCCCCCTCGTACAGTAAATCTGCGATTAGGGTCTTTTTAAAGATTCCATTTTATGATTAGTCAGAACAATTAAACAGCAGTATAATCAATAATAGAAAGGGATCGTTAGCTTCAGCCGTAATTGGTGCCAAATTACAATCAAGACAATTTGATTTAATTTAATTAATTTCAGAATCGATTAGTGTGTTGATTAAATTCTCAATAAATTATTGTACAAGATGTTACAACATTCTGAGAAAAAGCTGAGAGAAAAGCATCTAATCAGGAAAGAGAACCTGTGGTAGCCTTCAGTTGTCATAACAACTCAAAGGGTGTTTAGTTTGTCCAGTCTGGGCTATTATAATAAATGTGGCGTAGAGAGGACCCCCTCCCAATATAACCGTAAAGGTCTCATTCTAGGGTAAGGAAAACAACAATTCTAACTATTTAGTTGATAACAAACTAGTGAAAACTATGATTATTATATATTAAATATTAGATGTATCCCATAGATCCCTTTCACCTAAGTCTTACACACTGGACCTTTAACTAGGGATGTGTCTTATCCACTGAGTAACTGTGCTTGATGTAGCCAAAGAACGTCTGCACCACCCACGTCTTGTCATCTTGTTTATCCATGACTGATCCTTACATTTGGGGTTGTTGTGACTGTTGAGTGAGCTGTCACTTTCTGTGCCAACAGAAACAGTTTCCTCAGTGGGGTTACTCTGCGTTCCCATATGGACTACTGATATCAAAATGTCCTGCTGACAAGAACACCCCTTCAATACTTAGTGCAGTGTAAGTTCTTTAAATATCTGGCCAACAAAGTAATTTGTCGACAGTATATCCATAGAGAATATTATGTGTCAAATGTCTGAGTGAGCCCTTGTGAGAATATGGCAAGAAATATCCTAACTTTCACAATGGGCGGATATGTTGATGACATTTCTAACACACAACAGATGCTGAAAAACTCAAATTGAAAAACAGAACTGAATAAAGAAAAATAACACAAATATTTCAGGATGTAAAAGAGGAGCTCTACACCAATAAGTTGCAGTTAGATGCGTCAGCTTGTGAAGAGGATAATTAGGAGCTGTTGGTGATAAGAACCAACATGATGCGAAGTTTCCACAATGGAATTTATAGGCCTATGTCATGCCTCTTGTTTACGATACTCAGCTGTCACCCCTCACCTGAATGCTCAGGACATTTTCTTCTTACTCTGAATGCCTCAAATGAGAAAGACAAATTGGATGTTTGAAAACAGCTTGAAACCTTGTGTTGAATACCCATGATATTCTTCAACCTTTATTTTCCTCTAAATAAAAAAACAAACAACCTACATCCACATGGCCTTCATTCGCCAGACAATAGACAAAAACGACTGCAAACTCTATAACAAGCATGCAGGGGCCAGTAGGTGGTGATAAACTCGACATCAATGATCCTTCAAATGCCAGAGAAGAACGCTGTGGTCCAAACAGACACTCGTTACACAAAGCAACGTAGTGCGCAAAGTAAGAAGTGATGTAATCATTTCCCAAACAATATTAATTGTACACACGGATACATAGAAATGGGAATTCTCAAAATCTGCAAGTGTCTGTAAAAATCTCAGTTTTAATTACTGCTCTTCACACCGCTGAATACTGTATCACTAAAGAGCAGAATTCACTGACTTGTTACATTAGAGATTTTTCACAGCAGCCATTTTGACACACGAAATTACAGTTACCAGTTAATAGTGTTACTAATTAAATTAATCCACGCTCTGTACCTAAATCAATCAAAACCTTCATTAACGTCAACACCTGTGTTTACCCACTACCTCATGTCAAAATGGCTGCTGATCTGGCACGCCACTATACAACTGGCCTGTTCTTGTCTGTTTCCCGACTCCGACAGTTCAGCCATCTGCTCTGGCATCACACCTCAACTGTAGCCCATGAACGAAATGCACAAATATTGAAAATGTATCACACACTACAAGGATGGCACGGGTCAGATTTCAAAGACAAAAACAAAGCACATCAAGCTGCTTCCCTGAACATTCTCCATGCAGTGTGGTTTAGTAACGGGGTGGGGTCTGGGCTGCACCACTCAAAGTTCACTACAGTCGGTCTAGAGCCCTTGAGCTGGAACCATCTGCTGCTTTCTCACACAAAGACAACAGGGCAGAGAGAGTGTGAGCCCTACTGTAGTTTAATGTGCGAGCCTGTAATAGGATTAACCAGATCCTCGTCTTGTCAGGCCGGATTAAAATATTCTCTTCGCTAAAGACCTGCAACGGGAAGACAGCAGCTCCACGCTCCCCTCTCACGGCCCTGATAATGCTTTCACACTGATTCCCATTCGATCATTCAGGAACAATTAAAACAACGAAGTGAGCTGATTAACACTAAGCAGCCATTGACTTGCGTTGCTTCTGAAGTGTGCAATGAGCTGCACAGCTTTTCTGGGGTCGCCGGTTTGTTCTTTCAGTCCAATCAAGTTCTCATTTAGCTTGCAAATGGGAGACACTGTCTGGCTTGCTGTGAAAAGGCAACTTTTTTTTTTTGTAGAATTGTATTTTCATATTTGTTTAGATATTTTTGTTTCCCCGTCTCGCTCTTCGGAATTCGAACTACATTCCTTTCTGACCTTTGGCAATGTTAAGCAGTTTTAGTATTCGACAACAAGCCCGGCCGTGCGCTTCATCTATTATTAAAATATGAATGGGGAGGAAGAAAAAAAAAAACAGCAACAAGGCTCTAAATGAGATTAGGAAGTGGTAGCAATATTAGATAATATGCCTGTCTAATTGAGATTGGGCTCGATTTGACTGCACTTCAGAAAGCATGACAGTTCCATTATCGCACCATTAATTTCAGAGGCCCGTAGCGCCGGCATGCTCAGGGGACAGGGCCGGGAGCTGGGCGGCACGAGTGATAGGAGGAGGATGAAGAATGAGGCAGTGAGGAAAGAGGAGAGGCTCAGGTTGTGGAGGAATGGGGCTCAGTTGCCGACAGATATAAAGCAGCTGCACTGATGAACTGTTCGGTTCCTGACCCCCGTGTGTTCCATATGAACTAATGAAGAACGAGCATCATGACCCCAAGTGAACCCCCCCCCCCCTCCTTCTTCAAGGAGAGAGTGGGACCCACTGCCTGTACTGCGCAGTGACCCTGCAGCCTTATGTAACAACACACTGTACCAGGGTGGGATCCTCATGTCAGCAGCTGGCATCAGACACCCTTGAACAAGTGCTTTATTAAAAGAAAATTGAAGAGGTTTTTCACGAGAGGTTTTTATCTCGTCAGTAATGTGCATTTTTCCAAAAAGATTTTCATGAACAAAAGAGCACGAAGGCTTTCTCCAGAATATAATTAACAGCTCTTTTGTGTGTCTGAAAGCTGTTTGCCTCGAAAGAATATAAAAATTCAGCTGTGAATATTCAAGCTGAAACTTACAGGGCTCTCTCCGTATCAGAGCTAACCATTTGGACTTTGAATTCTGGCCCTGTTGCATAATTTATACGCAGAATGAAACTCTTGGTGGCTGAGACGTCGGACACAAGCGCATTAATGGGAAACACAAAAGCAATAGCCACAACACAAATGCAAAGGCAAATGCACAAGTGCAAAACCCACGCAACGGAAGCACAACCACGACGCACATTGAAACGAGCACAGTTACTGACTGTGGTCGAGTCAGGGATGTGTGTGAGCCGGTGTTTGTGAAAGTCGATCGCGGCTTAAATGAGATACTTGTGGATTTGAGCTGTTATGGTACAGGTGCTGGTAGGATCCAAAAAGGAAGAACGCAAAAATGTTTATACTTCTACCGTAACACCTCAAGTATGGATCTCCTTTTCATTTCATTGTCAACATCAGTTGTCCCTCACTTCAGTATAGTGGTTCTGTTTCCATTGTGTGGCTTGTGCAGTTAAGTTGTGTCCTTTTGCCTTCATGTTGTGGCTTCGGCATTCGTGTTTTCGAACACCGTATAAACTGATCACCAGAGCGTGTCACGTGACATGAAAATAACAACAATAAATCCCGCACACTGTTTGTGGTTAAAACTACACAACAGAAAACCTCCGAGTCCTCTCTTTGAACCTGGTGATATGTTCAGAGCACAGGGAAAAGGTTTTGGAAAGTGCAGTGCACCTGTCTGCATCACAGCTTCCAGCCCTTTTTCCCTTTTTCCCTCTGATGTGCTCTCTTTGAAGTCCCACAGGAGTGCCCCCTCGCCCAGGACAATAATCACATTAGTGTGTGATCCTCGCTGAGTAGCTGGCCCGGAGATGAATTTGCGAGCCGGACTGCAGGGATTGGAATATTATTTTTTCTCGCGACCTAACACAGCCCGCTCCTCTCCGCATCCATTCCCTCTGTCTGAGTGATGCTGGAAATTACCCCAGACGAAACTGTTCCACGTCAAGACATGATCGATGGCTCCTATATCCCAAATCCTCACCTCCATCAGTCCCCGGTGCAATTTGTTTCTGCCAACTACCTAGAATTCCGGATGTCCCTACAGCACACACGGAGCTGCAGCGCAAACTACAGCTTTATAGAAACACTGTACCTGTGCTGCCTCATCCAGCTTCT
This sequence comes from Pleuronectes platessa, assembly GCF_947347685.1. Lineage (NCBI taxonomy): Eukaryota > Metazoa > Chordata > Actinopteri > Pleuronectiformes > Pleuronectidae > Pleuronectes > Pleuronectes platessa. The sequence continues at coordinate 24,912,736 of NC_070627.1, read as the reverse complement.
TAATCCCTTCAGGTGTCTCATATCCATAGAGGGAAAAGAAATCTGAATTTCAGCCGGTGAAATGAGAGGCTCTGCTCGGGCTGTTGTGACATTTGAATTTCCTGTTCGCTGCTGCAGCCGAGCATCTGGACAGCGTTACTCTGGGTAAGCTGTTTGACACAGCTGTCGGATACGTGGCCCAGTTCCTGTGGCTCTCAATCTCTTAATAGGGTCGAGATGAGTTTATGTTGAGACCAAGCGACTGGAATGAGTTCAAGACCTGACGATCAAGATTCAAGATTTTTAAATGTAACAAAGCAGAATATCAGTATTTACAGTGGGCTCTCATTAGTTAAAGACACTAAATCTATTTGAAATTTTAGAACATGTTAGAAAACAGCAACAACTGTACAAAAAGATGGGTGATGTTTTCAATATCATCTTAACTGACTTTAACTTCTTATAAATATGTCTCGCTGTCTTTGCAGCTACATTAAGATTATGATTATTTGAAATCAACAAACCACTTCAAGCTTAATACTTCCAAGACTAAAAGTGTTTCTTAATAAAACATGAAAATCAGTTTGGTTACACTTATAGAAAAACAACATTAGCTAGAAATGAATGCTTTTCCCTAGATAACACAAGATTCAGATGAGAAAAGCTATTTCATACTACCAGTATTTAATCTACAGTAAATGGCTTATTAAATAAAACTAATTCAGTCAGTCAGCGATGCACCTCAGGGTTCATTTTAAAGTCCTCACGTTTACTGTCCTGACCCACTTTGATGTTAATCTGGCAAAAGGCAACTGGCAGAATGAACTTAAAGTGAATGTAAACAGTCTGCATTTGCTAAGCGAGAGCTCTGGAAACCTTCCAGACATCCCAGGGCTTGACACTTACATGTGTGAACCCGAAATATTTAGGGGTGTGTAAAAAACGTCAAGTCTGTCCAGCGTTAAAATCTGCTCAGTCCTTGGACACAAATGTATATCACAGGTTCAGCAGCTCTAGTAAGCAGGTGGTCTGGTCTGCTTTGAGATCAGCCAGTGCTCCTCAGCAGGACCAGGCTCAAACTACACCACTGAACCCCTCCATGCAGATCAGGCTGTGGACACTCCCAGGCAGCTTCTTATTGATCTTAATGTGTTAAAAAAATTGATTTGTTTCAATGGACATCACCGGTTCAGCGCAGTGGTCATACGCGTTCAGTTTACACAGATCCAGATGCTCGTGACAAGCACGTGTCCATTCCTGCATACTGTATTGCACGTGTCACACATGTGTTGCACAGCACACTTTTAGATGGCTGAGTTTCAGAGAAGGGAAATTTAAGCTTTTCAAAGTTGAATGAATGAGCTATGAGGCCTGACACTACAACTATAGAATCATTCAAGTTATATTTAGCAGACCATCATGATTCATGTGTGTTATAAGCTTTGAGATCACTGAACTAAGGCAACGTGCGTGTGTGTTCACTAAGAGCCACAACGATTTATTATCATTTCCGATTCATTTGATAATTATTTTCTGGAATAATTTAGGAATAGTGAAAAAGCCGACTTTTCTCAATGCAATATGTTTTTTTCTTAATTTTTGTGCGATCAAAACCCCAACCCCAAAGATTGTTCATTATTTATTTTGCTATAATAGAATGAGAAAGCTTGCAAATATTTACTTTTAATCAAAGGATGACTTCAGCTCCAATCTAATTAATCTCACTCGTTTGTTTATTAAATCAATAAACAGCAGATTAAGACTATTTACATTTGACTGAGGACTCTTGTCAAATTTGTTTGCAAACATGTAAATGTAGTAAAGTCCCACATTTACTGATGCAGACACTTCAGATGATCCTCTACTGTTGTCAAACATTTCCTTTGAAACACTTCATGACTGTTCCACGATTGGATCATCAATGTCCTGAGATGTTTTGCAGACTTCACAGTAACTATGACGAAAGGTGCTTCGAGAGGATGTAAACAGTTTCATTCTAATAAACAGGTGTTTTTATCTTTGACTACTATTAAGGAGTTGCATTATGTTGACGCGTCATAGAGCAGATTTGCTTTGGGCTTTGGTCCCAGAGAAACCTATGATAAAAAAAGGATGAATTTTAAACATAAACTTTGTTGTGAGGTGTTACAAATGCAAAATAACAACGCAAGAGAACAACACTTAGACTATTTAAAATGCAAATCTTAGCCACAGATTTCCCTTTGTACTTTTAGAGGAAGAAAATCGACTGAATGCCTCCCAGAGTGTCTCCTCCACGTGGAGACACCAAAACACGCTTAACCCGAATGTGCTGCAACAGCTTTACAGGCGTCTTCAGACACTATAGGATACTCACCAGACTTCACATTCTCAGCTCTGGTCGTCATGAGATGAATACCCGCTGCTTTCCCCGGCAGCAACATCCAGAATCAAAGAAAAACATGACTGAGATAAAAATCATACTCTAGCAAAAAATCATAGAGAGCGGAAGGCGTTCTTTGTTGTGTCATGCGAGCTGCAGACGGACAGGACTGGAGCCACTGTAGTCACATATGTTTCCAAAGCCTCTAGCTTGGCAAAGACGCTCATTAAGCCACTGACAATCATTCCCACAAAGCCTGATCTGAAGCCTATTCACCGGCTGTGTACAAAGCAGAGTGCTGGAATGCAAGTTCCATCTCGTGCCCTGTTCAGTGTCATGAAAGATGTTTGCTGCACCTGAAGGCTAATTGAAAAGTGTTTTATTAGCAATAATCATTTAAGGGAAAACGTATGGACAGTGTGCTGTGCTAACAGATCGCCCACTGTGTGGAAATCTGTTAAGTTTGCTGCAATCTTCTTCTGTCAGCCAGGGAAAATCTCCTTAATTGCTAATACCACTGAAGACTGTCGCCCGGCATTAGACTTGTATTTTTGAAATGCGGGGCTTTTGAAGAATGTGTCTCTTCTTTATCTTTCCAATGGAATAGGATATTAGTTGAAAAAACGAATGTATTTTTTATATTTTTCTTCTGAAGTAAGCGTCTGGATTCAAGTGGACGTGATTGTTCCACTCAGGTGAACAGGGACCTGACTCCGATGCAGATGGACTTGAGTGGATGCCGGGTGACATGTGAGGGGGAGGCACAATGCACAGTGAATGCTGAAACTGTCGATAAGGGCTTTCCACCAGCCGAAGAAAAAAAAAAAGCCGCAGTCTCCCTCTCTCCCACGGCGGATGAGGGGGAAGGGAGGAAGCCCCCCCCCCCAGTCTGGATGATGTATGGTGCGGACCCTAGTCTGCGACTTGGGTTTTAACGGGGGAGAAAGGCAGAAAATGAAAGGGGGAGGAGGGTCATGCTTGAATTATGCTGATGCAGGTCGTAACCGTGGGGAAAAAAACGTACCGAGAGCACGGCTGCTTCCACGGAGCTGGCAGTCACAAGAAACAAGCTTATTATCACTCAGGTCTCAGGAACGGTGACAATTGGGAAACGGTTTACAGGTTTTTACTGAGATTGTACCTTACGCAGGATTGGACAGAGGTGTCTCGTAAATTACCATAATCAAAATCCGAATCAGTATTGTTTTATTTAATTTCTTTCCAAGCAGAATTTAGAGTATCTTGAATTTACTTAAATAAATAAACCCAAGTGACTGGACTGACATTTTATCTTGCTTGAGGTTTCCATTAAGCAAATTAGATTTAGAAGGAGGACACAATGAAGGAAATGCAGATAGTGGAGGCTGAGATTTGAAACTGACAGGACAGGAGCAGGGAGGGGGGGGGATCTGCTCTTTTTCATAATGGGAGCAGTCAGGCAAAGTCAGTAACTGAGAACACTCACGCCTCTGCAGCATCAGCGCCAGGCCCTCGGAGCCCATAAGCACTCTTTGAGCTACAACAGGATGGAGCGGCCATTATGGCCACACAAACGGAGGGAAGCCTTATGAACTTTGCACAAATGCTTAGTGCTCCGGGGCTGGACAGCTCTGGAAGCCAGGGGAGATGGGTAGGTACCGGGGCGAGCTGCCAGTTCCGAAAAGCTTAGTGTTCATGCACTCAGGCCAGACAAACTTGACATTGTCCTGGGCACTGCCCCCGGGGGAAAGGCTCTTCCCCTTTCTCTCTGCTACTCTGGCTCATTCACACTTCTAGTCCAGTTGATTCACTGATTTTGGACATGACTTACGGAGGCATGAGGGCAAACATTTGTTCACACTTTGAACCAAATGTTGAAATACCACAAAAGATGTTGGGGAGAAAAGTGCAAGCAGATCATTTAACCTCCATAAATTCAATTGGCTTATTTTTTTTCACGGTAACCATGATTCACATGTACCTGATGAGTAATTTTCTGTCTTATTAAGTTTGAGGTGGTCACTATGAACCAGAGTGCTGAACTCTACTTCTGAGGGCACCAAGGTTGGTACAACTTTGCACAGACTCACCTTAAATCATTCATAAGAGAGGCAGTTAAATCATCTGGATGAGAAAGCAAGTAGAATCTATGGAGAGCCTACACAAGCGGCATATGCATTATTATTAGAGCGATATGTGAAATGTAACCAACCCCTCTCTGACTTCGGTTTGATGGACTAGTTAAAATAAATGTAGTTAATCCACTGTGTCCTCGTACAGCATCTCACATCCCTTATCTCCCTCAAGCAGAAATCACTAACTGTTATCGGACCACTACAAGATGGAGGGCTGAAGCCACATCCTGTCACTGGAATTAAGATAATGCTCTCTTGACCCAATGGCCCCTGTGGGCAAGTCAGACCAAATGAGAGGAAAGCACAGACCCCACCGAGCCTTTTCGAAAACCAACGCCATCGTGCTCCACCACTGACACGCCCTGAGAGCACAGAAAAAAAGTAGGTGGTCGCACCCACAGTTCAGGGCCCCACTAAAACCTCAAAATGTAGCTTTGTGTTCACTGTGTGCGCTCACATCATGCCTGAAAACCTCCTTCAGCCTGTCGGGTTAAGATAAATATTGAAGGGATTCTTTTGAAAAAATCCGTTACAGGAGAGCAATCAAAGGACCAGCATGTTGAGAAAGCAGAAGACTGGTTTTCACTTTTCTCACCATTTGGCAAATATGCTGGCTACACACAGTGTGAGGCTTTTAATTGAACTTTGGGCACACGGCCCATTCACCAAAAAGTCGTCTGCTACTCAGTCTGTCAAAAACGGTCAATAAGCCTCAAACCTGGCAGTTGCAGATAGCAGCAGAGCCGCCCGCCTCTGGCTTTAATATCTGCACTCTGAATCAATATGAACACGAGTGCATTTCTGTGTATGACTGCCTTATAAGTTGCCATAGTAACAAGGGCCCCTATCTTCATTCTGATCACTTGGGCACTGATGAAAACTTCTCTTCTGCTGATGCAATGCAGAGCTGCCTACCACAGTCAGCGACATGATGTGTGAAGTGTTGTTACATTTATTCCAGGTCAAAGTTGAAGAATTCCATCACAAACAAGTTGCAACTCTTTTGCAACTCGACAAGAACCTGTGCGTTGTTGCCATTATTATTGTGACTGGTGCAGCTTGTGACCTGTGACTGCAAATGAAAAGCAGACAAAATTCCAGGACTCAAATTGCCCACGTTTATGTGCATTTCCCCATTACCCATGGCACTTTAATAGTCCGCTCAATTATTTCCAGATCTGTGTTGACAACTGATTTATTCAGCGCAGGACACTACAAAGGAAACGGATCAAACAACGCATTTCTAAAAACAGACGAGAAACTGATGAATCAAAACACATCCGAGGGGGCCTGCACACATTGTGTGGTTAATCTGAACTGTAACAAAATGTTTAATATTGTAACAGTGGTGTCACTTAAAAAGTGTCTGTAGGCAAGTGTTAAGTGGTTCCAGGTCTTTGAAGTCCAGAAAAACTGTTTCCTGGTAGTGTGAAGCAGAGCGGAGTGAAGTCCTGTGAGGACACGAGAGAGAAAGAGAGAGAGAGACTCTACCAGACTGTCATCCATCTCTCTCTGCCAGACTGCCGGCCAGCAGAGCTTCACAGATGGTGCTCTCAGCGCTCATGGCAGTGATCAAGGGACCTCTACTCCTGATTAGCACACCTAGTGAACACAATGTGCACCACAACGTCTGTTGTGTCTGTGATTGTACAGCACCTATTGGGTTGCATCCATTTTACAAACAGTGAATACTCTGTACTTTGCAAGGAAGCACAATTCATGTAAAATATTCTTTATTTAATTAAATAGGTAAAATCATGGACCCCTCCTAGCCCCTTCTTTATATTGTATTGTCCAATTTACTTGACCTGTCAAAGAATCCCCCCCAAAAATGTCTGATGGTCTTGTAGTGATTGAATTATTACTGTGGCTGCTCTTGATGCTATCACTGCATATTAAGTACAATCCTTGCCTGATACAAACAACAACTTTGATATGATGAAGCCATCCTTCAAATGATGGCACGGATGGAAACAATAAATCAAACCGCCCGCTCCAGGGCCTGTGTGTGCATATGAAGTATAAAACAACTCCATCATCCGATGCCAGTCACAGCCCATAAAGTCACATCACTGGTAGCCATCAACTGCTGTCCATGTTGTTTGCACAAATCTATGAAACATCCTGACTGATTTTGTCTCCAACTGAGATTGTGCCTGTTAATAACCGACTTTACCTAGCATTAGTGTTGAGTCAATAGAGTCACTGAGCTGTCTTTGGTGTTGACCCACAGCAAAGTGTTTGAGTAAGTCAGTGTTTTCAAGTTTTTACATTGATGTTAATAATGGACACATACAACAGCCTCAAAAGTTACCGTAGCTATTTAGCTCCACGCAGCTGGCTACATTCACAAATACATCAAGTGTCTCATTTAACATTAGACTGCCCTATGAGACAACAACCTCAATCACAGTTCTGTACTAAGCTAATACAAAATATTTTGAAGGTAAACTTTAATTTACCTTCAAAATACCAAATTGGTGATATATTTGGTTCTAACTTCAAGAGTGACCAGCGGACCAAACATACACTAAGCTGGCCCTGGGCCATCAGTTATGTCGGGCCCTGGAGGAGGGAGGGATTCATTTAACCACATAAAAGAGAACATATCAGACCAGGACCTGGACAAAAGCACAGTGGCTCCTATAGTCTCTTATCTCCTCTTCTGTGGACAAGTTCAGATGAAGAGTCCACTTAGAACTCAATTTAATCATGTTTCCCCAAAGAATCAATAAGCTATTTCCCCCAGGTCACTTTTAGCAAAGGGAAGGGCCTCTACTCCACTGCTATTTAGAGTGTGTACACAGCTGACAGAGAATACAGAGACAAATATAAGCTTGAATAATGAATTCATTAAGATAAACGAAGTGTTCCTCACTATAGTGTGTAGGCATGGTAACCACGCTTGGCTCTGCTTTGAGATACATGCTGGACCCAGCGCTCAAAATGATTGGATGAATCAGCATACACACACACATTTTGTCCAAACATACACACACACATACACTCCACATATGCAAAAACAGCTCACACTCTAGCCTGAATCAAATCTCCTTCTCCAGAGAGGGTGGCTCAGTTGTAATTTAATGGAAAAGTCCTGCAGGCAGGAAGCTAAATGAGATGATCATCTCCATCCGTAGCCTCCACCTGTCAGAGACAAGCTTTATCAGGAAACACTCCAGGCACCACCAGTGTGTTCTCTCTATGCCAACAAGTAGGATTAATTATTTCCAGAAAACAACCTTTTTTCCGCCTATAGTCTTATGACAAGGGAAAGGAGGGTAGATAATTTGGTTGCACGCCCACTCATAATAAGCAGTAAGGATCGAATCGCCTTTAAAGGAGCGTCCTGCTGGCCACCTCTTCACACACACATCCCAGGGTCAGCCCCTCAGGAGCACTGAGGCAGAGCGGCCCGTCGCGCAACACAGTTAATCCTGTGGTGGAAAATGTCGGAGGGATCCGTCGCACATGGACGAACAGCAAGAGATGAGGAGGCGGACCAATATTTGAGGCGAATTAAAGATGTGTGTGTGTCTGTGTGGGTGGGTGGGTGTCTGTGGAGGGCTGGGGGTGTATGGTTGAGGCCTGTGTGTGTGTGTGTGTGTGTGTGTGTGTGTGTGTGTGTGTGTGTGTGTGTGTGTGTGTGTGTGTGTGTGTGTGTGTGTACACAGACATGCTCATCAATAGGCTGGCTGCACAACCTTTCAAACTTCATTCTCATGGCCATTCACTGAGCACATAAAAAGAGCACATCTACTTCAGTGTGTGTGTGGGCTGACAATATTCTTTCAATGTTACTTTGCCAGAGCAACAATAGCAAAATCCCTGGTCCTCCAATACACCATAAATTTCTTAAAGTTGTCTTTACTTTTCAAAACATAGCATGTACTGGTGGGAATATTGTTCTATTATTCTCAAAGCCTCTCTCTTGATAGCCAATTAGCCCATGCAAGGTAAACCAGGCCACAGGCACAATTCTGTAAAGTTTACCAGGAAACTACCATTCGAATATCCCCCCTGGATTCACTTGATGGATTATGTTTATCAGTGTCTAGTTATATAATGTATGCTGCTTATGTTCCAAGAGAATAAAGCACAGCAAAGGATACTTGGGACTCTGGGTCGTGAAGTGGTGGCTTATAAAACTTGAACTCCATCAATCATAAATAATTTACTGTGTCCAGAGGGGCCTGTTGAGGAAGTACAAGAACCTGACATTTGCCTACAACCTCAAGCATGACAGCGACAGCTTCATAAATTATGGGTTACAGGAGAAATTTATGGATGAGCATAAAGCGGCACCTGCTGACTTGGGGGGAAATAGGTATAGTTTCCTGATTAGGTGCAATACTGAACTGCCACTCGTAAACGGCTTCCATCACTGTTTCACTCTTTATGGGCACCAGTGGTAAAGTACAATCTGTGGAACAAACCATTAAACCAGAAATGTAACCACAGGACAACATAGACATTGGAAATATCCACCCAGCATCAAACCACTGTGACAGATGTGGAGTGTGTCACCAAATCAAAAGCTTAAAGCCCTCAGCATCTCTGAGAGCCCCTGCTGCTTGAAAGGATGCTCAGACAAATGAAACAAATGCCTGCTTCAAACTGAAACACAAGGCACACCCAGAAAGTTATCTTTTCACAACTTGAAAGGACACATGAGGCATTACAAAATCCAGTGAAAGAGGCTTTAGAAGTTGTTGCCTTTGTCAGGCTAACATCAAAAGCTGTGCCTGAAGACAGAATATCTTTGTGTTTTCTGTGTGGGTGGAGGTCTGCTGTTTTCTGAACTATAAGTCACACAGAGAACTATCTCAGTTATTTTCTCACATGAGATGTATCGATACACCACTTTGATATTGCCAAATATTCTGTTTCATTTTCATTGAGATGCAGATGAGGCTAATGTCGTCTGGTCATGTTTTTGCTGTGGTTTTCAATATATAAAAATACACATTAACCACGACTAACCCACTTACCCATGTATTCAGTATTCAAGAATGTCAAATTGGCGGCACAAAGAAGTGCTTCGGACATCATTATTTGAACCCCCCAGTATATCAAAATAAACAGCCTTAGTGCCCTGTTAGCAAACGAATTACACTCTGTGTCTCATGCCATGGTCAGGTTTTTAAGGGTTAAACCAATGTTTAAACCAAAGCTATACAAGTGAGCCGCACTTGTAATTCTAAGTCTGAGGTATCAGGAATTTTTTTAACTTGTGAGATCAATACAGAAATAACAAACTGTTGATAGAATGTTAGCAAATATGCAACTTCTGGCAGTCATATCAATATAAAAGCCAACATTAACAATTTATTCAAGTCATTTCGTAGGAGATACTGTCAACACTATGTATCTAGTTTCAGGTAACTACAAATACATGGAAAAGTTCAGAGAATCTGGTGTTCCTACAATTAGCACTACCTATAGCATGGTATGATAACAGGGGTTTTTCCTTATTCTTCCCATTCTGCCAACATAGCAAAATACAGCAATGGCTTTGTTAACGGCACGGCAGGTTGAGGTTAGGTAGAGACATTTAAAGCAACACCTTAGAAAACTTACATAACTTGTGCCGACATTATGAGTCATGATTGGTTGAACCTTTGTCATACTCCCATTTATCAAACTTCAATACAAGCTAGGCATCTGCAGGAAGGCAAAACAAAAAATGCAATTTGTTTTGATTGCTACAGGCTTTGTAAAGGGTTCGACTGTGGGAGGTTGAGAGTTAATAGCACTAAAAAGCTCAACATTTGAAATGAGTTAAGAGGGAGATAATTCAGGTCACAAGAGGTATCAAGTGGTTAGAGCCAAAGGAGACTCAAGTCCTCAGGTTGTTCAAGCACTGACGCAGCAACTGCATTTGGCTGCTGTGCTGCAGTGTAGCATCTGGGATACAATCAAATTTCCTTCATCAAAAAAAACAACTACAACAGGGCAGGATGAGGGAAGAAAACAGAAATAAAAAACATTAGTTTTGGCATGCTATCTGTATTTGTAGCTGGCAAAAACAAAACTGTGATTTAATCATGCATTTAACTTCCAATGCCCGGGAAATATATAGATTTGTTCAGTGGTTTGTAATAAATCTCAGTATTAGCTTGGCCAAGGGCAATCCAGACACAGAGCTGACCTCCCAGTGGCTGCCCATGGTGACTGGATAATCAGGTTAACTGCTGATTGAACAAACAGTATTTTGAACTGCAGAGGACAGGCCATCCAAAGGCAAACAACACGAATGTGAAGAGCTTTGTTGAATAAAAAGGTACCAGCAACTTCAAGATCTTTATTCCTTTTGATGCACATGTCAACAGATTAAAAGCTATGTCAATGATGTAATGGTGAAGATGCAGTGTAAAATCAGCACTGCATGAGAAAAGAACTGTGAAACAATGACAACAAAAGGGGGTTCATGGCATAATAGGAGTTCATTTTGTTCATGGCAGAGTGCCCAAATATTTGGCCATACTGCTCTAAAGGACTGAATTGACCAGCGGCCTTTACACTTGGTGGGAAACATTTGCATGACTAAAATACATTCAGTAAGTACAACTCTCTGTTTTTATAAAACAACTACAGGAACTAGATTATTTTTTTCAAGAATTAACAAAATTAAGGGATTGACTATCCAGTTATCCAGTGCACACTCACACTACAAAGCTTTTTGGCTTTCCAAAAGACCTCCTCTTACCAGTAAGTCTCCCTCAGACAACACTCAGTTTCCATGGGTCTCCAGGGTGTAATATCAAACAAGAAATATTTATGAGAGCAACTGGCAGTGAGTTGACGTAAACACTTATATCAGACTCTTCACATATCCCAAAGGGTGGTTCTGTGGTGAAAGTGTTTAGTGCGGACGTCTCACAACAAGAAGGTTCTGGGTTTGAGCACGCTTTCCACGGTTACTACAGCTTACACTCAAGGTCCAGGAATGCAGGTTAAGTAAATTGGAGCCTCTGAATCCCCTTACATTGTGAATGTGAGGTGTGAATATCGTGAAAGGTTGTTTATGTCATGCCAGCCTATGTTAGCCTTGTGATAGACTGGCAAATGTCAGCTTAATGTAAGATAGTATTGACCTCAGGGCCCAGAGACCCTACATGGGTAAGCTGCATGACAAGTGAATGGATGGATGAGTGAATTGGCATATCACACACACACATATTATTTCACCTGTTGACTGTCTCTGTGATTGACCCCCAAGTGAACCAGACTGGCACAAACCCAGTCCAACTTCATCCTATCAGTCAGTACGGCCAAATCCTTTTAATTATCGGCTAAACAGGTACAGTCAATGTATGCCTTTGACTCAAAGTAGCATGGAGCCAGGGATTGCTGATGCACTAAAAACAGAGTGGGCAGGTGGCCATGACTGGATGAATGTAAGTGATAGTGTAAAGATTGACTTCAACACACCTGTGTGTTAACTGGTATGTTTAACAAAGGCTTGCTTAAGAGATCCAACAGTGGTATTCCTCAGGGCGAAGATGTTGGAAAAGCTCTCGTACAAAGTAATTCACTCCTGTTAAAAGTGGCATTGATGGAATCTTGTCACTCTGTTGTCTTACTGTTGTAAAGTCCACTTACAGTAATCTTTACTTTGTACTTTCTATCTAAACATCAATAGCACTTTTGGCAGTGTAGACTATGGAGATTCCACCTCATCCCCAGAATAGTTCAATAATCAATCTAGTGTTTGACTTTGTCAACAAATGGCTGTTTGAAACACATGTTTGCTCTAGATCAGGAAATACCATATTGAAAATGGAATTAGGAGTTGGGAGCACAGTTTGGTGTACTCTGTCATTTAATCATTCAAAGTAGTCAATATAACACGGAACCTGCTCCACAGGTTTACCAGAATGTTAGTCAAGAAATACCTTTTGAGAAGTTGACATAGTATCAATCCAAAGGGGCCTGGAGGCTGGAGCCTCGCTCTGCTGCCTGCCTTGCAGCACCCATACAGATAAGGAGTAATTACTTTCCCTAGCAATCACTAAAGCCAACCTGCCCTTCATTTATTTGCAGAAAGTTTCTCTAATACAGAGCCTGGTGCTGCCATCATTTACATACTAAAGCACCTAGTAACTGGAATTCAACATAAGCCAGTAAAATAGCCAGTAAAATAGCCAGCACATCCAATATCATGTGCTATCGGTCAATTCATTGCTTTATTTTTCCCTTTAACCAATACACAAAGTCCATGACAACACTGATGTAGTCAGTGATTTTTAATAGATATTTTAAAAGTCAGTTCTGAGGCTCTGTTTTAAACAGAATATCCAGTGACCAAAGTCATTGAGAAAAAAACTCTTTAGTTTAGTGCAACATAACATGCTTACATAAATCTTCCAAAAGGAAAATAGGGTCTCAGATGCCTCATTCCCCCGGAAACGAGCAATCTTGTTGTCATATTTCTCATGTTCTGTAATTTGTCTGGCTTTTTCATGTGGTCCACAGCCACAGCCACCATGGGGGTAGACTATGCCATGTCGTGACATGGGAACCCTTATAAACGTGTTAAGAGCCGGAGGCATTAGCATTTTGGACGCTACTGAATAGAGGCATTTGTTCCTCTTCCTGTGCCTCCCTGAAAGACTCTATTAAAGGGTTTAGGAATTGCTCTGTTTTGGACATATTGAAGTTGGGAAAGCACAGAGAGAACATTTGAAGACTTTCCTAGAAATGTTTTGTTTTTTATTCATCTACTTAAATTCATAATATCAACATAAATTTCAAATATACATAGTAAAGTGTTGAATTCTTTTCCTGACTTTTAAACACATCACATTTTTTTCTGAAACGTCCTGTTCTTAACAGAGCCTTTAAAAGTTTGAAACATTCAATACAGATACTGTACTGTGTGTTAAATATTGTGTGCCCTACTAAAAGCTTCCTGTTTGACTCAAGGGGGTTTCCATCAAATATAATAAGTCAATAAGAGTAGACTGTGCTTCCTTTACAAACTTTTCTAAATGGGACACGACAAAATCGACCACACAATCAAAAGAAAATACATTCACCTTTCGCATACACTGAATATTTTATCTTCAATTAGTCCTCTCAGATATTTATTCACATGCTGACAGATGTAACATGTGATAAAGAAAGAAGTTGTTAATGGATTCCACCTTTTTGCTTTTGGGGAAGCTGGTAATGGAACAAGCGGAATCTCTTGCCACTTTACGCTCCATTAACGAAGGTTTTGATTGATCTCTGATTCTGTTTCACGCTGTGGTCACAGCAGGAACTGTGGTCAGTCAGAGGCGGGCTCTTCACTGTCTGACATCCTAGCCTTTATCTTCAAACCCTCAACAGTTTATGTGTTACATGTGGACTGACTGCATCATCCATATGCATATTCCTCAGCTGTGCCTAATGATGAGCAATGGTGAGTACACTGCATCAAAGCAACAACACATCACTTCTCAGTTGGTAGCTAGCTATGATTCTCTCTCACCAGTGGTCTGCAATACCCGGGTACGTCACTGCCAATCCAGAATCAGGTTATTGAAAAATGGGATCGATCAAAAAGCCAGTGAACTAGATACAGGGTATCTCGCTAACAGGCAATTGTAAAACCATGTCAATATATTTGCAGCTACATTTACATTTACTTTGGACTTTAGAATTTTGCTAAGATGAGATAAGATAAACTTTCTTGATCCCATTAGGGGAAATTCAGTTGTTACAGCAGGAGACCATCAGAATGAGGTAGACAAGCGAGCACATATAAGTATAAAGTATAAAATAGAATAAAATACGAAATAAGACAGAATAAAAATAAACAGTCAAATAATATGTAATTTTGGAAATTGACATGTTTAACCCAGAGTATTGTGGTTCGAAATATATAAAATTGCCACTTGATATCAGGAGCTATTTAAATCCAATCCAGAGAAGATGAGCATTTTCCAATCAAACACCATTTACCTGTACGTCAATAAAAAGTTCAATACATTCGAACCACATTTAGGCAGATCTAAAACACATCTGATCTGTATCTTGGCAGATAGTTCACAGGGTTTATACAGTTCAAATAACCTTGGACTGCAGCCTTCTGCCAGAAAAACTAATTATGTGTTTTTGCCATTAGAACATGTCTGGTGAGATTGCCCTTATCTTGTTGGTGAGGAATCAAAAGGAAAATCATTAAATACAAAAAATTTGACATTCAAGGGCTGATGTTATTAGTCTGGCTTAACAAAGACAGGTTTATAATAGAACATGTGAGTCGGCACATCACCACATTATAGATGTTTTTAGAACATTTGCCTCCTGAAAATAATTATCGACATCAGCCCCAGAAGTCCAGTTTTGGCCATGTTCCAACCAAACAGACGCACTGGGGATCCTAGCCTCTGCTACATATGGGAGATTGATCTCCTGCAATGAGTATTGATCAGCATCAGGTAAGGGCGCAGCCATTGGGCTAATCATCATCAATGATGCCCTACTTGCCAGAATCCCACTGGATTCAGGACTCAGAACATATATCAAGTATACAATGGAATTCAAGCAAAACAATAATAAAACCGGGTAGTACTTGTCTGCATCCTTACTCTGTTAGTGGATTACAAAGAATAAACATTTAATCTGGCCATAAAAGAGAGTACAGTCAGTCCCATGACATCAATTACCCAGCATTTACAACGTGCAAGGACAACAGAGAACCTCACTGATTTAATTCTAGTTAGGATATACAGTGAATTTACCGCAAACACTCAGGGGCGCACAGAGTTAAATTACTGTGAAAGCTTATTGATTTGTAAAGTGTACATTAGAGGGAGGCAGTGATTGTGCCTAAAACCAGGGAAAGGCCACGCACAATGATTGCGGTCTCTTCAGCACAGAGTTCATTTGGATGGCTGAAAATCTATAGTGCCACTACAAAACACCACAGAAGGGGCGAAAGACTATGTCTGCCTTTGCATGTAATTGGAAAAAGATGGCCATGCTAAGCTTTCCGCCATGACGGGAGAAATAAACAAACTTGATGAATGTGCCTTGTCATGACCCCTTATTGATTTTCAAATATTGCATTTAACACTTTCTTGAGAAATGGAGGTGATAAATCTTCATTCTTTTAAAATATGTACATTTACCACCACACCGTTTTGATGCCCGAGTATTTTCCTTTAGAAGATCCTTATATGGCTATTTGACAACTTAAAACACAATCAGGAGTCCAGGGACAGCACATCCATTGACCGTCAAATTTTACCAGCCCTTCCCCCAATTTTAACACTGCTACCACTACTGTTCCCTGCACCCACCCGCCATCCTCAATATTGAAACGAGTAAACAACAGCATCTTCTCCAGCCTTTAAACGGAGATAAACCCGGACGAGCTCATCAATAAGCCTCCTTTGACGATTCAAGGGTGGTTGAAAGAGGATGTCACAACTAATGCAACCATGGTGGCTCCCATACAAGGGCTTTTTATATCCTGCATCTTGGACCAGTGGATTCATCTATCTTGAATTAATTCATGTGTTCACACCCTCAAGTCTCAGATGAGTCCTCTGAATGTGCCGAGGCAGCAGAACAGGGATGGCCATTAGTGTCCACCGCACCGCAGCTCTAATGATGATGGTTGAGGAGTTGCTGTTCTCTGCATTTTGTGCACCAAAGCTTCTAGCTCTGGTCAGACTGGGAGAGGATATCCCAACATGCTCTTGTGTAGGTAGAAGCCTTGTTGTATTTAGTGGGTCAAGACCGGAACCAAATGACTCAGAACAACATCCCTTTGATGCTTTAGGTTCGTTGCTGTTGTTGTTTCTCTCTCTCCGTCACGTAAATGCTATCCACTGCTGTTAAGGTCTGAAGCAAAGGATCTACAAATGAGGCAAATCAAAGCAGTGGAATCCAGTGGCCAACCTGGCTGCTGTTTACTGACCGTGACAGAGACTGAAAGCCACGCCATCAGTTTAATTAGCCCACCTCCTGCTTTAACACAACAGCAGGAAACTGGAGACGTGCGGACTTATAAATCAGCCACTGTGTGTGAGAGGGTGTAAAGGGGGTGGGGGCTACCATTTTGATACAATTTTCACCACTTATTGAGCAAAACAAATCCCCCCCCCCCCTGGTTCCTGATGGGGCCGGTCTTTTCAGGCTGAGCACTGTGATGGACTCTCCAACCTCGAGCGAGAGACACATGTACACGCCCAGTAACGTTCTGCTCTTTCAGCTTCATAGTAAATGAATCACCGCACAGACAGTCTCTATACAGTCGATGAATGGCCATTACTCACACCACATATTAAAAGTGTTTCCATCTCTCCAGGGTAGTAAGCATGCGGTCACAGAATGATGTAGGACGATCCAGACCTGCTCGATTGTTTGATCTTTTTTTTTTACAATTTTTTTTCCAACACAGCTGCTCTACCATCTGTGTTAGAAAACCATGTCGAGGATTTAGATTAGTCACAACCCCAACCAGTGTCAGTGTGTACAATTAACAGACTAATATTTACAAAATAATAATATAATAATAGAAAAGATGTTGAGAAATTAGATCTTCACAGGTTCAGCATTTTGAATGACACAACCAATGTAAAATCACATATGAAGTGTGAACAGCTTCCCTTAAGTGTGATTTACAACTCCCTGCTGCAGCAGATCAAAACAGCATTGCTGTGATTGCAAGAAAAATCCTCCGCCTGTTACTGTGGTGCTAACACGACTCCATCAACTTACACACAGAGCACCAGTCTCTCTTTGTTAAGTTACAACACTCTCCCACACACACAGGAGAAGACTGATTGTTTTTCACTCCATTTGAATAAGTCTTTAGAGTCTGGTCGTGTAGCGAAAGGGGGGGGGGGGGGGGGGGGGGATGTTGTTTACTTCATGAGCAAGATAGCTGAACCGAACCCAAAGAGCAGCAGCAGCTTTGGTCTAAACAGGGTTGAAAAATGAGGGGGTCGTGTAAATGGGAAGAAAAGAGCATCCACTGTTGCAAAAATCTGCATGAAGGTTCATTGAGAGCCAGCTAACTATGTCCGAGCTCACTGGAAAGAATGCAGTCAACTCTATTATGTACAGGAAGAGCCTGCTCGAGGACTGCCGTAGAAGGCACAGTACAATGGGTTAACAGCAGTGCTTCTGGCACACTTTTGACCTCAGATACATCCCACCACTCTGCAGGTGGTGGAGAAAAAGATGGGCTGGTGCATTAAAGAGGCCTCCGTGTGTTGGTAATGATATTCGACACAGGACTACCTGCCTGTAACCTTCATACTCTCTGCACTTTCCCCACCATGCCGTGAACCACAGGAAGAAGCAGGGCCATCTGTAACGTTGGTTTGGCTGTATATGGGGAGTCGGGGACCGCTAAGGGCTCAGGCATGTGATCCAAATGTTTCAGCGGCAGGTGAGTTACGCCTCACAGCCGAGCCCGGGGGACTGTACAGCACCAGTTCAACGAGAGGAAGACAAGCACACTGGGGGAATCAGAGCGGCGGACAGAGTTTCACGAGGGCATGCTGGCCACCGCCTCGCCCACTTCACACTCTTAAAAGGATAATCACAAATCCCTGACACAGGGTGCACACAGCGGCTCAGCTGGGGCAAGTGGCTGTTAGAGAGGAATTACTGAGGTGTAAAATGGTTTTAAAAAACAGGAGGTATGAATCTGTTATCTATTGTGAAGGGAAGGCACGCCTGTATTCATTGGCTGTCAGAAAACTGACAGACCTCAAAGCTAATGTCAATTATAGTCGCTTTTCTGAGGTGATCCCTGCATATATCCTGTGTCAAACTGTCATCCCATGATCCCATCCCGCCGTGGCCTCCTAAATAACCATGACCCCCGCGGAGCTGGCAAGTCTCTTGTTCGACTATTTTTATAAGGGGGATAAATCGCGGCGGTGACATGGACGAGACTTCAAAAGAGCTGAAAACATAACATGAAGCAGGTGCTGTTACCTCTTTAGTGCGAGAGAACACGTGTCACTCTGCATTACAAGTCACTCTGAAATGTGGTGACAAAAAAGTCCCATATAGTATAACAGCTGTCAGAAATGGAAGGTAAAGTGCTCGAAAAAAGATGGAACTGACTAAATTCCCCAGAACACCACTGAGTTCAATTTTTTCTCCAGAGTGAAGAAATGTTTTTTCTCTACTACATGAGAAAAAAGCCATCTCGCATTGCTGACTCGAATGGAATCTGCACTTTTGGAAGAATTTGCGTAGACATAAGTGATCTGTCAGGGGCTGCTGTGCGGCTACACTATAAAACAGAACCAGACCACCATTTCTTTGAATAACAATCCTGCTCCCGTTATCACACTGGCGGCAAATGCAAGAGACTTAGAGGCAGAGCCGTCGGCGAAACTCTGTCACTGTCTCGAGAAAAGAAATCACGGCGGCATGAAGTCAATTTATATGCAAATGTCAACGGTAAAGACAACACGCTGCCTACGGAGCTAGATCTGAAAAAGCTGTGGTGATGAAGGTGAATCGTAGCACTGAAGACCACCATGGCCTCCGCCCAGACCAAAAAAGCCTGTGTTATATGTCATGTGAAGACTGATGGGAGCATTTCCAGGCTGAAGCCCAGGATATCAAAGTAGGATTTTTCCAGGATCACTCTCTATTGATCTGTTTTTGTTTCTCAAAGCCACCGCTCCGAGCCTTTAAGCCTTCTCAAATTGGCAAAGTACCCACGCTGAAAGTCAAGAATTCAGATTGAGCGCAGAAATTCTGCCTCCACTGTTACACTTTGAACCCAAACCCGATTAAATGCAGATTTACCACATCCTAAACATGTCTGCTGTTGTGCAGGGACCAGATGTAATTTCATTTCCTCTGCAGGGGGGGAAAGTCTGTCCTGCTCTAATTTATTAGACACTCTCATCAAAAAGTCCACAGGTAGAGTAACACAAGAGCAACCCTAGATAAGAGAATGAATGTGTGCAGACAAGCAAAAGGAACTAATTACCAGGACTACAGGGCACTATTTTTATCTAAAAAGTATTTGTTCCCTAAAATACCATCGGGGTTAATCTGAAACAAACATCTGTTCCTTCCAGGTTTTCTGCAACTCTACAAATTAACATTCGGTTGTTAATCATGCATTGCCTCTGTGACAAAAAAGTGTTATCTTAAATGTTTTCCTTTGTCCGTGTGCAATTTGTCAAGCTTTCTGTGCTTGTATTATTCCATCTGCGCCAAGGAAACAAAAAGTTCACACAAACACAATGTGCAAAAAAACAGAATGACCCTGCAGCTGAAAGCATGGATGCTATTTCCAGGAAAATCCTTCACTCTTGCGTTTTTAGTTTTTGGTCAGTCTGCTGTGAAGACTGAGATCTGTTAACTTCTACTCTCTACTAGGCTACAAAAGAGACATTTCGAAAAACTATCCAAGCCAATCCATACGGTAATCTGTGCCACACTGATGCATTATGGTGTTTGTATGTTTCGTTTCTAAATGGAAAATTATTCCAATTATAGCGGGTGCTAAACTTGTAGGCATTTCATAATGAGCACTACACTCAAAATTCGCCTCACTCTAGTAGTTGTGTTCAGGAAAGCCTGCATTACACTGATTAGCTAATGCAATTAAACAGTATTTACCCGTACCACTGCCCCCTTGTGTGTCCCAATGAGTCAATTTGTGACTAAAATGCTTAGTGATTTCACACCCAGCTATTTCCTTTAAACCTCAACATCATAATAGCTCCACCTAACTGGAATGAGACATTATGACTGGTCTTGTTTTCGGTAAAAAACAATCCCACGATACTCATTAAAATTCCACTAAAAACCACAGAAAATGTTACAAGGTGAAATCGTTTGCAATTGGATACGAGGCTATAAAAAAACCTCCGTCTGTAAAATAGTCTTGGTTTCTACCCCAAAATCTGGAGCTGTAAAAATAATGAGGTCAAACAGGTCTGTAGTTGATAACTGCTGGTCTGCGGGGTCACACTTGTAAAAATGGTGAGTGGAGGCCCCCCAAGCTAATGAATTCATTTGGAAGCGTACCAGCTTGGCGAGATTCCTCCAACCAACATTTGCTCAGGCTGTGGGGTGGGTACATTAAGAAATAGGCATGCTGGGTTCTGGCTGTTTGTAGGAGACCCTAAAGGACAAGTGCGATGACTTTCACAAACTATTGCAACATGTACAAGCTGTTGAAAATGTTAGTTATGAGAAAAATAACATAGTTCTTCTGACACATAATACTGCAGTGGACCCTACTACCTACAGAACAATGCCACAGGACCAGCCTGTGTCTATTCAAAGTTTTATAAGCATCTATAGAATGTTACATTCTTATACTAGGTCATTTGTGGTCTACTCATTCTCTATGAGTGAACCTAAATGAAAATATGGGACAATTGGGTCAATACAACGGGAAACAAAAACAGGATTATACTTCTTGCTCATGTGTTAACCCAATTAGCAAATTGACCACTCTGTGGGCCCGGGCCTCTTTGTTTCACGAGTCTAATCATGCCTGATCTGCTCTCTAATCTTCCATTGGGAGGAGAGTGCTGTGCTTGACTCCAGGCCTCACTGTGCCAGTAAACAGCCTCTTACTATGCAGAGCAGCCAGCGAGCTCACGTGTTCAACACCAAATCAACATACATGTAACTGCACCGGCTCGGGCTCCCAGCAGTCCACTTACAGTACCCAGAGGAGCCCCGACACGGTGTAATGAGGTCCCAGGGGAGGCCTCTGGACACACAGCACTGGTGCGGACACACCAGACCCTGTCACACAGACACATATTAGTCGCCTACCTCTAGACAGTCGGCTGCCATACTTAAGAAACACATTATCTCATACAAATGATCAAGTCCCGGTTTGTACGGTGACACATCACGGTTTTTACAGAGCCTTTTTCCTGAATTTGCAAAGAGGATAGGGTGCTGAGCGACTCCACCTCCTCAGCTACCCACCCACCACCATTTGTATGGGTTCCAAATTGGACCTGCTAATCTGATTGAAATGACTGTACTGGACAAACAATTTGAGGTATAGGAACTAGAGCCCAACGGATATAGTTGGCTGACAATATTGGCCAATATGAGTCCTTTAAACATGTATGCCAAAAAACCTCTATAAGAAAACTTTTCTTTTACAGAATAAAATGTATTTGAGTTTACATTTTTTAAATATTCTAAATAAAGTCTATCGTTAAACTGTAAACTATCCAGCCTCAATTGCATCTCCTGGTCATAAATGTTTGATAACAACACGTTGGGAATTATTGCCAACTTCTTTTATGGATTTGAAAAGCAGCCAATAGATCGTTATAGGAACATCAGGGAAGTTTTATCCCTGATGTTGGTATGAGCAGCAGCTCCCTTATCGGCCGTGCTTCTGATGAGTTAACTGGCAAACAGCTCCATTCTCACAGCATTTTTTTGTCTGAGACGTGTTTTACTTCTGTCTCCGTGTGTCCTCTGCGTGTCCTCTGCGTGTCCCCTGCCTGTCACATGTGTCCTCCCTCTTCTTCGGTACCCTTCTCTTCCACGTCCCAAGGGTCCCCTTGCAACGTTATCCGTGCAGCCACACACACAATACCCTTCATGGGACACAAAGCCAATGACACCGCGTTCCTCTGTTCTATTCTCTAAATTTGTCACTTTTATTCCTATGCTCTTTGTTCGTTTCACCTCTGTATGCATGACTTATCCCAAATTGAGCCCACAATTGAAATGGAAATCATCCCTGCAACCCAGTGACTTTAGGGCAATAACTTCTTACTCTTTGAGGCATAGCTGTCATGTTTGTTGTTCCTTGGAGGACCTTATGGCCGTGTTGCCCTTTTCACCGCGGTTTTTAATATAAACATTGAATTTAGTGGATATGTACCCTGCGATTCAACAGTGGTGCTGTAAATCTGAGAAGGCGTGCAAGAACCAGGACAATTCGATTGGCAAATGAGTTTGACGCTGACAGCAATGCACAGTGGGATTAGCATCCTTCGCATAAAGCACCCCCTCTTTACTGGTTATGGTTTTCACGCGAGCATAATCTAAATTGATTAATTAAACATAACAATTACAACTCCGAAGCCAAACGAGGATGGATTACAGTACATATCACTGTCTCTGCACTGAATCCAACAGGGGATGGAAAATTCCCATGAAAGATGCACAAAGAGCCTGGGGGTCAGGATATGAACACAACAAGTGTTGGAAGTGTGTAATTGTACAACACAGCACTAAAGAGAGTCTCATTTTTCCCTTAATGATGACATGTAAGTGCAAGACATTATGAAAGACATTAGCTGTAGCTGGCTGCAAATAACAATATGTCTTGGTTACATGTTCTATTCATGAGATACAAGAAAGACTAAACTCTACCTTCAGGCAGGGACGAGTGTGTAGCACACTGCCGGTGTTGGCTGCTGACCTCTCATTCCCTCCTGCTGGGAAAAGAAGCACCGAACACACGAGATAACATTGAGCTCACCGCCGGTTTGTCCTTCAGTATGAAATGTACTGATTAATCGTGCGTGCAGCGCGAGAACCCATTGATCATGGTCACCCAGTGGTGTGGTGCCACGGTGGTCTGTTAAATAAGAAATAAAGCTTGATTCTGATGATCAGCACCTATTATCTTTGCAACCTCCTCCACCTCCATCAGAGGCTGTAAGGAGGGAATCATTACCAGCCCTCCTCTACCTCTCCTCTGAACTGGCCAGGTACATAAAAAAAAGGAGAAAATAAAATCTGGTATATAAACGCACATTGCCAGAGAGCAGGCGAGGAGGAAATTAATATTTCATGTAACCAAACACATTTCCAGAGCAAACTGGCTAGAAGGTGCCTTTCCGGCTGTCACAAGTGACAAACATGAAAGAGGTGTGGGGGGGGGGGGGGGGGGGGTCCTCAGGTACGACGCCGCTGCAGCACTCTCAGCTCCGCCTGCAGCAGAGCGGAGCATGAGTCGTCACTGTAATTGCTTGTAGTGATGAAGCATGAGCTGAACCTCAATTAGGGCCTGGGTACTTGCTAGGCTCCACACCTTCCCCTGCTGCATCTGCCAGCCACTCGGAGACACACACTCAAACGTCTCAACACCACCAGGTATCACTGTATTGTTTGTCCTTATCACAGTTTAGGTCTACAAGTCGTATCCGCGCGTCACAGTCGACTGTTCCTGAACGTCCCTTTTCTTTTCTTTTTTTGTATCACCACCAGTAGCACATTCTAGGATGCTTAAATGGACGTTTAGTCATTTCAGTCCACGCTCGCCACTGTCAGGCTGCTTTCTCTAATCCCTTATAGCCATCGGATACTCCAGATTCCATCCGACAGACTGAATTATAGGCTGAAATTACACTGCTGATGCTGATAAGAGGTGCATCCTCTACAGACAGGGCGCAGATAAGGTGCAGACGGACATTTTAGAGAGGTTTAGATTCACAAATTCGTGGACAGAATTGATCTCACACGAAACCTGTTAAATCCAATAAATTCAGGTGTCAGTTTTGGTTTGCTCCAGATAGTTTATGTGTCTTTTAAAAGGAAATGCTTTTAAACAGTTGGGGTCCATGCATTACACACACTAGTAGGACCATGTTAGGCACAATGCAGAGTTTACAGGGGGAACATAATTGCAGGGTTCACACAATAGAGACAAAGACGTGGATAGAAACACTTCACACCACGCAGGCTGGATTTCTTGTAACATAGGTAGTCCATACCTAGAGCCAGAAGGAATTGGAAGGGGCGGTTTAATGTGCTGGTAGAGTGGGTGGTCCGGGTCACGTGAGATTGTGAGTCCTTTACAGAACAGGGATGAGGTGACACGCTCGGAGAAGCTGGGGTGGGAATACCAATGAGTTTGCTGGCTAAATGAGTTATCTTTAAGAGTCGCTTCTTGTAAGTGACTGTGAGCATGTGGGGGAAAAACCAGATGGCTCCACGCAGAAGAACCGCCTCAAGTCATGGTACTGTACAGGAGAAGATGAAGATGGGGTTGGACGGACAGGTGCTTTAGTTTACAGATGGCTGTAAATTACTCTGTCACAGCCATGAATCACTGAGGCTTCACTCAATCTTAAAAAAAATATCCAGGGTTCAAAATTAACTTCAGCCAAGCATCAAATGCAGGTAGACTTTCCATCTAGCAGTGGCTCTCAGGGGACTTTTGGCCCAGGTCTGCTGCTAGCTAGCAGTCAGGCTAATTTAAACTGATGTGACAATATTTACAAGAGGCCAACTTTCAAAATGAAACCCCCCCAAGAGAAACAGTACATTTCTGTGGGGAATGTGGGTTTGCAGATATTGGAAGTGTATTCGGCTGGCAACATTGGAATGTCAGGGCTATGGTGATGAGTTGTTTTGAGAGTTGCCAGTATGACAAAGACAAAAAATAGAAACAATGAAATCGGACATTTGAGACCATGAACACAGCACACGTCTCAATGCCAGTGTGTCCGAGCCTCTTTCCTTGTCCCTTAGCTTCACGCCACAGACATCTTGAGTCGTATTCTGGATTTTGTATTTAACGCAAATAATCCAGCGGTCATTATATACAAATATTTAGGATTTAAACTTTGCTGTGATCCTTTTAATGCCCTGATGCTGATATTTTGCCCTACAATTTGTTCCTCAGCATTTGGGCCTCTTGCTCCCATACAAAAAGCATTTAAACTACTATAACAGATTTTTACAAATGCCTTCCAAAGTTCAGATTTCCAAAAACTCTGGCTTCGATGTATCCGTGTGTAGATGTAAAACAGAGCATCAGGGAAACAATGAAGGCACAGCCTACTTTGAGTATGCCCACTGCTTTGTGTAATGAGCACGCACTAGGAACAACTAGAACAATGGCGGCTATATACCAGGTTCTATCTATGGTTATCACTGCCTGGGTCGTATTTGCAAGTTTGCAGCTAAATTTAGCATCACTGCATCGGACAATCTGCCTCGCCCAATATCACCTGGACCACACTGTTCTTATCTGGTATTTGACAGATCTTTAATGCCGACTTTTTTGCCACTCAGCGGCCCGGCATTCTTGTTTATGCGTTTTTAGTCATTTTTGTATCTGATGAAAAGAAATACCTGCAGTAATACAGACAAGGGTCTAAGTTTGATTTCAACATTTAACCGTTTATCTCCCCGAATTACTGAGACAAACCTTTATGTGACAAAAAAGGCAGTGTATTATTCTTGGCCAATAAATATACGCTTTGCCAATGGATTTATTTCATCTCCCAGCGAGCTTGGCCTGTGAGTGAAAAAGTTCTCTTCAGATTCGGAGTACATCTTTCAGTCTACACTATCAAAAGACCAGGTGTACACAGCCTGGTTGTAAAGAAAGGGCTCTCTGTGCCTCACCCTTTCTCCTTTTCAATCTCAACCCCAACCTCTCTCATGTACACTGGACAATACGCCGCGCACACACACACACACACACACACACACACACATACACTGCGGGCACAAACATGTCTGCAGCTCTGCAAACACACACCTGTGTGAAAAGGTAAAGACAAAATCACAGCCTGCCTTTATCCTTCACATCTTCAATGCACTTCCTGCCTCAGAGCCAGTCTGTGATGATTGTGCAGAAAGATGAAACCAACACAGCACGCTATAAGCTCAGGCTTTTTTTTATCAGTTGTCTGTGTGACTGAGTTTCAATCTGTGCCCAGCAGACACAGCCAGCTACCATACTGTGTAAAACCTCATTTATGTGCAGGTGGGACTTTGATCCAAACAGTTACGCTACCTGGGTGTTTCTCGACATTTGAGCGGACATTTGTTAAAGGCTTTAGCATGTCAGCCACTAACAAATGAAGGACGAGGCGGTCCACAGCTACAAAGGGTGTTCTGTTTCCTGCATTTTGTAATCTAAACGATAAAAAGGATGAAAAAGGTCCATGAAATGCGTCAGGTTGGAGCTGCATATTAAGTGGCGAGGGGGCTGGCTGACATGGACCGGCTGGGAGATGGTCGACACTTTGCTTGTCCAATTACTGGCTCTCGCTCAAATTGTTTGGTGAGAAGCATTCGACCTACTTCTGGACACAATGCACCACTGCCCTGAATACAGAGAGGCTGGGGACCACGTGTGATGACAAGTGCCATTGGAGACTCTCATCTTTGGCCTGGAAATTGAATTTAAGCAACTTACCTGTGATAATTCTGGCGATGAACACTTGAGAACTGATGTGCTTACTGGCATGGGCGAGGCACAGCTGTACTCTTCTTGAAGAGCAGCTTGAAGTGATTATATGCACTAATGGAATCAGTCTGACCTTCAGAAGGTCTTTGTGTTTAACATTAAGCAGCAGCGGGATCAGTATCAGGAACTGTAGCAGAACTACAAGCAGCAGATTTAGCAGGAGTGTGTTTACTCCAACACAACATATTTCTTCGTTTTTGGAAAATGTGCCACAAACTGTGCAGCAGACAATATAGGGCAAGTAGGGTTTGATGAGAACAATACATGAAAAAAGCATCAAAAGGAATATAAATATGAAATTATGGATAAACTATGTAACATTTCTCTGTTTCCTGGGATTCCCTCAAAGGCTTCATCTGTAATGAGACACCACCAAACAACAAGGCAGAGAAAACCAACATTTGAATTTGCAGCACTTCCACACAGCATGTGTGAGACATTTGCATACCTTGTAAATATTCATACTGAGGGAGTCACTATGTTTAAACCACGTGAGATATATCTGATCCATAAATGCAACAAAACACATCAGACATGCAAGCAACAACTGCTCATCCACATCCGCGTCACTTAGAAAGCTAAAGGTAACAACGGCAATACCAGTTCTCTGATTTAAATGTCGGCGTAATGCGATTTTAATCACGCTCCCTGACATCTCATCAGTCACTTTAATCTCGATGCATGCACGCTTTACACTAGTGCAACAGCATGTAATAAAGAGCAATTACATTTGGAGTGTGTGAGGGGATTGTTTAATCCCCCTAAGGTTGTTTTGTCTGTGAGTCAGAAGTTGTCTCTCCTCTGCTACAATGTATCAGCCTGAAAAAAAAAGAATTCAAAAATTCTCTTTATCTTAAAAATACCTACATTTTATAGACTTATAGACGGCTCTTTCTATACTCCCACATGACTCCACTTACCTTTTCACAGTGCAATAAATCTGCTGTGAAGGTACGCTGCTCCTCTACATTACAACCAGCCCACGAAATATCAAACAGTAGTTCAGACAAAAGCAGGGCTTCAAACACGTGTCTGTAACACAGAACTGTCCTTCCATCTGCAAACTATAATACATGCACCCACTGAAAGACAGGAGGAGGTGATGCTGGATGAAAAGGTCTGATTCAGTTCTGTGGCTCAGTATTCAGCAGTTACAAGCACATTACAGAGTGACCTCCCATCAGTGTTTAAGTAAAAAGAAGGTTTCCTCTCTTAATTACTTTAAAAACCTGTCAGTTATAATAAACTAGCATCTTTTCATTATGCAGATCATTTAAACAGTCTAAAGGCTCCATAATGATATTTTCTGCTGAAAATAAAAAAAAGGTAAATCTGCTAAAACTAGCTGAGAATCCTGTCCCACTCTGACTAAACTATGCATCCCCTTCTTCTCTTTCTCCCTTGACCCTTCTCTTTATTTTTAAATCTCACAGTCTGAACAGGTACCTGCTCAAACCATGCTGCCCACGTGTTTGTGTTTGAAACAAAATTGTACCTGGAAGTCTATATATGCTGTAAGGGACCTGGCTCCTCTATATATCACCCCCCCCCCCCCCCCCCCTCCAACAAAACATTAAACAACAGGATTTCATGCACAGCGCACACAACTGTCCCTCTGTCCCTCATATCACATGCAAAACTACACAATACATGCACCCATGGAAACACAGAGTGAGATGACGCCGTTCATCACACTGAAGGACAAGGTCTGATTCAGCCCTGTGGTTTCATCAATGAGATCATTAGAGGCTGATCTTCCATCAGTGTTTACTAAACAGATGAACTTTCCTCCCATCCCTCACATCCATGCATCATTCAAAACAGTCTCAGAGCTTCATGATGAAATCTTCACCGAAAAATAAAAAAGAGGGTAAACCTGATCAAACCAGCTGAGCTTCCTCTCCCAATATGATTCAACTGAAAGTCTGGTTTCACACCAGCCGTGACGAAATCTCTCACCTTTCGCCCTCCTCTGTATTTCTATATCTCTCAGTATGTGCAGGTGCTGGCTCAAACCTTGATGCCAACCCGTTCAAAGGTGACTAAAATAAAATCGTACCTTCTAACGGCACTAGAAATAAATCTGGAAGGGAGACATCTCCTGAACATTAAAACCAGCTCACAAAACATTTATAATCAGGATTTCACACACACAAACACACACACACACACACACAAACACACATCTGCAGCAGCGTGCACACCACTGTCCCTCTGCCCCTCACATTATCACATGCAAGCTACAATACATGCAACCCACTGAAACACAGAACGAGATGATTCTGTTCATCCCACTGAAGGACAACGTGTGACTCAGACTGGCACCGTTACAGTTTGATCTGTCTCATTGGAGTTTAGGAGAAAAGGAACTTTCCTCTCTGGATCACTTTTAATTCAAAGCTGACATCCCTCACATCCTAGCTTCATGGAGATGGTTTCAAACAGCCTCAGAGCTCCGTGGAGGTAAAAGGAGAAGTGGAAGATGCTGCTCATGCAGGTGAAGGTAGAGCTTCCTCTCCCACTATGACTGGACTGGAAGTCTGGTTTTCTATGTGAATCCTCTCATGACAAACTGGAGAAAGCAGCCTGCACCACCAGCCCTGACTCCATCTCCCACCTTTCACCCTCCTATGCATTTTAAACAGGTGCCTCCACAAGCGTGCAGCGTGGTCAAAGCTAAAATACAACAAGTGTAACAGCGGTCTATAGAGAGGAAGAAGAGGAGGAGGAGGCGGAGGAGGAGGAGGAAGAGGAGAGCAATGTGGACACTCACCTTCAGAAGCAGCTCATCTCGAGTGTGCCCGGCACAAAGTTGAATGTTGCACCGCTGGAGGAGGCAGGAGGGCGGGCTGCGTGTCTCCGCTGCTGCGCCTCTCTGTTGGTCGGAGCCGGAGCACCTCCTCCCTCCTCCCCTGGATGACACCGCCCCCCCTCGCCTGAAAAAAACTAATAGCGGGTTCTTCATCCTCCTCCTCCTCCTCCTTCTCCTCCTCCTTTTCCACAAAGACAGACTCAAAGGAAAGAAGGGACCCTGTCGCAGTCAATGGGGTTTTACAGAAAGAAAGAGAAAGAAAGGAGCCATGGCAACGTGGAGAAACAGTGCGCAACTTCCCCGCGTTGTGACCGGGTGAGACCCTCCGCAGCCCCCCGGACACTGACAGCCACATTGTGCCCGTGCGTCAGGGTCTCACGAGCGGCTGGAAGCACGGGGAGAGGGGACATGAGGAGAGTCCACTGCTGGTCACATATGGAGGAGAGGAAGCAGGTGACTGGGATGTGCAAGTGTGTTTTGAAATCTCAGTCAGTAGCTTCAGAATGTCCATTACCCTACTATGTATGCAGTGGCGGATCTAGGATTACAGGGGCAACAAAGGGGGCCACACTTTACCAAGAGGGGCCAAGACTCCTGTGATTCAGTTATGTGCACGTTTAGGTCAAGTTAAATGTGAGCTCTATAGCTTTAAGCAAAGCCACACATCATTGAATATATTTAGAAAAGTGTCCCATGTCCGATAAACTGTGGACTTCAAAAAAGCCTAGAAAATAAAAATATTACATATTCTCATATTGTTTGTTATTTTGGGGGGGAAAAGGGCCACTGACAGGACAAGTGCCCTTCAGGGACCAATCAGATTTCTACTGGGGACGTGCCCCCCTGGCTCCGCCCCTGGATGCTGACCCTAGTGGGGTCCCAGTTCCTTCTGGATCAGTCCACGCAGCCAACGAAGGAGGCGGTCTTTGTAGACTGCAGAGGGTGAACAGAAGTGAGGTGGTCTGGTCTGCGGAGGATTTCCATGATGGGCGTCACCAGCTCGTCCCACCCTTATTGCTGTTGCCAAGCAACAGAGCTGAAATTGGACACAAAGACAAAGTTTTATGCCCCTGGCTTTTTAACTGTGTTCCGTTAGCTTTTCGTTTGAATTAAAGCGGGATACTCAAGAATTAATGTTTCATCGCTTGCCTGCGCCATTACTTCTTTGTGAAACAGTTTGTCAGAGAAGCGCAATGAATCCTGGGATAGGCAAGGTTGGGAAGGATTCACACATTGTGGTACATTTGTCGGCCACATTTGGACGCATTGTGCCACTGTAACGCAATCAGCCTTCAAATGCAGCATCTCCAAAGAATGCAGCCCCTCAATTGAGACGGAGCTTATATGTGCTTCAGAACTCCTACCGTGCAATATCCCAATTGAAACATGTAGTTATGTATTCATTTATTTATTAGTCTCGGATTTATAAATGTTTTATTCCTACTTCATATTCTTTAGTTAGTAATAGTAACAGTTTAGGTTTATTATAGACCCACTGGACCGTATCATTATGACAAATAAAATAAATAATTGACCAAAAACAGAAGAAAAATTAACAAATACAATCATGACACTTTACTAATCCACAGGCATTGATAACACAAACAAGCATTTGTTCCAGTGTTACCAACAACATGTTGAGAAGTGTCTCCTGCAGCTAGGGTCCTTATGATCACACGTTTCTGGGTCAGTTATTCACAACATAACTGATATACTTATGATGATACTTACTCAGCAGGACATGAAAGGTGGTTTGAAATTGAGCACTGTAGGCTCTAAAGAAATTGGCTTGCCAACACAGTCTGTGTGAGATAGTCATCATCAAATAAATTGTTCTTAATGTGTGACTCAGATCCTATTGTGTTTGCTACATTTAGGACTTGTCCTTCCATAAAGAATGAAAGGAATTTAGCAGAGTTCAATTTAACTTTATACTACATGCCATAACTTAGCTACTTTTAATGAACTGTTTTTTTAAACATCATTAAACAGGATCTCAACTGTCTAATTTTGGCTTAGGTCTATAATGACCTGGGAACGATCCAGGGGTGGGGCCAGGGGGGAACTGCCCCAAGCTGTAATTGGTCCCATTGTGTATATTGTGGTCCCTTTTGTCTCCCAATTTAGATTCAAAGCAATTCTACATCTACCTCTATTATACAACAAGGAATACATATGTAAATATAATTTTTTTTACTCTATATCAATTGCTGAGTGAGGTAAAGTTTTAATGTGCTCACATTAATTCTGAGTTTAAGTCGTACTGTACAGCCGTACACCAGCTTCCTCCCACAGTCCAAAGATAACCCTATTGCCCATAGGTGTGGATGTGAGTGAGAAGGATGGTTTATTTCCTCATGTCGGCCCTGTGGTTCGCTGGTCACCTGTCCAGGGTGTACCCGTCTCTCGCCCAATGTCAGCTGTGATGACTCCGGCAAATGCATGGATGTGACAAATAGGCTATGCACTGAGCAAGGCCCTTTAAAGTTGAAAAGTATACTTGACAAAAACAGAGTAAGAGTAAGATCTAACCCTAACCCATTTAATGCATCATCGCCACAGCTTCCTTCTGTGGTCTACATAGAAGCTTCACTAATGCCTTGTTCACTGCATGGCTGTTGTATTGCATATCATTAACAGGTGCTCACATTGTTGTGTCAACCTGCTGTATATCAACAGCATCCCACCGTTCATCATAATGCCAGCTGGAGACTAATGGTCTCTGTGGGGATCTGGGATTTCAGATCCTCTGACAGCACAAGATCATTAAGAACTCTTTGCATCAGAGGAGCGGCCGGCAAAGGTCAGCCAGAAATCAATTTATCCAATAACCTCAGACCCACACACAGGAATGAAATGGGTTTCCAAACTGGAAATGACGAGGTGGGAGGGGCCTCGCTCTCGCAAATGCCAGTAATGTTCAGGAGGTCACTTTCCGTTATCTCTGACTCACAGGGCCATTTTGAATTTCACTGCAGTCTGTGATATATGTCTGCTTGTTTTCATACAGAAACAGGCGGCATAGAAATGAAAAGATGTTTGTATTTCATGACAGAATGCAGGTGTCCGGAATCAAAGATAAAAAAATATATGGATTTTTCAAACTGCTGTAGACAAAGCATTTCCCTTAGATTTATTGTCCAGCGTTTTCCCCTCCCTGCTGACCTCCATCTCCTCTCATATCTGTGACGGAGTGTCAGAGTCGGACGACACCTGTCACCTGGGCTTTGATGAGTGTCAGTATGGACCTGTCCAGCCTCGGCTTTCCCCCCATGGCTACTGTGTCCATTTAAAAATCTCCTAGACTGCTGCAGCTGTCGATGCATAGACTGTTACCATTCACATTCTCATACACTTTTGTTATTGATGTACTATTGCTTGTTTTCTTGGTGGCAATTTGTTAAAAAGCAAAGTCAACGCTTGTCTTTCTGAGCTTTAATTCAGCATCCGCAGATGGACTCGTAACACATATATGAAATGTGAGAATGAGCAAGGTCAAAAGGGAACATCAAGCTGCTCTCAGTCATGCACTGAACTCCAGAGGATCTCCTGACATTCTTTATCTGAAAATGCAAATGTCAGAGTGAGAGGCTCCAGACCTTCTCTAGACTTTCTCCTGACAGCCCTGTGTAAAAACTCAAGGTCATGTCCAGATGAGCCCATGTGAAAACACAGCAGGAGATCCTTGGCAAGATTCATCGCGAGTGGGTGTGTTGATATCACCAGATACAAATACAAAAAAAACTAAAGATACAAAAAAAACAGATACAAAAAAGATACAAAAAAAACTAAAAGAAATCAGAACAAATATCTCAGGATGAAAAAGCAGAGCCATAAACATAAGACAAAGAGCAAGATGTCATGAGAACTTTGGATGATAAGGCTTGACGCTGGTGTGGACGTGTCGAGAAAGAGTTTAGTTCTCTGCTGCGCCACCCCTCAACCGATCGCTCTGGAGATATTGGTGTCGTTATGTGTAGGAAACAACATCCGGAGAAATTCTGGAACCAAAATTGTTTGAAAACACCTTTAGTGATGTATACCTGTTAGCTGGGTCACAGATTGTCTAACATTTATCAACACGTTAAAGTACAAAACAGCATTTCAAGCACCGCAGGTAATCCAATTTATTGTACATTTGACATTCAGTGAAGTGCTGTCATGCAAAGATTGTAGTTAATATTGTGTCAGGTCAGGGGGCGGGGGGGGGGGGTACAGAATTAATTCATAAGGTTTCAGAGGGTGAGTACATTTACAATAAAAAAAAAAGGAAGAAGAAAGTATATCACCAAGACATTTTGAATACAATTTCAGACTTTTGTAATTATCCCTGCATGGCCACACGTATTCATATTTTGAAAACCTTTAGATCACGAGTCTGATTCTCTGTGCATGTTATGTGTGGGCTTTTTTTTAGCTGTTCAGTTGATTGCTCAATTTTTTTTCCCTGTGGATTTTATTTTTCAGAATGAAGTGTTAGTAAATGCTCTATCAAATCCACCTCCACTCAGCCACAAATATATTTTTTATGGAGAAGCACTGAAACCTGTATCTATTTATTCATACTGTTGAATAATTAATAGGTGATTAATAATAATTGAAGTAATACAATGTAAACTGTGCTTGTCATTAAATATGTTCAAAGAGTCTCCCCTGAAAAAAGAAGAAGAGAGGGCACCATACTGTGTGTGATTGGTTCCCACATGCAGGCCACCTGAACGGGGAAGGGGCCACAACAGGTCTGCAGGTTACAGACTGAAGAGCCGTGAGTCCAGTTGCCTCCCCGGCTTGTCCACAGCTCATTCATCTTCAGCCAGCTGGCACCGCAGAGGAAAGACTAAACTCCTCTCTGTTACACAGAAGGGAAATGAACAGATTGACTTGAATCCAAATAACCTGATTTAGGGTATCATAATCACGCTGAATGGATTACACAATGGCTTGACCGAGCAATAAATGTAACAGGATACCTTTGTGAGGTGCTCCGTGTTACAGTGAGTGCTTCTTATCAAATCCGATTGGATTTGGTGGGACAGCTGCTTCCTTTTCTTTCTGCAGGAACTGCCTCATCTATATGTGCTAAATGTGATGAAGTAGCTCAGGGCCCGGTTCTCAGCTGACCCTGCAGAGGCCCCGGTACAAACTGGAATTATGTGTTAATTGATTCATTGTACTACAAGATCGCTTGTTGTAGAAGACCTCCGTTTTCCCAGCCATTATTTGAATTTTAAATTATTAAGTGTCTCACAAATAAACTAGAATGAAACTCATTAGAGCACACACCTCTGCCAAAGCCCAACTTAAAGTCACCCAAGCGGCACCAAATTGCACACACTTGTGGAAATAAGCCTCCTAAATATGCATGATTTTTATTCCCTCAAAGATCTTTGAATTATTCGGTGTGAAAACAGAGAAAGTGTCTAAAGAAAATGCTAAAATAAAGAAGGTGTGGGGGGGGGGGGGGGGGGGGGGTTCCCTGAACCATACCACATCCTTCCACCAAGTTTCATAATAATCCATCCAGTAGTTAATGCCACCCAACCAACAAACACACAGACAGGGGCCAACGCATAACCTCCTTGTCAGAGCTAACAACAGGAGAGAAATAAAATCATGGAATCGTCTTGTTGAACTAAATTTCATACATTTCTTGAATGAAACCAGTGGATAAACACACTTCCTCCTGCAAAGAAAATCTAATATTGTTCAGAGGGTTCATCCCGACCCTCTGTCCAGTTCATCCCCACCCAGCTCCATGAGGTCTGTTCCGCTCTTCATCTCTTCAAGCCTGGTTCTGTTCCTCTAATCTTTTGGTCAGTATCCCACCGTAGGATGAAACTCTTTCCATTCAGAGAGTTATATACACTACAACTTCCTGCGGTACAGGATTGTTCTAAATACATTTCAGAGGGTGTCGTAATACAGTCTCTTCTTTGTACAGTTAGAATGTGTGTAAGTCATCAACACATATTCATTTGCTTTAACGTTCAAGTCTTGATTAACTTCAGTTGCTGCAGGAAAGCTTCGAGTAAAACCAATTTCTTAATCTCTGAAAAAGGCCTTTTTCTTATTAAATTCAGACCATTCTTCTTTGGTGACCTATTTTTGTGGTACCTTGGGCTGTTTACAGGGTACCTTTGTATTATTTAAGACACAAAGGTACCCTACAAAAGGTACGTGTATAATTTTCTATTTCACAAACTACACACCATCCAGGTCACAAAAGAAAAAAACAATTTTCTTAAATAGCTTCTCAAAACTAGAACCATATTTACCTTTGTGTGCGCTCACAAAAGTTTAAAGTGGATGAGGCTCAGTTGGAAAAAAAGTGTTGTCACATAATCCCTAGCACCTTTCAGGATTTAAATCCATTTCCTAAGGCCGGTTGGTGTTTTTTTTGGTCACTTTTAATCTCATCTGTTCAAACCACTGTGTCATCTCCTGAATAAGCAAGTTAGCAGAGTTTTGGATGCGTCTACCTCTCAAGAAATAATACCTCAGGATATATTTTTTCCCAATTTAAAGGGGCCAAGTGGAGTTTTTTAGTAAACAAAGTTTCTGTTTGAGAGGGAGCGTATCTGCACGGTCAGCTGGACATCTCAATGAACTAATTTCCTTCCTCATTAAACAAGAAGACTCCTTGTCTTCTCTGCTTTTGCTGATGCATCGGTACATTGTAAAAGGGGCATTACCACCATCTATTGATCAATGGAACAGTGTGGAACCATTGCCAAGGATGTGGTTTTGCACTCAAGCCTGCAGACACTCATTCTTGTGCATGTGCAGGAATATATGGGAATGACACATAATGAAAGAACTCACCAAGGTACCTTTAAGCTTTGATGAATGAATCATATGGAGACATATTAAGATTAAGAGTTTTTTTGGTAATATAATGCAAACTACATCAAAAAAGTAAATGTTGTTGGACAAAAGTCCAAAAGAATAAACACATTACCCCCAAAAACAATTTGATATATAACCAAAGCCATGTACTTATTCAGACTTTTGCAATAAATGTGATAACGACAGTTTGTCCCACCAATATTTTCCTTCCTTATCCATGTTGAGGTGGCATGATTTCTCAGGTGACATGTTGTCGGCCACAGAAACCACAATTACTGCAGGGAAGTTAACCCAAGATATGAAACCACACCCCCTACCCCCCCAGTCTGTCATTGCAGGGCCTCATTACGTGGCAGCGAATGTGAAATTTCCAACGGAGACTGAGCGGGGGGAAAAGAATGAGATGGTGCCGTCAACTCAGAGTCTGGAAACAGAGGGTACCTCTGTCAAAGGTGTCAAAGTTCACGGGCAGAGAATGAATGAACGCACCCCCCCCCCCCTTCCCCCCATCGCCTCGCTTCCGTCTTGTTTTTCCTTGTGTGCCTCCCCCATCTCTCCCTCTCTCTCTCCTTCTCTCTCCTTCTCTCTTCTTCTGTATTATGGAATATCACTGTGGGGCAGAAATCCCCTCATTGACGTCTGCAGGGCTGCATAATGAGAATAAATGAGCTGGAAGTAAATATGCAGGCCGTGTGCTGTTTGCCACACTATACCAGTCAGCCATAGGCTTTCATCAAAAATTAAGATGGATTGTGTTGGCAAAAGCCCATAACAATGCTGCTCTCTGTTTTATTTATCTAAAGCGGAATTCAAAGGGCATTTCAAAGGATTTAACTCGTACATCTATTCCCATTAGGAACATTTTGTTGATATAATTTAAGCCTTGTTGCTGGTATTTATTTTAAGTGCGTATGATGGTGATGATCTAATATGTTGAACTGCATTTGCGGTGTCATTTGGCACTTGCACAAATAAACAGTTAACATGTGTTTTTTATCACAACAGAGGGAAGTGTATTGGACCTTGTATAGCAGCGGTGGTCCACCGATGTGAATCCTTCACCCGCTCCACCCCCCAGCCGCCTGTAGCACAGGCTTCATTATAAGCAACACGGGCCACACAGGCACTTTTTTAAAGTAATCACTTTCTCCACACGGACAGGAAAATGCACAGTAAATGTAGCACAAGACGCTGCATCTGAAATATTCATGAATAGCATCGAGAGTTGTGTCTTAAGTTGAGTTGCTCTGTTTGTCTAACCGAGTCCTTATATAAACTGAATTCTCCTTTTTTCATAAAAAATGAAAGCGGAGCAGCCTGAATCCCACACACCACACATGTAAACAAACAATAACCAGTCATGGTGGATTAAAGCGCCGCTTGTCAGCTCTGGAGCCACTGGAGAGAAAATCTCCTCCTGAATGGGAGTGTGTTATCAAACAGGAGTCGCTCAGCCACGGCTGCTGGTCCGCAAATACACTGTATCTGCTGCAGCCAAAAGAACACAGGGCAAATATCATCCAGGTAATCACACACATTCAGACACACATCAATAGGGCTTTTAAAAGGTTCATTAGGTGATGGGATTTTTTAAAGATTTCTGGGCTTCTTTGGCAAAAAAAAATGATTAAAAATGATTTAATTTATATTCTTTCTCTGGATCTTTTGTTTTGGTCCTTTTTCCTAAACTGAAAAAAAAAACACATCTTGGAGAAACTATTAAACTGTTTTTTTTATTAACACACTTGCACACCTTTTCACCATAACACATTAAGTCCTCTCACAGTAGAAAATTGAAGCGATACATAACAGGGGTTAAATTACATTTCGCTTCTACAGCGTCAGGGTCCTGGTATTTTACAGGCCACCTCACCGCCACACACTCATGACACTTGAGTTCAACAGAGCCATTTTTACTGATCTGTGCATTTCCAGGTCTGGCTCCACACCAGAGGATAATTGGGTAATTTCAGGTCTGTTTCAGTCCTCTCAACAATCACAGGGGAGTTGGCGATTGGAGGCGGTTCTGACCAGATTATCTGGCGAAATGGTCCAGTGTGAGGAGTTTACAGACCGAATCTTAATGTGACAGACTGGGTCGTACTCTCCAGAATTTTGAATTGTAAATATAAAAACTCGAAATTGAGGAGACTCTGATCCAGTGGTGACGTATGAAAGGGTCAGCGATTGGGTGAGTGAGCTGAAACCAGCAGTAGGCTCTGAGGTGGCCATGAAGCATCACTAATCTGACGTTGTGTACTTGGCTGCCTTCAGCATAAATAAGACTTCTGTCTCAACTTCCTGTAGAAACGGAGGACAGGCTTGTGGATTCGAGGTAGCAGTGTTTTTTTTTTTTCATTCATTCAACAATGCATAAACAATTACAATCAGCTTTCATGTTTGTTTTTATTCTGAAGTCACATTTGATCATGCATGTTTCTACTCCCAAGGCTCTGGAATTCAGAAATTGGTTGTTTAAATGCCAAGTGTGTGGTCCTGTGTCTCCACTGGATCGTTCTCACATTTTAAAAAGCGGCTACATCTGTCGTTATGCCTGTGGTCTACAACGTTTCAAAATCGGTTAAGATTATAAAATGTGTATAGCAGGCTTATGAGAAGTAAAGACAACTTCATAGAATGACAGGAAAATCTTTGTCTGCTTGTCATGTGTCTGCATTCACTGAAAGGAGGCAGTTAGTCTAGCAAGCTTAGCTTAGTTGATACAAAATACAAAACCATTTAGTTGAGGACAGAAGCTGGAAGCAGAGAAACAGCTGTCATGGCTCTGTTTGTACAGGACAATGCTAATTATCAACACCACCATGCTGTATTTTTTCTGTTCTACCGTAAACAAATTTAATTTGCATAGTTTATTAGAATAAAATGGTAAAACTGTTTTCCAGGACACACACACGCACACCTACACAAAGTCTTGTCATCATAAGGCGTGTTTCCACCCAGCTGTTTTTATGTGGAATATAAATTAGAAAAAGGTTGGTGATATTTTAAAAATAAAATGTATCAAAGTGCATTGGAAACAGATTCAGTCTAGAAATTATGACATCCATACATAAGCTTGTGACTCTAATGTCCTGCAATTTTACTCGGATATACTAAAGATGGCAGCAGAAAAAAAATCAGACCTGAATGAAACACATAGTAACATGTTTTCATCATGTTTTCTTTATATTCCTTTGGCACCAACCATCAGTTTATATTTTATGGTAATGGCTTTAAAAATTGTTTCATCTTCATTTTTATTTTTTCCATTTAATGAAAAGCAGGTTTAAGTTTATTTTTCCGCTTTGCTCCCTGATGAGCCAGCGATGCTGCACATTTACAAATTGAGCTTAGGTTGCTGTTTCCCCTGTACCCTTATGCTAAGCTATATGCTAAATGCATCCTAGCCCCTGCTACATTACAAACACACAGACACGAGAGTTGTGTCCATCTTCTCCTCTCCCTCTGAAATATAACTTTATTTCTTTCATTAAATTATTTGTTTCTTAGTCAAATATATTATAATTATAATTTTGAAACAACAGATTTGACCGTGCACCTAAAGCTCCTCCCATCTGATGAAGGCTCTGAGCTGCTTTTAATTACATTGTGCTGTATATTGCAGGGATGCATCATGGGTGTGGATACAGACAAATCTTCGGCTGAGCACATGCTGTATGATCACTGAGGGCGTCTGTGATTTATTACATGCAGGTTTTCTGCTCAGACTTCTAGTGGCTCCCCTTCTACCAGTAAACCTGCAGCACAGACATCAGAACAAAGCGAGAGCCTCTCCTGCTTCCCTCCATAAGAACGTGTGTTCAACATATGTAGCTTTTCCTATAGCTCGCCGCAGCCCCTTCCAGCTTCACACAGGAAGCGCTGGAGGCACCGCCGTAGATTTCGATTGGTAATTAATATCAGCAGCAGGTTGGGAGAGGGCGTTTTCCTGTGGCAGATTGCTGTGTGTGTAGGCGCTCTCCCCAGAGAACACACTGCTCCGCTGGAACAGCTCCATCATATGCCCTCATGGAATCATTTACTCTTTATGAAGGCGACAAGGAGCATCCTCTCACCCAATAAAGGCTGGGAGATACCGTGGTGTCTGGATGAAAGCGGGGGGGGGGGGGCTCACATTATGACAGCTGTTTCCATAGCAATCCAAATATTGCAGCTAGGAAATTTGAGCTGAGGTGGGAGACGGGTGCCAAACAGCCGTCAGTCATTTCTTTTTTTCTTTTTTACCAGCCACCACCCACCCTCGAAGGAGGACTACTTTTATTTTTATATTTTGAAGTGAAAAATTCAATACGTTTAGTGAAGCCGTTCCCTTCCCCACCCACCTATTGGGCCCAACACCATTAATAACATAATAATACACAAATAGCAAAGTGTACAAGCAGCCAAGACGAGAGATTTTGCTGAGAGTGTGTAGTGTGTGAGTATGTGAGTGTGTGTGTGTGTGTGTGTGTGTGTGTGTGTATGTGTGTGTGTGTGTGTGTGTGTGAGTTACATGTTGGGGTTGGTTGGGTTAGTTTACAGGCAGGTCAGCGCGCAAGTCTAATGAAATCATGAAAGGTCTCCAGATTGTTTTGAACTGTGAAGATTGGTTCTGAGATGTGATTTGTTCCATGTGTATGTGTTCTTTGAGGACATTTAACCATTCTGTGATACTCTGTGTATTTTCTTGATTTCCAGTTTAAAGGGATAGTTCACCCAAAAATTTAAATTCACTCATTATCTACTCCCCACTATGCCGATGTACGGGAAGGGTGAAGTGTTTGAGTCCACAAAACCCTTTTGTTTCAAATGGTAAACTGCGTTGCAGACAAATCCATTTAGAAAAAAATAACAGAAAAAAACTGAAAAAGCCTCACCCTCCCATTTTCAATGATTGCCTACAGTGGTGGCTACAGACCTTGTGGCTCGAATGTATCACACATCCAGGTAAGGCGCTTTGATTTTCCTCCCTCCCCCAATGTGCGCTTTGATGACGCCAGTCCTCACCTCTTGCAGAGCGGTTGGCAGTCGTTGCTCGAGGGACGGATCGTCCCGTTGGAGCCCTGCTGGGTCCGGTTTGATGTCCGTGTGTTAAGTTAACGTTATCTGCGGATTATACTCTTGCTGTCACTCGGCTCCCCGCTGATTCTTATGCATCTCCTGCTGCAGTGCATTTGAGCT
This sequence comes from Pleuronectes platessa, assembly GCF_947347685.1. Classification (NCBI taxonomy): domain Eukaryota; kingdom Metazoa; phylum Chordata; class Actinopteri; order Pleuronectiformes; family Pleuronectidae; genus Pleuronectes; species Pleuronectes platessa. Next base: position 24,871,256 of record NC_070627.1, on the reverse strand, counting down.
CGCTGATGGCTCACATCCTCCTGCTGACAGAGGGGCTGCGCCTGGGCTAAGTGGTTTTTATATATATGGAATTACTTTAGCCTCTAAATTGTTGAAATCACAGAAAGTATAGGGGAATGTTTTGTGCCTTTAATAGGCTGCAGTCAAGTGTGCGGCCTGTGTCCAGCCAACACACAAGCTGCTGTTCGGGTTCTGGTTCTTTATATCTTTTACATTTTCATATTTTCCTTAGTTACTTTACTTAATATTGCTTTTTTCTGTTTCACTCCTTGTACATTTTATTTGTTTATAGTTTTTGTTCAGTTTCTTTAGTCTTTAGTGTTCTTCGTGCTTTCGGATTTTTACCTTTTAGTGTCGACGCTGTCTTGCAATGTTCTCAGTGTTGAGTCATCCCTTGTGTCGCTTAGAGTGACTTCCTCTACCGGCGTCAGTCATTTTACAAAAGAGGATCTGGGGGAATAAGTTTCACCTCACTTCACTTGATCATGAGCGTGCACGAGAGCGGCTGTCCGTTGCAGTTTATAGCATTTTGAGAACAGTGGGCAGAGACAGTCGATTCAGCTGGAGTGCAGGATCCATACTCTTGATCTGATATTCATTTCACCATCCTTTATTGTTGAAAATCAAAGAGTCGTCAGCACAGAGGAAGCCGTGCACGTTACAACTGTGCAATGAACATCAACACCAATTACACACCGAGGAAAGAGCACGGCGTCCAGCCAGAGTTCATCATGTGGAGGAGCCTTATCGTCAGATGCAAGACTTGAAAAATGCTGTTGACCGGGCATCGCGATGAAAGACATGAAGCACACAGGCCTGAGCTATTACTCTTCCTCTGTGGAGGAATTTACCATTAGATAATTATATTTGTCTGTGGTTGGATGCAACACAATGACTGTGTGATCATGCAAATAATTGCCTTTCCGCTTGCACTCGGGCAGATAGGTCCGACGGGCACGGCCCTATCAGATCCCCAGGAACACAAGAGGGAGCTCACATTTACACACATCGCTGTTTGTATACTAATTCATTACTGTGTGAATGGGTTCTGTGGATAAACAACATCATCAGTATGGGGGATGTCATACAGCGGCTTTATTAGAACAAGAAAACATGTCTGCTGCTCTGACCGGCCCTGCAGTCTGTATACCATTAGTGCGAGAGACTTGAAGGTGTGGATGATGCGCTGGTGTTACACTTGTTTTGCGGCCGCACTCCACTCTCTGGGGAGGCGCATAAGAAGGTAATAGAATCCAGCCCAGGGGACAACAGGGGTGTTATTTTGTCTGTTTCAATTAAATGTCCTCAGGAGCCATTCGAGGGGCCGATGACACGTTTGGTTTGTCGGGCAAACACTGGCCACGGGGGAGCGGGAGGGATTGGTAATAACCAGCTGAGTGGCTTTAAAAGGAGTGAACCACCTGATCAATAACTTCAGATCCAGAGCGCCATCTAATCAAAGCTCCCGCCCTCGGGCTAATTAAAAAGAAACAATGGAAATCAATAGAAATAATTCTTCACATTTGCCTCAGCGTCTTCACACTTTCTCTTTAATATCTGGAGAATTAGTCAGAGTGAAAATTAATACAACCTCCCGTTATCTGCAAAGATAAAAAAAAAAAAAAAATTCAATCACCAAACGTGTTAAATACAAACTTAATGTTAGCTGAAGTATTTCCTGGTCCTCTGTCTGCAATCCAATGCTGCTGTCTGCGTGCGATTCACACATTTGCATGAGATACTGCACATTGTGCTGTCGGAGCTGTCGTGACATTTCAAAGTGTGAAAAAACTGTGACATTTTCAGCCAGCGGCAAAATTATTTGAGCAATTAGTTGGAATAAGATCAGTTTCTTTGTCTTTTCTGAGCATTGACACCAGCGGTTGGAGGTTTTCGCAGAATGTAATTGTTACATCACAAGTTATTGTCTGTGCTAATAAACATGTAATCATGCTTCTGTCTTTCACATCATAAACTGTTTATCATTAGTTAAAACATGAAACAAAGTCTATTCAACACAAAAGAAATTGTGTGGTTCTGAGGGAGTTTTGTCAAATATATGAAAATAACTGATAAAAGCAGCAGAAACTGAGCAGCTCCTTCTTTCTTCTGTTGAATCTTCACTACGGAGAAAATAGAATCTGTGTTGTAACGTGGTTCCCAAGATGTAAAAACAAAAGGTCTTCAAAAGATTATGGCTGCTTACGCGCCAACATCCGGGAGTTCAATGTGAGTTATATCATCACACAGGGAAAGGTGCAGCCTCACTGTCTAGACTGCCAAAATAAACATGAATCCATCGCTGACGATTCCAGCTAGTGAAGATGAAAATGTCCACCATAGGGTCTTTTTTGACCTGGGAGTGAATCACAATTGTATCCTTTCCCATTACAGTCAGAAGCCAGAAGTAGATGTTGGTTGGTAGTTTGACCAGTGGAAAGGGGCCTAAGGGATACAAATGTGGTTATCTTTACCCCTGCCACTCATTTGAATTATTCTTTATTTTTCAACCTATGAGAAATCAACACTAAATATCTAAAAACCACCAGTCTTTGAAATCTCCCACAACCCCAGCTGCTTATCTTTTGACCCTAAATGGGTCAAAGAGACTGAGAAACTATCCAGTGAACATTTCTATCAAAACATGTATTTTTCAAAAAGACGAGTTAACACTGATATCAACCTCCAACACGAGCAGAGGAAATTAGGAGTCAGTTCACCTGATTAAAAAAACTAAATGAAGTTAGTTTGGAGGAGCTGGTGTATCCACAGCTTGTTCTTCTGCAATTCACAGCATGCTCCTGCGATGCTCATTTCCCACATCCCTCTCAGCAGGACGAGACATCCTGGATCTTGTTACTCGTCTGATGCAGACACATGATCTGAGATACTAGGGGGTCAGAGAGGGAGAGGGATCCACAGAGGCGTCGCCAGGAGGCCAGCAGCAGCCATTCAGGACGGGTCCTGTCACTTTGACAGAGAACAGAGAGGGCCATGTTGGTGTCAGCGGGGAGCCAGACACCCAGAGAAGCCCTGCTCCTCCGCCTCTCCCTCCACTGAGATCTCTCTTTTAATGGCCTTACCTCACCGTCTCCTCCTTTCACAGCCCTGCCCTGTACATCTCAGTCATTAATACTCCCGATCCCAACAGATGTAATCTGTGTAATTGTGTGTTGCTTTGATTAAAGCCCATTATTCCGCTAATAACATTAACGGTTAATAGTAGGAAATGAGTAAAGAGTTGAAATGAAATCATCAACGTGTTATTCAGAGAAGAAAAGAGAGCACAGTGAATGGAGGCTCAGAAAAAAACTTTTCTCCTTTTCCTTTGACTACGAAAAGAAATGGCTGGTTTAGTTGCCATGGCGATATAGGCTACGTGGAATTCAGGAAGTCAATTAGCAATCTGGCTGCATCTCATTAAATTGTTGTCTGGCAGCGGTGAGTAGTTGAGTTTGGGATTTATATTTTTTATCAGGGAGAATGACTCCTACAAGGATTCATGTATGTCTCATGCCGGGGTTTTCTTTAACGAGCAGCGGCCAGTTAACAATCCGTGCATCTGTGACCTGTCACCGGGGTGAAGGCTGACGACTCCGGGCTCCATTTTAACGCTCTAATGCCGCTATTGTAGATCTTCAATGAGGTATAATCAGGATGGACCACATGTGTTTGTCTCCGCTGCCTGTGCTGGAGCCAAAAGGTGCTGAAGGCTCGGGACGGTCACAAAAGGCCCTGCCGATAAATCTATCTGTGCAACAAAGTCCTCAAAAGAAACACACACCCACATGCACAGCCACACACAACCACACCCACACACACACAAACACACACACTGAGTCCTTTGGGATTTGCATGAGCCTCCAAAAATACTCTGAAGAAGTTGCTCGCTCTTCTGTCTCGGCTCTATTGTGTCTCTGAGGATCAAGGGTGGAGCGTAAAGAGTGAGCGGCAGCGCCACTGAACCAACCCCCAGACGCACCGGGGAGAGAGCGACTCCTGATATTGCGTTGTGTGAATTCCAAACAGCTTCACAGCAGCAGTAATGAAAAGCAAAATGGATTCACCAAAGGCAGAGCCGAGCGTATCACCAGCACCGGATATATCATAGCACGTATCAGGTCCCAATTATCTGGGACAATGCTAATGCATTATCTTTCCATTATCAGAGTCTTGACCAGGTTCATTGTAGGACCTGATGATTCCACCAGCAGATTCCATTCATTCCCTCATTCATTCATTTACGAACGGCTCCCGGCAGCAGTGACGCCTCTTGTCGTGGTGTCTGACAGGCAGATGACATCAGCGTGCCCTCCAGCAGCTCTGGGGACGTGGCAACTCTTCCTCATCAAGCAAAATAAAGGAGGACTTTGATGGTATCATCTCGGAGTCACAGCCCCCACACACGCAGTCCCTGTCACACGACAGGAGACTTCCATTTCCCAGTAATGGAGTTTCTGTCTCGCCTCTTTGTGTTCACATGAAGCTCTGATGAAGTCCCCCCCCCCCCCCCCCCCCCCTCACCACCAAACCCCTTCACCCCAACTCTATATAGAACAGCAGCCCTAACTGTGGCTGTGTCTTCTTATTTCCCACCTCAGTACACATGATGAATATTTATTGGAAAAATTAGTAGCACAGTTTGCAGAATATAAGTATTGCAACATGGCTGACTATTTTTCTAGTACAATTAAAATGACAGTGAAACCATGTAGTTATTGGATAATTAATTGAGAGCATGTTGATGTAACCTAATTCTATAAACACATTTCATTTTCAGACATCATCTGTATGCGTACGTTTTCAGTATAAAACAAATACATTGATGAGATCAGTGGAAATAAAGAAGTTGATTTGTGAAATGCAAGAACTCATTACAATTCAACTCGTTATTTTGATATGTTAAGCTGCTTACTATGGGAACTTGTGAGTCTGTGGTCGTGACAGGAATGTGTGTGCATGGCATGATTGGCTTTCAAGTGGTTAAGTTGGCAACAGCGACTACACGCTGTACTGTTGGAGTCTAGAAGCCACAAATGAGGCTAAAGATTTAGCAAGCTAGCAGGTGGTTAACATATTGCACTAAAGGAAATGGTGCGGCTGTTGTTAATCAATACTTTCCTCAGCCCTATCATTACATTTAGATGAAAACTTACCGTCCAAACGAAACAATTAACTTCCGTCGTTAAAAAACTTTTCTGAAGACATTAGGAAACAATTAACTACCATAGACTGGATTTAAAGATTGATAACATCTCAGCTCCCTAAAGTGGAGCCACATTTTCTTGATTGCCCCCTGGTGGCTGGCTGCAGTAAAGGACATAGACCCCGTCTCCTCCGAGTTAGTGGATGGGCCATTCGGCAAATCTAAAAGTCAAACTCTCATCAATTACATTTTTTTTTTAAGACATTTTCTTCCACCTGGCTGGCTAACCAGTGAGGAGGTGGCTGGGAGCTCAGTTTCACTCAGCATTTAATTGAAGGGGCCACTGTTTGTAGTCGTCATGCCTTTTCACAAAGTTGTGTGTTTTTGTGGAAATTATTTTAACTCAAAATGTGACAGAAGCAGTATGAGAAATCTTGGAGGTGCAGACCCACTGACACTGTTAACACCATGGACCCCTGAATGCATCGAAATAAAAATATATTTTCATATTTAAAGCAGTGTGTAATATTGCAAGCAGTTTTAAAGAGGTGTCAGTGTCAGTGTCAGTAGGTTATTATCCTGTTTACTGTACAAGAGGAGATAATTAGCAGAAATCAAGTGCTTATATGTATGCTGTGTTTTATCTGTTTATCTATTCTTTTCAAATGTATTGAGCTCCTTGTTTTGCTCCTAGGTTTCTGCCTGTATGTACTGTCTGGAGTTCAGACCTGCTCTAAACATTAAAACAGGTGAAGGGCTGGTTTCATTAATCTCTTTTTATTTGTGGAGCAGCATACATGGATATTATTCACATAATGTTAGGTGCTAATGTGACCTCGGTTGTAGGTGACAAATAAGCAGAAAATGCTTGATAGTAAATCACAATTTCTGAAGAAAAAACGTTGTGAAATCTGCTGCACTGTGCACATGTCACACCAGTGAACATGTTCTGTCACACGAAAGATGGGTCAGCCTTTTGTGTCTGATTGCTGTTCTCAGCTAACCTTCCTTCTTCCTGTAAACCATAAGTCAGAAGTGACACCAAAGGACAACAGAATGTAAAACACAAGTTCAGTATTTACAATGCAATACTAAACAATGGTTTAACATGTCAAGTGCTTCACATGCAGCTTCAGTCATAGGAATATATTCGCAGAGGTTCTCATGTCAACGTTGTCGACACATTGGTCCTGACATGGCTGCTCTGTAAACACATGGGAGAGCTGTGGTCTGTCCGATTGAGAAGCCCTGGAATGTTCAGGGGTTTATGATCTATGGACTATAATCGCTGCTTGACACTCACGAGAGGAGCATTTATTAGACATTATGATAATAACTTTATGTTTCTATAACATTACATCTTATTTATATTATGCAGTACTTCAAAAACTTAAATATTAAGTATACAAACATCTGTCTTACTGTTTGAAAATATAAATCTACAAATAATAAATGACCACTGATAAAACTGTACAACATAATGAAGCATTTCATTTTGTCACACCACTTTGTCTTCACTTCTTTTTATAAATGAAATGAATACTATGCACTCTGTGGTGCCCGTGTCCAGCCTGCCCTAACAAGTGTCAGGCTTTGATAAGTAGATCTACATTTGCCCTGTGCTAATCATTTGTGTCACGGTGTGACCTCGCATCACTGAGATCAGTGATGTGCTCCGGGATTAATGTGGAGCTCGCGACTTTGTCAAACATAATCTTAATCCTTAAAACATAATGTGAGTGGAGGGGGGGTTGTGGGGGGAAGATAACTTCAGATGTCTCTTCTGTGGTCAGTGACTTTCACAAATTGATTCATAGACTCAGATCCATAGAAATCAAAGACTTGAGAGTGCAGGCTCTTCTTCTTAACCATAACACTGCTTGTAAAAGTTGTGCTCTGCTGCCCCCTCTTGGTAAAATGAAGACTTACATTTCTAATCAAATCACCCCAGGATTTACCTTTTAGTTTTTGTTGTTGTCTCAGTCGCCCTCTTCTGGGTGTATTTGTTACTACATATGTACAAAATTACAACCTTGCTCTTGCACATCGAGCATCATCAACAATCAATACATTTCATCTGGCCTGGTAGAGTAAAGATGGATGTTTGTACGGTTCATTTGAACATTCTGATCTAAAACGTATCACTTTGCTGCCAAATGCCTGACAGTGATGAACTATTATCATTTATTAACACCTGCCCACAGAGGGTAAAGAGGGGGCTCTCATCATCGAAAATGGTGATGTTTTTTAATTCAATATTCCTTTTAAGCTCCTCTCGACTTTGAGCTCCCCTTGCCACTGGGGTATCCCATTATTTCCCAGCACAATTTTCACTTGAATGTATAATTAAAGTCCCTTTTTTTCCCACTGTGTCAGCAGGAGGCATTACACAGGGTCAATAGCCTGCTGATTTAACACCAGGGAGATGAATCCAGAGAGCCCCTCGTATTCACGCCCTTGAGCAAGGTTCTTGTCCTTAATTGCCCCAGTAAAAATACAGTTGTTCCAATGTGCTCCTGTATATATAAAACACACCATATTTCATAAAGAGTTATGTGCAGAGATCGTTATTAAAAGAACTCCAGCAGCAGTATTATCCTACTTTATGGCAGCAATAACATAAAGAAGTCTATTTTTCCCAGCGCAGCCATATGCAAAGTAGGGCTGGTCAGTGATTACTTAGTAATTCATCCTGTTATATATAAACTTCTGGCACACAGTTCAGTCCAGAGGGAGGAACGGGGCATAAAAAGCATACAGGGCTGTGTGCTGACTGTTTGGATTCTTCTAACAGGAGAGAAAATAATGTTGCACTTAACATTCTTCCCCTGAGGTGCTGGAGGAGAAAACACTGTCTGAAGCCGAGCTGGGGATACAGACATGTATGTAAATCCACTCCTCCGCAGCGCCGCCGCTTATTCCCATGGAGGAGATCTCTGAACTCTGCTCGCACCCACAGCAACTTCACACCAGTGCGGCCTCCTGCCATGTGTCAACGCCAGTCTAATCTCACACCCCACACCAGCTTCCCACCAGCCTCCCAATTTGGCCTCCGTCGCACCGTGCAAGCATCCACCACTCTGGCTGATGCCGAGTGGAGCATGCAGGTTATCAAGCACGACACAGACGGCTCTTCTTCTCGCAGCGAAAGTACTGAAATATAACTCATCCTGAATTGATAAGTGAAGCAGACTGTATACCCCCCCCCCCCCCCCCCCCCACTCCGACTGTGTTCAACAGAAACTGCATTTCACTGTTTGCAGTGTTTGCTCTTTTCAGCGGCTCTTTCCCACATCTGTTTCTCTTTTTTCTTCATTTCTATGTTGGCTCTTGAAAATCAAGAAGCACACTAGCTCCAGTATCGGCTCTGGAGACTGTGTTGCTCTTCACACCCCTCTTTGCCAAAGTGGTTTGAACAGAGCAGCAGACAGTGCTGTCCTCGCTCCCGCACTGTGTTTGTGAACCGCCCAGCTCTTGCTTGAGGAGTTATTGATGCTGTACTTTCCGCCTTAATGCTCATACTTACACTCTTGCTGGTATTCTGTATAAATAGGCACTCTAACCTATCACCACAGGCATCACAAGGCTGCTTGACGTTATTTGAGCATGTTTATATATTATTTTGCACTGAATACATTTTAGGTAGTGAGAATGGAAACAAGAGTTTAACTGGAAAAACAGGTCAGTGGTGGCATATCCATTTATTCAATATATATTCTCATTTTATGCTGCTTGATACACTAGAATTTAGAGGGAAATATTGTACTTTAACATTGTACGTTTAGCAATAGTTCATATTTACTGTACACATTTAGATCTTGTATCTTGCAAAAGCAACAGGATACTTTCTAGAATATGATTATAATTTATAAAAAATGTTGTGTATTTATTAAGCTACTCCAATGCTGTTTTGAATTGCACCTGGAGATTTGCTGCCCCGTGATGTATTTTTTCCTTGAATCTTCTGTCGGTGCAGCTTGAGATGCGGATCTACTGCAGGAAATAAAAATATATTATTTTACAGTCCCTGTGGAATCCTCCCTGTGGAAAAACCAAACACCAGGTGTTTAAAAAATAAAGAAATAAACATGAAACTTTTTATCAATCCTCACATGCACAGTATTCTGGCTGTAAAAAGACAAACTTGACTTAAGTTGTTTGTGTGCCCGGGTGATGTGAGAGTCAGCGAATCTCAACCTTTGGATCAAATGAGAACAGCTTGTTTGGCTGGAGGGTTATTTGTAAGATCTGTGGTCAGGAGAGACGGCCAGCCAGAATAGTTGCTGGGCTTTGGCCACACAGATTATTTTAAAGACTGAAATTGTGGATAAGATGAACTGCATCCTCACAAAAACAGTACTGACTATGAATCACATTACAGCTTTACAATATAGACCACATAGGGACATATTTTATGTTAGTTATTAAGATATATATTCAGATCTGTTTCTTAAGCATGCAAAAGGATCTTGTTCCTGTTTTCCTCCTGAGAGAAACATACTGGAATTAAATGAAACTGCAGCAGCCAGTCCCCGAGTGCTGCAGGCAACAAGAAGGCTGCAGGATGCGGTCTGCCCTGGAAGACGGTTCAGTCAGCCTTGTAAAGAAACTGAGGCTTGGTTGAATAACAACATGTGTCCACAATCTGCACGTGGACAAACACGGCTGCTGCTTCTGCCGCTGAAAATATTTAATTAAAGCGCGGGAGCACATTGGCCACCTTATTTTAGCCTTGCTAATAAGCCCGACAGAGTTCCCAATTATTACAACTGTCAAGACCACTTCTCAAGGGCTACAATCTTCTTCTTTTTTTTCAAATGCAAAACGTGAGCAGCAGAAGGGCTTATTTGATTAATCGGTGCAGCCAGTGTAAAGTGTGTGGCGGGCCCTGAGGGAGCAGGGCAGCGGGTAGAGAGCAGGCAGGCTGGCTGAAGAAGCACCTAGGACGTCTGTTGACAGTCCCCAGCCTCATTAGAGGGCTAGTCAGAGGTGGCTATTTGCAGTGCAGTCTGCTGGAATGCGTCTCCACTGAATCACTGGAAGGGCTCTGAAGCCTGCTGGTGCGTTGTAGCCATGTCAGGCTGAGAGCAGAGCCAAAGTCTGTTTGTACCGCTGCACTGTTTTGACATTAATTATCCTCCCAGAGCCTGCAGGCTGGAGCTCATGGCCGGCTATCGGGAAATTGCTCTACGCTGGTGTCTTTCATTTCCGATGTTCGTTTTATAAACTGTTCCTTGGAACAATTTTCTTGCAGCTTTGATGTTGGTATTGTCTATCCAGGGAATTTCCACTTCGATTTAACTTCTTCAATTCACCTTCAATTCAATGTGTTGTTTTTCTGTAGAAATCCCAAATTCAAATTATTGTGCAATATTTGACCACCTACATCTGCTGTGATGAAGCCTAGTCAGGATTTATTCTATTGTGAAAGCCTACAACATGACCTTTGACCTCTTCACTTCCGCTCAGCTAATTGTAACTACTGACACTTTGCTACATTTAAAAAACAAACAAACAACTAAAGCATGAGGATTAGGAGGACATAATACATTGGATGTGAGTGACTGTGTTTAGTCACGGATGATGGGCCGAGGACATGGGTCGTTTGTTAATGGGTCAAAGCCGGTCCAGACTTGACTTTGAGATCATTTGTTTGTGCAATCTGCTGCGGCTTTGAAAACAGCTTTGATTCTAGGCTACAGTATAAATGTGACCATATCTTCACTAGGGATGCGATGCAGGTTGACACAGGCCTCTAAGAAGAGTGAATGTGACTGAGCACAGCAAACACCAGCAGCTGTAGAGTACAGTGCTGTACAACACTTGCCGGGCTCCTCTCTACCAGAATTGGGTTGAGTCTGTGCACCACTGGTGACAACCTGCAGCTCAGGTAATGTGAAATAATACTGACAGAGCAATAACATTTCCACCCTCCCTAAACGGCTGCAGTGGGAGCGAGGTACATCCAGAGGAGCAGACGGGATGGTGAAAGCGGCACTTGGGTACTTATTTATCTCAGACTTCAATAAAATGAGTAGAAATAAGCCGTGCCCCCCTCGTACTCTCAGTTTAACTGCAGCGAAGACAAATTAATGCGGCTTTACCTGGGAGGAGACACATCACCAGTGAATAACCTGTTGCGGGATAAAAGTACTGTAAAGCGTCGAGAGCCCGGCGCTCTTTTTCCTCCCTTTTTTCTTGAAAAATTGTGTTGTGATGCTCCCAGATTGCAAGAGTGAATTCAACAATGCCTCAGCGCTCCCCGGAGAGAGAAACATTAGACTATTTACAGCCCCGCGCTCCGTCCCAGGGAGCGGCTTGAAAAACAACCCGTGTCACTCGCCAACGGGATGTAGGGGCCAAAGTGATTGGGATGCACGGCGCAATTATCAGAGCAAGGCGACACGCAGAGGCAGCTGTAAGAGTTCTCCACAGCCTCCTCGAGGAGCACCACATCCGCACAATGATGTAGAGGTACGCAAAACACTGCACTCCAATTGGTGGAGTAGCATGAGCAAGTGTGTTGTATATCCAACAGCACAGTCAACGTTAACCTTGTGGACACACTCCCTACTTTCATTGCTTTATGAAGGATTTCATTTGAAAGCACACTGAATAAACAAGGCTAATAAAATAAACAAGATGTTAAGGGTAACTGTAAAAATAGAAAGCAGCTTTAAGAGAGAATAGCTTCTATAAATCAAGCCCCTCGGACAGAAGCATAAATATGCGGCAGTGACATAAAAATGGCTGAAGTAACTGTATTTATTATTAAGGACTTTGTGCAGCTGCGTTAAAGCTTTTATTTTAATTTTATTTGTACGAACATTCTAAGCATATTTAAAGCTGCACCACTCAATGTATTTGTGTATTAAGAAATGGGTGAAATGACTGTAAAGGGAAAGGGGCCAGTGACAGTACCACCACCCACAGCACCACTGAGCACTCAGCTCATCTTTCAGCAAAAACATCTCAGTTTCATTTTTATTTACTCCTTCAAATGACAAATATACAGAAACAGAAACAGTCGGATTTACCAATTTTACTGCAGGTTTACATCACAGACTGTAAATAATGATTGGACGACATGCCTCCACATCCTGCTATTGCACAAAAACAAAGGCAAAATATCCCAAATGCTGATGTATGAGCTCGACCAATCACAAGTCAGTCTCAGTTGTCAATCATGATGTTTCAGCCTGTTTTTAAAGCATCAAATAATTATTGAAAACAAAACCATTCTGAGAAATGTAGTCTTGAAGATACATCAATGTGATAAAAACAAGGTTGAATAACAGAAACCATCTTTGTATATTGTCTTTGTGTTGTTGGATTGACCCATGTCCGACCCATGGAGTGTATAAGAAGAGGAACTGCTTGCCCCACACTTCCCACTACTGCAATAAAATGAAGACAAAGTTTGGAGCCAGGATCTGCACAGTAGTGATTGTGAAATGGAAAAACAATATTACTAATTTGACTTTTTTAGTTAGGTCCATCTCATACATTAAGAGGAGGCTAGGTATATGACCTATACTGCAGCCAGCCACCAGGTGGCAATAGTGATGTTTTGGCTTCACTTTTGGGAGCTGTCATCTCATGTGTCTTTATATACAGTCTATGGTGAGAGTGGGATGAGTGGCCCTCCATTACAGCGAGATAATGCATCATTAATAAATAACCAATCTTAGCCCAGTATATACAAACTGACCTTACCCTGGATTGAGTTGTTGAAGCTGCTGCAGCCTCAGCATCACAACCTCAGTCAAATCCTCACACTCGTCCTCTCATGCTTTGCTGTTACTAATCAACACTTTGAACAGTTGAGTGTCATGTTATCTCACGGCTGTTTTTGAGTTTTCAGAGCCAACAAAGGAGAAATTTAAGTCCGTCTCTTTCTGTCAGTGTGTGTCTGTGGTGAGAATAATGATGGACGTTGTCAGATGCAGTTCAACCCGCTCGGAAAGGATTTTTCTTATATTTCCGGAGGTTATGCGCTTTTGGTTTTGCAGTCTCTCACATATCCTGCAGCCTCCTCTACCTTCCTGTGTTTCATGAGTGCCGGAAAAACAAAGAGAATAGACAAAGACAGGGGGGCGGGGGGGGGCGGGGGGGCTCCAGGAGGCTCCAAGCTGCACATCGATGTTTCAACCAGGTTTTCCAGCTATGGCTGTCAAAAGGCAAAACCTGTAGTGTGAGAGTCCACCTACATCATCGCACTGCACTGCAGCGAACAAACAGACTGAGCTATGAGGCTTGTACATGCTACACTGAAGCAGGGATATTGCTCTGGAGCTGTATGAACTTCCCATAATGCCCTTGGCCTGTGTCTCCTGATTTAGTATTGATGCAAACAGCATTATTAGCATCATTACTATCCATTATTACTAAACCAGTGGCCAAAGCAGACACCACAATGTACGGCAGCAGCATTCAACGTTCCTAAGATGTTGCCCGGCTGTAGCGGATCATGCTCGTGTGCACATATCAATGTGTCAAGCCCCTTGTCCTTGAGTCACACCCAGGAACTAATTTGTAGCTGGTGAGGAGCGTGCAGCCGGAGCCGCAAACACACCAATTAAACTGACATTCAGCTCTCTGCTCACTTGTATTTCAAAAAACAAGAGGGCCATTGCTCCACCGCCCGACGAGAGGGGGTTCACGTGTGAAATCCCCGGGTCCCTAAGAGAGAGCAGAGGCAATAATTACTGGCCAACACATTTGATTTATTGTAGCTCCACATTCCCGTGGCGTGGTTATAAAATACTCCCAAGACCTGCTTGGATGTGATGCAAAGGAGCAGCATCATCCCACATATATATACACACTGGTGGGGCAGCGTGCTGTGTTTCTGGCTTCATATTACGACATGAATATTTAATCTTGCTTTGGGTTTACCAAAACTAGATACGAATGAACTCTGGTCGGGTTCAAAGAATATTTCATAATGTATTCAAGAGATCATCGATGCAAATTCTCCTCCGTCTTTTTTTGTGAGCTGAGTATCAAATAGAAAGTGAGAGGAAGGGCTCGTCTTGAGACAGACAGATTGACGACATTATTGGGGAACTGAGAAGGGAAAGGGATTGGAGACAAACCTGATATCCCTCTGAACCCTGTGATTGAGTCCCTTGCTGGCACATGCTGAAGGCTGAGCCACTCACAAGCTTTAAATATCAGCCAGTCAATACGGTGTCGAAATAATGAAATAAAGCCGCAGCGGAGAATTTGTGTTAACACGGAGAAGCAAGGCAATGTCATTTTGAAAACATGAAACAGTGTGTGGCGAGGCCTGATGCGGTCTAATTTGAGATCGCTTTTAAAAATCTGTTTTTAGCGGAAATCTTCCACGAGGTCAGATCACAAATCTCTTAAAGAGCTGTGTGCTTGAATCAAACCTCAGGGAGACATGGTTCTCGACCCTAAACTACAACACATAAACATACAGTGTTTCCATTCATAACAGGCCCAATTCACATTGTACACATGGCATTTGTAAAGCGGACATTTGTGTAACGTGGCTTACAAAGCGTTAACATTTCCTAATGGGATATACATGCTGTAATCATGTAAAGGTTAGAACAGACCTGATCCATCAGGCGGCCTCACAGCTTGAGCTCTGCAGTGGCTGGTTTACTTTTAGTTCATGATTTGTAAGAACCTGAATATTTAATGCATATTACCCAATGAAAAAGGGCTTAGAGGTTTTACACATGGAATGAAACCTCTGGGTCTCCTCTCTCTTTGTCACCTACCAATGCATTTTACACTGGATTATGAATAAGTAGTTCACTTTCAAATGAAGGAATGTCTCTGCTCTCTGTGTAACGTCTTTGAGTCATTAACCTGTATATTCTGTGAGAGCAACTAATGTGTAGTTTGTTATATACATGATATATTTGATGTGTGTAATTATAATATAATTGTCTTTTTTTTTTGCATGTGTAAATGTCAAACAATTTCCCCCAGTGATAGTTACTTTAATTGAAGGACTACTGAAAGGATTTCCATGAGACATAATGAAGGGCTGAGGCCTCATCCAAGGAAAAACCTAAATATTTTTTAGGAGCAGAACCAATAAATATATAATAAGTGTTTCCTTTTTTCCACATTCTTTAACATAACGAAATAGGAGCTTAGCCTTAGTGGAGGTTTGTTCTATGCAAATGCTCCTCTAGTTAGTTAATTAATAAGAGCTGTAAGAGAGTATAAGAGAGTTAGTGTTTAGTGCAAGATGGTAGCACACATACTCAGAATATTTTGGCATAACTTTCTTATGGTGGAAAAACGTGGAGAAGCACCGTAACACAGGTTGATGTAAAAGTGTGTCCACCATACACTGAAAACTTTTTTTTAAATTTCCTCAGGCTTTCCAAGTTGCTTTATAGACTTCAGACATAGACTTTTATGAGTTGGACAATGATGTGGTTTTCTTTTGATGACTCCTGTTTGTAGATCCTCTTTGTACATATGTCTAAGCTGAACAGTGAAAGGTTGCAGCTCCACTGCATCCCCTCCAAGTTATGTTGCTTTGTCTGCTTGACCAGCAGACGTACAGCTTTCACTGGAAAAATGGTTTGTACTCACAGATCCTATCCTGACCACCACAGTGCCCATTTATGTAAGAATAATGACATTTTGGATAGAGGCCATTTTAAGCTGGGAGAATTTTCATGTCTTTTTCTAACCATCTCTGCTCTGCAGGCTCTGCAGGAATTTGTCATTCACAGAGAAATTCATAATGACAATTCTTAGCCTGCCTTATAAGTCTCTAAGGATTATGTGTTTAGAGTTTTTTTCTATTTAGTGCATTAACGTTTGAAGAGCTCTTTGACCTGTATTTGTTGCTGGGTTTGTAGCTCAACAAATATTGAATCTGCTCAAGGTTTTCACAGTGTCTTCACGATGCATTTTGACTCAAAAGCCAGAATGTTAATAAACAGTACACATCACTTCATACAAATATGTTATTTCGAAATATAAAATGTGCTCATGGTGACTACAGTGTTACATAATGTGACATTTCTGTTAAAAACACAGAAAGTCCACAGTTCGCTGATGCTGGGTGGAGGTCTTGAGTCAAAGTCCTGCATTGTATGAAGTACAGCTCTACATTCCCTCGAAAACTCTTCCTTGTGAACGCAATCCAGGCAGCAGTAACATTTGTCAGCACAAAATAGTTAGAAAAACAATTTAGCAGCATATAAATGTTGTTTCTATGAGACAGGGTTCAGCGAAGAAAGACAGACTTCCTTCAGAAATGATCCAGCTGTCAGATTTGTAAGAATAATGTGAAGAAAGATTTATCTCTGTGTTCCCTCTAAATGTCCGATTACATTTTTCTGCAGCACAGTTAACGATTTCACAAGTTAGCATTGTAACACCTGTTTTTGACAACAAATTGTTTTTCAACCCTTCCATATTTAAATCAAGCACCCAGAGACTGTATCTGTGCTTACAATCAAATTATCCACAATCTTCAAATCATAGCTTCAACATGGATGTATGCCTTCTTCATTCAGTGCAGTTTATGTCTACATATTTTATTTTCCAGATTCATATGAGGGCACTGTGACCTCTGACCTTTGACCACCAAAATCGAATCAGCACATGTTCTAGTCCAAGCGGACGTGCCAAATTTGAATACATTCCTGAGATTATGCATTCACAAGACCAAATGCCTGACATTGACCAACTCATTATATTGAGCTCATTTTTGAGTCCAGGGGAATGTTTGTAACACATTTTGAAATAATTACTTTGAAGTTTTTCTGAGATATGATGTTCACAAGGCAAAAATGTTTTGAGATGGCATAGTGACCTGGACCTTTGACCTTGAAGTCCAGCGGAACGTTTGTACCTAATTTGAAGAAATTCCTTCAAGGGGTTCTTAAAATATTCTCACATTAGCAGGACAATTGGACATATGGACGGACAACCCCAACAGCCATTTTAAAAACGTACACATTTTTTGCTATGTGAACATATGCTTACATAGCAAAAATCAAACAATCAAACACCTGTGTGTCAGTTTAATGATCAAAGCTTCCTGTCATGATAAAAAAAAAAATTCGGAATAAGATGAAAAATACGTCTTTACAACATGAAAGTGATGCATCTTGTTAGGACGGGAAAAAGGTCTTGATGTGACATGAAGAGGATATGTCAGAGTTCAAAGGACAGTACGATCACTCAGCCTTGTACTTCTTTATTCTCTTCTTTGGCAACAAAAACACAAAGTTGGACAAAAAAGGCAAATGGCATATCCTGTGTTTGCATTTAAATTACAGTGTGTCATTTTAGTCGAAGCCTTGTACGGGTTTGTGGTCAGTTCAGGCCCTTCCTCCCTAACGAGGAAGCGATGACCACAGTGCATAAATAGGCACTCGATGTCGGGCGAAAGCTCTGTGCTGATTCAAATTCCTTCAGCGCTACAATATAATTCAGCTTTCATGGCGACTTAAGGTTCTGGAGCGTGCACATTTCCGTCGGTGCTCATGTGAGGTTATTATGACGACGTGGATTCTTCCTTTCTTTTTTGGGGTTTCAGAGCAGATTGTTCTCTCTCTGTCTCTGACAAATTTCCTCTTGCACCTGTCTTCTTTTCTACCACCTCAGGTTTACAGAGAATAATAACAGCTGTCATCCATTTTGAGCTGAACCATCGCAGCAGAGCGACTTCACATCTCGAGATGCCGACGTGTCCTTGATTGAGCGAGACCGGAGAGATCGAGTGATGGGATTCTTCAGAGGGTTTTGATGTAGAAACCTAATGGGCTGCACTGTCTCGTTTTGTGTTTCTTTTATAAACTGGAGGCTGTGAAGCGAATGAGAGACAACAAAAGTGAAGGGGTATTATTGTGATACAATCAAGCTTTGATTACTGTACCATTTTGTCCCAAACATCAAGTGGAAGGTGTCCTCACTGCAGGCTTGACTGTCAGCAACACACAATATGTTTGTTGTGCGATTGTTTTCCCCAGGGCGCAGCTCAGTCTCTTCAGTGCCTGCCTCTAGAGCTCTCCATCCTCATAAAGACCAGACAACATCTTAATAAAGGAGAGATGACCTTTCCCTCAGTGTTGAGTGCATCATCTGGGCTCTACACACCTCAGCACACAGTGTTTTTGGCCTGGTGTCTGTGATATTATGAGGATGCTTAATTTGCTGCTGATCGGGGTGGTGCAGGGTGCAGATGCATTGGCCTCAGGAGCACAGCTCGCCCCTGCAGGTGTGGTGCGCTCGATGCAGTACATTTACTGTCACATAGCCTCTTTAAAGGCTTAAGTGCAGACTATAAAAATAACATTACAGTGTTTGCTTTATAAGCACCTAGAGTATTAAATGTGCTCGTGCTGGTGTTAAGTAGCCACAGTTCACTTTTATTGAGAAAGAGCTCAGTCTAATAATCAATATGCATCATGGGATGACCTCGCCCAGTAAACGCCCAGATCACCTAAAAGACTGATTCTCTGAGATTGTTAATAACATTTAAATGTGTAATAGGAAACATTTGTCATGGTTGTTTTTATTATTGATTTTCATATTTGCAACCTTACTCAGGAGGATTAAAAGTGAGTAGTAAGTATCATAGCAAATGTGTTCAGTGACAATAATCCTGACAAACAGATACAATCTCAATACAATATATATATACATATATATAAATATAAACAACATTTGATCCCTATATCATTTTCATTGAAAATAAACCAGGTAGGATGAGCCAAAGTTTACTCTTCACCATAGACATTAAAAAGTGACAGTATGTTGTAGAACTGTTTTTTACATTACATGTCATTTAGCTGACGCTTTTGTCCAAAGCGACTTACATTTGTTTAGTACACTCAACATTTATGAGGGGCCGTTTTGAGATGTTTTCATATAATTAAGGATTTAAATGCATCTTGTGTTATAATCAAACAACTACATCTTAACAACAAACCAGTGTTCATATAATTTTATTTTAAAAGTGTTGGTTGGGCATTAAAGGGAAATTACTTTGAGTGTATCTGAGCTGTGTATCATGTGTTGTTTCGTTTCATAAGGACTTGAATATCACTGCCCATTATGTTCTGTTACAGTTTTTAAATGTTGCAGCAGATTTGAGGCATACAGCTGCTGTTTCAGTCAAGTTACAATATTTTTAACTACTTCCCCGTGTTGCCTTAGAAGTTTAGTTCCCAAGTTCCTTCTTGACCTTAGCAACTCCAAAACCTAAACCCAACTCCAATGCTCCACATGGACACTTTTACTGACAGAGTCCTTATCTTTTTATGGAAACATTGGAAATTTAAGAATCTACAATTCAATGAGAGCTTGGCAACAGCTAGGATGAGAGCCATGTCAAGAGATGGAAATCTCCAGCAACAAGTTGGATTCTGAATGGACCTTGAGTTTGTCTTTCTGACAGCTGTTTTCAGGGCAAACTCTTAAATAATCATAATCATAATAATCACAATATCATAAAAACTTTATTAAACACTTGTCTTAATGTTAGTGCTTAGCAACAAGAAGTAAAACAAAACACATACATAAACCGGACAAGGCTGCTGTCCAAGGACATTGGCCACATAAGAGATAAAGTAAAAATTACTGAAACGAAAATAAAATGAGAAAACTAAATAAAAAAAATGCTAATCAAACAATCCCAAGAGCTTTCAAACGGAGATTTGAAAAAAATTGAAAGTAAAGAAGTATGTCTGGTCTCAATGAGCAGAGTTTTTATATTTGGGGCCTCTAACGAAAGGTTAGTGCAGACCAAAGATCATGATCTGTGGTTACTTTAATTTGGCAAAACTTCTGATCCTTTCATTCCCTAATCATCACTCCTGTATTGTTTCTACACTCAAATATAAGTGTGGAAAAAGTTGTGTAGGAGTGGTTTGCGTCCATTTTGTCTCTGTGGCGGCAGGTTTCACATTATTGAGGACATGTGATCGAGCTTTTGTTTATTTGTGCAGCTGAAATAAAACACGATCCCACATGAAGTGTAATATTTATATATAAATAATGAAGTAAATGGGATGTACCTGGGTTAACGTTTAAGAGTGAAGTGAAGTGTTCAGAGGCAACAGAGCCTTTGATCCTAAAGTCCAGGTTTTTTTAACATAACTTTTCATACACAGTAAATTAGATGGGGAAGTGATGACTTGATGTGATGTGCGATGAACATTAGTTCTGGACGTTAATAACATATCTGCCGTTTGAGACAGACATGTAGGTGAACGGTGGGAAGAGATGTGGTGGTAATCCTCACCGGCAGATGTGTTTGTCAAAACAAACTGTCGGCATTTGAATGAAGTCTGGTTCATGTTGTTTAAAGGGCTCAGTTAAGACACCCAGCAGCAGCAGCACTCCTGCTCATACACAGTGTATAATTAGAGAATGAGCACAGATGCGGCCAAGACTGAAATTAATATCTCACTTTCAATGAAGAAACTCTCGTTGATTGAATTTATGATAGTGCTCATGTTGTTGTTTACGCATTAGCCGCCGTAGTTAGGAGGACAAAATGCATCGCTGCTCTTACGATTGTAATTATTCCTTTATTCTACTCATCCTGTTAATTGCCTACACTCAAAGTCATTCTGACAGCTGCGGCACCATCACACAACATGCAGCACAATGTTTAAGTATTCCTTCTAAGATGCAATCAGGAGTGTGTGTGTGTGTGTGTCAGTGTGTGTGTGTGTGTGTGGGGGGGGGGGGTGTCATTATCATTTTTTAAACTGATTATTTGTAATTTACAGTTTCTATAGCAGAGTAAACAGACTGCAACCATGTAAACGGAGGACAATTCAAAGACAGGAGCCACATTCCACTGCACAACCACATTTTACCAACCCAAGACAACAAAAAAGCATAAAACACACACTACACAATGGTAGAGTTCTGTTCCTTATTCATATATTGCAGTACAATATTCAATACGTTGAACGATTTCTCCACACTGTCCTCTTAACATGTACATGTTATACCTTCTCGAATCTCGATTCAGAGTGAGGGATAGACTCAAATTTCCACAATATCAAAAATACATTCCTTGGCATTTACCAAGCCACATACAGACACTGTGCTGATGTCATGGTCCAAGTTCTGCACCAGAGAAGAACACCAATGTAACCCTTCTTCCGGGTCCGGAGATAAACTGCTTTCAAATACATCAGAAATTGAAACAGGAAACAGCAGGGAGTTTTGATCACGTCCAAAAATGATGTGCGCCAGTGTCCTACTGTCCCCTGACACCTGTCTCACAAAGGGCAGGGGAAAGTTGTGCTGTCTAACTTTAGCGCAATGGAGTCTGTATATTATTTTAAATTGGATTGAAGTTGCACTCTGGAATTAATAGAGCAAGACTTCACTCTATTAAGGGTTTTGCCCCAGATGTCTCCATCGGCGTGCAGCTCTGCTTCTCAACTGTTGATACTTAATACAACTGTAAGGACAATTAGACAAAGTCTCTGTCAATGAAGAGATATTTCAAAGTGACCATATTCCTTCTGCTCCACTCTCTAATGCCAGACGCAGACGTATGCATTGTGTTGATGCTTGACGGTGAGCGTACCTAGCGCTTGGTGCCGGTTCAATAGTAATAAAGATGAACAATCACTGTTTCATCACAGGACACACAACTTAGATTGTTTTCGTTCTAATTTGCCATGCTAACTGTCCATATAATGCTAAACAAAAGTACACAGGAATATAAGCCCACCAACAGATGAACAAACAACAATCCTTTGCATTAGTCTGCGCTTGAATATTTGTTTAAACACAATTTGATTGGCTGGTTTCTCTGTTGCCACAGTGTTCAACTTCTACCGACACAGCACCAGTAACAACTGCACGACAACACAGCTCGGCAAGAATCAACGTCACCCCCTTGAGAGAGAATGATTCGAGTTTTAGTGAAAGCGTCCAACGTGTATGTGTGAGCTCTGTATTAAGGTAGCATCTTTAAAGGATGATGTAAAAAGACTTCCTGATTGTAGTGATGTGTTTTTTTTAATTAGTACCACATCCTGATTGGGTTCTAGAACCTCTGAGTGTTCACACACAATGTCTTTGTTACATTCTTTACACTTGATCCATTTAGTTTGTTTTCACGTTGTGATAACGTGAGCTCAAAATAAAAGATTTTTAATAACAAATGTTTTTCCTGTCATCATTCCCAACATTTCGGTTTGAATGGAGAAAATTAAGGGCCTGGTTCACTTTGTTCATTTTGTTTCCATGGAAATAAAATTTAGTTTATCGCAAAATGAATGCCCTCCGCGATTCAACAAATAGTCAGAGGCGAAGGCTACAAGCAATCCTGCGACCCCTTCTACTTCTTTTGTTCAACGCTTTCTCTCAACCTTCTGCAATTTGTCTGAAAATATGAACAACCCCCGAAATTGATTTTTCAAACCATGGCTTAGTTTGATCTGGAGCGTGAGCAGCTCCTTTGGTCAGACTAAATGTTTGTCTGTTGGTCCAGACCGAAGTCTGAGGCTCCTTAGAAACTTTTAGGTTTGGAATAAATTGAGGTCTAACTGATGGGGATCAAATACACTGTAAAATGATACTTCTTGAGCATTAGGAGCATCAGGAGAGGCGGTGGACTAGTGGCAGAAACTTGGACTATGAGCAGAAAAGGTCTCTGGTTCGACTCCACGGAGAAACAACAAAAGACGAACCTGGATTGATCTGTCCAGAAATCTAAGAGGATTCTCCCTACCCTGTCTAGTGCCCCTGAGCAAGGCACCTTACTCCCCCAACATCTGCTCCCCGGGCGCCATACATGGTCGCTCACTGCTCTGTGTGTCCTGCACCAGATGGGTTAAATCAGAGGTTAAATTTCCCTACCTGCATGAGTGTGCCTGTGCATGTCTGTGTTGATGTCAATTCATCTTAATTAAAAAGTGATGAATCAGAAGTTTCCCTTTTTTAGAGCAAGCTTCTTCATTTTATGATCACAGTTATGCTTCTGTCAAATTATTAGGCCACTAACAAGCAGAGTCCAGTTATAAAAACAACACAATTTAAAGAAGACATAAAACAGTGAAGACAATTTAAAGAAGACTTAAAACAGTATTTTTTGATGGTGCTACAAAAAATGGCATATTGCTTCCTCGGCATTGATTAAAAGCAAAGACAAAAATTATATCTTAAAGAAACTTATAAATATGGGGAGTCTGGGCAACTATGACGACAATGTCTTTGTATAGCTTCAAAGCCTCGTCTCAGAACATTCACACCATTGTTTTCTGCCTTTGTTGCTCTCCAAGTGTTTTTTCATGTCTTTTCTTCTTCATTTGCCAGCATCACTAAGTAACAATGATCATACATAATAGGACTGCTGTTCTTTTTTACAAACTAACAAATGACTTTGCGGGTTGCTAAATATATATATATATATATAAACATATATTGAACGGGACAGACACTGTGGATCAACTAAACCGGTTACCCATGTCAAAATTCATAATCAGACCACCAATCCTATCAGGTCAGTTGTCCTTTGATCTGCAGTTTGATACAGGTCACAATGCCTGACTATCTGCTCGACCAATGAACGATCTGGCTCTCGGATGAGGGATTCAGATCCTGGCTGTACTCCCCTCTTAAATAAAACCCAAATCTATACTGCTGTGAAATAAAACCGAGCTTGAATGAACAGATGCACCATGTTACTTTCATCTTCCTGCCATCTGTGGCTCCATATTTGGTTTCCCTCGTAAATTTACACCGCCTTTTTGTAGGTGAGAATGCAGTCTGCTTTTCTCAATGAGCTTCCTTGGAATTGTCATTGAGTAGAAACTGATGGTTCCCATTCAGAGTAAGCAGACATGTTGCCCCCAGTCTTTACCACTCAAAGGTTCAGTGTAAGTTCACACAATGTGCAAGATTAATACAAAAGATGCAGAGTGTCTCAGAGGCGCAGGCGATCGCTGAGAGGGGCGACACCAAATTTGTCAGTTTACGCCAACGACAAAACCTACACCTGCCATCATGGGTCTCAGAGTGTATGACAGCCGCTCGCCAATAAGAACATTCACTGATAACATAAATACAAGTCAGTTAACACAAGTTGTCGTATACACAGCCCGACTTCTGTCCAGCACAGGACAGTCTCATCTCTCAGTTTCTCTCGGTGGCTGCTCCTCTCATGGTCACACTGCCACTCTACTGAATCTAACTACATTGCTCTGTCGTTTGTTATGTAATAAGTTGATTTGTGTACTTACATTATCAAAAATCAGTCCAAATAACGTTAAAACACAGAGAAATCACTATTTCTATTATCGTTGTTTAATTTGCTTCACCTGAGGCTTTGCTCATCTCTGCTTCTACAGGCCAAGCTTTATGCTAGCTAGTTAGCTAGTTAGCCAGTTAGCAAGCTGGCTGTTCTTTCTCTTCAATTGTTTGTATTGACCCCCCTCAATGGATCACGATTATTTATTGCTGTTTGCAATAAATAAAACTTTGATTTTGTATAGCAGCGCTAGGTACATTTTCATCGGCAAGGTTGGTGAGAACAACTCCCATGATCCCATGCTGTTTCATGACATCATCAAACTGGGTCTTTAGTTTAAGTTTTGATTTAGAGACCCCTAGTTGCCATAGTCACATATTGTAAGTTGAAATCAGTATTCCAGTTTTACAGTGCCCTCAAATATTTGTAATATGATGTATTACATTACATTCAAGGGTTTACCCGAGGGAGTTTTTCCTCTCCACAATCGCCAATGTGTTGGATTTTTCCATAAAAAGATTGTGAGGTCTTGACCTTCAATGTAAAGTTCCTTGAGATAATGTACATTATGATTTGGCGCTATCAAGTAAAATTGAATTGAATTAATAAAGTCTGTTTTTATTATCCGTTCATGGATGACATCCTTTATGTCTGAGGCAACAAGTGACTGGGCCCTGGATCTTTATCCTGAATGATTAGGCAAATGCAACATCTTCTGCCCACGCCTTCATTTACATGGTGTTTGTCTTCTGATGAGTAAGAAATGAGGGACTTTTCATCTCTTATCACAATCTGATTTGATCTAATCCGATTCTAAAACAATGACCTCAGAGAACAGGTGCGTTAAACATCCAAGTGCAGCACACATGATAAGGCTCCGATACATCAGGGCTGTTGCTTTCAGGATGGCCTCAACACAAAGACGTCAACACACATCAACAATATGGAGAAACAGAAAGAAACGCACAAACTGCTCTTCATCTGCTTCCTTTTCATCTCCTGTGCCGGTGCAGGTTACCTCAGTAGGCCGGCTGCTGATTCAAGGCAGACAGCTCATCAAGATGAGTGAAGTGTAGGGGCAGGAACTCATCCACTCGCTGGCGGAGGGGGGTCTAACAGCACGCTTCCTGTCTCAACTCTACAGGAATAGTATCAGACAATGTAGAGAGATGTATTACAGGAGTTGGACTGACTGTGTTTGCCGTGTATTTCATGTGGTCCTGCATGAAAACTGAGTTCAATCATACATCAACACACAGTGTTATTTTTATATAGTCCAATTAATGAAAATGCATCTCCTGATAAAGATGATACATTAGGTTTCTGACCTTATGTGCAGGTTTTTCAAGGGTTTAGCAGCTTCATTTTAAATTAAAAAAAAAAATTAAATATAGTGATGATACATTTGTGTCGGGGGACACATGACACAGGGAGATTCTCTTCCCTCCTCTTCCTCTTTATCACATGAATGCCTCATAAATACATATTATTCATTAGACTTTTCCCCTGAGTCCTTGTGGATTATTATTGATGGACAACTGGATTGTTTAGGTATAGAAAATACCTACTCACATATACTACCATTATTGGCAATATAGCTATCTTTACAATTAACATTTTCCGATTTTTCTTTTGTATGAATATTTAATGCAAAACATTAATACATTTGTAAATTACAACTGTATCCATTAACTGTCTTTTCTCATGAATGTTGTAAATATTGTGTTATTGATGTGCTCTGCTACACGCAGCATCGATTGCACTTCTGTCCATCCTGGGAGAAGAATCCTTCACTTGTGATCGTCTCTCAGGCTGCTGCTTTTTATTTCTCTGTTAACGTGTTTTGCTTTTTGTTTTCCCCCGCTGTTATTGAGGATTAAGGACAGAGGATGTTACACCTTGTTAAGCCCATAAGACTTATTGTGATTCGTGAATATTGGCAATTCAAATGTGTTGTTTGGTTGATTGAAACATATCACTTTGTGCTGTAGTGAAACACCACTGTTGTCTCTGATATTTTCTCTGTAGCTTTTCTTTTGGAGCTGCTTGATTACCTTCAGCTCCGGAGCTGCGGGGTCTGTGACGTCTGGGCAGGGCTCTAATCATGGTACCATAAAAGCTCTGATGAGCTGCTGATGATGCAGACGATTCCTGGCACGCGGCTTCTCTGGCTAAGTGAAGCAGGAGGAGCAACAGCTGCAGCCCTGGGTCAAGCTGATGGAGTCTGATATGTCTGGAAAAGTCTGGCTGTCGTCTTTCGGGCTGCATAGTGCCGAGGTCCTGACCTTCATCCAAAGATGGGCTTCACATCACCAAGGCTGCAGATGCTAAAGGCTCTACAGCGCTATATCTGTTAGTTGAGACCACCAGTATCTATGGAGGCTGCAGCCTTTAAGTGCCCTCACAGAGGTCTACAGCTTTGGCCTCATAATGGTATTACTGAAGTTGTCAGTGGTCTCTCTGGGTCACTCTGAAAAAGAGACAAAAATTAAGAGAAGTGCCTATGCAGCACAAACGCTGCTGGCGTGTTACTGTGATGAATCGGTCCGCTATTTTCAGCGGCGATCCCTGCAGCCCGGCTGGCACCGTGCCACCGAGGGGTCGGCCTGACAACTTCAGATGAGGGCCCCGGGGCGGGAGGGACGAGCTGGGCAGGGCTCCGGGCTTGCACTGGGCCTCGGCCAGCTCTCTGAAGTGGTTCCTCCAGCGTGGCAGATGGTGGACTATGTGAGCTGGAGCTGTGCTCCCACAGCTCAGTCAGCCGCTCCCAAGGATACAAGCAGCTGGGCTTTGAATCATCCCGAATCATCTGGCTTCTGTTGCTGCAGGTCCCACTGGTGAATTCAAAAGTTGCTCTTCCAGATGGAAAGACAGACAATGCACAATATGTCCCGGTACACTCCATGTGACGGGCAGGCGCCTGCCACAAATGAAGCAGTGGTAGGAGACCGCAGCTCCTGAACCGCAGTGAGCGCGGCAGTCCTTTAACTTTGCTGGCGTCTAATGCACTGTAATTACTTAATAGTATCCTGTCTGCACATACAGCATGATTTATTTGACAGCTGTTTCCTCAAATATCTCATTGCAGCCACAACGAGATCAAACTGGCCTCCTGAAGTGTGCAGTTAGAGAACAGCAATAATTAATGTCCGTAAATGAATCCTCTGCTTCTAGAGTTTAATGGTGAGAGAGCAGCGACTGGCTTGATGTTATGATTTTCACTGAGTCCTCTCCCTGCCTCTGTCTGTACCTGTCACCCGCTCGTCAAGGGCAGCATGCACTTCACACCGTACTCGATCTGGTGTTGGTGTGTGTGTGTGTGTGTGTGTGTGCCTATGTGTGTGCCTTTGTGTGTATGTGTGCACAAGCTTTGGAGATTTAATGAGGCCCACCTGGCCCCTCATTCATAATGGAAGGCAGATTTCATATTAATTTGGTGGCGGTCTCAGTGTCCAGGGTGATGTCGAACAGCTGTACAGATCCAGTTACGGCTGCATAATGTATGATATCTCACATTTATTTCAAACAAAAGCAGTGGAGGTCTTCATTGTTCAAGCAGGAAAGCACACAGAGGCAGCTTAGTCACTAAAGGCTGAATTAAAGTGTTAATGAAGAACAAAACCTTTCCTGAAAAAAAAAGGAAGTGGGCCTGGAGGAATATGTTCTTCCAGTTCTCGCTGGAAGTGTTCTTTCTTTTCTCCCACTGAAGCATCTGGTGGGTGGCTGGGGTGAGTGTCAGTGTAGGTGTAGGTGCAGAAAGAAGGTAGCTCGTGTCCCTTGTGTGAGTGTGTGCATGGAGCACGTTTGATGCTCTGTGCAGGAAGTTACTGCTCCCAGCCAAGAAACCGTCTGGCACATGAGCCCTTGTAAAACCACAACGTGTTGATTTGTTCCTGCTTTTTTTCTTTCAACACTTTGGTTTGCGTATGTGCTAAGGGTCCAGGAATCGTACCACAGCAAACAACACATGTAATTCCTGGAAGATACAGGTGAGGTTCAGCAGCGATGAGGAGACAGAGCACTTGGTTTTTCAGTTTGCATCTTGCTTTTCCATCAGGCGTGGACAGTATACCGATGTAGCAGTGCCAATTCCACAGCAGTCATATGTGTAGAGTCAAATAGACATTTAAATAGTAGGTTATAATACAAAATGACAACAAATAAAAATAAGCTATTCAATTGATATAATACATATGTTTGTGATGTTATTGAGAGTATTTGTCCATGTCTTGCATTTCCACAAGTCTCCACTGTTATGGCATGAAGGTAGTGAGATTCCTTTTGTTAACTTGTCTTAACACCCACTCAATGAAAGATTCAAGTAACCAATGATTGTAAGTTTTCCAAACTACATGAAACAAGATGCAGCAGTTGAAAGGGGTTGAAGTGGGACATTCTCCCTGTGCCACTTGTTGCAACTCTAATTCATCTGAGAACACTATTCAACATGATAAAATGTGTTTTTCTAACTAACCAGCCGTGACCACAAGGAAATTTAAATCCGCAGCGAACCATCTGGGCGTCTGGGTTTGAATATGTTTGGTTGTATGGCCGCTCAGGCGCTCGCACTGAAAACGAGTGTGTGTGAACTTCACAACTTTCATGAGCTCGGAGAGGATGCCCTCTGAGAAGGTGTCGCTGTTTGTTTTTTTGTGTGCATGTGTGAACAAATCGACAGGCTCACAACTCGTACAGCGATGCTCCCTGTGACCTCACACTGGTACAATGTGAAAATGTGTTTTTCTTTGAGCACATGCCCAGATATTCTCTTAAAGACGCAAGTTCCACTGTACAGGTGTAGGCATCTTCCTGCAAAAAGTATCTTTGTATCAATCACGGTTCCATGAATGTTGATTCAGAATGACTCATCAAGAACAAATACTCCCAGAGCAGGAAAGTCGCAGTTTCTCTTACAGTAGGTGCTCGGTGCAGTCATGTGGAGCAGCACCTGTGTTATAGAGGCTGATCTGGGTTCAGTGACAGCATGCTTCAGGATACTGTAGCTAACAGATTGTCCCAAATTAAAGGCCACATATACATGTGACAATACCTTAGATTTGAAAATATTATGAGTGACAAAAAGAGAAATAAAAAGATATTTACATTTTAAAGATGAGAATAAGACTAACACAAAGCCCCTGGCTAATATGTGGGAGTCCGCCTTTGATGTTAGTGGGGCCAGCAACCGCAGCCCACGAGTCAAGCTGCTAAAGGAAGATTCACTTCTTTTATGGTTATTATTTTACTTCCCACACAGGTTTTTTCCATTATCCTGGATAATTTGGAGATTTGTCATTTATTTTACTCTAAATATTTAGAGTAAAATTAACAGTAATTTACAACATGAACATCATGATGTATTTAAGAACTGAAACTAGCGATTTAGATCAAAACCCTGTATGGAAAATGCTTAATGATGTTTTAAATCAAGTTGGAACTGAGGTCATTTTCACATAGATTTCAATAGTAATTGGCCTATTTTTGCATCAGAGGCTATTTCAAGAAGTATAAAAATTTGCCTGGAATTGGCAAGAAACTTTTACAGAATTTTTAATGAGCTGCTTCACCTTTGTCAAATGTTGGCGTACACAATTGTGTAAACAAAAAGAACTACCGATGTGAGCTGATGATATTTTTATTATTATTTATTCAATACTTATTTGACAAAGCTTACTTTAGCGGCGTTTGTTGGCATTAGGTCCCCTCCTCACCTAAAACTACCACTGTAACTTGTTTATTGATTGCAAGCTGAGCTTGTCCCATTGCCTGCGCAGAACTCAGCTATAAAAAAGCAGCTAGCGAGGCAAGAGAAAATGTCTGTATCATAAAATCCAAATCGGAAAGTTGACAGAGAAAACATAGAAAATTAAACTATTTTTGTCTCAAAATAAAACCGAATTTGCTTTGTTATTGTTTATCTGTGTGGCTTATATAGCTTATAGCTCATACGTTTTCAGATAACACATTTTGGTTATGACAAGGGTCTGTTTCGCAAGCAACACTATCTTCGGATCCAACTGCCAAACTAATTCAGATTTAAAGTTCTGTAATAGAACTCAAAATAAAGTAATAAAGCAAAATAAAAACAAATAAACAGTTTCAAAATCATCTATTGTAAAATATGTAAAAGAGGAAGTGATTCTGTGAATGTTGCTTCCATGACAAAGATTAGCACTTGCAGCACTGAGACAGTCCGGGATTGTGAAATACAATCAAACTATCAGAATTACCTACCAGATATTATTGCTGTCGGCCAGTTTCCAACAAATGGTCTGTGGATTGGAATCTTTTATATTATTAGCTGCCCCTACGCTCCATAAGGAGTCAAAATGGTTGCTGGGAGAAAGGTCTAGTATCTCTATCAGTGAGGTCTGCACACGCAGAGAGCTTAATGTACCAGACAAACCCAAGTTGTTGTGCTTGGAGATTTGGCGAGTGCCCCGACTCATGTGGCCCCGCTGACTGAGATGCCAGATGAGAAATATCATTACCCAGCAGCACCAGGCCCCTCCCACCCACCTTGTGGCCGCTCACTAATAATCCTCGCCTGACTTATTATCCTTTGGGCACCCAGAAGAACTTGATGCATTGCACACTGTCACATAACAGGTAAA
Organism: Pleuronectes platessa; assembly: GCF_947347685.1. Classification (NCBI taxonomy): domain Eukaryota; kingdom Metazoa; phylum Chordata; class Actinopteri; order Pleuronectiformes; family Pleuronectidae; genus Pleuronectes; species Pleuronectes platessa. The sequence goes on along the minus strand of NC_070627.1, from coordinate 24,840,259 downwards.
ATATTTATTTTGTTGGTTTTGCTCGCGGTTTGTGCTCCCAGGGAGCGTTGATGTATTATACAAAGGGCTCTGCAGAAGCAATGCATGACAGTGTACAACAAAACGCTTTATGTCTCAGAGTGAAATATGATATTGATTGATACTGTGGTGTGTTCACCTGACAGTGTGCCATAGGGCTGAGTGGCAGAGGGCTTCTTTCTGTCAAAAGTATTGTAACCCTGGGAGAATTGGAGGCAACAAATACAAATTTGCAAAAGCGCATCTCCAAAATGACGGATATTTTCAAACTAGATGCCAAATACACATTGAAATCTGTGAGAAGTGAGTGTTTTTGACTTGTTACATGAATGCATGGATACAGTGAGTGACACGTAGTTTGAGGCTTCCAGGACGACACACGACATCTGGGAGGAGAGGACAGTATGCAATTCTTATTGCATTTATTCAGCGGTTTATAAACAGGTTTAAAGGGCAGTTTTATCTACTGTATGTTGATAATATTTTATTCTTACATCAGACTTACTTTTAGACAGTTTAGATATAGATGTTCATAGATATAAAAGGGAGCGTATTCATCCATCCAGCCATTTTCTCTGCTCCCATATTCCTCCACGGCAGTGGTCTCCAACAGGGGGTCCGCGGAATTTTTGGTTGATAAGACAATTTTTTATTTTATTTTGAATTGTTTTTTCCACAAAATTCACTTCTTCAGAACCAGAATTGTATATATTGTCTTTAGATACACATTGACATGAATTCAACATATTGTAGCGAACGGATAAATTGAGGCAGAAGACGTTATCTTTCAGTCAGCAATGCACACATTCAGCTAGAAACAGTAGCTCTCTCAAGCTGGGCACCGGTTCACAGCCCCTTTCATGCAAATACGACAGCACAGGCACTAGCCAATCAGATCGTGTTTATGCTCACGTCTAAAGAGTGCGAAGCTCAAAAATAAAAGATGGCGGACCAAACTCTGTAGATGGTCGTATTTGTACCTAAAAGTTGTTTGTTTGACTTTTTTTTGCTTAGATTTAAAAAAAATTACAAAGAAATAGACACTGTACAGGTACAGGTGTACAGGTGTACAATGTAAAAAAAACATTACTGTAACTGAAAAATAAGTCTGAGAGGATTTGCGAGGTGTCTGATCCACCTTTCTAATGTTAGCATGCTATTATCCAAAAGGGTAGTATAGAATGCACAATAACAGGGTAGCTATGTTTATACATGGCACTAGGCCCAGAATAATATAAACACTATTTTATGCAATTTATATAGTAGGGGGTCCCTGCTCCATCTCGCCGTCAGTTTGGGGGACCTTGGCCTGAAAAACGTTGAAGACCCCTGCTCTACGGGGTTATATGGGGCTGGAGCCTTTCCCAGCATGCCCTGGGTGAAATCAGGAGAATCCAGAGGAAACTTGAATAACACAAACACAAAGGGCCATTGGGCTGGGAGTTGAGCCGAGGCGCCTCACACTAGGGGGCAACAGTGCGAACCTCTGAGACACACTGTGGCACCTCCTGGCATTTTCTGATTTTGTTAATTAGCTTTTCTTCATCTGTGCCTTGGCAAACTGTGGCTTACTTACCATAATTATAAAGACTGCCATGATCACGACACAATCCTCCTCCAAAAGCAGCTGTTTTGTTTTTTTATTCATGCTCTAAAATCAAATTAAACTCATTGGAGGTGACAGTCATTTAGTCACTGTTTGTTTGAAACAATTGCATTTCGAATGAATTTGCCCCGAGGCTGCAACAACACATTTCTGCAGCTCCGCTCGACAAAATGACCACCAAATGCCGCATTTGTGGCAATTTTGACTCTGTCAGACTTTCGCTTAAACACAAAAAAGGGCTTTCTCCTTTTCACTGATCCCAGTGCAGTTTAAAAAATCTGAAGCCACCATCACCCACAATCCTGGCATTTGTTCCCTGACTGAGGCATTACACGGTGGCACTGCTATAGCAGGCCTAACATGCATTGTTCTCAAGCCAACAAAGCAGATCACGAGCAGCATTATGATTAGATTAGTTTACATTACCACATAATACTGCTCCTTTGGGAATATGTGCAGCAGAGTAGACAGAGGAATGACATGCATATCACACCATTCCATAGGTTTCTCATTTATCATCAGCGATCACTTTGATTTTAACCATCAACCTGATCATTCTTTTTCCAGTCACATATTATAATGACCTTACGTTTACCACACTGTCACTGCATGGTTGTTTCGAGTAACAACAATACAATTGTATACGTTTAGGTCAAATTCCTTGGCAACTGGGAGGCCATGGAAACAAGCTGTGAACACAGCACTGACCCATCACGTCCACAGAACAACATTAGCATTCGTTTGGACATTTTGGTTTCTTGATCATTGCAAGTCTATTGTTCCCTCCTTCCTTTTCGCTCTGTTCATGCTCCCCCTCCAGCTCCAGCGGGAGATGGCAGCCTCATTAGCAGCTAAACGTTGCACTTTGTTCTCTCCGGTCTTAAACTTTGTGTGTCAGCTGTGCGGCTGTACGTCGTATTGCCGAGCAGGTGGCGTACAGTGAGTCGAAAACAGCTGCCCACTGTGGCAGGCAAAGGATGCTGATGAGAGTGAAGCCAAACAGTAAAGTTGCATGCCATAACAATAAAACAATGAATTTAAAAGGGACCTGCAGAGTCTGGTGATGATTTGGATTCACCAGGATCAAACCCAAGGTTTGAACTACAGAGGAGCTAAGGGAGTTTGGCTCCTCTGAAAAAAACATGAGCTCCCCGAAGAGTTTACTTCTATATATTTGAGGGGAGCCCATTATTGTGACAGGCTACGGGAATAGATTTCCATACAAGATAAACATATGTCTCCACCACATTCCTTGTCATTAGTGACTCCTCCTCAAACAGCTCTACAATACCCTGCCATTATCAGTCTATGGCAGTGATTTTCAACCTTTTTTGAGCCGCGGCACATTTTTTACATTTACTAAATCCTGGGGCACGCCACCAACCAAAATGACACTCTATGGCATAACACAGTACATATAATACATATAGTTAGTAATATAGTTTCTAAATGTATTAAAAACCACTATTTTAAATTATTTCAGCCCTTTATTACTCTTATCTTTTAATGATCACAAATTGAATCAGATTTATGAAACAATCTCTTTGATTTAACTAAACTTTATTTAACGGAAACATATTATGCCCATTTTATTACAGTTGATATGGTTCCATGGGATCTTAATGAAATGTCTGTAACATATTTTGGTTAAAATACCACAAGGATTATTTAAAACAGGACCTTTTAACTCTGTCAAAAACAGCCCTCCTCAGATTGACCTGTTTTGAGTGCCAATAGTTACTCCCGCCGTTTACCCGCGCTTCATTGAATTTCTTCACTTTGACATTCAGAGCACTGGGCAGAAACCACATCGCGTCAACACCCACCGTGGGCCTTCGCGATGCTTTGTTTTAATTAAACAGTCGGATTCCCCTGGTCCGCACCAGTTCTAAGTCAGCTGCTAGGCGCCAGCCGAGGCGCACCGTCGGAGGGGGCCCCCCGCGCGAACGGAGGGTTCCCCCAGCGGGCGCCGTAGCTGAGGTGATCCGCGAGAAGGGCCCGACACGCGTCCAGAGTCGCCGCCACTTACCGCCGTACCCGGTCCCCTCCAACCGGTCCCCGCCTACCACACCGGCGACGGACACCGCCCCGCGAGAGAAAGAAGAGAAAGAAAGCCCCCGCACCAGCGAGGACCCCCCCCCCCAAAAAAAAAACGTCGAGGCGAGCCGCACATCAAGCCTCCGGCGGCGTGGAGAGGAGGGCGACGGGGCGACTGCTCCCCCAGCCGCGGCAAGTGCCCAGCGGTTTAACCACAAATACCAATGAACATCGGTAAACGAGGCGAATATCGGCCGCTACCGATGTTCGGCCGATACATCGCTGGTCTATGGTGCAGAGAAAACATTGTGTTCATCCTACCTGGTTTATCTGCACGAAATTTAGAGGTCAGTGTTTTTCAGTGTGAAGAATTGCAGCAGCAAAACAAGGAGAAAAATTGGCTGATGATGGGAAAGTTAATCCTACTGTGTCTGTGTCAGTCTGATATGGTGCAATTTAAATGATCAAATTATCAGAATGATCTGGCACAGATTGTGACCTGCGGTTTGATCCACTGACCGACCACTACCATAGTTTATCTGGGGGTGTAAAACTCCATCCACAGACTGAACACACACTTCCCACATTGACAGCTGCAGAGTTCCGCTGCCTGTTTCTTCAATTTTCATGAGCATTTCGCGTGTCTTACCAAACTCGGCACTGCCCTTTGTCAAGCAGTTGCGAGACAGACGTTTGTGGAATTAGTAGGTTGATGCTGTGTCTCTTCTGTCTGTGTCCATTCGCTGGCCTCACATCCCACGTTTTAACATCACACCACCTCTTGAACGTTCCATCACTGAGTATGAGCCCAGTGTGTAGGTCGTGCAGACAGATGCGGATGCCTGCATAATTTCAGTGTTTGTCAGACAGAAGGGTAAAAGCATGAAAGTGATGCGATGGAGAGAGAGACACACAAAAACAGCCTTTGCAATATCCTGCAATTGACCACGCTGCAGTGCACTTACAAATGTGTCCTTGTATATGACATGTTAAAGTAGTGCCACTGGAAAATAGGGCTTCTCTGAAAGCCACTTATCAGCCCTCTTCACAAATACGTTTTTGATCTACTGTAAATAACAAAAATATTGAGTACAGCATATTTAACATACTACACATTAGTAAGCAGCGTTTATTCCTAAGTGGTTGTGCAAAACCTTTTCGACAGGAATCTGTGTTTTATTGGTTCAGTGAATTCAGTCGGATGGTTGATGGGGCTGGGAGCTGGGCATCGACACTCACTGGCTACACAACAGGATGACATGTGTGTAGTGTGTCAGCACATGTGTGTTGAAGCACTCAGAGCCGGAGCCTGGACATCCTGGTGCTAACTCAGGACCCAGAGACCAGTAAATCAATGATCCTTTAACTGTTAATCAATCACAACCAGCTCTTCTTCTCATAGGACCACTGTGGCTTCATTACTGTTCAACAATTAACGCTGCCAAGAGAGTGATTGGTAGACTGGCTGCCATGATTAATGGGAGTATAAAATGGGAGGAGGTTCAATAATTTCAAATTTAGATGTTAATTAATTACAGGAAAGTAATGAGCTAATTATAATTAAATAATTGGCTAATTATAGAATAGGGTTATAGTGTTTGGTTGCTTCCGTATGACACATATCAACATGACTTTGACGGGTCAGAGGATTATGCAGTTGTTTTTGTTCTAATCTAACTTTACTGACAGGAGGAGCTGTTTGTCTTTTCGGTTGTGATCCTTTGCCTCGGCAAAGACGTGAAAATCACGATAGTGCTGGAGCTGTCCTTTTCCGTCCTAAATCTTGTTAAAGTCTGTCACAAATCAGTGAGCCTGGTAATTGCTATTTGTACTCCCTCGTGCCTGGTGTCAAGCTGTTTTCAAGCACCACACTTTTTTTGCAGGCGCTGGATTGTTGCAATTGATTTTTATTATTTTTTTTAGTAATCAGTTGTTTATATACACGCAATCGGCATGTCTCCAAATGAGATCCTAATTGGAAATTATTGTCAAAATGATGAATAGCAAATTGCATTCTAAAAGATAAGACGATGACACCCTCTGCTCACCATTGTCCCACACAGCACGGGACAGTGGGCAGCCGTGAATTCAAGATGCCAAACACAAATCCCTGCTTTCCATGCATATGTCTAGCTAGTTACAAAGGTTGGCGTTATTGAGATCTGGGAGTGATCTAATAAAAGCTAAAGAATAAATAAAGTATGTTATCAGCTGGCATGACTTTATCTCTATTTTTTGTGCACGTAAGGTGGTGCAGGACAACACAGTGAAGTCAATAAGCCTGGGTCTGTGTTCATATCCTTTTGCAGCCAGCCTCAGTGCATTGGCACAAAGAGAACTCATTTGTGTCTCTGCCAAAGTGCTAATCACGTGTGAGCCTGCAACCCACTTCCCGTTCCCAGCAACAAAAAACAGAACATTGATTAAATTGTAATAAAACAACCTGCACCAACACTGGAAATTCATGTAAAGGTGAAGATCTGCAGCGTGCCTCATTTGGAGTCAGACGTGGTTCTCAGGCCGTGGAGCTGCGCATGGGGGTGTATTTCTAATGTGCCTGTTATTTAAAGGTGTACCTATAAATTTGGTCATGAAGTCGATATTAAAACCTGTATGGATGTATTTCATCAAAGTCATGTAATGTAGTTTACAGCACTGCAACACATGCAAGTGTGCAGTATCTTTTCAAATATGGAAGAGGAAGGCAAACTGCTTTTCAAACCACATGTTTTATAATATAGTCAGGCTAGGAAAAAACAAACAGGTTCTTTGTTGATACGTGTATCATAGGCACAAACACTGAAAGAGTGAGTTTTTTCATCATAGGTCCCCTTTAAGAGCAGGACAAAACTTTCACTTCCTGTAGAATGAAACTCATATACTACCGTGAGAAAGGATTTTGGTCCTTTGCTCACTGACCTTATAGCCAGTGAGTCCTTCGGAGCAGCCATTAGCAGTTTACAGCAGATTACTGGTCTCGCTCACAGAGTTTATCAGGTATGTGCTGCTACAATATGACGGGTCTGCTGTGTACATTGCCTCTGCGGTGGGGAGTTTGCTCCTGGTATTGCTTTACAACAGGCCCCTGTGGAGATAGAACACCCCTTTATCCTTTAGCCTCAAGTTGCAATCAGATAATTGTTTCTCAGAGCAACCATCTGGGACTGCAAAACCATGTAATCCCCCCCCCGTGCTGCTCTGATGGCGCTACAATAGCAGAATACGGCAAGAAACTCTAATGGTCTCATTGTGAGCTTGTTTCTGAAAAGAAATGCTTCTCAGAATTGCCTGTGCTAGGATCGGAACCACAAATACTAAAGTCATAGAGAAGATTCACAAAGATGAGATGTGTTTGTTTTTTTTTAGATTGCACTTTCTTTAGATCCCAGAGGGTGTTTCTGTGGAAAGAAGGAATTGTATCTGTCAGCTTTTGTTGCAGCTTGAAAAGGATGAAAAGCCTAATTTCAGCTTCAATTAGGCCCCCCCCAAAAAATCAGCTTTTTCTACTATGTGATATTCTGTTTTTGCATCATGCACTTTTGCACTCCTACTCGGAGTTCGCCCTTGGCATTTATCATTTCTACATTACCTCTCAGCTCCCTGACTCAGGCACGTCCCCTCGGTGCCATATGGGAATTTACCGTATGTATGCATGCAACCAAAACAATGTTGTTGCTCTGTGGGCTGCCTTAAAGATGCAACTGTAGATAGAGCGCCAGAATCCCCCAGCAATATGGTGGTATTTCACAGGGCGCAGTGGGTGTTAACTTGTTATTGTGAAAAAAATAACTGTGAAGGAGAAGAGAAAAGAAAAGAAGAGAAGAGAGGAGAGGAGAACAGAAAACCTTTACATTGACCTTTGGAGACAGACACTGTGAAATCACAGCCATGGCATTTCAACTAAGCCAAATTATATTCAGAAATGAAATGACTAATTGCAATAGAGAGCTCCAATTCCCACCTCTCATTATTTATTTCAGCTAAATCATTACTCAGAATAAAGAATTGATTGAATAATATCAAGGATTTTTCGTCCCTCTTCCCTGAGAAACAACCCTCCCCAAAAATATTCTGTTTAGTGGCCTGCTATCATCCCCTGAATGCCTCTTTTGTGAGAAGGAGGGAAAAAAAGAGCCCAGTTTGCATTCAGGTGTAATTTTCCACTTGTCTTCCAGGGTGAATAGTCTATTTATAAACTGAGCAAGCCTTGGTTTTCAGGGTTTCTGCACTTTTAAGTGTTATTATTTCCCACGGGCAATACATTTTTCATGAAGGCTTTTGGTTGCAGCCCTTAATGCCGTTAAAAGCATACAGGGGACAAAAAGCTTTTCCTACAAGATTGCTTTTGTTTTTCTAATTTAAAATTTTACTTTAGTTTAAAAGAGGAGCATTTGCTGACTACTAACAGCACAACAATTTAAAACGGGAGGAGAAGAGTTAGTTTGGAATTTAAACTGCACTTGGCACACAAAGAGTTTTTAGGCGCTTGGTTCCAAATCAATGTCTTTTAGATTCGAAATTGCAAAGCTAAAGCTCCTCGTGTCCTCACTTCAGTGCGGTCCTTGTATACTTTCTGTTCATCTCTTTCTCTCTTTGATGGACACAAATTATTTGATGGCATTTTGGGGCCAGTTTAGTTCTTTTTTCCTCCTGTTGCAGACAGAGCACAGTGTTCATGTAGAACCGAGTGATTTCAGTCATCCCTTTCTGTCGAAATCAGCCAAGGCCACCTCCTCCATCTCGCAGGCATTGGTCTGTCTAACAGCCGCGATGAGACGTGCAGTGCTGCGTGCTCGTCTCCAAGGTGTCAGTCATGTTACAAAGAAACAGTGTCTGGGTGAGCACCATTCCAAGCCTTGGACCGTGCTCATGCAAGGTTGACAGGAAGGCACAGGTGGATGCAACTGGCTACTAAGGCAAAAGGTTGGAGTTTGATCGAGGGGGGTAAATGGACTGAATGTATCCCCCCCCTGCCCATACACTTAAAATCCTTCTGGGTCAAAATGAAATATTTACCTTCTCCGAGGAGGTTATGTTTTCATCCCTGTCTGTTGGTTGGTTGGATTGTTTGTTTGTCAGTAGGATTACACAAAACTACAGAACGTATTTCCACGGAACACAGTGGGAGGATGGCACATGGGCCAACAAAGAACCAATAACATTTTGTGGAGGATCGGGACAAAGAGGCAGATGCAGGAATTTTTTTATATTTTTTTTATTACAGTGCGACATTTGCAAAAATCTGTGTTACCTCTGGGACTGATATCAATGAGTGTGTGCAATTTGGTGCAGCTTGATGAATGAAGGGGACTGTTGGACCTTGGCAGCCTGTGCATTAGTGAGTGCCACTCTGGTTATCAGTAGCAATGAAAGCCTATTAAACCTAATAAAGTAAGATCCAAGTTGGAATAAATTGGAAATTATTCTTTGAATATGATCGGGTCCATGTGGAGTTACACAACTTTTTTCCATCATAAGACTATATACCATTTCTTTAAGATGATATTTGAGGATGGTGTTCTCCACTTGTTTGAAAATGATGTTCGAATTGACTTACAAAAAAATATCTATCCAAACAGATAACGAGGGTTTTCACACTGATGAGGCTGAAAAAGGAGCTGGTTCCCACTCAAATTGGTGGACCACAGCCTGTGTGACACCCAAGGGAATGGAAGGAGGCGAACAGGGTGCTAAGCTGAAAGTGAGTTGTGTGAGGTACAGCCGCAGAGAACTGGACAGGTGCAACAATAATGCGGTTGTTTCCCTTCACGACGCTGTAACGTTTGCTATCACATCATTACCAGGGCTGTCGCCTTTGAGAAAGTCAAGTTCCACCAAATTCAAACGAACACGTGATCTGCTGGAATCAAATTTAAATGCGACCCGCGTGGAGACCGGCTTAGACTTGACTTTCGTATTGTGGCTCCATCGTGAAAAGCCTCTCACAGAACAATGTCACTATCGCTAGAAGCTCCTGCTGAGGGTCCTGAGGAGGAGAGGGCTGCAGACAGGTCAGGTGAGGTTGTAGCTGTTGTAGCTCCACTCATCGGTGGTGTCTCTGCTGCCTCACTTTGGTGGCACGTTGGTAGATTGTTGTCACTGTAGAGTCTCATTGGTAAATGGCCTGTTTCTGAACACAGGCTCATCTTTGTTGGTTATTATCTCTTCTACAGTGAAGAACTGAGAATGCCGACATTCGCTTGTTTGCAGATGTGTCAGTAGTGATTATCTGATCGCTGCAGTTTTGCTTACAAGTAACCCTCTCTGTTTTTTATTAATAGCATAGCTTATGTACTGGTAACAAGGGCATACGAACAGTACATGCTTTAGTTCATTTTAAAAGCTTGACCATAATCACCTTTGAAATAAATGGAAATGGAATTCAAAGTGCTTCACAGTTGACTGACAAAACATAGAATGTTAAAAACCAATTTAAAATGAGATAAAAACTCACTAACGCATAGCAAAGCAATCATTAAACGAAAAGAGGACAAAAACATGTGTGTTTGCCCGATCACTTCTCTCTCAATTTTGCTGAGGCAAACCAATTGGCTGTAACTGTAACTTCTTAGAGTTGGGCCTGGAGTAGGAACAACAGGAACTGATGTGTGAGGATTGACTCTCTGGGTCGGTCACATCTCGCATTGCCCAGACAAAACTCCACACTACGTTTACTGTGTTAGACTGCAGGAGGGTGAGAGTGGCCGAGATGGAGAGCAGAGGGCCATTAAGAGAGAGGCCAACTGAGAGAGAGTGAGATAAATGAGACGGAGGGAGTTTTCAAAGTGGTTCACCTGCAGCCGTGGAGCTCAGTGCAACCAGGCACTAAAGGGGGCCCCTTTCCTCCTCTGATTGGAAAGGTGTGGATTCGATACCCAGACAGTCTGGAGCTCATAATGTACCTCGTTGAAAAACTGTCAAATGCTAAAGCTAGAGCGACTATACAGGAGTCCCGCAACTCCTTAAAAAGTCTTCAAATAAAATCAACGTAACTACGGTCTTAAAATGTCCTAAACTGTCAATAAATTCTTTGCTCCAAAGTATTACATTTGCAGGTGGTGCAGTCATGGCTGATGGGAACATTTTCACGCTTCCTACAATGAAATCATCTTTAATAAAACTATAAAACTGAGACACTGTCAGTTTTATGTTTTCTAATTACGGAACACTGATGGGTGTTGATTTCTTTCACGCTGAATGTGCGCCACACAATTCCAAGTGTCGCAAATCAGTGGTCAGCTATGGAACTGCAAACAGGCCTGTGATGCCTGACAGTGTAATATCTCTACATGTCAGTTGTAGTGTGTGAACCAGTCAACAGCGTAGTTTCTTAACATAGTCAAACAAGTGCAAATTCTCGAAAGAAGCAATGTGACGATGTGCTTAAGTTCCCGGGTGCTGCTGGTCAGCTTTTATGGACACCAATGTTACCCTGGCATTCCTGTTAGGTAGCCTGTGTTAATCTCTACTGCCCCCTATTGGCAACAGAACTTTCTTGTGTATTCGTAAGGTTCATGTAAATCATCGTTTCCCAAGCTGGGGTGGTTCAGGGCGTACAAGGGGAGAACATTTTATTTGCGTTTTGCTTAAATGCAAGCATGAAAAAAAAACGGGGGGTTACGTGGCTGGAGATTAAACTAGTTTCATGCTCTAGTCAATGAAGCTTCATTAGCCGATATGACCATAATACCCTACAGCAAACAAACTGATAAACAAACAAACAAATAATAATATAATTGTAGTAGCAACCACAACAACAGCAATGGTAATTGTAAATGAATGGGTTTCAACAACAAGGTGTGTATGTAAATGTATATATAAAACATATTTTGAGCACTGTGTCAGGAAGTGTTACAACGTTACCCTCACTCAATGTTAATATTCTGATATCTTATTAAGCTTATTAAGAGAAACAGTTTTGACATTTTTAGGGGGTCTTAAACTACATTTATTAAGGTTTTAGAAAGGTCTTAAAAAGCATTCAATTTGACTTAAAAAATTATGCAAGCACCTTGTGATATACATAAGCCTTTCTCCAGGGTATTCCACAAACAGCCCACCTATTTTGGGCTTGCAATTATAGCTTGTTGAACAACATGCAACTTTTCTAAGCGTTATTTCCAAATTTAAAATGTGTTAAATGAATCTAGCAAGTCGCTCTTTAACCAGCTGTTACTATCGATTGTTGCTTATAACAAGAAGTCAACTCTCTCATTTATACTTTGCCTGTGAACACCACTTTGAGTGAGCTATATAATTTGTATCACCTAAAAAAACGGAAACGGCTCTGCACTGAAGAAGCCTGTGATTTATATCATGGAACCCTCGCGGAGAAAACGCCATGAACACTGCTAACTCTGCGATGTTGGATACTAACATTTGATCAGAGGTGCTAAGGCTCTGAGATGTTTACGGAGCCTACTTGGGAGTTTGGCGTGGGTGTGACAGTTGGAAAAAAACTTGAGTTCGTTGTCGTGCTTGTGAATCATTGCGGGCAGGCATTTTTATTCAAATATGCATGTTGACGCAGTCATATTCAAATGCTAAAATAAATCTTCCCTGATACGGTAACACAGCATGCGAGCATCATGAACATATCAGTGAAAGAGATTTAGCTCCGGGGAAAAAAAGATTCACAGCTGTTTAATTTTTCAGGAATCATGTCAGGTTTGGAGTCAGCATATCACTGGGGCTATGTGCGTGATAATAAAATACATATCTGAGAAACAATGTCAAATGATTAATACAACAGACCCAGTTGTGATTTGTACGCACTGCAAAAGATGCAGGAGAATGGCACCACGCTAATCTTTCAAAAGAGAGATGAATAATGACAAAGCGATGAGGTGCAGCACGGCGTGTGGTTTCCTTTACAGGTGCTTATATAGATCTATCATTTTGTTCTCTCCGGCATCTCTTCCCTCCATCTCCTCACTTTTGCTGTGGGATGAGACAGCTCTGCAGCGCACGCAGCAAAACCCCGCGCCTGCTCCTCCATTCTGATTTTCCGGCCATCCAGCTCAAATTACCGAGCTCTTTCTCTATTTCAGCTTTCACAGTAAATTCATGTGCACAGATCAGAGGGCTGTGTGGCCTCAGCTCTGCAGGCTAAAATTGTTGTCCTCTCCCGTCATTCTGATGCTGCGCCTCGCAACTTGTTGTATGGGAAGAATAATGAGCACATTCTTGGACGATGCTGTGAGGACGCCAGCGGCAAATCTGCCCTCCATGTGTCTCTCCAAACGTGCACACTGGGAACAGAGAGACCCCGGAAGTTTAACAAGTGCACCGAGGGACGTTGGACATTAGGGGCAATGATTACATTCAGTTTGAGACATGTTTAAGTGCTATAAGAGGCTGGAACTGGCAGTTGGCTGCATTTCTGTATCAGACGCTCTCGGGGTGAATAGAAAATATAGTGTTTCACTGCATGTGGAGAAACGTACAGTATATAAAGGTGCCTTCGGAAGCTGAGGTCATACAGATATATCTTGTTATGTGACCAATGAGTGTACATAAAGATGAATGACACACCAACACCTCCTCTCTCTGTACAAAAATGAAGATGAAATATCCTGGATGTGTCAGGATATATGCTGGTGACTTCAGTTTGGGTTTGCACGGTAGTTATTGCAGTGGTATCAAGGTCCCATAAACCAGCTCGAGGGAAATATTGGCTAAACTTTGTCCGACTGTGGTTTGGTGCTGAACAAGAAGTGTCCATTGGGTTTATTTATTTGTTATTAGTAAATATTAGTTATTAACTGCACTAAACATACCTGTCTCAATTCATCATTTCATACAATAATATTGTCTTTTGCACACTCTGTCTACATATTCTTACACTCACAGTATATTATATTATCTATTGTATTGCCAAATACTTATATTAATACCCGTACTATATATCATATATTATATCATACTCTTTGTATATTCTTTGTATATATAAGTCTATATACACATATTTTATTTATACATGTGTACATGTTATTATTATTATATTTTACTATTATTATTATTATATATATTGTTGCTGCTATTATTACTATATACTGCTATTATATTGGTATAATTACTATCATATATAAATATATATTATATACTATATATACTGTACTATCTTTTATATACTGTCTAACAATAACATTACCATCATATCATCAGTACTATTACCATCATCTGCCACTGCACCTTATCTACCTATTTTATCTTTTGTTTCTGTTTTTATTCTTTCTACCGCAATATTTTATATTTTATATTTTATTCTATTGTATTGTATTTTATTGTATTCAAATGTACCGGCTGCTATGACGACTTAATTTCCCCTCGGGGATGAATAAAGTAATCTATCTATCTATCTATCTATCTTATTAGTTTTCCCTTAGAACAGCTACGTGACAGAGGCTGATGAGAGCATTGACTTTGGACCCTAAATTTGACAAAACAACGAGGTAGTATTGACGGAACCTCCAGTAGGGAGCAATTATTTGTGTGTCCTTGTGAGCGACATTTTTAACATTACACATATTTGTTTGAACCACTGGGACAATAATGCATCTTTAAAGAATAAGGTCATGGTCATAATTAAAAGAAAACAATGTCGACTCTTGGTGGCCATGTAAAAAATTGGACAATTGAACCCAACCGCATCCCACTATGTTCGCAGACCAGTCAATAAAGCAACATTGTAGATTACAGTAGGGCTATACACTTCCCACAACACATCAAACTAATATCAAAAGTCAATAACAGCAATAAAGGCCCTTACTGCGCGTTAAAATAAGTAGAACTTGTAAAATACAAAGCATTGGCAGGCTGTCGCACAACATGTAATTACACACCAGCCATACTGCGTGTTTTTGAACCACCTCCAGATAGACAGATAAATATTAGCATATGAAGATTGCATGGCTCCGCAAACCCCTCGTCCATATAATAAAAACAGACGCTCTCGCACAGTGCGATATGAAGACAGAGCTGCGATCATGTGAATGTGGGGATATGTTTTGAATGCACTGCTGGGGAGCCCGGGGTTGGATGTGACGTGGGCTGGATGTGATTGATTGTGTTGTTATTGCTAAGGACTCTCTTCCGGCTGCCTCCGGGACCCTTTTCGATCCATCCACTGTCTGTTTGTACTGCTGCTCATAAATTTTACAGGCCGCGCCTCGAGCCTACTGGGAGCTTAAACAATTGCTTTATTGATGAATTCCTCTCGTACGAGGAAGACCACCACTCCAGACTGACACGGGACATTTCACCAAACCCCAAAATTAGTACTGCTGCGTTTTTTGTTAGTTTGTTTAATTTAAACCTCTTAAGTGCAGTGAGGCTGTGTAGATGAGCACTTCCCTGGTGGTCTTTATTTACCGGCCTGTTTCTGGTCTCTAAAAATGAAAAAGTCTCTTTACATGGGGAGGTGAACTTCTGGTTTATGTTGTTTGCCAGATCCAAGTTGTTCCATTACACACCCTGTGGAGAAATAAATGTGAAACTCAAACATTAAACAAATAAAGCCCCTGGAGTTAGCATTAGATTGCTTTCATTTAAAAGTAACCTCGGAGTTTCAGGTCGCTCTGTAGGAGCCGTAAATTAATTACAGAGAGTAGTGCGACGGATACACAGCAGGTTTTGTGCGTGGGGGAAAAAACGAGCGAGGCACAGGTTACGGTGTGTGATACTATTCATGGGTGCAGTGAGGCAGTTGGGGGATATTATGTTAGTGGGAGGATTATTGGGGTTATTAGTCTTGTGCTACTAACCTCAGTGAGGGAGAGCTGCGGAGATATCATGTCACTAAAGAGAGCCTCCTTAAATGGACACCAGGTCGCGCCCCGACACAGTAACCTCTGGAAGCCAGCGAATCAGCAAAGCACATTGCTGTTTTTAAAGAATAAATATTACAAAGAAAACATGTTTAATTCTCGCCAGGATCAGCTCCAGGTTCCTGGTGAGTCAACCGGGGGTTTTGGGAAATGGAGTACTGAAATATTTATCAGAGTGTTGCATATTCAGCTGAGGGTCCTTTGTGCGTGCCCGTGTGATCTTTCACAACACGTTCACAAATTAAATATTTATGGCATTTAAATAAAAAGGCGAGTGCCGGGTCTCACCGAGTGGTAGCGTATGTGTGTGAGTGTGTGTCTGCGAGTGTGTGTTTGCCCTGCGCCTGAGTGCATGAGGGGAGAAGCGAGCCCTGTGCTATCTGGGATGATTGGTGTGGAGTCCCAGGAGGTGGGGGTGTGTTGAGCCTGTCAGGATGGAGATATGCGACTCACCTCCCTATCTACTCATTCACAGAGACTGGAATCAGCCTCAGCTTAACCAGTGCGCTGTGGTGACTGAGGGGGCTGCAGCAGACACAGAAAGACCAGTGTGCCTGACCTAATGCTGCAGTAAGCCACCACGCACACAGCTGTACGTATGGAAACAAACCGAAAAACCTCTTTTCTCTGCTTCATTACATAAAACATTTGATTTTTTTTAATGATTTACACATTAAATTGTTATGTATTTATGTATTTCCATATTAAACTACATTGGTTTTTGTACAGTTACAGCCATAGACAATGCGTGCCAATATTCTCTGAATAAAAAGGTATGCAGCCAGCATCCTACTGCAAATAGCTCTGAGGAGAGACCTGCTATTATCAAGTATCTTGTGTAGCGTAGCATTTCCTGACACCAGAGTTTTCGGTGATCAAAACAGCATGGCAGGTTGAAAAGACAAAGTTTATACGTTAATGCTAATGCTATTGTTCGAAAAACCTTGTGTGAACCAGTTTGCTGACTTTATGGCATGTCTGTACTTGCACCCCTGTTATGCTGTATTATCCAGCCATCCACATTCTGTACTGCTTATCCTTTGAGGATAGTGGTGGGGAGCTGGAGCTAATCCCAGCTGACATTGGGTGTAACTGGCAGGGTACAACCTGGACATGTCACCAGTGTATCACAGGACCAACATCCTGAGACAAACAACCATTGGTCTAATTAGAGTCTCCAATTAACCAAACCCATTTTGATTGTCTTTGAATTGTGGGAGGAAGCCTGAGTACCCAGAGAAAACCCAAAGTCCCCACAGAGAGACCCAGGATCTGTACCGGGAGCTCACTGTGCCGCCAAATGCTTTAGCATGTCAATAACCATCCAGACAAACAGGAACACATGAGACCTGACAGTCATGTCGTCTCCTGCTTGTTATAGTCATCCTCTCAAGGGCCCACTAGTGCAAGACAAGAGTCACTAGGTCAAGGTTAGCCAAGACAGCAACACCTGTAGCAAGCTTCTTTACAAATGACCTGGTTGCAGTTACATCAGCCCTTTTAGCGAGGCTCCCATAATGGAGCCCCACATGCCTGTGGACGTCTGTCTGACTTGGCCTCACAGAAACTGAGTTCAGAGAATCTTGGGAAACTAGGGGAAACTCATTGTGTCATTGCACAGTATTTATCACTGTATGTAGGCAGAAGCAATAAAAAATAATGGCTGAAACTAATATTGGATCCCCAAGTCCTGTTTATTAGAGCCAATGAGAATCCCCAGTGTTGTGGGTAAATAAGATTAACGCTTTACAGTTTCTCCTCAGCTTGTCGCTAATTTCCAAAGGCCAAATGCCAGTGTGCTACTCGCTCACTAATGACACGGGAGTCGGTTTTACAGCACTTTTCAAATTCAACAGCAGCAGGGCCGATCTAATTACAGCGTGTTCACACCACGTCCTTTGGAACGTGGGAGATGACTTTACCGAGTTTCCCCAACATATGCACATTCAAGCCAGGTACTGCACGTTACCTTCCAAGCATGACAAAGCGTGTCTGTGGCTTTTCACCGTTCCCATGGGGCGAACTCGAAGTGCGGGTCACCTCGTGCTGTGAGGAGAAGGGGGGGGGGGGAGTGCTCAGGTTCCGCTTTCACAGTGGCACCGTTAGCGGAGCCGACCCACTGCGACAGGGACATCCAAAATGAGCCAAACACAATTAGCATAGAAAGAGTCAGCAGGTGGGAGTGTTTTGTGTGAAAAATAATACCTCATCAACATCAACAACCGCTATTACAACAAGACAGAATGCCTCTAGTGATGAGTGCAGCCCAGCATGGAGCACGCCGTAAATCACCATACGATCCCTCCGAGGTTTGAATCAGCCTCTTATTTCCGACAACACAGCGTGGATATGAACACAACTTAACAAACAGTGTGATCTCAGGTACATTTTCTTCCCCCGCGTCCTAAACCGGCTCTTTACTGATGCGGTGTCAGATGAAACTCCTGTTGACAAGCAGAGCCTGGCGAGAGGACAATCGACCTCCTGGGAAGGGGAGTCTCGGAACAGCTTTGTCTTGAAAACGTAGCACCAGTTCATTAAAGGTTAATGGTGCATTGATGATAAGTTTTATCCACCTCCTCTCTTCTGGACTAATGATGCACTGCCTGCATTGTGACATCTTTCAGGCAGGATGGATGGTTGAGTCCCAGGGATAAGGTGCTGGAGAGTCTTTACTATAGGGGCCAATGCCGCAGTACACTTCTTCAAAAGGAAGGCACCAGGTTTTAAGAGACAGGATTTACACCTCAAAGCATCTGCAGTCTCACCTCAGTAAATCTGTATTGAGAGGATACATCTGAGACCCTGATATGTTTATAGCTCTGCGACTCTAGGCATTAGCATTGGTTGCAACACTTCCTTGAAGTGAGACACATATATAAAGCTGCAAAGGTGAGATTATACACCTGAACTTGAAAGTTAGCTTTAGACATGGAGTGGGGGATGCACCTTTCATATTTCATCAACAGCACGGCACTAATTAAAAAGAAAAACTGGACCATGGATGAATGTCTAACTTCATTACTTTGTCTGTAAGTGGTCTTAGCTACTGCACCATTTACTTTCATGTGTTTTATAATGGAAAGTGGTGAGGGACTGCACCTTATAGCACTTGAATTTTAGCTCTGGAGGGAACTGGCCACAGTTGACATTACTGGCCAATGGTCAGATCTAACTGCTTTTTAAAGGGAGAGTTGAAAGTCTTAACAGTTAATATGTTGTAAATATCAACAATATGTATATATGTGAACACCAGCCATCTACATTCTCTATTGCTAAGCGCCAGCTAATGAAAGTCCAATCGACATGAACAGTTTCTTGTAATTCCTGCACAATTACATGGATTTATGTGTTTTACTGGCTCTACACGGTTGACTACACATGAATCACACCAAAAATATGCCCTGGCATGTGGGATGGTTGTTTTTAAATAGACTCAAGTGTATCTTAAGGCATCAGTGGCTTAATAATCAGACTCCATGCACAACGTGTTAATTACATTCAATGCATTTTCTCATGGATTTTAGAAGCTTTGGATAAAAATTGCGTCTCTTTTCCTCACTGCAAACATGAATCTCTAATTGCACTGTTTCGCTAAATGGCCGAACTAGCCAGCAAGCAAACAACACAATGAATTATTGAGCAAGTCAGAGATGTGCAATGATTCAGGGGTAGAAAACAGAGGTTGCCAAACTTCTCAGCTCATGACCCCCAACATAACAGTGCAAGAGACCAACGTTATTCCAAAAGATATTGATTTGAGCTAAATTCACCTACGTGCACATGTTACAATACTTCCTGTGGTGCTGTAAACTGACCTTCTGCTCGCTGTCCCTTATCTGTCTGATTCACCTCAAGGGTCAAACGAAGACAAAGAAAATCTACAGATGATCACTATTTGTACGGTTTTATTTTATATTCATCTACGTTCTAGGTTCGGAACGAATATGGCTCTAATACGATCCTGAGAAGTAATTCTCAATTGTGTTAGATCTTTTGTAAATTATGTTGCGACGCTGCAGGGGGACTTGACCCCTAGTTTAAGAACCACCGGTTTAAAGCATTGTATTACCTGCAGTTCAAAAAGTAGCAGCAGCACAATTAGCACATACAAATGCAGCACTGCTGTGAGGTCATCTGGCAGCTGAGAAGTTCAGATGCATTTAAGAAAAAAAAACACAACATCTCCGATTTAATTTCTGCCTAGAACCCTTTCTTGCAAGTCTTACCTCTATGTCCCTGCATTTTGCATCGATATTTTTTTTACAGGTAAAAGAAAAGTGGTCAGAGTTGAATAAGTAAAACAAGTGAAACCGCATAATAAAGAACTGAAGCAACATCAAGGACATTGTAAACCTCCTGTGTTTTCACTCATGCTATCCAATCTCCTGTTTCCTCTTGGACTGTCTCTGCCACAGCATGGGGACACAATCTGGATGGATCAATAGAAAGGCTCAGCATTTGCCAAACCGACCAGTTCGTCTTAATTCTTGAAGTCTGTGGCACCAAAAGATGGCGAAAATGAAAAACAACAAAAATTCCAAACAATGTAACAGATGCCACCTCATCCTTGACAAATAGAACTTTGCTGGCTCACTATAGTCCGACTGGTTCCTGCATACATGTTGGACTCACTATCTGGCAGTTGCTAACTTTTATTGAGAAGAGATAATAAGAAGAGAGTAAGTTTTGAATCATATGTTTGCCTGTACGAGAAATGGGTTGTGCATGTTTTTTTTGTGTGTGCAATTGTCACCTACATGTCTTGCTTGTTGCATCAGTTGTCATGACTGCAGGCCTCACTGCATATCAGCAGCATGTATATTTGTGGTTGCTGCTGCCTAACCTGCAGTCTGCACTTTAAATACTATTAGTGCACTCAACCTTTGCAGAAGTCGCCTCAGTGTGTAGCTGGACCCGCTGTGAACTACAATCAGGGGCCTTAAAAGGAGGCAAACACAGATCTCCTGTAGCTGAAGGATAAAATCAACCTGTGGCGGAAACAGTGGTGTATCTGCACATACGCTGGTTCAGCTCAGTCATCAGCCTGCAAACTATTTGTTGCAGATTGCTGTTCATCCGCAAATTTTATTGTTTTGCCGCGGGGCAGGATCCTCTTTGACCTGTTAACCCCTCGGTCGTATACTCCTCCAGGTCCTCTGGTGGATCAGGATCTCAGGGGAGAAACACGACATTTAAGCACACTATACAAGTTTGACCAGCAATAGTCTTAAGAATTATGTGTTTTCTATGTAGTGTAGTAAAGAGAAAGGTAATGTGGAGTAAAGTTTATTAGGGCTTACCTTAGATTCTCTAAGCCTTCCGCCATACACCAAAAATATACTGTAAACTGAACCATTTTTTCTTCCTACAATTTACCAATAATTTCTTGGCTGTCATCTATCAACATTGAATGAGTCATTAGCAAAAAAAGGGCATTAAAGGAAAGTAATAACACAAAGTACCTGAATAACCTGGTATTGAAGTTGTGCTTTGTGAATGTAGGTGAGAAGGATTTTAACACTTAACTGTCTATAGCATGAAACTTACATCCTCCACCTGTTAGTGCAATATCCAACTGAATAATGTGCACCGTACCTTATTGTACCTGCTACCATGGAATCCTCACAGATGGCTCACACTGTAATCTGTCAAACTATACTGCTGTTCATAGTTGGATATTGTGCTTATTTTTATTTAGTGTGTGTGTGTGTGTGTGTGTATTGGTGGTTTGCTGCAAATGCAAACCTAAAACTGGACAAAAGGGGATCTCTCAGCATAGGAGTGTAATACTGAGATACTCATACAACTATTTTCATAGAGCTTCCAGTTACACAAACGGCCCATTGACATGCAGAAGGTAGAATGCAGTAATATAATGAGAGGCGGTGGACTAGTGGCAGAATAATTGGACTATGGGCAGATAGTTATGGACATTGGACTGGAAGGTTGCTGGTTCGAATTCTCATGGTTGACAATACAACATACCTGCCAGAACAACACCTGGATCTGTTCCCAAGTCCAAAGAGCACTCTCCCTACCCCCACTGTCTAAGTGCCCCTGAGCAAGGCACCTTACTCCCCCAACATCTGCTCCCCGGGCGCTGTGCATGGCTGCCCACTGCTCTGTGTGTCCTGTGATGTTCACCAGATGGGACAAAAGCAGAAGATAAATTTCCCTACTCTGCATTTCGTGTGATTGTGCGTGTGTTTGGGATCAATAAATGTATCTCTGTATCTTAAAATTACTAATCTACATTAATTTCATGCAATTTTACTACAGCAGCATCAAATGTGTTGGAGTAGGCTCATCCGTCTTTCCTAGATGTTATGATTACATCACACACATTTTTCCCCAGAGTACAGAGAGACCATCAAATGTAAATGTTTTTCTTACAAGTGAATGGAATTCTGAGGAATGGATGATGGATACGGAATGAGCAGCAGTAAGTTTCCTTCAAAACATTCTTGCTGGTGCAAGATGTTGTAAAGCTGTATATAAACGGTGTTGGGCTAAATTGTGCTGAAGAGCAACAACTCTTTTCTTCCCTGCTGATGTTCAGGAAATGTAAAGAAAACAAAATAACAAGATGTTTTTTTGTATCATTGAAATTTGTTGAGTATTTGTAAAGATACTGGTTTTAAAGTCTAAACATAAAATGTGTAAATTATTTAGATTGTGTTCATTACTTTTTAATTGACGTTTTGCTTTTTAATTTTTTGGTTGATGACATGAAAAAAAAAAACATTTTCCATGGACTTGCTAAGATTTGGGTTAACAAGCTAACTATTTAATATTTCACTCTCATTCAACATTGAAATAGATTGAACAATTGTCAAAAGAATATGAGTTTTTGTTTTGTTGTATTTCTATGTTACCACTCAATTTGATTCTGTTTTAGTTTTTAAAATTAACTTCAATTGGCTTTATAATGTAACATTTCTTGCTGAGATGTGGATATTATTATTATTCCAACTTTAAATTAGAAATTGATAAACCACAGCCGGTAAAACAAGACTAGTTAACCTAGTTGAGTCAATGCCATCTGGTTGATAGGATGTTGAGCAATAAACATCTGACTAATCCTGATAAATGTGTTCCCTCATCAGAGCATCATGTGCCATGAGAGGCTGTGACAAGGACAAAGGAGTGAAGAAGCCTGCTGTGAGAACTCAACGATGACAGCGTGTTCACTGTCTCCTGACTGACTGTATTTCTCGGAGACTCTGTAATCTCAGAAACCACAGAGGAGACGAGTTGTGTGGCAGCTAATCGAGGCCGACTGAGGCCGTGCCAGCGTCGTGCTGAGAAGCTCGTTCTGATTTGAACCAACAGCAGTGGAGGCTCCAGAGGCCTCGGAGCGAGGAGTCATGGACGAGGGCTGCTAGCTCAACCGAAGAGCTGTGGAGGTTTGAATGCCACAGCACAGTTTTGGGGAGCTCTAGTTGGATGTACTTTCTTTGTTTGTGTATTGATGGAGTGTTCTGATGTTATTGTAACACGAGTTGGGTTGGGGCTGATATTTTTGCCTTTTCACACTGTCGTCTGTCAGAGCCTCTGGTTATCTCTTGATGAAGTGCATAATTGAATAGCTCAGTAATCACTGCTGAGCCCACACCATTTAGTAGTTGATCCCATGGCTTTCGGTACTTGTTAGTTCCATGTGGTTTCTTGGCTGACAAATGTGCCGTAACCAGCAGGGTCAGCCATTCCATTAGCCGACTGCTACTTAGATTAATGTTGTTGTGATTGTTATAACCTGTACCTGTGTTACGGGTTGAGAGTGGATCGGGCTGGAGGTCCAGTCTTGTGAGGAATGCTCCTGTGCAGGCTGTGTTGGGCGTTCGGAGACTGGTGCTGTTCACGTGTTAACCCCGACGGTCGCCCCTGTGTCTTCTAACAATGGCAGCCAGGTTTCTACATCACTGACAAACCCAGCGCTAGAAGGAATAATTAATTAGATTGGTCCTTTGTGCCCCCCTGTGCAGTATTGTCTTGGCTGACTTTGGCCTTGATCAGCTTTGCTAGAGGAAAATGTTTTAATGACTTTCTGATCAGTTTTTCTCATTCCCTCCTCCCACAGTTGGACACCCGAATCGTACTTCTTATAGGGATTTTTCAGTGACTGATTAAAAACAAACTAATTAAATTACCATTGTGTTCGAAGGCTGCCGACTTCTTCTCTGTACAGGAGAGTGATTCATTGGCTTCTTGAAAGTTACCCTTTGAATTCTTGTTTTTCCAACTTTCTTTTTGCTGAAGCTACACATAACGAGCCAGGCAGAGATCCTGGATAAATAACTATTCTGAGCTTACTGAGAGCTGTACGGCCCGGGGGGTGTGCATGTGCCCTAATAGATGGGTGGTGATATAATACTTCAGTTTTGACAGCAAATCTGTTCTTAAGTTGCCGTGACAGCCAGTCAAACTCATGCCAGGAAGCTATCAAATGGAATGAATGATTCGCTGCGTTCGCATGTCTACAGACCAAACTGAGAGGGGCATGACACAGTTCCTCTGGCAGCGGTTTGCTGGGGTGGCGTGCTGCCAGGGAACAAAGGCCCCAGCTCGGCGGGCCCGTGTGACCGAACAACGGGGAACAGCTTCATAGTCGCGGCTCAACCTTCAAAACTTGTGCAGGTGAAGACAAACAGCTGCGCACGGCCGCAGTCGCACTCCCCGTGTGGAAACAGAGCTGCTTACTGTGCTTGTCACAGGAGGGAATCATACCAATTAATGTCCTCGGGATCCTTCCTTCCTGGTGAATTAGGATGAATAGCAGCGCTGGTTCTCTCTCAGAATCTTTCACTGCGCAGTCTCTGAACATCGGTGTATCAACATCTGCAGAAAGGGCCATGTGTGGGGACAGAGGCTCGCAGCTTCATGCACTATTGATGTTAGTCCTTAAGTGGTCTCTGCACTTCCTTTCCATTCATTGAAATAAACATCCATTTCACTGTGGTACTTTTCCTATGCAATAGTCATAATTTGAACGTGATCTATCATTGCGTGAACACCAGTTTGATTAACATATGACAAGGCTGTGCTCGTATAATGAGACTTCAATATCCTCCAAAGTGAGTGCAAACTTTTACAGCACACATGAGCATAAAAAACCACACTGTAAATAATAAAAAAGGACCAAATATGAGTCAGCAACATAAAAAAAGACTTGTTCATCACTCATTAATGTAAAATACCACATACTTAAAACAAGCACAGGAATCCACATCCCTGCATGTTAAAAATAAAGAGGACTGCAACTTTCTTTTTAGTTCTGTATCAACGCCTAAATTGGTGCCCAGGGGCTGCCGGTGCAGGAGTGAGCAGCATTAGCTTTCCTCACCACCACCCTGGCCTCTTAAAGACTTACTCCCACCAGTAAACATATTGGCTGTTTTCACCAAGTTTCCCAGTCTGTTTATTCGTGCCCCTTAAAAAAAAAAAAAAAAGCAGCCAAACAAGACACTTATCAAATTCACTCATTTATTGATGTCAGGGTGCAGGAATGAAAAGATTAGTCCCAAATGGGATAAAAACGTCTGTCTATATATTAAAATATGCATGTGTGCAGAAAGAGCGTAACCCAGGGGAGAGGCAGCAGATGAAATGAGCCGCTACGAAAAGACACCTCCATCCCAGATATAGTGAAAACTGTCTGTACAGAAGTTCAATCTGCTGCCCATAATGATCTAATTTGACATGTCGGATTTTAAATCTCCAACTTTCTGAGTTAAAGACTTTTTGCTCAAACTTTTCTGAAATGTGTTCTCTCTCCATTCCATCTTTAAAATTGCTCCTGCCCGGTGTCTGCCTGCAGTGAATTAGATTGTCCGAGGCTGCTTGGAAGTGCACAATGGCTAATGTTTACCAGTCAGTCTAATTTGTTCACTTTTTATCTGCATCTTTATGCATCCCGTTCCTCCTTATATAACCTCCTAGCCTCCTTTCTGACTATTCTTCCTGTCATTTGCATGGAATGGGGATGTGGCTGTTGATCTGCATGGCTCTGCGGCACTTCGTGAATTCAGTGGTCAAAAAGTGTTGCTGAAGTTCACGCTCAGGTCAGTGAAAGCAGCAGTATTAATGAATCAAAGTAGCCTGGATGCCAGACAAACTTAGCCCCGCCCACAACATTTGAGGTCGGGAAGTTCGGTCTGGGTTGCTCCGTTGGGGAGAAATTATGCCCGAACAGAAACTGACCGGACCAATCAGGTTGTCAGGGCGGGCTTTATACGATGATGGACAGATGATCAACAGTACCACGTCATCAAAGTGCGCTTGGGTTGAATTCGTTTTCAACAAACATGCCTGCCGCTGGAGAGCTGAGATGTGTAGATGCTGCCATTGAGTCTGTTTTAGAAGACATCGACAGCACATTCATTTTGAAAGAGGAACACAGAACGTGGAGGCGACGCCAAAGCACCGCGCTAATCCCTATCGCCCCGGCGCTCTTTTTATCTTTATCACTGCTTGTGTGGCTGTAGTGGATGGGCAGTGGGGGACATTTAATAATGTCATTGGTCAAATTTAAACTCCAGGACAACAGAAGGGGAATTCAAAGTATGGGATGCATACTTGATCATTTATATCATATAAAATATGTCATCAATATTGTTTAAAATCATTTTTCAGTGTGTTTCCCGGCGCAATACGCTCGCGTCAAGCGCAAAAAAATAAACTCGACGCCGAAACGATCGCTGCACGGCGCTAGGCAGCCTTGGCGCAGCGCGGTGCTTCAGCCTCTGGTGTGACCCGCACAAAGGTTTAACATGGGAGTGGATGGGAGCCAGCTGTTATTTAAGGCTTGGCGCTGCGCTGAAGCGTTGCTTTGGCGTCGCTTCAGCGTCCGGTGTGAACCCGGCGTTAGTAAATAACTCACAATGCGTCGCCTAACATACGTCACATACTACGTTGCTCTGATTGGTTGTAGGTCTATCCAATTGAGACAAGAGGCATTCTTTTTTCTGGTTTGGTTTAAACACGACCCATAATCACAGCCCAATGGAGCGGTATCAGACTCACATTCTGACTAGAATTGTGAGTATGACAACGTCAGGCTAGAATCAAAGCGGAACCTTCACTGAATTTCCAGTCTAAAAGCTGAGAATACCCTCCACCTGTCTCTGCTGTGTACTTGCTGTAAACTACAGTTGTTGGAAAACAAAAATATTTCAAGTTTATTCCCCACAAATAAAGATATAGTGTCATATTTGGTATGTAGGAATCCATCCATTATTAGTCCGTCTGTCTGCCTGTGGAACGCATATCCGAAGAAGCGTTCATCTGGTCATCTTCACATTTGGCTTGTGTATTCTCTATGGCCCAGGATAGTGCAGTTTAAAATTTAGTGTAAGTTTGACACGTTTGATATTAATAAAATGTGAAAGAGAAGAAGGATCGTTCCCTTTAGCAATTTGCCTATATAGAAGGAGTACAGGTCTAAAAATTGTGTCGCTGTTTTAAAAGAGCTTTGAAATTGCAATGTATGAAAAAAAATTAAAGCATTAAGTCATTAAAACAGTAAGAACGGTAATAAAGCAAATTCAGAGTCATTTTATGATAAACATTGGCACTAAAATAGTCATCACAATTAAACCAGGTGGGTTGAACACAAAGTTTTCTAACTTCACTCTGCACCATCGACTGGACACAATTCCCTCCATCGTCGTCTATTTGCTGTATTTATGTCATAAAGAGGAAGCAATATTAAAATAATATTATTAATAATAATAACTTGAATTTCTATAGCGCCTTTCAAGAGACCCAATGATGCTTTACATGTGTCACTATAGGGACAAAAATAATTAAAAAAAACTGTTAAAAGCCTCAATAAAATTGCAGGAGATGATACAGTAAGACAAGATCAGTGGGCGTAAAGTCACTTGCTATATACTCAGCAGTATAGATGGTAGTTAAGATCAGCCCCACCTTCAGCAGCTGCAACATTAAAGTGATGTACACGTTCATGCCTCAGTGATGAGCAGGCCTTCTTTTGTTTTGGATACTTTGAGAAAGTGCGCAAGGACACATTTTGTTTGATGCAGCATTTTCCCTCGTGCTCCCAAAGATACTGTAATGTCATAAAAAATAATGAGTAATTTTAATGTGTAATTAAACTAATTAATATATCCATGCTTCCTGGGGGCATCAAAGAACCGATAGGAATTCACTCTGCCTGTGCAGCTTCTAAAAGCCTTATCAGCGAGTGCAGCTAAATCAGCCAAAGAGTTTACATCTTTCATTGACAGACAGTATGTCTTCATAGACATTGATCCACTTTCTCCTTTCTATTGTTCTTAGAGGTTCGGGATCAGGTTTCTAAAGCCACCACTTCCTTGTGCACATGTTAGTTTATTAAATTTGCATGACTAGGACATGTTCCAGCATCTACTGTGGGCAATTGTTGGCTTAGTAGTGATGAATAATTAATGGCAATTAAGCTGTTTGTTTTTTACAGCTTTACAGTTGATTTTACAGTTTGGCAGGGCATATTTTTCCGAATGATTAAAAATAGGGTAGCGAGTCACATGTGCCTCATGTTCTTTAGACTTGGTCACATTTTTTAAGGTTAGCCCACATAGCCTAGAGGACTTTGAACATTAATAATGCAGCAGTAGTGTTTCCTCTGGAAAGATAAAGTGGAGAAATGGCTTCCTGAGCAGAGAGTGAAGTCCCACTTCTTCAGTGTTGTGATTCCACTGTCTCTCTTCCTTAGTTTGGAGCAGGCCAAATTTCATGTCGGGTCCTTCCAGTGACACTGTTGAAATTCCCCATGTTTGTAAAGCGAGATGGCGCCGGCTGTGACCGTCAGTGACAACGACACTCGCCCCAGCTGCCCACCACGGTGCAGTTGAACCAGAAACACAGCGGCTTGGCTACATCACAATAAAATATCCTGTACATATGCTGACTCTATTCATCTAAGCATCTGCATGTTTAGAGGCTGCATTTATTAGGCTTTTGCTGAAAACACAAAGGATGTGCTCGTGCAACATCTATTGGTAGTACATATCTTATATGTGACCTTTGAGCGAGGTCAAAATAAGTGGTAATAATCACAGGATCCAATCTAGGGACTGTTGTGTTCTAGATATCTCTGTTCATTCTATTTAAAAGGACTGGAATTACATTTACTAAGTGTGGTCCTTTTTTCTCCAAAGTGGATTCATGTTACTAAATATATTCACATTCACATTTTTAATTCCGCTTTTTAATATACTACACAAATATTTACTTGTGATGTTCATGAATTTCTACAGGGTAGTGTCTCAAATAAAGTTCCGTGGACTAACCAAAAAAGAAATTCAGAACATTACTAAAATTTTAATTATTGGACAAAAATGATTACAGACTAGTTAATCAACCCATTAAACAACCTAAGAGCTTCTGTTTGACAATAGTATTGTGGGTAGGAGAAAAACTACTTTTGTATTCAGTTCTGACACAAAAACTGAATACCTGCCATTGGGCCTTGCTCTGCTTTTCTTGGGCATGGACAGGTTAGAGAGCTAGACATTCTCTGTGTGCAATTATCATAACAACAGCCACAGCTTCCTCTGCCACCATTCGTTACAAATATGGATATAAAATAGGTTGTTTAGCCAGTAATGGTGACCAATTAGACTGAGTGCAACTCGTTCCTGTTATAACAGTCACAACCATGTATTACCTGCTGCATTGTGAATGCACTCAAAGACTTAAAATTGGCTTTCTTTTAATGGCAGACAGTTGGATGAGTCCCAGTAGGAAAGGACAGGTGATTATAATGCTTGCAGGTAGTCCCTTATCGCCAGGGAGAAATTCTGAATCCAACTGCCTCGCAACACCACAAATAGGTTTTCTTACTTGTGTAATTGTACAGATATAACAAAGGAGATAAAGTGCCATTTTAGTGAACTTTGGATGTTCTGGCTTGCAGCTAAGCTTATTGTCTGCAGGTGGCTGTTTGATATTTAGCACATAAAAATTCTGGGGGGAATCAATCTTCTCATCTAACTTGGTGCAAGAACGCAAACGGCCATGTCAAACCAATTAGGTCTGGAGCCGTCTCATTAAGTATTACAGAAATACCCCTGCTTGCTTTTGAAATAATAAATGTCACCAGGATCCGTGGGCAGCCCAAAATAAATAGCTTCCAATTTTATTCACATAAGAAAATGACAACAAACAATTTAGGTGAGGCGGAGGTGACTCACAACATCAAATGCACAGACGAAATTATTCAGCTGCATTTGAAAGAACAGTAAAACAAACAGGGTTTAGCAGGGTTTAACAAGTGGCACAATCCCTCAAGCACTAGATGCCACTAAAAAATTATGCAAACTGTAATTATACAAATTTTATATCAACAGATTCTCAAACCACTGAAAGCAGTGGCTAGTGAATGTTGTGTGTGGAAACTCGATGTGAGCGCTGAGGATGGTGCAACACCAAACTGGGTTTTCTTGAGACATGTCCCAAAGAGAGGCACTGCAGAATGTGACGAAACAGCTGTCAAACTCTTGTCCCAGCCTGAAACAGGACACTCCCATCCCATCACTCACGAACATTTCAGTATTAAGTTCACATCCTGACAGTCGCTTTCTGTTTATCAGGGTACTTGTGGAGAAGACATCACAGCGTGGACAATGCTAATGCTGAAACCTTACACAATATGTTGCAAAGCATCAACTAGAGAAATAGCCTGCAGTGTCTTGCCAGTGGTGGATTGGTAATGATGAATAGGACAAATCCTGGTGGGTTTCAGGTTCACTGTGGCCTTATTACCAATAATAAATCATGGTGCATCAGTCAGAGCCGATAGAGCTGATGCACTTACAGTCTATCTGTGTTAGACAAACATGGACAGATTATTGATCATTCCTAGAGGGCACACACCCTGGGGCCCAAGTGGGCCTGAACCTTTGCATGATGTTACAGACCAGGACTGTCTGTAGATGAGTGTTTGTAATTGAACTATCCTAGACATGACCTTGAGTGATTAGAAGAGAAAAATGAGAAAGGGACGAGGGGACTCTAGAACAGTTTTTCAAGTCTCTTTCAAAGCTGGATGCAAAAACACTAAATAGATAAATACAATGAGCAGAATTTGACAAGAAATGAAAGAACTACCAAAAAGAGACAAAGATTAAAAAAAAGATTTCAATCGAATATATCAGAACTACCAAGAGACACAAATCGAATATGATGGGACACAAACCAGCCACTAAGAAACACATTCCTGTGTTTCTACCTGTGGGTTTTGATCTTATGTGGGAGAAGTGGGCAGCTTGTATGTGTCTGTAGATACCCAGGGACCAATTGTCTCTTAATCAGCACATATAAATACAAAAAATTGTGGCTCCTCTTCGAATAATCTGCTCTGCACATAGAGATGGAGAAGTAAACTGAAAAAGAAAAGAAAAAACACTGGAGCAGAGTGCAGACAAGTGCAGCAGAGATAGATAGATTCCATACAGGTGGGCACTGCAGGGGCCAACATTCATACCAGGCTACTGTTTTAACTTTCAGGACTGTGCTGGTCTGAACAAAGAAAGGTCACACAAACACTCACTAAATGATTTAAAACCCCAAGCTGTCAAATCAATAACAATGTTTCTCACATAAGTGAAAAATCAAAACAGTGCCAGCTCCCCATTTTATTTTATTTATTACCGGCCGTGACAGGTATTGTTTCACCTTGTGTGTGTGTGTGTGTGTGTGTGTTTGGCGAGTGGCAAATCATGGCAAAATGTGGTCCAGGAGACACCTGCTCTAGTGGGAACTAATACAGAGGTATTTTTGAGTACAGCTACTGTCTGTCTGTCTGTCAGTTCGTGGAAATATGTTGTCACACAGCTGTGCCAGATGCTGTTCCAGGTGTGTTTGGAATAAAATGAAGGCCAAGTTTGAAGATGGGTGCTGTCTGACCCATCATTACTGAGTACTTATATAATAATGTACTAGTATCTACTATGTAGTTATGGGTAGTATGATCCCACTGAACTTGTTGTCAGTGTTGTAGATGTAGAGGTGTCTTGGCAGCTTCAACTGTACAATCACCCACCAATACCCCTGATGGCCCCCCACTGGTCACCCTTAATCTAAATGACTGGCTTCTCTGGCTTTGTCCAATTCCGATGAAAGGGGTGGTTTATTTGACAGCTGTGTGTTAAGAGAAGAGACAAGAGATCAAAGTAAAATGAAAGTTATAATTAGGGTTTGCGGGGACTTCACAGGATTCAGTCATAGAATATTTCTCCAATGGTTATAAAGGTTGGCGTGGTGTACCACTCGAAGTGGCATGGCATGGTGGTTTAGTTGTGGATGAAGCCCAGTGGGCATGCTGCCCTAGCCCAAACCTGCTGTACCAATCACAGACGCTCATTCATCCCAAGCATCCCACAGCAATCAGAATTAATTTACACCTTAAAGGATAGTTCACCCCTATGCCGATGGAGGGATCGGTGAAGTGTTTGAGTCCACAAAACACTTCTGGAGTTTCATGGCCAAAACGGTTCAACATCCAAATCCAATACAATTGCAGTTATTAGAGCTCTATCTTCAGAGATAAAAAAACAACAGAAAAAAAAACATAGTATGCCTCCATTTTTCTCCTCTAGTGTCATCCCAGTGTCTGCAAGCCCCAACATTCATATTGACTCGAAATGGCTTCATTTACACCAAGTTTGAAGCTTCCTACGAGGTGCATTTAGAAACCGTCTGAAATGCTAATGTCCGCTAACTAGCTTCGGCACTTCTGCTGGACTTTAGTCTCAGAACACGGTGGAAATTATTTTGTTTCAATTCGAAAAATGTATGTCGGGGCTTCCGGACACTTGGCCCACACCACACTAGCGTTATGGAGGCATATTGTGTTTTTTTCCTGTTGTTTATTTTGGTCCGAAGGTAGGTCACTAATATCTTCAGTTGTATTGGATTCGGCTGCTACACTGTTTGTCCCTGAGACTCCAGAAGTGTTTTGTGGACTCAAACACTCACCCACCCCTCCATTGGCAAAGTGTTGAGTAGATAATAAGTGAATTATCAGTTTTGGGTGAACTATTCCTTTAATTCACACACACACACACACACACACACACACACACACACACACACACACACACACACACACACACACACACACACACACACACACACACAAGAGGGAGGGGCAGCCACGTTGCAGACAAGATACTTTAGTAAATATTTTTTTTACAAACTAAAGAAATAACAAGCTGACCAAATATACTGCGCTCTAATAGATTTCTCTGTCCAACAGAATGTAACAGAATAAAACTTAGCTTCCGCTTTTCATTTCTGAAGTTAAAAATGAACCCTTTTTTTGTGCTTTGTCAATATTTCTGATGCTGGGTATACTTGGGACATTTTTGCACATTCTAAACTAAAATGGTTTCAATTCCTTGTTTTTGTTGCCGTTGTAGACTTTTAAGTGTCAGTGTTTTGTTTGCTCTGTCAAATATGGGGGTTTTGACGTTAAAGCCCAATTTGAAATGTCATTATGTCACCAGGGATGAATATGCCCCAATTTTAGCATTTAAAGTGTCCACAACCACTAAAGTTCAGCTGTCCCCTACTTCCTGATCTGCAATAAGTCAAATCTCCTCTTAAAGTCTTAAATTTAAGTGCAACTTATGTAGATATTTAACCTATTGTGTAATGCATTTACCTGACATGTCATACACCAATTCATATTTTATTAATCATTCATTATTGTGATGGTTTATGTGTATTAAAATGAATTCATAAAATAAAAACATAAAGGCAAAGACATACATACATTTTTGTATCCTTTGCATTGAATAGGAAACACCATACAACATGAAAAAACACAGCTTTGTTTTTGGTTCACATTTTTTATTTTTTAAGCCTGTACAAGTTTACACTGAGGTGATACCCACATCTCTTGGTTTGTCTTTGCAACCCGGACCAAAAGTGCACCAATGAAACAAAGTGTTATTCTCGCCAGTGGATGTTGTTATACCTCCAAATTTAGAGAACTGGCAGTAACAACAATGGGAGCAGTGTGCTGTGTGCTGCCAAGCCCGGAGCTTAAAAAAACAATCACCAGTCTCTCAGTCAAAGCTGTACATCTCCTTGGGAAGCACTGTGCACCTCTAGGTGCTTCTCATCTTTCTGATCACTTCCCACTTGGTTTTCTTTTTCTCTGACCTCTCTCCGCACACATTGTCCTTTCAGAGGAACAAGTTAAAGCCCAAGTACGAAAAGAGTGAGAAAGTGCAAAGTAGCATGAGTCTCTAATAATTAGACAACAATTTCCTTTCCATGCACACTCCCTGCTCAGGGGGATGGGGGTCAGAGAAGCCATTCAGCCACAGAGCAGCACAAAATTCAGAGCTGTGGTAGCAAGCCTAAAGCTTCCCAGCCTTGTGACTTTTTTTTAGGAGTTATTTTTATTTCCTTACACTGATTTGCATAAGTTTATGCCACCATATGGCTTTTATAGAATTTTTTGTTTGGTGCAACAGCTCCTGTCGACACTTCAGCAGTTAGAAACAAGAAAGAGAGACTTGGCAGTGCACTAAGTAGACACCAGATCCAAGCGACATGGCTCCGACATCACACCCCATCTTATCATCTTCAGTGATTTCCACTGATCCCTTTTTCTCCAAAGCCGACTCAGGATAAACCCTCTTAGAAATCACTCGATACATTCTGCTTATAACTTACAGTCTGGCATTAGAATCATTGAGCATAGCCTTTGTCAAGGATCTATACAACACGATTCATCATACGGTTGAAAGAATGGGTTCTGATATTGCCTGCAAGAATCAAGTGTGACTTGTGTGATGTTTGCACAGGCACCAGACGCAAGAGGAACATTGAAGCACAGGGGGTTAATGAAGACTTCCTGCCACTCATCCAAATGTAATTATATGTCTCACTCAAGCTTAAATGCGCTCTTGATTTTTTATATTTTAACATTCATAGAAAATATGTTGAATAAAATATACAGAATTACAGTTAATGACAGCAAAAAAACAAAAGCACATTAAGGAGCTGCTGGGAGTTATACAATAATTAAGCAACCACATTATGTTGTATACTGTATTATGTTGAAATGTTCCTGTCTCCGGTAACAATTAGGAAATAAGTGTTTTTCATTTGCACTGATGAAACTGCAATATAATATCTAATGAAATCCTCACATGTTCCCTTCTGTTCTCAACAGTCTCATTAAGAAAGATAAATGTTAATATTTGATAGAAACCTTGTGCGGAGGCTCTGTTATAATTGTGCTTTTTTTGTATATTCTTGATGATAGTAATCCATGCAGGGTTGCCTCTTGATGTGTGTAGGTTATTTCATACTTAGATATGTGTTACAGCGGATACATCTATAAGTTGGTGTAGTGAATTGTGATGTGTAGTACAGTAGCTCTGAGTACTGCGATGAGAGGGAGGCCATCACCTTTAACAAACTCCAGTTGAAACTTAATAGCATTGAAAAGAGAAGGAAGGCAGCGTTCATTGTCTCACTCTCCCTCTCTCCCGCACAAACACCCTAAAAGTCTGTCACAGTCAGAGTGACCAACAGCAGCACCCAGAGAAATCCTACCCATGTCAGTGGCTGGTGGCCATCCATAAAATGTTTACCATCTTCAGCAGGCAGGCTTGATTTTTGAATAAACTCTGTAGACCAGTGATTTTCAACCTTTTTTGAGCCGCGGCACATTTTTTACATTTACAAAATCCTGGGGCACACCACTAACCAAAATGACACAAAATGACACTCTATGGCCTAACACAGTACATATAATTAGTAATATAGTTTCTAAATGTATTAAAAAGCACTATTTTAAATTATTTCAGCCCTTTATTACTCTTACCTTTTAATAAGGTAATGAATCAGATTTATGAAACAATCTTTGATTTAACTAAACTTTATTTAACGGAGACATATTATACCCATTTTATCACATTTGATATGGTTCCTTGGGGTCTTAATGAAATGTCTGTAACATATTTTGGTCAAAATACCACAAGGATCATTTAAAACAGGACCTTTTAACCCTGTCTAAAACAGATTGACCTGTTTTGAGTGCCAATAGTTACTCCCGCCGTTTACCCGCGCTTCATTGAATTTCTTCACTTTGACATTCAGAGCACTGGGCAGAAATCACATCGCGTCAACACCCACCGTGGGCCTTCGCGATGCTTTGTTTTAATGAAACAGTCGGATTCCCCTGGTCCGCACCAGAGTCAGCTGCTAGGCGCCAGCCGAGGCGCACCGCCGGAGGGGGCCCCCCGCGCGAACGGAGGGTTCCCCCAGCGGGCGCCGTAGCTGAGGTGATCTGCGAGAAGGGCCCGACACGCGTCCAGAGTCGCTGCCGACGACCGCCGTACCCGGTCCCCTCCAACGGCCCGCCTTCCGCACCGGCGACGGACACCGCCCCGCGGTCCAAGAGAAAGAAGAGAAAGAAAGCACCCCGCACCACTGAAGCCGTGAGGCACAGCGGAATAGGACCTCCCCCCCCAAAAAACCTTGAGGCGTGCCGCACGCCGGGTCTCCGGAGGCGTGGAGAGGAGGGCGACTACTCCCCCAGCCGCGGCACGTGCCCAGCGGTTTAACCACAAATACCAATGATATCAGTGAAAGTCAAGTTTATTACCGATGTGCAGATGTCGGAAAACATCTTCGGTGCAACACTAGATATTAGATAATTTCCCACGGCACACCTGACGATCTCTCACGGCACACTAGTGTGCCGCGGCACACTGGTTGAAAATCACTGCTGTAGACAATGCTTTGCTGTGCACAGTCACTCGTCTCCCACAGCCCTGGCAGCTCATCTCCAAAAATGTAGCATCTGGAGATAAAGTCCCATGTAATATTCACACCAAAACTGCTTTCAGACATGCGCTGAACTGCGGAGATCCTCTAAATTTCCTCTGCATGAGGTGTATGTGTGAATGCAAGTGTCCGGGTGAGAGCCTTGTTAGTTTCTCCTGGCCTTTCTGGCCCTCTAGTATAACGTCTGCAGAAGTAAACGTAAGCAAACGGCACGGGCTCCCCTTCTGGATTCAATGAGAGCACGTGGGGAGCTAATGACACTTCTTCGCGACAGACACAAAAATGAAAAAAATATTGAAAAGAATATAAATATTTCACGATGAAAAAATTGTGCCGCACATGTAGAAAACACAGACAAATAAGTCAAGAGGCTTTGTGGTGTGAAGAGCCTATGTCGGTGTCGATGAGCTGTAAACAAAGTCATGTGATCTCCGCAGTGGAATTAATATGCTACTTCCTGCCATCACTGACCCAGCCCTCACCTGAATCCTGCGGAGAATTTGTTGTTGTTGTGAACATGTCTGAGCAGAGAACCTCAGGCTGCCATGTTCAAGTGTGAAAGGCAAACTGCGTAGAGAAAATCTGGACCCGATTCCTCCGCAGGACATGAAACAGGCACACACACCTACACACACACATACACACACACAAATACATAGAGCCAGAGTGGTGCAAACCAATACTGTTTGCTGGGTAATGAGGCATTAATGAGAACCATTTAAAATGAACAAACAATTCTCGAAGTTTAAAAATCAATCTATACACAGCAGCA
Organism: Pleuronectes platessa; assembly: GCF_947347685.1. NCBI lineage: Eukaryota > Metazoa > Chordata > Actinopteri > Pleuronectiformes > Pleuronectidae > Pleuronectes > Pleuronectes platessa. The sequence goes on along the minus strand of NC_070627.1, from coordinate 24,803,181 downwards.
ATCTATAGACATCTAATTGACTGACTTACTACTTAAGGCTCTGTTCTCTTTCTATATTGCACCATGTTCATTGTCATAATTTAGACTGTAAAATGTTCAAAGCAGTCATGTAATTAGAAACATGAGAAAACCCTGCCTTAATGAGGATAGTTGGCTGAAAGTTTTTACATGTTACTTAAATACACAGTTATAAAAACATAATTGAGTCGGGAAAGGAAGATAAGGATAAGTCAAGGCTTTAACACATTATTAGGACAAGTATCACAAGGGGGCTGAAGTACACTGTGTATAATGCGCCCTTTTTAAGACCTGTGACACATTTGCCTTCTACTTTGGGGAACACAAACAAACACTTTAGACTGAAAGTGTGAGAACTGGCCGGCACAATGTCCCACTCTCAAAGCATGATGGGAACCCCTTGGGGTAGCAATAGAAATCAATACATTTCAGCTCTTTCTTTTTGTTTGTTTGCTTTATGCTCAACATGTTTCTTTGAACTCGAGAACATATCTTATATGCTCCAGGTCTGTTGATCCAATGACAAAATCCTCCTGCTGTTTACACTGTATGTTGTGAACCTATTAACAGTATGCTATATAATGATTGATAAGGGCCCCCAGTGCGGCGGTGAGCTTTCTCAATACACCATATGGATTTTCACACCGGCAACAAATGGCAGGGAAAGTCAAATCGATGCATCAATGCATGAAAAGAAATGCACTTTCTCTCGTGTTTAGTCCTCATGGAGGCTGACGGAAAAATATTTCTGTCCAGTAAAATTCTGACATCAGTCAGTCTGTTGAAAACAGTGGCTCTCAGGGTCTGTGCTGCTGGACAGGACAGCTGGTCCCGCGGAGAGACTGCTCAGCAAACATCAGTCTCAGTGTGGACTGAGCAGACTGGACACTTCAGCATTCACTTTGAAGTTTTGACCAGCCCAGATCTTGTATGCTGTAAAACCAACTGATATTTTAGAGTAGCCAAAGTCTATATTATTCTGAAAATGATTATACATGGCATGCGGAAAAGCCATAGGCGTGTAAATAATGGAGAGAAAAGCAAGCTGTCGTCTTCCAAATGTGAAATTTGATGCAAAGCCATACTTTGTATAATGTGGCCACATGCAGATAATATGGAGACAATGTTCATTTTAGTAAGTAATAATAATAATATTAATAATTTGCAGTTGAGTTGCATTGGAAAATTTACCTACTTATTCAACATGCATCTGTTTGCCTGTATGTGAAACGCATATATCGCAAACTCTTCAACTTAGTTGCTTCACACTTGGCATGTGTATTCTTAGATGTCCTGGGAAGTTGAGTAGTAAATAGTTGGGCATTGGGAAAAAATCTATATTGATCAAATTTGAATAAACAGGCAGTCAGTGTGGGCGGGCAATATGTTTTGATAATTTAAACACTGCAAAGGTGCTCATGGAAACCTCATTCAACAAAAATCACTTTCTGCTTTGTCTTCATAGTAAAAGCACAATCTTCTTTACTGCTGCTGTGCTTCTTATCAGGTGTAATCACTGAGCTTTTATTTTGAAAGATTGTTTCAAATACGTAGACTGTATATATGGGTCAATTACTTAACACCCCGTTAAATAGCTGACATGTCTTGTTTCCTTTTATGAAAAACATTAACATAAAAATGTCATTGTAAATAAACCAGGTAGCATGAGCACACAGTTTTCTAACTTCATTCTGCCCCATCGACACATACAATAGAAAGTGACAGTATATTTTGGAGCACTCTCTGATGACAAGGAATAATTCTGATGTTTTGGATTCCAAACAGGCAGGCATACAACAGGCACTACACTAGTTGCAAAATAACATCAACATTGAATTGTGAACTGGCCCTTGTCTGCTCTTGGCCTCCTCCACATGAGGGTCAGAGTTTAGATTCCGCTGGAGAGGAGCACTAGACCTGCTCGACCTGCAGCATCTCGATACAGGAAGATTTAGCGGGACCTGTGCTCTCTGAAATGGATGCTTGCCCGAGAACACATGATAGTCACTATTAGTTACATTATTTATTCCATTCCCCTGGTTGCCTGTGGATGAAGGTGGATTCTCTGCAGTCCCAATGTATGCAGCTGCTCCAAATCTCTGCTGACCTTGATCTGTCATTTTACCCGAGACAAACCCCCACTCCGACACACCTCTGCTAAGCCAATAAGATACCCAATGACCTTAATTAATGGCATTTCACCTCTTCTGTATTTCCCATCAGTCTCCCTCTGAACACCCCCAGGAGTTCTCCTGCGCCCAGGAACATTAAATATTCATAACTCCATAATTTTAATATATTTTACTCAATCAAATGGATGGCAGCAGATAAAACTAACAGCAATTATCTATGCAGTGATAGGGAGATTTGTTTATGTGATGAGTGACAACTGCTGAAACGTGTGGCTGCCACTCGCTCTCCTCTTTGCCTTTTAAATTTTTTCTTGATAACACAGCGTCGATGCTTCCTTTAACTTGAAAGAGAATCGCTGGCACAGCTTGTGAAGAGTTTGGGGAAATGAGATTTCCATTTTTAACAAAACAAGTAACACAGATCCTCTCACACTGGCTGACAACATCACAATTACAAGTGTGCTGCCATCCAAAAGATTGCTGTGGATAAAATGGGCTGAAGCCACTGATACCAATAAGACAGTGGTGGAATCCTCTGCTGAGAAAGATATGTCAGTATTACTGAACTTTAGAAATGAAAGTTACACATCAGACTTCAATGGAATCATGTTTAATTTTCCTGAAATAAGTGCAACTCAAAAGTAGAAACCATGGAAATGTAAAGATACAATCCCTGTACATACAAAACAGATATAAGAGGTTTTAAATCTAAAGGTGAATCTTGTCTTTCTTTTGTTTTTCATTGCCTCACCTCCTCAACATCAGCACCAGACCATTTATTACCTCTTCCAAGGAGGTTGTAGTTTCACCTACCTGCTTGTTTGTTCATTCACTGGCAGGATTACACACAATAATAAACCAATTTTCACCAAACTTGATGAAGGGAACATGTAAACTTTTGTTGTGGATCCATGATTTCTTTATTTCACTCATTTCGCCTTTCCTTTCCATTTTTTTTTTCTATTTCTCAAGAAATAATGTTTGATTCTGGTTCTAAAACGTAAAACACATTTATGGTTTTGAAATAAATGAGTTTTGAGATTTTGTGCAGATAAAAAACCATAACAATCACAATTTGACAAACGTGTGTAAGATTGTTGTCCCTTGGCTGAGGTATGTGCACTTCCGATGCCAATTTAGGCCTGGACAAAACAAGTTTTAAAACTCTACCTGCTGGTGAGTTAATCAGAACACAAAAACGATGCTGAAGATGCTAAAAATTTGTGTAGAGGTGAAAGAAAGCAGAGCAGATGGGTTTTCTCTTGGCTTTTCACTACTCTGTTTACATAGCCTACAGAAATTGCATGCACTGTTCACACAAAAAATATGTTGGTGCAGCTTTAAACAAAGTTCTACGCTCACGGGTCATTCTTGGGGCATCTCATCTCATTTGCGCGCCCATGACAGCAATCCAGTCTCCAGGTGACGGTAGAAACGAGAAACTGGGTTTATAATAAGCATGTGATGGAATCCCCTTACAGAGTTTAGACTGAAGAAGAAATGAACTCCACCAAAACGCTGCATGATTTCAGAGGGTTGCATCATGAAAACAATGAAACTGAAATTAGGTGACACCGTACTTATAGAGCAAAAAGCACTGAAGCACCTGTGTGTCTGTGTGGTCCTGCACAGCACAGCACTACAGGCCACTTAGTGCAGCAGGGTTTCAGCATGACAACCTCTCACCCTGGTAAAAAGCCTCTGTCTGTGTGTGTGGGCTCTGTACTCGGATGAAGAGGATTCTTGAGGTTCTGATTGGGTGAATGAAAGCCTCATAAAAAAACTCTCAGGGGCTAGTTTCACTAATGCACATCACTTTTTCTCTCTTTACAATTTTTTTTAAAGAATCCATCTTCTTTTCTGCCTAAATTCCCCAAATCTACAGCAAATTCCCTAAATCACGAATACCCTTGAAAAGCCTCTCACTGACATATGTTGTGTCATGGAAATTCTGTGCGTTTTGCTTTTAATGTTGAGCCAAGGCTCAGTTTCTTAATCCAACAGGGTGTGTATACATCCCCAAATGTGAGAAATGTCTTCTTGATCTCTGCTCATCCTCGCGATCAAACGTGCACGCTCTCAAGGCGGAGGAATGGCTGGTGCCCATAGACTGGTGGCGCATTACTGTGCATGCGAGGGGTGTTTTCACGCGTCACCAGTGGGCGCTTCTTTCCTGCGCACAAAGAGAAAAGAGCCCGGGGATGCGCACAATGTTGAGTCTCCGCTCAGAGGCGCCGCTGTGCTCGTCCTCTCCGCGCGTCTTGGCAGCGTCTTGGTGGAGGAGAGCAGTCCGAGGAGGTCGAGGAAACGTCCCGGTGTGAGCGCGCCTCGTCAACCCGCAGAACCAGCACAGAGCAGTCTTTCTCATTGTGGAATTTACCGAGGCAATCTTTTTTTTGTTTTTTTTTAAAAGAAGGCGCACTTGGAAGGAGCAGACATTAAGTGCCGAGGAGCGCGAACGCTGGAGCCGGAGCAAAGAGCCCATCTCCTCTTCCTCTCCTCTGGCTCCCGACAAGGAAAGAGTTGCGGTGAGATATGTTACCCGCTCACTAGATCCAGGAACAACCCGTCTGCAGAGGAGAGTGGGATTTACTATCAGAGCAGTTTCATGCAGAGGAAAAAACAGCGCATCCCGTAGAACAAGTAAGTGTCCGCTCAGCCAACGGTCACACGCACTCCTGCGCGTTATTTCCTTGGGTTTTCATGTGTGTTCCGTTAAGTTTGCTGCATGTGCTTTGCGAAGAGGAAAAATATGACTTCATTTAACACAGGATGAAATAAAAAAAATGAGAATGAGCCTCATCCCCGTGGGGAGATGTCTTTATCGTATTCTCTCAAAGGGTGCACAGAGGCACAGTGTGCGTCGTGCCAGTGGTCACACATGCACGATGCTGATGAGTGCGTTTCTGGTCGAGCCCCTAATGGTTTGCACGGTCCTACTGGGATTTCTACTGTTGGGGCTCATTTCCCTCATCTAGGACGAGGTCCATATGGTGCTGCTTTGCTCAGCCACACAGAGCAACAGCATCAGGACCCCCCCCCCCCCCCCCCCCCCCCCAACTTGTTTTAGGGCAATTGTCAGAGTCTCTGCAGAGGGAGCAGGGGCCTGAGCTCATGTGGATTTTCTTAATGGTCATTTAATTGTGTCTAAATGACCTTTAACATTATACCATTCTGATATTTGCCCCCCCACTAAAGACCCTCACAGGATTATGACAGTGGCAGCCTACTGGGGAGTGTCATTAAAAGAAATTAACAGCTCACTTTTTTTTTCTGGAAAGCTAAATATTTGGCCACCAGTGGTCTCTTCTCTTTTTTCTTCCTTCCACGCAGACCGTATAAAGATAGAACAATGAGAGAGAAACGCTCCATCTACAAAGTATCCTGGTATTCATCTGGGATTTCAATCGTCTCCACCCCCCCCCCCCCCCCCCCCTTTTTTTTTGTATTCATGTTTATTTATAGATCCTTTGCACATATTAGCAAAATGAGAGGTGGAACACGTCTTTTGAAGTCAGGCAGTGAATTATCCTATAACAAAGCAACAACCAGCATGTGGATGAGTTTGTACTGTTGAAAACCCCTTTTGATTGATGCAGAGTGGAAAGCACATTGTACTGCACAGTTTCTTCTTTGGAAAAGGCTCGGAGTTGGATTGAATGGCAGGAGGAAAAGAAAAAGAAAAATGTAAAGAGGCTTCCTGAGTGTCTGCTGCTCCTCATCCTTGACCTCCAGTCATGTGTTTGCTGCTGTATCTGGGATGTGGGTCCGGGGATGTGCGTGGCTGATGATGGGGGTAGAGAAATGGATCGCTGCTCCCCCGCTCTTTTAAGTGCACTTACTCTCCTGCCCCTGCGTTAGGCAGCAGCTGAGGGATGCAGCCGTGTTTAACATCGCAGAGGGAGTCACTGGGGGCGTCCTGCTGTCTTCCAGGGATTCATTGATTTTTCGCATGAAAATACACAGCTGTATGAGGTCTGCAGAGACGTCCTGCCCAGATGTTTGGCCTTAGACTGTGGTTAACAGTCTATCGTGAAATTACAGTTTTTATGTATTTTGTGTCAAAAGCTAATTAATTGTGGTGTCTGTGCTTTTCATGAGTAGATATACTGTATTTTACGAATTTGTTCCGCTCCCTCTCATATTTTGTCTCCCAGCATCCAAACCTGACCCTTCGTCACTGCTCTAATCATTCTGTCTTATTCAGACGTGCACAGCGTGACACGTCTTCCGCAGGTTATGTGGCCACTTCGTATTTTTTTCTAGCCTGCAAGGCTCTTGCTCATAATGAAATGGAAGAAACATCTCGAGAGACAAAATGCATTTAACCAATTCTCTCATGAATGTTAGAGTAGCAGCTGCCGGGATTGGGTTTGAAGCGGGGCAATTACATGAAATGCCTTTTTTTCGCGCAACCTTAATGCATTATTTGCCATGGGAAGCCTTGCTCATTCACTCACCTTCAGAGAGGCCTAATGCAGTGTTATGGCACAATCAGTGCCAAACAATTACTCCTCATTCTTTGCTTCCTCGCGTTTCATTTTGCAAGTTTTTCTGCTGCGACCAAAGCTGTGAATCACAGACGCAGTTAAGCTCTGCGTTCATTGGTTACTCACCTTATTCGTTTATTTTATTTATTTTTACTCTCCCTGCCTGGTGCCAAACTGACTTGTGCAGGTCTTCAGTCATTCGGAGTAAATTAGGAGGTATCAGTGCACAGTTGATTGTGAATTCCTTGTTCACTGACAAAAGCGCAGAGCAGCTGTTCATTGAGATTGAGTCGGTCCCTGGTGGCGGATCCTTGTCTCCCAGGTTCTCTCTCTGAATGACTTAATGGATATGGCTGCAGATAGTCATAAAGACAATCACTAAACGGAAATGAATGCATCACAGACTGTAGTGAATTCATATCTGCTGTGCCGCTGGATTTTTTTCTTTCTTGGCATAATCTGGGAGGTGGATCTCCAAGCTCTGTGTTGCTGATGGCCCGCGTGTGATCTGAATAAAGACCGGGAGCAGGAACACCCTTACGATAGCAGCTCTCTCCTTTCCTCCCCCCTTTATCAGATTCTTTTTGCAATTATGCTGCCCTCGGGGGGGAAATGGATGCCTTTAACCACCTTTCCTATCAATTATGTGCCAAACAACAGCCCCACTAACCAAGAAGTCATCTCATTTACTCTGGAATGTGTTTAGCCAATGATTTCCATTAGGCTTAGCTTCTGTGGAGGAGAGGGGAGAGTGATGCCTCATTACATTTGGCAGAGCAATCTTTTGCTCAGTTGCGAAAGTCCAAGACAGAAAATGCCTCCTCACCTTGATGGCAAAAAATAGCCAGGAGGGAGTTGTTTTCTGTGTCCAGGGAAAACTTTGTCTTTTGGATTTGCCAAAGTGTCTGCACGGTTCGACAATGGCAGCTCCTTGAAGGTCAAAACATTAGACGACATCTGCTCTGTGTATTCCCAAGAATTATACGTGTTAACTGTATGAAATGGCTATTGGAGCACCACGAGACCCTTAAGCTCTCCTCAGAGGGCCACTGAAAATGAGATGTCTCAAGTCACGGTGACGCATCCTCCATGCAAAATGGCTGGAAATACTGGCTAATACTGCGTCTTTTAATGAACCATTAATTCGGAAATAAATACACAAAGAAAACGCTCTGGAATGAAAATGTCACTGCAGGTTTTTACAGGCTGCAGAATGAAGCTGTGCTCGGGGACAAACATCCATCATTTCAGCAGAGACACTGTTCCGTGAGCTGCGTAAAACTCAACTTGCAAAGAAAGTCTTTTTTCCGTGGAGCTTTTCCTTTCACAATCTTGAGGCTTTTCGGACCGATGGGTTGAGATCACGAAGTCGGATCCTCCGGAAAGAGGATGGAAGTTAATACTGTACTCACAGTGAAAAATGCAGCACACAATATGTTGGGGGCTCTACCAGAATCGCACACTGTGTAATCCAACGTGATGGGTTTTTAAAGTGACAAAGCATCCCCTACATTTTGAAAGACACAAGGAAATCCACTCCGAATCTCGCTGTGTCGGCAACTGCACGAGATGAGGAACAATTACTGGCACCGGCACAGTCGAGTCAACACGGGCCAATAAGGTATGATCAGGCCAATGGGACGATTTCCTCCCTGCGCTTCCCAGATTATGTAGCCAATGCTTTGGAAATCACCACCATGATCCTCTAGTTACATGTTAGCAAAACAAGTGAGTGGTTAGTATCTAGGACCGTTTCAAGAATGCCAAAGATAGCCCTTGGGTTAATCCGCACAACAGGGTTGTCTTGTAAGGATGAGGGGCTGGGTTGAATTCTTAATCCTGAGAGGCGTATCACTTTCCACTTACTGTGATGTAGGTCATAGCTTGAGCAAAGCCCCTCCTGTGCCACTGATACTGCAATTACAGTCTTAAAGCTCTCGGTTCCACTTCCACAGTAGAAAAGTTTTAATGGCCATTTAGGTCATTGATCAGTGGGTAGATGGGATATCTGATGGAGCAAATCATTCCCTGTGATAATGACAGGTAAGTGAAGTGAGTGATGTAGATCAAGTCTATCAAGCGTATGATCATTATGTTTTGAAATGAAGAATGTTGAGCAAAATGCCAGACAAAAGTTTCATCGTTTTCTTTCGCTGTTCACCATAGGCAAATGCATTGCTAATACTGATTTATGAAGGAATTATATGGAAATTACATATGATGTGATAATGAGATTTTTAAGGATCAAATCCATAGATTGAGACGTCCTGACTTGTAGTTCCCTTTTTAGGTCTGAATACTAAATCGCTGTGTTACACAATTCCCATAATGTTTTTTAACTGTAACACATTCTTTCTATCATAACCATTAATAGGTCCTTTAAATGTTTAATTAACTACTCATTACGTATTATTTCACATTTCCCTATGGTTTGCAGGAAAGTATGAGCTGCCTAAGCCAAAGTCCAGGGCTGCTTTTGTTTTGTCATTTGTCAAAGACTTTTTTGTTTTTGGCACAACAAAGAACTTGTGAAAAGGTTTGTGAAAGTGCCAAGAGTTGTTTAGAAGTAAAAAAGAAACAGCATAAATGTGAAGCTTACTGATCTGCAGTAGTCAAGAAACAAATAGGTTTAGTAAAAAGACTCTTTTGGATCAAATCATATCATGGTAAAATCACATTTTCTGAATGAAATGGTGTCAAATCACATTCGCATCACAATATAGATGAATTATATCATATCTATTTGGTAGGAGCATCAGATGTATCTTCAGTGGATTTTTGGATGGTTGGCGATGCATTGAGATGTGTTTCTAATAAGCATCATTGATGGAGTTCGATTCCCCACTAATCACTCATCTGCTTAAGTAATTAAGATTCTTTATTCATAACCTGACCACAGCTCGGTCAACAGCTCTGTGCCTTCCTCCACATTCCTGCACTCTCTATATGTAACATTATAGAAAGAAGCCAGTCTATAATTCTGAAGTATTTAACAGGGCTGTCCGCACTTTTTCAATATTTAAATTAGTTGAAATAATTTGAACTTCTTCATGCTATATTTGTTCTATGTATTTGCAGTGCCTGTTCTGCCTCTCTTTGGTCAGTTAGTGGCATTTGATAAAGTATGCTAACATCCTCACCACCACACACAATTCTTTTATTCAGAAGAATAGAAGAATTTATTCACAGTCTCTAGAGACTCTAGACTATATAAAGATGGATGATATGGCAGCTCTCTAAAGTGTAGCCAAAGCATTTTGAGTGCCTCCTGGTGGCTTGCTGCAGTATGGATCATAAATGTTGTCTCCACCATGTTAGTGGATGGGAAATGGACCTAACTAAAATGTTAAAATCAACCTGGAATATTACTAAAATTTACCAGGATATTTTTGTAATTTTACTTCACATTTCACACTGTATTATAGCAGTTTTCTTAAATACAGGTTTTTTCTGACTCTGGTTGAGGGTAAAGAGCAGAGGATGGACCTATGTGGCAAATTGTGATTTGTGAAAATCAGCTATACAAAAAAATATGATTGATACATTCACTTCTGAATAGTGGGAGGAGCTGCAGACAGGTTGTCCATCTTTACGTCTTTGTGTCTAAACTAAGATTTGTTTGATCAGCTTTAATGCCAGTTTGACCTTTGAATTAAAAGAGACATCCTTAATATTTACCTATGATTACTGACCGACAGTCTTCTTTGCACTGCATGTAGCATTGGTTGAAAGTGCATGCACCCTCCATCTCCAGGCTCACCAGAATCTTGCTGGTCAGCTACAAAGACTGACAATAAAAAAACTTTGAAAAATGTTTACCTTATCATATTCGTCTCTTACTGCAGAAGCTAAATATACTCTCCCCACCCCTCCCGCTTGGCCTTGAACAGCCTCACCAAATGACATCAACTGTCCAATGCCTGGTTACACAAGCCCACCCCAAAAGTGTCAAACTCAGGGCATTACTAAGATAAGTAGCTGCAGTGTAATTAGTAAAATTCAAAATGTGGCCGCCTACACCCTTTTTAATCACAGCACTGTCATGCCTTACACACAGTATTCTGCTGGTGGCATTAATGCTAATGACACAGTCAGAGTCATTGTCACAGGTTTGACAAACTTCCAGCTGATTTCACAGGCTGAGTAGTTACTCTCCACGAAATGTAAACTTAATCTTAACGTGAACATTTTTTGGATTGCCCCTTTATATGGATAACTACTTGGTGGAAATGGAAGTTGGCAGATTTCTATTCTCTTACAGTGTGTATTCTCATTCAACACTAATAGCTGAAAGTGAAATCTGGCATTTTTATTGTTTTAGTTTGTGGCCTTCTCGCTGATCTAAGAGAATATGAAAGATGTATAGAAAAATGAAAACAGTCAGTTCGCTTACATTCGTCAGTCATCCACCAAACCCTTTGTTAAAGTATGAAGTGGCATTTTGTGGAGTGGTGGTACACTCTCTGCCAGCTCCTATTAATAGTCAAAGAGGGAGAGAGAAGTATCTTTTGAGGTCAATCATTTCCTTCCTCTCTTGTCTTTAAAGCTGCCGAATGGAGCTTGTTAGGCAGGATGAGCAGCACACGCATTAAAAGAAAACACCCATTTAGCAGCTGTTTCTTCTTCTGTGCCACCTGAACGTCACACCGCCGGCTTGTATCCCAAGGTTTTTGTCTGCTGTGCCCCCCCCCCCCCTTCTCACTTCCTCCTCTTGTAGTTTCCACAAAATAATAAGAACCAATTATGTAACTTAGCAGGGCTATAATCATGTTTTTTCCTGTTGAATGCTTGTCATATTTTGATCAAAATGTCGTATTTTAATCACATCCATAATTACTTTCCTTTCAGATTAAAATTCTTGAATCCAAGGGAGAGCAACCCATTCACAAGCAACTGGATGAGAGTCCTATTAGCCCTTGGCAACTAAAGATGATGTTACCATGGAAACAAATTGTTCTGCTATCAATCACTGGATGCCTTGCAGGTAAGATATTTTAACAAATACTTTATTTGAGTTTCACTGCACTTTATGTCAAAACACCATATCTCCTGATACATTTGCTTTTCAATGCATATTAATGTGTTATTCCACACTCTTAGACTAACTAGCATCTCTCTAAGGTTAGAGGTTGGAAGTAGCTTTGTCAATGAGCAGTGTTTATACACAGAGCTTTATCTATTAGTGAGGAGGAGACTTAATCAGAACAGATGTTAATAACCTCAGATAATCTCCCTGACCAGAAAGGTTACACTGATTAAGTTGCAGTCATTACATGTACAGCGTTCCAGCGTGATGTCCTTCACCGCTCCCGAGAGTCCTGCAGCACGTTGCCAGTACACTGACCGGGAGGTAGTCCAATCCTATTCCTGTTTATGACCGGTCCAGATCATTATCAGGATCCATGCAATGAAACCAGCCCTGCATATTAGCACAATCTACTTGCCACCGTGCTTCACTCTGCCCTTGTGTGACCACCTGGGATTTGAGCAAGAGAAGCACTGACACTGCACCAGAATGTCAACTCTTGTTCGAATGACATTGTAAATCCCAATGAATGTTATTCAAATTGGCTCATGGGTAATTCACGCCTGGCGCTCGTGGGAGCGAGATCCAAGCAGGCTCACCTTCGAGCAGACGAGTGTTTTTAACAGGGCCTTGGTCGCTGCCTATAGGTGCTCATTGTTATTCACTTCAGCTGATGGCAATCATTATGATATCTGAAGAGACATCTTGTCTGACTCTATATTCTGGGACCTGCACAAAGCAAACTGACACCTCAGATGTCAGCTTGCGTGACATTTTATTTAAATTCACATTAGGAAGAGGCTTTTAAACCAAAGGGGAAGGTGAATGAGTTTGATGTGGTAGCAGCTGTGTGACCATTTATTAATAGACCATTCTGCACCAGTCTTTTAAAATGTGACTGTTGTTTCCTAAATGTCACCTTTGCTGTGGTTTAGGTTAAAGACAATTTGAACTTCTCAGTGTCCCCAAAGAAACACTAAGAGCTGCTTATCTTTTTTTTCTCAATCCGTCAAAGTGAAGTAAAGGCTAATTTGTTGACATGTTTTACTGGTTAAACCCACGTGTAGAGCTGCTAGCCACATGCTGCAATCTGTTAGCAGTAGGATATTAATTAGGCCTACTCTGGCCGTCTGTTGACTCTGCTTTCATTTAGTACCAGATTGTGTTACGCATCCTTTCCTTTTAAGCTGCCGGCAGATGAGCACATCCGTATGGCATCAATTAACCGGTGCATGTGAAGTATGACATAGATGTTCTGGAAATAGAGCACTGTGCTCTATTTATCAATCCTGGCACTTATAGGGAATCGTTACTTGTGGAGGAAATTTGCGAAAACTGCCTTTTTGTTACATCAGTTGTCAACTCAGCACAAGTGTTAATAACTATCATTATGATCGTGATCCTGGCAAGTCATTATTACTGAAGACCAAACTTGTCTTGATATGCCACATTTACAGCAGTAGCAGAAGCGCAAAGTAAATGTTCCGCCAACACTGCCCACTACCAGGTTGGGAAATAGAGAAACCTGAAGCTTAATATTTACACTTTTGCCCTTAAGAAGCCTCAGATTTAAACCCTCAGTCAGGGACCCTCACTCGACTGAGATTCTTGTATCCGTTTTGTTTGTTGTTGTTTTGGTCACTGCAGTGTACTTCAGGGGACGTTTCAATCCCCAGAAGTAGCTGCTGAGTGAGCACTCCTAGCTTTCACGTTGCTCTCTGGGGTAAAGTCATTCCACTACGTCAAGTCGTTGGTGAAGATGTTTGCGACAGGTACGGGCAGCTGCACCCCGGGATCCAGGTGAGTCGGAATGAGACAGCGACCCAGAGGAAAAGAGGAAGATCGCGTGGTCAGGCTCACAGTATCTTCTGCCCTCTGCTTAGAAGTGGTGAATCGACAGCTCATAGCAATTTAATATGGTATACTTTTATAAGATATCTGTTTTGTGTTAGCAAACGTTAGCTCGGAAAGATAACTTTGAAGGTTGCTCTTACCCTGAATATCCAGCCAAAACCTCCCACCAAATGTGGCTTGATAGCCTATTTAATTGATTAATATTAGCATTCGGCCAATCGAAAATCTACTGCAGGGGTCACACCTCCAAATTATAAAATAACAAAAGAAGTTCATGACTTATCAGTATTTTACATAAACTTGCAATTTTCTATTACATAATTTGGGCTAAATGCACTCAACTGTAATGGTCAGAGTTTTTTCTCTTGTGTTGGTTCATCAGAAAAATACACCAGCATACAGTAAAAATGATGCCAAATATGTCAGCATTAACTGTTAGCAGCCTTACACTGATAAATGGAGTGTACTTCACTTTATAGAAAGGTAAGCAAATAATGAACACATCATGGGAAATGTATTCCTTTGATTTTCTTTGGAAAAATCCACAGTGTGCAGGGAACAGGAGACAACATACTGTATATTGAAAAAGTAATATAGTGTCAGAAAGTTCCACTATTTCAGCAAGACTAACTATTTGTCCTCACAGTATCTATGCTTTCGCCAAATACATCCACTGTTTTCTCTTAAGGTCAAAGAGACAATTTTTCTGGCTTGTACTGCAATAGATTTTCTCCCCTCTCTCTAGTCTGCACAGAGGATGTCATATTCCAAGGGCCAAGATGGAGGACGGAGCCAAGTGACCTCATTTTACCAATCAACTCCCCAGACCAGCAGGCTACCATCATGTGTGAGGCAGAAGGGAGTCCTCCTCTGCAGTACAGGTAAATGACCACAGTCATGTTACATTCCTCCCACGTGCACAAGCTCAACTGTCTTTCTGCTTTGGCTCCATATTCCCATCACATGGTGAAAATCCATCGCTGCTTAATTGCTTTTGAATCTTGATTGCTGCTCCCGCGGAAATCAAAGAGGGTACCGATAACGTTGATTGCCATTGATTTGCTAAAGAATGCCTTTTTGGGGGCATCAGTTATGCACCATTCAACAAAAAGAGCTACTTCAAAGAGCTACTACTTAATTGAGCATCCATTTCTCAATGAAAAAAGCCTATCTTTTTTCAGCCCCAGCTATGATGTAGGGTAAGAGGCACGGAGCTGCCACTGTGGTTGATAAATATGCCAACACCTCTGATATGAGCGAGGTTAACTTTATTAATGATAAGATTTAAGCCACTGTACGGATGAAGCTGGTGATTTATAATATGGTGCACGGCTTAAGAAATCATTAGCTGGAGAAAAGGAGATTCCAGCAACTAATTTGCACCACAGATCCTTTGATATCTTCTTGGCAATTCCCTGGCGGTGCAGGGAGCCTGCCTGCAAATGGCAGCTGGCTGTGTTTTTTTTTGTGGTAGATTGTGTTTCGGAGCTTGGTCAGCACCATGTAGATACACAGCAAGCAGGGGAGAGAGGCAATAACCTTGTGAGTGACATTCTGCTAAATGCTTACATTTCCCATAATGAGTCTGCGCTGAACAACATGGTCCAGGCACAGCAGCAGGGGGTATCGTTGTACTTGTTGTGCAACCCGAGCTATCCCAGGATGAAGGCAAAAACCATCACTTGTATTATTTCATCTGCAACTTAGAGCATTCTGACATTCACTTGTGTTGCGGAAGAGGTTCTCTCTTTGCTCCTTCTGGTGTTAAAGCAGCGGGGAGACATCGTGTTGTTGTTTGGAGGATCTGCAACTTTTTCCTGACCCAAGTGAGCACAGGTCTGACGTAATCTTACAAGAGCAGCTATGTAGAGATCATTGCTTTTAGAGTGTAACGTGTTATCCTCATATTAAAGCTACACTTATTAATATGTTACATAAATAATTGATCGATGGATCAAATAGAATGCTTTTGGTTTTATATCCAGGAACATGCACTTAAGTGCTTTGGTTTAGTTTCACCACTTTCAATCAACTGAGTGTCCGACAGCAGAGGGCAGTTGTTCATAACGGACACAAGAAGACTCATAAATGGACAGTATTTCAACGTACTACAAGTTTTATTTGTCTTGTTGGACAAAAAGGACAGGTCAGCCCAGCTAGGCCATTAAATAAGAGCAATGTCATAGAGGTTTAAATAAAGGACATTTAAACATTAGATGATTGTGAGACCCAGTGACAAATATAAACTGTATAGTTATGTTAGACACATATAAGTATGTATTTTTGACTGTAAAATGACTGCCCCTTATATTTCTCTGATTTCAAGAAATATCATCCTGCTTTTCTCATGAGCCTTGTGTGGTTGCTTTCTTATTCTGAATGTTTTTTTTTAAAGTGCATTACTAATGTAGCTTTTGAGCACTCAGCTTCACAGCAGTATTCTGCTGTATCTCACATTGGTGATGGTCATTTAGGTCAGTGGTGTTTGGGAATCAGTGCCATGAATAATGAAAACAAAATGTGAAACCAGGTTTAAAAGGAAGAACTGATGTTTGAGAGAGCAGTCGCTTAACACTGTGGCTTGACATTGCTTTCAAAAGACACTTTTTGTCCCTAATTTCACTTTGAGCAAGGATATATTTTTTTTATGCTTTATTTGGGCTGCATCAGTTTTTCTGACACTGATCGTCCTTGAATTGTCTCCTTTCCCTTCAGGCAAGGAGACATTTTTTTTTGTCCTGGTGATAAAATAAAGAGCATAAATTCATGGCAATTCATTTCACTAACACTGTAATTAGAACCTGAAAATGTCCTGAGCAGACCAGAAAAAAAATGCCTTTAGGAAGTGGTCATGCTGTGAGTTTCCAGAGTCTGCAAACCATGCACGGACCTCCACCCTGCAACGAACAGTGTTTGTTTAATTAGAAATGCCAAGCGAGAGGGTATTACATTCAGAGCTGCCCACTTAATTTTCTTAGTTACTGCTGCAATTAAGAAAAAAATCTTTCATTTGGTTTTATAACCATACAGAGAATTGGACCACCCAATATTAAATTTGTCAGAAAATATGATTCTAACCCTCCAGAGGGAGGAGGCAGATAGGCTTGTAGCAGTGAGGATGGCAGTTCACTTAGAACTGAGGCTTTCATAATTTATCCTTATCCTACAGTGTGGAAATAACAACATTCAAAAATCTTAATATTTTACAAGGTTTAAATTATATTATTATTACAAATGTTCCATTATCTTTTATAAGAGCAGTTTTCTCAATGAGTGTGGCCAAATAAATACAGTGTCATAGATTTCCAGTACAGCTGCAATATAGCAGAATATAGATATTTATTACTCTGCAATACTTCTTTATAAAAAATTTAAATTTTAGATAGTTCGAGTATGCCCATGTCAAACATTTCTGTGAGAAATCTTTAGGCTACTGTACTATTATGTTCAGCGTATTGTATCTTTATAGTGATGAATACATAAAATGTAAGAATAGCAAAAGTACATAAACAGCCTCAAGGATAAAGCTCATTACTCTATAGTTTTGTTACTATCAGCAAATATGTGACCACTCTCAAGCCGAGGCTGTCAGTTCACGTAGAACTCGGTGCTCCATATCGAACAGTGTTGAAATCACAACATTAATAAATCATTATATTCTGCAAAGTTTATGTTATGAGCGAAGATATGACTTGGTTCCATCATATTATATGGAGCAGTTTGTCAGTGTGGCCAAATTAATACAATGTCATAGTCTGCTGCTGTTTTGTGGAGCACAGTTCAATGTGAAGTTATACCGGATACAATGAAGTATTGTGTTTTGTGAGACATAGTTTGTTATTTAGTGCTAAACTACTATTTGTAAAAAACAAATATTTCACATCTGAAGTCAAGGGAAGTCTATGTCAAAAGTCCCAGTTGAAGATCTTTACAATTATAATTCAAAGTGTATAGTATCTTTAGTGTTATGTATTATTTAGGAAATTGGGAAAGAGCTTAAAGAATAATACTGATTATTCAATGGTTTGTCACTATCAGCAAATATGCCCGAAACTAAAAAAGCACCAGTCCATCCCTAAATACGATCTAATTTCTCCTATTGGTTTTTTACTGAAGATGAAAATCTTCAGAACCAGATCCCGAATATATAACTTCATTTGTTAAAGAGTGGCTCAGTATTTTCCTGAAAACATTGCAGCGGCTGCAGTTTTTATCAGCTGTAACTCAGATGTGATGAAATAGTGGATCCATTACTGACTATTTTCTGCTCTGGAGTAATATACATTTAGTGAGCTAGTGGCTATTTGCAGCCGCAGGACGGCAAATTTGGGATCGATTTAGAACAAATGACAGCGGCCGTGTTAATGGAAATAAAGAAACATGTCAGCCAGTGCCACATTGTAGCTCGCTGATGTGTTTTTAATAGTGTATGACAACTATGGAACTCAATAGCTCAGAGGAATAAGATATATTTGAGTTTAGCAACACAGAACAGTCCATTGTTCTTTTCATGGAATTTATTGACAGTAGAAAAAATTATACAGTATCAAAATCCTCTCCTTTAATTGGTTTAATCATTATGAGTAGCTGTGTCGATGTCGGATCATCAAATAAAAGAGTCACAGCTTTACAGACTTCACAGTGATCCCACTAAGAAAAATCTCATTAGCCACTAAATGGAGAAAGCAAGGAAGATGGAAAGTTCAACCTAAAAACTAAATGAAAAATCCTTCTCACATAATTGAGTCTGTAATTAAGTGAAAAATCCCGATTTGATTACTGAAATTTAAAAGGGATACAAAAGTGGAGAGTATCTGTATTAGTCGTCTGAAAATGATTTGTAGTTGATTTAATTTTTACAGCACAGACAGCAGATGTGATGAAACAAGAACTCAGACCACTTCATGTCTTCATGCTTATAATAACCTCTGTGAGTCCAGGTCCCTAGTTAGCACCATACCGTATGATGTTGTGTTGAACACTCTGATGCTCCTCTTCACCTTCACGGCGCCCACTCGGTGACACGGCAGATGTACGCTCGGGAACCCTGACAGTTCTGCGGTTGACAAATAGTCCGTTGGAGCGCCAGAGCGCACTGCAGGGCTCAGAGCCCAGCTTTATGAATACACCTGTCACTGTGTTTACTATGAATCTGCTGTAACACAGGATCAAGGGCACTGCCGTGATTGGAAAGGAGGAAGGGAAAAAAGTTCTCCGGTTGGTGTCTGTGCTCGTGTAACAGAAAGAAAAACAGCTGATCTTTATTTCACCAGTATCCCGGTTATGAGGCACATCCCCGCAACGATCATATTCTGAGTATCGTGTTTACATGGAACATTGAGAAATCTAGCTATTCATATCCCTGTATACATGACAAATACAAGTGTTATTACAATAATAATCATAGCAATACAAATAATTATAATTAATATAATTATTCTATGTCTGTGGTCTGAATTAACAGCTTTTCTAGAAGGCAGATATAGAAAATTCTCTTCTCTGCCGGTTGTTGATGAATATACATTAATTGCTCTACTTTTAATTTGATACAAAACATTATATACACAGTATAGATGAAATTATAATCTGTTTGTGTCTAAAGTCTATTGACAAAGGCTAGTGACTGTGCGTCGCAGTGATGCGACCACAGACTTGCGGTTGATCCGCGGTTCTTAAAAATGAACATTTCTGGTTAATAGAGGATGGGCTCGGTGGGTGAAAGAGGCATCATCCATCCTTAATGTGTAGAATACTAGTAAATGAAAACATAGGACCCTATTTATTGCACCATTCAAAGTGCATCAATAGTCTTGTGTGCAGGGAGCGTGTCTGTGCGCATCTGGCGTTTTAGTGGCGTATCTGATAACGTGGAGAGATTGAAATGCAGTGGTTGTGTTAGCTGCGGAATAAACATATATTGTTTTCTCACTTTTATTCTTCCCTTTAAGCACGTTTATCCTTTGAAAAAATAAACAATGCAAAGGGAGATAGTTTACAGATTTACCATGTGAAAGCCTCCCTCTTCCTCTCCCCTCTCTCTCTCTCCGAGACTTGCAAAGTCAGCCCTCACCGAAACGACACTGCACTGCTGCACGGGGCCCACTCTCCTTAAAGGGAAGGATAATGGAAGTCATCAGAGGGGCTCTATAAATATGCAAATACCTTTTAGCATTTCTATTTTCTTCAAAAAATAGAAATGTATTTACTTTAAATAAATGTGAATTTAATTAAAACCAGCCTTCTTAGGTGTAATATGTTACCATATTATCACCAGTAGAGGTGGAGTGGAATGTTCATGTGGGCGCTGGTCATCCGAGCAGATTTGCGCATGTGTAGTGTGTAGATACTGTTCTGTATTTGTTAAAAGGCCTATATCCACAGGGATTTTAGAGGTGACACACACGCACACACACACGGGCACGCAGAAGCACTCACCCTGACACAGGGTAGTTTAGAGAATATTTATTGTGTCACATTGGGCTTTCAAGCCAAATGAACATCAATTTATTAAAAAGCAGCGGCAATAACCTACTAAACATAATTGTAGATGGTACCCTGGTCAGCAGTTGAATTTCCATTATCAGCTCTAAAGCTCTGCGGGTGCATGTGTGTAGGTGTGTGTGTGTGTGTGTGTGTGTGTGTGTGTGTGTGTGTGTGTGTGTGCAGGCAGTATGTGGTGTGTGTGGTCACTGCTCTCTCTGTGGGTGTCTGGCCTCAAGCAAAGCCAGGTGAGCCGCTGCTGCAGTACAATCCCCAGTCTATTTGATGAGGAGACCTCATGCAAAATTGATGTGGACCTCAAGGTCACAGGGAGTTCATTCGGAGCATGCTCAGATCAGCACGCGCCTGCAGCACACCACAGCAAACAGGGCCGTGCTCCTGGATTCTGCATATCAGACTTACTGTGAGCTGCTCTCGTGCCTGATATGTGCTGTTATATCCAGTGTGTTTCAGCTTGGGCTGCGCTAACATTGAGACACCTTGCCCTGCCTGATTCCCCAGTTTTACTGAAGTGGGCTGAGTTTTAGGAGGAATAGTATGGGGGGAGGGCTAAAAGGATTATATTTCTCATTTCTTATCATTGGACTTATTTTGTCACCTCCCAGATTTGTCTTGGGACCCCTCGGGGTGTCCTGACATGCTGGATGTGAACCCCCGGGCTATAAACAGGAAAGAAGGTACAGCGCTATACCAGTGCGGCTGGTGGTTGGTTGTAAATAATTTACTGTATTGAGGAGAGAAACATTCATATCATGTGTCTGACAAGACAGTATGCCTAGTAAGAATTATTATACCCTGTGTACCGGACTCTAATGTTTCCAAAAAGTGCTGTAAAATCAATAGTTATTAATGAAGACTTATTGGTACCAATTTCCAGTAAGGTACATCTTGTAAATAGGTTATACATTGTAGCTAATGGCATTATTAGTGGTTATAAATAATTTGCTTGTGTAAGATATATCCCCCGTTTAGAAAATCACATTTTCAAACATGTTAACATGTCCCCCTTGCGCCTTATATATTATAATAGATACACTTTGAGCACAATAAATAGTCAACGACTCAGCAAGTATTTCCACTGTAAAGGCTTGGTCCCACATATGCAAATAGGGAGCCTCCCGTCCACTTCCAGGCTGTGCAAGTGAGAGGTGAAGTAAACATCCTGCAAATCCGCAGTTAGGTCTTGCATGAACTTAGACCAGCCTTCATAAATGTATGTGTGACCGTGTCCTAACATTGCAGTACACAAACATTCAAAGAAAGCAGATTCAGACAGCCAAGGTTTACTTGTGGGTGGGGCTCGGTAACTGGTGAGGGCTCCGACTCTAGTTCAGCTCGTCCTGAAAACGTTCTGTCGTAACCCGACCTGTAGTCGCTCTGGAGCTACTTCAGAATCACTCCTTGTCATTAGTAAGTACTTTTTCAGAGGTCCGTTAAGCAATTGACACAATATTCAGACAAGTTAACAACTCTTCTGAATAAAAGCTCTTGAATTCACCGTTAGCATTACAGCAACAAAACCAATTTTGCGCCTTCACTTTGAAGACATCTTGCTACAGAGTAAGGGATCTTGTGAATTTTGTTGCCCGGACATAGCCTGGATGCCAGACGAACTTAGCCCCGCCCACAACATTTTTGGTCGGGCAGTTCGGTCTGGAGTCGCTCCGTTGAGGAAAAATTATACCCGACCGGGCCAATCAGATTGTCAGGGCGGGCTTTATACGATGATTGACAGATGATCAACGGTAACGTAATCAACCACGTCATCACAGTGCCCTCGGGTTGAATTCGTTTTCAACAAACATGCCTGCCGCTGGCGAGCTGAGATGTGTAGATGCTGCCATTGAGTCTGTTTTAGAAGACATCGACAGCGCATTCATTTTGAAAGAGGAACACAGAACGTGGAGGCGACGCCAAAGCACCGCGCTAATCCCTATCGCCCCGGCGCTTGGCTGTTCGGACACTGAAGCGACGCTGAACCGCCGGGCAGCGCTAATAATATCACCCGTTGATCCAGTAGATCGCTGCACGGCTTTGTGCCGGTCACACCGGAGGCTGAAGCACCGCGCTGCGCCAAGGCTGCCTCGCGGTGCTTCAGCCTCCGGTGTGACCGGCACAAAGTTTTAACATGGGAGTGGATGGGAGCCAGCTGTTATTTAAGGCTTGGCGCTGCGCTGAAGCGTCCGGTGTGAACCCGGCGTTAGTAAATAACTCACAATGCGTTGCTTAGCATACGTCACATACTACGTTGCTCTGATTGGTTGTAGGTCTATCCAATTGAGCGAAGAAGAATTTTACTTCCTGGTCAGTTGAAACACGCCCCATAATCACAGCCCAATGGAGCGGTCTCAGACTCACATTCTGACTAGAATTGTGAGTCTGACAACGTCAGGCTAGCCCGGACATAGAACGGCACCAGTGAATGCTGTGAATATCTTGGTCAGTCAGATGCAATGGAAATAAACCAATATCCTTCAGTTTGACCAAGTTGTCGACCACTGCTGACTGAAGGCCCACAACCCCGCCCCCACTGACTGCTACAGAGTCACCTGTTTATTCAAAATGCCATTAATATTGAACTTATGCATGACTCCAGCGCTCCAAACTAAGCACTGAACTTCCACTGGCAATTTAAAATACACATGCCAAATGTGGAGCCGACAGGATGAAAGGTTTGCGAGATATGCGTTCCCCATATAGACAGACAGATGTTTGTGGAATTAGTAGGTATTTGCCTTTCCTTAACCCTCACTGTAACTCTGGATGAAATTGCCAGCGTAGTTTTATTATTTTGCCCACATCTGGATGTTCAGATGGCGTCATTATGGATCTTCAGGCTGTGCATTTCACCCCTTGTGACAATTTGAAAGCAGTCTATTTGCTCCTATTGATCTCTGTGAACCTGCAGTGACAGCCTCCTCCGTGTCCTCTAATATCAGTGTCTCAAAGCAGCCAGAGGTAGGCGGCTTTGCTGATTGTGTTGACGGCGCACAGACACCATTGCACCCGTCCAGCTGCCTGCCCTGGGGGGGGGGAGTGATCTCCCCAAGCAACCAACCTGCCTCCCCTCAATCATGCTGGGGGGCTGCAAGTGTAACCCGCTTCTCATCCTCACTCTTGAACATATATTAATCCTTCCTTTTGCACAATAGGAGGAGATATTCAGGAGATTCAGAATTCAGTTGGAGATATACAGGTACCTCATGAGGAAGCACTCGAGAGAGTATTAATTGAAATGGTCACATACGCATGAGGTTTGTCATAGGGCTTGGCAATTAATTGAAAATGTGTCGAAACCAATATTTATAACCTCTATCCGACAAATACTTTCTCCAATGCGAGCATTCACAAACTGTCGGGTGTCCGCTACATTCAGTATCACTCTGCTGCATGTCCTCCCTCCTCAACCCCCCGCTGACCTGCACTCAGGTTACATTTGAGGACTTGAAGTTTTCTTTGTGTTTGTTTGATTTGCACTTAACTTTAGGAGACACGTATTTAAACACATTGAAAAAAACTCAATCATCTTGTGCACACGCAGGTGAATCGCTACACACAAGACGTGACGTAACGTGACGTGCACAACCAGGACATCAGAGTTAGAGTAACCGGACATTCCGGACTCATGATTCGCCATCGTCGATCAATTACTCAATAAATAAATGTGATCGTCAGTTTGTAGGAAGTCCGACAGGGATGGAGCATTCAGCAGGTTTTTATAAAGATCAACTCTACATGTGAGTGATTAGAAATGAGCAGAGGAGAAGAGTCTCTTGTTGACCGACACTGAGTAGTGCACCGAGTGATGCATCCCATTGTGGGGGTTGTAAAATAATTGTTCATTAATTGTAATCAAGGTATTGATTTGAAGTCATATTGGCCAGCCCTAGCTTGTCATGACATAGTATAGAGAGTTCAAAGGTAATATTATGTGACAAGTGTGACAAAATCAGTCAGATTAAGAAAGTGGCACAGAGCAGAATGTTACATGAATAATGGAAGATACAAGATGAAACACAGCTTTGTCTTTTCTGGCTTGTCAGGCAGGAAACCAGGGAGAGCCGTGACTGGCTTTAAGACTGCATGAAGCATCATTCGAACTGCCTATTACTTTGCCTGGGAGTGGAAATAAAAAAAAAATGATATTGATTTTTTTCCCCCCTCCTTATCATTGGCATTGTCATTTCACGGTCTTATCGCTGCGGCAGACTTAAACATAGCAAAACAATAACGCTTTGTCTTTCAGATTCTGTGAGGAAAAGTAATTTTTCATCTTCGTTAATGTTGTGAGATAAAGTTCTGCTACCCTGCCTGCTCCCATAGGCATCACTCATTTTGCACCTCCTTCAAGTGCTGTGAGCTGCCATCAGCCTGACACACCCCAGATTTCAGAGAAGGAGACACAAAGTGTTTTCATTGTGTAGCGTGAACCTTGTTCAGTGTTTCTGTTGGTAGCCGTGATTAATAGCTGTCGCTTCCTGAACCCAGCTTGCATGACCGACTGTCTCGTGACCTTTTCCTAGTGGGAAATGGTCTGTAGACAATGCAATATGAAGGTGTCAAAGCAATAATTCAGAAACGCAAACGCACATGGCATAAACTAATTAGAAATCACTCACAGAGAGCATAACTCTGCCAAGGCTGCACACTCCTTTATGTTTGCAATGGTAATAACACAAAAGGTTAAGACATTTTTAATCTGCACTCGGGATTCAAATTCAAATCAAACTGCACATGCAGTCAGTAAAGGGATTGTTGAAAAAATTTAAACAAGACGGTGAATCGACAACAGCACAGTGCAGTGGTGTTTTGAGCTAAGATGCTAACATTTAGCTGAAATAGTGTTGATTGTGTTCACTATCTTAGTTTAGTGCCTTACTAGTCCTGAAAAGGGACTCAAGAGCTGTACATACATATATACAGGCATATAAATATAACGTATTGTACAGTCAATAAAAAAACAATAGTAAATCAAATTAGTAAAAGTAGCACTTTAAAATACAGCTTTAATATTTTTGCGTCCATAATAATAATCCAAAAAACAGTATTGTATTTAACTAGAAGGGCACTTGGAGAAAGCTTACAGCCACAAAGGCCACTTTATCACTATGAACACACATTCCTTCTGCTTACAGCTTACAACAGCTTACACTAAACACAGATACAATAGCCGCATATCAATATGAAGAATTTAAAAACCAAAATGTACTCTTTTTGTCACTGAATACAGATGACCCCTCCTATAATACTCATTTTGATTCAGAAAACCCAGATACCTATACGGATCTGCACCAAAAGTCTACACTCTACATATGCCTGATGTTTTTTATAAAGATGTCTGCATTGTTTTTGAGAAATTTACACAGATGTTGCAAAGTCCTATCTGAAAGCTTTATTATTTCAACCTTGGCTCATACCCCATCCCACCACCAGGTTTCAAGAAAATTGTTTTCTGTACAACCTTCTTTGGCGTAGGCAATAATGTGACACTGATTGACACAAACTTTTACGACACTGTAAGTACATTTTCTTCAACAATACTTAGTAACACTTGTTAATTATTGTGTGACTCTTTTAACTTGAATAAAATATCTTATTATGTTTCCCGCAGCTCAGTGTTAGCATGAAGCCTAATTTCCTGTATTCTTATCTGCACAAAAACACTTGCTCCTTCGCTCGTGGTCTAAATTTCCTCCAAATGTAATTGAAATCTGTCAGCAGTTTTTTTTTTATATATATGCTTCTACCATTTCCTCCCAACTGCAACAGAATCTCTTAATGTGTTTGTTCAGATATGGCAGCCTTACAGAAAAGAAATAACTTGTTCTCCTTAGCTTAAATTATAAAATATGAGATGAGATAAAATCCATGTCACCATGCAAGCAGGAGAAAATCAATGTTCACCACAGTGGATTTGCTCAAGTTTTGGAGTCTGGCCAAAATTAAGGTCAAAAAAGCAAAAATACTAAAATGTAATCAAACTGATGATAACTGGGAGCTGTGTAGTGTTTCGCGCCTTCCTAACTTGTCTCTGTTAATAATACTCACCTTTTGCTCACCATTAGATACCTTTTATCTTCTCAGCAGGATCCGGACAGCCCAATCAGATTGATCTCTGTAAAAAAAACACTGCAGGCGTGCATCTCCAGGGGGGAGGTGAGGTTCAGCTACTGATTGTGTTTGCGTTTTTCCAGATGGTCACTAAACGGAACACTCATTGATCTGAGGAATGACTACCGGCGTCACATGTCTGGGGGCAGCCTGATCATTAGCAAACTGGACAAGGACCAAGACACCGGGCTGTACCAGTGCACGGCCTTCAACACATGGGGCTCCATCCTCAGCCGCAGAGCCAGCCTCCAATTTGCATGTAAGTGATCCTACAACAGCTTTCTGGCACTGCCCCGACACAGTTGTGACATCCTGGCATCTCTTTGTATTTGTTGTGTCTCAGCCTGTTGTCAGAACAGGCTTGTGGACCAAACCTTTTTAATATTTATTTTTTTATTTACATAAATATATATATGTATATATATTCCTCATCTAAGTTGCCTGGGAATAGATTAAGAGGGGAGTAAAAGGGAAATGGTAATCGAATGAAATATCAAATGCAGGATACACAGTGGGCGAGGCGGCTTCTGACTGCCTTACAACTCCATTGATTCTCATTAGTGGTTCCAACTCTGACAGCAACTACGCTGGGTTTAAATTGACTCATATTTTGCCCAGCCCCAGTGATCCAGACTTTAAAGCACAAGAGCATGAATAATGCTTAAGAGGTGTTTGTATCTTTTTAATCACCAGCTACCTCTTTATGTATATCACAGCAGATTGTGGTCACACAAGACAGTGACAGGCTGTCATGCAGCACCCCGGCTGCATAAGAGAAAGAAGGCAGGTTGCAGAGTGTTGCTTAGGAGTGGGGTCCTACCTTCCTTACAGGCACTGCAGAGCCACCTCTCCTCTTTCAATCAAGGCCGCTGACTATTGATCATGTCCAAGGATGGAGAGCCTTTCACTTCCTCTCAGGAGATGGGCTGCCATTATCCCCATAGCTGAGCAATGAATCTCACTTGTGGGGACCGGGTCAGGAGCAGAGCTGCTTGACATTTATTGTCTTGCCTGCTGCACAGTGAGGAAGGTCCAGGAGATCAGCAGGCCTGATTCTCTGTTTGTATGTGTAATGAGGCCACTGCCCGAAGATAGACATAGCTTGCTTCTTTGCTGCTTAGCCTCCAGAATTCAGCTGCACCCACTATAAGCCAACGTGTCCTCACACAGTTCATATGTGAATTATAAACAACCAAAATAATGTGTGAAATAAATAAGAATGTGCAGTATCAACATACTCTTGTCAAGGACTGTACTAGGAGCACCTACAGACTTATTCATGCATTTGTCCAATCATGTGCCAGCAGTGAAATGTGCAAATTCAAGTAGATACAGGTCAGGAGCTTCAGTTAATGTCCTTCGAGAGAAAAACATGATCTCAGCGAAAGTGGTGGAGTTGGTTTGAGAGTTTCTGAAACTACTGATCTCCTGGGACTTTCCCACACACCAGTCTCTAGAGGTTAATCAGAATGGTGCCACAAAAATGACAGAAAAGTCTTGTTGATGATTGAGGTCAGAGGCGAACAGACGGGCTGGAGCTGACTGCTTCTTACAGCTGTAGTGAGCAGGGACTTTGGGGGATCCAGGCAAATGGAGCTGGGGGACCCTACACAGTTGTCATTGCCGTGGACATAATAAGTTGTTCTCTGCAATTGCCAACTCTGCCTACCATGTTCCAAAGCCCATAGTGGTGAGCAGAAAATCCTCTCACATGTTAGAACGTGAGGTGGATGGTCTACAACAGCAGAGGACCACATCAATTTCAACTCCTGAAGTACGGGAACAGCAATCTGAGAGTGCTGTGGACGCAGATTCAAAAATATCGGACGATGAAACCTTAAAATGTAGCCTGGTCGGATGACTCTCAACAGCATGAATCAATGGACCCAACCTGCCTTGTGTCAACAGCTCAGATTACTGGTGGTGGTATCATGGTTTGGGGGAGTATCTTTTGACACACATGTTTCAGGTAATCCCAGTAAAATAGAGGCGATTGCCTACTTGCCCATTGCCAGTAGTGGAGTTTGTCGTGTTCGATGTCACAAAAACGCTGGAAACGGAAAAGCTCTGTCTCCTACCATTTTCAAGACAACACAAACAGTCATGACAATTTAAACCCAAACACCTGAAAGTTCACTTCAAAACGTCCATCAGTATCTGAACTGAAAATAAAGAAGAAATTCAGCTTTGATATACCATTCTTACTGTAGTTTTGCATGTGTCCTGTGCAGTAACGAGTCATTCACATCGGACTCCCACACACACATTGCGGTAGTGCTATAAGACCATTACAGTTTGGTAGCACATGGCGCCACCCTAAACAAAGCGAATGAGAAGCGTTTGGTCAGCCTAAGACAAACTCCCACCTTGGTGGACAATAACGATATATTCTTTTCTCTCACTTTTGATATTCCCCTAAATCATGTGATTTAAAGTTCCACACATCAATATTTTTTACACTGGGTTCAAACGCCTGTTTGTAGTGGAAAGAGAACAATGTGTCACCACGTTCTGCAGTTCTCTTTGACTCTACAGAAAGTTTTTCTTTCAACTTTTTCTTTTTTCTACAGACCACAATGCTAATGTTTTTTTTCCTTCCCACCACTTTCATCTGCCTTGTTTCCAGCTGCAGCAGGCAACTGTTCTCAGTGTAAAAAGTCTGACAAACCCACGGTGCACTACCTGCTCAGCAGGAAACAGCTGACAGACACAGTTAGGGAATAGCTGGTGAATGTAGTGGAGCGCTTTGAAGAGCTAGTAGATGCACATAGAAAACTATATGGAGGGGTTTAATATTTGACTTGAAACATTGCTAAATGAATGCATGTGTTGCTACATTCTAAATTACTGACATAATCAAGGAACATGTAATTATGTGTTTGATGTGGTTTAATGGTTATAGTTTATTATAACTACATCAACCGCATCACCACTTTGATCCCTGTTGGAATCTGTAGTCAGGTCATTATGTTCCCTCTGTGGTGATTAGAGTTTTATGTTATTTATTTACAGATTAATTTTTGAGGTTTTTCCTTCCTCCTGTCAAGAGTTAAGGGTGTCACAGCTTGTTAAGCCCTATCATGCCAATTGTGATGTGTGACTATGGGCTACACAAATATAATCTGATTGATTAATTGATAGATTTAATTGAAAATAGCTACATTGAGAAGGATTTGTCATTATCCCGCTGAAGCAGGTAAACGCAGCTTTAATCTGGAACTGTGCACGCAATATATAATAGGAACTGTCTCTGTGGTGGCGCCTCTGCTCAGACCAATCATCTTCGAGCTGTAATGGTCATTCTCTGTAATCGCCGGGGCCGCCTATTTTTATATGGCAGAGACGGATTCTGCCTACAAAGGAATCACTGCAGCTACAGTGGGTTTGGCCTCTAGCTCTCAGAGTTACAGTGTGTGGTCAGTTCACTCCAGTGAAGCCCATTATTCTTCTGCACAGAAGCCGGAGAAAAGAGAAGTGTATCCCCTCCAGCACCGAGCCCAGCTACAGCTCTAACCTTCTCTGTGCCTTTGGCTCCGGGATCTGGGCAAAGGGAGTCATCCTGTCCTCGTTTACTAAGTCATTATTAGTAGCTCCCTGTTTCACCTCCCACTGTTTCCAAAACCACTGCCGTTATAATTATCGACTGCTGTTATGCCAGGCTTTTTTTCACCGACCACGTGTGCAAATCTCGCTCCCCCACTCTCGTAAGTAAACGTCTTGAGGAGATGGACTCTGTATTTACCAAAGCAGCCTGGGGAGATCAGAAGGACATCGCCTCTGTCTGTATTTCAAGTCAGCCATCTCCTCCTGTGGACCTCCTTGGTGTCCTGCCGTGACTTGGCTCGGTTTGATTCCGCTGCGGTCATCAGAGAGCTGCTCATTAATCTTACCAGCGCTCTGTCCCACTTCTCTCCATAATCTTCCTCCTCCTAATTTCCCTTATCGGTCACACTGACTTTCTTTTGTTTGTGTTTGGAAGGCTTACTCTAGGCTGTTAGCCAGAGGGTGCAGACAGAGTACAGAGCGGACTGCGGCAGCTTCCCTCCATCAGTCATGAAGCCGGGGACGGTTTATAATCCCAGGTTCCGTTTTTTCCGTCTGCCAGCAACTGTTCATTCATTTGCAGGGGGATAGATTGTGCTGAGAGTATTGATGGGGAGGCTAATGCTTTTAAGTGCAAGATTACACCACATTTAATAATGATGTTACTTATTGCTGCTGGCACTGAAAACTGTCATTTGTCATGCACACTCCCCCGTGTTTGTATAGTCTGCAAACTCACTACACACACTCATTTTATCCAATTTTTGCCTAATCTTTTCCTTGTGTTAAGTGTTGTGTTGCAGGGAAAACATCACCAAGTCGGGTCCATCTATTTCATCCCCCCCCCCCCCCCCCCCCAAGATGCCTTTCAAAGTGTCAGAGTCTGTCAGGAGGTGTTCTAGGACAATCAATGGTGCCCTATTAAATTCCCAGTGCTCAAAATATAACATTAAAAACATGTGGAAAGAGTTTGGGGAAACATTTGTCCCCCGTGTACAGATAGATAGAGATACAGAGGATATAAAAATATGAATGTCTGATATTCAGTTCTATGCTGTTTGGTTTAACTTCCACTCTCACCTTACTTGACTCATCAGATCTTGATCAGTTCAAAACCCAAGCTGTAAGGAATGCGGTCAACGTCCGTGAGGGCCAGGGAGTGGTGCTGCTTTGTGGACCGCCGGCGTATTCTGGAGGTAAGTTTTGTGCCCTCGCCCATCGTTTCCTGTTTCCACCTGACTCCGAGTAATTACCTCTACTCATTCCACATGGCAACCTTTGATAAGGGATTACTCCTTTACTCCAAATTAATCTGCCTTTACACCCATTGATGTGCGCAGATGCTCCTAATAATTTCCGCCTTATGTTGTTCGTACAGAATGTTACTATGTGGATCCTCAGGGTTTAACCCGCTTATCTTAAACGTGTTTCTAATGAAGGCAATGTGTCTATCAAATTGGTCTAATAGGGATAGTTTTATATTTTGGGAAATATGATTATTTCCTTTCTTGCTGAGATTCACATGAGGAGATCGATACCAGTCTCAGAGCTATCCATTAGATATGACGCTACTCTACAATTATCAGCAGCTTAACTGAGCTTAGCATAAAGTGTGACAGCCGGGTGGGAAACTGCAGGCTCTCTGAAAAGATGGGTGACAATATTTGCACGTTACATCTGTAAAGCCGGGCACAGAATTTCAGCTTTATGAGACGCGCAACTTATTTTAGAGTTTTTGAGCTTCATTGTGCATCATACGTCATGCACTATAGAGGGGGGTGGGAAGAGCGATCAGACGCTGCATGACAGAAATGTTGGTCAGCCATCTTCAAGGTCTTGCGCAGTTAAAGCATAGTCACGCTTCTATTCCCCAAACCCAGCATCTTTTCCCTCATTGCGTCTGCCTGGAAGCAATTGCACAGGGAGTAGGAAAAAGAGGGTTTAGCTAGCGGTCAATTAGTAGTCTGAAACATTTTGATCTCTTTCTGCAAAATAGCCAAACAAAAATACTCACGTCTTCCAAGCTACGTGCGTGTCCATGTGGCGACGCTTCTTTGTTGGACTGTTCAGCACATATGGTCAAGCCGGCGCCTTTCCTCCTTGTTAGTATTGTTAGCAAACAAACTTCGCCTTCTCCTTCTTTGACACAAACATTGGACCTGGAGCTGGTCCGGAGGAGCCGACAGCAACAAACAGTGTGAGCAGTCAGGATGTGTCAGCCAATCTGACCGTGCAGTGTGAGCACATTAATCGTGAGCTCTGGCTTCACATCTAAGACGATTTACTTTTACAGAGTTAGATGGAATTTAACTCCAACATTTTTAAAGTCTCACAGTTTATGCCCAGATTAAATCTCTGATTAATATGGTATATGTCATAGAATATGTAATAAGAATTAAGATGTAAATAGGAACAAGTCTTACAGGGGGTGACATACTGTGCTCTAATAGGCTGATTTTGGAGGCTGATAACCAGCTGCTGACAGTCGCCTTATAATTGCGTGAGTCACACATTCAAAAAATGCCTCAGCTGTTTTAATGGCCCAAAAAAAGTACATTACAACTGAGACTCTATGACCAGGAGATAAAGATGCCGCCCGCTCAGCCACACCACCCTGCACAAAACTGAGAACATATGGACAATGGCTGCTGCCTCACTTGTCCCCCCCCTCTTGATACCGTCGCTTGCACGACCAATTTCCTTCACAAGCGAGGCGTTTGTAGAACAGTGCAGTGTACAGCTGGTCTATGGGATAATGGGTCAGAGTACTCCGTGTGAAATGCAGTTTGACAGCTTGCCTCTCTGACATGGGCTTATACGTGGTTGGCTGCTGTAGCCGTAGCACCATTGTGTTTTCTCACATTTTCTCAAGTGACTGAAGGTGAAGCAGTGTGAGTCTGCTGTCCCATTCTTCATCTTCGTTTCTCTCTTTTATTCTCCTCTTTCCCTCTTGAATTTAGAAACATTGATGTGCTACATTACCTTGAACTAGACTGAGCTGATTTTGTCCCCCTCCACAACCACATTCATGGTCACATCTCTCAGCTATGACTCATTAAATATAACATTGTCATAGTAAATTGTTCTTGTGTGACTTTTGTTCTCCAACAAAGACGCTTGTTTCAAAGGGCCTTTTTGTGCCACGTCAGTCCCTTTTTGTGTTTCATAAAAGCCATTCATTTACAATAATTCTAGTGGTTCACGTTACAGTTGAGAGGGAGGTTATGCTGAGTCTGAACTGTGTAGCTCCTGCTTGCCTAATCAGAACGAGCTTTGTATCTGCGTCGCTGCACCGGGCTCGGACGCTTGATCCCAGCCGAGGCAGAGAGGCTTGCTCCCTTGGGGGGCATCGGATAAGCTTGACAGTGACTGCATACACCTTTTGACTCCGAGCCCCTCACCACCAAAGTGGAAGATTATACGGCGCATCTCCTCAGTCTCGCAAGTCTGAGAAGCGTGCACTTCTCAAAATGACATGGTAATTCATCATGGCAGGTCTCTCCTTTCTTGTGGTAGACCTGCTACTTGCAAAAGGGCATGACAATATATTCCTACTTCCGTACATCAATCTGTCTGTCCCTTCCTCCACTCGGGCCTCCCGTGAACTAAGTCACTCAGGGACCCAGGAAAAAGGAGGCCATGTGTCAGGGGAGGGCCACTGACGCACTGTAATCCATTTTGCTTCGCTCCCTTTCCTTAAGTCTCCCTTTTATTCTGCGCTGATAACTATTACACTTGCCATGTCTTGGTATCACTTACCAAGGAGACTGAGATAAGTGAAGGAAAATGGCATGCTAACATTTTTAGGCCACACATAAGTCTGTTTCTTTTTGGTCCAGCTATCCGAGCCACAGACACGACACAGACAAAGCCAGGTTTGTGCTGAATTGTCTGTTGGGTTTCTCTCTATAACCCTGTAAGGTCTTGACCTTGCGGTTAATTCAAGTCTGAAGTTAATGGAATCAGTCAGTGAACAAGCAGTGATGGTAGATCAGCACTGCATTAACATTGTTCTGTTATCCTTTCCAGAGCTGGCATTTGCATGGATCTTCAACGAATACCCGTTCTTTGTCCAACAAGACAGTCGTCGGTTCATCTCTCAGGAGACCGGGAGTCTTTACATCACTAAAGTGGAGCCCTCAGACGTTGGGAACTACACCTGTGTGGTGAACAACACCGTCACGAGGGAGAAGGTGCTCAGCTCTCCAACACCCCTGGTCCTCAGGAGTGATGGTAAGTGCAACAGGGAATCTTTAGACCATTACCCATTGGTTCATCCTACTATCCACTAATGTGTTGGCTTTGATTGTAGAGTCAACACTTACCTATGCTGTGTTTTAGCTTAATATCGTTCACCATTACTCTCTTAGAGAAATAAATAGAGGGGTATTGAAAATATTCCTCAAAACACATTGAGAGGTGGTTTGGGATGCATGTGGCCACAATATTTTTGAATGTAAAAATAAATCCGTCCTGGGCCACATACGAAGGGGCCGCCTACCCAGCTGATGTCATAATCAATCGTCTTTTCATGCCTCTCAGTGACAATGAGTTGATTTGTTTATGGCCACAACATAAACACTGACCACAACACATTGATTTCTAATTTGGGTAAAATCTTTATTCATAGTGGATCTGTGCACAACTCATTGATTAATTCAGCCACTCCTTACTCCTACCGCTCTCCTTTTCTGTCTGTCTTATTTGCACACACACAGAAACACACGGACACACACACATACACACACACACACACACACACACACACACACACACAAGTTTGTATACTTCTGTCTTAGTTGGGACACTCATTGGCATAATGCATTCCCTAGCCCCTAACCCTAAGCATCCAAACAAAACACCTAACCCTAACCCTAAAACCAAGTCTTAACCTTCAAACAGACCTTGGAAGATGTGAGGACTGGCCAAAATGTCAGAAATGAGAGAACGTTTAAGACTCAGTTTTTCGTTTTTTTTTGTCATTTCATAGAAATATGACTAATTATGGAAATATTCTGCACAAATCATTTTGCTGCTCCAATCTGAAAATTGCTCTCTCTTTAAAAATCAACCTCATCAAAAGAATTGATATTTATCACAGTTCTTTGAACAGAGTTTCACTGATTATATTTCAATAAGCCTCACATCTTGAATGATTGAAAATCAACTTTTTAAACCAAGTCTTTCTCTTTCTTAAATATACCCTTAAAAAATTGTGATTTAAAATTTGCGGAAATGTCGTCGATGTGTCCCATCATATTCCTCAGAGCACCTTTCTGGGTCACCAGGTTGTGAATAATCCTTTTTGTCCTTCTTCCAGCAAAGTAGCATAAAACGTTAAAATATCTGCGCTTTCATGAGTGAGGTGAGAGTTTGAATTGTGATGTATCAGTGAATCAGAAACATGCCTACGGAAATTGTCACAAATATGTCCTACCTAAGCATTTAGATGATATATTTTGTTGAAGGAGATGCAATTTCATATTCTGCACATTTCCCACACTCACTGATACTCAGACTGATCACAGCTCATCGAAGTCTTCCGTGACTTCTAAATCTGAAAACCTACACAGGACCCCAGGTCAGCTCTTGCTGCCAGACTTGGGGTTGGTAATAGTAAAGGGCATATTAATATATCTCTCAACGTCTTTGACCCCTTCTAGTGATGTGAATATAAATAAAGTCATAAATGAAGTCACATTGCCACAGGTGATAAATCTCTGCTCAGTAAGACTTTACCCTGATGTGTTCTCTGAATCATTTATAAGCCACCTCGGATTTCCCCTCCCAGCCCTTCAGTGGTCACTTTTGCTCAGCACAAGACTTTTGTGATAGCTGTCCCATTGTGTTTCTGCTCTCTCTCTCTTTGATCCAATGCATGTGTAATGTGTGCTGTTAATCATTGATGTAACAAGCTTGCCATCTATTGTCTCCATTTTTGCAGGAGTAATGGGTGAATACGAACCGAAAATAGAAGTTCACTTTCCTGACTCAGTTCCAGCTGCGAAGGAATCGGTAGTGAAACTGGAATGCTTCGCTCTGGGAAAGTAAGTCGGCCCTATTGTGTGCATGTGACATAATCTTGAGGCTCATTCATGCATGAATTAGTGCTACTCAAGATGATTTAAGGATGCAAAAGCGTAACATTACTCATTCTTTGATTCATCAATCCATAATCGGGCAAGGGAAGACAAGGGAGCAGAAATAAAAGTTCCTTTAAGAGCGTCTGAAGTCTGAGCAATAGCAGTTTGATTCGTAGGGAACAATAATTCCCCGGGCTTTTGCATCAACAACTTTTTTGTTTTGTGCTTAATCACACTTTGATCACAACGACTGACAGTTGCCATCGTGGGAACTTTTTGCTCCTCTTTTGTAGCCCCGTCCCAGAAATAAGCTGGAGGAGAACCAGCGGCGTCCCTTTCCCCAGCAAAGTCAAGATGAAGAACTCAAACGCCGTCCTTGAAATCCCTAATTTCCAGCAGGAAGACGCGGGGACGTACGAGTGCATGGCAGAGAATCGACGAGGCAAAAATGCGGCGCGGGGCCGTATTTCATTCCATGGTTAGTGTTGTGCAATAGTAGGAGTAGAATTGACGTTGGCTAATTATTAATAATCATGAAATATGATTATTAAAATAACAATTATTTCTTAAAAATAATCAAAAATGATAAAGCTATTAATTAAGAAATGTAACACATTTAATTAGAAATGATACGGTTATCCATTAATAATAGTTAAAATAATTAATGAAAACAATAAAATTATCAATTAAGAATAATACAAATCTGTAATCATTGCTTATTGTTGCGGGGCACCACCCTGGTTACAGGGACCAACGATACAATCTATAAATATCAGTCTCATAATGATAAATGTCAAATCAATAATCTCAATATTTAATATTAATAATTATTTAATTAACAGTGAAGGCTACTAAGTTCGAGCACAGGCAATCATAATCCAGCTGCAATCACATACATATGCACAAATAATCACAGACTACAGATACTTTAATTACAAAAGCATTTATTAAAAAGGGGAAATAAAGTTATAATGTTATTCAATGATTCATCATTTTAACAAGCTCCGATATTTCAAAGATAAACACAGCAGCAGCACTTATCACGGTTCAGAAAATACATGTAAAACCGGCGGTCTACCTATGTATGTCTGTCTCGGTGTGTGTGTGTGTGTCTGTGTCAAAGTGTCTCTCTGTGTGTGTGTGTCTATGTGTATGCATGTGAAATAAAGTTAGTGTTATTTAATGATTCATCATTTTAACAAACTCCCATATTTCAAAGATAACAACAGCAGCCGCTTATCACAATTTAGAACAACACATGTATTCATCTATGTGTATCTGTGTGTGTGTGTATCTGTCTGTGTCTATCAATGTGTCTCTGTGTCTGTGTGGGTGTGTCTGTGTGGGTGTGTGTGTGGGTGTGTGAGAGAGCGAGAGAGAGAGAGAAAAAGAAGGGGGCGTGGCGATGACGCAGTCATGTGGTGACGTCACATCTAAGATGGCGGCCGATCATGATTCGTGGAACCAAGGCCTAAAAACTCTCAAAATGGCGGATTGACTACAAAACAAGATGGCGGAGCCGTTATGAATTTAGAGCCAGAATGGGAGGCGAGGGAGAGAGGAGGCGTGGCAATAATAGATTCAAAATGGTGGTTTAACTTGCGTTATCCAAAATGGAGTCTATGTTAATGACACCATGTGGCCGGAGCTCACACTGGTGGTCGTCACATGAATTACACAAAGGGATTTTCAGACAAAGAGAATTCTTTGTCTCTGCTTTGGCGTTCGGCCGCATGGCTTCCAGATGTGTCCAGCCTCTCTGAATATAGATTTAACTATGTTACATGAACTGTATTCTAAATACAGATCGGATGTGTGTATAGGTCGGTTTAGAAGGAGAGAGAGAGAGAGAGCATACAAGGAGAGAGAGAAGCTCTTAAAAGCACCGTCAGAGACAAGTTACATTTACTTTACCACTCAGCACCCAAGTGGCGTTGTGTGCTGAGGTTTGACCGGTAAAGTCTCTTTAAAGTTGTTCAAACGGTCACAATGAGCTGGAGACGCTGCTCACGGCGCTTAAAAACTGTGGCACAAGGCCGTAACCGGAAACCGGAAGTGGCGAATCGCCGCTAACACTAGAGACTCGGCGGTCTCATACAAAACAAATACATTCAAGTATTAAAAACAATACGCTACGTATTAGATTAACATCTGCCCAGACAATAAAGCCTCTTACTGTACCACCCTCGCGGTGTGCGTGCGCGTCGGGCCAGTGAATCACGTGGTCTCTCAAGCGGTCTTCGGCCGCTGGACCGGACAAACAGCGGATTTGCTCGTGCTGCTTCGATGGGATGAGCGTCGTCCTTCTTCTTCAGGCATGTGGAGCTCGTGCTCCTCAGCGGAATGAATCTCGCGCTTCTGCAGGGGATGAACAGCGGTAACGCCGCTGTGGATTTGGAAAGAAAGTCTGTGATGCTCGACCGGCGAGCGAGTTCCTGTGCGCGGCCTCTTCAAGTTAAAATAACAAAAGTCCTTTTGAAAATAAAAACGTCGACTGAATAAAGAAATAAAAGAAATGAAAATAAAATAACTCTGGTTGATAAACTAAAGTTAAGGTTGCCCCCGTTAGCAACTGAATCAGCTGAGAGGCCCCGAAGGGGGCCTGGTGTTGTCTTCAGAGCAGGGTAAAAATGGCAGCGATTATTGGGGTCTCAGTGGTTTTGTTCTACCTGAGAGGTCCTCCTCCTTGAGGAGTTGGTCATAGGATGATGCTGGCTTTAAGCCAATTGAGTGTCAGAAATGGATCTGAGTGGGCGGGGCTTGGAACTGAGCGGGGGTTTCTGGGAAAACCCCAGGACATTTCTCCACCACCAGGGGGAGATTCTTGAGCCTGCAGGAGGATGTTTCCCGCCCAAAGTTTAACAACCCTTTGTTCCTCTCAGCTTCAGTGTCTGGCGCCCCCCCCCGCTGGGCTCTGGCCCAACAGTCCCCCTTTTGGTCTTGAGAGTGGGCTGTGACCCCGGTCTCCAGGGCAAACTATGGTCGAGAGTCCAGTGATAATCCATGAGAGGTAATCCTTGAGTGGAGTTGAAGCAGTGAAAGTTAGTTCATTATGAGGCAGAGAGGCATAAATGTCTTCGAGGCATGAGTCTAAACAGAGAGAGGTAATTGTCTGGGCAGACAGGCTAAATAACATATATTCTAAAACACGGCACACACTTTCAATTTCACATAATGCTTATCGGCAGTTATTGTTAAAATACCAATGAATTTCGGTGAAGAGTGAAATGAAAGAAAAGTGGAAACACGAACAGAAGAAAATGTTTGAGTAGGTGCTGGTGTTTTGAGGTAAACATGTGTGTTATCCTGTCAAACCAAAACATTTAGAACGGCGAGTCACGTTCTGTTGTTCGCTAATCTGTGAATTTATGATAAATCCTATTTCTAGGTTTTCAGATCTACAGATATTGGAATTTCACTGCCAAGACTGAATTGCCAAGTGTACCCGTGAGGGCTGCACAACCGTAGTGGTAACGACTTCAAAATCCTCAACGAGGTCTAAGGAGGTTCACTACCTGAACTACGTTATACAATTTACTGACAGAGGGTCTAAAGCATGCAGCTATTGATGGAGTGAGTGGTTTGAGCGTTTTTTTGTTTTAAAGTTGAGATTTCTTCCCCCCCTTTTCAGATGTGGAGGTGAGAGGGGGTTTCTGGCAGCGCCTTGGTCCTTCCCCGTCATTGAAGTCATCTTTGGGAGTGGAGAAGGAGGGCGTCTGCTCCTAGTTTCGCCAACGGGGTTCAGTGTCTGGTCTCTCAGTGGAGCCTGGAGGAACACGTGGCACAATGTCTCTCATTGCTTCATCCACACATCTCCGTATTTACTCCTCTGTCCCAGGATGCATCCCATGTGTTGGATTTCGGTCACCACATCTATACTCCTGGTACTGATAGGGTTTCCGTCTGTTCCAGCCCCTACTCCTCTGTTGAGAGGGATTCAGGTGCTGAGGTCGAAACTGTTTGTGGGGCTGGTTGAAATCCTCACCCCCTTGGTTTTGTGGGGCGCCCTGTTGGAAGGGTCGCTGTTCCTGGTTCTCTTTGCTGGGGTTCATCTTGGCGTGGGGAAAGTTGTCATCTTCCAGCGCCGGGTCCACATTTAGTTGGATTTGAACTGCCAGAACCACGGTGTCGTCTTCGTTGAACCCTCGGTTGTCTGGGTCGAAGCGATAAATGTCTTTTTTTTTAAGGGGCTCTAGCTGCCGGGTGCAGATTTCCTCTCTTTGAGGGGGTGCTGAGTCATCAGGGTCTTCTGAATTGTGTGTGCCACAGTATTCATCTTTGTGGCCACCATCTCTTGCACCGGGAGTGGAGGACCATCCAGGACGTGACCGTGAGTCATGGTGCGCCCCTGCCTGAGTGGCAGACTGGGAAATCTCCTTCAGCCCTCCAGGACGGATTCCTTCCGTCGTTGTGGTGTGGATCAGCATGGCTCCGTGCAGGATGTGTTCCTTCTGGCTGGAGTGGATGCTGTGTGTCCGCTGGA
Organism: Pleuronectes platessa; assembly: GCF_947347685.1. Classification (NCBI taxonomy): domain Eukaryota; kingdom Metazoa; phylum Chordata; class Actinopteri; order Pleuronectiformes; family Pleuronectidae; genus Pleuronectes; species Pleuronectes platessa. The sequence continues at coordinate 24,762,940 of NC_070627.1, read as the reverse complement.
AAGGCATTTGGAGTGCCTCATAGCGGTCCCAGGTCACTGCACGTCTAGGGGTTGAGTCCAGCCCCCCCTTTGGAGTTGAGGGGGTTGGAGCGGTCGACTGCTGGGTGTGTCTGGCTCTCCAGAGCAAAGCTTCCTCTGCAAGAGGGTTGCGTAGCTGTGCTCGCAGCTTTTCTCCCAGTGTCTCTGTTCCGTTGGCTCCACCGGGAATGACGTCAGCTCCTGGCCCTGTCATCAGGGATATCAGCTCGAGGGGGGGCAGCTCTGTTTGACTGTGCCCCCCTTTCTGCTGACCTTTGACCTTCGCGTGCAGAGCTTCGTGCTCCTGCACCGCCTGGTCCTGTTCTGTGCGGGTCTCGATGATATGCCGCAGGTGGGAGTTTTTCTCCTGCTCCGCTCGACATGCTGCTTGCATGGCCTGGAGCTCCTTCGCATGTTCTTGGGCCTGCAGCTCGGCTTTCTGCTGGTAGAGGAGTGTCAGTTGACCCAGAGCATGGGGTATTTTTGGATGCGGGCCAGTGGGGTTGATCAGGTGAATGGACAGTTCTTTAATCTTACGATCGCAGGTACTTAAATCATACTCACTCAACTCACTCACTTCATCACTAGAAGAATTGATCAGACTGGCGACTGTCTCCGACAGGTCGTCTGGTCTTGAGGGAGCCCTGCCCCAGTGTGGTCCATGCTACTCATCTTCTGAGTGCGCAAACACCTGGTGGGCTGCTCAAGCTTGCTTAGATAAAAGCGGACAAAAACTCAATTATAGCATTTCTATAAAAATTGCTCAGACTGGCGACTGTCTCTGACAGGTCGTCTGGCCTTGAGGGAGCCCTTGCCCCAGGATGGTCCATGCTACTCATCTTCTGAGTGCGAAAATAGCCTGGTGGGCCGCTCAAGCTTGCTTAGGTTAAAAGCGGATACAAATTTAATAAACACTACACAAGATGCACAGGTGAGCTTCACTCTGTGTCTATATAGTAGCGCTATGTAGGATAGCTCGATGGTTCAATCCTTTAGACCTAGTTGGTTAACACTAGTCTCAACAAAACTAGTCTCTCAAATCTAGTTTGTTTCCTTAAAATTAAAAAGCATGCAGAAAATCTCCTATAAAAATATTACTAACCTACTGAAACGTAGTCAGCAACCAACCATAGCTATACACAACGCCTGCTTAGCAAAGGGAATTAAGAATAAAGAAAATTCAAAAAGAGAAATAAATTTCCAAAATTATTTTTCTCTTAAGAAAATTAATTATAATTATTGTGCATGGAGATGACACAACCACTAATATGCAATAAGAATCCAACCACGGATACACAAGGCAATAGTATACCTGCTTGGCACAGGTGCAAAGGGATTTACAAATAAAAAATTCAAAGAGAAATAAATTTCCAAAATTATTTTTCTCTTTAAGAGATTAATCATAAATATTGTGCATCGCGAACACACAACCACCGATTGCACTCTGCAGCCAACCACAGATACGCAACGGCACGAGTGTACCTGTGTTGCAAAGGTGCAGGGGAATTTAGAAATTAAAAAAAAAATTATTTGCAGAGAAATAATTTTCAAAATTATTTCTGGATCATTGTACACAGTATTATGATACAGCTGGAGTTAGATAGCCTCAAGCAGCGGCACCATTTATGTTGCATGCGTGAAGCGTTTCGCCCTCACACGGGGATCCATTTATGTTGTGAGGGATAAAAAAAAGTTTTGGAAGGAAAAAAAAAATTAATTAATATCTTTTTCTTCAAAAATTAATTTCTGGGGGAAAAGAATCTGGATTATTGTACAGTATTATGATACAGCTGGAGTTAGAATGCCTCACACGGGGCACCATTTATGTTGTGCAATAGTAGGAGTAGAATTGACGTTGGCTAATTATTAATAATCATGAAATATGATTATTAAAATAACAATTATTTCTTAAAAATAATCAAAAATGATAAAGCTATTAATTAAGAAATGTAACACATTTAATTAGAAATGATACGGTTATCCATTAATAATAGTTAAAATAATTAATGAAAACAATAAAATTATCAATTAAGAATAATACAAATCTGTAATCATTGCTTATTGTTGCGGGGCACCACCCTGGTTACAGGGACCAACGATACAATCTATAAATATCAGTCTCATAATGATAAATGTCAAATCAATAATCTCAATATTTAATATTAATAATTATTTAATTAACAGTGAAGGCTACTAAGTTCGAGCACAGGCAATCATAATCCAGCTGCAATCACATACATATGCACAAATAATCACAGACTACAGATACTTTAATTACAAAAGCATTTATTAAAAAGGGGAAATAAAGTTATAATGTTATTCAATGATTCATCATTTTAACAAGCTCCGATATTTCAAAGATAAACACAGCAGCAGCACTTATCACGGTTCAGAAAATACATGTAAAACCGGCGGTCTACCTATGTATGTCTGTCTCGGTGTGTGTGTGTGTGTCTGTGTCAAAGTGTCTCTCTGTGTGTGTGTGTCTATGTGTATGCATGTGAAATAAAGTTAGTGTTATTTAATGATTCATCATTTTAACAAACTCCCATATTTCAAAGATAACAACAGCAGCCGCTTATCACAATTTAGAACAACACATGTATTCATCTATGTGTATCTGTGTGTGTGTGTATCTGTCTGTGTCTATCAATGTGTCTCTGTGTCTGTGTGGGTGTGTCTGTGTGGGTGTGTGTGTGGGTGTGTGAGAGAGCGAGAGAGAGAGAGAAAAAGAAGGGGGCGTGGCGATGACGCAGTCATGTGGTGACGTCACATCTAAGATGGCGGCCGATCATGATTCGTGGAACCAAGGCCTAAAAACTCTCAAAATGGCGGATTGACTACAAAACAAGATGGCGGAGCCGTTATGAATTTAGAGCCAGAATGGGAGGAGAGGGAGAGAGGAGGCGTGGCAATAATAGATTCAAAATGGTGGTTTAACTTGCGTTATCCAAAATGGAGTCTATGTTAATGACACCATGTGGCCGGAGCTCACACTGGTGGTCGTCACATGAATTACACAAAGGGATTTTCAGACAAAGAGAATTCTTTGTCTCTGCTTTGGCGTTCGGCCGCATGGCTTCCAGATGTGTCCAGCCTCTCTGAATATAGATTTAACTATGTTACATGAACTGTATTCTAAATACAGATCGGATGTGTGTATAGGTCGGTTTAGAAGGAGAGAGAGAGAGAGCATACAAGGAGAGAGAGAAGCTCTTAAAAGCACCGTCAGAGACAAGTTACATTTACTTTACCACTCAGCACCCAAGTGGCGTTGTGTGCTGAGGTTTGACCGGTAAAGTCTCTTTAAAGTTGTTCAAACGGTCACAATGAGCTGGAGACGCTGCTCACGGCGCTTAAAAACTGTGGCACAAGGCCGTAACCGGAAACCGGAAGTGGCGAATCGCCGCTAACACTAGAGACTCGGCGGTCTCATACAAAACAAATACATTCAAGTATTAAAAACAATACGCTACGTATTAGATTAACATCTGCCCAGACAATAAAGCCTCTTACTGTACCACCCTCGCGGTGTGCGTGCGCGTCGGGCCAGTGAATCACGTGGTCTCTCAAGCGGTCTTCGGCCGCTGGACCGGACAAACAGCGGATTTGCTCGTGCTGCTTCGATGGGATGAGCGTCGTCCTTCTTCTTCAGGCATGTGGAGCTCGTGCTCCTCAGCGGAATGAATCTCGCGCTTCTGCAGGGGATGAACAGCGGTAACGCCGCTGTGGATTTGGAAAGAAAGTCTGTGATGCTCGACCGGCGAGCGAGTTCCTGTGCGCGGCCTCTTCAAGTTAAAATAACAAAAGTCCTTTTGAAAATAAAAACGTCGACTGAATAAAGAAATAAAAGAAATGAAAATAAAATAACTCTGGTTGATAAACTAAAGTTAAGGTTGCCCCCGTTAGCAACTGAATCAGCTGAGAGGCCCCGAAGGGGGCCTGGTGTTGTCTTCAGAGCAGGGTAAAAATGGCAGCGATTATTGGGGTCTCAGTGGTTTTGTTCTACCTGAGAGGTCCTCCTCCTTGAGGAGTTGGTCATAGGATGATGCTGGCTTTAAGCCAATTGAGTGTCAGAAATGGATCTGAGTGGGCGGGGCTTGGAACTGAGCGGGGGTTTCTGGGAAAACCCCAGGACATTTCTCCACCACCAGGGGGAGATTCTTGAGCCTGCAGGAGGATGTTTCCCGCCCAAAGTTTAACAACCCTTTGTTCCTCTCAGCTTCAGTGTCTGGCGCCCCCCCCCGCTGGGCTCTGGCCCAACATTAGTGAGGCGTTTCAAATTGAATGAGAGGGAATGCTGAAATGAATGTGTTCCTGTAACAGATTTCCACATTTGGATGGGAAACGTGCATATGACCAGCAGTTTGTTGAATCTAATTTGTTGAACAGAAAACCTATTTGTCTATAATGTGAGAGATATAATAATCCATGAAATTGCAGGATGGGCCATGGATGATGGCTGTGTAAAGTTAAGAGTTAATATTTTTTCAAATGAACTCCCCGTCAATATATAATTCTGTTTACAATCCTGTGTTTTTCATTATGTTTCTAATCCACTTGTTAAGTTTAAACTTCGGTGATTCAATGCGAGGCTGCTTTAACAGCATTATGATTTCTGATACTGCTCTTTACTAATCCACTGCCTGTGTAATTAAAAAGGTAATCTCCTTTTATTTCCGTCAAGCTAAACCTCACTGGCTCCAGACGATGACGGACACGGCTCTGTCCATCGAGGAAAGCCTCTTCTGGGAGTGTAAGGCCAATGGAAAGCCTAAACCCTCCTACAGCTGGTTGAAGAATGGGGAGCAGGTGATGGGTGAGGTAAGAAGACCTGTTCAGTTTCTGGTTGTTGTACAAACTGTCCCCACAAACAGAAACTGTATGTGGGGAGAAACATAATGAGTAAAGATGAATGTTTGTATTTTCCACATTATCTCACCCCAATGGAAAACTTTATCTGAATGATGACAGCCAATCCATCTGCCACATTATCTTGGTTCCTTCTCCCCACCATTGTAATCTTCAGTCATTCTTAAATCACTTTTGCAAGGGACTGACCAGCCTCTGATTCGACTTGTAGTTTCTGCCAGATTTGCTTAAGCTTGCAGGAAGAGACAGATGGGCGGATTTATTTTTTTGCCTCAAGAACAATTGTACAGATGGTTTTTAAAACCTGGTTGAGATCCAGTCACAGTGCAAGCTAGTCTACCTCCAGATGTGATCCGGCCCACCTGATGGGTTTTTCCTGAACATTGTTCCTAACTAGGTTATATATCCAAATAGAAAAAATGGAGTGTTTGGACACATTTTAGAAGCAGCATGTATTGTTCACAAAGTCGGTGGAAACTCTCTGAGCTATAAATGTTTAAACTTGAACAAGATATTAATATGACTCACAATACATTTTTAATCTATTTCATGAATGCAGAGAGACAGTTCAGTCACACACACACACTCTCATTCTAATTTCTATACATTTCCGCTGTCCTTCGTGTGAATGACAAAAGGTCACGAGAACTTGCCTTTCTCTCCATCATGCCGACCCTGGTAGTAACACCTGTCCTGATTTGATCACATGTGCTAAGCTCAGGTCTAAACGCACTCCAATGTGTTCTGAATATGTCCTGAGATCCTGTCACAGAAACCACAGTCAGAGGGCCACATTCCTTTTGCTGTGTGAACATAAATATGTCCTCGTCCATACAGTATATGAAGGACAGCCTACTCAGCTCACATCCCTTTGACCCGCTACAGTTTCAAAATGAATCAAATGCATTTTTTACGCTTCTCTCTGTCCTTGCAATTATTTGCTGGGGGCCACAGCGAACAATATCAAATACTGACCACCACCACCACCACTAATGATTAATACTTTTAAATTGATCAAATCTTTCTATCTCTCTGTCTCTTTCTCATGCCAACACTCTGACACACACGTAAAAACAACATAACTTGGTCTTTGTGGGCACAAATTACTGTCATGATGTTTTGCTTGTAGAGCAGGGAAGTGAGATGCGTTCACATCTGGTCACAGGACCGATTCAGGACGCATTTTAATACACACATAGTTATTGCTGTCCACTTTAGATCGGCCTCAGGACAGATGTTTATGCCAGGTGTGAACAGGTTCACACAGAGAGCAGCGTATATGCCTGGTTTCACCCCTCAGTGGGACTAAACAGACCTATAGATGGAAAGATGGTGGATGCCCATTTAACACCACAAAACAAAGGGAGATACATGTAATTTGATGGATATACTTTACTCTGATGGTGAGTCGTGTATGGTCTTTACCTCACCTGTGTATTCAATTTTGATGAGCCCACACCCACTATATGCACCTATAATTAAGAAAGCCCTATAAATAGCCACTCCCCCTGCAGCACTAATAATCTCAAACTAGCTCAATGGGTCAAAATCATCAGAAAACGTCATTATCAAAGCCATTTATTATATTTTATTTTCAACTGAACCCCATAGAATAAATCCCTTTTTTTGCTACTGGTCCCATTGTCAACATTGCTTCTTCTCTGTGTATCTAAGATGCAGGTTAGCAGATTTTGCCGCTCGCACTCACCCCTCATCTCTTGCCCCATTCCAAGCTGAACATATGGCACAACGCCACTTGGCTCCTTACCCTTTCTTTTTTTTCTTTTCTCTCTCCCGCTGTCTTCCTCCCGTCATGGTGCACCAGTAATTGCTGCTGTGCCTTTGGACATAATAGACTGGCCTTGCAATGGATATGCATAACTGTTTCTCTTTTCCTCCTCAGGGCCGGGTGCAAATCGAAAACGGGGCCCTTTCTATAGCAGCACTAAACGTGTCAGACTCTGGGATGTATCAGTGTGTGGCTGAAAACAAACATGGCATTATTTATTCCAGTGCCCAACTAATGGTTTTAGGTAAGATGGCCTCCGTCGCTGTGCTTTTATGCTGCTTATCCGTCTGTGCGTTTGATCATCTCCTCAGATAAGATAAAAAACCTAGAGCCTGCTCCTCAGCAATCACTCTGCAGCCTCATTTGATGTCACCGTGGGCTCTGTTAGCAAAAATATGAATCTGATGGAGTGTCTCATTTTACTCGCAGTCGTTTCATCGTATTGATTTGGAAACTACAAACGCCCTGCTTTGTGGCATTGTGCATGCTTTCTCGTGTAGATGGGGTATTGATTTATTGCCAAAGCTCTGATGACTTCCATCTGACTGACTCGATGCGAAATTCAATGCTGTCTTGATTCAGCCGACGTCACTTAGGTCCAAATAGTGGCTGACAAAATGTAATAATGAGTATGGATAATGGCTGCCACCTCTGCAGGGTGTGTGTGTGTGTGTGTGTGTGTGTGTGTGTGTGTGTGTGTGTGTGTGTGTGTGTGTGTGTGTGTGTGTGTGTGTGTGTGTGTGTGTGTGTGTGTGTGTGTGTGTGTGTGTGTGTGTGTGTGTGTGTGTGTGTGTGTGTGTTTTTCCTTTTTTGAGTGTCTGTGTGTGTGTGTACTTTGTTTAAGGGTAGCAGGTAGGTCCAATGGGCATTTCTGCTAAAATTTGACTGAGCACTGAAGAGGAGACCATCTCCGAAAAGCATGACTGATCTGAACAGTTTTATGTTGCCTATATATTTTTTTAATCTCGCACCATTTCTCTATCCCCCCAACAAACAGCCTCACCGCCCAGCTTCTCCAAAAGTCCGTTGAGGGCCTTGCTAAAAGCTCGCTCAGGCAGCGAAGTCACTCTCGAATGCAGGCCTCAGGCCTCGCCCCCAGCAATTAGCCTGTGGAAGAAAGGGAATGAGATCCTGCAGAGAAGCGAAAGGTAGGATAAAGGTCCAAGCAGCTTTTATTCACATTCACTGCGAGCGGAATTGTTTGAATAGTGTATTCGACATTTGTGCAGATGCATAGAGTGGAGGTTTAATGAGGATAATTAAGGGCAGCAAGGCCATCATGGAAACTGCACATGGCTAAAATACTCTGTGCCCCTTCATGAGCAAAAAGCTCGGTGTGAGGAATTCAGATGCTAACTCGTTGCTGCATGCATTAAATATTTACAAAGATACAAGATTTTCAACTGAAGCCACTTTTGAAGATGAGTCGATTTACTTTTAGAAAGCAGTGAAACTGAGGCTGCTGCGCTTGTAATAACCTGAGGTTAAATATTCGACTTTATCTTGACATTTAATGTGATTCACGAAATCACTGAAGATGCAAAGACAAAAGCCTTGTTGCATATTTGCAAGCGGAGACGTCTCACCAGACACAAAACTCCAAACACAGACATGAGTCAGATAATGAGCAAACCTCAAGCACCACTTACTGTGGCAGAAAGTGGTGCTTGATTTGGTTTGTTGTCCTTGTAGGTCTGACTTCTTGTTGAATACACCAGGAGCTGAATTTGAGCTACTGAACAGACTCCACAAAATACAAAGCATCTAATTGATGGTGGAGAAATTCAAAAGAAAATCAGTGACAAGAAGTGACACTTTTAAGCAATCCATCTGCACTCTTTTCATCAACGTGATTGGAGAGCGATGAAAAGCTGGGCTGGTGAATAAACCTTGCTGCAAGTCCATGCATGCGCATTTAGAATTTGTTGCACACACACACACAAACACACACACACACACACACACAGAGGCAGGACAGACTGAACAAAAACAAGTCAAACGCTCACATCCCAGCGTTCTAAAGAAATGCTTAACTTTGTGCTTTTTGAATTATTCCCGTGCTGCTAATTCAAAAGGAAGTCTGAAAGGGAACAATACGAGCCAAGCATCTTGTCAAAACAGCACCGGCTCTCTTTAGTCGGCTGAGGACGGGGAGCTGCAGCTGCAGCAGCAGAAAATTGTTCAAATTCCCAAGCTGAATGACATTTAGCACAGTGCATGTGAAGCCCACATACCCTTTCAAGGTGCATAATGCTGGATGTACAGGGACACTGGCAGGGGAATGTTTTCTCATATATGGAGTCACGCTGTAAATTGGAGCAGTGCTCCGGAAATGAATTGAATTCACATTTTGAGTCACTAAATATCACATCATTTAAAGGTAGTTTCACCTAAATGATGAAAGGCCTAGTTCCTAATTACCCTTCGTGGTGTCTACCCATGCAGAGAGCTTTAGCTTAGTAATTAGATATCAATCTCGGAAATATCCGCCTCCACCCCCTTGTCCCTTGTTACCCTGGATAATCTACTGAACTCGCGGTCAGCAGTTTTTCTAATCTGGACTACTTCTGTGACAGAAAGTGGCTCAAATGAAAACAGTGTTCGCAGTGTTTGACCTAAATACAATTACTGAAGCAGCCCTAGTGCTGTAACTTTAAAGTCATGTCATCATCCAGTCATCAGTTTAATAACATCTTATGATTGATGGCATCAAATGCAGCAGAAAGTGATCTGTTTTTCAACATCCTGAATTACTAAAAGGATTACTTTGGGTTTACTTACATTACTTAGGGTGCTACTTGCTATAAACAGACCCAGTTTGCTGTAGATCCAGATAATGATCCAGATCAACATTTATGGAAATGCATTTAGTGATAAAGTGGCCAGTCAGCCTTAGTGGAGGTATTTGCTCTCCAAGTGCCCTTCTTGTTACATAACTGGTTTTCAACCGATTTTTCAAGGCATTTTTTTCTAAATTGAATGGTGAGGAAAGACCATAATTAGCTAAAACATCTGGGTCGAGATTTAATTACTGCAACCTTTAAAGCTGGTGTGTATGTATGCGGCTAATAAAGATAAATTGATTGGATCTTATACGGAAGCTGTAATTAATTGTGAATCATTGTAATACAGTGTAAATGCGCTAGGTTCCGAAAGGCAACTTGATCGTTAAGATGAAGAAACCGTTAAAGTCAGCACAGAGAGATCTACAGGGGAGGAGCAGCCTCTTGATGAAACAGGCCTTACAATCAACTCTACGGCTGCTGCACTGGGCAACACATTTATTTGTGAAGAGGACTACTGAGAGTTAAAGCAATGCACGAGTCAGGAATATGTCTGCGTTGAAGCAAGCATTGGTGAAGCGTACCTCAGAGCTTCCTCTGATTCACTGCCTTCTTTTGTCACTTTTGGCCGCAGTAGTGCAGCTGCCTTGGGCAACCTACCATCAGTGTGTCACACTCTGATGCTCTTCACTGAAGATGGCTATTTTGCAAATAAAACACACGTACAAATCAACTGCATTACACAGGGTTGGTTCATTTTTCGATTTAATTATATTCAGCTATAATTACGTTTATTCCAAGATATTGTTATTTCCCATCAAATTTGGAGGATGTGGGATATTGCCACAGGGCTATGTGCTTATGCAGAGCTGTATTATATTATGTATCATAGCACGCGTTGGGCTTTTATTAGATCTCCCGTCAGTCAGTGACCTCCCAGCATGACAGTGGTTCCTCTCTGACTTCAGCACATAAAGCCCGTACAGCACATTTCATTTATTCATTGAGTTACTCAGTGACGCTGTGTGTAAAATACTTCTTCATTTGGAAATGTGTTGGTGAGTTTAGCTCACCACTGAGTTGGGGTGATGGGTCATGCTGCCCGCTGCTACCATGCATCAAAGAATCCCATTTTACTGGGATTTAGAGGAAAGCTTTATAGCACCCAGGTCAAAGTGCTTTTTCAGAGGCTTTTACATTTTTGAGAAGAACATGAATCTGGTAGAAACTCCACTCTGCAAACTTACTGCATCATGGAGAGTAATAAAAACTAGAGATGGCACTCAGTAGAGCACATACCTCGGCCAAGGCCAAACCGTCCCTTTATGAAACTACATTTAAATTCACTAAATCCTGGTGTTATTAACAAATTGCACATTTTCATAAATATAATTTCTCTAAACACGCCTGATTTCAATGAATTTTTACCCATCCATGAATTATTCTCTGATTAATTACCGAAAAATTAAAAAATTTACTCATCTCACAATGTTGAAGAAAGTGGAAAAAAAGGGGGATCGCCCCGCTGATCCAGATCTGCACCAAAATGCAATGGGGTCTTTTCCTGACCTAATAAGTCCCGTGGTTTTTGCGTAATACTGCTAACTAGCAACACATAAACAAACACAGTTCAAAACAAAACCTCTTCTGTGCAGGTAAATGTGAGGATATTGAATATTACAGCAAAACAAAGAATACAGAGGGATGCATGCAAAGCTCAGCCCTTTTGTTTTATACTCAGTGTAGTTAAAAGTTGTTCTGCTTCCCTCAGGATTACTCTGCTTCCCAACGGAACATTAAAGATCACCAATGTCACCAGACGGGACGCAGCCAGCTACACCTGCATCGCTAAGAACCAGTTTGGAACAGCAAGCACCACTGGGCGGCTGCTCATCACTGGTGAGGGCCGCTCTTCTTCATCCACTTCTACTAAAGCAAATCACATCCCACTAACCTCTCTACATTACACCATCATAGCTCTTCAGTCTTCTTCCACTGCATTTACTGAGAACGATGGTAGATCTGCTCTGACTTTACTTTCTCCAGCTGCCTGTGAACTGTTCACTCCTGATTTTCCTAGGTGCTTCATGTTGTCCAGGTATTAAAAATGAGAACCGTGCCCACAGATTATATGAAACTCACTGTGATATGCATTTATTTTACAGATGCAAATGAGAAGATTCCACTTTCATCTGTATGTTAAATGTGACGCGTCCATCAGCAGAAGGCGAACTGAGCTTAGCTTAATAACACACACACACCACAATTTAATTAATTTGTTTACTTACGTTAATTTATATACATATATATATATCAGTATAGTTATATGTTTTCTTCTTTTCAGAAATTCCACTTTTAAGTTGGATGCAAATGAGCAAGTCTTTAATTATGTTTTATTGTGTTTTTCTTCAGGGGGCTTTTGCCTTTGGGATTAATTAAGATGTGTTGTTTGTTATGTAGCTTAGCAGAAGAAGACTGGAAAATGGGAAAATTACCAATTTACTTTCAGTTAAACCAATCGGCCATCCAATCACTATTGAAGCAGTTAACTGGGTTTGATGTTGGAAGGAAAATCCCATTGCTGATGGTCCAGAAAAAAACTGGTTTATAAAACAAACATATACACAGATCTGCAGAAACAGCATTAATGCTCTGGCTCTTTAGTGTATACTTCATGAAAACCCATTTATAACCCAGTTTATAATCAAATTAAAAAGGCTGGTATATGTTATGCAAAATAGCAGCACAGTAACATAACATTATCCTTGATTTAGTTAAAGGTCATTATTTGTGGATTCAGTGACATAACATGTTCGTGCAGCCCTCTGGTTTCTATGTTACTCTGTGTGTGTGTGTGTGTGTGTGTGTGTGTGTGTGTGTCTGTCTGTGTGTGTCTGTGTGTCTGTGTGTGTGTAGCCACCTGACTTATTTTTCTCATTAGCTTCTCTTCTTCTCATACACTGACAGCTGAACCATTTAATGTCATAGAATTTAATTACTTTGACCTTTACTCAACATACTGTGAGGCCTCCAATCTACCACCATCACCGAGTGGGAACGCGCTCGCATCTCTGTAATCCTGTTTTCAACATTTTCTCCCAAGTCTATCCTGGAACATAAACTGCGAAGACGAGATGTCATTAATTGTTTCTAATGGACAGGTTTGGAATTTAAGTGCTTGTTAAAAATCAGGGAAAGCACACATCCATTGGTATTTTAATGATGGTGACTTGATTTGGATGTGAGTCCCAGTGAGATGGCGGCTGCAGAGGTCACAGCGGTGTTAAAGGTTCCCGTGGCAGTGATATTAACATGCATGCTATCGTCTGTTGTCTGGCCAGAGCCCACCAGAATCACCATGAGGCCCACTAACATGGAGATTATTGTTGGCGAGAGCATCGTGCTGCCCTGCCAGATTGCCTGCGATCCAGCCCTGGATGTCTCTTTCTCGTGGGCATTCAACGGCCAGCTCATCGACTTCCAGCGAGACAGCGATCATTTTGAAAGAGTGGGCGGGGTGAGTCATCTCAAGCGTTCAACTCAGCTACTTTCTGGCTATTCTGGGATTAATTGGGACATACTGTGTGGTGTGCAAGGGTATGCTCTACTGCCCTGCAGAGGGCTTCTTACACACCAATAATACCGAAGCAGAGACATTTATGCCAAGACTTATCCATTTGAAAGTTTCCCTGTGTTCACTGCAGAATGTTATATCAAAAAAGTCTATTAGGAATCTCTTCCATTCTTCCATTTCTATGCTGTGAAACCCTCAATGAATGGCACTATCAGGTCAGTACTCGGGATCTTTAGTTTTTGAATTAGCTGTGTGAGCTTCAGTGTTTTACACTTCTAGAAATATATTAGTGAAATGCCATTTCATTCATACTGAGGGTCCACATTGATGAAGTCTTTACACTTTTCATCCCTTCAACTTCTAATTCCCGTACCTCAAGGGAGAACATTTTCTTATCATCTCCCTTTGCCATAATTGAATTTGCATACCTATTTATGAATCTTGAGCCCCCAAAATAATTAAGTAATGAGCGGGCTGGCATTCACCAAGGGCAGGCCCGCCACCCGTAAATGTTCATTTGAAATGCTTATGTCTTGAAATAATGATAAGTGGTGACTCTTTGTTGAGTATTTGTACCTTTTGATGAAGGGCAAAGCCATTTGTTCATAGCTTGTCTTTTATATTTGCATATTATAATGTATTTTATCATATCCAAGGTCATTAGCCCGATCACTGCCATTCACATGTTAAAGGTGAGCATAATATCTGAATGCAAATGACAAACGACACTGTACTGTGCTTGGATATACGATGAGATATAGTTTTCACAGAAACTGTTCCCCCTGTCCACAGAGATTAACAGCCCCCTGCTCAACAGCCTCTGATGAATGAATTAGCATAATTAAAGCAAATATGCCTCATCACTTCCTGCTTGCCAAGGCACAACGCCTTGCTTCAGATGCGAGCTCTCAGGTTGGCCAGGTGGCTGCTGACACTGGAGGGGAAAATCTGACATGGCGAACACTGCGTAAAAAAATGTCAGGTGACAGGAGAGCAGATGAAAGGGGGGGTGGGGGGGAGAGAGAAGAGAGAGCAGGAGAGTCTCTTTAGCCCATGGCTCCATAGAAGTGCCATTCAGCTCCCCTCTGCATTGTCGGAAGCTTCAGAGAGTTGGAGATCCACGGGCGTTCTTGTCCAGTTGCTGTGGAGTGAAGCTCTGATCCACTTGCCACTGAGGGGGTGATGAAATCTGCCTTGACTGCAGCGAGTCCTGGCTCACCCCTCAGGTGACTCCTTTATAAAGCAACTCACTCCTTCTCACCGGCTGACATGCTTACTGACAGGCCCACTCCAGGGGTGACTTTCCGGAGGTGGATCCCTAAGCTCAGTCAAAATGAGTTCAGAATAATTCTGTTTGAATGAAGAGGTTAATGCATCTTTGGAAATCACTGTTTACCTCGGTACAATGCACACGTGTCATTTTCAAGGGCAAAGCTGGTGAGGAGGATGGATGTTTCATGAAAAAATACTATTACTACTCGATAATTACTAGGAACCATTTGATTATTATACTAAGTGCACAAATATAAACAGAGACACACAGATGTAGAGAGCAAACCCTTAAAGGTCTTTATGAGCTGTGTTAGACTCATGATTAGATTCAGAGGCAGAGTTTTCACTCACCTCAACTTTGTTTCTTTTTCTTTTTGAAGGAGTTGCAAGTTCCGCGCAGAACTTTTTATGTCTGTAGTCATCTTTGACATTTGATTTTGTCAATTGCCACAGGAAATACTGTGCTGTAAAATAAAATTTGAGGCATGTTAGATCATCCCAAAAGTCGTCTTTGGTGACCAAACCTCTATAAATGAGGACCACCATTTTGCAAAGATGAACAAATAATTCCCACATGTCCCCGGTAGTTGTCAAGTTTTACCTTGGAAAATCTCCAGATTGCAGCGTAAACGCGGCATGACACGTATTGTCTTTCTTTTTCATTAAAACTGTATTTCTCAGACAGTAAGCGTGAAGCGAGAAGCAAGAGAACAGTGGGAGACACACAGCAAAAGGCCGGGTCGGAACCGAACCCGCGGCCGCTGCAGGAGGACTCAGGCATCTGTGTCGTCTTTCTATTCAGAGCTTGACACAGCTTATTCCTCTGTAGCGTTGCGCTCTATTGTTGTCCGACGATAAGAAGACGCCAGAGAGTCACTCTGTTGTACTGGATGACATGTTACTGCATTACAATGAACATGGACGCTGTTGCTTATTCTGGGTCCACCCCATCGCACACCATCTGTACTGTGAATGCACTACAACAATGTGATTAAATGTGAATTAATCCATGGAAGAAAATGGTCCTGAGCCAATGAACTGTTTTTTTATTTCTGAGTGCCATTTGGTTAAAACTACATTGGCCAGTTATTATAGGACATTATTTAGCTTAATTTTCCCATTTAAATTCTCAAATATGCATGTCTTTCACTTTGAATCAAGGGGCTGGAGTGAGTAAAGGGAAGATGTAAAAAATTGAGAAACTGACTAATGCATTGTTGGTTTTGCTCTTATCTTTCACAAAAAAAAAATACTGTATTCTTCAGTCGTAGTGCCAGAACTGGCCTTACCCTTTAAAAACTATCCTTCATGCAGCCATAAATAATACAACTGGTCCTTACAAAGTTAATAATATTTGTTCTGTTGTTTTGTTTTGTCCCCTCATGGCCATCGCAAGCATGCAGCCTGTGTAAAATAATATTTGCTCTTTACACTCAGAGTTATACTCTATACACTTGCATGAGTTATGTAATTACAAAATAATTAGGATTGTCTTGCCAATTAACCAGACTTTGTTTGCTCTGCGTGTCCTCTGTTTAGCTGGTAGCTGTTTGTAGGGGGGCTGTGGGGGGACGGGTGGGGGGGCTGGTTGGTCGGGTAGCGCCTGAAGGACAGCCAATGGCACTATTTGTGCAAAGTACATCTGCTATGTCTGTTGTCGGTGTTTGAAGAGATGCACACAACACACAGCGGCCGTGAGTCGGAGGGATTGTGCAAAGCATATTATAAATGTTGAAGGATCCCAGAGCCATTCGTTCAACAATGAAACAAAACAAAATTGTTTACTTCACTGTGCTTTTCTCAATAATATTCTTTTCTAGAGTATATCAGGGGATCTGATGATTCGTAACATCCAGCTCAGCCACGGTGGGAAGTACGTCTGCGCCATAGACACTGACGTGGAGAGCCTGTCCACCTCTGCAATCTTAGTTGTCAAAGGTAAGAGAAGCAATTTCTATTCAAAGGCTTGTTTGTGTCTGCTCACATACAAACACCCAAGTCTACACTGTAGAGTAATGTGACGCTGACGCATCTGCAGAAGTATGAAAGGAGTCAGAAGTTTGACAGAGTGAGATGCGAACAGCCCCCGAGGCTTCCGTGTAAATGTATAGTGAAGGGGAGTAAAGCTGGATGCTACCTCAGTCAGAGGTATGTCAGCTCGTGTTTGCATTACATCCAGTGAGTGTTGCTGTGCGCGCTCACGGGCGATGTGTGACTCGTGGGGCTCAGCTGAGGCAGCTTTGTTTGTATGTGCTCCGTGTATCCGGCTCAGCATGCGGGCTCTTCCCCGGTGATTACCATTGGTATTCATGCCCTTAACAAACTGTAATAGCTGTCCCAGGTGCTTTGAGGAGGCAATGTTTATCACAGAAAATGACTATAATTGGCTCATTTACACATCGGCGAAATATCATGGAAATATCTGAATAATGGAACAGCGGAGCAAACAACATTGTAAAGCCAGTTACAAACATTTGCTTCTTTCTTTGTCTCTGTGAATTGACTCGTTTTGATTCTTCCCTTTTTGGCCTTTCCTCAATAATGAGCCTCTCCAGGTTATCTTTCCACTGCGAGTGATCCCATGTTCACTAATCACTCTGTAGCCCAGCACATCACACACACAGTGAATGAAGTAGGCACAGAACAAGGACGTAGCCCTTAATTAAAGGGAGTCCGATGGCCTTGATATGCTGCATGGTGCAGGAATCTTTATGAGTTCAGCTTCTTGGTGCTCAGCTCATGTTCACCCCCCACCCCCCCCCCTTGTTGCCTAATTGATTTAGGTCCACCAGGTCCCCCGGACAAGGTGTCGGTGGAGGAGATCACAGACAGCACGGCCCAGCTTTCCTGGACTCCTGGTCGAGACAACGGCAGCCCCATCACAGGCTACATCCTCCAGGCCCGGACGCCTTTCACAGTGGGCTGGCAGGCTGTTGACACAGGTAGCACGGAATTCTCCTCCTGTCGCTCTCTGTTAATATTCATGGGGTCTCCTTTTATTTATTCATCATTCAATTTGAGTCCAGTTGTGTGGTAGCCTGATTTTCTGAGGATCTCATTTCCCTGTTGCAGTGCCGGAGGTGGTCAATGGGAACATGCTGACAGCCACAGTGGTGGGTCTGAATGCCTGGGTGGAGTACGAGTTCAGGGTGGTGGCTCGCAACGCTGTGGGCCTGGGGGAGCCCAGCCCGGCCTCGGCCAAGACCAGGACTGAGGATGCCAGTATGTCAAACTTTTGAATTCACTTCCAAGGTTTTACCAGGATTTCTTGCCATGAATTTACTATAAATATGGATGATCAAATCAAAGTTTATGACTTCATGGACAGCTAGATTGTTTTTTGTCCCGTCCACATACTGATTATACTGAGTCTGTGATCATTTCAGTCACACCAAATGCAAATTTACCATGGCATAATTTTTTGTTACATGCGCTACATAGCAACGCAAGTATGTATTTCGCCTTCATGTCTATCACGTCGCTACACAAGAGACCACTGTATGTGTCTATTTGCATCTTTCCATTGACTTTCAATGTAATCTCATTGTGCGAAAACTTTGTTTCAGGTTTAGTGTGAACGCAGCATTAGACGCCTAAAAAACGCACACGGCATCTTCTCTCAATTTAGAGATTCACACGTGCGGCAGAGAAGCTGAATGTGTTAAATGAAGTCAGAGGGGAAAAGTGTGCATTCACAGGATTTTATGATGTCCCAGAAAAGTCCCAGACACATTGGAAGTATTTTTAAATTTTATGTTAGTAAATTGGTGTCAAAGCCAAGATGTGCAGTAAATCCTGATATTGTGTGACATAGGTCAGAATACATGCCTCCACGAGACGGGTTCAGTGGGTTTGTTTCATTGCCTACATTACACAAGCACACAGCTGCATAGACCCATGCTAAAACGCACAGGGTCCTATATAGATATTTTTTGCCAGGAAATTTGAGCATATTTAGACGAGGGTGGAGAAAAAGCTGCATCTCTGTTCTCAGGATTGAACCCTGCTAAACGCGGCTTCACCCATTCGCTGATATGACACCTTGAATGTGTCTATTAGGACATGCACAACTGCTCCTCCACCTACACTATCAGCGTCACCATCACACTGCCGTGCACAAACAGCTGAGTGGGAGCAGGAGGGAAGTGGGTTGAGTCGAATGTCGTTTGGAAACAAAATTACAAATCTTCATGTACAGTGACATTTAGGCAAAATCGGTAGGTCACTGCGCTCTGACGTGTTGGTGTTTACACACGGTGAGTGATTTGTTGGGTGTCAAACAGGCGACAGTATCTTCAGCAGGCAGCCTTGTCCGCTGCAAGTACAGTTGAGGCTTGTCGCTGAGCTTTGTAAACTGTGTTCTAATTGCTCCCCTCTGGGCTTTACCTCTCAGTTCCTGATACAGCTCCCACTGATGTTGGAGGTGGAGGCGGCACAAAGTCTGAATTAGTGATAACATGGGAGGTAAGTCATCTGTCACATTTTACTGTTCTCTCCATCGCCGGGGTAATGGTTTTGCTTAATTGTGCAGAATTGAACGGGGCAATTTTATGACCCACATTAGAGAGAGGCCCCTCTTCTCCGGCTCAGCCTCCGAGTGCCATTGCTCGCTCCAGAAGCTGGGACAGAGAGCACTTCCTTTGAAGAGTTTTGCACTTTAGCCACAATTACATAGCCAAGCGAGAGCAAAAAGATAAGGTAAAAGATGATTGCGGAGTGTTTCTGGGTGATAACAGGGGAAAAAGAAAGAGGGTGTGACTAATCACAGAAGCCCTCGCGGAGGTACAGTGCAGAGACGGGCCCGTCTGTGTCTTTGCCTGTATGTGTTTTAATATCACTATAGTTTTGTGTTTCGCTCCCAGCCTGTGTCAGAGGAACTGCAAAATGGAGAGGGCTTTGGCTACATCATCGCCTTCCGGCCGGTGGGCACGGTCACGTGGACCCGGGCGGCCATCTCCGTGACGGGCGTGGCACGCTACGTCTTCCGCAACGACACCATCCCGCCCTTCTCGCCTTTCGATGTGAAAGTGGGGGCCTACAACAACCGAGGGGAGGGGCCCTTCAGCTCGATTGGCGCCGTGTACTCAGCGGAGGAAGGTACAGACTCCCCCGCCCCGCAGCAGAGAGCGATGCTTAGAAAGAAAGCTGTAATCTCTCTCCTTACGACTATGACCTTGAATAGTAATGAGGAAATGAGTTTTGTACCTCCAGTGCTGTTATTTCCCTCTGCTCTCAAGCTGGGAATGTCAACTTGATATTAGTTATCATGCTGGTAGATTACAGGAAATCCTAGCAGACACTTACCACACCGTGCTGTCAGGGAGGTATCCTGTTAATTGAATTTGCTGGGCAGATAGTCTTCCCTTATGTCAGTCACAGATCCCATTAAGAGGGCGGGGGAAATAGCTTTTCAGTGAAACTACAGGTCTATTCCGTGCCTTTCCTCTTATTGCTGTTAGAGTGTGTGTGATGGTGTTGGATGAGTCTTTGGGATTCTCACCAGTGCTCTATTTCTGCAGTCCCCAGTGTAGCTCCGAAGAGGGTTAGGGCGAGAAGTGTGTCTGCAGCACAAATTGAAGTGATCTGGGAAGCACTGCCTGCCGTCCCTGAAAGAGTGCTTGGATACGAGGTACGTTCAAACTGAGGAGATAATCATTCTCTTCTTTCTTTCATTTCTCCATTTTTTGTTGCTGTTGATAACATGATAATTGAGATTCTCCCTGTGGCTGGTTTATCCGCTCATAACCTTCCTTTCATTGTTTGTTTGAGTAGTGTTCTTTAAACTTCTAATATTCGTCCATATCTTCTCAAGTATCTCTGCAGAAATTGTATTTTAAGCGCTATAATATCATGAGATGACCTTAATACTTTGGCGCACCAGCAGCAAACCCACAAGAGGAAAATAAAATCCCTCATCCTTTCAAGAATGCAAAGAGGGCTTTGCTGTCTCTTCCCCCCCTCCCCCCGGTGCTCTTTCAATATCTGTCACCTCTGGCCCTGGGCACAAAGCTCTCCAGTTGCCATAGCGCTGTCTCCGTTGTCCTTTCAGAGCCGAGCTCGTTTCTCCAAACGGCGTTCTGAAGTGGCTTTAAGCTGCTGAATCTCAATAGGCCACCAACAGTAGATGTCCAGAGCCTGTCATTAGACGTCGGTGGGACTGCGAATCCATTCCGGTCGGAGTCTAATGTAATCACTGATTACTTGTAGAAAGATTGCATTACTGTTAACTTTAGTCATCACACACAGCGTTAATTGATAACAAATTAAAAATACAGTCATTTATGGGAGATGGAAAAGCAGAGGAGTATCCTCGAGGGTAGACTTCACATTCCAATTTAATTATTAGAATTATACAGACTTAATTCTTGTGTCACTTAATACCACACACATGAATATTGACAATGACCCAAAGCGAGTGGTGAATAAGTCCGTCTGTGTTATCGAATATGACTTCACCTGCGCCCTTAATTGGATGCTAACAGCCCTTGGGAAAGCAAACTCTGCATCTTGTTTTGCAGGGCGGCACACGATCCTCCTTCACTGCAGACAGTGAGGATTTGTTTGTCCCGATAAAGCATTTCGAAATACTTGTAACGTATTTATCCACACTCGTCTCGCTTTCCTCAGACAAAATTAAGAGCTGAGCTGGTTTTATTGAACAAAATGAGCGAGAGTCATGAATTTTTTCTTCCTGGGTCACTTTTCCTATGACCCACTAATGTCCTGTTTATATAACCGGAGTGGCTGAGAGGATGTGCATCCGTAATTGAGACTCCACTTGTGAAGCATTTATTATGCATCGTTGCTCCTTCCCTCTCCTTCTGTTATACAAACAGCATTTCAGATTTCGTGATGAAATATGAATTTCAATAATGCAGTGAAATGCACCCCCAGAATCAGGCTGTTTGTGTCCGTGCTCATGACCTCTTCCATCGTCTTCTTTTGTATTTTGTTCTCGCCAACAGGTTGTGTACTGGGAAGACGACACCAAGCCTGACACTGTTGGCAAAGTGCGCATTTCTGTAAACTACACGCTGGTTAACATCACAGGGCTGAAAGCGAACACAGTGTACTACCTCTCTGTGGCTGCTTTCAATACAGCTGGCCCCGGGCCGCAGTCGGCACCCATCAACACCACCACAAAGAAACCACGTGAGTGCGTCCCCCAGGGGCATTGAAATCATTTCTAAACGGCCCTCGTTCATGAACCATGACAGCCCCGCTCAGGTGACGTCAGGCTGTCCTCAACATGACATGCATAGCTTTTCTTCAGCTTTGTTGGCCGCGCTCATAAAATCTAATCTGACAAGAGAGCCTTCCGTTTACCTTGGAAGAAAAGAAGGATGGGGGAAAAAAATCATATAAATTAGGATTGAGCGGAATGCAGCAGCAGCGACAATTTAGATATTTAAAACGTGATGTTCAGAAATGATGGGATTTTAGTGAATATGAGTTAAAAGACATAACCGTAGGATGACCCTGTTTCACGACAGCAAGCGCATTAGGGTTCAGCTTCTTCTGACTGGGTCAGGTAGCTCTGCTTCTTTTCCTGTGACCAGGGGTTTTACTGCCATACTGACCGTATGATGAAGCTGTGTTAACCCTGTGACGGCCCGAGAGCTCGACTGCTGTGCAGCTCCAAAAAAACACATGCAAACAGACAAAGACCAAGAAAATAAAAGAGAGAATTTTATTTGATGCCCACACTTTGATGCAATCATAGAGAGAAGACAGGATTTGAACAGTGGGAGTTCATGAACGGGGGCACTCACCTGGACTAAACCATGGTTATTTTATGGCTCACCTTGGTTTAGTTCTTTATAACTACAGTATTGTTGTATTTGGTTTAGTTTTGATCTGTTTTAACAGAGCATTTCTCTATTTGTCTTGGGCCTTCTTACGTTGCCACACTACTATCTACATGCTGGGTCTGTTCAGTCAGATTGGTGAAATAGTTTTTCTTCATTTGCTCCTGATTTGTTTTTTTGAACGTGCTTTCTAAGTAACGCTGAGCTCTCAGGGCAACTGTCTTAATTAGTGCCACTTTCTGCTGAATCCACAATGTATTGTTCTTCTTTTTTTCTCTTTCAAAATCTTTCCACCTGGAGCTATTTATAACAGAGGAAGAATTTATTTGTGATAACATGTGTAATCTAGAGAAAAAATACTGATTCATGTCCTTTACCGTGGTGTATCTATTCCTCTGCCTCCTTTTCTAGCCCCAGACAGGGCTCCCCTGAACATACAATGGACCATGATTGGCTCCACACTCACGCTGCACTGGGATCCCGTAGTAGCCATGGAGACAGAGTCAAAGGTCACTGGATATTTGGTACGTCCTAGGTCGCTGCAAAGCTTTATCTTCAGAATCGAGGATGACACTTTTTGCATTAGCTCATTTTTCCTGCATCACCCTCTCTTGACTCAGGTGCTGCTGAAAAGAAATCGCTACAACGACATCAGCACCATCGTGACCAGCAAAACCACTGTGGAGCTCAGCCTTTCCTCCAGCGACAACTATCTCATTCAGATCAAGGCCACGAGCGAGGGCGGTGAAGGTGTGGGCAGCGAACCCATCCACATCCACAAATTAAGTGAGTTTGCTGTTCTCGTTCCTTACTTCAAATAGCTTCCTTTGTGACCACTGATACAGCTCGACTGAGGGTTCAATAATTCAAAGAGAATATTTAATTTGGCTTCATTGCATCCTTTCCAACCATGTGTAATAGACTTATTTCAAGTGAGAGAAAAAGCGACCTTTTTAGAAATGCAT
Organism: Pleuronectes platessa; assembly: GCF_947347685.1. NCBI lineage: Eukaryota > Metazoa > Chordata > Actinopteri > Pleuronectiformes > Pleuronectidae > Pleuronectes > Pleuronectes platessa. The sequence goes on along the minus strand of NC_070627.1, from coordinate 24,739,859 downwards.
GTGCGGTGTCATCCATCTCTGCCATTGGGTTATTATTCCTTGTTGACTGGCTGCACAGCGCTGCAGCATATAAAGCAGTGCTGTGCTCCCATCCTGCTGCTGTGCAAAATTGTGAGGCGGCTCAGTTTGCCACTCTCCTCTTTGATGTGATAGGAACTTTATCTTCTCAGGATACTTAAATAGCCTCTCCTGTTGAAAGCAAGTAATAATGTAGATATGGGAGGAAAAAAACTGCACAGTTGGGTTTTGATTTATGATGACGTGTCAGAAATCTAGAGGCTAGCGCAGCAGAGTGCATGTTTCTTGATCGGAGGTTTTTTTCTGGTTCCTGACGAGCTGCTGTTCTGGCTTTGGTTGCAGGCATGGGCGCGAGAGGCTCCGGAGCGAGCCCCCTCTGCCCGTTGCTCCTCCCTGCAGTCCTCATCAGTGCACTGCTCTGCTCCGTCTGGTGATGTCTAATCAGAGCTTACAGAGTGCACCCACCCCCCCACCCACCCCCTCCTCCCATTTCCGTCCCTTCAGTCAGCCTGTCCTGCGTTAACCCCCCACTGGACTGGCACGAGGCCCGGCCTTCAGTGGCAGGACTGGGAAAGACTGGAAAGGATTGGACTGCACCGAACTCTTAAAGGGACCACGCCACTTCTTCTAAAAGGACCATCGGACAGAGATGTGATGATGATTTGCGTGCATGATATCTTTTGGTATTTCTTACAGTGTCATAAGTGCCGCCATGCTAAAGGTTTAAGTTTAAAAGTTACGATGTCTATATGACTTATCTTCGTAGTATCTCTGCAGATACTAATGCCTTAAAAACCCATTTTACTCATACAGTCCATACCAAAGTAGGTGACAGAGGCTGCTTGCTCTATGGTTTCTTTAACCCAATGTAAAAAAAAGATTTTGTATTCAAGATCAACTTCACTGCAGAAAGATTACTCTATAGTCATTGGTTGCATCCATATTTTGCCATCTCAAAAAGAAACTTAAACTAAACCATTTCTATATGACATCACCAGCTTTTGCCAAAAGTAACCTCCCTCACAGACTCGGAAGTTTTACCAGGTTTTGTCAAATATATGAAAGATGCATAGCAAATTGATCAACTCTGCCTCAAATTGACTTAACTCTGCATTCGGAAAACAAAATTAAGTTTGTCGGGAAGCCACATGCTCCTGAGCTCCAGGGTACTATAGAATACTCTGATTGGCATTTTGCTCTCGATCTCCTGCTCCACTAAATAATAAATGCCTATCACACCCTGCATTCTTCATCGAGTGAAAAAGATGGGATTGCCGAGAACAGAGATGTTACTATGTCAAACAGATCCCACGTGTACTGTTCCTCCTCTGCATTTAGATGACCTGTGTTCTAGATACGTATATTATACCACAGAACCTCTACCATCTACGCTCCAAATGACCAGCTGGCAGAGTGCACAACGGATCCAGGATAACAGTGCCTTCACTAGAACTCACTCTTGATTCTTTTTTCTTTCCTCCCTTTTGCAGATACTTTAGGAGAAAGGTACATGTTGCAGAGGCGGCATAGTTTTCTTTTGTTTCCATAGAAATAAGTTACAAGGGACAGGAAACTCAGGATGTTGAGGGAGCCCATTATTGGAAAGGGTACATTGATTAAATTTTCATCGAGACTAGTACACCGTGCACCCAAGAGAAAATGGGTTGGAAGCTTGAGCAAAGCCGCTATACATCGAGATATATGGTGGACATTTTGGTCCCAGTATTTATGGTCTGTGGTATAATAAATGTATGACTCCATCCGTAACATAATTTATGGACTATTAAGGCATCGGAATAAATGAGGCCAATACCATGGTGAATGGAGCTCTGACTGGAAATGGAGCGAAAGGCATGGCTGTCATTTTACACCAACCTCATCATAATCATCTATTGGACACATACCAGACTGAACAGTAACAATAGAACATTGCAGCTCCACTGAGGGAGCTACTTTTCACGCCCTTTTATCATGTGGATGAGTCTGTCAAAAGCCACCCAAGTAAAAGTCAAGGTGTGATTACTGGGGTTCTGACATTGTTCATGTGGACGTGGAGGGACAAAGTCAACTGAACTGATACACATTACTGTGCCTTTGCTGAACATGGGGCTGTGTACCGTCATTAGCTCGGAGGCCGTCGTCGCTGTCTGTATTTTGCACTCCGTACCCCGAACCCAACCCAAAAGTCGAATGCAAGCACAAGGAACTGATGCAAGGTGACTGGATGTCCTCACTTAGCCATCTGGACCGGTGTGCCGACCCCAGAGGCCTCGTAAAAAGTCCAAACGGCCGACATAATCAGGCTGTCCTATCTGCTCCTTGACTGGTTCCATAAAGCTCTGTGCTCGTTGATTAGACTGCTGCAGACAGTCAATAGGATATTGATTTTCTTGCCCCATTATTACAGCTGTCACAATTCAGCTGCTTGATTGATTGATGGCCGTGTAACTATTGCACTTGTTCTGTTGTGTTACATTCATTGATGTTCCAGATGCCCTCCACTACAAGAAGATTTGGAAGGCATTCTTTTCTTTGTTGTTGTATTTTTGGTTTTACCAGAAATCTCATTTCTATTTGCTCAATTTTCACAGGTTGTGCCAGTATTTTGTAGTGTAGTGGTAGATTGTGACTTTGAATTGGAGCAGTGACCTGCAACTGATTGGCTACTTGATTCTTTTGAGTAACAAGTCAAACACAACCACTGTTGGGCTGTTGGGCTCCAGCAGTAGTACACCTGTATCTTTCTTTACAACAGCCCAGTCACACCAGGACATCATGACCAAATTATGGAATTGATGAAATTAGTGCAGAGCTGTAACTCTGTTGGTGAAGTTTTTCGTGTTATTACCATAGCTAGCTGTTGTGCCATTGAGGGAACAGAAAACTTAGGTGTCCATGTACTTTGAACCCTCCTCTATGGATGTGTACACTGCTCCATGATAGAGGAATACGTTATGAGACGTTATTTGATGGTAGAAGTACATCTTTGGAATAAACTGTGAACTAAATATCCCTTTATAAACTGAGCTCAAGCTAGCTAGTTTGGAGAGTTATTGTTGCCATTCAATAATTCTTTATTTAATTTAAAACGTTTAACTTAAATTTAATTGCACAGGGTAGAACAAATAAAAAAGGATAATATAGGTTAATAAAAAGGTGATAGAGATAAAAAAAAAAAAAAGCTGTTGTGCACGACTAGCACTAGTACGTTTACAGCTGTCTGCCGTGTAGCCAGGTGCTCGATAACTAGTTCAGAAACTAGCTTAGTTTCCAAAATATGTGTGGATAAATTTCCCTGTGCCCCTTTCTGGTGTGACTGGGCCTTAAAGTAGCTTGTGTGTGCAAATCCTTGATCCAAGTGTTGTTAATATTCCCATTGATATCCAAATAAGGTAGCCTCACCGCCAAACGGCAGGCTAATATAGGTTATTAATTTACCGTGCTTAAACATGTGGTTTCCTAAAGCTTTCTTATTTTACATAGCCTAGTTGTCGTTCAGCCTAATATTTCTTTCCTCTGCTCTTGCTCACATAAGAAAAGCATCAAACTACTGATTCTCGCGTTGTGCTTTAACAATTATTACAAGTACGATGTAAAGGACGTGAGGCAAGTGCCACAAACTGAAGTAGTTGAAATGATCACAGAACAACATATCTAAAATTCACATGTTCGGTTCAGTTAGATTGGTTTCTGCGTTAGTTGTTGCGAGAAAAGAGTGTGTCGGGTGCAGTGTAAATAGCTTGCGTATATTTTTTAAACATGGCCATCAAAGAAAACCTTATTGCTTTTATATAGTGTGTTCTCTGACCTTAATACTGCTGTATTAATCACTGATCTCTGTGAGATACTGACGATGTAGAATGGCATTTTCATATTGAAAAGTAACTGTTTTGTCTTGTATACTAAAATTGTGCATGTTAATAATTGTTTGTGAGTTTGTGTTGGATTTTTTTCTAAAACTATATCTTAATAAAATGTTTGTTCCAGCCAGTGGTCTCTTTGTCCGTCAGTAGATTTTTGTTACTTTATTCTTGACAAATTCTTCCTTCAATTTTTACCTTTAAAGGATCAGTGTGTAGAATGTAGAGACATCTAGTGGTGAACTTGCAAGTTGCCGCAGTACACCCCTCATCTGTGGAAGCCTTCAGGTGTCATAAAAACTCAAAAGATGTTTAGTTTGTCCAGTTTGGGCTACTGTAAAAAACACGGCGGCCTCCGTAGAGAGGACCCTCCCCCAATGTAAATATAAAGTATTTAAATATAAAGGGCCCATTGTAGGGTATTTGAAAACAACAATTCATACAATTTAGATGAAGCACACTGGGAAAGCATCACCAGGAATTTTTTATATACAATTTCTGCAAAAAGATCCCTTTCCCTTAAATCTTAAACACTGAACCTTTAAAGTACAATATCAACTATTGCAGGGTTTTTTATGAGATAATCTTGAGTCTTGCAGTTTATTTGTTTTTATTCATATTCTTATTACTGTGTATATATTAATAATACATTTCAGTTATATGTAACTATCATAAACCACAGAACTTAAGTCTGGGTACTATTATTTCTACGTATGCAGGTTCGTTTCTGGGTGATGAGGGAAACAAACTAAAGAGTTTGATATGAACAATACATTTATTTGAACTTGTACATGTTTTTCTACTTGTGTAATCCCCGACTGCTTTTGTGCTTCTGGGTAGAAATCAAACCTCCCAAAAAAACAAAACAATGTCGACAACGACAAACAACAAACAACATTTTGATAAAAAAGAAGATCTGTGGATTAACAGATAGTGCAGTTAAATAATTCTTCACCCTTAATTGCTGGAATTTATCCAGGGAAATCTGACGTGTAGAAGAAATGTATTCAACATAAATGGTGACATCACTGGAATGCTTGATTCAAGTCTGAGCGCCTCCTTTCATAATCTGAGGCAAGCATTTCAGAAAGCCCCCGCTTGTTGGATCCACATTTCAATGCTAAGCAGGTCTTTTCAGTCTGTGAGATCTAAACAGGATTACTTTACGGCACAGCAGTTTGTAGAGTGTTTGAGAATATAATCACCCGATTCATCAAAGCACGGCTTAGCACTGCCTTCTGCACTGCATTTTCCCCATCATTAGAGCCACACACACACAGAGGATCTATAAAGAATAGCTGTTTCTTTGTCGCACCAGAGGTCCTCTTTAAGTGATACACAAGCTGTGTGATTTGAACTTGGGGTTTTATGTCAGAAAAGGTTGCTCATTTGCTTTCGACCTTGTTGGCCTTTTTTGGTTTCTATAGTATCTGTGAAGAGAGCAAAGCTATTATTCCTGGAAATGATCGCCACCTGTTGTAATGAGAAATATATCAGAGCTTTTCTTTCTCTCTTTTTACAGGATGTATATACTGTTTACATTTCCTTCCATTTAGAGAAATTGTGTCAACTAACCAACAAATCCTTAGTTTTCAAAATGAAAGTTCACTTAACTTTTTTTTCGAACAAATGTAGAAGTAGTAAGCTCTGCAAAAGTCTTAATACAGAAGATTATCTCTATGTACTGTAAGATGATGGCAGCGTACATTTATAACATATATCTGATTATACTAAAGTCTCTTCATATTTTCTAGTGTCAGGAGTTTTTTCTAGGAAAAAAAAACATTCTTGGCCAAATAGTTTGGCTGTAACTCTTTACCTTTACCTCATTTAGTATCCACTACTGCTCATCAAACACACAACCCTCTGCTAGTTTTCTGTATCACAAATACTGTAAATATTACAATGGCAAGTGCTTATGTGAAGGTTGTGCTTATATGAAGATTTGAACCTGGAGCCAACTACAAGACGAAGAAGAGAAAGTTCTACATGTATATGTATAAGATTAGAATGTGATTTATTTATCCTATTCTACAACATTACAAATTACTAACAATAAATAGGATGAGCTTTGAAATTACCTATGTTATCAGACATCTAATAATATGTAACTAATGGTAGATACAACTTTAGTCATGTTCACCTATAATGACTTAGCAATATTAGCTTGCAAAATATCAATAAATAGCAGCTGGCTGAATTCCTCTCATTTTGCAGTATCAGGTATGCTAAGGAAAACAACATCCCTCGAGTTGACGGGTTTTGTTTCATAGATCTGTGACACTCGAAATTCTTTTTGGAAACTGTCAATGGTACCGATGCTAGAGAGGCAGAGACGTGTCACACAAGCACATTAAAAACATAGAATAATCAACATTAAGTGAATTAAAGCTACAGTTTAATAATTTACTTATTTTTTCTACTGGCTGTTTTGCATTCCTGTCTTCCGTTAATGTACTTGTTTGAAATGTCTCGGCCACAGAATGATGCAGTTTCAGGCCTCAGCGGCGGCATTGACTGTTTATTCTGCTGATAACTTTTCTTGTATCGTATAAAAACGAGTGTATGGACATGGTACCAAGGTTAAAAGTAAACTTTTCTTTGGATGGGGTCTCAAAGGACTTCTTGTCTTTTTATACAGAATAAGGTATATACTAGCAAACCGACTACCACCTTTTATGTACACATTCGCTGAAGTGACAGAAAGATGGTTACCTTAATTCATATGGTATCATAAGTTTATTTTACCACAGACATTCTTCACACAAATTAGTTCGTTAGTTCCTAACAGTAAACTCTGCTTTGATTAAATGGGTTAGAAGTGAAAGATTTCAAGAATCACGCTTTGACACAAAGAAAAAATCAGGTTGCTGAAAGGTACAATAATATTTGACTTTAATTTGAGGTAGTTGAAAGTTTGAAATATGTCAATGTATTTGCTTTTACCAGAGTCAAATGAGAGTCTCTATCATTCCCTAGCCTGTACATACAACAGTTTAGCTTAGCATAAATACTGGAAGCAAAGCAGAAAGACAGAAATTATGTTACACTTTAGTTTCTACACAAATTAAACAAAATACTTTTAAATCTTAAAGCCTTCGGAGCTGCTGCAGGTTTTATTTGGACAGACCCGGTTAGCTTACAGCCTCAATGCAAGGCTAGGCTAACTGTCAGCCGGCTCCAGCTTCATATTTAATCAGACGACCTAAAATTGGTTTTCTATTCTAAAACGTACACATAAAGGAGCCATAATGGGTTATTTGAATAAAAATGGTTCTTAATGAAACACTTGGTCTTACACAGAACCCTTTATAAATCGTTTTTACTTAAAGGGTTCCTCAGAAATAAATGTTTTTTCAGGTAGAACCCTTTTGTAACCTTTATTTCTAAGAGTGTAAAGTGCATTTCATGTCTTATTCCCACTGGAGTGAGTCAGCTCAATTAGGTATGATTACTTTCAAGAGCACAAAGTTTAAGTCAGAATTTGCTTACATCAAAAGAAGATATACTGATATAAAAGAAAGAAAGAAAGTTCAAGAATGTCACAGCAGTAAATGGTCATTGCAGCAGTGAAACAGTGGATATATTTAGCAGTTGTACAGAAATGTCGACAGAGAACACCATCAAATAATAATAATGAATCTTGTGGATGTTTTTTTTGTAGAGAAATCCAGCACGCCTTGGCACATCTGTCTCTGCATCAGGTCGTTTCTCTCATAAAGCTGTTGTCGCACCAAATGGCATCTAATTAAGGAGGGTGACTTTGACACTTCCACTGATGAAGGGGGGGATTTTAGCCTCATCAAACGGTCGGTGCAGTGAGTGCAAAGATTTTGGGGGAAATAATCATATAGCCTGATCATGTGTAATTATTATAAATGTGTCACATACTCATGTTAAGTCAACAGGCTAAAAGAATACATATGTACGGCCACATTGCCACAGACTTGAGGTACAGATAAAGATTTCTTGTCACAGCAGCACTGCGTCTCTGCAGCTTTGTCCCCGGGCATTATATGCTCCATCAGTGTTCACTAATTAGGAGGGCGCCTCTTTTACAGACAACAAGGGAGGAGACACAGGGGGGAGGTTTGGAAATTAATCACTGAGGTTTATTAATGAGGGGGTATCTGCCCTGTGTGGCCAGAGAACAATATGAAAAGGAGCGATCACAGGCGAGCGCCATCCATCACTCTAGAAACTGTGTGGAGACACCAGCAGAGCAAAGCTTTCCGAGGTGATATTTGTGCACAAGCGAAGAAGAGAAAATCATCACCTCAAATAGAATATAATTATTTAGAGCTGAGACAGGCCTCTAATAAAAATGTTAGCTATGTTTCAAAGGGAAACTCATTCAGATAGTGGGCACCTGGTTGCTTTCCGTTTTTAAAGAGCTCCTGGATGTTGCCTTGTGCTATTTTCACCGCCACTGACTGAATTTACTATTAATGATCTTTTGGATAAATCAGGTAGTCATGGGAAATATAATATATCTCTGAAGGGGGTAACTGGTGTTTATGACATAACAGCTTATTTGTTTACTCTGAGTAAAAGTTAACATAACCGCATTAAACCTGTGACTTGACTGCTTTCATCACCACAACATCTTCATGAAGTTTTCTACATATAATGTGGTGTCCAACCATGCATCCACTATCTATAATTCATATGCAGGTATGGAACATAGTTTGTCTTTCAACTTCCTGAAACAATCACATCAGCAACCGTGTAAAAACATGTGACATTTGTATTCCAACTACAAATCCTGAATCATAACAAGTTATATCCCCTGTGTCATCTTTTGCTTTACTTTAAGAACCTATAATAAATATAGGGCCAATGTTACTCAATAGAACAACAATGACGAGGTCCAGGAAGTGGTTTACATTTTTTAAATTGAGAGTTTTCTGACTTCTACAACTCATGGTAAAAGTTACATGGAAGTTATTCTTCTTTTTTCTGTTATTCTTCTATAATCTCCCCAAAAAAATCTATTAAGTGCACAAAAATAAACTTAAAAGCAAGAGTTTCAATTGTTTCAATATATAAAATCTGAATTGATAAGAAGTTGACTTATTTACAATGCCTGTTGTTTCCCAGATATTATATATATATATATATTACAGTTCAAGTCTGCAGTCATCTTAGCAGCTCTGTGTCTGTACTTATGGCACCGCACTGCAATAAGTTCTCATTTGCTCACAATGACAATGTTGAGTAGATAATGTGTTCACTAAATTTGTGAGGTCTTTGAGCGTGCATTTTACTATTGTGATGACCCAATGATGTCATCATATAGGGAATAGGGGCTTTCAAGATGGACTTGGTCTGACTGTGGCTGACTTGATCCACCAACATAATCTGCCGGCGGCTTTAGAGGTGCAGTGAAAAAAGACAGGCGTTAAGTCGCACACTTGCACTCGCAGCGTCAGTGAGATGAGAACAACTGCTGCTCTTGCAGCGTTTTCGTTTTTTGTTGCAAATAAACATGATGCTTTGGAAATGCCCGTGTCTATGCATGAGTGTCTGTAGTGACCATGAGTAAATACATGGCCTGACTCAGTGATTATCAGGTGTAAGAAGGGTAATAAAAAGAGAATCACTTTTTTCTCCTTTATTAATCATGACATTAGAAATACAAAATAAGGCACATATGAAATAGCATAACTGAGACTAATAGTAACATACTGCCAGTGGTTATTTAGCTTCAAACAACCAAATATGTATATGTTTACTTTTTTTTATTACAAGATACGAGGTAGATAATGTCCCTGTAGGACCTTTGAGGTACAAAGAGAGGGTTTGGCTTTTCTTTTTTTCCCGGGCTGTACAATTATGGACAGCCTGCCTGTAAATGAAGCCTTCCGCCAATTGAAGCAGAGTTGTGTTGTCCCAAGATGCTGCAGCTAGAGGAGAGCAACTGTGCAGCCGTTTCACTTCGGCTGGAAAAAGCCGCAAGAACTTCTAACCAGCATGCATTGTGTTAAGACCAGCATCACGTTAGGTCAGCGCTGCATAGAGATGCATAAAGTCGAACGCACCTCCTGTCTTTTCTGTTATGTCATCCTGGAGGTGTGTCTCTAATCGGCCTCTCCCTTGCAGGTGAACTCCTCTCTGTGCACCCAGATTTTCTGAACTGATTTAAACCTGCTCTTACCTTCTTCACTCTGTACCTCTCCACAGACAAACCACAATCTACATTTAGCATTTCTTTCCTTTCTTTCCATATGAACACATATACTCATGCCCATTCTTCACTCATGACATGATCATTTGTTGTATTGTTTAAATAAAGTATCCTGCAATCTTTCTCCGTGGTGTGGCCTCCCTTTTTGCTGAGATGAAGTCAGGTCACAACAACATATACTTCAACCTGGGATCCTGCTTATGGCAATGAAGGAAAAGTCAGGCATCACCATAATAATTAGTATTCATCCTCTGGAAACTGGAAACATCCTTTATCAAATGTTTCAAACTGACTGATGAGACTGAAATGTATTCCCTAAGGTCTATGCTGATAGTCAAAAACATGACTGTAATCATTTTAAACAACAGTCGTTATCTATTTGATGACAATGAAGTAAGGTGAAAATATGATCCATATTGTTTCAATCCTATTTGTAATCAAATCCTGGATTAAAAAAAAAAAGAAAAAGGGTTATTGTAATTCTTTGCAAAACAAGTTTGTTCAGCTGACAGAAGAAAGTTGCACTTTGTGAAAAGGGAAAAAAAAGTCTGTGGTCCCCATGTTGATTAGCTTCAGGAAGTTCCTTCTACCCCTTCGTGTTTAGGGGGATCCTGAAAAAACTACAGATGAAGTGGTGTTTGAAGGGCTTGATGGCTTCTACCCCTACATCACATAGAGAAAAGGAAAAACACTACCCCATCACAACCACGCAGAAAAAGAGGGGGTAAGGCTAAGTGGTAGGGCTCAGGGGTGAATTGGGACAAGGCAATAATCACACAAGGGGCACCAAGTGGAACATGGTCTTCTCTTTCTCTCCAGGGAGGTGAAAGGAAACTCACAGGGAGGTTTTGACTCACAGGACGCTCCAGCCAAACCACCTCAGCCACTTCTCAGATCTCACTGTGCTTTGAACGATAAATTCAAGGCCACTCTTCCAGGAGGCTACTGGTTAGACGTGAAGGGCCGGGAGGCAGTGGCTGTGCACTGGTGGTTGCGCTGGGTGACTTCATAATCACTGGCTAGTCCAGTAGAGCCACATTCATGCTGTTTATAAACCACACAGAAAAAGTCAGGCAGAGATTACCAGAGAACTGCCAGCACCTGCCCGCAAAGTGAAGACTAACGCCTGGGTCACACTGATCGGTGGCATCTTGCCGGCGTCTGCTGTTCACACTTCACACTGGGAGAGTCAAATGTGACCTTTGTGCTCAACTAAATTCCAGAACTTCAACAGTATTTCCGGTCCTGCAAATATTTTTACCATAAAATACCTTGTTAAAACAAGTATTTGTTTGCGACATATTTTACAATATTATTTTGCTGTGAATTACATGTGGTGCAAGTGAGATGCACCTGAGACACATGGGTCACGCAGGGAGTGGCCGCTCTATCCTGATAACACGGAACTGGTGCGTTTCATTGATATATATTCTCTCAACTTGTGTTTTCTTCTTGATGTCTAAGAATTGTTAGATTATATTGACACAAATCTGATTCCATATACAAGGAGCCATGTTGGTGGAGCAGTAGGAGATGGATTTGTCTTCAAACCCAGAGCTTAAGTATGACAACCTTTAAAGATCAAGATTTAATCAAAAGAATGAACTTCTATACTGGTGTTTCTCTAGCAGGGTCAGGTTTATAGAGGGTTTTTATTTCTAAATCCCAGACCAGCAGGGAAAATCTGGGAGAGTGACTGAGGAATGCGTCTGTTACCTACCCTCCCTCAACGACTACCATTGAACCGGCCCTGATACAGACATTTAACCCCCATTTGCACTTGCGGTGCTGCTCTGTGGCCAACAGCAGAGGACCTGTCACTGTGCTGGGCAGCTCTCAGTTGTGAATTCAGCTGAGCGAGTGTGGAAAACGACATCGTTCACTCCATAGATAAGGGAAAACAAACTAGGAAAACAAGGTAAGCATATGCCTCTGAATGCGAAGAGCGTTTTATTTTCAAGGGATGACCTAGATCAGAAAAATCCGCTCTCTCAAACTCAGAATGTGACCGAACATGGATTTGTGTGTTGAGGGGATAAAAGCAGTGTCTCTAACCTTCATCTACGAGTTTCCAAAGGTGCAGCAAGAAGAGACAGAAACTATCTAGGATTTTTTGTATTCTATCAACAAGTTCTACAACAAAAAATATTTACACAACAGATATTTTGTTCATGTTTCTCATCAGTAAGCTCTATTTCAGATCTGAAGGTTTCTGTTGGTAAAATGATATTATTCATCACCGTCTTCAAGAATGATAACAAAGATGTCACATGATGCTTCTTCCCTAAAGTTATACCTGGGCTGGTTACCCTGGAAATTCTAGCAAGAGAAAGCCACACTCTAATAGTATGCAACTGAAACATACCTTATCCTCCAATCATCTCTCTCGTCACAGCTACACCGCAAAAGCACACGAACGTTCACTACCTGACAACAATTAGATGACAACTTTTCTGTGACTGGCTCGCTCACTTCTGTGCATTGTTCCTCCTTCGCCAGTGGATATCTCTCTGGCTGAGGCCTCTGCAGGTAGACAGGAAGGTTATTGACAGACAGATACACCGTTTGTTCAAAATAGTCATGTTTAAGACAGTCCTGCTCGAAACAAATCCACAACACAGAGACGTTCTTCTTCTGGTTATCAGAGGGTGAAGAGGATTTCAACAAATAACACAAAAAGTGTCTCAGAAACAACCTACCAACTTTAAGGTTTTGGGAGATTTGGACAGGTAAAACTAGGTTAGTGGAAAGATTTAAAGACTGCTGTTGTGGTTAAAAGAAACCAATGTGGACTGTTAATGGGAGGCAGCCTTTAAATGCCAAGCTCACATTTCCCTGATGACTCCAACCACCCACCTGACCTCCTCCTCAAGAGGCTTTTGTGACACAATAACAACTTCACGCTATTTGCACGGCCACCAGAGATCTCTGTCAGGAGAGTGCAAACATTCAGGGTTTTTTAAGCTGCTCTTACATTATGTGTTGTTTTCAATTACCTGCTTCATGCTCTCTATGAGTCGTGCCTCTCGTGTGTAGTCTGTTGTGTTTAGGTCTTTTTGGGGGGAGAGGATAGGGTGATACTTAAACTCACTGTTTTACTACTCATATTTACTCTGGATTTACAGATACCAATTGCATGTTTTATACACTGGGAAGCATTTCAGGGCTAATTTGTGAATTGGGTGCATAAATAATACAGACTTGACTTGACTGTAGGTTATGATAACCAATAGAAATACAGAAATCGTAGTTTGTAGGCTGGAATTAATCTTGAACTCTTTTGTATGCCCGGCTGCGTTTGGTCAGTCAGGCGCTGGATTTTTCTATCAGATCTGTCTTAGAAAAATAATGAATTGAGCAAATCAATTTCATGAGCCACAGCCGCTCTAAGTGTTAATCCTCTGAGCCTGGATGCATTATCACTGTGCAGTGGATGAACAGAAGCAGCTGTCATTTACAACTGTTCAAATAGTGTAATCCAACATCGAGGCAGCTATGTAACAAACAGGTGTACGTTTGGATTCTCACAGATTATACTGTATGTCACTGACAGTTGTTTTCCTCTGATTTAAAGCAGGACGTTGTTTCTCTGTTCTGCTGGAGACACAACATGAAGATAATGTTATTTCTGAAAAGAGCAAAGATAGAAATATACAGCCGACATTTATAGCATACAGTATTTTTTCTGAATTTGTCTAACTAGTTAATCTTCTTTGATTAATATTTCCACTGCCAGTATTTCTTACAGAGCACTGCATGGCAGCAAATTATGTCAGAGCATGCACTTCGGCAATTAAGAGAGTGATAGATGATAACTTTTACGCGTTATAATTTTTGCCTGTACCATGAGGAATTTTATGCTTAAGATTTTTAAAAGGATAAAGCTATGCCAAAGCTCAAATAATAAACCTGAATGATTCCTTGGATCCGAGCAATAGTACTGAAACCAAATTATAGATAGAGTGATCCACCCTGGATATTTCATATTTCTCTTTCAGCATACTCAGTGATGAAGACCTGTGTTTAAAATGTTGGCCAGAAGGTATCAAAGGTGCTTTATAGGAGTTTTATCTGCCACAGAACGTGGTTTCTTTTACCTCTTTACACCAAAATGAACAGGTACGCACGGGTGTTTTAAACGTTTTAAACTTCTAAAACAGGTAATTGACTGCTTTCTAGTGCCCAGTTCCCCCCCCAAGTGCGTCATGTTTGACGTCATGAACACAACAAAATTCTCCCTCACTTCGCTGCCTTGCCAAATTCACCTGGGTGTCTCATTTCTATCGTTGCCCATCGGAGCCGAAGCTGATAAAACCAGAGACATTTGACCTGGCAATGACTGACGGTTGTATCGATTCATATTCAGACAAAAGCTAGATGTTGATGTGTGTTAGTGGGTGTGTTTTTACCAGTAGAAAAGGGGCTCTATAGGAAGCAGATGGTGATGATCGTTCTCTGGGGGAATAAGTCAATGTTGCATTTTAATTCACCCTCTGAGCAGTGATGCATCTTCAGGGCTGAATGAATGCTGCAGTGATTCACTAGTGTTGACTAACTAACTGGTAAGAACAGCCGACTAGCCACTAGCTGGGTAGTGTGCTTAGCAAAGAAGTAACGTAGAAGCAGCAAAACATTTGTGCTGGTTTCCTTTGCTGGAGACGTCCCTCAGCATCTGCTGCAGATGTTTAGTGCTGAATAAGGGACGTTTCTGCTCATTTGGTAAGAAAACAGACGTTCATGCTGACAGCAGCTATGTAGCAAAAGCAGATCATCATGACAAAATTGGGTCGAATCTAAAAGGTTATTGTGACGCTAGTAGAGTTAAATAGGTTAAGTTAACATCGTGTCCATAATAATAATAATAATGTAATAGCGACACATTTTCTTAGCTCAGTGTCACGATTCTGAATACGTTTTTTAAGTTGTCTTTTATTTTTGCCAACTCACCAGCTCAATTACAGGTTGATCATCTGCTTCACTGAGTTCCAGATAGTGGGAATCTGAAGTTTCTGTCAACCATAAGTTAATAGTGTATGCAATTACCATCATAGCCACCGTCACTTTTCTTCTTTTGTAGGATTACTCAAGTTTCATTTGAAGAGTCTAATTTTAATAGACATTACATAACACCACCCTTCAGGTATATAGCTCATAATTGTATAGGGCAAAATGACTTTGAGGTGGAATTACATGCCTGTTGTTCACTCCTAACAACAGCACAATCTCTAAAGGAGGTTGTCATGTACTTGTTTTAAAAGGCAGTGTACTATTTTCGGTATATACGGGCTATGGTTAAGTTGCATTGGCTGTTTGTCCTCAAGTCGGTTTAATGTAAAAGTGTGTGTCCTATTCATAAAGCAGGTTTTTATCTTAATGCAATGCACATTTCTCAAAATGAAAGGAAATGCAAATTAGTGTATCTTTCCATCCTCTACTGTGAGTACTAGGAGTAGGCTCGTCACAGCTGGTGGTGCTAATCCTCGAGTCGGCTGCCAATAAAACCATTGCAGAGGAAGTGGCTGCACCAAGATGACCTATTTCAAAGAGCCCCAGTCAAACAACAAACTGACAAACAACATAGAAATATGATAATATTTATTTGTGTGTTCATGGAAGGAACATATAAGTCTCATTCAACATTGAGAGGGATATTTGTATCGGCCTCAGTGATTGTTACAGTCACATACTTTCACGTTCGTGATTATTTATTTTTAAGTCTCCATTGCACACTGTGTTCTTTAGTCAACACTAACTATCAAATTTCATCCAGGTGCAAAACTTGAAATTTGGAGACTGGTTAAATGGAAACGCACAGTAAGAGCATTGGAGGAGCCTACAAAAATTAGATGTACTTCCCTGTCTCTACTTCCGTCATACATAGTTAAACTGAGTCCTTCTTATATGCATGAAGAGGATCTCCTACCTCTGTTCACCAGCCTCCTCATGCTTCCTTCCCATCTGGTTGAGAACATAAACATCTGAAACTTCTGTCGGTGGCGCCAACTCACTTGCTGTTGTCTTCCTGTACGCATGAAAATTAACCCAGCTTTTCTAGACTTTAAAATGTATTGGATCAAATGCATCAACAACACACCTCCTAGTTTGATACATTAACTACTTTGGATCAACTTGGTAAATAACATGATTCTAAGTGTCAGGTACATGTAAACAACACATGTACATACAGCCCTATATGTTTCATGCATTACAAAAAGCCATGTAAACACCTTCTCCTCTGTAACTGATTTGAATGACAGCCCGTGGTAATGTGCGTGGAGAATTTGAGCAGGCAGTTAATTGAGCAGCGAGCATAAAAATAAAACCTGGCAGATGACATATGTTAATGTCAGTTCTTTTTCTGTACTGGAATTTGTTCCCTTGCACACAAGCCATGGAGAAAATTTAATACGTATTTTGAATTATTTGAATTATACATTTGTATCAGTGGCGCGCAAAAGCATTGGATGGTGTGTGGATTAACATTTCTAAACTGCTGTTATGTTAGATCACTCCGTGTCTACAAAAGAGACATTTTATTTATATATTCTTGAATAATCATTGTATCGGATGACAAATATCTTCCAGGGAAATTATGAGTTGTTATGATTTTAGCTCGATATCTTTACATATTTGTTTTAAATTTTTTGGTCTGTTTGAATCTTGTAGTCATGGGAAATATTGTTTCTTCAGCCTGCTCCTGGTGTTCATGTTGCCCTGAGGTTTCCTGGAGACTGAGGTGCCAATCACGGAGCCTCGTGGTGTAAATGAAGCTTGACAACGGGCACCAGAAATCCCTGAGCTGGATGTAGCATCCTCTCTTCTTCATTACGGCTTAATTTAGCCCCTCAAACACAGACGTGGATCCTGTATGCTGATGCCATTGGACTCTCAGTGAAATACTCACAGGACTTTCTTTGCTAGAGGAGGAACACAGGGGCTTTGAAGCTTTTGTATGAATCTGCCAAGACGTGTACATCAGCACAAACATCAGGCTGCTGCAGCTGATAATTATTGTGAGATCCAGCTGCACTGGCTCCGATGAACTTGCACGCCTCTCTAGGCTGTGGCAAAAGGACACTGCAGTGTGATGTTGCGTATCATTACGGTAATTTAGTCCCTTAAAATCCCTCAGAGTTCCATTTTGATATCACTGAGACAGAGAGAGAATGTAATTATATGTGTCACACAGATCTGCTACATTCAGAAAAAGCCATGGACTGAGAAGATATGTCTTCATTTTCTTTTACATTGCTAGAATTCATGCACAGGCACAAACTGAACCGCTGTGGAAGGCAGCATACCAATTATTGGTGCCAATAGCATGTGTTGGGGGAGCAGGATGAGCCGATCATAATCTAGTTCATAACACTTGTGGTTTCAGTGAAGAGCTTCCTTGATCAGACGGCAGCATTTCATGGCAGGACCAGGATTAAGTGAGGCCTGTCGGGGCAGGAGAATGTGAATTACGGCTCAATGTTCCTCGACAGTGCTGAGCCGGTGGCTTCATCTGTTCTGACAGGCTCTTGACTGTGTGTGATGATGAGAGACAGCTCCGGGTTGGTGCCCGGCACCGGCTCTTCAGCTGACAATGTGAATTATGGAGACCCGAAGGAGCAAGCGCATGCATCAGCAGACCCCCACTGCTATTAATCCTTCCCTCAAAGGTTCACTGAAAAGACCCCAGACGTACCTAACCACAGCTCACGTTCACCTCAAACACTGGCTGAAACATGATGGAGGCAACGGACCCAAGTGCTCCACTGTCATCTGCTTGAGCATCTAAATGGATTACCTTTTCAATGGGATCCAAATTATGGGATGCATAGTATATTTTATATGACTTAGCTTTTATGCTTACTCTGTTCATTGGGCTTCTGTGGTGTGTGGAGTTGTCACAAATCATTGACCTGTTTCACTTGCCTCCTCGATCATTCATCGTTTACGCAAGCTCAACAACTGCTATCAGATATAACAATCTCACCTCCATTAGTAGCAACAATGTCAAACCAATTCCGAAATTAACCGATTTAACAAGCACAGGACACCGCAGAAAAGCAATGCTTAGTTTAAGAAGGCTTCATATGCTACTTTGACAACTCACTCGCTGGACAGGAGCTTGGTTTATTACCCAGCGTTAAAATGAAGATCTAGAGTTAAAAACTTTTGTTCAAGTCACAGAGTGAGTTTTTCTTTGACAAAGTGGCTGTGTCCCCAGCTGCTGAGGTAACTCAGATAACTGCCACTAGACCTACTACTTACTACAAATCTTCCAGGATCCTTAGTAGTTCACAGTACAACCTAGTGTTGGTCGGCTGGTTAGGTCAAAGCCCCGATAAGCCTTGGACAGCTGGGGTGGCCTCCACACCAGCCTCCATACTATTCTTATTTTTTAGATAGATAGATGTTGGTTCATCACTTTTCCCAGTTTAATGTTAAGTACTGCTATGTTGACATGTCTGTGGTTATTATGGTCCAGAATTGCTGTGTCCCCCTTGTGTATCTGAATGGCCTGATCGGTCTTTTGTCAGTGCTTGAGTTGATTTTATTGTCGCTGAGATATGTTGTGTTGACGTCTTTTACGAGTATAAATGTCATTACTATTTTCTTTTTGTGTTTTTTGTTTGTGAAAATAGAAACTTCTTTTAAGAAACTGCCATCTGTTTAGTCCCTGACAAAGATGATAATGAAGACATTACTCTGTATGAATGAGAGTCTTGTTGCTGCTGTGTAGTTACTTGCTATGGACAAAGTATGACAGAGCATTGTGTTGAAACCCTAGACTTACTCTGCAAGAACAAAAGCCTCCTATGACGTTTCAATATGCTGGGGGCATTTGGCGAGAGGTTTCAGGACATAAAGAAAACGAACTGAAAATATTCGTTTAGCCCTTGAATCTGGAAACAACTGATGCGCCCGACAACCGACGACACTAAGTCATTGAGTTGCAAATCATTGACAATCCAAAAGTCAAGAACAACAGGTCCCTTCTGTTAGAGCTCAATAAAACATATGTACGTCCTGAGGAGACATGAATTCAAGTTTGCGTCTCTCCCAAACCTGTGTCAGCAAAAAGCTTGCCAAAGAGACGGAGTTACAGCCATCACATTAGAGAGGTTAGTAGATGTGTAATAAAAATTGCAATTGCCCTGGATAGAAAATATTAATAATTATAACTCTATTTGTATAGCACTTATATAAACAAGGTTACAAAGTGCTTCATAAAATCCATGGCAACAAATTTAAGAACTGAAAGAGAGGGGAGAGCTAGGAGAGGGAGACCAGGAACACTTGTGTAACCATAATATTTAATCTCTGTCAGACTGGTTGTTATAATGAAAAAAAGAATCTTAAGGTGTTTGGGCCTTTTAATCGCATTGAGGTTAAAAGCCGAACCAGAGGGAACGCTTAGGCTAAAGGTGAATCTGACTTGCTTCTGACTTGTGTGGCAGTACTATGAACGCCATGTGGCAGTAGATCAGACATCATTACCCCTAGGCCTTTTTTTAACTAAACACCTACTGTCATAGGCAGCAGAGTCAAAAGCTGTCCTATTTAAGAAACTACATTAAATATGGTTGCAATAAAAGTAAGATATGAGGGAATTTAAACATCACATTAGTACCACATTTAGAAAATCACATTTTAAAAATGCTTTTCTATAAAAATAGGTTCTGAGCCGTGATTTGAAGCCTAATCTCATCAGGCAGGGAGTTCGAGAGCCTCAGGACCCTGACAGAGGAAGCATGGTCACTCTGAGTAGTCATCCTTGACCTAGGGACAGATAACAAGCACAGGCTGGCCGATCTCAGGTTGCGACCGGGAATGTAGGGAGTCCAGCCAGTCCTTTCTTTAGGTTTTATCATTTAAAAATGATCAACACTTACTCCAAGCTACAAATGTTTTATTATCACCTAACATCAGAATTGAATGCTCTCTAAAGCTTAATTTACATTTATATTTATTTAAGAATTCACAGAAATAACAATCTTGTGACCCCGACCATTTGTTTGAACCCCAAACTTGAGCCTCTGCTGTTGGAGATATGAAAATGTAACCATTCCAGGGAAGTGACAAATCCTGTTGTGTGTTCCTCGCTAATCCTCCCTTTGGATGGTAAATGCAACGCACAGCTTAGAAACACACCAGCCAGGCTGAACCACGATGGAGTGAGTGTGGCTTTTCTCATCTCCTTCCTCTGTCAGGTTCACATGCCCACACACGTACGTGCACCCTGCATCCTCCAGCCCTCCCATCCGCCACCGCACACCACCACATTATGACAGATTAATATGCCAGAAGCTATTGGTAAGAATATGTCAAAACAAGCGAAACTTATATGAAGCATTTTGCCGCTACACTGGGGCGATTTATTTAACAAAGTGAGATGGTTTAGGTGGTCGTCAATTCTTGGAACCACTCTCCAGCTGATCTATTGAGATGTTTGTTATTCCAATGATAGTTTGAAAGCTAATTAATACTATATTTCAATACTGAGGTGCCATTGGCATCTTGCAACAGCGAATCTGACCAGTGGAGAATGTGTGGTGTGCATTAGAGACTATCCTGTTGCACCAACGCTGTCAGCTAATGTCATTACTAAGAAAGAGCAGTCTCCACTGTTGGCATGTTGTCTACGGTTAACCGCCCCGCCTCCACACACTTACCAACACAACCACACACTTACACTCGCACATACACAGAATGTGTTATTGTTGAACATATCCATTTCCCTTTCAATACATTTGCATGTGTCGATACAGCTCCTTGCTCGACTCTAATGAAGGTTGCGATTGATTTCACATTCCGGGCATGCTGTGTTTTCCTAGCTGTCGGATCGAGGTGTTCCAGCATCAAAATGTATATTGTTGCACTAATCAGTTAATTTGTGGAAACTATTTCTGGTTTCCTGGAATTTGTATGAAGCCAATCACATCACAAGACATATTCCATTAATGGGTTTTATTTTGCGAAGTTTGGCTGTTGGACTTGAACAGTTCAAGATGAAGGTTCTGCATAGTTTTTCTTTCATTCTAAAAAAGTTAACATATTTTTCTGTGAACAAAACAGTGGACATTTACTCTGTTCATTGTGTTGTCGTATTTCAAAGTGGTCTTTCCTGACTGTCAGGAACAATAAGATATCTTGGGGGGGGGGACTGTCTAGTCATATTAGAGGTTTTAACCTCTGCAGGATTGAATAAGGTTCGGCACCAGGAAGGACACGTTTTTGAATTGACAGCTCCATACCACTGCGAGCCAAACCTCCTGCCTTTATACAGCACTATATGCATTTGATTCCACACAATTAAATTACTGCGGTATCGGTCACAATTTTTCCATTCAGTGTTTTCACACAACATCAGCATCATCTTTCATTATCTGCTGTGCAGGTCCTCCCCTGCACTCATAAATACTGTTTTATTCTATTGCTGTCAGTCTGCCTGCTGCCTCATAAATTCACTGCTGCCACAGTGCAGGGTCATGGGATTCAAGGGGAGAGCTCCTGAATCTCAGGCGGATTTCTGTGGGAGAACGAGGATGTGAGGTATATGAAGCACTCTCCGGCTGCAGCCCATGATACACCGACAGGAGTCTCTTGCCCGGGGCTGTATGTGGTCTGTGCAGTCACATAGATGCCACCGGCCGTATACGTGTACCTCTGATTAATTATTAACGCTGGAGCAGAGGTGGAGGAAGATACAAAGGGCGTGCAGTGAAAACACGTCTGGCTAGTGAGCTGCCCTGGTTTGACAGTGGGGTAAAAATTGAGGTAACATTTTAACCACCCCAATTTATCATTCATAGGCAAGATAGGAACACTTAATATATTGAAGGTCACAGTCACCTATGCCTGCAGTCCACTGTCAGGTTGATCAAAATGATAAAACCTAACCATAACCCTTTTTACACAATATTTGTGTTTACAGATATTTAAAGCTAGGGTCCTGGAAAACTTGCAGCCGATCCCACTCTCTTCAGTAGTCCCTAACGTCAAAGCTACGTCTCGGAACACATGAACGTGCACTTGTCTTGCTGTGTTTGGTAATGCTCACTAAGCAGAACTGGGAAATAAGGCTGCATATTGCTAGATTTTTCCATCTCTGCATCACCGGTGATTGTCTCTCTGGCAATTGTCTCTCTGACTCTGGTCATGCGCAGTGAGAGCACGTCCAGGCAGGTCGATGTGTGACTAACAGATACGGCATCAATTCATTCGGTCCGAATAACATGATTGCTATTTTTCCTTTTTTAAGAAAACACTGCAACGCTGCAGCTCCTTTTGGATAGTTTGTACTGTTAGCAAACAACATGAATCAGGGACTGCATCACTGTGTCTCTCAGGGGGGCAAAATATCAAAATACTCAACATATTCATGGAAAAATAAATATATAAAAGAATGACATCCATTTGTCGGTAAAGAGAGTTTTCAAACATTATTAGAACTGATTTTCATAAGGATATTGAATCACTTAATGTATAGGGGTTAAAAGTTGGCTGGCATATCAAACCCTACCTCTACACCAGTGGTTCCCAAACTTGGACTTGCCTCACGGCACACCAGTGTGCCGCGGCACACAGTTTGGGAACCACTGCTCTACACACAGCAGTTTGCAGGATGCAAAGCGCTGAAGTAACACATCATGACTCTTATTCCGATCTCATCCATCTTGTTTGTAGACATGGAGTTGGCAAGAAACAGACTCGGGATTGAGGGTCTTTAGCCTAGCTAGGGCCTTGCTTCCCCCCCTTCCGTTTCCTCTGTCTCTCTCACCTAAACATTTGATTGTCCAGCCTGACTGCCGTAAATCACTGCGCTGACTTTGCAGACATTGAGAATAGTTAATAGAGAAATCCAATTTACTCCATGATTGTCTCATTTGCTGTCATAAAGAGGCAGCAATGTAAAATATGACCATTGAAGAACTAGTTTAATACATTTAAAGAAAAGGTTTGTACAGATTTTTTATAAAAATTGTTTCTTGTGCGTATCAATTACTTTTATTGAGTTGTATAGCAGGTATTTAAGTCCAGTCTTTAGTTAAGATGCACATAGAAGAGCTTTACCAGTGATACCAATATATGTTCATTCATAAACATCAGGATTAAAGACTTGTGTACACACACACTGTTAATAATGTGTGTGATGTTCCCATAAGAAAATGTGGACTGTCACAAGAGCTTATGTTTACTCACCAACATTACTGCAGTTCCATTATACCTGGACTTGTGAACAAATGTTCTAAACAAGAAGAAATCCTTCACTGCTGAGTAAAACAGTTTATAAAGCTTCAAGGTTCATTCTCAACCGTTCTTTAGTCTGACTTAACCAATGAGCCCCAACCAATGAGCCCCATCCTAATGACTTTCAACAGTGAATGGACCTCACTTAGTTGTATTATTATAATAGTTACCTCCCAGGTGAATATAATACATGTTTTGTATTTTCTATGAATATAAAATGAACATTAAGTCGCTTAGGTATCCAAACATTACAGTTTATATAAACTATTTATTGATTGATATATGAAAACTGGGAGAAAGTTATTTTTTTAAAGCAGGCTCTTTTTAATTAATTAAAATATCATTAATTCACAAGCTGAAGCGTGTTTGGTCCCCAGTACCAGCTTACTTTCAAACGAGTCTTGATAAAAAACCTGTGCAGTGGAATAAAAATATTTAAACAAACAAAAACAATATCACAAGCCATGTGTGGTTTAAAAAAAAAAAAAGGAATATGTGACAGAGAGAAGAGAGAAAGTCTGGTCCCACAAAATGAAACCTCTCAGTCACATCGTTCTCTGCCCCTCTGAGTAATTTATGGTTCTGAAAGTGCACTTTCCCCTAGAAGGCAAATCCAACAGCATTACTCATACACACTGAGATGATGCAAAGCTTGCAGTGAATATCTGTGTACCTAAAAAAAGGATCCAAGGTACGTAGAAGAAAAAACCACATACACACACACAGTCTCATGAAACCAGCCTCCTGTAAGTTTGGCAATCAAACTGAATTTGCCTGCATGCTGTGGCCGAGATGAATCTTTTACAAACGCTAAAAACTGCTGGCATTGTTTTCGGCTACTGTCTCATTGTCTACATGTGAGGCACTGAGTCCTGACAGACAGCCTGAATTATTATGTACAATGTTACGCGTTGGCAAAGTCAGCAGGTCCAATGCTTCTGTTCTATTCTTAACTCAACAGGAAATCTGAATATCTAAACTTTTGTTATGCATAATGTTCAGGCTGGATGAGAAACGTACCTTTCCCTCTGAACTTGGTTGATAAACCCCACGGAGAGCATGAGTAATACTTTATGAAAGTTGAATTTTTTTAGAAGGCACGTTCTGTTTTTAACTGCTAAAAGTTCAATGTTATGCGGGAGAGTTTGTGTGGAAAAGTAAACAGTTCATCTGCAGGTCAATGTTGAGAACTAAACAGTGGCACAGCTTGAGTTTTCGTGTCCGCCGGTCAATTTACTCTTTCACAGAAGAGTTTCCAAGGTCAGATAGAATGGCAGCTGCCGACACAGAGGAGCAGCGTTGTGCTGCTGTCTGTGTGCTACTTCAAAGCACTGTCAAGTTTATTCCATATATCGTGCTCAAGTACATGTCAAAAGTCAAATTTGGATCTTGCAGACATGAGATTAAAAAACTAAGCGAGATGAAATACAGCGCGTACCACGCAGCTGCATTGTATGGCTCTTTCTAAAAAATGCCTAAACCCATTTGAACCAATTGGCTGAGCACTTTGACAAACACAACCCGCTCTCAGACTGGTCTACTGTACTAAAATGCCTTTTTTTTTTCTCCACCGTGGCCTTTAGCCTCTTGGCACACACTGCCGCTGTCACACGCTCCTGAGCCTCGCTGAGCTCTGAATACAGACATTAGCTGTCTATCAGAACGGCTCAGTCAGCACAATTCCTGCTGCGCAAAGAGACTTTGTCCCGAGGCACCGAGCACCCCCCCCACACACACACACACACACACACCCACACCCACCCCACAACCCTCCCCGCCCCGAGTATTCTCTAATAGCACTCCACTTGATGTGTGAGAAGCACAGCTTGTGGTAGACCACAAAGCTTTGAATCATTGTTTGCTGATAAAACACTCAACACAGTGAATGCGTACAGGGAGTCCATCTCCAGAGCGATGCCAGCAATGACTGCAGATGAGACGGAGTAGCCACGCATGGTCGATTTCATTACACACCGATATAATGGCATTGTGTTTACTGGGCAGCCAGTGCATGGCGACTTTACTGGATACTGTTTCCTCAGGTTGCTTTTCATATTTCTCCAGCCAGTACTAACAGGGGTTATCAACCTCTGGGTTGCCGAGGATTTAAGTTTTTGACTATAAAGGGATAATCACATGACTTCCTCTTGCCTGTGAAGGGTTCCTGTTTAGTAATTGGACTGGCTTCCTGAATGAGATGCAGAAATACAGTATGAGGGGGTTAACGTTTGATGCATTGCTCCGTTCCTCTCTGTGTTTCAGTTTTCTCCATCTCTCGAGACACCTTTCTCTATACCACATTCAAAAAAACTTTTGTTGTTGTGGCATTATTTTTATTTTACCGCATCATTATTTGACAAAAAAAAAATCCCCTCCACGGTGAGAAGATGGTTACGGTGTCATGCGAAGCCCCCAGACTCTGATGGTGATGAGATGAAGGGTTTCAGCAATTACCTATCAATAAGAGATGCGCGCTCAGATAAAAATAGCATGCAATACAGGCAGCGCTGGTTCTGCTGACTGAGAAGCTACAGACAACACAGACTGAAGTGAGGACTGTCACATTAGGCACCAAATTATGCATTAGATAGCAAAGGCATGGCTAGTGACTGGTGTGCTGTAGAGCAGCACTAGTGCTCGCTAAGGTGAGGTTTGAAGGTTGTCTGCCGCTGTAATGGAGTCTGACAACCTTGTAACAGAGCAGGGAGAGAAGGAAAGCAAATCTTTTTACCTTTCAAATAGCAGGTGACTCAATTATTTTTAGTTTAGTTTTTTTTAATTCACTCAATTTTAGAGTTGAGACTTGCCTCTATTTGGATTTGAAACATTACATTTTTTTTTTTATCTAGGGCAGTGGTTCCCCGGGTGTGCTGTTGGATTTTGAGAGAAATGGACAATATTCCAGAGTGCGACCATTTAAATCTGTGAAGTGAGACTAAAAACGTTCCTTGGTTGCACTGGTGCGACAAACAATTAGCTGGTGTGTCTCTGTATTTGACGTCGTGATGCTTCCTCTTCTCATCTCCTCTAAAGATTTAACCCTCAAACACACAGGCCCCAGGCTGGCCACGCCCCCACTCACTCACTTTGAGCAGAAATGAGAGAGAAGAGGAGGTGAACGGGGCGAGTCTGTTTGAGTGTCCTCGCTCTACACTCCTGACCTGTGCTCACTTTACACACAACTTATTACAAGTTATTAGGACCTGAACAGTACTGAAGTTTACTTTGGATTTGTTTGATGAGTATTTGAAACACATTAAAAACGTGACGAGCACACACACACACACACACACACACACGCACATACACATACACAGAGACACAAACATTAAAAAAAAATTACATTAAAGGTTTTCCTACACAGTTTATAGCTTTCGTTCTCTGAGATTTCTTTGTTTCTTTCCAGGTAAAATCATTCGACACTGAAAGATCTTTTAACATTTTTGGGTGCGCCTAAATTCTGTGCTGGTGCACCTAAATGGCAAAGTTAGGCAGACCACTGCAACCAATGTTCAGTTAATTTGGAGCCCTGATACAAAAATGTATGAATAACTGTAAAATGTTATAATATTACATCAGTTATTTGTATGCATTACTTTTTCAACACGGAGGTACATTTTTTACCTTGGAAAAATAACAAACAAAAAAACCTTGGGAACCGTTAATTTCACCACTGGAGCAGTTGTCAGAGGGTGGTAAGTATTAGTGTGTGACACATGTAAGACCTTGATTGACAGCCAGTGTGAAGGAGAGAACAACCCTTACCCAAAAAAGAGAGAAACGCGGGTTGATAACAAGGGTTTTTTCATGAATAAGAATACAAGTGTGCCTTGCGATTTTGGCTCAGCCTTCGGTGTGCCTTGGGCAGAAAAACTTGGAAAACCACTAATCAAGGGCACACCTCCCATATCAAACTCCATTTAGACTAAATATGCCAGACATATGGCGTCTTCATTGGTATGCTGTGGTCAAATAGATGAAATGCCTTAATGAATTTGAAAACATAAAGATCATGTTGGTCTTACCAGCCGGAAAAATACAGATTTTTGATCCCATCCAATGATCCATATAATTTGAATCAATGTTGTGCTGCTTATAATTATATATTTATTTATTAATTATTTTGCTGTATTTATTTCTCATCCATCCATCCACTACAACACCTGTACTCGAAGGGGTCAGGGACACTGACAGGCCCAGACTAAATGGCATTTGAACCCAAACCGTGGTGCTTAATGGTGACTGTGCTTACCGCTGCACCAACTACAGACTGTAACACATGCCATTTTGCACATTTGGTGCCAGAGTCTGAGGAGCAATGATTTAAAGATGGAGCCGCAATTTGGCAAGATCCCGCCAATGCATTGGGAGTCAGTTTCAACCCCATTATTAGACTATCAAATAAAGAAATTAAAAATTGCTCGTAACATGAACATTTAAACAAATCAGTGTGATAAGAATGACTTAAAGGGACAGAAACAATGCTTGAGAACAAATCCTCTCAAATAAACTTAGACCTTTTTGTTTGGTCCATGTCCCATCCATTAACATGGAGGAGACCTGATTTATATTCTATACTCCAGCCAGCCACCAGGTGGGGATCAAGATGTTTTGGCATCAATTTTAATGAGCTGTCATGTCGTCCATCTTAATTTACTGTCTATGGCATCCCACAATTTTTCTCCATGTACTCTTGATGATCATTTTCAGATATCGGCAGTTATGGCTGAGGAGAAGAGGGGCCGTTCTCCAACCGGGTAAGGTCGGCAGTTCGATTCCAGTCTTCCCCATCTGCATGCCGAAGTGTCCTTGGGCAAGAAATGGAACCAGGAATTGCCCCCCAAAGAAAAAAAAAGTGCAGCTAATAGATGCACTGTATGAATGTGTGTGTGAATATTTGAATTGCAAACTTTACTGTAAAGAGTTTTGAGTGGTCATCAAGACTAGAAAAGCTCTAAATAATTAGAAACCATTTACATCAACATTAATGATATATATCAATTTAGACCTATCCAAGTGAGTGATTGTTTTTATTCTACAAAACTGTAGACTTAACTGGCCGCAGAGTCAAGCATTACCTTAAACAACATGTCAATTTTAGGAAATCTCATGTCCAGCTTCCTTCAGCGAAAGCTGTTGTTTTTCAATTAGCAGTAAAAAAGAGTGTCAACAAATACTTTTCCACTGTAAAATATTAACTGTAACCATGATGCTAAGCACTTAGATCACAAATGGGATTAATTAGCATGTATTGTTCAAATCAAAAACTACAGCTGGGGGTTAATGTGATTCTCCAGTATTATGTCATGGACTCATGTCTTGATGAAGTAGATATTTAAAGCGGTTGATGGTAGTTGAAGAGTGATAAGGCCACACAGTATATAGTTAAATAGTCTGTGGCATTTGAGATTAAGAACATGAAAACAAAGTCAAAACACAGAAAGGGCTGTGGGAGTGTAGGGGAGTGATAGGCTCCATTTAGATCAACCTTAATGTTAGAGTACTGACACCTTCCCATCACTCTTTATGTTCCTAACAAAATCCTTTATTAAGTTTAATTATTTCATCTAGTGTGAAAACAGTTAAAGCAACACAATGAAACATTGTGGGGGCCCATGGGCATGTTGAGGTGTGGTCAGATACATTATTGCCACATTGCTAACTTGGGGAAAGGACATTGCACAATTCACCAACAAAAATCTGGTCCAGGATCAGCGATCCAGTATTTCATTGTTATTGTGAAGATAGTTCAATTTGATAGAAACCCTTTCCTGGCTGGCAAAACTTCCAGCAATCCACCAAGATGCAAGCCTGCCTGGACTTTAAATGGTCAATGGTTCTTTCAATGAATAATAGCATGTTTTATTTTTAAACACATCCATGATTAACTGAGAAAATGAGTACAACACTTTCGAACCATCCATCTTTTTTCATTGCTAAAACTATTGAAACTGGATGTTGACAAACCCAAAATTCATACCATAAAAATTGAGCACAGATCTTTCTTTTACTGCAATCATTGCCATTAAGACGCCACAAGTCTGTTTGGAAATATATCCTTGCGTCTTATCGATATCAAGCCCATCAGCAGTTCTCCTTGCTTGTGTTTTCCCTATTTGTTCTGGTATTAGCTGCATTTCTGCATTTGGACAGCGATTCGATTACTGGCTGTTCTTTCTGTCTTCTATGTGTTTTGGCCTCCGGGAACAACGTACATATGTGATGAAAGCACTGATTCCATTATCATCCCTCCCATCGGTTTTTCTCTGCAAATCTTTTTCAGGTTTTGTTGTTGACTTGTTTTTTTTTTTATAACCACAGATATTAACCAGGGTGTGTGGCTGTGTGTCTGTGTGTGAGTGGCTCTTTCAAAGAAGTAATGTGCTCCTTGTTTCCTAATAACCCACTGACTAATCTCTGAATTGCCATCCAGCCCAAGGTTCTTAAAGAAAGTATCAAACTCATTAGTTACTCTTTGAGCTGTAATAGTCTGAAGGTATTTCGGCCGGCCTCCTATGCCCTTCAAAGCAGTAGGACAGATCCTCTCAAGGTGATGGATCACTCGCTTCTTGTAACTAAGGTGGAAAATTCTATTGTAGTTCTTCTTGATCTTGGTGCAGCTTTTGACACAGATGATCATTCACTCCTACTCTCTTTACTGGCAACTCTGCCACAGCTTTAGGCTTCTTCCTCTCCATCTGCTGCACAGGACTTTATCTCAGGTCATTGCAGAGTTCAGATCGTCTCTCAGATATCCCCCATGGGTTTGTTCTGGTCTTTCCCAAATATATAAAAACATAAACACTAGGTAACATGCTATGAAAGAACATTAGAGCGCATTGACGTGCTCTTCACTAAAACACAATGAAACAATGTGGATTTCTCCTTCACAAATGAAATCCATCTTTCTGACCAGAATAAACTAAATTTAACAATATAGAGTCGAACAGGAGCCACATGAGGCCACGCTTCACTGCACTTTAGTTGTATTGAACTTTATTGTATTTTTGACGAGCAGTAAACACTCTCGCTCACACAAAGACAAACATAAGCACACACTCTTTTTTTTTAGATTTACAAAGCCAAGGGCACTGTGTTCATGTTGCTTTATGTTTACATGGACACTAATAATCAAACTATTGACCTCACTCTGAATAACATGTTACTACGATTATGATGTTTACTTGAATTACTAATGTAAAATTCCATTCATGTTCCTCTTCAATATGTTAAAGAGCAAAGTCTGTTTATGACACACATCAACATTACATTCTGTAAATGTAATGTTCCTGCCAGAATTGAAGAGCCGCAACCGTGAATAATTTATGCACAATACTACCATATACCATTTTGACTGTTTACCGACTAATATTGCAAAATCTTCAACTCCACGTTTCTATTCCAATCTTGTTTACACTCATACCCAGGGCATATTTCATCAAGTAGTTCATACATTGCCATATTCCAATGTTGTAAAAAGCAGTGCCAAATCCATTAGGGCATTATAATGTGACTAATGGAGCAGTCTTGTTTGATCTGGTTCTTTGGACTTTTCAATTTAGTGTGAACTAAAGTATTAGGTGTGAAAGGTGCCTCGTCTGGATCAACACACTCAAATGTAGTCCGACAGAAAGAGGCCGGATCAAATGAACCATGGTTTGAATCATTTGGAGTGTGAATTTCTTTTTGTTCTGACTCTCTTGTCATTTGCAGGAAGTTGCATTAATCAATAGAAAGAGTCTTAAAAAGCAGAAGCAGATATGGTTCGCAGGATTTCTTGTCAAGAAGGAGGACGTTAATTTTGCTGGAAGTAAGACCATCATGAATTTACAGGTTAATTTATTTCACCATTCAAATGGAAAGACTACTGCATTCAGTTGAAATTAATGATGAAAACAGGATGTCATACAAAAGTCGGAATTCAGCTCCCTAAATGAATATCAACAAAAAAACTGGATCAATTGTTTACAAAGACATGAACATTGGTTCAAACCATGGTGTAGACCTTCAGATGTTCTGATCTCCCTCATGTGTCTGTTACATTTACTTCCTGCCTTTGTGCGTTTCCCTCCAGTTTTGTTGCCTTGATTTGTTTCACCTGTTTGTCCTGTGCCACCTGTCTCCAGTTTGTCTTCAGTTCAGGTTGGATTTAAGTCAAGTCCTCAGTTCTGTCTGTGTCCAGTCTGTTTTGTCGCCACCATCTCAAGTTCCTTCTCCTGTCTTGTTTTCCAGCCGTACCTGCTACTTATTTTGTGTTTTCAATCAATGAGGCTATTTTTTTTAATTGGACCGGCCGCCTGCTCTTTACAATTCTGACAAATATGACCTTATTCAAGCTAATTAGAAAATGCTGTTCACGGTGTTAATCTGCTTACTACTGGAATATTGGTGTCCACTGACAACAACTGACATCAATCAAGCTGTGTAAAAAGTGTGTATGCCCTGTTTTTGTGCATGTTGTGTTATTTTCCTTCCTTAAAAACACTTTTCCTCTAACAACTTCTTCACCGTCACTATTACCTGGTCACTGAGTTTAGTATCGTATTTATCATGTGGTAAAACCTAATTTCAATGAAAACTATTCAATACTACTACTATTCTTAAGCATTCTATACAACAAATGTCCCTATAAGGCAGATGCTGGTCAAGGTCTTGTTAAAACTTATACACCAAGAATCACAACGACTTCTCCGACTTTACCAAGAGGATTCTGGGCTCCTGATGCCATCGGCTTAATGGTTCCCATCATTGTCTCTTTCTGTGTGTGCAGGACTTGACATTGCGATGCAGAGAAAAAGAGAGAGAGAGAGAGAGCCGTGATATATTTATTGAAACACCACGCC
This sequence comes from Pleuronectes platessa, assembly GCF_947347685.1. NCBI lineage: Eukaryota > Metazoa > Chordata > Actinopteri > Pleuronectiformes > Pleuronectidae > Pleuronectes > Pleuronectes platessa. Next base: position 24,707,709 of record NC_070627.1, on the reverse strand, counting down.
TTGGTGTTCAAATCGATACTTGGATTTATGTGCAAGTCTGCAACATATTTTCACTCTTACCTCCAGCCTGGAGGGCACTTTAATTGGTGAAATCTATTCCTCTGATTAGACATAATTCACACATTCACTGGTAATCAAAGAGCCGGGTAGAGACAGGGCTGTTTAATTAATTAACACTCGGATCCCTCACACATGCAGATAAAATCGGTGGCACATTCCTCCATTTATAATTCAGAGACAAAAGTGAAAAATATGCTGCTTGTCCCTGAAGTGATAACATTTACTCAGACAAGACACAGTGTCTTAGACTGCGGCACTGCTGACTGTGAGATCATGTGTAAACTTGACAAGTGAGGTGATTGGATGCACATGAAGAACCAGGCCACACGTGGTTAATTAAAGTTAAACATATTTCCATAATGTAGAAATCTAGACATGAAACCTACCTCATCGTAAGAACCTATATTTACACCTGCTATCAACATGATTCCTTTCTGAAGATGGTATGATGAGGGACTCTGCACGTGCCTGTTTGGATTAGGATGTTTTCTTTGCTTGTGTTAAAGCTCCCGAGCTACTTTAGAATTATTCCTTGTCATTAGTGAGTCCTCCTCAAACAGTTTTATGCTGTTACTTGTAATTGTTTGTGTGCAGAGCTTTTTATAAAGAGTCTATGTTGCAAAGTGAAGTTGGAAAACTTTGCGTTCATCCTACCTGGTTTATTTGCAATGACGATTTGATATGTTTTATGTGTTTTTCATGAGATGAAACAGAATTTGCTTTGAATGACTGCTGTTATTTATTCATACATTGCATCTTGGCTATTTCTGAGGTCTGAGAAGCAACCAACAAAATCTTCAGTCCACAACTTTTCAAAATAAAATAAAGCTGTTCAATATATATGCAAAAGCATTTCAACAACAAAACAATCGTGTGCTTTTACATTGAGCATAACTGTGCACTGCCCCGCCCACACTTACGGCTACGGTGCACTGTTTGTCTGTTCATTCAAATATATATATAAATAAATGTTTATTAATATTGACCAAATTTAACAACAGCACTCGTGCAAAGCTATGGTGAAGTTTGCCCAGCCTTGTATTGCATGCAGGGCCATGGTTTGAGTCGATATCATTGTTCCTTACTGACTCACAAGGTTCAGATCGTCAGATTTTCAAAAACGTGGAAGCTTGCCATCTTGGAACTGCATCCACGATGTTCTTAACAGGGTCATGGTCGAAGCGGCCTCTCCCTTCACCTTGCATGTTTATTGACAAGTCTGGCAGCTCCGTCGGGCTAATTTGCATACTGAGATCCGATCACAAAGCGTGCAGCGTTCTGAGTGATTATTGATACCACGTGCAAATGCAAAGGCCCCATTATTAGATGTTATTATTATGCAGATAATGTATCCATGCAGATTGCATGTTAAAACCAGGAGGGAACGGAGGCTTTTTTACAACCTGCACCAGTAAATACAAACATGCGAGATAAGACAAGTACAACAGCTTTCTCGAGCTTCTCCTCAACTATGAGAAAAAAATGATCAGAGCAGCAGCAGCTCAGCAGTTTCCAGTTAGTTAGAGCAACCTCTGCTCATTTATATTTATGTGGTTTTAAAAATGTTCTGACAGCACTCTGAGCACATTAAATGGGATTGTACTTTAGTGGAAGGAATCAGAATAATACCATCATTGTCCGTGGTCTTAGCGCACAAATAACTCACTTATAAAAACCTGCACTGATTTATATTTATGTGATTTCAAAAAGGATCTGACAGTGTGCTGCGATCATAAGATTGGGACTGTACTTCAGAGGACAGGGGGCAGGATTTGCCATTACCTTTTGAGAATTGATTTCTCTTTGCGTCTAAATAATTCAATATGAGATAAGCTCCTGGGTTTGAAGTCTGCCTGTCAGGTCTCAATATCCCCCCTATAGAGTGTTGAAAGGCTCAGTTTGGTCGTGTGCGCTGCCGAGGCTTTTTCCAGGCATTGATGACGCTCACATTAAAATGCTCAGTGAGGTTTTTAAGCGGGCAAGTCTGGGGGGAGGAAAATCTAAATCAATCTTCAGATGATTAACTACGAACCATTTTCAGCTGCAGTGAACTGAGTAATGGGCACTCTGGAAAATAACTTGGACTAAAATCTCTTTTTCTCGACCTAAAGGAGAGCGTCACATAAAGTTAGCATGCAAAGTGCTGATTCACATTGTTTGGGCAGCTAGTGTGCGTCTATCTCACTATGCTACATGATTAATGAAAAGAATGGATTCGCTGCTGGCTCGTAACAACACTCAGGAATGAGAGGGTTAAAATGGTGAGGAAGATAGACTGTGGCTATTAGGTGGCCGTGACCTGTTAATGATGTTAGTCAATGGAATTGACTGTCCATGGTAATGCAGAACTTTTCATTAGATCATCACTGCTGCTTTAAATGATTACTGTCACACACGGGCCAGCATCTTTTCGCCCTGCACACTGCATCTCCATTAGGACGCCATAATGGTCCAGGGGGCCGCCTCCTCTAGTCACATGTATCCAGGAGACACCAGCACATATTTGTCATGCAGAGTGCACCATAAGCTCAGTGTTCAGGCATTAGTCTGCTAGTTCTGGCATGCATTAGGAAAAGCGGTATTGCGTAAATATTAGTCTTGCAACACATTTTCAGCTCGAGTGACTCTGTTCATATTAAAGAGGTGACAAACAGATGGGAAGTGTGAGGCACAAAATAAGAGGCAGGCTCAGGGCTGTCGAATAAATTCTAGGAGAAGTTGTAATGCTGCCTATGCTAAACGATCTCTTAATCAAATCCAAAGAGTGATACAGCTCCTATCTCTTTTGCTTTGGGTCTCGGAGGAAAAGAATCATGCTCAGAAAATGCTCCTTATTATCTTTGATAAGAAAGCTAGGTTGGATCATTTAAACAAATTCCACTCAATCACACTTGCGGCTCTAGGTGTTTCAGCATAAAAATGGCTTCTGATTGTTGCATTGTTAGAAATGTTGAGTTATAACGTGTTGACAACTTGAGTGACATTCAAAAATAATAACAATACTGTTTGTTTTTCAATAACGAATCAAAAACGCATTTTGAGGATCGGCACTAAAGTGAAATCACATGATATGAAGCATAAACTACTTTTGTACAAAGAAAAAAATCTATAAAATTCATAAAATCTGTACAAAAGATATCAAACCAAAACCAACAGATGGATGTGATGAACAAAATAATAAAACTTTTATACAATAAGAAAAAAGCCATTAGTCAGAAAGGTAAATCTATAAAAATATTTTGAAGTGGGGTTTAAATCAAAGACAGTGTCAGGAAACTGAGCACTAATATGTTCTGCTCCAATGCCAGTGCAGCAATACCCCCCCCCCCCCCCACACACACACACACACACACACAAACCCTTTAACCTGGAGTAATTAATGAAATTGGACAGAAATTGTCAGCGAGTACAAAGAAGCGGGAGGTGATGTCGAAAAAAAACTCTTCAGTGTCCTCGCCATAAAATTCTAAGTTGAACTACAGCTATTGTGTTGGGGCACGTAAGCAATAACTTACAAAGGTTCAGGCTGCAGAAAATTTAAGAATGACTCGTGATACTGCGAGGATGCACTGAAAAAACACAAGAACAGAATGCATCGTGATTTTTCTTTAAAAAGTGTCAATTAAAATGACTAATAGCATTCCCTTAATAATAAAATTCTTTGAAGGCTCGGCAATTTTTATTTATAAAGAGCCTTTCATAGGTAGATTGGAGGTGCTGTACAGGGTCATTGGAAAGCTACACAGATCAAATTAAAAGTAAACAATTTTAATCTGAAAGCATAGTTTTAAACAATTTTCAAGCAAAGTAAAAGATGGAAAAACGGTTGTGTAAAATAGTTGAAAAGATTAAAGGAGATGAAAGAACTAAAAAAAAATTGTTGAGAGGGAAAAATTAAATATTAAGTGCAAAATAAGTGAATAAAATGCAATGCTTGTATGATCCTATAAAATAGGTTAGTTAAAGGCACATTTAAGTAAACTAGAACATTACGGGACAGGAACTTGAGTTAATCAACAATGTTTGTAGTGTGTGGATAGGTGAAAATATTCAGATTTAACGAACCAAGAACCTAAAGTACCAAATCAACCAAGCAACCCAGGGAGGAGAGGGAGAGTGAAGCATTTACACCAGCTCAGGGGTCCAGTATCACTTCAATCACTCACTCCCGTCTCCCCAAAAACCAAACACAAAAGTAGGTCAGAGGCCAAGGGGCCATCACACACTTGACAAGTCTGTTCTGAGTAGAGGCCCATGTATTACCTCTATAGACATTTTAACACATAGGGGAAAAACGCCCAGTTGTACTAATAAATGTCCATAATAAACTAATGTTGTAGATGCACATTTTCTGACCTACAAGAACATACATTACAATGTTGGATTCATTATAAAGTCGGGACAAATCTGACAATAGCTGCTGCTCGATAATTACCTGATCCTGTGCTTTACAGGTTTTAATTGGATCTCTCTAATCAGCAGTTATTTTTGTGAAACGGTAGAATAAAACCCACATTATGTTATATAACTAGTTATATAAAAGAGTTACCTGCTTTATTTAGTGTGTTTTTCAGATTCAGGAATAAATTAAATTAAACTTGGAGTGGATGTATCAATCTAGACACAACAGCAAAAAAGTACCTACTGTATTTCCAGATACAAATTAAAACTGGTTGTATAGATGTTGGCCTTGTGACAGTGACTGGAGAATGAGGCCTGTACAAGTACTTCATTTTCAGGGCAGCAAGGTTGTTGACAGTCACATAGATAAAACTGACTTTTTGTAGTTTACTTCAATTAGACTGTTCCTATTCCTTTAATGCAATTGAGACAAATGAAAAGGATTCATTCAAAGCATCTAGCATTGTAAAGAAATCAAGTTAGGTATCATGTAAATTGTTGCTGTTTTAAAAACAGCAGTGCTGTGAAGCTTGTAGCAGTTTTGCCATCTTAGAGATTTGTATTTACCCTTCATCTAGCCTGGAATAAAACATTTTTATAAATAACCTTTTAGCCAAAGATTAACTAGTGGCTGGTTGCAGTATAGGTCATAAACCCTGTCTCCTCCATGTTTGTGAATGAGCTAGAGACCCAACAAAAAATTCGAAATACACGTCAAACACATTTGTCTCAAAGTCGGCTTTGGTCTTTAACGGTAGTTCTCATCACACTGCTCTATATCCAAGTGTGGCTTTCTCCAGTAAATAAGGTTAAATTAGCTGATCCAATAAAGACTAGGTGAAACGTCATTGTTGCAGTCGAGACTGACTCACAATTGGTTTACAAACAGGTATCAAAGGGACCTCGCCACAACAGCTCCATACCATTATTACTACTTTGGAGACTGGTTCGAAATGCAGTAGAAGGCAACGTTGCTCGAAATACTTTGACTTCATCTTTGGATATTTCTATATGGTCTATAGCTGTCAAGAGTGAGATTATCCGTGTTTGACTTCATTTTTACCATTTTTAGATTAATTAGGTGCATTCGGGTCATTTTTTATAATTTTGACTTCTTCAACTTATTCTGATATCTGTTTGACACATTAGATCAACATATTATACCTGTCGGTAATCCTTAAGATGTTTTCTAACCATATCAGAAGAACTAATGGATATATCATACACAGGAGACATAGCCCAGTTAGTGTTCTTTGTGACAAAAGAGATAATGATTTATATCCCTTTGAGCTACTTCTCCTTGAAAATACAGCAGTTGGCAACTTAATGCTAATATCAACATGATGACATGCTAACATACTCACAACAACAATGCTAACATGCTAACATTTGCCCACTAAATAAGATGGGCTGACTGTAACTGACATCCCAACAGTCATGTGACAAGCATGGCTAAAAATACATTCTATACGACTGTATGTAAACCTTAAGAAAAATGTGAAACTTACGAAAAAGCTGTTGCCATGTAAACAATCAAATATAGACATTTGTTTGGATTTTCATAAACATTCATGGCTTAGGTTGAGGCTTCAGTGGATTTTTTTAACAATTAGGTAATGAAGTTGAGCTTAAAACAAACAGTAAAAATGTATTAAAGTCTTAAATCAACTAGAAAATCGTAAGTATTCATTTCTTGAGAAAATGAGCGTGGACGTGTCTACTTAGAGAATGCAGCCTATGCAGGCTGCACGCTGCCCTGTCAGACCTATGCCGACCTCAACAAGATGAGTACTGAATTGAGTGACAGGTTATTGGATGTATAATATACAATGCAGTCCCCCTCATGGTTTTCAGGTACAATGCTCTGCGACAGATGGAAAAGACATCCATGGTCGACAATCCTCGAACACACACAAAGGTCCAATTGAGAAAATCATATCTCCAACCCCGTCTCCCTATTTCTTACCTTCCTTCCTACAGAGTTATCCCACTGACATTCACCAGCAGATGTCCAACTAATAGACAAATATATAAATTGCGAGGAGGCAGGAGACGCTGGGCTTCGGTTCACCACGGATGTTTCCTCATTTACTCACATGGGATCTGTTTTGGCAGAGGTGGCGTGGTGTCTGAAGGGCTTTAGAAGTAGGAATCCTGAAGTCGCTGAGAGACGGCAGGGAAAAAACAGAGAGAAGGAGGGCTCTAATCACTTCCCTGGCAATTAATCCTTTGGTACCGCACTCCCACATATACAGTACACTGCTCCTGTGTTGCACCCTCTAATTTACAAGCTGAAAGACAGCAGGTGTTCAGGACAAAGTAAACAGAGGGGAAGCTGGAGGGAGGGGGATCGTTCAACCTGCTCCAGTCTGCTATTATGTGGCTCACACACTGCACTGAAAACAAGGAGCTCTCTTGGTATGCAAAACCTGTTTAGCCGTCCCTGTCGGAGTACTAGGCCAGGGCCCAAGGTCACATTTCCAGGGTAGGCTCCGCAAATGTTGCTGTACCCCTGAGGTGTCAGGCGGCGAGAAAATTAACAGACACTTTGTGTTCCTCAGCAGGCTCCTGAGGGAGACATGGCTGACTGCCACACTGATCCTGTCTTGATCTCCTCAGCCAAACACTCCATTATTCTATTCTATATTTCCAACGGTTTGCCATCTTACTCGCACTTACACAGCAGTATAACCGATCGGTTCCCAGTGAATGGACTATGTGACACAAAAACATCAACTTGGACAAAAGATTTGAAAAGATGACTGTGGAGATAAAGGAGTGAAAGTAGCGTAGCGATTACAGGTCTAGAAAGACGTGCAGAATGGTGGTAACATATATAACATATGGTAATCAAAGAAATGCCTCAGTTCCGACTACAGGCAGCATTAAAATCCAGTCCACACAATAAATCACAGTAAGCAATTCTGAGGTTTTAGGATGGCTGTTCTATAGTTATTAGAGTCACAAGAGAGTTTTAACAGATTTACTACTATTTCACAGCCCCTTTATTTGCTCTTAACATTCCGGTTCTATTACTAGGAACCACACCAATGTTCTTGTGCAGACAAAATGCCTCACTGTTGAAATTGTGTTTATTTTCTAATACTGAATTTATACAAATAGCTGCTGCAGCCGATATACTGTTGCTGATTGACCTCTGCTGATGTCTGAAATTAGAAATTGTGGTGTAGTGCTTTGAGCCAGCTGGCAATATGCCCTCAGTGTTTTGTTATAAAATATAGTGTATATACAATTGAATTTATAACCTGATTACGGCAATAGGCGATGAGTCAGGGGTCACAAGAGAGATTAATAACAATTTCATGAAAATTCATCCAGCGATACTAAGGGAGAGTTGAGAGGTCAGGGGATTGATGAGGTTATCAGTTATTCTGATATTTTACTGAATGATTTCCAAATTTCATGGCAGTTCACCCAATCGTTGTAATTCATAGATCAACTGGGAAAAAGTTGGATATTAACTACGGATCCATTTCTGTGGACCTTGAATGTCTGTACAATGTTGTTTTAGGAGCTCATTAAATATTTGTAGAAATATCTGGATGCAGCGTACATTTTCCTATATGTTCACCGTCGGGTCTGAGGTCTCCAGCACCTTGTAGATTGGGAGGTGTGCAATCCAGAGGAGGGGTCCTGGGTTCTTCTCTCTTTCATTCTGAATGCCAGGATGGTGCAAGACTTTCACCGAGCCTATCCACAGAAGCCTGGTGAGTCGCCTGAAGGCTTCTGTCGATGGGGGGATACTGTTGTACTCTGGGCTACAGCTTTTCTCTAGTCTTTCGACTGTGTAACCCCCTCCCTTGTGGATCTCGTTTGTGGGCGGCGACGAGGATCTCCCTGGATGACGATAACACCACCTGCAACCCTTCAACTGCACACCTGCCACCCATTCACAATCGACCTCCTGCAGTATTTATACCCCCGGCTCAACCTTCCAGTCTTCACCAGTATGTTCAGTTTACTTTAGCGGTACTACGTCTTGGCTAGCTTCCAATGTGTCAGGTCCACTCCTCACCAGCCTTCGGAAAACCAGTCCAACTGCCATGCTCTCCTCCAGCCTGACTCTCCACATCTACAGTCCTTCCATCCGAGTGTGTAATAAATAATTTTAATTCACAAACTGTCTGCCTTGTGTTCCATTATTCTGTGAAACTTCACAATAAAGGCAGAAATATATTGACATTTAGGTCCTCAAGTCCCCCAAAACCCTTCCATCCATCCATCCATCCATCCATTATCTATACTGGGGGGAAAGCTGGATCCAATCCCAGCTGACATTGGGCTGACAGCAATCCCTGGACAGATTGCTGTTGCATCCCAGGGCCGACCTATAGAGACAAAATCCATTAACTATTACATTTACACTCATGTATTATGTAGAGTCTCCAATTAACCTAACCTCAATGTGCATGTCTTTGGACTGTGGGAGGAAGTTAGAGTGCCCAGAGAAAACCCACACAAACACAGGGAGAACAAGCAAACTCCACACAGACAACTTGAATTTCAACTTTCTTGCTAATAGGTGACAGCTCTAACCACTGCACACCCCAAGGCTCTTCCCTCCTGGCAAACAGTTTTTTTAGATTAATAGGCTGAGTATGATATTTCAAACTGATATAAATATGTAAAATTATTCGAGTTCCCCTTAATTGTGGAATATCTCACAAATCGCTAGTCTCTACAAAACTGGCCTGAATGCAATCCTCATATTTCATTGTGGAGCTTGGTACATTTGTGAAGGTCCTTGAGTAAAGCATTGTTAAAGCACTGGCGTGGTGTTGCAGTGGCGGTATAATTAGCATTCTGTCAGATGTCATCCAGTTGGCCTTCAGACTCGCTGCACTGACCTTTGGTACCATTTGAACTTTATCTTGCTGTTAAATATACATATTCTACATTGTCACAGGCTGCAGCTCCTTGTGAAACCCTTTGGCTGGCATTTGCATGCAAATCAGTCAGATTTTCATTTTGACTTTTGTTTTTCCTTCTTCGTCTTAATCTGGTAAAACATACTGCACCTTGGTGGCATTTCATTTCTAAGCTGGCGCACCAACGTAACCTTGCCTAGAGACCTAACTGTGCATCATAGTGAACAGCCGTCTCACTCACGCTTCAGGTTTTTATTCATATTTACTTTGGATATTAATATTTGTCTGTGATTGTTTGCTTATGTAACCCGGATAACTGTGTTGCTTTATGAATAGCATTGGCATTATGCTGGTTCTGACTGGAATATCTCAACAAGAGTAGACTGAAATGAAATTATACAATGACATTCATGGCTTCCACATGGTTATTTCTCATGATAAATGAAATGTGTTGAAAACTACTTAATGGATAATTGTTGGTACATACAGTACATTCACAGTGGAAGAGGAAAAATCGTAATGATTTTGGTGATTCTCAAATTTTTATGTAACACAATAAAATTTAGTAATAATTAGCGACACTGCAATCTAAGATTGTGAAGCTGGTAAATATACCTGCTAACAATAAGTATGTTAGCTTTAATGATGAGTGCAGGATAGCATGTAGGAATAAGCTGAAAACTCCAACTACATGGTAAGATATATTGTTTACTTATACATGCGGATGAGTATGTAACATCCATTACAATATTTAAAATACATGTTTGCATGCATGTCCTTCCCCGTACACTTTTCTGTGAATGTCACAGTCTATGTCATACACCACCCTTTTGTACTTAAGCGAAGATGCACTGATTATGTAAGGCACATTTCCACATTTTATTTCTGTCGAGTGTTTGACCAGAGATGTCAAATCGTATCACATGATAAAACGCCATGAATGCTTTCCAGACCAGCAGCTCTTCTTGTCCAGTCAACGGTGGCCTCATTGTCATTTCCAGCCATTGATGTCAAGGCAACTATCTGTCCAAAGGGATCTTCTGTAAGCCGGGAAAATAACAATGGCTGAATGGGAGCATGGGGTTGAACATGGCTATAGGGGCTCTGGGCCTGAGCAGGTCAGGAAATACAAGGCTAGCAGAGACTGCTGCGTGCTGCTAACAGATGGTATGAATAGGTTTATAAATGCTTGAGTAGCCTGTCAAAAATGATGTGATCTGGCATTTAACCATTTGGGATGTATGGAGGAGAAAAAAATATAATGTGATAACCAAGGACAGTGCTATCTGTTGTGCAGCACTGAGCAGGAAAAAAAATCTGATCTGAAAGTGTGGCTTCGTCTGGAATAATGGCTTTCACAGTGCTTTCAGATAAAACATCCCATTTTGTAGATGTCATATGTTGTGATCAGCAGAGACTTCTGTATGGTATTTCCACTCCACAGAGATGCCTTTGAGATACGAACCCCTGCCAGACTGCACTCTCAAGGATCCTAGTGCCACCTCTTAAGCAAACATTTGCATTTGCCGCACTTCGGTTAGTGTATCAAATCGTCCCCGTGCAAAGTGCATATCTCAGGAAAAAATGAATCTCTGTCAAGGTTGATATTCAAGCTCAAGTTTGCAAAACACCGCTTTGACGTCAGTCCACTTAAAGTAAAGTTTAACTAGACCATCAATTGATGAAAGGAGCTGAGCAGCCTTCTCATTCCTGTGCACATAAATGATCACTTAATGAGTATTAAGTATATGAAAATGTATCTTTTATTATCTTCATAGTTTAAAGGGGCAACTCTTTAATATTTTGAGTGTGCTATGAAAGTTATGAAACCGATTATTTTCATGGTCATACAAGTTTGTGCAAGCTGTATGTGGAGTATGACAAATAAAGTTGCTCTCACAGGAGCACAATGCATAAAAATGACACGTTCACCCGAGTGTCATGTTGCCATCACTGCCGATCGGAACAGGAACTCAAAACTCTGTGCTAAAAACTTGTTTCTACTACAGAGTCACCTGACCCGGGACTGAATGCAGATTTTACCATTCCCATTGCTGACAAAAGCCAGATGTTAGTGGCTGTTGACCAGTGGAAAAGGGGCTAGAGAAAGAGAGATTTTGGAGAAGGGGCGCTAGAGTTTTGTTAATCTGGTGATATCATGGATTCTGGGTGGAATATTAAACATAAATTTGCTCACACAGGAGCAAAACGCGTGATAAACGACAGGGTTTATCCGTGATAGGGAAACCTTAAAAGCTAGCAAAAATAAATATAAACCCTCAGCACTTGTCTCTTTTTGACTGCGAGTTAATTAGATGTCAAGGCCTTTGGACAAAAAAATCGTCTTTCAGGCTAATGCTTCAACTGGATGATGACTTTGATTCTTAATGTGCAGCCTGAACACTGACATGACCTCGCCTCGTGTGTTACCTCCTCCAGTCTGCCTGCACTAAGCATCTCTGCCTTCCCCTGGCGACACAAGCCCCAGACATGCACTGGATCCATCCCGCAGTGCAGATTCACATCTTACCTGGCCATCACTCTCTCCAGCAGTCAGACTGAGAGCCGAAGTACTTTCTGGCCTCTTATGCCCACTGAGACGCATTTAAATCAGGTATGTGACAGTTGTGCGTACATGCAAGCTATGAATATAAACCTGGTAAGAGAGCCGCTGCTGAGTCTGAGTGGATGTAAAAACACAGCCATAGATAGAGATGAAATGTGATGTGGAAGGGCTGGCTTTGGAAAGGCTGCTGGCACTGTAACATGTGAGAAATGTTTGCTCGTGGCTCAGCAGAAGCAGATAAATATAAATTGATTGGAAGTGAGCTCCTACAGTGCACTGTTCCATGGTGTTTATAGACAGGTGGAGATGCAGAGTGAAGTGCTGTGGGCTTTAGAGAAAAGAGCTTCAGTGTGCAGGAACATTCAATCTGAAGTGTGGCACTGTTCAGCGTTGGGTTTGGCTTGCCTTCTTACAGCAGAGAGAGAGAAAAAACAAATAAGAAAGTGAGGACAGCTTGTATTGGCCTTGACTTGTGTTTGAAATAATGAACAGCTTACAGTGATAGAAAACGCCACCTCACTGGTAATGGACTATAAAATGTTCACCATGAAGTACAGTAGACATCATTATGGACTTTCATAGACTGCAGAAAATCTAGACATACTGTGATTTTAATCTCACATACCACTCCACTATGCATCATGTAAACAAATGTTATTCCTTGGGATTATGGTGGATGCAGAGAAGCTGCTGTGACAGAAACCATTTACTATTATCATATTACACAATTGTCCATGTAAGTATTATGTGCTTATTCCTCCTGATGGCCTCTTCTGGAAATCTGAATCATGTATTGTGCTTGGAATATACTGCTATATCAAGAGCTCCAGTGTTTGTAGCTTCTTAGGTGCAACAGTTTAAAAGGGGAATAAATTTAAAACATGAATACAACAATAATCATTTGAATCAGTAATAATGTTACCTAAGGGCAAAATGATAGCTAAGTTATTGATTCGGTCATTAATTTGGATAATTGATTTAATAACTACAATCAAAACCACCATAGTCAGTAATATAGGAGGGGTTTTGATAGAAGGGAAGAGGTTGGCAATATTTACTCTTGAATAACATGTAACACATCAGCCAGTCTATTAAGAAACAATTATTTTAAAGATAATTGTGAGACCAAACAATATCCGATCTAATAAAGTTTACTGCATTTATATATATATATGTATGCCTGTGTGTGTGTGTGTGTGTGTGTGTGTGTGTGTGTGTGTGTGTGTGTTGGCAGAGTCAAGGGGAAACAAGACAACGCTACAACCAAGGTGGCAGAAAACTAAAACCTAAGATGGGGAAATCAAGATGGCCGCTCAAACACATGGCCACCTTTTGTCGGATCAAGGCACCATGTTCATAGAGAAGTTGTTTTTAATTCTAGTGCTGAACGTGCTAGAAACATGTGGATGGAACATACCGACATCAAATAAACCTGTGAACAGTCATAACAATGTCACTCAATGAATACGTTGAATCACATCTATACCATACACTCATCAATTTAAACTCTGAGTCTCATGCTCAGCTGTGTTGTACCATACTATGTGCTATCGGCTCGAGTCTTTTCCTCCTGACAGGTGGTAGCTGCTCGACACTAACTCTGCTTTGTGGCTCCTGTTACTTGTAACTTCAGCTAGTAAGACTCTGTGTCATGGCCGCTGGGGTTTAATACAACTTGTTCACCTCTTGGTTGATCCTATGGCAGGCTCGCACATCGCTGTGTTTGAGGAAGAGTATCAGCAGTCTGCTTCAGGCAGGCCTTCATAGAGGGTCAGAGGCTCCTGAGAGCAAAGTTTTGCTCTTGCACATTGAAGATGAAGAGCTGTTAGCTCCCTAACAGGGGCAAGAGATATATACCAAAAATAGCAGGTAGTTTTTTTTTATACGCAGGTAAACAAGCTAAAAAAAAGCCAACTGTTTGTTGTCACAAGTACGCTGGAAACTAAAGCACTCTCTGAACTCACTGTCTTTGCAGTTTTGCATCTTGCACGATATGTAGTACAGACCTGCTGGTGCATGTCATTCCCAGGATACAAAAAATCATATCTACGCAAACGGCTGAAGAAGGTCTAGAGAAAGAGACCTGGTGACATCATGGATTCTGGGGCACACAGTGACCAATGGTAGGGACCCTGGGAGACTAGGTGTCAGGGTTTGTGGAGCAGGTGGACCCAAGATGCAGACACAGAGAAGTTTCAACAAAAAGTATCCTTTTAATGGCAAAATCACTTAACAGAAAAAACAACTGGAAGGAGATCTCAGAAGTCTACCCTGAAAAAACATAGACCACACTGGGGAAAAACACTAGGAAGTCACGAGAGATGGAGATGACGAAGATGAATGACAAGCACGAATGACTAGGCATAAGTGACGACGAACCAAACAAACAGGACAAAGAAGGGAAGTAAAGGTGGAAAACACAAGGCGCAGAAACTACTAAATTAAACAGGAAACAGAACACAGGGAGAAAACAAATCTAAACAGAATGAAACACAGAAAGAAACAGAGTGGGAAACGAAGTGGGACAACATGAAACAAAGGAACGGGTCGAACACAAACATAAACACAGGGATAGACACGAAACACAAGGAGATCATAATCAAAATGAAAATGAAAATACTCTTCATAAAAGAGGCGAGAATAAATAGTCCGAAGTCATAATCATGACACAAGGCTTCCCTTTGTTTTTGGAACTAAGTAGCATGTGGTCCCATTTTCAAGCGAATAATGAAAATGTACAGTGACATTAAAACCTTTTCTACACTTTTCTTCAGAAGTGCTTCAGCTTCATGATAAATGGATAAACTTGAGTGTGGAATTTGTTTTATTATTTCAGTAAGAAATACATATTTGCCAAAATATCAAAACATACTCTTTAAATATGTGTAAAAAAAGAAGTGGGTGGGCACAACATGACATAGAACATACATGCAAAACAAAAACAGCTAAGAACAACATGTAAATCACAGGTTCCAATATGGATATGTACATTTGTGTCAGAGGTCACTGCTGATTGGTTGGCATCTCCATTACATACCCTCCATTACACATCTTCGCTCTAAACCTAATTAACTCCTGGTGTAAATGAAGAGGAAAATGATCCATGATGCAATGGATTAAAGTAAAATCATCTATAACTTGGAAACCCCCACACATGGATACCAACATCCCTTTGGAACAGCTGGCTTCCCTCTGCTTCAGCAACGACTTAAAGCTGAAACCCTGAATGCCGTGGCTCTTTTAAACAATTTTGTTCTGCCTCATTGTGTCACACACGTGGTAAGAGTGCCTAGTGTCCTCCTTTATTCATTGCGAAAGTGTTACCAATTAGATTTCAAATGCCATCACAACTGCGGTCTCCCCAGGCATTTGTGTGAATTGAAGTCTCCCAGGGCCGCACACATTATATCTCATTACTGACAGTGCTGGTCACCTGGGACTCCAATCAGAATATCTGAACACTTTAGCAATTGCCTTCTCTCATGGTGCTTTGAGATTGATTGGGTTTGGGCTGCCCGAGCACCACTTGTGTCATGTCAAACACATAATGCATCGGCCAGACTTTAAGTAGAAAACATTTTGTCTCCTCAGATACTTTGGCGAAATGATATTTTTTCCGAAGCAGGCTGAACAATGCATGCTTGGGCCTTTTCATTTGTAGTCTTGAGTGCTTTCAAAATGACTATCAGCAGCACAGCATTGAGCACCAGATGGTTTTCTAAGTTGGATAATCTTATCATATGTAGAAATGATAGTTCTCAGCACCAGCAGTGGTGAATGTGACCACAGCAATGAATACAAAGGGAGCAACAAGGGTTGTGGAGTTAATGATCTGAAAGAAGGAATCTTAAAATCCCAACTGGAGTGTAATTGAGTGGATTAGTTATCTAATTGGAATTTTAAAAGGCATTCAATATTCTTTAGTGGGATCACTTTTTAGTGGGAGGCCAAAAGTCTGTCTTCCCAGTCAATGCCATAAATGATGAAAAAAGACTGGCAGAGTGGGATCTGAATGACTAGGTTTGCCCAAGCGGGCTGTGAACACTGAAGCATGGCTTACCTCCAATACACATTGTTCTATGTCTGTGTCGCTCCTGTCTTTATAAGACAGAAGATCTTACCATGCTGCATGTTAAAAATTTGCATTTTAATGTACAAGCCACCATGCATATCTTTCATACCTCAAATCTGAGGTCTAAAATGATATCATGTACAGCTCCACATGTATCTTCCTATCTTCTAACCTGTATGGTGGCCATGTGGTTGATTGAAGGTTTAATTACCCACTTTGATGTTAATCTAATTTACGAAATGCATTCATTAGCTTCCCATTTTCTCATGATGAAAATAAGACGATAAAAAGATGAAACTAATGTTAACAAATCAGATCTGATGTCCACTCAAGTCATTGTCTCAATGACTCACTTCATTACCACTGCAACCATGAATACAATGGCAACAGGGCTAGGCTGCACCCAGTTACTAAATGCTATGGCTGTTAGGGCTCACACAGTAAAATGGAAAGAGGGAGGGACAGGTGTATCTGAACAGATATAACGGCACTAAGAAACAAGTTATTATTACTGGGAAGAAAGCCCTGCAGCGAAAGAATTGGAAAGCAAAAGGAAAACACAAACCCGAAGGCACACCTCAAATAACTGAACCTAATCTTCAGATGTTCAAAGATATTACGTTTCTTTAAAACCACTTTAAGCACACTACTAAGGCAGTGTTGTACATTTATGTTTTAGCATCTCACAACAACAGGACTTGTCTGCGGATGAGGGTTCAACTACTTGAAGAGTGAACAGCTCAGCCAGCTGAGATGGCTAACTTTGTGTTTATGTTGGAGTTTAAAAAATGCTAGTCACATTAATTGAATTGCAGATTAAATTGCTATCCACATTTGATAGTAAGGTCCTGTTGAATTTGAATGGGTCTATGTTAACATTCCTATGGTGTGTTCACCACGGGTGACATCTGTCATTGATTAATTACATGAAAACAAACCGCAGGACCGAATTCAAACCTAATCAATCCATCTTCTGACTGTGAAGCAAAGATTCAAGATTCAAATGGTGAAGTATAGCTGGCCGAGCAACAGAGGAAGTCAACATTTTCTTACAGACCATAATAATCATTCTTCCCTATCTTTGACCAAATGTGTATCCTTCTAACCATGACGTGATCGTAACCGCGGCATTGTCATGTTATAAAGCTGATTTGAAACAGCGTAGGAAGGCACAGACAATGACAGTAATGCTGTTTTGCTAGCAGGTTTTTTCAAATCAGAAAATGCCTGCATGTTTCATTCTACACAGCAAAGGCAAATTATGTATTTTGTTGTTGGAATTTCCCCCCTGTAGGTCTATGGTACAAGATGTCTCTTGTTAATCCTCTTTCAATCTTTTTTTCCATTATTCATGACCTGTAAGGTTCATACAGTTTATCCACAGATGGAGTGTGATGGTGGAATTGATGAGTTTAATATGTCCTGTTAACAGACACCTGCCTGTCAATTGTAAGCAAGTAATGGTTTTTACTGTTTGACTTAAAATAACTGCCGGCATTGTAAAGTGGTTGGCACTGTCACTTCACAGAAAGAGGGTTCTCGGTTTGAATCCTGGTTGGAGTTTGGATGTTTAGCCAATGTCTACATTCCCTTTTCTCAGGTACTCGGCTCCGTCTCACAGTCCATAGACATGCAGATTTGGGTGAGGTTTATTGGAGACTCTGAATTGACCATAGGTGTGAATGTCTCTGTATGTTGGCCCTGCTGGCAACTTGTCTTTGGTGTAACCCAGCTCTCAGCCGATATGTCAGCTGGTATTAGCCCCACCCAACGCTCATCCTAACAGAATGGAAGTAATAGAGTTATAAATGGATGGATAACTTCAAAATCAACAAAAAAACTAACAATCTTACCAACCCTCAGAAGTGTTTTTGCCTCGAACCATGTTTTCTTGTGAGATTCTGGATGTTTTTTCTCCCTTAAAAACTCCAAAACAAAAAAATGTTGCTGCAAAGTAAAGAAAAAATTGTGAAAGTGTGATGGCAGAGCCCATAGTGTAGCTGTAGCTCGGTACGTAGCTGACATCCAGCACGGACTAGCACACCGCTTAACTCGATGGTGGTTTGCTTGAAATAGAAAGCTCTTCATAAAAATATAGCCACAGGGTCCTTAAAGGAACTGCAGTTGCTATCTTACTCTGCACACTTACTCCCGAGGCTGGTCGGCCTCAGGAGGACAAAATGCTTTTCGGGTTCCTTGGATGGAACTGCCAAAAATGTTCCATTATTTCTAATTGGTTAGCCATAGCAGGTTACCTGTCAGGCAGCATGTGGTCGCTAAACCTTTACAGAGATTTTTCCAAGCATTTATAGGGGAGAGGCATATTCATCTTGCCCCTGTTCACATAAAATCTTACAGGAAATCTATTTTTTGAATGTCCACTTTTTTCTTTCTGTCTTCATGCATTATGGATGCATATGTCTGCGAGATGAGTCCTCTGTTTATGCACTGGCCATGTACTGAATCTCGGCATCAAAGAGGCCTTTATTTTCTCCCCCAGATTCCAAGGTTACTGCTCTGGTATGTCACCCACATTCTAAGCACTTCACACAATAATGGCTTATGTCAAAACTTGGATGCATTCTCAGAGCTTTGGGAATAAACATAAACGATTGGCTGCTCATGAAGTCGCCACCTCAGAGTGTTATTAGTAAAAGCACGGACCCCATGATATGTTGGAGGGATTTACACATGCTCTCATTGTCTCCCTGTTTTTCTCCTGTGGTGTTTCTTCCTGTAATTGGTGCAGCGCGGACATTATGCAGACACCCCTGCAGGAAGTGAAAATGACACCACTTCAAGCTCATTAAATATGTATATTTACTTTAATTAGGAGGTATTCGTTTGCAAGTACAAAACCCCTTGTGATCTTGATTTTACAGTGCACCTGCTTTTCAGAGGTTGTGCGAAGAGCTGCTGACTGGATTGGAGCAAACAGACTGTCAACACTCCTCACAGGGACCCTCCATTAGGCTGTCTCTTTCTGCGGCGCACACCCCTGAGGCTATGAAGCATTTTGCTCTCTTACCGCCGCACACTCCCTCTCCTTCTGTGTCCATCTGAAGAAGCAGCCCCTTCCGCAGCTCTGTCTCTGTCTTTTTATTGCTCCACCTTTTCCCTTTTTTGTTTGTTTTTGTTTCCTCAGGAAACAATTTTCTCTGCCGGTCCTTTTATGATCTCAATAAACCAGATTGTATTAGCATAGCAGAAGAGCTGGTACCATCAACCAAATAGGATTGTTATGGTGAGAACCTGGGGACAGAATTGTACCTATCTGCATCTCGGTGAAATACCCAGGCTAAATAAATGACTCATAGAACCCCTGCAAGCGGTCATAAGGATTTCATTATTTTTCTGATTTTCTTCTTTCCTTTGCCCTTTTTCATTTATATTACTGGATCATTTTTCCTTTTCATGCTCCCACGAATATATTCAATAGTGTTCAAATAAATTATAAGTCACAGTTAGGAGTTCCCCTGATTCCTGACAGAAATGTTCATTAAGGACTAAATAGTTTTGCCTCGTATGTTTTTGAGGTAATTGCTGCATGGATTATGTTCGCTGGCAAAATGTTTCCACCCGACTTGCTATGTTCGTGTAGAGCACATGTCGTAGGGAGTTGGTCGGGGGTGCACTGAGGGCACAGAGAGAACAAGACTTTGAGATTATATTCAGTTCCTCATTAGCTGCCTTGTGTTTCTCTTAATTCACTGCACATCCTTCGGCAAACTATTCACTCTCAAACAGCCGTATCCAGAGCCTGTCCAGACCTCCACAGCATGTTGCTATCATGTTTTACAGTACATTATAGCACAGTTTAAAATAACATTGGGGGGTGTATTCAAACTATTATTGATCTGATTTCTATTGTAGCTGCATACCCCACAATTTAGCATGTTGTGCACCTACCTAGAAATGTAACTACTGGTTGTGTTTCGTCTGCCTGGGCTCCCACCTCTTCCACGTTTGTCTTTGGCTCAACAAGCAACAAACGATTTGCCTCAGTCTGTTGTGTACATCATCTTCTCCGATATATTCTTTGATGCAATTATTTCAGTAGAAGTAACTAACTTGATCCAGTCTGTTTCAGTCACCATTGATGGAAGCACACACAGTGGCATAGAAACCCCACTGTGTAATTTCAGAGCGACACAGACACGCCACCTAACAAGTATAAATCCTAACAAAATTGTGGGACCCAGTATAGGCTCTGCGTCAATTCCATGGACTGTAGCTAGAGATGGACAATGTGACGGCTACTAAGAAAAAGGCCAAAGCCCCTCAGCATGACATACATTATATTTGAGTGTGGTTCAATTCATAATGAACAGAGAAGTAGAAGTATTGTATGTGGTGACATAGGGAGTCCTTCAAATTCATCACTTGAATCGAACTGTTCTTATTGTAAACTCTAATAGTGCCGACCCACACAGCCAACCAATGGAATTACATCGGGGGGTCCCATCACTGCAGAAAAGAAAGACAAATTGCCACCATGTTGACCACATAAGTACACACGTCAACATAACCTGTACATAAAGGTTTTGTTTTTCTCAAATTGTTTAATTTCTGTCTTTTAGGGATAACAGGCCAAAATGACCGAGCTGATGATACCAATCCTGTGAGCAGTAGCTGTTTCAGACCTTTGTGTCCAAAAAGGATGTAACTACACGTGCACATGATTAATAACAATAATTTACATAGGAATTATAATTAAATTGCAAATTGGAAAAACAGTGTTGGAAGCCGTGACCTTAAAGGAAGATGGAGATACAGTGCATCAGATTGACAGAGCCCATTAGGGAGCTGTCTTTTACTTGCTGTTGCTCGGCTATGAATCACTTTCACAGCCACACATCAAGTATCAGTAATGAATGTCCAAGTTTAAAGCACCTTGATCTTGGCTGTTGAACAATATATAAAATTCCTGCCCAGCTGTCAGCAACACATTGCTTGGCAATTGTTTCTGACTTGTATCAGCAGTGGGCAGTCAGCAAAGCTCACGCTGGTTTTCAACCACAACAGAAGCACAGCTAACACATTTTCAACTTGAAATCTGAACAATTAAAAGCTTAAAAGAGAAGTTTATTCTCTGCTACCTTACATTTGTCTGCCTTCGACTTCCAAGAATTAAGAACAGGTTATAGAGCCAGAGGCACTGAGCAGCTTAATCCTCTCTCCACTTTGAGATAGAAGAAATAAATCGGATAATGCCTAAATGCACACACAATGCCAAACCTACTAGTGGGCGGATTTAACAAATGGCTCTAGTACAGTTAGATGCTTTTGTACTTTTTTCAATCGGAGATCTGTATGTTTCGGGCCTTAAAGCTGTGTACCAGGAGCTTTTGTTCAATCAGTTCAAGAACTTCAAGGACTCTTTTTGATTATCGTACTTCAGGTGTGAGAGGAAGCGATCCTAGCCCGCAGTCCCAACAGCACCGAGGAGCTGGTGAAACGCCGCGAGCTGCTAGTTTTACTAGATGTATCAACAAAGAGGGAAACGCTGGCAAAAAAGATAAGAATATCTCTTGATTTAATTATAGTCGCCCTTTATTACTTGAGTCAACTAGTATAATCCCAGGATCAGTAAATCATTGACGTGGCAACAGTTTGGGCTATTTTTTGTTTGTTTTTTTCATTTGAAAAGGAGTCAAGGAGAAAAGAACATTCCTTGAAAAATGTAATACCTAAAATAAAATTTCAAGATGGAAGACCAGAAACCCCTGAGGGAGTTAATGTTCAGCAACCCAAAACTCAGCCCTGTTTGATGTGTGAAATGTGATGAAATGTGTGATCGTGAAAACCAGCACATTAATTAATACATAACTTTAAAAATAGAAAGTGATTGCAACCTTCTTTTTTTTGTTATCAAAGCAAACGGTGTTGTTTGAAGTTGAGTTAGCTGCTGGGACTGGGTTTAATTTTCACTTGTGTGAAAGTGTGAAATGCCACAAGTCTTATTTGGATTTATGTAAACAATCAGGGTAAGAGCTGCATTTTACAGCCAGAATGTCCAGACTTTATAGAACCGAATAAATCAACAGTAATTGACAGAAGCACAACCTATCCAGCCGTACCATGTTTTTTAGATTTTTGTCCCGCCACATATTTTTCTTCACAGGCCACAAAATTGTCTCTCTCCTGATTTGCAAGGCAGCACACGTCCAGCGAGAGGTGGCACTGAAATGACTCCTGAAATATCCATCACCCCACATGACATCTTTGGTAGTGCTGATTCCCTCTTTTGGGCTAATGAAGTTATATGCCCCTGCACAACTACCAAGGCGCCTGCTAATGTCTTTTAATTTGCAAAGATAATTACAACAAGGTTCCACTTGAAAATCCATACATGCCAGCAAACAGCCAAAATCGACCAATCCACAGGGGTAATTATTTCTCCCTTTGATTCTCTAATGTAAAGATACATCTCAAGGGGCTAATGACACTGATCAAATGATTTATGTGATAATAAAGCAGTCAGGGTTGACATGTGTACAAGATATAAAATATTCATTTGCGTGCGATTCCCTATGAATAGTAATGTGCTCAGCCTTGTGTCTTTTCAGCGCCTTGTTTGGGAAATACCAACATTTGCATTTGGTGCCTAAAGGTGCCGGAAAGCCAGGCTAGGCTGTGCCCCGACATTATACACTTTGCAATCAGCCAGTGTTACAGAGGCTAGAGAGCAGAACACGATGTGCGTGTGGTTATCTTAAGGTTAAAAACGCACGTACGCATGTTCACTCGTATGCATGCAAGGCAAGTGGTGGAAAACAACGCAGGAGCAGGTTGCAGGAGACGAGTGGCAAGGAGAGGCTCAACATAATGAGTTTAATAACCTACAATGTTCATTAAAACATAGCTCACAGCCTCTCCGGAGGTGTCATTCCTGTCAGATTAGTGGTGCTGAGATATGACTTGTGCTGAGCGGAAGCAGCACATATGGTCTGTCTGCTTGACAACACCGTGACCCACAACAGATGTGCTTTTCTTCTCTCCCCATGGTGTTGGATTCAGCTTCTTTGTCACACCTGTGTTTTCTCCCAAGCTGCGCAATAACATCAACAAATGAGAGCGATGGATTTGCCCTCTGAGCAAAAAAAGGATTCTGGGTAGCCAGAGAATACATTTTTGTTTCATTAGGAAGGCCAGGCTTCATTATCAGCATTATTAAGATAGCTGTACCCTGAGAGAAAAAGACAAATTGTGCCTATGCTAAGTTTGCTGGCTGATTGTGTGACACAAAAACAGGTTGAGGATATGACTAGTTGCAACAATGTCTCCTCTATGTTACATTAAAACATTGCTAATTCTATGTTATTTATCGAGAAATATAATTGCTAGATTGTTTTCACTGTTTTTGTAATGGTCAAGGTGCTAGATTATTCTATTAGCTGCTTTTACAGCACATGACATAATCATCAACACCAGGGAGCAGGTTATGTTCACCTGCTGTTTTTTACATTCGACAAAAGTACCTCAATTGAGCTGACATCCTCCACTCCACACCCTCACACCCCTCACACTGTTCCATGTTCTTCCCTGTGGCAGGAGCCCCTGGGCACTGTACACCTACACAACCAGTGATAGGAAGAGTTTATTTTCCTGCATCCCCTGCAGGTTAAAAGCATAATTGATCAAACTTATTTAAAAACCAGAACCTTCATTTAGGAGCAAACATCTTATAATAATAATATGACATTCATCAGGTTAATTATGGATATCGAATGATATAAAAAAATTTATCTTGATATCATTTTGGACACATCATCCAACCCTAGATTTTATACAAACCAGAAATGGCCCGTGATCAGAATTTTTTTCCCCACTTCCGTTATGTTATATAATTTTTTACGGGAACAAATTACTTCTATTGTACATGCCCATTATTGTTCATTGTCATTTTTATGTATATTTATATATACATCTATTGTTCACCTACCTGAATACATATAATAAGCATATGTTTATATTTGCTGAATTTGTTGTAGGAATCTGTTTAATTATGAGCCCCTCATAGAAAAAAGTGCTGCATTTAGATGAACTGTATGAATGTGTGTATGAATGGGTGAAAGGCAAACTGTAGAGTACTGTACTGTAAAGCGCTTTGAGTGGTCATCAAGACAAGAAGCGCTTTATAAATACAGTCTGATTACCTCTACCTCTACCATGCACTTACAATAAAGATGAATCTGATTCCATTTGAGGTTTGTGGAGACCACGCCCGTATTTTCTGTTGGTAATAGTATATTTATTAATATCTTTATTATAAAAGTTCCAGAGTCATGTTTGAAATAACAAGCTGCTTTGAGCAGCCACTCCGTCATGAATATAACTGATGGAAATGAGTCACTCGCAAATGTCCAAAGTTGTTCTTTCTATAAATTGCTGTTAGTATGTGAATTCCGTATGTGGGAGCCATTTGAACCCTACGACCCTTTGACTAACTGCAACTAACAAAGCAAACAATAATATAAAGAGGGGGCTAATGGATGTAAATGTATTTAAGGGCTAGAGAAAAAAAGAGGAAAAGAACCTCTTTCAACATCATCTTCAAAATTGGATTTAATTGCAACCAAGAGTTATAAATTCACCAAACATGACGATGATAATGATCACGATCATGATACTTTAATGTCAGATGAGTCTTTTCCTCCATCACAGAAGCATCATTAGCAACATCACAACAAATACAAAAATCAGTACAAAAGACAAAGATACACACATTTTAGTTAAAAGGTATGGTCAGTAATTTGATTCCAAAAACATTTTTTTAGCGTATTTGTTGAAATCTTCTTATGTCCTGATAGCCATCATAAATAAAGTAGTCTGATTAAAAAAAAAAAAAAGAACGACTGCAGGACTGTAATAAACACGGCCAATAATTTCATTTGGACTGAATGAAATGATTCGCCAGCATAATGCCTTTCTGAACTGCCTGCCTGTGTGCACCGTGGTAACACGGGAATCCTACAATGCTGAAGTGGAGATAGTGAGCTTCTAGCAGCTGTCAATCAGTGCACATTCATATGTTTAGGGGGCATAGCTCTGTTGAGAGGTTCTGATGGGAGGGTGTGGGGTCTATCAGTTGCACATTTTCAAAGTGTAGCATGCTCTGGCTAGCTTTTCCAGGATTACCAACCCTAGCTTTATAGTTAAATTCAACTCCCTTCAATGTGTATTTGTCTGGATGTAAATATCACATTAAATCTTAGAACAGAATCTTAAAGACATAGAAGTAGTAATGATGCCTTGAGTAAATAATGCAGGGAAAACAAACCTTACAGATTTTAAAATGCTCTGTCGTTATGTTGATAAATATATTATGCAGCAGCATAACGTGAATTTGCCATTGCAAATTTGCAGCACGGCTTTAATTGCTTTGGGACAGGGCTGCGGTTTGGACAGATTTTCTGGTTGTTCAGGTGCTTTGCCTCTCCAACACAAATCGAACTTTGTCATCGAGACAAATTGTGGGGAGCTTTTGCTGCCCGATTGTGTGTGTGTGTGTGTATGTGTGTGTGCGTGTGTATGTGTGTGTGTGTGTGTGTATGCATGTGTGTCTGTGTGTGTGTGTGTGTGTGTGTGTGTGTGTTGATTTATAGGGTTACCCAGCGACTTCTGTCAACACTATATGAAGCATGCACCAGATAAACTCTGTAATTTCAGATGGGGGAAAAGCAATTTTTTCCAGCGACATGTAAAGCGTTGATGATCAGGTTCAATGTGGTGGCTCCCATGACAGACGCTGCCCAAATAAATAACATATGAATGCTACATTTCATCATTGAGGCTTCTATCAGGCAGTATCATTCATCCCTTCCTGTGTGCACGTGTGTGTTACAGGTATCAAGGAAAATGTGATATATGTGGGGCCTATAACAAACAGCAGGGGGTCCTGGAGCCAGCATTTGTAATAGGTGCAGAGTTCAGGCTGCACACTGAATAGTACTGCTCTGTAATACACGTCTCGTCTATATGGATATGTGTCTATCTTAAGTAGCAGCTGTCGGCTTTCACTAATCCTCATGCTTGATTTAAATGTCAATACCTACTTCATATGTGCACGGGCGTAAGTCTGTATGGATGGAGTGGACAGTAGCAGCCTCATGGAGGAGGGTGAATGGTGAACGGACGAGCGCAGGCGGGCGGCAGGAGAGGTGACGACAGAACACTGGCAGCTACTGCAAGGTCCGCAGACTTTAATGCACGATCCCTAGTGAAATGCCATCTGGAAGGAGCATGGTGCCTGTGGATTAATCACCTGAAGCTTCATTCCCCGTCCTGGATTACACACCCTGCGCTCACGTCTCGTGGCTCCACCGATGGAACCTACAAGCCTGTGTTTTTTTTTTTTTGGAGAGTATGATGTTGACTGGCGGAGAGGCCTGTCAGCATTGGTGATGGGGAGGGTGTGGAAACGAGGACGGTTAATGGATGACCCACGGTGCACACTGGTAGATTAATGTGCGGGGAGGTGGGAGCTCCAGGGAGGATGCCACTCTCCTGGGGTGTTGTCTGGTGCAGCAGCGAGAGGGTTGAGATTTATGATGTCTTCTTAGAGGAGTGTGGATAAGATATTGTAGCCCTGTGTGTGTGGGACATGCTTGTTGGTTGCTTTGCTCCATCTCCGCAGAGAGAGCTATAGAAGATGCAGGGCTGCTCTGCTATGTTTGTGAGATGAATTTGCTCGACGCAGCGCCGTATTCTCCTTCTCCTCGAGCACACACAGGTGGTCTGCTGTTTGAAAAGGGAACAGAGGTAAACTGTGTTTGTTTCACGCATTAGCATCATATCCCCTTAACATATTCTCCTTCCTCAATCGGACGTGCCAAGTTTGAAGTGGTCTGCTGGATCTTTTGAGGATTATCGGTCCCCGTGCCACATGGAAATAAGGGAATAAATGGCAATTAGTGTGTTTTCTGAGGAGCGGCCATACTTAGAGGGTGGTTTCCAAAATCAATAACCTTGTTAACTGAGCAGCGGCAGAGGACTGTTGCACCTCGCTGGGCTCCGAATTAGCTGTCCGTGGCATGTGTACAATCACAATGGAGAAAAGAGAGAAGAAGAAAAAAATCTATTCTTGCTGGGCCGCAGATAAACAGTGTCACGTTGTGGGGACGTTGAACATGGAGTAAATGTGAAGTAGAACATTGCACGAAGAGGAAAATGTATTATAAATAAAAATCACGTGAAGGCGCAGAGTTGAGTTTTTTATAGCTGCAGACCTTTTGCAGTCCATGCCTGTGGATAACAACATTAGCACAAGTTAAAATGTCACACAAAGGGGGAGCTCTGGTGTTCCAGTGGTCTCAGGCTCAAAGGCTTTATAACCATGGAACTGCAAAATCCTGGGCATGGATCCAAATAAGGACCTTTATCACAGGTCATTCCCTCTCTTTGCCCCGTAGTTCCTGCTGATGTCATCTGATGGCTTATCTGCAATCTAATTTACGTAGGTGTCTGTAACACGATAAAAGGAGGGGTAAGAAGAATTTAAATCATGTACTTGCAGTGAGA
Organism: Pleuronectes platessa; assembly: GCF_947347685.1. NCBI lineage: Eukaryota > Metazoa > Chordata > Actinopteri > Pleuronectiformes > Pleuronectidae > Pleuronectes > Pleuronectes platessa. Next base: position 24,680,198 of record NC_070627.1, on the reverse strand, counting down.
TGATTTTTTCACACTACCTTGGTGTTGGGCTTTGGCGTGGTGCAGTGGTTAGCCACATTGCCTCACAGCTTCTTGCTTTGCAGGCTTTTTAGTGATGAACTGACAACCTGTCCTGGGTGTAGCCTGCCTCTTGCATTAATGTCAGCTGGGATTGGCTCCAGCTCCCCCCCCCCCCCCCCCCCCGCAACCCTCAAAGGACAAGTGTTATTTATAGATAATGGATGGATGCACATTGACCATAGATGTGAATGTGAGTCAATGGTTGTTTTCTCGGTCAGTTGGCCTGACGATACGCTGGCGTCCATCGCCAAATCTCACGTGGGATTGGCTTCAGCTTCCCCTGCGACCCACAAAAGGAATAGAATAGAAGTATAGATAATGGATGGATGAGACGATCAAGGCCAATGTTCTGTACTATGTAGGGAAATTTAGTGCTTTGTAGGTAGAGGTCAGGGCCTGTGTGGGTAGCATGTCAGACTTTCATACAGGTGACTGAGATCACATCCAGTGTCAGACCTACAAATAACAAAAAGCTATTTTTAGTCTCTGAAACTGTGATCTTTCCCTCATCATGAACGAACCTTAATCAACTGTTCCTGTCACCTAAACTGAACCAGAACCAAATGTTTTAGTCGTCTGAGGCTACATTCAGATCAACAACAGTCCTGTGTTACACAACACAGGCTCCATATTCATTTGACTGGAGCCAGTCTGTCGGCATAGTGAAGGCGCCAACAAAGAGAGATCCAACTCACCGTGGCATCTTCCAGCCAGTCGGATAAACACCAGCTAACATTCCCGGTGGATAGCTTTGTAATGAGGGATGCCATATTTCTACTGTGAGCAATATGACGTTAATATTACTATAGCTGCTGCGCACAGACATGGTGTATAAATTGTGAATCCACTGTTAATACATACTTCAAACCAATGATGTAGTTACCGAACAAACCATAGAGTTGTGATCTGATCTATGGAGAACCTGTCCTCTTCCTATTAATGCAGATGTGTCGAAAATGCAACACACCCTAGACGACAGTCATGTTTTTATAGACCTTAATTATTTGAAGTGAATAAAGCTAAATTGCTGAGATTCTCCTTCTACACAAAATCTCTCAATTTTATTAACGTTTTTGTAAAATTGGTAATCATTATATATCAGAATTAGATTGAAAACACAGGATGATACTTGTCCTCTATGGCACTCGCTGTCTAAGGAAAGTGAGATCAGGAAATGAAACAAATGAGCATCTGAAGGAGGATGAGGAGGATCCTTGTGTTGGACATCCAAAAGGTAAATAACTAACGTACTAGTAATGCTGTAGTAATACTGATGTGAGAAACCACAATGTCTTTAAGTGGCTTGTGGTGAATGTCTCCACACATACTTACAGAAAGGCATTCACTATATGATGAATACAACTTTTCGGGGACTCATCTACATAGGCTCTCATTCACAGTGGATTACCTCTTGAGCGCCACCTACAAAACTAAGAATTTGTGAGAGTGGGGGTTTTCCAAATATTCAAAATTCCTAGTTATCGTATTGCTTGACTTCGCCCAAGTCTGTTTTCACGGTGGGCTTAGAATGGGCTCATGACTTCCTCTTGTGGCTGCTAGTGGAAATACAATTTTTACAATAAAAGCAAGTTGGTCAACGGTACTTGAGAAATGATTGCGAATATTATTACTGCAATTTAAGATTGTTTACATGTGAATTGACTTGAAGGATGAAGAAGGGTTGGTTTGTTAAATTTATAATAATCCTAGTGATGTTTTCGCTAGTCTGTTTCATCTAAATTGTATTAATTGTTGTTTTCTTTACCCTGGAATAGGACCTTAGTATTTAAACACTTTATATTTACATCCAGAACGGGTCCTCGCTACAGAGGCCGCAATGTTTTTTACAGACGCCTGGACAAACTTAAAAACCTGTTGAGTTGTATGACAGCTGAAGGTTACAAAAAGGTCTTGTTTCAAGTTTGGAAGGGGATGTTGAGGTGAGGGGGATTCAGCTGCAACATGCAACTTCACCAATAGATGTCACTAGCTTCTACACACTGAACCTTTCATTGGAAGTATCCAGATTGTTAACGTGCACGTACAGAAGGAGCTTAAATGTACTTCAAAGATAAGAATACAGGCAGTGGTAAAATTGATACCCTCACGGTCTGTTAAATAAATAGCTACAATGTAGTTTGATGACATCTAAGTGCACTCACCTTCGGTTATACCTCCTGATGAAGTGTTAATAATCTGTAAACTGTTGCTTTGTAAACAACCTGTCTGAACACGTTCTGCTGTGAGTGAACACACGCTTTCAAAACATAGACCCAAGTCGCAATTTTCGTTTAAACTAATATACAACACGAGAATAAAGCCCAGTACAAATTCAACTTGTCACATGGTAAACGGCAAAACAAATAATAAAAAATACTCCTTGTGATAAATGGCTCGTTTTATCTCTTCTCACAATAATACCAGCAGATAGGAGAGAGGAGATGAAAACAGACAAAGCAGGAATAAGCCAGACAGGAGTGGCAGGGGATGCCGCAGAAAAGCAGGCTGGTATTTAACCAACACAAGGTAAAGATGAAGCAGGAGATCCCGACAAATAAGACTGAGCGCTTCACTCGGCTGTCAGCAGCAGCTTGAGATACAATGCACTCTTTTAGCGGAGCAGCTTGCAATCAAGGGTACAGAACGCAATGGTGAATCTAAGAATGGAGATCAAATCTGTCAGGACAAGACGGAGAGGTGCAGCAGGATGAGATGCTGACACAGATGACATCTCAATCACTCTCTGTTGCCACTTCCTTCGTCCGCCTCCTCCACAGGATCGTCTCTGGGAGATATATCGAGTCTAAGTCCACAAATTAAACCCTGATTAGGTTCCACTAATCAAACTCCTTCGGATTCCTAGATGTTCAGCAAAGTCAATTACATCATATCTATGAATTTGACTTTCTCATTACATTTTTTTTCCCCTTGCAGTTTTTAAATTACAGCGAGAGCTGAGCGCCTTGAGTCGAGTTTAATCAAGTGGAAACTACCAAAGCCCCGTGACTCTGCAGTAGGCAATCTCCCTGAGCCTCGCAGCCTATTGCAATGAGCCAAGGCTTCATCAGGCTTATGAGCGCTGTGTCATATCTGCATTACAGCTGCGCCACTCTGAAAATACCCCCACTGTCTTACTAATGAACTAGGTAAGGGCCAATCCATAAACTCTACCACTGGCCCAAAAAAAAGTGAAAAAAGACATGTCAGTCCTTCCACGATCATCATGAATCTTCAGCGGTGCAGAGCTATATGAATGATTTAAACTAGCATCTGTAGAGGCGCATCAGCTGTCAGCTGTCAGGAGATGAAAGCCTGGATTGGCTCACAGGACTTGATGAGAGAACATAGTCACTGGGTATTCTGGGACAGAGAGTGGAGGCAAGCATGGAGACCAGCTGTCGCACTAACTGCCGGCACCACAGTGCGTGGCGATAGGAGGCCTCGGGTGCAGAAGGATGCTGTGACAAGAGCAGGAAGGAATCCAGCATCTCAGGCTCTGTGCTCGGCATCGCTGGAGCCCTCTCTGCTCAGGATATTTGATATCTGAATTCAAGTAACCCAAAGATCGATAAGGTTTCAATCACGCTTTATGAGACCAGGCCCGCTAGGACCGTTTTTTTTCCCTCTATCATAATTTGGGCACTTTAAAAAGATAGGGGGAGGAGCTGCCGCCTCACATTTTCTCAATATCTGAGCCAAGGCACAGCTGGTTTGATGTGCACTAACTCAGCTTGTCAAAGGGTTATGAGCTCTGCCCTACATTTATGTGCTTGGACTTCATCGTGCGTAAAGTAAAGGGTAGTCACATTCTGTTACTGAAGTGGTTGCACCACACATGCCTGCACATGCTGGCATGCCACTGTGTTTTCACACCGCAATAAAAAGCATCCTCTATTTAGATTATTTTCCTGACATATGACACTGATCTAATGGTTTCTGCTGGGGGTGAATGAAGCCAACAGTGAGACTTGATTTAAATGAAGACTCCTTAGTAAGATTTACATAAAAATACATAAAATGTTTTATTTTTTCAAGTGTTTACATTGAGTTTAGGACACTTGCATTAATTTATTACTCTAAATATTTCTATACATCTGTCTTTATGCACATTTGCAATTTGTGCATGAAAAACCTGGTTAGAATCAGGGTGAGAGTACTTAATTTGTTGGCTAGGAAGACATCTGTCTGGAGCAATGAGGAGGTTGTAACCTTCCTCACATGAATACATAAATCAAACATGAATGACATATTCCCATTAGGTTTTCAATGTTTTGTCCTTTTGACCATTTGTGATTTGACTCATGCTCTTTTAATTAAATTGTTTCAGCGTGCCCTCTTCTGCACCAGTCTAACAAGCCTTCATTTGCATCTCCTTTTTGCAATTTTCTTGAACTTCAGGGATGTAAACCCTGGCTAATGATCTCCTTAGAAAACCAGTAAACAAGGTCTGAACCCCCCTCTGAAAATTCTTCCACTAATATTGAGTGAATACAAAATTTGGGCGAACTTGCAAAGGCAGTGCAAACCCTCCAAATGATGTTTGAAATATTCGTTTTTTCAGCTTGGGTTTTGTGTTATTTGTTTATTTCTTTAATCTGTTTCTCCACACTCAACATTTTAATATAATCTACCCAATAAATCCTCTGATTTATGTATGTGGAAAAATAAATCCTGAAAATAATGAGCAGTTCTGATCTGTATAAAATGTGGCAACAAATCATTTTCTGGGGCATGAATAAGCCTTGAAAAAAGACACAAACACACATACACAGAAACACACACACGAACACGTATACCTTCACCATGACTTCAGAGAATGTTGACTTCCTTATCCTAATAGGTACTACTTGCCTAACCCTTAACCTAACCTTAAAGTTAACCTAACCGTAACCCAATCCTAACGTTGACCTAACTTCAACCTAACCTTTACCTAAACCTTAACCTCAACCTCAATCTAACCTTTAGCTAAACCTTAACATAATCTAAAAAACAATTGAATAATTTACATTATGGGACTTGCTATCATCTTCATAAGGATGAGAAATCCCCATAATTTGACCATGTGTAAACTGATTAAGGTCCCCACAACATTAGTAATACCTTCACCACACACACATACACAAACATACACCAGAGAAAATGGCCATAATCACAGATGCAGCCATGTGAAATACCTGCCTTGATTAGTATCTGGGTAGATGTCTCAGGTGAGTCCAAGGTTGACAGTAACCACAACAAGAATATAGATGTACATGTATAAGTGCTGTATATATACATGCACATTTTTTCATGTCCTCTTTTTGATGCTGCTGTCAGCTCGTAGTGGTATCAGATGCATCCTAGAATAGACTGGAACACTGATCCAAGAACATCAGATACAAGCAGCGATTCAGAACTGAGGGGGAGGCGCTGCAGTGAACGTAGCCAAACACACCCACTCATCCTCATGCAAATTCTCCGTCTTATTCCATTGAGCCTCTGTGCTCATCTCGCAGTCAGCCCTGAATACTGCCAGGGGTTAAGAAGAAAGGAGACCGCTAGTATGGCAGGAGTGCGTTAAAAGCAATCTGAGATGGAACATAAAGGGGGAGGTGCAGCCATTCCCTGCAAGTGTGTGTGATTTCAAAGAGCATTGGTGAATCAGTATCATCTGGTGGCACCAGCGGGGTTTCTGGGTGGTCAAGGCTCCACAGTTTCCCATCGATAAGCCTTGTTTTTGCCAACTTTCCTGATCTACATATGCAGTGGGGACACTCGTGGTACAAACGTTTAGTACAACTCGTTTGTTTTCTCCCCCTTTTTTGTCAGTCTCAGCACCGTATTCTCCCGGGCGTGCTGGGGATGCAGCATGGCACTTCAAAGATGGAAAACTAGCAAGGGGACAGCACACATCATCCACTGTAGGTCTCTCACTGGGGGTGTAAACATGTTTATGGAGCCAGAACACGGCTAATGTTGAAGAATCTATCCTGGGATGAAAGCACGCTGCCTTACAGGAGATTTTATCTGTTTGAATATGTCTTATACTCACCAGCTGTACGCTTAAAAGATGTGTGGCTGTAAAAAGTTGGCGTTTTGGCAGACTATTTATCTGTAGTTGACTTGAATTGAGAGCCTACGTTCTCTGGCAGCAACTACAACACTTACAGCTTGCTGCTGAAACCTTTGTCATGTTGACAAAGTTTTAAATGATCAAATGATTAGCACAGAAAAAGCTACAGCTCCAATGAAAATTTGCCAGAGCTGTAGAGCGGATACTTAAAGCCATCGTAACTTGATTTAGCCTATATCCATATTATCCACTCCACCCTCTTCTACTGCATTCTAATGCTACAAACAACAACTGTGAAGTTTATGCCACGTATGCACAATATTGTTTAAGCCATAATTACAAGCAGCCTAGTGGGAAAAACTATGCACGTCAGACTTGTAATTCCCAGTCTGAGATATCGGATACTGTTAATGTCTCCCAGTGAGATGAAAAGAACCATAAACAGATCAACAAACGTGGCAGAATGGCTGCACATGTGCCGCAACTAGCAATCACATCAAAATAAAATCCAGTATTAGATAAGGTAAGATACAGAAAAGATACATTTACTGGTCCCACACACATGCACAGACACACGACATGCAAATGGGGGGACATTTGTTCTCTGCTTTTGACCCATCTGGTGAACACAGGAGGACACCGAGAGCAGTGGGCAGCCATGCACGGCACCCGGGGAGCAGGTGTTGGGGGAGTAAGGTGCCTTGCTCAGGGGCACTTAGACAGTGGGGTAGGGAGAGTCCTCTTGGACTTTTGAACAGATCCAGGTGTTGTCACTCCGTGGAGTCGAACCAGAGACCATCCAGTCAGATTCTCTGCCCATAGTCCAATTTTTCTGCCACTAGTCACTAATACAACCCGTTCAGCTCATTTTATATTTGATACACACACTTTGTCTTTTGTCTCACTTACTGCTACAAAAACAGAACAAAACAAAATAAGTTAATTCAAGCTATTTATCTGAAGTGACTACAATTACCACCAGGGCTAATACCCTTGAATAATGCATGAAAAATCCCAAATTCAGAAAGAAGACAAATATAATCCTGTTCTCCCCATTATTCCAACATTGAGCCAATTCAGCATTAATGTGTGATGTTTTTTGGTCTATTAAAGGATAACGTATCAGATTTTATTAAATGATCACTTGTTATTCTGTTCATGAGCGCAGACTTAAGCTAAGGAGGTTACGTTTTTATCTCAATTAGATGGTTTGTATAGCAAAAGCTACTAAACCGACTTCCATGGAATTTTGTGAAGGGGGGGAGCATGTCATGTGATCCAGAAAATTCATTTTTTACTGTCTTTAACATTGTAAGACATGGTGTTTTCAACATTTTTGTTGAATTCTCAGATAAATAATTCATACATCTTTAGGAGTGTGTGCAATTTGGTGCAGATCCAAATTTGGATCTAGGTAATTAAATATGTTTGACCTTATGGCACGTATGTACTCTACTGGGTGAAATTGTAGATAATTTGTTGGTTTGATATGTTGATACCAGAGAAGTTCTGTTTACAGATTAGATTTCTATTAGTGTCAGTTGCGAGTATTCATGTCAGAAAGAAATATTAAAAGGGTTCATGAATTTTTTTTAAACCAGACTCACACTAATTTGTATTTGAAGCACATTTCAACACTCATTGCTTAACCAAAATCAAACTAAATGCCTGTGATGGAGCCGCACAACTTCAAAGAGAGAAGAAGAAGAAGAAGAAGAAGAAGAAGAAGAAGAAGAAGAAGAAGAAGAGGATTTGGGTAAAACATCGACCTTTGGAAAGAGACATTTGTAGATTTGTATTTTCCTTCGTAGGGGAGAGCGGGGTAATGTGGGACATTTTTTACATTTGCTCCCCTCTAGGCGAGCTAAAATGATGTATCAGTAAAATTTACACATTTCCCATTAATTCAGGATGTTTTCTAGCAATGGAATTGATCAGAATGTCTTCAGGACAAAGGGCAGTGAAAATATGATTGTTTTAAAAAAAGTGGTCTTGTGTCCCACTTTACCCCGGCTACTTGTTTCAAGTGTTTGGCAAGCTCCTCTTCCATCTCATCTTTGAATATTCTCTTTGCCTCAGCTACTTCACCCCAGGCTACTGATTTTACTTTCCCTTTCTCTTTTTTCTTTATGAATCTTTTGAGGATTGTCTTGTCAATATTTCTATCCCTTCCAGCTTTTCTTAAGGACTTCTTTCCTTGCATGACCTCAGCGGCTGCACTCTCCATCTCTGCGAGGGGTGTTTGGCCCCAGGTTGTCTTCCTGGTGTCGTTTCTTGGCATGATGGCTTTTCTACAATGTTTATGACATTAAAAATAAAACATATATAATGTAATATAACACTAAAATATGTTTGAGACTAAACTTAACTTGTGCTTAATGGTGGGGTAAAGTGAGCCAGTGTCCCACTTTACCCCGAAGCCACAATTTTAGAAAAACAACATCTTTTATCAATTCAGGCTAATCTTCAGCTAGCATCAATCACATGGTTTTATAGGTTGGAAGTTCACCAACATGTATGATATAAGTTTTTCTACCTCATTCAATTTGTTTTGACACAACAGTTGATTCAGTTCAAAGCAAGAAAACTTACTTTTACATGCAAAAAACACATTTTTGTGAAAAAACATACTTACCACAGCACCAGCACCAACTTCTCCTTCATGGCAAGGGGGGAATGGGAGGGGCTTTTAAACATAATAGTCACATGACCACAAATGTGTTCCGTTGCCTAGATACAGGGGGTGTTTCACATCACCCAATGTCCCACATTACCCCGCTCTCCCCTATCCTTAGTATGTTTGAACACATGGCTACATCCTGCACCTTGTATAGAAAGATGAATGATGCATCCCCACTTCCTCTCGCAATCCAGAAAATATCCAAGATGCAAAGGCTGCCATATCTCTTCAAGGACATCATTTGGATTAGTCTGCACAGCAGCGATGAAATGATGCCTCATTCGTGAAGTCCCATCGATACACATGCTCGACCAATCGTGGGTAATTTTCAGCTGTCATTCATGACGTCTCAGCCCTTATTTAAGGACAAACATCAGTCTGATGAGAACTACTTAAAATGACAGGACCATCTTCAAAAAAAATTATTGGATGTGAACCTTGACAGTTTGGCCAAATTACAGCATGTCTACTTTAAATATAGAGGTTCAAGCTGATACAACTAAGTAGCTCCTATTTAAGTTGTTACTTTCCATGGCAAAACAAATCAAATTACAGGACATGGCTGCTTTAGAGAGTGTGTTAAAATTGCAGCAGAGGTTAAAACTGCCGTTTCCAGTGTGATTTGATATAGATGTTGGCTAAATAAAGTTTATTCCATCCCGCTGTTATAGGATTTATGTTTTTTTCATTTACTTTAATATGACAGAGAAATTGAGACTGCGTTAAAATGTGCAGCCTGCAAAGTTTTTTTTCCTAAATGTGCAGATGCATAAAAGAGATGTTTTACAACTCAGTGGATAACTAGAATATACGTGATTTATTGGACTATCTGAAAAACAACTTTTTTCAGTTCTCCTCCCCCTGAGAAGCGGGCAGAGGGTAAACACAACTCTGCACACATTGGATTTCATCTGTCTCGTATTTCTCCATAACTAACTATGGATTTTAGATTGTCTTAGCCATTAAACCTGTTTGTTGTAAACTGAACGGCGATGGCTCCCCACACCAGCCTCAGGATGAGCGTGTGAGAAAAAACACAAAGCCTGCATGGCCGGCTGGTATATTTCTTTGTAAGGAGCTGAAAATGAGATTTGTGCTCTTATCTGAGGGGATCAGCTGCTCAGACGCCAGATCTTTCTTCAGCAAATTGCGCCTCAGATATCCTCTTGGCACCATTGTCAATCAATTGTTGTTGTTCTAGCCATGTTCTCTGCGTGATACACAGAGCACAATAATTATTTTGTGTGAGGCTACATCCACACTACAATGTTTTAATGCAAGAACAGATACGGCTGCTGCACACGAAAACTTTGGGGCTCTGATTTAGACTGAATTAGCAGAAATGGAGATGTTTGGACATTTTATTTCATTTTCAATTAATATGTATAAACTAAGACACTCACTACCACTTGCTCATTGGGTCTTTTCGATGATGTAGCCTTCGCTTATTCGTCAGGCTCCTATCACACGACACCCTTCTGTAAGAAAACAACCGGCATTAGCCTCAGCTAACAGTGTACAACACTACATGGATAATCAATTACAATTGTTGCTGACCCATGTTGTCTTTGCCAACAGATGTTGGATAAGATCTGTAATTTACAATAATACAACTGCATGTATAAGAGACAGGCTATTATTGACACAATCTGAGACGATTCAACCAAATATTTCCTGTGAAAACCGGGCAGGCCCAGTTTGTGTGAGTGGTCACGTGATGTGCTTCTCAGGCGTGTTAGTATGGACAGGGATTAAAATTGATACGGGGCAAAAACGCTCACGTGGACAGATATTGAAATAGTAGTAGTAGTAGTCTGAGGCCTCAACAGAAACCCAAACCATTATGACCATTGCTAACCCAACTTATGTTGCATGTTTCTCAATGCGTCTGATTATCAGTGAAAGAGGAGTAATGCTTTCACATAATTAGGATGTTAGTAATATGAGTATTAATAATCCGAATGACAGTGTTTTTATATTTTTCCCTTGACTTCAAGGGCATTAGGATCCACATTAGGAAAGGGATTTGATGGCCCTTCTGCCAATCTTTATGACGAACAGAATGCATCACTGCATGTGGCTTATATATAGAGATTGAGAGATGTAAGAATTATTTTTCCAATATTTCTCTGCCTGCGAGATGGGTCAGCCAATCACATTAATAGTTCATTGCTTGGACAGGGTGAACTGGGGTGATGTGCCTTGAAAGAGGAATCCATGACCAAACCAAAGTGAACGACTTTGAAGGACATTCAGGCTTTTAAAGGATATCACAAAGCAATCACCGCGCATGCTGTTTCAGGATGGGAGTGAACGAGGTTAAGCTGCTGGGCCGAGGCTGGAGGAGAACAGTGACGCTCTACCTGTCAACTTTATGATGCAGTCCCACAGGGGCTGCCGACTGATGTAATGTGAATAAACAGGTGAATGACAGAAGGGGGGAAAAGAGGAAGAAGAACGGTGTCAAGTTGATCAGCTGTCCGTCGCTGTCAGACTGAGACTTTTCACAAAAGCTGAGGTCGCTCCATGTGTGACCTTTTGTGAGTGGCAGCATGTGACCTGAGCTGTTGCGCAGCGCGCTGTGATTTGCACTAAAAAGACACATTTCCTTTTGAAGGCGTCCCACACAGGAAGGAGCTTAAGCTTTAACTTTAAAGGGTTCGAACATGAATCCGATTTCCCCGGGAGCCCACGGGTTCCTGAACCACAGCGTACTTTGACTCCAAATGTAACTTCACCTCAGGAGCCTTGAATGTTTTATACAATGTAGGCTACATTTACCCTCTTGGGAAGCAGAGTAGCCAACTGTGTGTAATTTGATCTGGCATTAAAATAAAAAAGAGCTTTTTTTTCCCTGCTGAATTTCTAAAGATTTTTTGTTACAGCCCTGAAATTAAGGTTTTCCAAATTTGATACAATAATAAGTTGTCATTTGGCAAACACCTTGTGACATTTCCATTATTAAAAAAGACAGATCATCTTTGCATAGAGAGCTGCAGCCGGCTGCAGTTTTATTTATTTTATATTTTTTACAGAATCGCTGGTGTTACCGCAAACTAAGTATTGTGTGGCTGCCAGTCACTGGAAGGTCTGGGCAGGCGACGCAGGCCTGATGAAAGATCTATTCAACAGAGCAGTTGTACACTATACGTCTGTTTAGCTTCCATTGCTCCATTTCGTTGTTATTATTTCCTTCTACAGTTGTCTCAGTTCATTTATCTACAAGAGAGCTGGTCCCCGGAGAACCAGCAGGAACAAGCTGTCATTTCTTTTTACAGGCGCTAACGTTAACTCTCAGTTTAGGAGCTTTTGTAGTGGACCCCTTTCTTCTGCACGTCATATACTGTATGAGCCTCTACCTACCGTATCACAAACAATAAAAAACTGAGAGGCAGCCTTGCATCTGTCTATCGTAGTCTGAATATTTCCACCCAGCAGCTCTGCCGCCGACTAAAATCACGGAAGGTTCACGGAGGTCACGGGAAAGCACGACGAAGGAGAGCCCAAGGAGAGACACCGGAGGGGGGGGGGGGGGGCATACAAGGCAGAGCGCCATGTTTGTGTTTCTAGGCCAATGATGCATGACCTCTCTTTCACACCCTGCTGATTGTTTACTGGGCTCTCATGCACACACTTGAACGGGAATGATTCTGCCTGCCACATGGAGTACTTTCACTGCCCTCCAGTGGCTCTATAATAAAAGTACGACTCAGTTACTCAATCTCTCTCTCTCCATCTCTCTCTCTCTCTCACACACACACACACACAGAAACAGACACAAACACACACACACACACACACACACTCCAGCATGCCACCGCCCTAACCAATTCCATCAGTGTTTGCGCAAATGTTCCTGGAGCTGGAATGACAGGCTCCGCAGAGAAGATCCAATAAATGTTTACTTACCTCACTGCTATCATCATTTCACTTTATCTCATTTGGCGTCCCCAAGGCACTACATAAATTACTTTCAATGCAATTATGGAAGTAACCAATTACAGCCCTTGTCATTTCACCGTGGAGTCTACAAATAAGCAGCGCAAGCCTCCATTTATTACTCCAAACCGTATTCTTAAGACCAAATTGAACGTGGGGAGAGATCTCAGCAAAGCAAAACCAGATGTGGTTCGCAGTGTTTCTCTCCAAGCCTCATGAGGAATGCATGAGGGTTTTTCCTTCTTCTTCTTCTTTTTTTTTGGTGAGAGAGTCTGTGGGATGAGGCGAAGGGGTCGAGGGGTCGAGGGGTTCAATATTACAATGGATCCACATCAAGAGCGTGTGCAGCCTTGAGGTCGCTCCCCACGCCAGGAGGACCTCTCAGTAGCCATGCTGGGGTTTGGAGCTGCAGGGTGTGTGGTATGTGATGATGATGTGTGTGTGAGGGTAGGTGAGTGGCTGAGGGGGTAGGGGTGGTTACAGTCAGACAGCAGGGGGCGTCATTGTGTTGCCAGACTCACAATCAGAGCACCCTGGAGTCCTCCATCATCTCCGGCCTCTCACTTTCCCTGAATCACGGCCAATGGGATTGAGCCTGGGATTTAAAATAACACGACACACTGGCTGAGACGAGCGGCTCGCCATTCTGTTTGAAGCTTGTTTGTTTTAATTTGGCGTCGGAATTACACTGGGATTTTCAATTTGCCTGCAAAGGAGTCAAACCAAATCTGCAGCGTCTGGACGGAGAACAGAAGGTCCCACGGGAGAGGTTCTTCTGGGTCAGCCATGTCCCCTACACGTCTATAAATAGAGAAATCGTCTGAAACGTTAGCTACATGTGCTATTTCATTTAATGACTTTGGTTACACACGTGCACGCGGGCTCACACGCAACCAAAGCCAACCTATAAATGCAGCCGAGGCAGAACATTTTACTGTTTGTTTGCCAAAACAAGATTATCTGGTCAGGGGTTCAAATCGCCAACCCGGTGATTAAAAGTTTTATGCAAAATTTCCAACATGAGTCTGCAGCTTCCTCGGATGAAGACACAAGACGATACACAATTTGAAGTCATTCCTTGTTTTCTGGCTTTTCATTTTCACCACTTGATGCAGTAATATGTTCGTTTTCAATTTGCCATCCAAAGGTTTCACATATTCGGCCTGTGTGCCTCTTTGTTCCAGCCTGCCCCGCGCTTGAAATTTGGTTGACCTTCTTATTACAGGCTCGTTGTTTGGCGCTTTCTGGAAAATGTCAAGGCCCTCCCTTTCACTGACGTAAGGATTACCAGGTGTTGACCCAGAATCCATTATCTCCTATTAGAGCCTGTCTTTCTTCTCTCCTTAATGTGGGTGTGTGTGTGTGTGAGTGCATGGCTTTTGTCATTGTTACAAAAAAATATGAATACTTAAACTGAACTCGTTGGGTTTTAATTAGAAAATGTAAACTGATAATAGATGATAACTGATAAAATGATAGTGTGTCCAAATCATTCAATTTTAAGGGGAAAACATATTTTCAGGTTTGGTTAGGTTAAGGTAAGGTTGACTGTGTGTGTGTGTTAATTAGAAAATGTAAACTATAAAGATAGTGTGTCCATTGTTTACATTTTAGTAAAAGAGGATAAAACTGTTTATTCGTGGAAATGGTGTCTAAGCTTCAAGCCTCTGCGTGGCGTTCTTCCATGTTCCCATTCTGTGCTGTGCATCCTAATCGCTATTCTCTTCTTCTTCTTTTTAACAAGCCCACACAGTGTTATCTATCAACTGCTGCTGATTTAAGATGTATGTTCGAGAGACATTTGTGAGGATCCATTGTAATGAAATTGGACTGTACGCTCCCTCAAGGATTTCAGAGGATTTTTTTATTGAGGATTTTTGCAGCTTAAAAAAATGTCTGATTTCAAGGCAGCTTTTCTGAAAGAACTAAAATATGCAATGCTTGTTGTTTTTGTGTTGATGATGTTGTGGAAGCGAATGGAAATGGTAAAAAATAAAGTTGTTATTAAAGCTTCCACACCATGTTTAAAAAATACTTTATTCGTTGTTTCATAGGCACAATCGTGCATACACACTTACACACACACACACACACACACACACAAACACACACACACGTCATTTCACACCCATATCAGAGAATGCACAAGTTTGACAATACAAGAGTTAAAATGATTGTTGACCTTTGGAACTATTGGAAAATAGAAAACTGTTAGATGTTTACATGTGATGTACTGTGGTTTGCACTGTATTGTATTTTACACTGTCCTGCCCAAGGACTGCAGATCCAAACCAGGACAGAGAACTCATACCTCATCCAAGGCTGATTGGCCACTTATTAAATATTGAGATCAGATATGTGAACCTTGTAGAGATGTTCTACAAACTGATCACATTAAAGATTTTTATAATTTGGATGACATACAAAAATCTAAAGTCGCAGATGAAAAGAAAACCTCCCTAGTTGAGGTAATAAGCTTTATTGCTTATTCTGACTCAACAGTTGTGTTGTCTAGCCCCACTTAAATAAACACATGACCTCAAAAACTTAATTGAACAAAGGTGTACACGTGCACACTAAACATTTAATGAAACCAACATTGATTCTTTCAGCATTTGCGACAGATTTAAATACAACAGGATTGTTTGCTCAACATCCTTTCGTGTTCCAACTCCATGTGGGAGATGATACAAACCAATTCACACTGAGATCTTGCACCCACGTAGAAGTAACTAATGTGAGATTTGTTTCTCCGTCTTTAGAAATAGAAATGAGGAGTTGAACTTGTGGAAAAGTTGCAGTGATTGATCAAATTTGTTATGCTCTGCAGGATTCACAGGGATTGGTTTTGACATCCTGGAGGGAATGACCGGAGAAACTGGGACTGTGATCCACAATGATGACTGGATGACTGGATTTTATTTATAGGCATAAGGACAAAAGGGAATCTGCCACTGTGCCCTCGTATCAGTTCCTCCTCACTCAGTTACAGACTCTTCTTCCTCCGCCCTTCTCGTGCAGTTTGCCTTTCCCTCCCACGCTTCCCCACAATCCATCTTGCTAATATTACACTCCACTAGCAGAGGCAGCAAACTGAGCTAACTACTTTCTACTCCTCAAAAAAAATGGAGGGCTGTCTGAGTTTTCTGGTGCATCACGGATTCCTGAGGGCATGTTGGTGTTAGCACTGATTCTGTCTTGGAGGTAAAGATGGGTTTTTCAATTATCACAAGGTCGCTGGTTCAATCCCCGCTTCCTCCAGTGTGCATGTTGAAGTGTGTCGGCAGTCTGTGAATGGGATGGAGCACGTAGGCTAAACCGCTGAATAAATGTGCATTTGTGAATGTGACTCGTAATGTAAAGCACTCTGACTGGTTGTTACGACTAGAAAAATACTGGATATAAAGGCAGTTCATTTAACTCAGCTTTACCTTTCACCAAACTGATGATTCATCACCAGCTCCCACACAGTCAGTGCAGTGTTCATCTCACGTTATACAAAGGAGGGGTCTTAGCCCGAGCTAACTCATGGGTCAATTTGTGTAGATTCAGCACTCTATACATTATGCAGTGATTGAAACAATGACCTTTGGAGACCCACAGTACCTAGTGCTCAAATAAATCCTAGATGTGTCCATGCAGCAGCACATCTGACCCTGCAGCTGGTTCACTTCCCCTGTGGCCGGTGGATATTACAAACCATTTTTAGATCTAGTCCATATAGCATCAATCAGATTCCTCATCCTGACCCAAAAATACATGTCCCCTAAAGAGCAGTAATATAGGGGATAAAATCTCTGCTGCACAAAACGTTTCTTTCTTTCTATTTGGCAAGTAAAGTGTCTGAGTGACGGCCACAGGGCCTCTGTCAGGGATCTGTGTGTGTTGCAGGCTCCTGGTTTGGGTGGAGCTGGAGGCCAACAGTGAAGTGGAGGCAGCTGGCCTCGGCTTCACAGATTATAAAAGACCTGCTCATCATGGCTTTCAGATGAACTCCCTGCTCTGCACCACTCTCACTTTTGAATTGTACATTTTGTTGGTCTGGCTTTAGCTTAAACCAGTCCTATTATTTTAATTAATTATTTTTTTATAAAAGTTTTTTTTTTTAAACCATCGGGTGTCTTGCCTTATTAAATATGATCTCTGAGCCGAGCTCATAACCCAAATCAAACTGGAGTGGCACTCAGGAGAGCACATACACTTCCACCAAGACCCAACCCTTATGAAACCACTTTCAAATTCACTTGATCCACATTTTTTATTTGGATCTGTATGAAAATCCACAAAACCATAAATACCAGTCCCCTAAACAAGCCAGGTTGTTTTCAACCAGATCCATGAATTATTCTCTGAGAAATCAAGGAAAATGTAGAAATACGTCATATCTCACAATGCTAAAGAAAGTGAAAATAAATTCCTGGATCTGTCCCCTGATATAGATCCAAACCAAAATATATAATAATGAGTTTTTCCCTACCAATACCGCATCCTTCCACCGTTTCGTGGTAAACAGTAGAGTAGTTTTTCTAGGTAATCCTGCCAATTTACAAACAGAAAACGCCAGTGAAAACCTCAATGACAGAGGTAACGAACACTGAGGTAAACCTAGATTTTTCAGCAAAAATGACCGATTGATGAATCAAGTTTATTGGGTTGCTCGTTATGTGTCTCCTTGTGGGTTCTTTCCGGGGTTTCTGTAACTTTGGTCCTAATGTGCATCATCGCGCGGCGCTGTCTTTAATGTGAAACCCATCCACAGCCATTAAAATCCGATGGAGTTTCACCCCCAAAGAATTTTTTTTTTCTCCCTGCACCTGGTGTCTGTCAAGCGAAGCCATTACAAAAGGCCAGTTGAGGCGTATCCTTTAAGAGGGTCATGTGTTCAGATTTCCTTTCACTTTGTCTCCCCTTGAACTTCTGAGGGATGTGCGTGAGCTTAAATGCCTTGAGCAGCTCGTGAGTGGGTTAACACATGAGAAAGAAAGAAACAGCGCCGGCGTCCTCCTGTTCCCTGCGATTCAGCAGAGCACTCAGGAAGAATTTTCCGTGTGTGCCGGTGTTTGTGTGTTCGTCGCTGTTTTCCATTTAACTGGGCCATCTCCGAGAGAGAGGTAGCCTGAAAATACAGTGTGAGGGGTTGTGTTGATTTAAACCAGCAGCAGTATAACATACACAGAGAGGTCGACGTGTCCAGTCGTCGTGTATTTTCAGCTCCCTTAGCTTGTGAGGGGCCAGATTTCCTTTGTTTGGCCACCACAGCTGAATTCTGCCTGTAGAGATCAGCCACGGTGGCTCCAGACGCCACAGAACAGGGAGTCAAGTAAAATCAGACAAACTGCGAGTTGACTTCTTGACGTTGTCTCGTTTCTGTCACACGAGCTTATACCGAGCAGCATGTGACTCTTTCTCCACATGCTCATTATGTGTGCGTAACCTTTCAAAAAGAATTACCCTGACACAAGCGAGCCCAACCTGAATGTTCCGTAATGAGATATTAATGAGACGAGGTCATATGAAAACACTGATCCCCGTGTCTGTATCCCTTCTTCCCCTCTCAGCTGATCATTGTAATCGTTGTTATCGTCGTTATCTTTCTCATTATCCCAATCAGCACTCATGATCGCCGCCAGTGCCACTTCCCCGGCCGCCGTCTAATTACCATCAGAGCTGTAATCGTCATCACGCCGTCCTCAGCATCATCAGCACCGCCACGAACAAAGTGCCATTTCCACTCTTGCTTTTGAGTATGCTTCTAATTTAGGTGTTCAGAAGCTTCAACTCGCATGGATGGCCACGAACACCAGTCCCGCGATTAGCATTCGAAGTTGAAAAAAAGCAAATAGAAGCTAATGTCGTGTCATTACCGTCGCTGATGAGGAAGGTTTCGCTCTTGTTTAACTGAGCAGAGCTGATTTTAATTTGAGGGAACAACAAATAGCTGGCTCCACGCCAGGGAGGCCTTTATTTTTTCCGAGC
Organism: Pleuronectes platessa; assembly: GCF_947347685.1. Classification (NCBI taxonomy): domain Eukaryota; kingdom Metazoa; phylum Chordata; class Actinopteri; order Pleuronectiformes; family Pleuronectidae; genus Pleuronectes; species Pleuronectes platessa. The sequence goes on along the minus strand of NC_070627.1, from coordinate 24,661,491 downwards.
CTCCTCATCATCATCCCGGAGGCTGCCTGTCAAGCAACCTGGCCCAGATAAGATTGAGAGCATGTATGTCGACTCCGATTTGACTCACGGAGCGGATGTTCCCTTTTAAAAAACATTGTCTTCTCACTTTACATTACTCCATTGTGTGCGGCGGTATCACTTATATCGTCTTTTTATGGCAGCCCCGCGGCGAGAGGCAGTTCCACGGCAACTGTGTCTTTACCTCCACTCATGATTCCTCCCACTGCTGTTCAGACACGTTGCTATTTTCTGACTCCACGCTGGATGTGTGCATTAAGAGATTCCAGCATTCCTCACAATCCTCCCTTCTTTTTTCCTTTTTTCCCCTCCTCCATGCACTTTTATGGATTCCGCCTTCCTGTTCTCAGTGTTTTTCAGCCCAGACTCAGGTCAGAGAGATGGATGTTGTGTAATGAGTGTAATTGCTCTAATCCTTCCGTTTTCGCAGCACTTTAATTTGTTCATGCTGTTACCTAATCTTTATTGGGCCATAATTTGTATTCTGTATATGATTACATTTCCTCTTCCAGTGGTTTGGCAATTATGGGGCTTGCACGCTCATGCTGGCTTGTGCAAAACTTGTCGTTACTTTGCCGCTGACTTGTAAATAACAACATGAAGGCGAACCCTAGAATCCACATTGGCCCATCCAGATGTTCTCCTTTTTTTTGTAACATTTAAAGCTTGCTGCTCGGCTGCTAACCTACACTCACATGACTTTGACGTTTAATTGAGCTGTGACGTTCAATTATTTGGTGCCGGCTTGTCTCCGACTCTCCAACATTTAGCTGATTTTTCTCTTACAACGCATTCACGTTGAACAGTCCAGCAGAGGGAATATTAGCTATATGCAATTTAGTGGTTTGTGGACTTCTGCAGGGCTGCGTCGTGTGATGTCTGTGATGGCAGGGGGAGAGCGCTTTCAGGTCAGTTGCTGTTTATTCTGAGAGAGTTACAGGGAAGGGGGAGAAAAGGAGCTCCACCACAATCAAGGCTCATTCGCTGATTAAGCTCCATTGTACTTGGTGTGTTTTCTTCCCTCCCACTCCTCAGCCTGATAGGAGGCTCTCAGTTGTGTAAATAACGCGTGGATGGTGTCAGCCCCATGCTGTCTGACTCTGAGTGATGCACAAAGACGTGTCTGGGCTCAGCTGTTTGTAATGCACCTCTGGGACAGAGGTATTTGCAGCACAAGTAGCAGCGACAACATGACTCCTGTAGGATATGAGTTTGATTGCCTGCTCGGTTTACTCAGTAGCTCCACAGCAGCATTTGAGGAGGCAGAGCGGTGGTGAGGGTGTAGTTGATGCCCTGTTAGACTCATTATCATCAGAGGCACATTTTCCCCCCGGCCGCACTGGCTTCAGGACCGCAAATCTACTCCATCTGATTCCCTGACTCCTCATTTCCCTGCTGATTCTGCGAGGAAAGTCCCTCCACCGCTATCTGCAGGGTCTAATTTAGCTGTCTCCCGTCCGTCCAATATCCGCTCACATGCGCAGCGGCTCAGCCCAGGTGGTCGGAGCCCGATGCAGGAACCGACTTGACCTGGATCCCCCTTGTACAAGGCTCTGTGAAGTAACAGCAGCAAATCTCCTTTGATTAAGCCTCTCAGCTTTTAAAAGCCCTTCAAAGAGTTTCAAGTAAATGCGGCTGTTCAGCGGGAGAAGAATGCTTGTTTTTCTCCAATTTTCATTCATATATGGAATAAATGTTAACACAGATTAAGGCCAGCCTTCTAATACAGCTTATTGCGTTACAAAATACTGTAGCAACTAAACACAGCAGCCTCCGTCAACCTCCCGGGAGGCAATCTGAGCGTTAGGTCAGAGAGTCAGGGAGGACACAGGCCAGGTGGCGTCTGAGAAAGAACAGCAGCCGCAGTCGTCCTTTGGAGACGAGCGTGACGAATCAATGCAGATGGAGTCCCCAAAGTCAAGGACAGAGGACCTTTGGAGTCCAACTCTCAGGGGGGTCTTTTCTGCTCCTGCTGCCCTCCGACTCATCAGCGTCATGAACCGGCAGTCAAACATGTCAAGTCAGACTAACCCTGGGCCAACACTCAGTGCATCATTGCAGTTCCTCAAGGCACTTCAGTCACTGTTATACTCCCAGTGGGACAGAGACAACACACAATGATTTCCACAGCCGACCACAAAATAACAGAAAGGCAGTTTGCATTAGTGTTTTCCCAGTTTGACTCCCGAGAGGAGTTTATCCTGACAACTTGAATATTGTGCGGAGGGGAACAGAGTTGTTGTCTAATAAGGTCGAGAGCTCTTAAAACAATGCACATTGATACGGCTGCTGGAAGTCTGCAAGTGTTGATGCTAAGCAGGAACAGCTGCTGCGGAGCTGACACAGGAAGCAGAGTCATACTGGTGTTAAGCCCAAGGGGATCACATCACCGTACGTGGGTAAAGCCGCCGGGGCAGGGTCAGCACCCGCAGCATCTGGCCTCCGATGTTTCACGCTTAAAGAGGAAGGTCAGTTCATATTTAGAATGATACCCTGCTCAATACTGATCAAAGCAGCTCTTTAAAGAACTGATCCGAGCGCTGTTCTTCGTACAGAGATCACTTTTTTTTTTTTTTCTTTTATCTGCCAAGCGGCTGCGTTTCATCTGGAGCTACTGTCAGGGCAACAAGAGTTAACCTGCAAATGTGTATCTTATTGACAGTTAACTAGATCACCATCAAGACTTTTTTTCATGATATTATATTATTTAAAAATATTGATATGCTGGTCTAATTATCCTTTCCTGGTTTGAGTTTTCTTAGAGTTTCCCACACTAATACTTCATAAAAAATACAACCAAATTTAAAAAAGAAGTTGCGATCCACCAAAAATGTTGTGAACAAAAAGACAAACCGTCTATTAAATGACCAATACAGACAAAAATGGTGCATTTCATATTTTATTTGAATACTAAACCACATTTAGCGATTAAATGCAGAACTCACTTAGCTAAAAACATGTCTAATCAAAAACAGGTAATTCAAGTTTTTTCCCCCCAAGTTTATAGTAATTTAATTTATAGTTTTCATTTCCCATGTGTTTAGCAATGATATAAAGTGTGAAAACACTGTGAAGCATAATATGGAACAGTAACATTGCAGGAACATGCACCAAACAAGACTCTCCTGAAAGCTTGTCTCTTTGCCTGCTAATGCCACCAACTGTCAGCATGTGAACCTGCGTTGGACTTTGCCCACATACATGATACAAGTAAAGCTGAGACCCTTTCGTTAAACAATGCTCCATAGTGCTTCTAGTGGTTAAAAAAATCCATAGTTTACCTTTAAGCCCAACCTACAGAGCTAAAGAAGTACTGGAGTCTGAAGGGGAGTACTTCTAAAAACCCATAATGTCTTAATGTCTTTACGTCCCATAAAGAAACAAGTCCACCTTCTTCACTGTTCATGATATATGGTCTCTTTCAGCTGTGCTGAAGAGTCAAATTAAACACATTTGGAGAAAGCATTAGAGAACATCTGCAAGACATTACTCCTTCAGGGTGTTGATCACGAGTGGCGGTCTTCAAATCAAGACAATCGTCTAAAGCAGTCATATTCCCATGTGTGTAAATTTAACATAGACAATCCACTGCAGCTTTTGTTGGCAAATTAAAGTCCTAATTGATGTGTAGACAGTTGAATAAGATGAAAATGCACGATTAACGTATACTACACAGTGTAATTAGCAAGATCTCTGCTCATATATACTGTGAGAAGACTAATAAATGATCCTCATGGATTCAGTCACTAAAGGAGTTTAAGACTGGACACTGTGATAGTGGAAGATGTTACTTAGTTTCCTACCCTGTCAGTAAGTGTCAGCGTCTGTGTTGTACTGTATGCCCAGTTTCAGTGCTGTCTCCAACCACTTCACCAACCAGCCTCTCCACCTCTCGCTACATCTGTTTCCCATTTTCACTGCTTCCTCTCTCCTGACACCAGAGACTGTTTGCCTTTATGATGTAAGCAACCTACTGTGAGTGTGGCGTATTTGGAGGGCACTGATTGGAGATGCATGGTCGGAAATAGAAAAATGAAGAGTTTGAAAAGCCGAACTGTGAAAATGAATTTTCTTTTCTCCGATAAAAGGCTGTTTTGTACTTCCTGGCACCGGTGGCAGCTCAACTCCCCCCCCCTTCTGCTGTCAGCATTGTACAAGGGATGAGGATGAGGGTCAAGATGTATAAGAAGCCGTTTCACCCACAATCGTGTTACTACAAAGAAAATGGAATGGAGAGATACAAGTATATTGTACCAGCTATATTTGTTGATCTGTTGTTTATGAAACATAATTTCACCACTCAAATTATTAAGTTTTGGTTGTGTGCTTGTACAGCATGTTCGTCTATTTGAAAATGGGCGTGTGGATTTTCTTAATTTGCTCGTGTTTTGTGTATTTGTATGTTTCTTCTTAAACGTACGATATATAACTTCAGCTGCCAGGGGGTCTTTCAATCCGAAATACCAATTTTAATGACTCACTATATTAAGTTATCACAGCTCATCAAAATACAGTTTGGAACTTGAAACCTGTTGTTTGCCCCAGAGATGGGGAAAGCCACAGGCAAAGTGGATATGGTGCAATGGAAAGGCGCCAACATGAAACGTCCCATTAGCTTATATAAGCTAAGGAATTTCTCTGAGTTTTAACATTATTGGAAACATTTTGGATAATGTAAGTACAAAAGTCAACAAAATATACAAAATAAGTACCCTATTAATACATTTGAATGTAGAATTGTTACATATTATACCTTTAAGTTGCAGTGTTTGGAACTCTCTGGGGCCTCTGTGATTTCTAGAAGAAAAAAAGGTCATCTTCCTGATGATAGCCGATGCTCACTGAAGGAGGTAAGAGCTTCACGGAGAGAGTGGTAGAAGCTCCTGTTATTCCACAAGGAAGCAAACATGCTTTTCCATGACTGTTATCACTGTGAGAAAGCACAGCTGGGTTTGAAGTCAAAATTCAAACAAACACAGTTTTTTGTGTGTGTGTGCAGCAGCTCCAGGTTTCGTCTCACAGATAACAGGCCTGGTTTTCTGGTTGCTATAATTTTTGGAGAGAGTTGTTTATCTTGTAAAGTGGTGACTGGAAAAGCAGAACATTTTTGGGACAGGTAATTGCAAACGTGAGTTGCAGTATGGGACATAATACAAATGCCAGGATTTGATATGCATATGTTAAATTATATTACATTATAAAGGGACATGCAATCAGCAGGAAAACCCATTTCTACTGTGATTTACAGCTAAAGCTATGTATGCACATGTACATTGTGTTGCACACAGTCATGTCATCTTGCAAGCCCTTCCATTGTAAATCTAAATTTATCCCACATTTAACATTACATGACAAGGCCATCCAAATAGGTCAGTGACACTGAACATTATTCATCCTTCATATCAGGGACACTTCTCTGGAGCAGAAATGTCTCATTAGACAGGTTGAGACCTGACTGATGGCTTCATGGTTCCCAGATCTCTCTCACCTGACAAGCAGCTCTCAGTCTGCAGGAGCTGACGTGCCTCAGTCCTCCCCCATGCATCTCTGCATCTGTCTGCGGACGGCAGCGAGCAGATAAGACATTTGATTATCTGGCCCTGGGAACAAGAGTGTGTTGATGTTTCTCAAAAACCCTGCTGTAATAAGGATACGCGATAATAAGGAGCAGCCATATTAAAATACAAAATAAAACTAATAGATCCCTCTCCCGCATGCTGCTTTAATATGTCATCCTGGGGGTGAGATTTTACATAACCCTGTGAACTGATTCAGATCTGGAGGGGGAAATTATCTTTTGCCATGAACGCTCATCTCCAGAGTGTGTAAATAGCTCCCAGAGCTCGTGGATATAAATATGTACCTCCTTCCATTCAGGTTCTAATGTGAAGCCGCTTGGCGAGAAAGAGACGTTTCAACTTCCAAGTGGCAAAAACTTTTGAGGCATATGAGGGATGTGTGGAAGATTTACAGAATGCCGTGTCTCTGAGACACTGAATTTTAATTAAATTGTAACAATGCCAAGAGTCTACAGCCGTGCTGGCAAGTCAGTGTGGCTGCACTGAGGCCCAGGTTTGGTTATATTTAGTCACAAAATAGACATGGGGACATTTGGGGGAATATATATGGTTTGGATTGAAATAAGTAATAGCCTGACAATAGAAATATCTTTATTATATACAACTTATTTTTTATTTATTTATATACCACTCATTTTTTATATGAACCTACCTGTACACCCTTATTTCTTCTGTATGCAGACTTTGTCACTCTACACTGTCACCTTACCTCATCGTGTGTGCCCGTAGAATTTGCTACGACTACAACTTCCTTAAACAGAGTATGTTGACCTTTTTCTTGGGAGGACATGCTCATAAAGTGAAGGTGAGGATGATAGTAATATCTCTAGTTTTTCATTTATCAAAGTATTGGACAAAGTTAAATTGTATCCTTATTGCAGCAAAAGAAAAAGGATTTTTTAAATATTTTATTTTTATATTATTCAAATATAAAATTGAAGGTGGCAGGAGAGGAAAAGTCACGAGATCCCATCAAATTCATTAAGATCTTTGATATGAGAATCACGAATGTCTGAATGAAATTTGATTACAGTCCAACCAGCAGTTTATGAGACTGGACCAAAGTGGTGATAGCAATGAAACTTCAGTCTGATGTCAGACAGTCCATCAGACTGAAACCAGCCTTAAACGTGTATTTCAACTGTCTAATCTTGGCTTGGGGATGTATCTTGAAATACTTTTTGCTCACACATGGATTTATGTGCATATAAAGATTTTAGAATTGCACAATATCACTTTCTGCCTTAGAGTTTGAATGACATTGTATTCATTTTCTTCTTGTCATAGTTGTTTTGTATTCTTGCTTTTATTAGTCTACTTTGTGAAGCACTTTGTAGTGACTGTTTTCAAAGGTGCTAAATAAATAAGGTTATTATAGTAAATATAACATTTTCTTGTTCTGTCTTTAACCTCCTTTAAAATATTCAATGGACACCACATTTTCTTGCGTTTTAGATGCGCTCTTTGAAGCTGTGTAGTTATCTTATGCCATCACAACAACACTTAAATCATCTTCTTGTCATTACATGTTCCCATCCATCATTTTCAACTTGGCAAAAGGCTCAAATGTCTCTCCACTTTGTTATTTGACTTTAGTCCCATGGCAGTTGCCCTCAGCAGGACTATGTGAGGTAAGCTTTGAAATAAGCTTTGCAAAGAGGAACGCTCGGTTTGAACATCGCTTGTACATAATCTACAAACCCAGCAGCATGCAAGGCAATAGGTCACAGCGTCGGGGGAAGAAAACCAACAGGGGAAGTCTCAGATGTGACTTTGATACACTGTAAAAGCGCAGCATGAGCAGAAGAATGCTCTCCCCAGAGCAGATATCCCATTTCCACATAATCTGGGCCCGTTAGCGGGGGGTCCTGCAGCTCTTGACCAGACTTCCTCAGGACAACAGAGAGCTTTACTGACCCATCCATCAGTCCTGTTTACATTCCATCCTGTAAACTCGCAACTAATTCTGCGTCCAACTGCCCAGCTCTCCTTTGAATTCCTTGCAACAGTCGCACCCAGCCCCCACTGCAGCTCTTTGTTTATGTATTCCATAGTTGTTCCAGATGTTGGCAATGATTGAGAGTCAGTGTTCTGAGAAATCACTTGCAGCTCAGTTATGTGGGGAGCTTTCATCAATGACACAGATCATTACAGCCTCAGTTTTCTACTGAGTCAGGGGCACAAGTGGATTCTGTCCACTAAAAAGGCACAAAACAGTAAATTAGATAATGATGATGGATAAGGATACATCACAATGATTCTCCCCCGCTGGAAAATAATTTTTAACTCCCAATGGTATTTATCATTGTGAGAAGTTGAATGTGACTTTCCTGGGTAATTCTTTGAAGGGGCATCAGTTCATTTTGACCACATCAGAGCAGCTAAGAGATAATCTAAAAGATACGGCGTCCCCTTGATCGTGTGTCCTTAATACAGATTTAAGACCAAGGAGACAGTCACGTTGCTCAAAGTCATAGACAACCTAGACCTAATCTCCTGTCACCTTCGGAGGGCATAAAAATCGCAACATGGTTCAACTCAAGTGTGAGACAGGGTGAAAATTGAAGGAAGAATGGAAAATAAGGGGGAAAGGGGCTTTCACAGAGCAGCCTGGCTTGAATTCAACTCATTTTTCACAAGGCAAGTTTAAGAAAAAGAGAGGCTTGCAGCTTGTCACGGACGCCAGAAGCAATTTAACCCAAGCTACCAATAAAGTAAAGAAGAGGACAACTTTTCAACTTGTTTTAGTTGCAGACTTGCCAGCCACAATTAGACCCACTGTGATATACACAACACTCTGCGGAGACTCTGTTCCTCCACACAAAGAAATCGATACCTTTAAAAAGGAGCTGGAGCTAAACGCGCACCAAAACAACATCAAAAGTCTACTGCCCAATTCATCACTTTCACTGCCGCTATTTCTAGTTAACAGTACCTGTGTTAGCTAAACAACGGTGCTTTTCTGTAGCTCCTCTTAATGTTGCCCCAAGGCACTTAGCTTTCATCAATCTGACACAGCCAAACAAAGCACAAGCAACCTCACCTCTGAGTTAGGGAGGTATTGCTAATGGTCCACAGACATTTAAAGATAGTCTTGCTCCGTACCTTCATTTCTCAACAGCACGGTATGCTTAACTTAATAGATAGTGACACGCTGAACAGAAGAAAGGGCTAATTTCAAACTGTTAACTGTCAGTAATAAAATAGACGTTTACTTACCAGCAAATAACACAAGATGAATGCTGTTGTTAACTTTATCTCCCTGTTTTATAAAGCTTTGATGTGATAGGAAAGTGGTGCGAGTAAAGCAGCTAACTTGTAATTGCCATTGACTTTAAATAAATATGGAGGAAATGGCTCCAAAATCTGTACAGAAGGGTTCAGGGGGTCGTCTCAGATGTCATTCATGACGTTTCAACCAAACTAACTAACTTAAACCAAACTTACCAGAGTAATGAACTCTTCACACAAGACAGACAAAATCGTTGAGAAAAATGTATTTTTATGTATACTTTGAGTTTTACTTAGGCCCATGTCCCATCCACTAACACAGAGAAGGCGACATGTCGTCCATCTTTCGTAGAGTCTATTGTTAGCTGCATGGTTCACCTGTTTCATTTATCTGGTATTTTTCTGAAAATCTATCCAACTCTCCACACTTCCAACTCTTCAAAACTTACTACAATGTGTATGTGTGTCCAACCTAGGCAGCTATGGGATGTAAGAGAATATGAATGTGTTGCATGAATAGCAATGAAATCTGTGACAGAACAGGAAAATTATGTTTTGTTTTAATTCTGAAAACCAATGACATCTTCAGTTAAAACCGGAAAAACAAGCATTTATTACATCGTCATTGCCAATTACATGCTGTCTGTCTTTGTCCTGTCTTCTGCTCATCCTTCCACTGACACACCACCAAAATAGTAATTTGTTGTTTTGTCGTTCACACAGGAAGGGAAAAACGATCTGTCATATAATAGGAATTCAAAAAGCATTCTTTTGCTTTATGGATTTTATCGGTATTACCTTTGAGAGATAAAGGATGGATTGTCCTTCCAAATCATGAAATGAAAAAAAAGGCTTTTGGCTTTTAAATACACTAGACATAGGATGTAATAACGGTTATTTCACAGAGAAGTACTGTATTATTTCAAAGTTAATTGTGTTTCATAAATTAAGTGTATATGCCATAAAAACACAGGGAATTATTTTCATTAAGAATACTAACCATAAAGGGATATTAAAGATTTTAGAGGACTATTCAAGTGATTATTGGTGTTGAAAAAATTCACACTGAATTCTATTTAAAAGTACAAAAAGTAAAGCAAGACCTTTTACGTTTTTTTCTACCTTTTTTCTTTTTTTTACAGTGTTCGTCTGTTCAACACAGACCACCAGGGCAGTGACACGCTCTGAGTGCTGACATGGTTGATGTCAGTCAGTCGGGATCTGTTCCTGTATTAAGTCCAGTCCCTCCCTGTCCGAGGTTAAGTTTCTCTTCATCAAATGAAACGTTCGTGGATGTAGAAATGTGGTAGATTTCTTGGGAACTTGAAGATGAATCAGTTTGACCACCGTCTGAGAGACACTGGGAATTTTCATATTGAATATCTGAGGATAATTGTCCTATTTTACAGAGCCCACTTTTTCTTGAGGCACTGTATAAGCTTACTATTTCACTTGCGACAACTTACATTATTTATTATGACTTTGGCTCTAATTAATCCTGCAGCCACCAAGTGTGGTAGTATAAGTGGCTGAAATATGACCTATTTTCTGCCTCCCAGTCCAGCCTCTAACTAAGACATTCTTTAGATAAATAGCTTTTCAAAGAAAGCCTCGCTTTTCTGCGGTACGAGTAGCAGCTCCTTCCCCCCCCCCCCCCCCTCCTGTCTGTGACAACTTTGATGGTCAATTATATTTAATAAACAGTTAGGGCGCAGAAGTAAATCAATTTCAGGAGGGCCTAATCCTCCTTCTCAAGCAGACTGTGAAGCCACAAGTCCTGCAGAAATGTTTGAAAATGAACTGTAATGGAACACATGTGTCATGCAGCAGAGGACCCTGGGAGCCCCACATCCCGCAGTGCTCGCTGCCGCCTCCCTCACCGAGGACTTACACGCCAAGAAAAGACACTGCTCCTCATCCGCTCAGTATATTTTCCTAGCGGATATGTGGACGACATTTTGAACCGATGTCATCTGTTCATCAGGGCCCTTTTTAATTATGCTATCACCCAGGGCTTAGCACATGACAGAGCCCAAATTTCAGCAGCATATGCCCAGATCCACATGTGTGGTTGGGAGAGTTTACAAACTCTTGGGCTGGAGGTTTGGTTGCTTTCACCAGTCTGGTTAACCCTGAATACATCTCTGAGACACTCCAGATGCTGCTGGTGAAACTACACATACACAAACAAGTCATTTCTGAAGAAACGCCTTTCTGAAAAATCGTAACAATCACTTTTTCCTAATTCTCTCTTGTCTAATGGATTATGTGCACATAGGCAACGTCAGCAGCAGGAGCAGCGGCAGCAGCTCTAAGTGCTTACAAATGTTTGCCCTTTTCAACCCCTGCACTCAGCTGTTATACTTTCATTTATTCCCTTTCATCGGCTCATTCAAAAGCCCCCTCTTCTTACAAAGCGTCTTGGCGGAGAGCAGAGCCGGTCCATCTCTGATGTGGGACCAGCTACCTTTTGAGCTGTGCGTCTGTTTTGTGTAGCCAATTGTCCATCGCTAAGCAACAGTGGACAGTCGTGGAGGCGTTCAGTTGTTGGTGCCGTTCCAGAAGGTTAATGATGACCACGGGGACGCCACATGTTTCCTGCTCATCCTCCATGGTTTAATGCTGAAGTGGTTTTAGCGTGCCAGAGGAAGAAGAAGGGGTTTGATGGGGTGAAACCGTGCAGCTGCTAAGTCTCAACAACGAGTTGCGTGCACGCTGAAGAATATCTCGCTCAGGAATCCCACTTTTCCTTTCCTCCTCAGAGCTCGCTTCAAGAATTGATGCGTGAGTGAAATAACGTTCAAGCGGTTAATTTTCTGATTCAGCATGGTGTTAGAGGACATCTGTGAAACTGGTGTTGATATTCAAATTGACTGGGATTATTGAAAAGAGCTGGATTGTGGGAGACAACCGTAAACTGTGTTGCGGTGCGATAATGTATCACGTTTTTTCGCCCCTAATTTGCATCTGTTTTCACAAGGCTGGTTCAACATGAACCAATTTACTATTAATAAATTCCCATGTGTCCCTGGGAATGAGTAAATAATCTTTATTCCCTCATTAGGATTCCACAAGGTAAATCCTCTCCGGTGTGAGGAAACACTGATTTGCATCCTGCAGGTATATTCGTATAATCCCACTGGGAGAAGAGTGTGCTTACGCCAGGCTCGCATTAACTAATATCATGTAATGAGAGCCTGTATTCACATAAGTGTCCTGAGCCAAGCTGAACTGTGCCTGCAAGGAATCAGTAAAAGCCTGAAATCGGTGGAAAAATCATCATCGTATGCTTCTGGCATTCATAACTCAAATATCATATGATATCTCACTTTGTTTGCTCACTCTATCATATACAGATGTGCCTGCTCTGTACTTTTGGTCAGCTCATCTATTATCATTGACACACTCAAGCAAAATTGTTTACGTTATCCATTTAATTATGATTTTTTTTCCTATCAAAGAGGTAGGGATGTTTTTCTGAATAGCATCAGCGCTGGAGAAGATGTGGTGGAACAATCATGGCCACAGTATGTGATGTGTAATATAAGATTTGCTTTGGAGGGGATTTCAGTTTGTTCACGTGGGCTAGATTCTTGCCAGTTTAACCATCTTTTTCACTCCGTAACCTCATGAGGCCGGGGACATTTTCAACAACTGCAAATATCCATATTGTTATGCTATATTTGTGAAATGTATTTATTTACTGTGTGGACTTCATTACATGATACTGTGACACTATAACGGGTTATTTAAGCAAATTTATAATAAAAAATCCAAAAGTTGGGGGGACATGACAGTCAGCGGTAACAGGTCTTTGTCACTATAAGTATAAAATGTTTCTTTATACCTTGTTTACACAAAAAGTAGGGGTAAACCCTATGTACAGTAAAATGTAAACCAACCCCAAAAAAAGGCAATTGATTCCTTTCCCTTTGCCAGAAGAGGAGTTTGCCTTTGTGTGTTTTTTCCCTGATGAGTCACAGACGTGTTGGAAACTGTGAAGCTCTCCCACTTCGCTGTGTTGCCAGTGCTGCAACTTGCTCGATACAAAGATTAATGGTCCTGAGATCTAAAAAAAAGAATGTCCATGGCTATTGGCACGTCAAGAGCTCAATGAAAATGATAAAGTCGCACCAGAAAACGTGCAGCGTCATCATCTAGCCAAAATAACAAAGTCATGTGTCATTGTATCCATTGGTAGAAGAATCCAGATGTAAGTGGGTGTTTGTGGGACTTTTTCCCAGTGGAAAAGGGGCTCGAGCGTGTCAGCATGTAAAAACGTGGTAATTAGCTCTACACATAAAGTACAGCTGAGGCTGATGGGAGCTGAACAGCGTGAGCATGTATTTTGTCACAAAGTTAAATGCTGTACAAATTAAAATGTTGTTGTGATGGTGGACATGAAATGTTCCCTGAAAACCAAAGTAATTTCTGTTCAACTGGGGAGAACAATAATCTCTGTGACACATTTAAACAAACCATGAATGACCTCATGGTGACACTAGATACAGAGAATGGGATCAGTGAGAACAGATGGCTTCATCCTCTGGGGACCATGAATGTCTGTATAAAATGTAACACCAATATTTGCTGGGATAGTCACTGCAGCTTGGAAGCATATTTCATTCAACTCTCCCTGGCTGCCTGTGTCTTTCAAACTTTTCACTTCCAGTTTGTAACTAAATTATATAAAAATCTGTCTCTAAACTGAGATAATCCTGATGTAATCTCTATGACATCATCATTTTCTCAGACCTCCAGAGCGACATCATGCAACTGTTCCAGCAGCTTTTCGATTATGATGTGTAAAATCACTGCAATGCTCCTTTAATATCTCGTTTAGTGGGTCTTATTATATGTGGGCCCCATTTTCCCATGATAAGATCCAAAATATAATTTGCTGAGCGGCTAACTCATCAACTATTACATTTGTCATCCACGATGGTTTAACTATGTGAATTCTTTCCATATTATATAGGCCAGGAGAATTAAATTTACCACAGATGTTATGATTTTGGAGCCGGGCAAGTGCTTCTCCGCTGCAACACTCAGAGAACAAAGTCGATGAATCTAAGCAGATTTGTAAGTGTGGAATGAGAAGCTGCTCTAGTTTGTAAGAACGTGTTCTATGTCAAAGCGATACCTTTCTTGTGGTTTCGCTGCGTTCTCATGAGCACCGACGTCGACACGGTTCTTTACAACAAAAGCACGTCTGGCCGCAACACTGAGAGGCATGACATCACGGGCTAACTATAAGCTACGCTGGAGAGCGTCCAGATAAAAGTGGCAGGATATGCAAGGTATTTAAGCCCCATCTGGTATGAGGCCTGTGTATGCAGCCTCGGAGCTTTATTGTATGTGGCATGAAAGGATTACACCACAACGCCTTATTTAGTCTCCCTTGAAGATCACTGATTTGGACCCGCTGCAGAGTCAACATTTGACCTGGAGGGCACCAGGGCAGCCAGATGGACAGCTCACACAGACCAGAAGACGCATCACTGCTGTGTAGAAAACTTTTCATGCAGAGTTTTCCCACTGAATCTCTGAGTTACTCAGCATCAAAGATTTAGCATATCATGTCATATTATAGATAAAAGGCAGGAAAAGTTAAGAAATAACATCACAACATCATGAATATGAATGTGTTGATAACAAATCTTAGATAGGAACGGAATGAAGTCTAATGGAACTTTAATTCCAAGTGCACAAAATAAAGAAGAGTGCAAATTACTCTAACTCCTTGAGAGTAGTCCTTGTTTCCTGGATGATCATTATCAGGCTCATTACATGCTCATAGTTTTTATTTGGAAAACAAAAGCGCTGGAGCGTGTTCGAAAGGTGTCATATATATTAAAGTGTCATGAATAATGTTATCGATGGCATGCCGCACACGTGGCTTTGAAATATGGTCTGGTTTTAATAAGCATCACAGTCCTCACGCTGCCATTCTTAAAGGTACTAATGACGTCCCGATGGACTTGTGAATCTGCGAGCGTGCATTAGTTCTGCTCGAACTGAGTTCAACATTCACCCTGTCTCATCATATATTGCTGATAGCTCAGGAGAACCCCACCCCCACAGTTACCCACACCACACAAATCAACTGCACCACTTCTGATTTTCTTTGCATGGCAGTGACTCCCAAAGAGTTAGTTTCAGCCAAATTCCCAGAGGAATATTTTCACCTCAGTTGGCAGTTAAAAAAGACACAGGTCGTTTTTGGATAATGTAAAGAAGGCATTTTAAACAGTTTGAAGAGGGACTATATATTCAGAAGGTGATATTTAAAGTGAAAACGGTTGAAAGTAAGGTCCAGAGTGAAAAGGACATTGATTCAGAAGGAAAAACACACTGTGAAAGAAGGCATTTTAAACAGTTTGAAGAGGGACTATATATTCAGAAGGTGATATTTAAAGTGAAAACGGTTGAAAGTAAGGTCCAGAGTGAAAAGGACGTTGATTCAGAAGGAAAAACACACTGTGAAATTTTTAAATGTCATTTTTCAATGGTTTCAGTACCACACAAAGAATTACAATAGCATCTGTATCGAGTTGGAGACAGCTGTATTCGAGTCACATATAAAACTGGAAAAAAATTAAATCACAAACAACTGGATTCTGCCAGGGATAAATAATACATGCTTTTCTTTTAAGTCACTCCATAGAGAGGCTTGTATTGAAGTATTCAAACAATACAGAAGGGGCGGCTGAGGGGTAGAGCAGTCGTCCTCCAACAAGAAGGTCGTGGCTCGATCCTCAGTCTTTCCGATCTGCATGCTGAAGTGTCCTTGGGCAAGATGCAAATCCCCTAAATTGCCCCTCGTAGATGTTGAATACACTAATTGCAGGTGGCTTTGGATAAAAACGTCCGCCAAATGACATGTAATAATGTAATGGAATACAGAAGTGCATTGTACTCAACAAAGAAAAGAAGCAGAAACACTGTTTTAGGGGATTATGAGCTACATCTCATAATTTCAAGAAAAGATCCCATAATTATGACCTCATTATAACGACATCAGGTGAAGCTGGTAGACGGTCATCGCTGTTTGAGGAGATGGACCTATGGGATGATACGTGTATGGTGTGATTATTACGAGTGGAGTCATTTGTGCTTTGAGTAAATAACCACTCTGGTCTCTTGATGCTGAAAATGCTGTAGTGGACATTGGGCTCGTTCAGGCAAAAGCACATCTAGACCTGCTGTGCTCGGACATGTGCCGCTAAACCAATAAAGGATGAATTGTTCCTACAGCAGAAGTGCAGCCAAGCTTCGGCTGCTAACTGCACTACAAAAAACATTTGCAATGGCTGTGTAACTTATATCTCTTACCAGTTCACATTTGTTGACATGTGACACCTTCTAATTATGAGACTGTTTTCTACTATAGTTCCTTCTTTCTTTGGTGAGAGCCGTTCCTCTTTAAGACTCACAGAGCAATAGTTGTGTTATTGAATGCATTTGTACGGAAGCACTTTTCTACCATTTTCCAGGAAGCACACGTTCAATTTCATGGAAGCAACTCAGAAAAAAAGCTGGGCTTGTGTTATCACTCGCAATAATCCTCAAATCTCAACAATAATCACATTTCTGAAACACTACAGCCCAGTTCTCAGAAATGTGCACAGTTATGTAACAGTGATTTGTAATATTTGGGTGGAAACATACTAAGTCACTGAAGTGGCCCTTCGGGCGTTATCTGTTTTTAGACAGCTTTGTTTTTCTTATGTTGAGATTGTATTCGATACTACTCAAGTGACCTACACCTATCAAAACAGTTCTATTGATTGATTGATTGATTTGCCCCATCTTATCCTCCTTCTTTTACATTTTGTTAGTCTCATAGGCTTTAATTCATAATTTCACTGTTTTTAAAGCACTTATCAATATTTACTGTACTTATTTACTCTATATTATGTCCCAGAGACACAAACCAGGGCAGCCTCAAGACAAACATTTTCATATTCTTCTACAAAATGCAGAAGTTATTAAAGCCCTGCTCATTTGTGTGTAACAAGTAGGTCACAAACCAGAAAGCTAAATAGGATATTTGTGCTATGTACACGAATTAACATATTTTTGCACATAATATTTTTAAACCAAAGCTGCAGTGTGTTATTTTTGGGCCCGGCCCACACACTGCTTCTTTTGAGAGATTTATCATGCACCGCGATCCTAAGTAGAACAACCATTATCT
Source organism: Pleuronectes platessa (assembly GCF_947347685.1). Lineage (NCBI taxonomy): Eukaryota > Metazoa > Chordata > Actinopteri > Pleuronectiformes > Pleuronectidae > Pleuronectes > Pleuronectes platessa. The sequence goes on along the minus strand of NC_070627.1, from coordinate 24,644,442 downwards.
AAAAAAGCCAAATAGGGAGTGGGCCTGTTTTTCTTTTCTTTTCTTTTTGGAAAGTGATGACAGGAAGATTGTCTTCGCCTGTGGACTGGAGGTGTGTTTGCTTTCACACTGCTCCAGAGAACATAAGCAGAGACGCTATCTCCATTCCCATCTGATCTGGCCAGGTAGAGCAGCAGTAGCATTGGCAGGCAAAGATTCCTTTAGACCAAATGGAGTTGAGGTATTTGCCTCTCAGGCATGTGAAGTAGGACCAGTAGCTGAATAGCCCTGCAATGATGGGATCACTAAGTCAGGTCTGAAGTAAAGTTTTTAAGTCAGTTCTTTGCAATATTGAGATTTTCCATCAGAAAATAATAATTTGGGTAATAAAAAAAACAATATGGTTTATATTTGCAGATGATTTAACATCTGTTGCTGTCTGGTAGAAAAATCCTCATTGGTTTGCAGTTGTTGTACTTTGTGTTAATGGCAGCATCCCCAGAAATGAAAAAGAGAGAATGACCAAACTACAGAAACTTAAAGGTCCCGTAAACTTGACCTGTTTTAAGACACCAACTCCGGAGTGACCCTGATAATTGGATCAGAAATGTCTTTGCCTTTCTCACATGAACAATGCAGCAGGAGATCCTCGCGTTCACAACAACAACAAAAAAGATCCCCGGAGTGTTCAGGTGAGTGGTGGTGCAGCATTCAGGACGTAACGTGTGGAGATCATGTGAGATTGTTTACAGAACACCAGCCACGACTCTTATCACCAAAAGTTCTCTTGACCTCTTTATCTGTGTCTTTTTCGTGTGTCCCTTTGCTTATTCATCCTGAGATATTTGTTTTCTTGTTGTTTCTCAAGGTTTTGAGTCCATCTTGGGTTGGAGCGTCATCAACATACCCACTTGCTCGAGGTGAATCCTCTGGAGGACCTCCTGCTGTTTTCTCACATCGACTCGTTTGGACTCCTGAGTTTATACCAGGGTTATGGCAGGAGAAACGCCCGCAGAAAGTCGGGAGCGTCTCACACGGACATGTCCATTCTCACATACATCCCCTTCAGAGAAAGTCAGGAGATTACCGGAGATCAGTGCATGTCTGAAAGCTTTATCTTGTAATGTTTAATATTCTTGACGAATACAACAATAAAAGTCAAAGCTCAGGTATAGAAACTGTCCAAACTCCAACAACCTAGCAACTGTCGAGCATTGCAACAGACAGTTTGGTGCATGGAAACACCTTTTTCTACAAACAAACAAATGAGAAATATAGAAATGTCCTATTTGAAATTGCCCAATGCTTCACTGCATCACTCATAGTAAAAGGATAAGTCAGATAATGGGTTCTGGGGGCCTTGTAAGAGCTTAATCAACTGAACACTCACAGAGCGCTGCATTCCCGAACACATGAATTTCCTCACGAGTGATCTCTCAAATCACTGAGGAAACGCCAAGGATGGAAGCTACGGAGGGAAACACGAGCAACAAAAAGAGAACACTGTTATTAATATAAATGTGTGTTTTTGAATCTGACATGACAATAGATAATCATTGAAGAATATTCACTTGATTATGTGGCCATCTGTTCAGATGAAGGCTGCGAGTCTAAAAATACTTCAGTTCAGCAACCGTCCAAATTGAGTCAAACCCGGACCAGTGTTCCCCGTAAGGGAAGGCAACAACTATGACCTCAGTCTGTTATTTTGGTAATGGCTAATTAGAAGGGGCTTGTTTCCGATTAGCTCCTAATGTTACTTACACAGACCATTGCCTTGTTTCCGTGTATATTGAGTTATCCCTCAGTGAACCCCTCTCGCTGGTGCACTGCTGGAATAACTGGTTTGGTGCTTCCAATCAGGCTGTTTATTTTTGTCCTTGATAATGTATGCAATCATGACACTGTCAGTCCATTATTCTTATATTCAATCCCAGTTTTTGTCACCTTGTGTATGTTTAACTAATCACTTAACTGGGGAAGGGCCCTGAGACCCTCCCCAGAGAAACAACTGGTATTTGGTTGAATGGTTTTAATTATTCTATGTAGAAAAGACTCGCTAAACTTTGGAGTGTAATTTCTCTGCCTTCCTCTTTGTACATCTTGGGAAAAAACTTACAACCATAGATTTTCTCTGTATTTATTGAAAGGTTTTTATACATTGTAATATATGGAGCACCATGGGTCTTGCATGACATATGTCCTGTTGACATCATCTACTTAGACATGACCTTGATTGGTTTGCAGACCAGCGTGCATCTTATGTTGCTGTGTTGTCAATCAGGCCAGTTTATTCTGTAACTGTTTTTAATAAAGTGCATTGAAACATAAGCTTTCCCATCGAATAGAGAAAGTGAATGAACTAGTTCATTTTGTCAATTCCATAGCTACTTTAATTTCACAATGGTATTACCACCACTAAAATGAATGTCCTCCTTATTCAAACATAACAATTACAAGCATTGATGTTTTATGACTACTAGCAATCCTGCGAGCTGCTTCTGCTGCTTTTTCCTATTTTATTTTATATTAGTGTGTCCCAACTTCCTGCAGTTGGTCCAAAATCATGAGCCACATTAAGCATTTAAACAAACTGCATTCATTGTTATGATTTTTAATGAGCACAGTCCCCGACAAACTGCTCTATTTCTATATAAGATTAATTGAGCAAAAGATACCAGAAGCACAAACATATCCTTATTTTCCTATTTATGTCGGCACACTATATTTGAAAAGTGTCCAAATATTAATCTTGAGCTGGCCTATTCCAAACATTATTTTATTGTACACAAGGACAAATGTGAACTGAACCAAAGCTAAAACAGCTCTTTCATGTTCATCAGGGAATAAATGGGATTTTTGTGGCACAGAGAGATAAATATTTAAAATAAAACAACTGTGTGTGTGTGTGCTTGTGTATAATTATTATTTATATTATCATTACCACATAGAAGTCACCAGTAGCAGACTTGTATAATACACGTAGAGAAATGTTGATAAAGCTAAGTAATTCTATTCAAATTAGTCTGTATGTTGGATGAAGATGAATACAAATTGCATTCCGTAATTTCACTAAACCCAGGCTCTGCGTGGGGATGGGGGGTAACACGTGTCACATTCGTTGGTGGCTGCACACGTTTGATGTGACACAAAGGGAGGCAGCGTGGCCACTGAACAGCTAGCCTAGAAACTTTGTGGCAAGCAAGTGGCAAAGAAATGGAACGTCGGTTTCGGTTGAGTTGAAATCTGGCTTCACTTTCTGCAGGGACTGATAAGGACTCTGCTCTAAAAAATTGAACCCCTTAAATCTGCTTCTAGGATTTTTGAAAAAGATCTGTTGTAACACCTGACTCATCCAAACATGTTGTTTATTAACGGCTCTCCTGTAACCGTAATTATCCATACTTTGACTATCAGGTATTTAATCAATCAACTGAGATCGGGTGGTGTGTTCTCAGGAAGCATGCTCACATCGCACTCACGCTGTGTGAGCCTGGCTCTTGGAGAGCCTGTCAACACTCCAGTCACAGCTCGCTGGTTCGTTGCTGTTCTCATTATCAAACAGCGTTCGTCATAGCGGCTTTTATCTGCATCTCCGATCCTGCTGTCACCCTGATGCAGGTGTTTGACGAGCGCATGGAACAGCTTCTCCCACACCTCAGACTGTTGGCTGAGCAGGCGGCTGTTGTTAAATCCAACGGCGAATATGAGCGTCAGCGGGTGCAGCTCATGCACGTAATCATCCTTTAAACCTGCAGTAATTAATTTTAATAAGGTGTGAAAACAGACACATCATCACCTTTTAAATTGATGATGGTGATCCTGTTAATAAACAGTTACTTATTTACACATCCAGCGGCAACTTTCCATGGTCTTGCTTTGTCTTTACATGTGATGTATATTGGATTTGGCTGCAACCACTAAAACAATGTGTTTTGTGGACTTTTGTGGAGTAGATAATGAGTGATTTTTTTTATATTTTCTTAAATTATTATTATTTTCTTATGGTAAATGGGCTTTTAAGACCACTCAGAAGAACTTCAAACCTCTTTTCAAGTGGCCAACAAGTTCTCACAGCATTTGGTGTTTGGAGACTGGTGTTTTGGTGCCTTGGTCTTAGGGTGCAAGTGGCATGACTAAAGATGAAGATGTAACAAAGAGACGAGACATGCTCAAGCAATTAGCGCCGATTAAAACCAGCATGTGCCTGTGTTCTTGTGAAGAGAGCTACAATTATTTTGATTATTATGATTATTATGATGGAGTCTTGTGTCTGGCCATCTTGTGTACCAAGTCCAATATTCACTCTCCCTTTAGATCTCTCTGAATAATGCAGAGGATTTGTTGCTGTTGTGAACGTGTCGGTGCAGAAAACTGCGTAAACTCTGTAGGCAATTCTTCGGATTTTACCTGGAGGTTATATGGCTTAAGTGAATAAAGACATCTGTTGATGAATCCAAGTCAGTTACGAGCATAGAAAACGAGTCATTTTAACAAAAAAGCAAAATGCAGCTAAAAGTAGTAGTATTTGTCCATGGGGAGAATTCAAGAAAACAATGCTCCTGAAACCACGTCAGTAGTTTGGCCGATACTGGGCATGGTAAGACATCAAGATATCTACTATAGACTGGCACCTAACAAGGCCAAGTAAAGCAAGAGTGGAGGCTGACATTTCCTATGTGAGCTGAGAAGCAGTTGACCAATAACAACAGTCTGGGCCAACTGGCAGATCAGAGCAGACTGGAGGGAGGGGGGCCTTAAGAAGAGAGGAGCTCAAATTAGGTTTTTCAGACAGAGGCTTAAAAGAGGTGCTGCAGTAATGGAAAGTAGGGTAATATCACAAAATGAAATTATGAATCTGAATATGAGCTTCAGATGTTGCTTTCAAGTCCTTGATATATAAACAGACAGCTGATTTGTTCAAGATGTCCTGACAGTGTATGGAGTGTCCGAAGTGTCCTGACGGTGGGGCTGAAGTGACAATCAGCACCAAAGGTCTCTAAAATATTGGAGGCAAAGTTGTCAAGATACGTTATGAATCTTAATGTTAAATCTGCCAGATAAGTGTTGGGCCGTCATTAAATGTGCTTTATATAAATGTGGAGCTCATATACATGCACATGGTTTATCTTTGAACTACGATTTTTCTTCTCTGCAATAAGCTGCAGAGATAAGATGTGCCAAATCTACTTTGCCTGTTATTTATGGACCCAGTGAGAACAGAGCCGCTAGAAAATCAGCAGCTCTTCACAGGCTTCAGAAAGGAACTTTTGATTGGAGTTTCTGGAGCGCCCTTCTTCTTTCCCTCCCCCCCGCAGAGGGACTCATCTGTTCCTAATATTACACACTTGTGCTTCGGAAACCTCTGTGACTAATGCATTATGCTAGTCCTTCTGAAAAAATGCTGAGGGCTTCATACGAGCTCTAGAGCGCATCACACTCAGCCGAGAGTTTCAGGTAGAAAACACATGAATGCACATAATCAATAATGTGTGATGCTGTTTATTGCAGTTGGCCATTAGGGTCAATCATGTTTGTCTCAACACGGTTCAATCGGCCCCTGTGTTTTTTTTCTATTCAGAATCAAATTGATTTAGCTGCACTGTAAGTCTCCATATGTGCTTAATAGATTATTCACACAGATAAACAGTGACCCACTTTATTTATGCTTGTTGGCATAAATATAGCGGGGTCCAATAGGCCAAGGCTGTGGAATCCAAACACTACTGTTAAACTTCAAACTCCCAGTAGCCTCTGGTCATGAAGCTACTTGGTCAAATGTAGTAGGTTTTATTTAATAGTTATTTTACTATTATCTAATGCAGACTTATGAAAGTGCATGTGAATTTTTTTTCGGCTCTAAGTGGTTTGCTTTTCTCCCTTTCCTGAGAAAAGCCTTTTCACACAGAGGCATCACTTCGCTAACGCTAATGACAAATATTGAACGGCCATCAATTAGCCCCGGGCGAACATGCGAAAGCAGCCATAACTACTGACTAAACAGCACCCACATGATAATTAAGAACTTACATGTCCATTCCTGCATAAAACAGGAAAGAATGGTGTGAAGGACAAGTTCTCTCACAAGCATTACGATAATAACAGCAGCAGCAGCTCCGCGCCAATAAAACTTGTAACAATGATTATTATTATTTTGCTTTGGTCCAGAAGGGTTCTTTAGCCAGAGGGCAAAGGCACAGTGTCTGTGTGCTTCCGTCTGCACGTCTATGCCATGAAGGTTTAATGAGCTACTGTATGTGACTTCAGATGTAGGTCAGATTTTCTTCAAAGACTTTGACTTAGTTCTTAGAAAATGGGGATTTTTTCTACTTGTGCAGTTTTGCTTTTGAGTGAATCTGGGTTCCCCTAACCCACATCCTGTTTTGAGCCTCACCGAGTTCAGAGCAGTCTACCAGGGGAAGTGAAGCTGTATTGGCTTCTCTTCAAGCTTGTGATAATGATCTATTCATCAACTGCAAATATTTTGCACTTCACTATCTCTGCCGTGGATCTCTAAAGTTTTCTGCTTTTGATTATCTATTGTGTTTAGTCAGACGTTGATCTTGTGGCAGAGAGTGTTAACCATTGAATGGGAGCGTCACACCGGTGCACTTCAACAACGTCTCTGCTGACACCTGCATTGTGCAATCATTACCACTCGCTCAGTCACATGTTTATGCCTGTGAGGATGTTGTGATGGTTGAGCTGCTGTTCTCTGTCAAAACACACCACAAGGCCGGAGTGGTTGTTTGGATCACACCATCTGTCAGTCGTGAAGACAAATGCACAGCGTTGGCTCTCAGTCACAAGCCCGACCTGCAGTAAGGTCACCCTGAGACCTTTACCAACAGCCTTTAAAGTTACTTATTCACTCAGGACGCCGGAGCCACAAAACTCCAGTTCCCCCCTCTGTGAACGGCACAATAAGTCACTGATGTTTGTAAGAAAAACAAACTATACTATTGGCGTATAAATCATTTGGGGGCTCAACTTAGTTTTGACAATATTACTGACTCCCGAGGGAGTCACAGGCGCATGGGAAACCACAGTGAGATGGATAGTGTATTTCTTTTGTAAGTACATCATGTTTGAGCGGAACATGAAAAGGCATCCAGAAGAGCAATAACTCATCTTCGCAGTTTCCCACAAGGCCCTCATGTCTTTGACATATCTAAAGAAGAGTGGTGATGATTACTAAATGGCCCGACTCCAAAGCCATATAGCCAACAAACCACCCTCATCATACACGCTGTAACAGAGATCTCTCTGTTGCTTTACAACAAAGGCTTCTTCAAGTAAAATGGCTCCACAATAAAACCCAGAGCCACTATATATATATATATATATATCGCTGGGAGCATGGATTACTTTGAATACTTGTTTCCTCACATTTACAGTGCAGCCATTATGGACGGATCCTTTTTTTTATTGTGACCATTTTAACTTGAATTTGGGAAACTAGTCTGATTCGCTTTCTTGCCAAGCATTAGATTAGAAGATCAATACTTTTTTTAATATATATTATATATTGACACTTGTGCTTGTTTTCTAAATATAAAGAAAAAGCCAGAAGTCTATTAGCTTAGCTTAGCATAAAGACAGAAAGCAGATGATAACAGATACTATGGCTCTGTCCGAAGGTAAAAGGGGGTCGAATTACTGACCAGCACCTATAAAACTTTCTATTTAACATGTTTTATTGCTTGTGTCAGACAGGAAGTCAATACAACCTAGAAATAATCTGGTAAATAAATCCCCACAAAATACAATTTTGTTGTTACCACTACCAAGGAGGTTATGTTTCCAGTACTGTTGGGTTTGTTAGTTGGCAAGATTACACAAAAAACAATTTTATTTTAGTAAAGAAAGACTGATAACATATAGATAAACGACACTGAGAGGTATAAGGCAGTTTTTTCCTCAGAAAAATTCAACTGACTTCCCCTTGATTCCGGTTTTCGTGCAAGACAACATAAAACCACATTTTCCAAAATGTTCAAATTATTGCTTCAAATGAGAATCAGCTATTTAGCCGTAAAACTACAAAACTGGAAGCTTGACTTATTGCATGGAAATTATCTTCATAGGCTATTGTGACCTGCAGGGTCTGGTCAGAGCATTTCAACCCTGTCTGTCCTGATCCCTCAATCACAGTTTGGGTTGGGGGGGGGGGGGGGGGGGTTAACTCCTATCTCCCCCGGGACGTTGTCTGTCTTTTAGACTGGACCCAACATGGACTCATCTAAATCCCCCTCTGTTGCCACTTGACCCAGCTTCATGGAAAACATTCCTATAGAAACCAGTCTTACAGATACCGTATCACTTGCCTCAATGTACTGTACCGCAGAAATTCCCAAACTTCCCTCTGCCATATACCTTCCTGCTCACTCTGACTCTGACGCAGTCTATGAAAACAACCGCTTATTTTCTCTGTCTCCATTTTGAGAGCAAACATGTCTCCAGCCCAGGCACACCAAACAACTCACTCTCACAGTAAACAGCCATGCACAGACAGGCAAGTTGTTTGTCCCTGCACAGAAATAATAAATCACAGGCAGCAGGTTGGCCCTGAGGCTGAGAGGAAAAGTGTAAACCTGGGAGGTTGCTGGTTTGATCCTACAGCGCTGACCACAATATTCTGGCATAAACCTTAGACCAAAAGTACAAGATTTTACATTTACATATATCCTAGCAAAGATTAATTTATCATCTGAAGAAACAGGTGTTAAAGTAAAACACCAGTCCCCCCTTCCATTTTTTATCAGTCCATTTTTCTACATCTGCTTAATCATTTCCTGACACACCATGTATCAACTCTATTAGAAGTAATTTAAAAAGAAATCAAGCCATGACCCCGGGAGCACCAGCAGGGAAAAACATTTAATCACAAAAATCTCAGTGTTAACCAGGCTGTAAACAGAACAAGGACCTTTGACGTGACTGCACAGGGAGGTTTCTTTCCCATCCCTTCTAAGACATCCCATAACATCAGTATAGGATTACCCGCCAGCTCAGACTCTCTTTGTCACACTTTGTCCATGAAGTCTTTGATAAGCCCTTGTTTTTAGTTCTGGATAATGCACATATGGAAAGGTTTTATTGAGCATGGCATTGCATAAAAAGGGATTTCCGAAAAGAGGAGGCGACTGGTAGGAACGGGTATCTAATCGAGACAGGGTCAGACCCGACAAGCGCCGTTTCTGCAGAGAGAAGCAGAAGCTGTTCTTTCCCCACTGGAGTTTCATCTACAATTCAAATACGTTCCAGACGATAGGACTTCCTGCTGGGATTGAAAATGCAGCCAAATCTCGGGGTGGATAAAAAAAAATGTAATACCACGCTTCCTTCACATGCAAAGGGCAGTGAAAGGTGCGCTCAACACAAATCTAACGGCGACTCCTCAATTATAAATTTTCAAGCCACACATTGTGATGCAGGTCGATTGGCCCCCAGACTTTCACCTGATCTCCTCCTCAGTCAAAGTGTGTTGCAACATGAACGTCTTCACTTGCGGTTGTACAGCTAGTGTCCTTCCAAAGTTGCTTGTTTTCACAAGTGTTGTGCATGCCTGAACGCTCACCCGCACAGTTGTAACTTTCTGACTGTCATGTCATTCTATCTAATATTAAGGCCTGTGCGCTCCATTCTGGCAGTTCATCATGTAGACATATTTATGTGTGGCATGTTTAGTTATAGCTTGGCATTGCGAAACTACGATAGTAGCACTATAGGCTACAGTGTAAAGAGTGTAACTGAAGACAGTGGGTGGAATTTATAACACCTCAAGTTCATCTTTATAGTTTTAGTCAGCCGATATTTTCAGCCAGTAAATTGCAGCCAAGAAGTGTTCAATGGCTCCAAATAAATAACCAAAAACTACTTTAAAAATGTTATATTTCAGAATCTAAATATGTGGCACACCAAATATATATTTGTTTAGAAAAACTTTGAAAATCGTGTATATGTGTGTGTGTTTCTGTAAGACTGCCACACAGAACAAGGGACACATACTTGTGTGCCCTCTCACACAGGATATCCGTATGAAATATGAACACGACTCCGATGAAACTGAGTTCACTCTTTGTTTGACACAAATCAACAAACCTCAGTTATGTTAAATACTTCTCTTGCAACATTTTAGCTCCAGTGAGCTTCCTTTAATATCATTTTTGTTTGTTTTGTAAATGTTTTGTTTTGTTTATGAACGCCTTTTATGTTGTTTGAACCCCAATGTTTTATTTGTTTGTGTCAATAAAGTAACAGATTTGCTCTCTGCGCACTTCATATTGTAGATACGGTATTCAAGTTTTCGCCCCGATGAGTGATGCCTTCACTGACTGCAAGAACTGATGCGTTTACTTGTTAAAGTCACTCAAACTGTCTATGAATTTGATGGTTTTCTTACACAAAGACCACAAGTACAGTGGGACCAACTGATCTTAACTTATTGAAGAATAGATTACTGCTGTAACTTTCTGTAACTTTCGGCTTAAATTCTTAAAGTTTAACTTTTAACAAGCCCACTGTTTTTTCATTTTTTGCTTACACAAAAAAGCTGTTTCTACTAGAAAAAGTGAACTAAAGTTACTCCTCTCAGAGTTACAAACTTTTTTTCCAACTTTTAAAGTGTGACTTTCCGAGGCGGACCTGAAGGCATCAAAAGTGTGTGTCAATTAGCGGAGCCGAGTGTAGCGCTCAGTGTGTGTGTGCGTGTGTGTGAGGGGAGAGAGAGAGCCCAGTGTGTTTGTGAGAGCTTCACCAATGACCAGCTGAAAACAACCACTGCTCCGACTCTGATCCGCGGGGGTGGGAGCGCACAAGTTCGGATTTGGACTTTTTTCGTGTGAAAACCATGGGATTCGAGCTGGACCGCTTCAAGGGCACCGTGGACCCGGACTTCAAATGCAACTTGTGCAACAAAGTGCTGGAGGACCCGCTGACGACTCCGTGCGGCCACGTCTTCTGCTCCGGCTGCGTGCTGCCCTGGGTGGTGCAGCAGAGCAGCTGCCCCGTCAAATGTCAGCGGATCTCCGCCAAGGAGCTGAACCACGTCCTGCCGCTGAAGAACCTCATCCTGAAGCTGGAGATCAGATGTGACAACCACGCGCAGGGCTGCGATGCGGTGGTGAGGCTGCAGCATCTGGCCGAGCACACCGAGATGTGCGAGTACAGCCCGGCCAAGTGCCGGAACCGGGGCTGCGGCGAGGTGCTCACCCTGCGGGACGTGGACGCTCACGCGCGGGAGACGTGCGACTACAGGCCGGCGGGGATCTGCGAGGGCGGCTGCGGGCTGATGCTCACCCACAGGGAGCAGACGTCGGGCGGCCACTGCTGCCTGGGAGCCCTGAAGGCGCACAACAGCGCGCTGCACTGCAAGATCCTCAGCCTGGACCGGGAGTTCAAGAAGCAGACCATCAAAGCCAACAAGAGGGAGAAGACGCTGCTGGCGCAACTTTCCTCCGTGCACAGCGAGCTGCAGATGACTGCGCTGAAGTATCAGAAGAAATTCACCGAGTACAGCGAGAGGATCGACTCCCTCACCGAGACCGTGGCTTTCTCGTGCAAGGTAACTTTCCTCTCTCAGGGAACTTTCCCCCCTCTGGAATCCGCTGTTCATTCTCCCTCTCTTTGAGAAGAAACCTGCAGATTTACCACAAAATGCATGAAACAACAAGGAAAACAGCAAAACACACACTTGCACCTCAAAAAGTTTATTAGAACATCAACAAACGAACCTCAACTGAAGTGTTTTCCCCTTTAAACATATACCTGAAACACGGTTGAGTCAAGCTGCTCTATAAATGTTGGTGATCCAACTTTACAGGCTTTAAAATGTCAAATGCATTCTGGGACTCAGTATCTCACTTTCATTGTGCCTCCATGTTGTTTTGGCTCAGTGTGGACCGACTTCTTCTTTAGATTTGACCTCATCACAGATGCAAATGGAAGACAAACTGATTTTTTTTGATTTTTTCCCGACCTGTTCCCCCCTGTGAAACCAACTTTTTCAGGAGTTAGTTTCCCCCTGCGAGTGTCAGGGATGTCAGCTGTGCCTCTGGCCAGCTGGCAGTCTTTGGGTGGGGGTGCAGGGCCAAATATTTACTGCATTTCTGTACACAACAAGGGCCAGTCTCCAGCTCTACTGTATGTCCCGCTGTAGCTGCATGCTTGGTTGAGCCTTTCTGTCATCGGCCATTTGAAGTTGTGTGAGTGTGGTGGAAGATATAGATTTCCAATAGGGGCCCCAGCAGCGAGTAGAAGAACTTCTGAGGGCCCGAATGTCCTATTGACAGACACTGTTTTTGGAGATAGTGAACACAGTGATCGTGAGAAAGATTTGATGAGTGCTCCCGTCCGTTTTACACTGTTTAAAGGTGAAGCATTTCTCATAAATCTTGCGTTAATAAAAGTACGTACATCCCTGGGGCCTTTGGTTCAACAATACATTCATACTACTAACCCCCTCCCTGCCTTTTTTAAACTTTAACAATCTCTGTACTCTGGGCATGAGGGTGCCGGTGTAAACAGGAAGCATTTGGTTGTTATTTGCAGAACTGTGCTGATTGCTCGAATAAAATCTCATCTTCTACCCACGTAAGCAGTTGCATCATTGTAAAATGCAGAATTGAACTACACAACATCTGTTAGCAAAGATAACAGTCGGCAACGCTTGCAACTGATTATCCATGTTGTGTTCGACACTGGTGCTGCCAGGTGTTTTCTTCTGTAAGGAGGTCATGTGATAGGTAACTGACGAATCAGCCAAGGGCTTCGATAGTGGCCAGAAAAGACCCAATCAGCAAGCGGTCGTGAGTGTCTACATCCTCGTTTCCAAATGTCTCGGTGTCTGCTCGTCCAGATCAAATTAAAGTTTTCAAACTAAAGCGGGGCCAGCAGCGTTTCTACACGTCTGTTTTAATACTCTGGAGTATAGTGTGGACGTCAGGGGTATCTGTAGCAGAGTTGATACAAAACAGTGTGGGTGAAGCCTTGGGATGGTTTTATGGCTCTTGGTAATCCTCAGCATCATAAAGGATGCACTAAGGCCTATAATGAATTGAATTATGAATGAATATGGTGTGTGGCTGTGCTGCTGCGGTGGGGAGGGGTCACATTGTCCAATAAGGCTTAGTTAATAGAAAAGCCTGTCCAAGAAGAGGAGGAACAAGTTGCACAGATTGAGCAGACACCGCTGACAGTTGAAGGATGAAAGTGAAGTGAGGATGAAAGTTCCCTGTCATCCACGTAATCAGTGAGTGAGATCTTTATCTCCGGTGTTGTGCTCATTTCGATTCCCCCCTCTTAATTCCCTGTTTTTGTCAGTGAGGTTTCTCACACAAGTGGCTTCTCACAAAGACTTCACTCTTCTCTCAATTATCTCTGTCTTTTTTTCCTGGCTCTGTGATTTCATTTATTCATTACGGGCTCATGTTCTCGGCAACACGAGTTTCGGTAGAATGGTGAATTGCGCAACAAAAGCACCGATGCAGGGAAATGGTGGAATCGCTCACGCTGGTGTGGAGAAGCTTGCTGGGCCCGAAGCACAGCTAGTCATCATGGTTGGTTTGACAGCGGCATAAGTCCTTCCACTGAGATACATGCTTCCAGTGCTGAGTTACCACCACCCAGTGTAAACAGGCAGACAACTGAAACGCACTGTAAGTGGAAGATGTGGTAATTCTTCCGGAAATCCTCCACGGAGGAGAAGGAGAGGCATTTTTGTGAATGATGTGGTTTGTCTGAAAAGTTTTCTTTCATTGGGTTCAGCCGAGCAGCGAACAGGATTGTTCGGTGTGAAAATCAGTGTGAAATAGCACCACAAGTGAGATTAGTTCTGGGAAGCAGGCGAGTTGCAGACTATGGCGGGAACTCTCTGAGACCCTATAGCTGGATATATGCTTCTGTTTCAATAGGCTGTGGTGGAACCATATAGGCTCTGAGGTTTCGTGGTACCTGATCTGTGCCTTCCCAAAAAACAACTAATGTTTGGGGTGTAGACATGTCATGTGCTTACAGCAACAAGTGTGACCTGCTGCTTGTGTTTTCCTGTGCATCATTCAGTCTTTCTGACCTGTGTGGCCTGTTGAGTGCAAAGACGACAATAAGGAGGTTAAAACCTTGATCACAGATGTGTAAAGCAAACATTCACAAAGATTGGGACCGGACTTTCTCCGGAGTTTGCCTTCCACACATGAACAACCTAGCAGGAGATTCTCCACTCAGACAATTCACAAGAGCACGGACATCTGAATAGTGTTTGGGTGACGGGTGACGCAGGGGGCAGGATACAACAGCTGCGTGGTTCATGTGTTTCTGTTTACAGCTCCTCCACTCCTGCGTCGGCCCTTATCACCTAAAGTCTCTGTCTTTCCAAGTTGACATCTTCCAAGGCTGTCTTCACAGTGTCTGGCTCTGTCTCTCTCTTTCATCCTGAGATATTTGTATCCTCTTTGGTATTTTCAGTGTAACACATTTTTTCCCAGTTTAACACGCCCACTCACTCGCAGTGAATCCTCCACATAATCTCCTGTGTATTCTCACGTGGGCTCATTCAGACATCGTGCAGTTTTTACCGAGAGGCTGGGCCAGGAGAAACTCAGCAGACTTGGACATTTAGGTTCCTACATACAGATTTCCCCGGTTAATCTCCTAAAATCACCGCCTGAAAGCGGCTTTAGAATGACTGTATGTAAACACAGAGATTACACAACAGGATTCTACACATTAAGTAACCTGTAGGAAACTGCACAACCTCAAATCTGTGTATCTTGCTGTGGGGAATATAAGATATAATACGGCCTCATCCTATACAACACATAGAGTACATCTAGTGCTGTGCAGGTGATATAACTGTGTGAAATCTGACCCTCGCCTATAAATCACAATCTGCCGTTGACGCCTGGAGTCGACTATAAATCCATGTTAACTTCTTTTTTGTGATTTGAATGATCAGTCGATCGTTGATCAGTCAGATTAGATGAGATTTATGGCCTATTAAACATTACTCAGGAGGGAAGCTCAGGTTTTGACATTTATGATGGCTTCCTTCAAAGTCCCAGTGAGCCAGCATTCACAACAGCACACAGCTGGAACAGTTAAATGAAGTGCATCCATCTCCAGCTGTGTTACACAATACTAAATGTCTGCGGTGGAAAGGCTCTATAATCCAGATTTTCTGTGACACATTTGTTCCTCGAATCACTGTCAAATTGTGAACACAGACCCATCATGTCATGCGACGTCTGACGGGTAACCCACTTTACTTTGTTTTTGAGTTCCTGTCACTCTTCGTCTTAACGCGTCCTCAGCCAGATGGAGGATTTTAACGTTTTCTTAAGACATTAACATCAGACGCCGACTGCGAGGGAGATCAGGGTTGGCCTGGCTATGTGGAAATACTGACTGAGGTTTCCAAGAATAGACCTTTTTTTAAAAACATGTTAAACTTCTTCGGTGAGAGAGGAAAGGGCGATAAACCAAAGCGAAAACAAAAAGGAGCTCAGATCCGACCGTGGTTCACTTCAGGGCTGCTAGAACTGCTGTCCCACTTTCCATTCAGCCACAGATCTCTGTTTTGAACCGAGCCTCCTCTGTAGCTGCTTCGGACGACAGTGTTTGCGCTCTGTGATGGGATAAAGGGCATCGATCAAAATCACAAGGCATCAGACAGATTGAAGCTGCATTGAATTTGATCTGGGTAATCAGCGGCCCAATCTGATTAGGCTAATTGTGGATTAATTTTAAAGCATGAATCTACAAGATAAGTTAATAGACTAATGTGCTCCATTAGTTATCTCTCACGCATGGGTGTCAATTGAATGTGATATTAATAAATGGCTTGTAGAAGTACAACCCTTCCAGAAATTGATGATGATGCGGTTTCCGTTGAATACATGCATCATCTTCACTCAGTAATTATCTCCTGATTGATTTGAAATCCATCATACCTTCCCCGCCCTGAAATCCCTCAGATGACCAGGTCACAGAGTTTCTCTTCTTGGCTCTCAGGCCAACAGTTCATGAATCAATATTTCCTTTTACGTTCTACGTCTAAATAGCTACTCTATAATTAGATGCTCTATGTTGAGAGGAGGAAGACAGAGGGGAAGGCAGTGTGACGGAGGACAGACTCGGAAAGTGTGACTGGTGCTGAGGTGAAGGCTCGCTGCGCCTGTGCCAAGTCACCAGAGAGCAGCAGCCCGAAGTTTCACTGCAACTTTGCTTTCTTTCTGTGCTCTTTTTTTCCTTCAGCCCCTTCATCTTTTTCGTCTTCTTCCTCCTTTTCTTCTTCTTCCCCCTCTCCTTCGTCTTCATCATCTTCCCCCTGTCCTTTCTTCTGATTCTTCTTCTCCTTCCTCTTCCTCTTATCTTGCACTTCTCCTTCGTATTCTCTTTCTTCTCCTTCTTGCTCTTCTTCTTCATCTTCTCCTTCCTTCCGTTCCTATTCTTTCTCCTTCTGTCGTCCCTTTTTTCCTTCTTGCTCCTCTTCATCCTCTCTTTTTTCCTCTCCTTCCTTTCTGTCTCTCGCTCATCTTCTCCTTCTTCCTCCTATTCTTTCCGTCTTTGTTCTTGTACTTCTATTCTTTTTCTTCCTCCTTTTCTTCTTCTTCTTCTTCTTCATCCTCTTCCTCCTCTCTATTCTCCTCCTCCCAGTAAAGTTTTGTTTACTTGACACATGTTTCCCCCATGTCCACATGATCTTGATTTGGTCGCAAGGACATTTTATTTTTTATCACCTAGGCATACCTAAAGTTTTAGGAAATGCTCAACCTCCTGAAGGGATTCACTTGTTGTCTTGGAGATCAGAGCTTAGCTCGAGTGTTTGCAGATGTGGAAAAAAATAATCTGCTTAATTACTGAGTTTATTTTAATGGCTCTCGTAGACGACATGTGAAAACACCTTTAAAATTCTTCCGGCTTGTTGTGAGGCTTGTGGCAGTTACAGCTTAATTATCCTGTTGTTTTATTTGTGTTAAATTCTGAGTCATATCCAGCTCATTATTCACCTAACGGCCAACTGTCCTCCTGTTGACAATAACGGCTGTAGGGACCACAATATGGAAGCATGTGTCACTAATGTGTCTGTGACACTGAGCAGGAGTGGACATTCCAGCATGACCCGACAAGCACATGACGGTCGTTTTAGCCTATATGGCAGTGAGGCCACTGTACATGCCAATAATATCTGCTTTATATTTAGTCCCACTATGCAGCGGCATACTGAAGTGGCAGCTGAAATTATGCTACCTCATAACTCCCCTCTAAGTCCTGCTAAAAAAAACAGATTAAGAGCTGACTAGGCGAGTTTCCCAGCGTTCTTCATGTCATGTTGCGACTGGGTAAGAGGTCCGCTGGTGTATTATTTACATAGGACAACGGTTTGCGGGAGGGAAGGGCCGGCGGCTCCTCTTTGAAACGCTCACTTTTGCTCTTTGGGCTAAGCCTGGAGTACGGTGAAACTTAGACCTGAGCGACTGGAGGGAAAATACCCGATCCAGTTCGAGACCATTCGCCAGCAACAGTTGTCGCTGTAGCTGGTGACATCTACAGCTGCATTTCAATCTTCCATTTCCTGCAGCGTGTAAGGCATTGTTAACTCTGTGAGTTGTTATCGTTTAGCTCTCGAGGTTGCACTCTTCAAAATTGCAGTTTTGCTATAAAATTGATTATCTGCTCAGCCCAAGTGAAGATGGGAATAAAGAGGTGTCATTAAGCCAATCTCTTCAGTTACTCCCCTTAATGTGCGGGGGAATGGTGTCATTAACTTTGTCCTGCCCCTGCACCTTGCTCCATCTGTAATGTTATGTGTTTCAGCCCCTCAATTATCGGCTAATAAGAAAATATTCTTCCGTGTCCTGTTTTTTCCTCTCCACGTAGCCGGCTCCATCAATCTGTCGCTCACCTGGAGCTGATGATAGATTATTAGGAATAACCTCCTGCCATCTCTTTGTTCACGTGTCTCTCCTCTGTCTGTCCGTAGGAAGGCGAGACAAAAAGCTTGACGGTTGTCCTTCTCCGTGAGGGCGGATCTCTGGGTTTTAACATCGTAGGAGGAAGGCCATGCGCGGTAGGTTTTAAAAGCCGAGCGATCTTTGGGGGGTTTTTTCATCTCCCTCGGTGATCAGCCAAGTGTCATATGGCAACCCAGGAATGAATAGCATATACTTTAAGAGCACCACAAGCTCTCTGTGTACTGACTGACACAGCTTAGTCATGCATGTGTTTTGTAGTCTGTGGACAGATGGACCGCATCTATCAAGTTTTTATTGTGTTTATATATTGGTCTGGTTTAGCGGATTTGGCATCGCAGATTAAAAAAAAGTATAATTAGTTTTATGAGAGTTAAATGTGGGATTATGGCTTCGACCGCAGTTGTTTTGTCTCTAATTGAGGGGATTTCGGTGGTGAGGTAAACACAGAGGAGTGGAAAGGGGTCTCTCCTTCCGCCCCTGAACCTTTCACAGCCACAATGTTTCCTGCCTCGGGGCTCTGAAGTGAAAGTCATTAATGATCCCGCTTGTCCGCTGAGTGACGGGTTGAAAATATCTCCGCGCCGGGTTCAACGCTGTCTTCCATACATGGATCTCCTTTCTGCCGATCATATTGAAATGGTGTTCCCCTGTATCCCTTTCACCGGGACTGCCCTCTCAAACTGTTACGGGGCACTTTTTCCACCGCCACAGTGACGCACATTTCTGTAGTGATGTTTAACACAGTGAAACTTTCTATTGCAGGAAACTATAAACGTTTTTTTTTTGTCTGTGTGTGTTTACCCGACTCCATGGTCTGGTAGATTTGCAGCCTCGCTCACTGTTGTGACAGAACCCATGTATCAAACTCAACCAGAAGAGAGCGGAGATGATACTTGGCGTTTTCTTTCCCTGCTAGCCTCAAATCAACAGTCTGTGTAAGAAGCTATTCATTAAAATGGAAATAGCTAATATCCCTGTAGCCTGAGACAAGAGCGTTTCATGTGGCTGTTGTTTTGGCATGGCTTGGTAGGAGCAATCAGCTGCCAGGTTTTGTGGTCTCTAGAAGGGCTAGTTTGTCCACAGCTCTCAAGATAGGAGTAATTGTATGGCAGAGGAGTGAGCCTGATGAAGCATTGCTGCAAATTCACTGTACTCGACGCCACTGAAAGAGGAAGCAGAGCAGAAATGACTAATTAGAGTTTGCACTGTGACTGTGGGGTTTCCTCAAGCGTCCCTTTTTAAATTGCTGTTGTTCACCGTTGTTCTGCTCGCTACCACTCAATAGGGTGATTAAAATGTTTTTTTTTTTGTTGTTAAATCAACAACAGGGCTGGGCAATTGAACAATTTCAATAATTATAGTAATTAAATTTCCTTGATCATCAGTAGCGTTATTAAAAAAGTTTATTATATATTGATATAATGCTCAGGAGGCTTAACTAATAATTGATCTACCTCAGATTCATAAAACGTTTTGCTCTGTTTAAAACCACAACCTTTCCGTCTGGAGCAAAAATCTCTCTTTAAATTTAAAAGAAATAATGTAACATTTATCGTTAAATATTTCCATTTCAATTTCGACACACTCAGTAAAAGGTATTTGGTTGGTGAGTTCAACCTACGTTAATGTGTATATGAAATCCCTGAGCTTTTTTAAGTAATTTTACACAGTTTTATTTATTCAATGTTTGTTCTAGTGTCGCAATGGGTGGGTGATCTGATGATTTCATATTGTTAACCATCTTAAAGCAAAGTGTAGATAACAACATTTCATGTCCTAGTTATTCCCAGTTTACCCACATAGTGTTGATCTATGTAACATTTACAAACCAACAAAAACCTAAACTCCTGGATAGTTACGCTGACTGGCCAGAATTGATGTCTTTCATGTATGATATATACTGTATGTTTATCCAACGTGAAATAACAGCATGGCTGATGAGCTGGTGCCAAAAAGGACTCAATGAGTGCAGTGTGGCTTAGTCAGATATTTCTTCTATTTGTTGACTTTGTCGGGCTGTGATTGGCATTTCTAAGGTAATGCGAGTGTTTCACTCAGCTAGTTTCAACCCCGCCCATCTGCACATCACAAGCTCCTGAAACGTAAACACTCATCTCTGACTGAGGCGTTGGAGCAGTTCAAAAAATGGATAAAAGCAGCTACTCTATTTAATTTGTGAAACATCTTTTTTTATTCAGTGGTTCACTGTTATTGTTGACTGCTGATTTCAGCTTTATTTAGTATTCAAAAGAAAGTTTAACTCTGGTTTTAATGACCAGTTTGTTAATGGAATATTTTTTTTTAAACAGATGAGTCCACAGGATGAGTGGAGTCAGGATATTCTCTCCAGTACATGTACAAAAAGTGGGAAGGAAGGTCACAATACAGATTGATCATGTGTAAAAAAGATAGTGATATATTCGCCCATCCTTTGTTCACACTGCTTCTCTCCTTAACAATTAAAGCTCTTTGCTTTTATAATGTTGGAGATAATAACTGCTGTTTATTTCACAGGATGATAATGACGGCACCTCAAATGAAGGGATCTATGTATCCAAGATCGTCGAGGATGGTCCAGCGGACAAGGAAGGAGGCCTTCAAATCCACGACAGAATAATCGAGGTATGTGTAGCCCACCCTGTCGTGTTTCCTGGAGCAGGAAAACAATGTGGAAGTCAATGTAGTGTAGACGTGGAACTTGGATTATGTGACAGCTGCTGTCTGCCCCATAAAGATGACGAGAGCGAGGAAGCACGAGACCATCACTCCATATTTCTGTTCCAGTGACCTCTGGAAATGAAACTCGGGCTGAAAGCAGCAAATGTGACGCATCGCATGAGCATTTTACATTTTGGGCTTTTATTTCAGCTCGAAATGGTAAATCCTGCAGACAGCTCAAGTTTCGACACGTACTTCTACCAATCAACACTCAGGCAAAGCCTTTGTTAAGTGGGGCATCACTGCAGATATGCCGAGATAAACCTGAGGCGAGGATGTCTGTCTTTGGTTTTGCTGAGTGAGACGGAGCCCTGCGTTCGCTTCCTCGCTGACAAATCCCTTGTGACAGTGCTGCCGTGTAGCGTCCTCAAACCCTTTAAACAGAATCTCGTGTGGAAGAGCCGGCTCACCCCGAGGTCAACTTGAGGGATGCATCGAAAAACTCAACATCACAAAGGTTGCTTTTATAGAACAGTTGTCAGCCAGGATCTCACACAATGGCTGCATTGAACAATGAGATGTATGTGGACTATGAGTCTGTATTACCAAGTGCAGCAGGAGGACAAATATGGTTTGTCATAAGCTTTATTGTCAAACCTAAGTGAAATTGCCCCCAGGCCTTTTTGACCATCACATCGCTCGCAGAGATGTTTTTGAAAAGTGTTTACAAGAAAAGAGGATGCCAACATCTGGGCTCTGTTGATTGTTCTATCCTCTCATTCATGCAGTCAAATGCAAACGACTTACCTCACCCTGGGGTCTTCAATAATGTTACAATCATTGCAACACCAAACCGAGGATGTGACATGGCCTGCTTTAAATTTCTTCAAGTAACCCAATAAAGGGTCTCAAAGCTCACTGTAACCTGAGATCTGTCATGAGATCCCTTAACAGGTTGAGCCAGCAGTTCACCTGGATCCGGGTGTCTCGAGGTCAGACAGTGACTGCATTTGGGCCACTAGCAGGATGACGAACATGAATCAGTGGTAGTGTGTGTTTGCGTCCAACTGTAGTGTCTGTTTTTACGAGCTTGCGTGCATCTGCGAGCGCAACAAGGAAGGGTAAAGTCATGTTTACAGGCCAGATGTTGCCGTATTTTGTTACTTGAGACCGTATCTTGTGGTGGATTTAGTTTTCCACTCACAGCCATTCGGGTAATTCGCTTTAGGATAATGCTGCACTTGTGTTTGTCTTGTTTCTGAGCCATTGTGAATGAAGTCACGAAATCTCTCCGACAAGGGGAACACATGAGGACGTGGAAAGCCTGAGGAGGTAGCACAGCACGCTATTAAGTGACCCTTTCTTTACAAGAGATGAGGGATTAGTGGACAAAAACCAACCAAATAAATCACTCAGCCATTGAAATAGAAATGTATAGACGGTACAGAGTTGTTGTTCCACATTGGAGCTTTTCATCGGATGGGAAACCTGATAGTGGAGGTAGTTCATATTTCGAAAAGAATTTCCCTTTGTTAGCTTATTTAAGCAACAAATTTCCATGTCATGATTTGTCAGATCACAATATGAAGTGCAACATCATTGTGACATGTTTATAGTTTAGTGGGTTGCATCTTTAACCTCAGGTTATTGGATCTGTGGGTGACAATGGTGAATCAAAGGAATTTAATCCCAGGCCCCTAAAGGCAGTTTCTTCTTTGGGTTTTGACCTTCTGGCCTGAAACCAACAGTTTGTAACTTTTGTCTTATTTAAAATCTTGTGTGGAACGTGGCGCATTTGGAAAAGCAGAGCCTACTAATGTGGTTTCTCATCACACCTTGTTCTTTAGACAAATACTGCGTGACCTCACTGGTTGTCACATATTATAGCTATAGAAATTGTTCTAGTTGATGGTTGGTAATATATTTCGTGAAGATTCTTTCAAACTAAAGTACATACACATAAAGATACCATAGTTGATTGAGAGAAGAATTAATCCTTGGTTCGAAATGTGAAAATATAACAGGATGTGAGGTTTTTTGGTGTGTGATCTATCGTTTCTTAAATTTTAAGACAGTTTGTTGATAATTTTTTAGATAAAGCTGTTAATCTTACAGTCTGGCCAGAGATTCATCAAGGCTGCTGTTGACCACAATGGTAACAATCAATCCATCATTTAATTGATGTCTTCAGTGTGAATTGGCACTGACAAAGTGAAAAGGTTTGAATCCCCAGTTTAAACCTCATTGCAAAGGTCGAGTTATCTCTTGTCTGTTTAAGGTGAGGCGTGTCTCTCGGTTTAAACCTTCCAGATTTATCCAATGCCTTCAAATTCTGCATTCTATCAACCACTTCTTGAAACCATTTTGAAGTTTTGTTTGTTTAGTTTTATTGGAAACATTGAGGTTGTGGAACCAACTCAAAACACAACACTGACACATTGTCACCTTAGTCGGCACGATGAATATGTCAGCAATAGCTCTTCCGTGTTTACATGTTGGGGTTAGACAGACACAGAGCAACGTGTGCATTTAATTTGGAATCATATTTCAGGAGTCCCAGACAATAAGTCCAATGCTTTTAACTCTGGTTTTATCTCCACCAACTTCAGAGGGAAGTATCTTTATCTGCTAAATCCTTTACATTTTTTGTAAGCTAGCATGCAGCATATGGTGAGTTAATCAAGTCATTTTTAGTATCAATACTGTAATTTTCCATGACAGTGCAATTGAAAACGTTTGTTTCTTTCTCAAACCCATGAAATGCGGCTTAGCGGCAAACAGAGGTGATCATTTTGACAGCCACACCGCTGCTGTGGGGATCCGCCGCTCTGCAAAAGGACAATCGTGTTACATGGAGAAGTGAAAAGAGCGCTCGCTTCAGGAGGCAGAAGAACCACAGCTCCGTCAAGAGCTGTAGCGCTGTTTTCTCCTCCTGCAGCAGAGGTGTTAGTTCCAGTAAGTCTATATGGATGTAACATGTACATGATGATCCACAGCTACTCCTTCTATAAAAGGCTCTTAGCGGGGGAGTGTGATGGCAGATGGCTGTCCTCTAACGCAGCTACAGGCTGGTATGATTCAGCACATGAATGCCTCCTTGTTCATCCAGACATTTTTCTCATAAAAACCTTGAGGTGTGTTTGCTTTTGCTCCGCAAGCTGAAAAATGGTAGCACTCTGGTCGGGATCTGTCTGCCACGGTTAGATAAATAAGTTTGGATCCAGTTTAATAGTTGGACCTGTCGAGAACTTAGGGCTTTTTCTTTAGCCATGCTCTGCTTGCTTTGATAATTTATGATTCTGCACTTGCAAGTTGTTTACCATGTCAATGTAGCCTTTGTACATAGTTTTCTCTCTCGCTTCACATCAAGTATTGCCGGATGTACGATTTCTGAGTATATAAATATTCCCACTAAAATTTCATCAAGCCTGTTTACTTGTGCAATATGACTAAACCCATGTTGCAACAGCAGAATGACTGTGCAGGAGCTCTCAGGGTGAAGGGGATGTTTTTCTGTGTGGGCTCCTGAGTGTGAAAATAGGAAGAGAATGGAGACGCCCGGGCTGCTGTTGTAAATGTCGCCTTGTAAATCCTCAGCAAACATTCCCAGGTCGCCGAGGGTGAACAGCAACAACCACTTTAAAATAAACTGACATTGGGAGATGCCAGGCTCCAATATGGAGGATGGGTTTGTGTGTTGTTTTTAGGGGGGGGTTGGATGAGGGGCTAACAAACAGGATAGTGTCCCAACTATAACATGTCATTAGAATTGGACAGTGAAAATTGGCAGGGCAGCATTCAACACAATAATGTTTTCATTCAGTGTCAACTACTCAACATGCGACAGGGTGTCTTAAGAATTTGAGCCCAAAACAGCATGAATGTTTACGCTGGCACAGTTTTGTAACAGATGATGCAAGTTGGATTAACTGGCGGTTACATCTGTTCATTTAACCTGTTTGAGATGCATCATGCATTTTTTATTTGGCTTATTTTGCTTGAGGAAGAGCAGGAGGAATGTGGTGAAAAAGAGCTAGGGGTCACGATTAAATGTGTCTGAAATGCAAAAGAGGCTGCTCTAAGTACAGTGACTTTATTGGTGGCGAGACCAGATCAACTTCATTATGCTTGATGGATCCTCTTCTTATTAGCATATCGCTACAGCTTATACTGCTTATTATTAAAGATTCCATGAGGCTGAAGTTAATAACATTGTACATTTTTTTTAATGAATGTGGTATGTGACTGCGACCCTCTTTCAGGCAGCACATGTGTTGTTTCTTTCTTGTCATTAGCCGTGTGAGTTGCGAGGTTACCCACAGTGAGCCACTAAACACCTCAAACTGCCCCGTAGCTACTTAAGTATCGAATCACCAGGCCAGAGACAGCTTAAAAGCCAAGCCAGATAGCACTTAGCAGTGACTGACAGAAATGTGAGGCGAGCTCTAGTGGAGGCGGGTCGGAGGCGTGCATGTCAATGAGCCTTTATTCTTCTCCAGGGCGAGGAAGATTGAGACACTTGAAGGATTTTGTGAGAAATCTGAGGCAAGCCGCTGCCCTTTTCAGCCAATCGTGGCTAAAAGTTTCCTTTTAGACTTTTTAAGAGCGTAATGACAAAGGTCAGGTCAGTTTTTTGGTTGATTTAGGGAATGATCAGTACTATAACGCTACTTTCAAGCATAATTTTCCGAGTTCAGAGTTAAACTGTTTACCTGATGGTTCAACTCATGATTGTTGGGTTCAGTCTTGGTTGCTTGGAGTTTAATACGTTTTTTCTGCAGCATGACTGATATAAGAGTTGGCCTATAATTTTGGATGATATTAGCCCTATCAGGATTTGATTATGTTGGCCTTTATAAAAACGTATATTTGACAGACTAAGCAATGCAGAAAATATGTGCATTTTTGTTTAGTTTACATAATTTTTTTTTTTTATATATGGTTGTATTTTATTTTTAATTAGTTATTTATAAAAAAATGTTTACCGTTAAACTGTAGAATACCCTGGAAAAAAAGCATCAGTTACATTTCTTTGTCATTAGGATCTGCCAACGACTTTTTAGGAATCATTGCACGCAGGCGATGTGTGGCCTAGTGGTTAGAGTGGTGGTTCTCCAACAAGAAGGTTGCCGGTTCAAACCCCACTCTCTCCCATCTGCATGCCGAAGCGTCCTTGGCAAGATACTGAACCCCTAAATGGCCCCTCATAAATATTGAGTGTACTAATTGTAAGTCGCTTTGGACAAAAGCGTCAGCTAAATGACATGTAATGTAATTTAAAAAATATATATAATTCAACAATTCTTTGGCTTTTACTGTTTTACTGAATCTGTCTAAAGGGGATTTTAGGACGCCATCAATAGTCCTAGATAAATAAAGTCTCATTGAGTAGTGAATGGGAGAATGGTGCGATTGACTTCACGCCTACTGTCACCAATAAGTTGTTGCAGCACATGGCATCAACAGCAGGACATGTGCCAAAAGTTCTTTAGGTGTTATTTCTGACCCGGAGGGCTACGAGGAACAGACGTCGTAGTTGTTTCTCTAAGGGAATCACATGTTGTTTGGCATTTCTGAGGCAAGAAGCGACCCTTTGTCAGACTCTTTATTAGATTTTGGCCCCTGCGCAGGCAGCGTGTTTATTCCCCAGATGGGCAGGCCAGGCAGAATGTGGCCCCGCTCCGCTGCTCCTGTCTGGCCCATAGACGGGATGAATCCACCCAAGGCTAAGCGGGGCCAATCCTAGCAGTGAGCCACATTCCTGTGCCCCGTGGTCCAGCTGAGGCCGGAGCAGGACATTAACAACAAATCTAACTTTAAAGAGTCAGTTTAATCAGCTTCTGGTGGTGGCTGCATGCTGCTGCCCTTTGCTGAGCTGGTTATAAGAAGCGAAGACAAGCACATCTTTGTTTTCCCCTGCTCCATACGGGGGGGGGAAAGAGGAAAAATAAGTTTTTAAGATGTGGAGTCGTGTCAGTCTAGGGATGGTGTGAGTTGAGCTTGTGCTTTGCTCCAGCCAAGAGGCGGCTTTTGTGTCTGTCCCTCGCCACACACAGAATATTGTACTTTCCACTCAGTTTAACCGGCTTGCGTCCTCAAAGGAGAGCCGACACTCGATGATTTTGCGGAGACACACAGTCTGGGCCTACTGTAAATGTGTTTGCTCTGCTCCAGCCCAGTCTCAGCCGGCTCCTTGTTCATCAGGGCTAGTGGCTTAATTTATGGCTCCTGAAAGGTTTTGAGGGGGGCAGAAATAGACAGTTGTCATTAAGGCTAATTTTCCTGCCTATCAATCACAGGCCTTGTATAAATGGATCAGCAACAATCGGCTCAGGTTGCTCTGCCAGCTGCTTCTCATGTCAGCCCCTGACCCCCAAGCACAGACTGCCCACTGACTCCTAATTAACTACCCTCAATTAAACCCTAATAGGCTGATTAACAGACCCTTAGTTGTGCTGTAATGGCCCGTCGTTTCCTCCCAGATTTCCTCTGAAATGCATCCTGACTGCAGCATGTTAATCACCGCCCACTCGCTCGCTCTCTCTCTCGCTACCTCTGTTCGTACCAGTGTCTCTCTCCCTCTCTCTGTCCAGCAGGGCAGAGATGAGCATGTTCAAATTCCTCAGACAAAACGTTTGGCACCATATTTAGATAAATAGACTGATGCACAGATAATCACAATAAATAAATTCCTGACACATGCTCATTTATAAAATGATCAGTTTAAGTGTTTACATAACATTTGAAACGCCTTGGAATTTGAACAAAACTATTAAAACAACTCTAAAATGAACTCTCTCGCTAAAAAACATACATAATGTTTCTTAACTGATCCATGACCAACAAACATTAAAAATTGCATGTTCCTATAGTTAGAGATTAAATTTTCGATCTTTTTAAAGTTATTTGACATAAGAATCCTCCTCGTTCATTCAGTAGCAGATCTTAAGCTTCTGTCCAATTACCTAGTCTTTCAAATGTCAAGTTGAAAAAGGCTACTAAAACAGTTTTCAGTTTAAAATCTGTCAACTCCTTATATGAGGGAATAACATGTATTCATCATGTAGTATTTGGTCCTCGAAACAATTTCTGCATCTATTTTTGGAATAAAATGTTAAAATTGACATTGATTTGAAACCAGTTTTATAATTAATTTGTCATTTTAGACCTCAATAAACATACCGAGCATTGTTTCATCTTCTCATTTTGGAGAATTTGATGCTTTTCTATATCATATATAGTATTTATCCAAAATTAAAATAATCTTTATTTGCTGCCTTAAATCCTATATAAAATATCTTTTGTCAAATTGTCAGCAAAATGTCTCGACCACAGTTGCTATGTGCATCTCCACTGTGGTTGAGTCTTATTCCATTCGTCTTGCAACCGCAGCTCCCAAAAAGTTTTTTAACTGCACCAAAATAATACAACACGCCAAAGTAGCTTTCTTAATATTTAACATGATCACAGCATGTATCTCACAAGGGAACGCGATGGGAATGGGAAACAGTGGCACAATCCCCCAAAACCCTCATCCTAATGGAAGTGTTGACATTTTCCACCAGATTTATGTTTATGTTGCGTGTAGACCACAGTTGAAAACTGTTTCTACATTTTCAAAGTTGTAAATCTTTGGTTTGTGCTGCAGACGAGGCAGAAATGTTGGAGACTCGAAGTCTTACTCATCTCTGTTAGAGGGACACTCTGCAGGGACATAAAACTACTTCACTGTATCCGATAGGATCAAATAACACAACTTATCATTAGTTCTGTATAGAGGAAGTTTATCCCACTTAGAGCTGATAGATAGAGCAATATAATAGCAACGATAAAAACTAAATGAGGAGTGGTAATTGAGGGAATGCTCCATGCAGAGAAATCAATTAGGTGGAGAATCAGGCTGCCACGCCTCAATGGTAAAACTTTAGAATAAATCACGAGATGTTGACAAGCACGCAGCTTTGTTTGTGGAGGTTTTCCAGTAACATTTCAATAGAAACGTACATTGTGTATAATTTCAGCTGAACAAAGCATAGAGTTGGCTAACCTGACACGACCACTGGATTCCTGCAAGTGTGTTTTACGAGCGGTGCCAACATGGTTATGATACACAGAGGGACTTTCCTCTTTTAAGACACAGATTCCGTCTCATGACTTGTTGGCAGCAGATGTTTGTTTCTATGGAACTGGCCATAGGCTGACAGTGATTTAAACATGGTGTGTGTGGCACTGTGCGATCCAACATGGGTCCTTCCAGAGATTATAGGTTATAGATTTCACTCATCAATCAAAGTGCCGGAGCGCGCTTGTCTCCCCTCTCATATGGAACCGTTACAGTCGCCGCTTCAGTGAGATGATGAAGTGGACTTCACTTCTTCTCCCCATGACTTTTAACCCAACTGGCTGTTAATCATGTACTGTCGGCTCCACTCTTTTTTGGTTTCTTCTTTTTTTCGCAGTTGCATGAATACTCAGAAGTGAAATCTGAGATTTAAAAACTTCTCTTAATCATTCTCCAACTCAAGTTCAGCCCTTAAGGTCTCAATAAATTCCATTCTGAAGCTAAAACGTCTAAACTCATTAAACTTTGTTGTTCCTCGCAACTTTAACAAAGTGCAAGACTGGCCATCAACAAGGACAGCAGAGTTATACAGAGGAGGATGGGTCAGAGCTAATTCTTTCTATTCTACCTGTTGGCCTGCCTTGAGGTACTCTACATTCTCTGTGAGGTGAGGGGACTTGCCTCAGGTGGTAGCCTTCGCTTGGATCAGTCGGAGACGGAGTGTGATGAATGTGGTGCGGCAGGTTCAGCGTGCACTCAGCAGTCTGGAGCACTCAGTCTCAACTTAATGCAAATGAATCTGACCTGTTACGATGCGTTTGGCTCATGATACTCAGACCCACTGTCAGTCTTGGTTTGTTTTAGGTGGAATATGTGTAGGCTGCCATGTGTATCGCCATAAGAGTCACTAACACAGTGATATTTGTGCACAGTAGAAGCATTGTATTTGTTCTACATTTGTTTATTTGATTTGATACAGGGTGGCTGCGTGTCCTTAAAAAGTCTTAAATTCCATTTTACAAATAAAAGGCCTTAGAAATATTAAATTTCCTTTAATTCAAATTAGATGAGTTACAATTTTTTGAGGCACGCCAACATGAAAATGTCCCCCCTCTGCCAGACCAAAGGAGAGGAAGAATCCTTAGTTCTGGTTTGCTCTGCCTCGTTAGTCTGTCTCTGGTTAAGTTTATGGTTTAAACCAATGCCTTTCCAATCAGCCTTCTAACTAGCTTATTGGCAAGTTTAACAATAAGTGACTTTAGAACGATGAGTACTCGTGGTGGTTACAGCCAGTTCCTGGTATGAAGCAAACCGCATTGTGTGTTTAAAGTCTGAGAAACTCGGATCATCGCGGTTGAGTCTAATGGACATGAATGTGCTTGCTTGGAAAGTACATTTAATTTACAGGTTAGGTTTTCCATCGCAAGTTTGGTCTTAAAAAGTCCTAAATGTACGTTTTTTTATTTCGGTAGACTCCCTGTGGACGATGCACTGCGCTTCTACTGACTGAAAATGAAAGTAACGTTTTCCTTGCACATTCTGCCTGTATTTACTGGTCATGGTGCCTATTCTCTTATACTCCATATTTTGAACATTTGCTTAAATTGAACTAAATCACCAAAGTTACTCAGCCACTTCAACATTCACCACATTGCATGGTTTATCTCTGCACACAGGAACTTTCTAAAGTCTTTCAGTCCCTCACATCCCATGTGCCGGTCCGACCTTCAGAACAAGAGTGAGACTGTTGTGAAGCCTTGCGAGTCTAATCAGCCTCCACACGCTGCAGCACTGAGGCCGCGGCCACTGCCAGCAGATGTTAAATTTCATTAGGACTCAACAGATGCAAAACACACAGGGCTGACATCACCGTACATAATTGTCCCTCCTGTACATGACAGATGTTCAGTGATATCTGAGCTAATTGGACCACATCAACACACATATTTTGCAGAGAACTATGGCTTATGTGCCTTAACTTTACATGTTTATTTAGTCTAGCAGTGTAAAATGAATATGAACACCTGCTCTTTTTTTCTCCTTCACTTTGCCGGCTAATCCCGATGACACAACCCGCTGCCGAGTCGCCAACTCTCCCACTCTCCCCAGCCTCTCTCTGAGGTCTGAAGCTCCCCTCCATTCGGCAGCCAGCTAGTGGAACCGACGGCCGCTGCGCAGCCTTTTCTCATGCAAATGTGTGCAAATAGAAAACATTGTTCGTAAGCGTGGTTCTCCGTCTGTTACGCTGCTATGCGCTGGCCTTTCTCTTGTTCCCCTGGGAGAGATGTTCCTTTTCAAGTGTTACCTCTCTGTCTCATTCAAGACTTCCTCTTCCCTTTAGAAAAACAGCCCGGAGGAACGGCCAGAGCTGGCTCATTGAGCAGGCTTTTCAGGGACGGGGAGTTAAAAAAAAAAAGAAAAGGGAGAGAGATGGTCCGCAGGCGCCTCCCACAGACACCCCACCCTCTGAGGATGAGTTATTCTATAGTGGGAAGTGAAGTGTTCTCTCCCTATACTCCCCTTCCCTGAGAATATACAGGTGCTTTCCTTGTAAGAGCACACTTCCTTGTCTTCTAGTTCCACATATGTGCAGTGATGTATGCCATATGCTCTGCATCACCGAGAAACCAGAAAAAAATACAGCTTTTCCCTGAGTCATCACCGAATAACTTGCTAGACGCTACTAGGGTTTCTAATCACACTATTCAGAGGCCACTTGTGAAAAGGCGTTGAGTTATTCACTGAAAAAAAAACAGAGCGAGCGTGCAATTTAATGAAAAGCATATGTTTAATCACTTGTCTCCTCTATTCACGCTGATCCACTGTGCATTTTGTCCTCCACCTAAAATGGTACACCTTGTACCTGGGGTTGAATTGGTTCTGTCCACAAATTCCTGTAGATTAGTACGACGGTGCTTAGGAAGGGAAAATAACTTGCAGGCTCAGGAGAAGCCCGGGACCACCGGGTGAGAGCACAGAGCCCCGTGCCAAGGTCAACGCCAAGGTGTCAATAAAGATACCTGTGCTCCCTGCTAACAGAGGCCTGCTTTGATTAGAACCTCAGCAAGAATATATGTAGCATTTTAATCAGAGACGTGTGCCAGCGGACGCACAGTGCCAGCCATTTTGTCTTGGAGTGAGATCCACAAAGATTTTTTTCCCCCTCGTCTTCTCTCCGTATTCCAGCTGAGTGCTCGGCCAAATGCGTGATTGATATGTGCAGGTGGTAGAGGATATTCCCCTGAGTGCGAACTCCCAGCGAACTTAAAAGAGAATATTTTCCCTCTTTGCCACTTTATGAAAACAGTAGTCTCAAACTTGGAGCAGGCCAGGAAAAGAAAGAAGTAATTTAATGTGTAATGTCTCTAACGCCATGCCTGTCCTGGCTGGACAATAGGCCTTTGTAAGTCCATTGTAGTTTATTTTTTTCTTCAGTGCTCATAACACCATAAGCCCTGCTGCCTTTGGTTTACTTTTAAACACAGGGAAATTAAGCCTTTTTGTCACTACAGTTTCCACGTCCCGTCTTCTGTGACAGTTTACCTTGTGAATAAATGGAAGGAGGCCGCGAGTGCCAAGAGGGAAGATGGAAAATAGTTTTGCGAGGGTAAGGCGGGGAGGCATCTCGTTTGCAGCGGGCGAAGGTCTTCCAGTTTGTGTGTGTGTGTGTGTGTGTGTGTGTGTGTGTGTGTGTGTGTGTGTGTGTGCACCGGTGAGTCCACATAAACTGAGATAACCTTTTTAAACTCTTTTAACATAGAAGTGGAACGCAGTCGCATACCTGGCACAAAGATGACGTTTTAAGCTTTAAGGTATAATCCAAAAGTAAATAGAGTTTGGTCATCTAAGATTGTTCTTTTATATTTCAGTGTCTGTTGGCTTAGGTTAACGTTAGGGTTAGGTTTAAGGTTTGGGGTTAACCTGAAACCTTCTTGAATTCTCGATTTCCTAAGCACAAGGTCACAATCATCTCTCAGACACGTCCTAGATTCAGACCAGATATTATGTTCTCTTTTGTTTTCATATCATATAGCATCATCTGGCCCTATTCTGCCAGGACACGCTCTCTTGGCGATAACCGAACAAAAACAACAGATAAATATGAGAGTTCAGGAATCCAGCCTCCTGAAACAGGGCAGATGTAGATAACAAAGAATTTTGGAAATGCTATCACTCAGTTTGTCTTTGAAACACTGTGGGCAGACATTACATTCGATGTAGTTCTGTAATTTAAATCCAAAAATGTATTTTCGTCTGTCAATACCAAGAGTCAGTGAATGTCATTACTTTTTCTTTGCCTTTTTATTAAAGAAGAGTACCTGTAGTCTTTCCCGGAGAAAGGGAGCCTGTGAAAGAACAAGGCTGGTTTTCACGCTGTGGCCTCTCTGCTCTCTAGCCATGCTATATCAGGCCAACAGCTGCTGTCTCTCAGCGAAGGCATGCTGAGTGCCGGGGCTTGGTTTCCACACACAGCGGATCTTACACAAGGCCCTTTATTTTTGGGCTTATGGCTTACAGAAAACACACGCACATCTCCAGCTCTATCTTGGATTTTATTAGTAGAAGAGATGAAACAGTTTATTCATGTCGGACGTGAAACCCTCAGCTGTCAACTGTAATGTTTGCTGTGTAGTGTAGTCTGTGTAGTCTGAAGCTGAAGATTTAAACAAGGTATCTCAGGTAAAGGGTATGCGTTGTGCTCCACTACTCAAATTCCTTGAATCCAAGCCAAAGAAATGTAAGACCTCTCCCAGCTGTCCCTTGGCACATCAAGACAAGGCCTTTATCAGATTTTTGAGTTTGAGATGGTGCAGTTTGAAGTGTGTTCACAGACAACAGCCTTGCACAACATAAGACGAATGCCACTGAGACCACCACCCGGGACAAAGACCCCCCTTACATCTGTATATGTCACAACTTGCATCCACTTTCTAAAAGCTAAAGAATTTGATGGTTGCTTAAATTTTTCTGAACATTATCACCACACAAAAAAAAGAACCATGTGTGCCTTAATTGCCTAATTATGTACATAAAGGTTAAAAAAAAAGTAAACTTCTGTCTCAGCTGGACCTCTTCCCAGTCCCTTACCTCCAAGTAGCCGCCTTGCTCCTGCAGACATACCGCAACCGCAGCGCGTAATACTGACATACTCTCCTGCCCCTAGAAAAGCCTTAACTCCTCCTGCAAGAAACATTTCCACTTCCAGAACTCAAACATAATTCAAACAATAATTAGGAAATGTTCATGGCACCGACTAACCCGTAAGTTCACGATTCAGGTTGGGGTTAGAGAGAGAAGTGGTTCCAGACTGTTAATGTCTGTCACAGCAGAGTCAGAGCCCTGTGATTATTTTAGTGCAAAGGTCCAAATAAACCCAGAGCGGGTCACGACCTCACTGATCTGAACCAAATGTGCTGGGCTTTGTGACCTTTGTTTAAAGACTTAGCGCGCTGAGTGGCGGGATGTGACTGGCTGTAGACCTTTTCTGTTTTTCTTCCACTATCACTGTCTCGTAAGTTCGTCCCTGGCAGAACATTCCAACAGTGAGAACAGGACTGCGCACAAGCCGGGCTGTATCTGCTCTCAAGTTTATTTACCCAACATCATTTGTCAAGGAGTCATCGGGCAGGTTTTTAGACAAATATACAAATCCTTACTTGAGCCCACCTTTTGAAGGCTCCTTCAAAATGTGTCTAGCCAAATGCCTTTCACATCGATACCAATCCATTTGCGGTCGGATTTGGTTTTCATCTCTCCTGAAGGTGGATTAAAACCGTACCATCAGCATGTACTTCACATGTCCGTTCAAGTGGGCAAACACAGTTCATTATCATGGGATTCCTTTGAAGGGTGAGCGATCCATCAACCGATGAAAGTCAACACTTTCAAACACGTTCAAAGCCTAAAGGACTCCGTCAAGCGTGCCGTGGCCATCTCTTTGCTTCTCTACCGCAGAACAATTTACATGGCCCTCCGAACTCAGTCAATATTTATGTAAGCTTGTACATTAGGGGCTGGCTGACAAAGCTCGGATCCGACGACTCTTTCATCTGTGACCTTCCTCTGACTCGGCTCACAGAATTCTTCTAACTAGGCTGGGGTTAATCAGATGTCAGGCTGGGTGCTCGCCAGGTACTGCAGTGCAGCTTCACACATGGGGGGCCAAGGCTTTTGCACACCCGCCCCCGTGGCTTACCTATTGGACTTACACCCGACTTTTCCCTTCACTCTGACGCATTGCAGTGACAGAAGTTAAATTCCTTTCAGCGTGCAGATACTAACAGGGAATGAAGGACAGGAGTGGGAGGATGGGGCTAGGATCGAAGAGTTCACATCCACAGAGAACACATAATTCTGCCCAGATTTTTTTTGTGCAGATCTCTACGACCATGAAATGCTTCTTAATCTATTATTCATCTCGATGTGCTGCCTTACATATGATGGCTCTGAGTAATATTTCTTGGCAGTTGAAGCAAACTTTTTTTGCAAATGTAAAAATGTATTTATGCAAACACAACGTCTCTAAGAACGGTTAAGACGTGGCTCTGCTGGACAAAGAAAAACGAATCCTCACCTTTTTGTGTTGAAGAACATGCCAACCCGATGAGGTCAAGGGCCATAAAGGGCCACCACTGGTAGCGGTATGACGAGGGCTATGTTGAAGACCTT
Organism: Pleuronectes platessa; assembly: GCF_947347685.1. Taxonomy (NCBI): domain Eukaryota; kingdom Metazoa; phylum Chordata; class Actinopteri; order Pleuronectiformes; family Pleuronectidae; genus Pleuronectes; species Pleuronectes platessa. The sequence goes on along the minus strand of NC_070627.1, from coordinate 24,609,102 downwards.
GCAGCAAGCTTGTATTCTGGTACTTAATGTTTACAGACTAGAACAGGGATTAACTTTCCCCTCACAATTGCTGGAAATGTTTTCTCAGATGTTTATGCACTCATTTGTCTGGCAGTAAACGCACAAAATCACCGTCATTCATAAATGGCTGCTGTGGTTATGTGTCTCCGCCTCTCACTGCTGTGTTTTGTAGCCCATGAATTAAATTACATGATGCAGAAACTCTAGGGGGCCAGACTGGAGACTCCACTCACTCGGTGGTGAGGGGCGGTGAAATAACACTCCTGGTTAGCCTTTTCCAAGAGCATTCTCTGCCATCACGCTGAAATGACAAGTAGCTGCTTTCGACTTTGAAAGCCTCACACTCTCACTCGTCTCGCTGTCTCCCACACTGTCTCCTCCAGTGTTTGCTCAGATGGTTCTCTCCTCATCTTGAGCGCACATTTATTCTCTTTATTCTCCAAACCTCTGATTAATCAAGTATGACTCTCTGAGGAAAAAATGCAACTCGGTGGTTTTGATGCTTCGGCTCTTGTCGGTGTGTCCAAATAAGGAAGGCTCGGAGCTAAATATTAGGTCTGGACTTCAGGGGGAGAAGTGAATGTCATCCTGTTGCACCATGAATGGTGTTATTGTAATGTCTTACAGTCAAGTGACTCAGAATTCAAAATATTCTCAGTTAAACCAAATGGATACCTTTTGTGTTAACTTGACAGATGCATGACATGGAAATTAAAGAGCACACCTTTTTAATGAAGTGTAGCGTTGTATGATTTCCCCAGCATGTGTCTGTGGGCTAGCACCTCAGGACTATACATAAAGTTCACAGTTTCACATCAACAACTCCAGTGAGGTTCATTTGGGGAGAGGCGCCACTTGGCTGCATATTATTTACATCCGTTCAACAGGGATTAAGGTAATCTTCAACTTGCATCTTCAACAGCTACCCCTTGTTTGCGGCGTCTACCGAGGAGGATGCTGCTGCGCGGGCTTTTACAGCTGACTGAGCAGTTTGTCCAGCTCCTACACAGAGCTAAAGTCAACACGGAGGTAAACCGGTCTCCTCTCATCACAAAGACTCATCCAGCCGGAACCAGAGGAAGAACGCTCGCCCACCGACACATGATTCACTTTAGTCAGTTACCCTGTTCGTTCAAAAAAAATAATATTCTTTTTCGTACCTCTGCAAAAAATATCTTTCCTTTGTGCCATTCGTTCCAGAGCTTGATCTATAAATAGAAAACAAGCGTGTCTTAAAAACTAAAAGTGTTACGGCCTTGACAAAGGAATGAGGCTGTCTACACGTCAAAGTGATCAAGAACACTCGGGGCTCAAGAGGACAGAACTTGGAGCTGCGATCGAGCAGCACCTGAGACTGATTATAAATTATTCAGCGCTGAATCAATGATAAGAACACAAAGATCTCCCTCTTGGCCGCATACCTTTTAATAGCCTGCACCATTTAGCCATAAGCCGTGGACTGTGTATATAAAATCAGGTTCTTGCTTCGGAGCCAAGTAAAGAAAAAACATTTTACCATGTCAAGCTTAATAACTCATGCGTCCACGTCCCAAACCCCAAGGTAATACAGTATGGAAATAGCCTGGCGAGGAATGCATCATTTACGTATTTAGTTTTATGAAACTATAAATCAGCCTGTGTGCAGGGCTAAGTTTTTTAGTATTTGTTAGTTTAGAACAATAACAACATTTATCAGCAAGGGGGAGTGGACACAGTGCTAAAGAGGTACCTGCGAAGGGAAACATTTGTCTTGTTTTAAATGGTACTTCTCTTGTGTTCCTGACCTCCTCAAAGATTCTGCAAAGGACTTTTTGTACAAAAGTTTCCTTGTCGGAACAACTAAAGAATATGCTTTTGTGAACACTTTTACAGAGTGCTGAAGTTTTGGATGAGAAAAATGCTAATAACGTGAGATCCTGGGATGCAGAGTAATGTACCGGTTCAAGACGTTTGGCTGTTGATTGGGCTTTTCATGAGGTGCAACACTTTCAGCTTGTGCTTAAGGAGCAATTTGCACGCTGATTATCAAGTGTGACATCACCATCTTGTCAAGTCTGCACAAAGGGTGTGTTGAGGCAGTGAAGGGAGCTTTGTATATTGTAAAACAAGAAGGAACAAAGGAGGGGATGGTGCATGTATGGTCACCTTAAAGAGAGCTTGAGAAAACATTCCTTTACAGTTTCCCATCTGGAGCACAGGGGGGAAAAAAGGCTCACATAACCATATTGGTGAAAGGAAATATGGATGAGACAAAGGCAGGAGTGGAATTAAAACAGGATCTCCCTATTCCTGCACTGCCTGCAGGCTGTTTGCTGTATTGCTCCGAGGGCCAGATCCCCCCCCAGATCTGCTTATCTAAGCACATCCAGTTTGGGCCAGTTTTTGACCCACTGCTCACTTTCCCCAATGTTTGCTGCTTTGAGCTGAATGTGTGGTCCATTGTGAGTGTGGTAAGAGGTTGGCAGCACAGGGACCACCAAAGTGAAGGAAAAGCCCAGTGGCCTCTATCCGCATGAGGTGTCACTGAGGCCTGTACCAGAAACCAAATTATTTCTATCACCATCTTCTATTTATGTATCTACTCTGAAAGTTACCATTAGTCACATTTATATCCTGAATAATTAAATGTACCCAGTGGAGTTTTTTTCTTTACCACCCTTAATCCACCTTTCAGTTGCTTGCCCTGATTTGCATGAAGCCCAGGACAACCATGGCGTATGCTATTAGATTAATGGTCAGGCTAACGTCGGTGTATATATTTGTAACAGCAAGTCTATTAAATTGCAAATGAGGCTTTGAAATGACATGTGTAAATAGGCCTCTTAACTTTGAATATGAAAAATGCTAAATGCATTTTCTGCCTCATAAAAAGGTTTGCAAAGCCAATTTAGGGGAAATATTTGGGTACCCTGCATTATTTTGCAGGTACCATTTTTTTTTTTTTATATATGAAACCATTAGCAGCTTGAAACTGATGAATGACTTGTATCCCCCTTTTCAGCTTGCAGACATGTCCAGTGTTTGAGGTCCATAATTGCCCTTTTAATTTCTCATTACATGGATAATTTAATGAGCAGGTCTGTAGCTGATGACATGTTTCCAGCTGAGATCATCTCAGATTGAGACTCCACTTATTCCTTTTCTTTTTCTTTTACATTTTTAAGGTGGTCCCAACTGGTGAGAAGGAAATGAGAGATTCCCTGTTGACCTGGCTGCACCATTTATCTTCTCAGTTTTAACAGTTGTGTGCTGAACTCTGTGCTCCTGCTGAATCTGTCATTTTTCAGCAAGAAACACTTCACCACATAATACAAGCAACTGCTGTTTGGGAAGTTCAATTTCACTCATGGCACCCTCCAACTCCTCGACATGGCCATTATGTGCCTGAAGTCATGTATTGCAACTGTGGCATCGTTTTTTTCGGGTATGCAACATATGCCTTTTGGGTATGAAGAACACAGCAGGAGTTTGGCGGAGTCAAACGATTTCAAAGCAACAAGACATTTTTCAGAACATTCAGGTGATGGGTGTCGCCTGTGTAGAACATGGAGAGTGCAGTTTATGATGGGTAAATTCTTCTGCAGGGAGTGTTTATTCACAGAATGCCGAATATGGTGGGAGAAGAAGCTACTGACTGAATGTATCTTTTGTGTTGATAGCTGTCCAGCATGAAATTGTCGAAAGTGGTACACAGGCAAACAGAAATGGGAACAAAGCAGCTACACGCCATCACATGTTAGAGACTTCATCAACACACACACTTGTTCGTTGTGAGATTTCTGGAAATATTCCTGCTGCATTCTCACATGGGTTCACTTAGACAACGGCTGGCTGGAAAAGTTGTAGAAAGAGTCTGGATTAACTGACTCTCACGTACAGCTCCTCTCGAAGATTTCAGGAAAATGTCTAGACTTCAGTAAATGTCTAAAAGCAGCTTCAGCTAACACTAAATCTCCCTTTCCTGTTTGTGATTTATGGCATGCATGCACTATACAGGAATGTGTATAAAGACAAACGTGTGTTCCTTAGCGTCTCTGTGTGCACGCTAGTGACCACGAGCTACGAACAAAACGAGGATCTGCACATCAACAATTGGCGCCCCCACGTGGCCAAAAAAACTGCACAGGCTCCCTTTTGAGCTTCGCTACAGCAAAAAGAAAAATCGAAGATATAAACCTGTCTCATTTTAAAGCCCACAAGGGTCTGCTGGAAAGAGTCTCATCCCTCGCTGATGAAAACATGCAGATAACTTATGGCCCATCATGTTTAATTCCCAGGCCTGAAGCCATCTATACTTGATTTCCATGATAATGTCTCTGCTTGTAGATTCTGCTGATTACTGGATCTGAACATGTCAGCAGAGAACTTGGCAGGGTCGGCCTGGTGCTGCATGACAGATCTGCAGCCATATTCATTTGCTTGCTGCTCACAGGCGGACTCATCCAACCTCACACAGCTCTGGATGGGAGCAGCTGGGAGGCTCAAATGTCTCAAACACATTATGAATGTGTATGAGTAGAGCAAGGCTAACATTGCCAGTAGAAATCTCAGTTATCACTACGTCTCTAACCTTGATGTATCAGTTGGATCTCTTTAAAGTTTCGAGTAATGAGCCTGAGAATAATGGATGTTGTGGGGGTGGGAGGCAAAGAAAGTCGTGATCCGTTGCCCATTCAAACAACAGTTTTCAAACGCGATAAGCTGCGGTGTGTTCATATTTCACAAGTTTGATGTCAGTGGTTCTAGCTCAGTTCATATGAAACCCGGATCTGGATTTTCATTTTCTTTCTGTTTGGAAAAGAAACACCTTGGCATAAAGTGAAAGGAATTCAATTTTACAAGGTTCTTCAAAGAGATCAGTCTTAAGAACTGTGTCCCATTGTTCCCTCTCGTAGTATTTACTAGTTCGCCTCGTGCTGCTTCTCTGAGCTTTTTCCTCACCACTACAACAAGTGTGTTGGTTGCATAAACAGCTACAGACAAGATTATAAATTGTTTGGGTTTGACAGCGTAATAGTTGAGCTGGCAATTTAGTTAAATTTTTCGAATTGTCCGCGTAATACAAGGGAATAATCAAAGAAAATGTGGGTTTCATGCCCATAAGCTGCTGACTGTGCGTGTGTGCCCTCCGAAAATCAAGTCATCAGTCCCTGACCGCGGTGATGACACAGGACCATATGACACCATACCGGCCTCTGATATGCTTTTTGTCAAGAGAACAAGAGCGGTGTCATTCCATACATTCCTTAGCAGAGCCTCTGTTCTCTCAGGATGACCTTCAACTTATCTCTCCATCAGAGCATGTCTGGGAGAGAGAGGAGCAGCCAGACAAGAGAGGAGGGGGTGGTAGGGTGAGGGGTACAACCGCTCTCACACACGCACACAAGCACAAAACTGGTCTAGCTTGTCCAGCTAAGAAAACCCACAGAACTTGCTCAGAATTTTCTTCTTTTTTGTGTGTGTGAGTCTGTAACTGTAAGGAATTAACTCTTCTTTGTGTGTGGTTGGTGTCGGCGTGAGCTCTGGGTGTTTCATCCTTGTCATAAGATCTTCGGAGTCGGGAAGTTCCATGAAGTGAAGTAATTTTGGATTTTTCCCACTTCAGTGAGGCTCTATTTCGGGACTAATCTTTTGGTTTAGGGCTCCACTTACATTTAGGTGCACCATAGAAAATCAAATGAATTTAATTATCATAGAGGCCCAGCAAACTTCTCAATTTTTTTCGAGGTTAACATCAAACCAGACAAGCAAGCTCTCCCATCATGATGTAACGGTTGAGGTCCCAAAATGGCTGAGGTGGCTCCTGTGGACGACTGGTTCAACTTTCATTCTGGTCTCTCTGGTTGCTCCAGGCTACCCACACAGGAAGCTGACTTGAGAATTTGGTATTGTTTGCCAAGGTTGTCTCCACACTAATATCACAACACAGCTCAGCCTCCCCCCCCCCCACCCACCCAAAATGGGTCCTTACACTTACTGCATGTACTGTTGTAGATCAGGTTCTGGTGGTTTCTGCTGCTCGTGCACTCACGCACACGTCTGCCTGGATAGGAAACCGTGCTGGCGTCCCAGCTCCCAACTCTCAACTTCAGGCTTCCACTTTTGTACTCAAAACCTCAGCCTCACTTTATTAAGTCATTTCAGCCCCATAGGATCCAAGAACCGCACTAAATCTGTCACTCGTCCATAATGCAGGCAAAGGAAGCCCCGAGTACTGTTGCTAGAATATTACCTCTTGTCACAATAATGGAGTCATTTTGGAGGAGTGAATGTAGGTGGGGAGACGTCTGCTGGCCTCAGCTCTGTGGAGTCTGACTCGCGATCGTGTATTAACTTCTTTATACTGTGTGTTTGACCAGATACTACAACAAGATTCAATGCTGCTGCGAAGAGCTACTGTCACAACACTCTAAGTGATAATTGGATGTCAGTCTAAGACTGAAAATAATATCGTATTATATAAACCAGAAAAGTCTGGAAAGTTGGAACTGCAGTGTTTGGCTCTGTGTTGCTCGATAAGTGACCAGTGATAGATTTAGCATCAGAACAGAAGGCAAACTTTCTGTTCTGATCCACGAATTTAATTAATTGACGAGTAATTTTAGTCCTCACCGTTTTCCGCCTCGTTTGAATGGGATTTGACAGTTTATCTATTTATTTATGAACTGGTTAATGCTTCGTTGACTGATGCAGCCTAAATAAACCTGAACCACAGAGGTTGTTACATTCCGTGTGTAGGATGTGTCCTTGCTGCTCGTACAGAAGACCTAGTGAATTAGTAAAGCAGTGGTATGAGGTGGTGCTTAACTTTGTGTCCGTGTCGTTTCACACCACAACTCTGATTGACAGATTGAATTACTTCAGGCTCTAAGCAACAGAACGCCTGCATAAACAACGTTACCTAAGAACAATGTAGCTGTTGGGAGTTTATATTTTGTTTATGTAGGGGATGACTGCGGTTCAGTGGGGACCTGTGAAACGTTACGCTGTACTCACATCATTAGCTCTTTGGTTGGACGTGACGTTAAACAGGCGCAGCATCAATGTACATAACTGAATAGATAAACATATTGGTGCTTCCATGCATTGATTTTTCGTGATGTCAGCTTGTGTGTGTGTGTATATGTGTGTGCATGTGTGTGTGAGGGTCCAACTAAAGCCCTGTAGACTTTTCACATAACTCCCTCTTATGGCCCCGTAAAGCCTGATAGCCAAACGCCACAGGACTAATTGGAGAATGTGTGACTATGTAGTTGCCTACAGCCGAGGTCGTGGGATGTCATAACCCGGCTAATCAACATCAACTGCCTGCAAATTAGCAACACATGCTGCCTAGTTACAGACGGAGGGTGTGGGCCTGGGTCTGGTGCAGCAGGTGGGGACTAGCTGATGAGCATGCTTCAGAGCTGTAAGTGTTGGGGAAGAGATTCAGTCGATACCATTTGCTTGGGATTGTTTAAGCACTTGTGGCTTGTTATCGTCTGAGCTGCTGCGATTTTTGTTTTTTGTGCTGCTTTTATTTAAGAAGCCGCCCGAAGTGTAATCGATTGATGGATTTCTTCCCCTCAAAAAATCAGCGGACTTGAAAGACTTTTCTCTCATTCTGCAGGGTGTGCTGCAGTGCAGATTAAACCGGTTCTCCACTCCTCTCAGTAGAAAAGCAGAGCTGAGGAGAGGCCCATTGCCATTTGACATTATGCATGGATGGGTCCCAGAGCACATTACATATTTGTCAAAACCATGAACAGCTACTTGCTCTGAGCTCCCTGTGTAGTGCTCTGCCTGCTGAAAGCTTCCCAGATGGCTACTCCACTATCAGCAGAAAATCTGACTTGGAGGTGACTCGGCACTCAAGTTCCGACCAAAGCTCACTGTGGATTTAAGCTGCCATGCCTGGGAGAGAGGCTCGTGGCACAATGCTCAGATGGACCTCCTGGGGAAAAAAAGCACACAGTCCCCACACTTGCCTTCCGTTGCACTCGTAATTAGCTTCTCGACGTTTCAGTCATGATTTAGGCCTGGACCAGAAAACGGAGAGTATAAATCTTCTTAAAGCCAGACCAGTCAGAGTGTGGGCAAACTGCCGAGGACCGTGAACTGTAACGGTGTTCATGTCTACACAGATGAGCCATTCTTATTTCATTAGCAGACTACGTAGAGAGCCCCCGCCACCCCATGCAAATGATAAATTGCATCTTCTTAGGAGCGCTGGTGATTTAGAGTGGGTCTGATTCAGGAGCTGAAGCAGGCAGCAATGTTAAACTTGGCAGCGAGGGTCTGTGCTGAGCTGTGCTGGGCCAGGGAAGTGGATGACTGAGTTAAAGCTTGCCTCAGCATCCAGCTGGAGCTGAGCTCATCTCCCTGCCCTGACTCAGGCCTGAGTGAAGGAGCAGATGATATGTGTGTCTGTGTGTGTGTGTGTGTGTGTGTGTTGGTTTGAGGGGAGGTGTATTTACAGACATCATTAATATCTCCCTGCCCTGCGTGGCCACATTGTTGGAGTTAGACATCATCAGTCAGAGGAGGGGGAGCGATGCTTAGCGGCTCCAGTAATGACCCAAATCTCTTTTAGTGTTTTTAAAACTGTCCCTTCAGATTATTCTCCTCAATACAAACACATTTCAGCACACTTAGTTCTGTCGCTGCTTTAAGATTGAAATCTTTTGTTAAAATGATCTTGGTTTTTGTATCTCCTGGTTCATATTGAGGATGTTTAAAGGCCAAGAAACCTTTTATTTTAATCTTTATCTTAGTGTAAGGGCTTCTACGTTAGATCACTTTGAGTTTAATAATAAGAGATTTGTTTATCTTTAATTTTGTGCTGCCCTTTGTTCACTGGTTAGAAATGTCCCAACTGGAATTAGGTGATCTCCTTCGTTTCCTTGTACCAACTCTTTTCACATACATTTTTTACAAGTTAGTGGTACTCCACAAAGCAGAAGATCTATATTTTGTTGATTAAACTTTTTTAAATGTGACGGTACTTTAAAAAGTTGTTTTCTACTTTAAGTTTGGATTGTTTATCATGGCAGGAAACTTTTCACCTTGTAAAGCTGATGTGGCGAACAACTAGAAAGATCTGATTCTCTCTGGTTCCCTTGTTAGTGCAGCTCATGTGCAGTGGGTTTATTAAAGCTTTTTTGTGGCCTTTTGCTGCTGGAAAAGCAAAACAATGAGATGCAAACAGCCTAAAACAGGCTTAAATATACTGTGTTCTCCTTTCACATTATACAGAGTCATTTGACCCAGTGTTGATATAAAAAGTACTGTTACCAACATTCAGCTGCAGATCTTGGATCTAGTTCATTCACTTCAAGGTAGGGTTGGTCATAATTCTTATTTGTTAAAAATATATAATTTAAAAAAGGCTGGCATTTGTCGCCCTCGCAGGTCTGTAGAAAACATGACTAATCATTTAATTCAGACCAAATGAAATGATTGCTGTTTTACCTGTCTGTCACTAACTCACCTGCCTGTCCACACTTTTCTGTGTTCTCATTGGTTCTCACTGCACATGTCTTCAGCTGGAGAGACATACACAGCTGAAGCAGAGATGACAGTGAGAAAAGTCATCTTCTAGCAGTTGCCAGTCAGTGCACGTTCACATCTTTCGAGGATCTAACTTTCAGAGAGAGAGGGCTGATGGGAGTGGTTGGAATGTATCCGTTGCATTTTTTCAAAGTGTACCCTGCTCTTGCTAACATTTCCAGGAAGATCAACCCTAGCTTTAAAGCAAGTTTCTTTTTATGTCCCCTTTGCAGCGTCAGTGAGCTGACATCTTTGTCTGGTCATCCCAGGCCATGTGTACTGAGCTGAGCAGGGTTTATGTTTTATTCGTTCTGGGTTTCTGTTGCGTTTGCGCTAGAATGTTCTAATTGAAAAGTTTTTTAAAGTTAGATATGATATTGTCTTGCTCTAAATCCTGACATAACATGTTATGTATGACATTAGCAGCACGTCTGGGTGTGTTCTGTATTTGCTCCAGACCCTGGCAGGGCAGCGCCCTCCTCCGTGCCCACACACCAACAGGTGCCACTACTAGTCTCAGTGTTCACAGCTTCCATCATGACCGGTCTTGCATGTTGCTGCATGGCGCTTGGTGTGCCTGGGTGTGTTTTCGCCATTTTCCGATGTCAGTTATCGTCCTTGGATCCTGAGGTTACAAGTCTGCGGCTTGTTCACACGCTCTCAGCCCGGCACTGATACCTCACCTCGAAACTGGAGCCGTATATCAGCCCTTAATTTGGCGTGAGCAACACCGATCTGTTTTGTCGCCACGCTTGGACGGCACGAAGTGTCAAAGCAATCGGCATTGGTGGAAACTAATAGGACAGATGAGCACATAGCCGTGTAACTTCATCTTCAGCCTGCACATGCCTTCAAGTGGACTTACCCTGATAACCACCTGCATAAACCAGTGCTGAGTGCATAAAAAAAACATATATCCAAGAGGCGGTGCGACAGCTCATAAACAGTCTTTATTAATAGCCGGCGCTTTCAGATGTTGGTGTTCCATTTGCACGGCAAGCGAGCAGGAGGTATTCTGGGTAGTTTGCCTCCTGAAACACTAGCATGCTGTTCACTCGCATAGACACATAAACCTTCTCCTCAACCGCCAGGCTTTATGTTTATCCTGCATTAGGTCATTTGTATCCTTACACCTTGGAGGCCTGCTTTTAGCAGTAGAGGCTGAAAGAGAGTAAGTGCTCTGTCTGAGCGCTAGAAGTCTTTTTCTCCTCCGGATTGTTCTCGCACTGAAAGACACGGTGTGCGGTTGCTCCCTCTCCCATCACGGCTCAGGTTGTGCTTGTTTTGTGTGTTTATGTGATAGCAGTGAGTGGCATGCCGCTCACATCCAAACATCCTTCGTGTGACATGGGGTTTTGGTTATGAAAGTTTGTAGCTGCCTTTTGCATGTGCACACTGTTTTCCAACTGTGTGTGTGGTGTGTGTTTGTGTGGTTTACTCTTAAAGGTCCACATTCATCCAGTGAGGCCTAGCGGTGGCCAGGAGCTCGCCGAGCACACAACAGAGCGCCTGTTGTGTGATTGGTCTGCAGCAGCATCAGCGCCTGTGGGAGAGACGTAAAAAACATGCCTCGGTCAAGAATCCAATTTCTTATACAACTCTAAGTCATCCTTAAGCCTCGATTCTGAGGGCACTGAGTCAATCATGAGCAGCCTCAATGACGTTTGCACAGTTTGGCCAACAGACTTACAAAACAGTGGTTACTTGTTTTTAGGGAACTTTTTGTTTCAAAGCTTTTATTGTTTCAAAAACCTGTCCTCCCACCCATCCCAGACATGGAGCCTGAGGAAAAGAATGAGCCCAGCAGCATCTCAGCTGATTAAATCTGCATCATTACTGTGATTGATTAGATTAGTCTGGCGTCTCCTTGAAAAGGTGTGCGTGTTTTGAAGTAGCTGCCGTGTTCATATTTCAAGGAGCCCTCGCTAAAAGTTGTCACTGATCTCCTCTTTTTCATTTACTTTAACAAGACGGATTTGTTATCGCAGCAGAAGTGTCCGTTGTCACCACTTGTCATGTTATCAAAAAGAACAAAAAAAAAACGGAATAAATCTAATTATGTGCACGGTGCTCAAGGAAAATCAAAGATGTGGCTGAAAGCGAGGTGTTTTTAATCAGGTTGTGTTTACACTGTTGATAACCTTACATGGATTAAAGCACCAACATGACAATCAGTGTAATTGCCTTGAAAATGAATTACATATCTTCCCTCTAATGTTTTGGAAAAGTGAGCTACTGTAAACATCACACTGTGCCGGGCTGCTTCCTAAAACTTGTTGTGTCCATTTAAAGTTGAGTTGTCAACAGATTCATCCATCTTGTCAGGTTCAATTTGCGACCCCAATAGTTGTGTCTGCTCTAAACAAACTAATGCAATGTTTTTTACCTGCCTCGGTGCACATCACATAACATTCAAACTCTGTGGGTGACAGAGCGTTCAGCTGCTCTGCACCACGACTCTGCCAAAACTCTGCCAACTGGACATACCCATCTGAATAGCTCAGTCTACCATACACACCACCTTACTCTTTGATTTACTTTATTTATGCGTTTATTAATGATATATTGTAAGGGGTCGTGAAATACAATTTTTTGTTATTATTAATTTATTATAACCTCCTCTATCAGGAGAGACTTCATTTGAAGAAAGAAAGTGATGTGATCATTCGGTGCTTAGACCCTTTGTGATGTCGTGAGGGTTGACTGGGGCGTGTGGCCGCATAGTATAGGAAACCCCCCTCAGGGGTCCAGACATTGGTGGATATGGAGACTGGAGGTGACTGGGGAGGAGGGTCCCAGTGAATCAATGAAATGACAGCTGACAAAGAGGAGAACAGGTTTAAGATTACACAGCAACAACATAATTGGATGATGGAGATCATGGCAAAATCTGATTGGATTACCGTAAACCTCCACCAGTGAGCTGCTTGAAAGAGGCGGGGCTATTGATGGAGGATTGTGAGTGAATGAGACGTCTTCCTGGTTGACCTCCGCTGCAGCTACGTCTGAGTGTGGTCAGATTGTTCATAAAATGGCTGAGCTGTGAGGCAGTGAAGGGGAAGCTGTAGAGGAGACGGATGGACGAAGGCAAGTGGAAAATAAACAGGAGGATGAGCAGTTACCAAGCATGTGCTTCTTCCTTCCTTTTTTTTTTTTACAGCAAGAGGAAGACGTGCGCGTACTCCAAGAAAAACTCCAAAACTCTTTATTCTTTCTGTCAGCACTGACTCGTAAAATCGTATTTTTCTCTTTCATGAAGCAAGCAAAAGAAAAATCTGCCTTCAGAGGTCACGTACTTAAAAAGTCTCCTCGGTACAAACTTATTCTAAGAACTTCCATGAGTCGAGCGACATTTTCTTAATGCTAGGCGGAGCCATCTGGCTTCCTCCGACTTGTTTCGACCCCCCCCCCCCCCCCCGCTGCTAGAAAATCCCTGAAGCCTGTGGCGGTGAGGGAATTATTATCTGACCCTTTTCACAGAAGTTTCAAAGTAAAACTTTGTTGCAGTGCACATGATTATTTTTCAAGAAACATGTGCATCATACAGAAAATGTTTTCCCTCAGTCTTTAATCGGATTAAGTTGAATTATCTCAAATGCATAATCACAACATTGTACATAATGTCTCTGAGTTTGCAGCTCCTCCACTTTGCCCTCATTGTCTTTCGAAGGGTAGGTTTTTTCCCTCCCTTCGTCTCTTCTCCCCCAGGTCCCTCTAGGTTTGATTCGTATTATATCTTCCAAATCTGCAGCTCACTACGATGGCATAACTCTTCATGATAGCTGGATTTGTGCTAAGGCTGCTGTCAGAACAGGATATCTTGCTAATGTGTTCAGCAGGCCTCGGCACAATAGAGGACAAGGGACGGTGAGAGAGAGCGAGGGAGGGAGAGGGAGGATGGAGGAGAAAGAGAGGACAACAGAATAGAAAAGGAGAATGTAGAAACACAAGGATAAAGTCTTTATTGGGTTTTAAGTGCAGGACGAATCTGTCTGAGATGTCGATGCTCTGCTCTAAGTAGATTGTTGCAGGAACAGTGTGGCTGCTTCTCCTCCTCTACCTCGCGTCTTCTCCATTTCCGAGCGAGTGAGTTGGCCTGACACGCACGGCACAGCTGCGCCCACAGCTGTGCGTCGGCCCACAGCAGACCCCGCTCTTTATCAGCTTGATTGGTCACATCTGGCGTCATTACTTCCACCTTTGGGCTGTCCGGCGTGGAGCCTGGATGTTGGGGGAGGGGCCCGGGTATTGGTGGACAGGGGTTTGGGTTTTGGAGGGAGCTCCTGAGGGGGCGGTGGTACTGGATGTAAGGGTTTAGCTAAAAGCAACATGGCTGTGTTTGTGTTTGCTGGGGCCGGACCCCCTCCGCTCCCCTCCTCCCTGGTTTGTTTTCGCTCTCTGTGCCCTCGGGGTCTTCCAGCACACTGGGCCAACAGATTGTCTTCAGTGCAGGAGTGTTCTTTCACTCAGACCTGTCCTGTGGTGGGGCTTAATGCTTAATGCAGTGTGTGAGGGGAAAACTACTATTTGGACTTGTTGAGTGAAGTAAACACAGAGCAGATATCCACTCCCCCTTGGTAGCTAATCCTAAATATTTTTGGTGTATGTCTGATTTAGAAAGTTTCTTCAATATTAATATATAAAATACATGCATTATTAATCGTAAACTCTGGCCATGCATATGCAGTCCACATAGCAGATGGTGCCTCGAGCAGCGGTGCAAACTCTCCCGTCAGATGCCGGATTGTAGAAGAAGAAGTTGCGGCGAGATGATATAATTAAAAAACCTCAAACAAAATCACAGGTGATGTTAGACAACCTGATGGAAACATGATATGTGTTTCTTTGATCCACGTTATGTGGGGCGTTTTCAGTTTTCCTCATTGATGTTGAGCTTTTGACACCGATATTGATATTGATATTATTTTAAAGTGAGAGAAATTTCATTTTGTATCAACTCTGGAAACTGTGTCAGCGTTCCGTGGGAGTCTGCTGAAATGTACATGAAATAGGATGCAAGAATAACAAAAGCAGGAGACGACATGTTCTGTTTGTGTAGAAAATGAGTCTCCTTCGACAAGCGCCTCTGACATAGACGTCTCTCATCCGCCCTCACACAGAGGTTCTACATTTCCAGGACAGCCTCACAGTACCTCACACCCTTTAAGGCCCAAACCCTTTATTTTCCATCAGCTTCATTTCCTTTTTCCCCTCTTTGGACCACTCTTAGTTGAACTTGGCCCCTGCGTTCAAGCAGCTTGCTGCTACCACCAAGCGCCCTGGAAGTCGCTGTCATTGCGAGATGCCTAGAAGCGGCGAAAGCAAGCCAGTGACAAATAAGATCAAGAGTAGCGTGTTACATGGAGGCTAAGTAACAAAGGGTTTTTAAGCATCTGAACGCTGCGTAGCCTGAGCTAATTCTCTGCACATGTGCTGAGTTGTATCCCTCTGGCTCTGCAGCCAGGGAGTCGTGATCCAGATGCAGATACACGGCTCTGAACTGAGTTGACCTCCCCGTGGCACAAGGATCTGCATCAGGGCCTCGTGCCCGTCTGATGACGTACTACGCAGGTTAGAATCTGACCGCTGCCTGCACAGACTCTGACTGTATGTCAGCCATCGTGGCTGGATGGGCACTGAGTGAAGAGGACGATTGTTCTGTTTCTAAAAATCTCTCTGTCTCTCTCTTTTCTCTGCGAGGACATGAAGTGTAAACCCCCCCCACCCCCCAAGAGGAACCAGTTTCCTGCCATGCCTCCACACTGAAATCAGATCCCAGCGTCGCTCAGGCCTTGTTTTTCTTGGCAAGGGCCGCACACAGACACTCACACAGAGCTGAGTCTCCCGACCATTTCCACCCACCATCGCGACCTCTGTATTTTTCCCCTCGCTCCGTCTTGCTCACGCCTTTATAGACTCACAAGGAAACCAGGCTTTGATCGACTTTCCCACCAAACTAGTTTTCACATTACCAGAGCGTAAATATTTCACAGATATAAAGCTGTGTGCTGAGGTTCTGCCTGACTGTTTAGAAGGGGAAAAAAACTTGTGATGAGGAGAGATGCTAGACGTGCAAGTTTCTCCAGCCATTTTGGGGCTGTAACTTGAGCCCATGCAGGCCGTTCAGCCAGCACATATTTTAATGACATTTAAACATCTCCAGATGTAATTTGAAAAAGGTCCAAACTAATGCTTCATGAGACTTTTCGGATGATATTTTTCTCCCTGTAGCAGACTGATGCATCCTGTTTTACAGATGAGTTTTACAGAAAGTTCTCCCTCCTTTTCTGACACTGAACAACCTCAGAGCTCCTCAAAGGCTCGTCTTTGTCGAGCAGGGCAGCATTCCACTGAGTTAACGCGAAGGATTTTTTTTGAATTTCCTTCCTCCGGTTCGGAGCTTTACTATCCCCACAACTTGGCCCGAGTGCGGCTAACTTGACAGAATGTAAGTGATGCAAAGTAAGCGTATTGTTTTCCAACGCAGCTCTGTGGCTTGTGGGAACAGGGTTGTAAAGGGGCTTTGAATGACAGAAGCGTGCACTCTGGTCAGTATGCTCATTGTCGTCTGGTGTTTACATGCCTTTGGCCCTCGCACCACTGCCATGCCCCGGGGCCGTTTAACTGCACACCCGTGAGTTAGTGCTGTCTGTTGAAAAGGTGCTCTGTCTCAGGATCCCAGAGGTGTGTGTGTGCGTGTGCGTATGTGCGTGTGTGCGTGCGCGCACAAGGCCCACATTCCCACCGCCTGTCTGCTTGTGTTTGTGTGGTTACGTGTGTGTACACACACACATGCAGGGCCGAGGGGGTGGGGAGCACTACAACAACAAACTGGGCTCATCGGTGACATTAAACAGTCCCATATTTCACCAGGAAGGCAAACAGAGCTGGCTGCTGTGCTGCATTTCCATTTCTTTCAAGTGCATGCAAGTCAGCTTAGCACTTGAAAGAAGGAGTCGTTCTCACAAGGACATTAAATCCAGAATCAAAGCCATTGATGCAAGTTTAGTTATCTCAGGCTATTAACTCTCCACCTCCCTCTGTCCCTCTCCCCCTCTTACCTACAGCGGCGAGCAAATGAAACCCATATGCCAGTCGCGCAGACATTGTGAGTTACTGAATCGAAAAATGACCCAGTGCCTGGATTCCCATCTATCCGTCATGCGATGTTTTCCACTGAGGCTGTAGCGAGCTGCGAGGAGGCAGGACGGAGAGGCGAGTCGAGGCCCTCGTCTGCCGCTCCACGTCACCAAGCAGCCTGTGGAGTTATCACACAATTACAGCTGTTTAAATACATAGACGTGCCTTGTTATGAAGCCGACAGACACTGACCACAGGCCCCCTTCCTCACCGCCTCGCCGGAGCCTTCACGTGTCTCCGTCCCCTGCTCATTACACAAGGATACAGCTGAGCCTCCTTTTTTTTCCCCTCGTTCTTTTTTTTTTTTTTGTCTCTGCTGCCTAATTTGATTTGAGGCTCTGCGGATGTTAGAGCCTGATCTCTGCACATCCCAGTGTCTTGCTGTTGTTGCATGTTGTAAAATTGTGTTGTTTTCCCAGCTTTCCCATGACTTGTAATTAGAGGCGTGTGATACGTGGGTGGCTAAGAAACGGGAAAAAAGGGTGATGGCTAGGACGAGGCAGGGACTGTCTTCCCTTCAACCCCCCCCCCCCACACACACACACACACCAAGCACCCACCCTCCCACCCAGCTCCGCCCCACCCGTGGTGTGTGTCTCCAGCCGAGGCCAAATTAAAAGCCTGTGCGACTCACATTCACATTCAATTAAAAGCTCCCCTCTGCGGCCGTGCAGAGACAGCTGCAGAGACTCAATGCTGTCTGTTCTTTTCAGATGTTTGTCGAGAAGGTTGTGGCTCGTCTCCTGTCGGAGGTTTACACCCCCTCCCAAACACAAAGACACACACACACACACACACTAGACACTGGGAGAGAACAGCAAAGATAACGCAAGCCGAAATCACATCCAAATGTTTACATGAGTGGCGGTGTCCCTGTTTCATCATTCCCTTATCGCTCCAGTATAATAAGGCGCAATTACAGAAAAGATAGCGCGACGTGGACAACAAGGCAGCTAGACAGGGAAGTGAGTTATAGCTTGTAAACAGATACTCTCCAGCCTCGTATTCTTTGATGGAAAAAGATGTGCCTCAAAGACCTGAATGAGCCCGTCCGCAATTATGCCTTATTTGCTGATTTGAATGCCGGTCAGACTTTCCACATCAGAAGCTCTGATAAGAAATCTCACTGTTATCGTTACCCCAGCTTGAACTGCTGCTTGCACACTGCAAAATGCTTCATTGTAGTAGGCTGATGCATTTCTGAGTCTTCTGTGTTGTCAGAGTGAACACAAAGGAGAAATTGCTCTTGAAACCAGCATCAGTCTGCTTATATACACAGTGGAAATTCAGCTGGTGGTCCAGAACTTAAGAGTATAACGTACACAGCATGTTAAGATTTTGATTTGTAGGTGGGAAGCATGCTCGCAGTGTTAAACCGCTATTACTCAAAATGACACGCGAGAGTTAAACATCGCAAATGTCCTGAAACACATATTCATCAGCCGTAAACAGACGCTCTTGCGGCCAGAGATCGGTTAATACTTTTCACTTTGAACCGATTATGAGTCCTGACATTTTCTGCATGCATCAAGTCAGGTCTGGTGTTGGGTGGCCACGTCTCTCTCCCCCCCCCCCCCCCACGTGGAGGTAGGGAGAAATGATAATGTGGTCAGTGATGGTACGCGCCGGCTGGCCACGAGGGCCGAAGCTCCTCGTCTGATCCGGCCTAAATTTAAACCTGTGGACAGACGAGTCTAGCCAGCGGCCAGCCTCATTCCAGCCGCTGATCATCCCCAGCATGAAGAGAGAGAAACCGAGAGAGAGAGAGACAGAGAGAGAGATCGAGCTCCATGCCATTTAAGCCTGTCCTCCTACTCTCATCCGTCCCTCCTCTGCTCTCCCTCACTCCCCTCATCTGTTTTCTCCCTCACTTCTTCAAACTCCTGCTTTGAAATGATACTTTGAAACTCATGTTCTCAGGCCTCCAGACTCGCCAGAAGTGGGTGTAAAACTGTATCTATATATTAGTACTTAGAGCGTTGTTGAGATGAGGTATAGTGCTCCGGCAGGGATTCGCTATCTTCAGTCCTCTCACTACTGTCTCTTAGACTCCAAAGCTGTCATTTGCACTAATTATCCACATTATCTCCCTTAACCAAGTACATCTGGCCTGTCTCGGCTTCTGAAAACACAAAAGTGAATAAATGGTATGGTTTCATTCGTTGTTACGAGTCCCTGGGAGGATGTTTCCTTGAAAAAAAATCCTCCTGCACACTGGAAGTGATGTTTTATAGATTCAGCTGGAATCGGTTTCTTTGTTTTGGAATACCAGTAAATAAAAAGCAAAGGAACAGCATGTGATTGTTACCATGCCTGAAGAGAGACCAAGAAAGTCAGGACATGATAAATTCCACCAAAAAGGACAAACAAAGTGTGATATATTTTACAACTTATAGGTTTAAAATGATGGACAGCATTATTTTGAAGGTTTTGATTGATTGTAATCAGACCCGGGCAGACAGACGCTTTTTACAGGACATACTTGTTTGGGGTTATGATAACAATATAGTCTGTTGTTCTGGGAAGAAAGTTGGCTCACTCTCCCTGATGTGCTTGCACAGCCTTTCCTTATCTCCGCTCTGAATACTTTGGCTCCTCAAGTCATGTAATAGATTGGAGAGTTGCGACGGTCTCAATGGAAGATTGGAAATAATTCAAAAACACAGACAGATGTTCACAGAAACAGAACGGCTATTATGCTGCATTTGTCTGCTTGGTTTTATTGGTGCACTGAGGATCAGCCTGGCATTTATGTGACAATGAAAAAATGAAAAACCTGGCTGTACACGCGCTCGTCTGTGCCTCATACCCTCAAATGCAGCAGATTTGAGCCCAGTCCCACATGGCTTATGCCTTCCAGGGCTGAGCTAAGCCAGTGGAGACGCATCAGCTGGGAGCTGATCGGACCTCCACGCCAGACGGATCAGAGACAGACAAGATATGTTTCCATTCTGGCTCTGTCCACCTTCCTTCCTTCCTTCCCTTCTTTCATCCCCATATTTCCACCCTGTCTGCTCTCTCTCTCTCTCTCTCTCTGTCTCTCTCCCTCTGTTGCACCATTCTTCTCCTCCCTGTAATCAGGGCTCTTTGAAGTGGGCCGAGGAGACGGATTAGAGTGGGACCTGTAGGGTCTTTGACCTGGGGTGAGCTGGGGATGAGTAATTAGACAGGGAATTAAGAGGAAGCCCCTCCCCTCTCTGTGTCTCTCAGGAATTGTGTGCTCCTGTATCAGAGCCACTCTATTTGCTGAACTTTTATTTGAGATATATGTGAAGTAGTTTTTCCAGCAGCATATTGTTGTGACTGTGAGATGCAGTAAAAGAAGCGATTGAGCTTTTTTTCCAATCTCGATTAACAAAACTCATGTACAGCAGGAAATATGATTTAAAAGTGACCACATGCAATTTCCATGTGGTCAGATGCTGTTGTTTTGGTGACTGACACCAGGAATCCGTCAAAGCCTGGTTTATTCTCCTGCGTAGGATTGACGCAGAACCGACGCACGTGACCTAGGCTGCACTGAGCTTTTATACTTTTGTGCTGCTGTGTTTGTGTCGCTCTGCAAGTTGCTTTTGTTTTTTTCTATGCCACTGTGTGTGTGGTGTAGAGAAAATGATGTATGACCATTAAACAGTTTAAGGTAGAAGGAGGGTGAGTTTTGTGTGCTTGTCTGGCCACTGAGAAGCAATCACAGTTGTCACAGTCTGGATGTGCGTCAGGTGTATTTACATTTCTAGGAAGTTGCACGTCAGGCTATGGCATTCAATACAGGCATGGTGATACTAAGCCCTTTATAGATTTTTACAAAATATCAATGTATGATCAGTGACATCCATTTTGCCAGCCAATTTTGTATAGTTACTTTAAAGTATTTATTTTACTTTACTGAGTATGCAGAATTTACATGAAATAAGAAATATTCTCTGTCATTCAACGCCTTCTACTGTAAGTGCAGGAAAAGTTCTAGCATCAGTATAAAAAGTTGCATCAGTGGTAGTACTTGCGTTAAATATTTACTGGAGTATTATTATTGTGCTTTCCTCTTATAAAAAAGCTTGTGCCAGCAGCTAATTAGGACCCGTATTTATGTTTTATTGTTGGTGGACGTCTAGTGGCTGAAGTAATTATGATGGGAGAAAGCGTATAAGAGTAAAAAGAGTGTTAAGTCCACATTCAGAGGAGGTTGGAAGAATGGACACATAAAGCACTTAACCACTACGAAAGTCTGTTCCTTAACCAAAGCGTAGGTTGTTAATCTGAACCTAACCAAACCGTGGACGTTCCACAACCTTAACTCTCTTTCTTTATATTGTTGCTATGACTGCTGGTATGCTTCCATTGGTTGTGTTCGGTTTGATCCAAGATGGGGGATGCAGTGGTGGTATATAGCACTTAATTAAAAAAGAGTAATAGTACCTTGTAAAGGGTTACTTTTACACCAACTTTACTTCTGTGAATCCTTTACATTTGTGTGTGTGTGTGTGTGTGTGTGTGTGTGTGTGTGTGTGTGTGTGTGTGTGTGTGTGTGTGTGTGTGTGTGTGTGTGTGTGTGTGTGTGTGTGTGTGTGTGTGTGTGTGTGTGTGTGTGTGTGTGTGTGTGTGTGAATTGCCTAGTTAAATATAAGGGTTAACTGTGGAGAGAGCAAAGCCCAGACGCTGTGTTATTAGACGGAGGCCGTCTCGAGGAGCGCCCACATGGCCAAATATGGACATCCAGTCACCCTCTCTGTCTGTGAGGGAGAATGAAGCCAAACCAACAGGGAGACAAGTGACATGAACACTCTGTGCTCGAGAAATACGTTTAACATTCTGCATCTGTCTTTTTCTCTTTTTGTGTCTGCAGGTAAGAAAGATTTCCAGTCCTAAAAAAAAAAACTTTGATCGAGAATGTAAGTAGTGTCACAATTTCAGTTTCTCAGTGCTTCCATCCTTCCTGATATCTCCCGTCTGAGTGAGTCTGCGTGTGTGTATGTGTGATATCCCCAGGGTACCTGTTGTTGTGACAGGCTCTTGACTTGAGCGGTGTTAGTAGATAGCGTGTAAATTGTAATCTGGGAGCTCCCATTGCTCAGCCTGTGTCATGCTAATAATGCTGCACGTCAGTCAGACCTGGCCGCTCATTACAGACACACAGCCCCGGCTATCGCTCCTCCTTTTCCTTTTGTGCCAACGCCACAAAAGGAACCATTTACTGGGGGCGGTTTAGTGCCAAGAGGAGAGTATTGGCTGTGCGATAATAGAGATCTAACCTGTATTGACTTACTCATTTGCATAATCCTCAAGCTAGTGCCAAAGAGTAACTTTCAGTGGGAGAGCATGTGATTAGAACAAGTTAATAGCGTAGAGGTAAACAGATGAGTGACACTGGCTGTAATATATACTAAAGGGCTGTGAACTGAGGCCCAAAGATGGAAGAGAAACGCAAAAGAGAGCAACTGGATCGTCACATTATCGATTTGAAAAATATGATGGTTATTCGACTGAGAAGTTCAGGAAAGAAAAATCCCTTTTGTCTTTTCTTTAGTTTCCCCAAACTACTGTTTGTAATCGAGAAATATTACTCTTTAAGTGAACCTCTTCTTTTTTTCCGTCATTCTTGAGACAAGTGTCAGCTGTCAATGTCTAAAATGTGAAAGGAACACTGTCTGTATCTGTGAAGAGGACAGGAAGCTCTAGACAGTTTATAGAAGTAGAAAGGACACTGAGAATCTCAGCAACATCAACACCCCCCCCCCCCTCACTACTTTCAAACGCACGCACGCACGCACGCACACACACACCTTGCACACTTCCCCTGCAGAGACTCATAACTCTTTCTTACATAACCCACCTGCCTTTCCCAGACCTGGACCACATCCTGGGAGCAACAGGGAGCAGAGGAGGGGAAGACGACAGGGGGCTGTTGAAGATAAGAGTGTTTACTCTGACATTGTGGGGGAAGTTGTAGACATCCTTATCATGAACAATGAACAGAGACAACAACGGAATGAGCAATATTTTTGTATCATCTGCAACAGTTTCAAGAATCTGACAATAAGAAGTACAAAGAATACAAAGAGACTTTATTGTCGTCTTATACCATGACAGGCCAGAGGCCTTTTCTATGTTGGCAAATAAAGTGTTTGCACAGCATAGCATCATGGCTGGTCAAGAAGCAGGAGTGACGTAGTGGTGTTTCAGAGTCAGAACAGTAAATCCTGGTGGTTCTGTCTCTGCACAAACACAGGAGAAAGCAGCGGAAATTACTGAAAGTATGCTAATGAGAATGAACTCTCGGTGTAAAGTCCCTTTTAAGACTTGACATTTTGACCCTCGATCTCACCACATTTCAAACCCAGGGACATTGGTTTGTGACCAAATCCTATGCCCGTACTGCCTGTGATGGATGACCTCATCACTGCTTTGCCCATTAGGGTCGCCTCTCCTGAGCAGAAACATCTGCGTCACCCAGGGACCACGTTGAGGGTGTATTTCGGTTATCCCTGGTTAATTAGACCATTTAAACTGGGTTCTCTAGAGGACCGGCCAATCCGACCTTTGGGATGGGGGGGGCAGAGCATGTTGTGCAGTCTCACATTCAAACTCACTTCCCTTCCAAACCTTCATCCACTTTGGCCAGACCACACATCCTTAAATGCTGATAGTTTTGCTGGCTTGCTCATGGTCTCCCTTACACACAACCATGCAGTCATGACCTCAGATAGGGATCACATTCATCCCTGCTTGGCTGCTAACTAACCCCAATTGCATTGAGGGTTTACAACCAAGCTGAGCTTGAGGTACCCCTCAGTATTTATAAACAGTTATGATCGCATTTGCTAAATGATCTGAAATTAGTATTTTTCTGGAGGGTCAACAAAAACACGGTTGTCAAGTCGACTGGATTTGCACTGCGTATTCCAATCTCCCGCTGTTAATGCGGTTTGATGTTGGCTGGACTGCCAGTAAGAATCCACTGTGGATTGGGTTGAGCAGGAGGTTACAAAAGAGCTGCAGCAGTCATGATAAAACCTTATGTGGGCAGCTGGTAAAGAGCACAGCCTGGCCCGTCAAGGACTAATAAATCCAGGCCTGTTTTGGACTGTTGTTTGCACAGAATAGCGAGGTCGTGGTAGGATCAGTTTACGGTGATCTTGTTGCGAAAGTCATGTATTTTGATATTAGGTTGCACCTTGTGAGGAGGCATGTATTGGATCTGCTAAAGCTAAATGTAGATAGACACAGATGAGTGAATTCATTTTTAGATAAGTTGAGAAAAAGGCAATTTGGAAAATTTCTTCCCCGATATATCTAGACATCTACAATGAATTTTCAAGGGGACCGGATCAGATAGAAAAGAATAAATGATTGGCTTCATAATTGGTGAGGGCAAAAGTTCCCATGATAAGGAGGGGGTCAAGGCCCCATGCTGCTCTGAAGCCAGGAGGCAATGCCGGGGGGAGGAATGCGCTGTTATCAGACGAAGAGCGAGAGGTACGGGCCGTGATGGAGGAGGGAGGGATGATGTGCCGTGTGATGCAGAGAGAAGTGATAATGAGCCTTATCTTACTGTTCCACATCCCCTCTCCCCAACACCTCCATACTATCACAGCAATCTGCCCCCGATTGTGCTTCACAGTACCAGTGACTAACTGGCTGCTAGTCCCTCCTCTCTCCTCTGGGTCGTCGCTGTGAATAAGCATGTGTCTCTCTCTCTTTCTGCTCATTGTTTTTCTTTCTCAGTTTTTACTTCCATTATTCCATTTCCCTCCAAATCCCCTCAATCAGCCTCGAAGTCAAGTCAAGATGCCAAAGGGGGTATTTGCTGATCAGCTGATGACGTGCGCGAGGGGTCGGAGGAACATGGATTACAGCTCCAGCCCATGATGAGCCAGCAGGGCGAATTATGGCAGCGCTTTGGCATCTGTAGATCTGGGTTGGGTTGGGTTGGAGGGCATCAATATAAAGTGACAGCAAGTTGTAAGTGGCTGGGAGCATACTGACAGATCTGGCACAAATGCTACTTTACCCTTCAAAATCTGTTAAAGCCAGCTTCAAGAGTCAGCGAAGCGTCGTTAGTTGAAGTCTTTTGGAAATGAATACAGGCTCGCTGACATTTATCTGGGAGACAATCATTTGAAAATGTGCCAAGCAGTTGTAACTAAGCGATCCAGGGTTTAACAAGAGTGCCGACACAGCACACATGAGCTGTGTGGCTTGTCTTTAATTTAACCCCGCTGGACTGGAGCACAGCTGGAGGGAGCCTTGTTCGCTGGATACAAATCCTCTGTTGCGACAATGTGCAAACCCCCCCCATCGTCAAAGCGACTCACACACTAGGGTACATTCCTCTTACCCAGGGAAGGGATCGGCTGAAGAATCCCTCACCCTATTAAAAACCCTCCATCTAGCAACCGAACCAAGATTTGATTCAGGTGGGAGTTGCTCAGAGGATAAAAATGTGTTTGTGTTGCTGTGTGTTTTTATGAAGCCCAGAGGTACTTTGGAAAACGGATGAACAGATTGAAACAGACTGAAGAACTTTTCCCGTCCTCAATGGTGTTTGTAATTTTCAGATATTGAGTCTTGTGTCAAACAAGTTATATTAAAGATGTGTTTGTATTCCTGCTTGGCTTTAATTTGGAACTTTAGCAATAAGGCTTGGTTTGCATGCTAAAATACCATCAGGGACTCACACAAGATGGTTTTAGACATCCTGACTTTTATTTTCTGGTCAATTTTCAGAAATCCTGGGTCCTTCATTTCTTACAATGCCGCTTTGTAGTACCTCTCATTGGACTGTCCCCATCTGGTAAATTCACTATAGCCGTTTTCAGACATGATCTACGTGTAAAATCCAGAGAATTGGCTACAGAGTTTACCAAGGGTTTTCCTTTAGCACATGCACATCACATTGGGAGGTTTTCTGCACAGACGCATTCACAACAAGTCCTCAGCATTATTCAGGCAAGGGGATCCAGGTGCAGCAGGCATAGACAGGATGTCACATATTCACTCCGGTGCAGAGATAACGTGATGGTCATGTGTCTTATAAATGTATGACATGACTTTTTCACCGGGAGATATTTATTCATTTTTGCGTCTGTTGCGTGTTAGAATCTTAAACGCAGCAATCTTCCCCTGCTGTGTCCTCACATCGACTTCTCCTGGATTTCTACGGACTTTATACAAGGTGGTCAGGTGGATAAAGTCCAAAGAAACTGTGGAGAAAATACGGAGGACATCCAGGGTCCAATACATGTCTGAAAGCGGCTCGTAACAGACCCAGTTTTGATATATTTGATCCTTGACACACCTCCTCTTTCTGTATTCAACTACATTTAATCCAATTCACCCCATAATACCCGAAATGTAAGAACTCCCCAGTTTCCTTAGGTCATATGGTTTGATCTTGTCAGTCCCTTGCTATTTTTTAACTTCTGTTTTACATTCAGACAGCAAAATGGTATCTTCTTAAAGCAAATTTTGGAGCTGCAAGCAGGGCAATACTTCAATAAAAATGCAGATGAATTTGCATTGCTGCTCAACCGGCCTTACACTGCCTATATAGCTGCAGAGAGCAGCTCCAGCTCATCCAACTTTGACTCAGTGCGTCCAAGAGGTGATGCTTCTAATAAAATTGGAAATGTTTTGTACTGTGTACATGGATCAGAACAGAGAGAAAACTTGTGTTTAGCATAAACCCTTTTGGTATTCTCAAGACTGCTGACAGGTACATTTGCTGTTAAAAAGAAGCACATGTACCTCTGGAGGTGAATATGATATGAGTAAAATTAATTTTTATTTAGTCATTTACTTCCTGAGATTAGTTTTGGAACTCTATAGATATGACAATTTGTTATTCGATCATCTCATCACCATTTATTGTTGTGAAGTTTGTTTGTTCTTTTCATTATATATTCTTGACAATAGATCTTAATTAAATTATATTTTATTTTATTAAATTAGTTCATTTCTGTGCATCTGTATAGACAAGATGCATGACAAATGAACTTGTCTCTGTGGAATCATTGCCGCTTCCAAGATTTCAGTCTGAGTTGGTATGGCAACATCTGTGGTTACCGCTTGTAACCGTTACTGCAGTGGACAAATAATCACAGAATGAAATTGTGCACAAAAAAGAATCAGGCAATAAATAGTATTTGAGATAAGGGAAATCTCGAGAGCGATGAGTTAAACATTCGGATGTTCAGTGTGTTGTGTGTTTCTTGGTAGGAGATGGTTGTGGCCAGTGAAATGTTCTCACAAGGATAGAAATACAATGATCTCTCTGTGTCTGTGGGCTGCACTGTATGTTTTGGCATGCCCATGTGGCTCAGTGTGTGTGTATATGTGTGCTGTGCAATCCACAGGCTGCTTGTTAGTACAATGTCAAACATGTCCATCAGTGACATCCCTTGCTGCTCCGTAGGCGAGCCCCCCTGCAGCTCTGACGCACATTTCACCTCTCTCTCCTCTTGTTTACCTCCTCACCCCCCGTTTCTCTGTCTCTGTGCTCCAGGCTTCGTCTTCTCAATTAGAGTTTCCCATCTTCTTACTCTTCCCCCCTTGGCCCACGTCCTTGCAGTACCTGCGAGTAAAACTTGATTATAAAGCATCCCTGTGTCTCACAGAGCCTTCATACTTTTTTTTTTTTTTTTACTTGCTCATTTAATGTGTGCATGCATTGGGAGTGTTTTTCCTGACCTTGTTTTTCTTCCACGTTTGCTCTGCTGACAAAAAAGAAACGCTGAGCAGCACCGGGTTTGTATCACAAGCCAGAGTACTATCTTTCCAGCAGACACCGGATCTGGAACTCAATCAAGGGAGAGGAAAGTTGAAGCAAGACCTCCCTTGTCACCTTTGGCTTCTGTCAAGGCTTCGGCTCCAATGTGAGAAATGAAATTCCCTTAGTGGGTGCAAGGGCAGTAGGTGTGTGTACAGTTGAGTGACATGAGGGGAGAGGGGGAGATACTGAGAACCCAAGGTTGGATGGGTCTAATCCTGATCCTCCTTATCAATGCCGACCTCTGGGAGGCTGTGTGTGCATCTTGGCGTCCAGGGGTGCCTCCTTTTGAGGGGGAAGTGCCCCGTGTGATTGGACTTCAAAGACAGCACCGGGGAGTGGCCACCATCCTTTCTTTCATTACCAGGAGCTTTGCTCTTATCTTCGAGGGCAAACCTGACTCCCCTCCCCTCCCCGAATCCCACAAAATGCCTCGCCTTCGCCTTCTGCCATGGGGGCTAAATGCTGCGTAATCTGGGTATAAAGGAGACTTAATCCTCAAAAGCCCAGTCTTGAACTCATCCACACCTCTACCTGAAGCCGGGCTAAATACCTGAGCTCGTTAATTTGTTAATCAGAGCCGGGTTACAGGGAAGGCCTAGCAGGTATCAGTGGATGAGTCAGTGATGTTGTTGGTTGGAGGTGGAGTTTCTATCTCTGACCAATGCATGGGACAGTTAGTCGCATTGAGTTTTTTCATGAAATTTTCCTACTGTTTTCTC
Source organism: Pleuronectes platessa (assembly GCF_947347685.1). NCBI lineage: Eukaryota > Metazoa > Chordata > Actinopteri > Pleuronectiformes > Pleuronectidae > Pleuronectes > Pleuronectes platessa. The sequence continues at coordinate 24,580,926 of NC_070627.1, read as the reverse complement.
AAACGGACTCCGATGGACACTTTCTGTACATTTAACGGTGGTTGTGGTCTGGAACAACTCACATGGGCACTGGCCCTACAGCTAATTTCCAGAAGATTTCAGTGCATGTCTGAGAGCAGCTTATTGGCTACCTGATTGGATTTTGGAAGTTGTAACTTGTTAGTCAAAGTTAAAGAGTAACCACTAATAAACGGCTGTTGAAGCGTCTTCAAAGATTAACAGCCCTCTGAGTGGTTGTGAGCCACGAAGATGGTAAAAAAAACGGGTGCTAATTGTCCAACAAAGTGGGGTTTGTTCAGGACCCTTTATTATATGAGGGACGAACCGAAATAACCACAACAACAACAAGTGCAAAAGTCTGGGTACGTTTTAGCTCTAGCCGACAATAATGAAGAGTATTCGATTCGATTTCCTTCAAGGGATCATATATTTCTCTCATGCCAGGTCATGGGTAAAAGTGCAAGAGGAAAATCTTGGATGTTATGCTTTTTTTTTTTTTCTACTGCAAGTCCATTGTAAAATTTCCACCGACTTCATTTTCAACACTCTGGCTCTCAGTAGCATGAGAGCTGATTTGCCAAGGGCCTCTGGAACTGAGTATGTAAGAAGTGTTTGGCTTCAGAAGTGCTGGTGTGAAATGCACCGCCTGCCCCCGGCCCGTTCTCTGTGTAATTCTCTCCCTGGGAATCTGTGATAGATAAAGATCGATGTGAGGGTTGGAACCATGGCCCCCTGCTCCAGCCCTTTGCCCCAGCCCTAATGCCCCCTGTTTCCCTCCTTTCCCTCAACCTCATCCACTTCTTCTCCTCCCTTTCTCATGACCAGGCAGCTGTTACTGCAGCTCACCACCAGAATAAGCTGTTTACATTGGGCAACTTGCCTCTGGTACCCCAGTGAGCCCAGCAGGAGCAAGTCACTGAAACTCGCCCCCAGCATGCCCCAGTGCCCACCAGGCCCAGCTCCAACCCCACCTGACCTCCACCTAGCCACTACTGCTCCACCTGAAATCCCCACACACCTTCATCAGTCATGTTCTACACACAACCCCTCTTTTCTCCCTCCACTTCCCAGTGACAGCTCGCGCTAGTTTGGATTCCCAGCCCAGCTGGGGGAAATCCGTCTCATTTGTTGTAGCGTAAAGAAGGCGTGTCTCATCGCTGACACTTCTACAACACGCTGTTCTACTCTGCCTCTTCTGTGCCTGAGGGTGGACGTTGAATGAAAGAGCTTGGTCCCCTGTGCCACCGCCTCGTACAGCCGAGATATCTTTGTTTACACACAGGCAGCTATGGGAGTGCTTTTTAGAGCAACGCAGGACCCTTTTAGTCAAGCTGATGATGTGTTGAGTTGGGTGGGGTTGAGGAGCCAGCCCCCCCCCCCCCCCCCTCCTCCATCGCCATTTACCGGCCCTCGGACCCAGGTGCTTCCTGTCTGCTGGAAATTGACGAATGTGCCCATGATGGGCCATGTCAACTGTAAGCCTTGTGCTGCTGCTGCAGGGCCCGATGGGACGAGCAAAAATACTTTAAACATCCAGCAATCTTTTCTTTCTCGCTCTATTCTCTTACCTCTCCTACTCCCACACTCGCTGCTGTTCTCTTGTTCGCTTTTAATAAAGAAACAAAAATTGTCACCAACATCTGCAGAGACAGTTGCAGGTTAATCTGAGAGCTTTTCCTCCTCCTTATTGTTTGTTTCTCTCCCTCCTCGGGTGTGGCCTGTAACCCTGGCATACCATTTTATACTTTTTTAAATGGTTTACTTTTTATTTTTTTCATTGTTCTGCAGAAGATCCCTGGAGTTGTACTATAGTTATAATTCCAAGACAAAGGAATATTCCTGGCAGATATTTCCACAAATTAGATGAGAAGGGATTTACGAGTTGCAGTGCCAGCTGTGGCAGTTCCATAAAGTATTTATATGCTCCCTAAAATATGTATCTTATATGTAACTGGAGCTGTTGTCTGTTTAAAGAGCACATGCAGGACGACCTGTGGGAGCTACAGGCTGGTGTCTGTGGATCGAGGCTCAGTCCCGTGAAGATCACTCTTGACTGCCGTCCAGCTGGCCTTGCCCTGTTCTGCAAAAACCCAACACTGGAGGGAGGGAGTGACCCCTAGTGGCCACAGTCCTCACTTACACTTTCGGAGCCATTTCACTCTTGCAAACAGCTTGTCAGGAAAGATAAGTCCTAGGGAAAGGAGCACGTCACTTTCAGTTGTTGTGAATTTCCAGTTTGAAGGCTCTCCACCGCAGCTCCACTCTACCCTTACACTCTTAGTAGCTGCCTCACCTCTCCCCACCTGTCATGCTTATGTTTTATGTCTGACACAAAAGCATTTAACCAACAAGCGCCTGATTTACGACTCGTCTGAAAGGTGTAATTTGAGGTTTCTGGTGGAAGCTCACAAAAGCTTTGCTGTCAAACCACGCAGGGACGAGCCAGTGCTTCAATCGCTTGTCGCCGCTTTCCCTCCGTCAGCCATTGGTGCGGGCCTTTCTGCCTTCAGGGAAACAACGAGGTGACAGAATACATTAACAACACCTCTTCTTCATCCCCCTGCTCCTGCTCAGTAGCATGAGTCATCAGATGAGTCTGTGTTGAGAGGACCAAGTGAACGACAGTAATAATGGACAGCCCTGACAGGCATGAGAGTACATTAGTCGCTCGTAAAAAGGAGCTGATGGTACTTGCTGGCATGCTGTTCCCCCATTGTCAGCTATTTCATTGGCCTCCCCCCTGAGGAGATCTGCTTGGCGATGGGTGTAGTTAAGGTGATGTTTATTTCCAGGTACCGGCAGTCTGCCCCGTCTGACGCCAGGAGTCTGCATCTGCTGATAAGGCCGAGACTGGCTGGAAACTCAAGGTTAATACCCACAGTCTGCGAGACGCTTGCTTTTGCTGCAGGGTAAAGTTGTGCAAGAGAAACTCTGCTCCCATTCGTCCAGTGCAACCGAAAAATATATTATCCCTTCAGCTTTGTCAACTAGCAAAAGCCAACGACTGCAGCAATGAGTTAATCCTAAAAGAAATATCTCATTTATTTAATAAAAAAAAAGAAAAATGTATCCTCTCTTAATTGACTGTATATTCTTGTTGTTTTTATTGGAGAATAAAAGTATCACAGCATTGTGTTTTATGCTGTCGGCACTGCATAAAGAAGCCATTCTTAACTGTCTAAATACAGCGCTTAAAGGTCAGAGGGGTCAACACAGCATGACCCTTAGAGTCATCCCACGCCTCGGTGTGAGCAGTGACCTGAGCAATGACCAGCCAAGGTCAGTCACAGTCCACGGTTGTCCCCCATCCCTCCTCACTGCCACCCACCAACAGCAACATTGTGCAGGACTTCGACCTCCACTGCACAGCCGAGCTGCAGCCAGTTCCTGTGGCGTCGCTTTGAGCGAGTGGGCCGGTGAATAATTACAGCTGCGTCAGGGCAGGGAGCTGACCCACTTGCAAGTCGGCCTGCATACCATAAGTTTAATAGACATATATGTGACATACTGCAGGAAACGTTGACGTTCTAAGACTTTAATTTTCCACTTGAATGAGTTGAGGGATTTTTATTTGGTCCTGTGCCGGGTCTAGATGTGAAGATAAAGGCAGGGGAGAGAGAGACGCTCCTGGAGCCAGCTGTGGAAACAGAGAGATAGGGAGCGAGCCAGTGTGGAAGTGCAGGGGGATTTGGTGTGCAGGGGATCTGCGAAGCTCTGCTCAGATGGAAGTTTTCATTTCCTCCGGATAGCTGTGGCTGTTTGAACAGGTGGGCCATTCTTCAAAACCACCCCCACCCCTCTCGACCCCCCCCAGGGCTGTAAGCTCAGCCCCTCTTATGTCGTCCAGTTTGCTCTCTCTCTCTCTCTCTCTCTCGCGCACGCTCTCTCCTGGGCGTCGCATTTTTTCAGTCCGCAGTACAGCGGAGCCTCTGGAGCAGGGAAGCAGCGGTGGTACAGGTCTTTGTTCCCAGCTCCCCCTGACAGACCCTGCTCTAATGCTTATCCAGCCACCCTCCTGTCATTTTTGTTATTACCGCTCCGAGCAGCTGGGCTAGGAGACGTGGAGAATGCTTGTTAAAAGGGGGGAAAGTGAGCGTCTGAACGCTCTGATTACAGACGAGGGGGAGAACAGTGTGTTTTGCTCCGTGTTTTGCATGTTTTCCCCCAGAGGCATGGATGCACCCAGACTGAGTCATGCTAGACTGGAGCCACGGTCCTGGCTCCCCCACACTCCTTTCCCTTCTTTTTCCTCTTCCCTCTCCTCCCACTGCCGAATTAACCAGCTGGTCTTCTGAAACATCCAAACACACACAAACCCCACACAAACACATACACACTTGTTGGAGAGGTACTTGATGGAAGGACATGAGGGGGGGGGGGGGGAGGAGTGATGAAATGCCAAAAGCAGTGAGGGCGGGCGGCATGAGGCCCACATTGAGATTGATGTGCTGCTGTAGAATCTAGCAGGTAAACACCAGCCAGCCGCCCCACCCCACCCCCCCACCCCCCCACACACACACACACAGGACAGCTCTCTGAGATTAGGCAACTTCTCAAAGCTGTTTTCACAAAATCTCTGTTTGCTAAAAGCCCACCTCGATGCTCTCACTCCTTCACTTCTCGTCTGTCTACCTGTTTAAGTTAGTTTTTTCGGCTTCCCATTCCTGTCTCTGCCTTCTTCCATCCCCTCCTCTTTCTCCCCTCTTCCTCGATGGACATTTGTTAAAGCCAATACATGTCGAACATGAAAGCAGAACACACAAAGCTTTGAGCATTTTGATGACTCCCCCCAGACTTTTCCCACTACCGCCAGTAGGTGGCGATATGACTCTACATTAGCTCACTCAGGAGCCCTGTTAAATAAGTAGCCTCCCTGGCTTGTCCTCATTTGATCCCACCTCCCCACAGCAAAACAATCCTCACCGCTTTGTGAGATGTCCAAGAAAGAGAAAAACCTGGATGTCTCTGAAACGTTCCTGACTGCGGGACTGTCTGCCTGTAATGAGATTGATGGATATGCATGTCACTGTGGAGCACATACAGCACGATCCCCCGAGCTCTATTGGCAGCATGTGAGGACAAAAGACGGTTTCCTTGTTCGTCAGGGAGACACAAAAGGAGAAGCTCTCCAAATGTGTCGACACATGTACAACAACATTTTTTGTTGTACACATTGACTGCTTGCAACAACCGCAATATTCCATCTACATCACAGCTTAATAAACTCAAAATTTTTCCCTCTATTGAAGGATAATAAAAGATTTCTATAGGAAAAGAAGGCTGTGCACCTTCTGATAAAGCTGACCCATACGTACAAACATTTTTGAGATGGTAAACTGCCGTTTCACAGGGGAGGTGGTGAATTAGAGCCAGATTATAAATACACTTGAAACCAGCAGGGTTGTTTGTGCTTGTGTGAAAGAACTCTTAAAACCCTTCAAATGTGTGTGATGTACGTCAATTTAAAGCAAATTTCCACTCAGATACCAAAAAATTGCAGAGTTGCAGGACCATGCAAACCGAGAACTGAGCAATATCTCAACAAATAAGGTTTTTGTTTTTGTATAGTTCGCTGCAGTGAGCGCACTGGAAACCACTTTAAAAAATATATATATAATAAGGCCCTATATGGGCTTGGCTATGTGGTAGGTTATACCTGATATCAAACCTTTTTAATAAGATTCATGAAGAGTCACCGCTTTCTGAGGGTTGTTTAGTCTGGACTGCAAGAAGGCAGAAGCCTGACGTCTCTCTGTGAGATGTGTGTTTTACATGGGCAAGCTATTTATTGGCGTTTCCCATTGAGTGGTGGAATGTGAATGAGTGTGCATACTAGAAAGTGTGTGTGTGTGTGTGATCTCAGTGATGTACACTATGTATTGGCAGAGGACAGAAGCTTGGGGCAGATTTGTGATGTAATCGGGCGTTAATCTCTGCCCTTGTTGCTTGATGATCAGCCCCTCGGGCAGGTCAATGCAGGCATGCATGTAAACCCCACCCCCACGACAAACACACACACACACACACACACACACACACACACACACTAGCAATATATCTGCTGCTCTGCCATCCTTCTGCCTCCCTGACTCCCATTTCGACCACTAATCTCATTACTAAAGTGAGCGCACTGAGAGAGAGCAAGAGCTCCAGCTCACCTGAACCCTCGTACTCATTACACATCAAGGGCAGCATCCCAGCCGGACGGAGTAAATCACGTTCTCGGTTCAGCTCGGGTTGCATAACATGACTGTGTGTGTAGCTGAGCTGGTTGAACAGCCACCGGAGAGCGGCAGCTCAAAGGCCCGATCTGTTGATGCAGACGGGTTTTTACTGACTGCCAAGGAGCATCAATTTAATGGAAAACATGAAAAGCATCATAAGGATTTTTTGGCACGTTGGCTGCTATTTCAGCATGCTAATTCTTTCCTTGCTAATTGCAAAAGATTATCTCAGATTATTTCGCAGTTGGAAGGACGGGGTCGATCTCTTTTTCTTGAGTTTGCACAATCTTTTATTATGGAGCATTTGAATGGAAAATCTCCAAAGCTTTTATTCATTTTGAAAGATTCCGATGGAGACTGAGGGGGACAGAAAACCTTAAGATAGAAATCTTCTGACTCTGGGACTTCGCCCCTTGAAGAGAGCCCTCGACAGTTTTGGGATGCAGGTTGCCATGGTAATGGTCAGACACAGATTGTGTTTCCTTGGCGACTGGGGTCCTGCCCTGCATGTGCATCAGCTTCATTGTTGCTGTTCTTCCAGATGCTGCCTGCCTGGGTCTTCAACACACACACACACACCCCAATGTCTTAATATCATTACAGCTATATCTAACAGTATTACCCTTGTTCTAGTCTATTCTATTGTTGAGTGAATGTGATGTGCCTCTGCCTGTCTTTGCCTTTATCTGTTTTATGGGGTATGATCTCGTTGAGGTGACTCTAATGGTTTTCCTTGCTCACCTTTTTCTTAGGAGCATGTGTGTGTTGAGGCAATTGGGAAACACTAGTATAAAAGACGTCGGGGTCAGTGAGACATGTCTACCTGTAGCTCTCTAGGAGAAGAGTGAAATATTCCCATGGGATGGCTAATGACAGTGTGGAGTCGAGGAGGGGAAGAGACATGCAGGGAGTTTGAAATACAAATCTGAGTCTTTTCCTTGTCTTCTATTTTGCTTGGGATGAATTTGGCTTTTTGTTGTTGCTCGTCAAAAGTCTCTTGTGTTTCTTCTGCCAGTGAATAAATACATGCTTTCTGTCATAGTGAGCTGCTTGCACTAAAATAATTATTAGATAATAATTCCATTGTAAAAACTTGAAAGCGGTGGCAGAGGATTGTTCTCTTACATTAATACAATTTTGGAAACATCAATCCATTTTTCTCCTCAAGGTACTTGTAAATACTGAGTATCTACCAGATGTAGGACTCGCGCTGCATGGAGCGCATTGAAATCATTTTAATGTGAGGTCGCCTAAGGCCAGGGACTGTGGCCCCACGGCCCGCCATGACTGGAAGCAGAAAAACAAAATAAGCTGTATTTATTGTGCACCAGTTACACCACGGCTGCTACTTGATCCACTTAGTCAGGATTCTGCATACGATTAGAAACTCAGAAACTTTGAATCATTGTTGACATGAAAAGATGCTGAATTAAAGCATATTTATTAAGCCCTAAATACTGGTGCATTTAACACCCATCGGCTCTTTATTTTTAAAGTTGCACTCAGACATGAACTCTGCATATTTTCCTGTAATCTTACAATAGGGGCAATGTCTGAGAACGCAAATGTCCAAGGCAGTTTCTTTGGACTTTTTCTGGAATTTTTCTTGCCCTAGCAAAGTGCCTGAAAAATATCAGATTGAGCCCATGTGAGAAAACAGCAGGAAAAGTAAGTGGGGAAATATCAGCCACAATATGAACTAAGAAATACCCTTGCAAAAACGTTCTGGTCTTTTGTCTTAGGCTCAACTTTAGATCTTGTCATTGTGTTAGAGTTGTAACTGGCATTACTTGTTCAGCTCTGTATAATCATGATTATGCTGCCGGTGGAGTCTTCAGTCGGTGTATCCTCACTTTTCTACTTTACATTAAACCTGTGTATTCAGTGTTGAGCCCCAGGTTTTTTTTGTGTTATCCAGCAGTCTCAGTCTGTGAGAGCCACTCTCTGTAGCCCTTCACTCCAGCTGCACGCACAACAAGCTGTGACTTGGTAATGCCTACCAATACTCACCTCCACAACTTAGCTGCAAAAATATCGATCTCTTGTTTTTTCTTGGCTGAGGCTCGTCCACTGGCTCGGAAGCAGTTTGAATGATGGTGTGTGAGCTGAGAGCGGTAGATAAGGAAGCAGTCGGTGCTGGACTGAGGAAAGAGTTCGTACCTTTGACAGAGATAGATGGAGCTGAAGAGCTCAGAGTGTGGACCTGAGTGGAAAGAAAAGCTCGGTCTCTTCTGACAGTGATGCATTTGGAAACTGCAAATAGAGATGGTTTAGAAGCACAATACACAATAACAGAGTGAAAAAGAAACTAACCATCTTTACTTAAGAGTTGTATATCTGTGTTGTGAGTAATCAAACCTGCACTGTTGAATAACTATTGAAATATAAACTATATGGTCAGACGTTTGTGTACACTCAGCATCCACATATTGATTGATGAGCATCTCTTTTCAAAAGCAGGGACATTAATATAGAGTTGGTTTGTAATAATTCGGAGGCTGCATTTGGGGACCGACTGTGTCACAGTGCTGCAACTAGGTCCTTCCTTTCCCGAGCAATGAAGGATCCTACTCAGGCCGACCTATATTAAGATACATCGCACACCAGTGGCAAAACTGGTGAGGAAAATAGGAGACCCTCTGTGGACCAGAGCATCTCATTTCAGTTCAGCCTTTGCAGACTACTTGGCCTATGACGACATGGGCTTTGAAGGCGTGGCCATCATCGCATGAGCAGGCAGAGTCCTCCACAGGATGCCGTCCCTCAATTGGAACACAGCAATAATCATCATGAGTATGTGGTTATGCTGACAATTAAAAGCACCAGGACATCTAAGTACAGCCTCAAAGACCTGGGGCCTCATGTACTAAGGTTGCGTACGCAGAAAAACGTGGCGTACGTCCTTTTCCACGCTCACGTTCAGATGTACAAAACGTGAAATGACCGTAAAAATGTGCGGTCCCCACGCCAGCTCCAGAGCTGTCGTACGCACGTTTCTACAGCTATTGTTCCTTTGGCGACACTTAGAGGAGACGCCGGGAACGACGGAGGAGACCCCGGGGCCGATGGAGGAGACGCCGGGGCCGACGGACCAATCCCTGCCCTCTCCTTGCTTGTCTATTCAAAAAAATTTAAGTTAATAAACACGAGTCAAAGTCTTTAATATCCTGGCATCTTTACGCACGACTTATGTGTATTGTAAGCAGCCAATTGTATGACCAGTATAATTACAGCATTTATGAATTCAGCATATTTACCTTGGGGATGATCGGTGTCCCCTTCATGGGCTCCCACCACTCCGGTGAGAGCTGTGTCACCGATCAAAGCGGCCACTCTCAAATCGAAGGGGGAGAGTTCCCCCACTCCCGTCCCCCCACCTGTTGCGGTCACGCTTCGGCGGTGGGCAGAAACCCTCCGCTTCACCTCCACCTTGAGGTCTGACCACTTTTTTTTAATTTCAGAGTGTGTGCGCTGCTGAGACCCCACTGCATTGACGGCCTCGCAAACACGCTCCCACTCATTTGTCTTTTGTTTAGCATTTATCCCTGTTGACAGGGTACCAAATAACATATGCTTGCGCATTTCTACCTCGTGGAGCAAAATCTCGAGCTCGGACTCCGTGAAGTTGCGTTTTTTAACTCTGTTCATGGTGCCAGGTGATCGGATTAAGAGGTGAATCTCAGGTCCAGGGGCCTATTTAAATGAAATTGCATATTTAAATGAGGGCGTGGACAGGGAGGAGTTTGGCACGTCGGCATGTGCGCTCAATTCCACGTTGATTGAGATGTACAAAAGAAACGTGCTTGGATCCATGCGTTCGCACACTTTGATACATCTGAATTTATTTGTGCGTAAGACAGTTTCTGGGTTTTGGCGTACGCCAAGTTTCAGTATGAAATCCACGCAAGTCTTAGTACATGAGGCCCCTGAGGTCCATGTCTGTCTCTACACACGTCTGCCCTGCTGCAGCAGCCAGCTGTTCTGTGCCTCTCTTTGTTAACTGATGTTTTTAAGGCGGAGGGGGGAATCACCTGCTGGCGGGGGACTGCCCTCGGTCAAGGACCTCTCACCTCGCTCCCCTCTCGAGGTGTCCCCCCTGTCCCCCGGCAGGCTGTCTGTGTCACGGCTTGACTGACAGGTACAAAGTAACCACTGTGTGCTCGGAGGCCCTAAACTCACCCCTGTCACTCAGCTGTCCCAGGACAAAGCCGGGCTGTCCCGCCCGCTCAGCCTGACTCTTTGTGTCCTTTATTGAATTACAGAACAACTTGGTTCTGTGCACTCCTAGAGTAATTGAAAACACGTGATTTTAAAAAAAAATGGCAGGGATGTGCACCGGTGAACATGACATCATCCAACAGGAGCACCGGTCAGATGGAGCCTGTGAAAGATGATATCGGCATGTGGCATCCTCATTATGAGGACTTCAATGTTCCCATTGTAGGTGTTAAAAACTGAGCCAGGACTTTGAAGCGATTGAAGGGATTTTGCCGACCTGAGAATGAAGTCATGTTCCACCAGTCTGCTGCAGACAGAGCGTAGCCTTTTAAGGTCCCTCTTCAACCCTTGGTCTTGTCAGGGTGTCTGCTGGGATGCAGAAGGCCTGTTATACCTCTGCTCGCTGCTGTACCGACTGAGATACAATTACAAAGTCAGCCCACTCTCTCTCTTTTTTTATTTATTCAAGATTTTTTAGGGATACCATTAATATTTTATATTATATCCCAACTTGAAAATCCCTAATCCTAACTAAATCAAAACAGAGATAGTGTTCCAGTTTCCAACAACTTGCCATAACAGTGTTTTCAGGATTTTCCAACATTGTATTGGGTATCATTCATTCCTGTCCTTATAGCTTATCGCACAATTTTGGCAAAGATAGTCACCATTCCAAACTTTTGGAAAATGCAATCCTTTATGTTATGACAGCTAAGTCCATTTTACCAAGTCTGGTGTCAATGATGGATCAATGTAGAAATTAAAAATGAAAGTACAGAAACTCCAAGTTGTTAGTTTCGTCCAACTTACTGTAAAATATTAATTATCGGATGTTATAAATAAGTAAAAATAGCAACAACTCCTCATATTTCAAGAGATGGAAAGAACAAATGTCCGGCTACCAGCTGATGTTCCGTATCTCACCTATCCACTTCCTGAAAACTCAGTCCTGTCAACTCACATTGAAGTGTTGTCTGAACCAGCTATTAGACACACGTCCTTGTAAAGTGGGACAAAGGCTAGGTATTCTATTAACTGGGGGTGGGATGATCCCGGGGCACTGCTCCAAACATCTATATCTGTCTGCTGTGGCCCCCTTCTGTCATAGTGAAGGAAACCACCACAGGCGCAGATGATGTGTATGTTCAGGAACACATGTGTGTGTGTGTGTGTGTGTGTGTGTGTGTGTGTGTGTGTGTGTGTGTGTGTGTGTGTGTGAGGGGGTTGAGAAGGTGTATGGTGCAGAATTGTTGCTTTCGGGGGGAGTGCCCCGGCTGATGAACGTGTGCTCTGTTGTCATTACTGCCCTTGATTACCTTAATCCCCTGTCTCAGTCCTGTCACCCACACCGAAGGATCTGAGAGGTCAAAGATCAACCCCCCCCCCCCCCCCCCCCCCCCCCCGCTCGTTCCTAAAATCACTGTCTCCTCATTAAAACACAGCCATATCTCCTTCTCTCCTTTCTCTCTGTATATCCACACTCACTCCCTGCTCCCTCCATCCAGTATCCGTTTGCCCTCTGCATTTTTGTTCCTCTCTCCCCTCGCTTTTCTTGAAATAGATGACGGTTCCCTCTCAGCCTCTCTCTCTTAATGCACAAGGTCCTCTCAGCACTACAGCACTGTGCTCTGTAAAGGCTGCATTTGCAGGTTACTTCAAGGCAAATTAAGTTGGAACTAGATGGAAATTACAAGCTTGGGTTCCTTAAAAGCACACTCGCATTTTTCTCCTCCATTTAGAAGGGAATAGGGTGTAAGGCGAGAGGGGTGTGTGTGTGTGTGTGTGTGTGCGTGTGCGTGTGTGCGTTTGGAGGCGGCAGACGGCTGAATTTTACAGTTCTTGTTATTTTCAATCAAACACTCTCCTTCTGAAGATGTCTTGGTTGAAATAGTGCTAGAGAAATTATATTTGGGTTAATGATGCTCAGAGCATCAAAGCAGAAACCTGCACTTTGGGACCATTTTCCAATTCCCACTTTGATGTGAAATACACTGAGCCCCCGCACCGACTGAATCAGACATGAAAGTTCTTCAACTACTGCCTCATATTGACATCAGCATTATCCAATTGTCTTGGCAGCCGTCTGTGTCTATAATTGTGGCATGTAATGTCTTTCATTTGAAAAGATGGGCAGGCTAAACAACAGGCTTCATTATGATTCACCAAGTTGTTTGGTAAAAGCTCTCGTGGCCTCGTTTATTTGGAAAAAATAGGGAAATCATAGCATGAACATCTTTTTACAGTTGCTATTCACATTTCCATTTTATTCATTACTTTTTGCGGGCTTTGTATAGTGAAAGGACACTTGCATAATAACCCATTGGCACCCTACATAATTCTATTTGCACCACTTTGCACAAACACTGCGGTACATTTATTGACACATGTCACCAATTCATTTCCTCTCAGGCTAATGGTATCAGAGTTGCTTCGTTAAAAGCCTCTCTGTTTTGAGTCATCATTGGATCAGTACTGAAGAAACAGGCCATTGTACACACATGGATTTCCTGGGAGTTGATAATTAAATTAGCTGTGGGCAAACCTGGTTAGTATTGTCGAGAGCAGATGTGTCATGGGAAGCCTTTTGAGTTTGTTGGCAAAATGAAATCCATTATAGCCGACCAATGAATGATTACATAATGAGTGATTTAAAACATTCAAACTCTGGAAAACAAAGTGCTCCTGTGTCGACGTCACGGCCCCTCCGGCCTGGTTCACTCTGCTGTTGCCGTGGTTTCTGTCTCCAGGGCCGAAGACCAATGAGGATCTCGATCATCGAGATGGGACACACCTGGACCGCGGGGGCCCGGTGCCTTCCAGCAGCAGTTAGTCCTCGGGCAGATCCCCGCACAAACGTCCACACAGCAAAGTTTCAATTGGACAATCCCTACACTACTGACTACCACCACATTTCTTTGCGTGTCTTTTGGGGGATTTCATTATAATTGAATTCTCATAATAACATTAATTACACAATTCCAGTTCTGGGGCAGGCTAAATGTGCATCTCCAGGCTCCTCGGATATTAGCATGTCAAGACTTCTAAAGCCAGAATAGGTAAATAAAACATTTAGGGTATCAACAAAATGTGTTTTAATTATGTTTTATGGGCCTTTAAACAACACCTTGACCTCTCTCTTGACCAAAGAACAGGGATCAAGTGTGACAGGCATAATTTAAAACAAGTGCATGTTAATCATAAAAATGTCAGCATTAAAGTGATGGTGTTAGGCTCTTGTGAGAGATTTGCAGTTCGCAAGTGACAAAGCGAAACATAGGACACGTCCACATTACAAGCTTCTATGTAATTCTGTGCAATAGTACATTTATGTTAACTGGTTTACATGTAATGACGTCAGCAAATTGGTGGAGCAAATTCTTTTGCCGACTTTCAATTATGCCGTTTTTCCGACTTGAGTTGGAATTCACCTGAATTTTCCATTATTTTGAAACCGTGTGAACGCACAATAACAGCAGGGCAGCAACAATCAGGTTTATGTATTTACTGGTTCCAAATTCTGTGTAAACCAGAAACAGATATCTGGATATAGTATACTTTAACCTTGGAAGATAAAAAGCGAGTACAGATGAGCTCAATTCACCATATCAGAGCTTAATTTGTTTATTTAAAAACCTGTTTCAAAGTGACAAATCTTGTATTTCGTTTTTAATCCAAAAGGTCAGCCTTCATCATCAAACCAGATTGTCTCAGGTGTCCTCTGGGATTTCTTGGTAATGATGATACTCGAAGTACAACCTTTCCATTTCACACCTCTTAAATGTCCTACAATGGTTAAGAGGCAGTGTGTATCCAAACAAAAATGACGCCTGCTGTTACATTAATATTGCACACATTTAATATTTGGATCAAAGTCGGTGTGTTTTCCTTGGGATAGGAATATATTCAGTATTTAAAAGGCTCGACCATTTTTCTTTGAACACAGAACATAAAGAACTGTGAAATGGCTCAAAGCTCTTACATCTTGCTTTGGTGTATAGTTATTCAGCTACTTATGAAGTGGTAACTGTCAACTGTGAAGTGGTAAGTACGTTTAGAATATGTGTCATCTGGCAGCCGCTAGAGCCTGACACATGTGAAGAGCAGTGGGCATGTCGCTTTGACATTTTTCACAGACTCAGCTAAAATTAGAACAGGGAGGCAGTGAATCGGCCTCTACTGCCCTGATGTCACTGCCTTACCCGGGCTAAAGGGCTGGGGGTCACCTGGTAGAGAGATTTACCGACTGATCGAGGAATCCAGTTAGCATCTCCAGCAATTTCATCAAAAATCCTGTGTAGTGCTAAAGGTAGGAATGAGTCACAGCTGACTCTGGGCAGTTAGACACGGTCATCCGTCTGGGTATTGAGACGTTTGAGTGATGTCAACCAACATGTCAGTCACTTACCTCCCAATGACCTCAAGGGTTTTCATTTGGAAGAGCACTGTAATGTAATGAGATTGAGGCCTGAACATGGATCTTTGGCTATAACTCACTCTTAGGAACCCTTCACTCAAACAGGTTGACGCGTTGCCGCTTTCCCACCACAGGAACTGAACCTAATGTACTGTAGCATGTAGACATTGTCAAGGGGTCTGCTCTTAGTTCTATTTCCAGTCATTTCCCTTGCTATAGAACCTTTCAATCTCAGCCCTGCTCAGGAAGTCTTTCAGGTTCATCTGTGTGCCAATCTGTGCTGTCATTCGTGATTGATAGAGCAAAGTTACCATTAGCATATGAGAAGGTGTCATTCAGAGTGAACTCAGCTGTAAGACCTAAATGTGTACAGTTCCAGTGGATATGCAGCAAGTGTCATTTTTCATAAAGTACAACCGATACCAAGTTCCGGCAACTTCTTACAAGTTGCGGTCCTGAAAGTGTTGGACCTTTTTGATATTAGAGGGGCTGTGTCCAACAATTTTTTTTATTGACATTTATTTTCAAGAGAGGCAGATGCTGATTTTTCAGACTAATTGCCTCATTATTACAACAACAAAAAAAGATGTGGAACTCTTAAAGATAACTTGGGTATAAACTGCCATCACCACCTTCCAGCTTAAGAGCCTGGCCCTACATGTTGCAAGTTTAAATTATGTAGTTCATGCTTCCCTGGCAGAAAATGACTGATTCGACTGTGCTCTGTGTCATCCATGCTATGTACTGTTGCAAGGTTTGTGACCAAAGTTGTTGTCTGGTACCCTCTTGTGTGATTGGTCTGTCCGCACTTCCCTTGGTTTACTCTGCTCAAGTTGTGTCGTCTTGGTCCAAAAGGATGGATAACTACGTTCCACATTGTGTGAAGGCACCCGGCATCACCTAAGCGTGTTGCATCAGCGGCTAATCTCTGTATCGGACATTCCTCGGTGTGTAACACCAGGTCTGACCCTCCAATCTCTTCCAGACAGATGTCCAAACCAGAATTATTTGCACAAGGGAAATCCTCCTGGTCAATTTTTAACCCCTTCTAAAGTAAACTGATTGAATTTATGAAGCATTTATCCAAAGCACTTCCTCTCATTCACCCATTCTCACATGTCAGTGGCTAAAAGCTGCAGTGCAAGGTACAGGACCATCCTTGGGCAGCAATTGGAGTTCAGTGTCTTGCTCAAGGACACTTTGACATGTGGACAGAATTGAAACACCAACCATGCAGTTAATAAATTACCTGCTCTGCCTTCTGATTGACAGCTGATAGGTGTCATAGGTTCAACTCCAAACTGACGAATATACTCCTTATACTGTAAATGATCTAAATAATGAATGGCTGTCAGCTCCATGCTTGCTCACACCCTTTGTCCAAGTTATCTGATATTCTCTGACAGTTTCGGTCCAGAGCCAGAGCCATGCACTTGGTCTTCCTCGCCCAGTGTGTCTGGAGGCTTCCGCTGGTGACTGTGGCTGCCAACATGCTACAGCAGCTAGAAGTGATGAAGGCACAGGGAATAAGCTGGTGACAGCAACTCTGTGTGGACTCCTGAATTGGCAGAGCCCTGCGCCGAGACAGAGAGTTCAGTCACATCATTTAGCCCTGCTCTCAGGTCCAGGAGAGGGGATGAAATATAGACACCTTTTTAATATCCCACCTAATAACTGTGTTGACAAGCGCTGTGAGTTACCTTCTGCAGGAATGTCGTGGCATTTGGGTAATTAGCTGTAAACAGTATTTTATTATACCTCACGCTCACACAGTGCTGAAGAGGTTTTTATAGCAAAGGTTGGGTGGTAATTCTACTAGCCCTGTTATGGAGCGAAATACAGATGTCTCATAGGTGGTGGTAGGTTTCAGGGCAGTCAGCCGGGGACCGAGCCAAGCGAATGATTGAAAGAGCTAGTGTGTCTTCACCAAGACTAATTCATTTATACTTAATCCATCCTGCCTGTATTCACTTGGCACCGATACTGGCTCATTTACAAAGCCACAAAGCTGTCGCCTGTTCTCTTTTGTTAGTTATGTGTGTTTCGTTCTACGAGAACTTGAAAAAAAAATCTCAATAAAAAATTTGCAGAAGGACAGAGGTGTTACTCTGTAATCACACAAAAAAACTGATCTTTTTATTTGTTGGTTTCTAGTGTCCTGATAAACTACAGTTACTTCACCACAATGCCCAAACTGTTCTTTTACCAAACTTCTAAAAAATGAAGGTGATTTCAAACAGCCCCAGGCAAGAATTATGTGCATTTAACTTCCAGGAGGTTGATAATGGAAAACAACCTCAGGGAACATGGGGGGGGGGGGGGAGATTTGCATCTTCTGTTAACAAAAGAAGATAAATTATGTCCCAAAACATCCAGTTTCAAACTGGATGTTTATCACAGCGTCTTAGCACATCAGTCTTGTTAAACATCGCCTCATAGTTAAGTAATTAAACTGAAGTGATAGTGATGGCATTATTAGTGGCTTGAGTCTCCAATTAAACTGTTTTGGTGGATGTCATTCCTGCTGGCTGGAGCCTCTGTTGGCTCAGGATCTGGCTCACACAGTAAATAGGAGTACAAAGCTGACAGCTGTCTGATAAATTATGCACAGCCCAGTGTTACAGAGGTGGATACACACACTCACACATCCACATACACACTGATCCTCGGGTCCCAGCGGTACACTTGAGAGGAACCGGAGACTCATTAAACTCCTCCACACATTTAGTCTGTTTCTGTCCTGTTCCGTCTTCTGCGGGTCCTGTGTGTTTTCCTGTCTCGCCTGTCTTTCTTTTAACACCGTCTTTTTAACATCCCTTGTGTTAGCGCTCGCTCCCCTGTGCTGCTCCTCTTCACTCGTGAGCTGTTCGCTTACAATCGGGTTGGGTTCTTAACAGTGTGTGAAATCCCAAAGCATGTGTAAAAATACAAATAAATTATTATCCTTAACATAGTCATGGACATTTAGCCATACTCAATATTAACACAAATGCTCTTGAATGAAGCTTTGCAGTAAGTTAATGTACCGGCACTTCGTCGGTGGCGTCAGCCCAACCTACTACAAGCACTACAACTGCACATGTGTGGAACATGTTAACTTAAACAGGCTGTTCACATTCAGATGAGTAGAGCAGAACTACTTCTCACTAATGAAGGCAGACATGATGGATTACTGCATGAATGCTTCTTTAAAGACTGTACAGGCAGCCTGTGGAGTTTTTAACTTCTAGTGGTGCTCTGGAGCCATGTTTTTAAACTTGCGATTCACATTATATCACTGATTGACAAGCGGTGGTAATGTGCAAGACTGCGAGAGAGAAGACTTAATTTTAGTTTTAAATCTGTATTTAAAACAAATGTATGACAGAGAAAAAGCATTTAACCCATTTGGTGGAACACAAGGACACACTCAGTTTACTACACAGGGCACCGTAAACATTTTAATTGGTTTAATTTGTGCTATTTTGCTTATCAAGCTCCCAAAAGTGAAGCCAAAGCGTCCTATCCAGGATATTTGAACTTCAAGAACTTCATCACCACTTCATAAATGCTGCCTTTAAAGAAAATGAACTACTTTGTTTACCTATATAATGAGTAGCCTGTCCATTTCGTTATATTGTATAAACAGAAATTCCAAGCATCCTCCTGTTTATGTTAATCAGTGGATTCGGCTGAATGATACATTTTATTTAATCTTCACTGGGATACGAACCTGTGCAATAAACACATGAAAAAACTGCCTGAAACACGATTAATTAGGAACAAATTGTTTTCTTGAACACTTGAGCCAAATGAACAGGAAAAGAAAATATGCTGAACGTTGTTTACCCCATGTTGGGCTGCAGCCTCTCTAGCACACACGCGCACACACAAACACATACACACCCACGCACACACTCACACTCACACACACTAACCCACACAGAGTGGACCCAGTTAGATATGAATGTTTTACTCTAATGGACAACAACTACACTAGTAGCAGTGTTAAACCTTTACTAGTAGAACACAAACAAACCTATCACTTATTTTGTGGAGCCCTCAACGCACAGGTCATGCATTCATAACCATTTAGCCCATCAGCCCCAGCTAAGCTGTCAGCTACCCTCATAATAATTGGTGTCAATGTGGTTGTGACCAGGAGGTTAGCTGAAGAAGACAGGAAATAAGTATTTATCGCAGCTCATATAATCATTGCAATAGTGAACAATGCTACTAGCCTATTTCTGTCATTGTAAAGGCCTTTCAAACCTCTGAACACTAGACAACAGTGGGCTTGCAAGTTTTTTTTTATACTTAATTTAACATGATGTGAGGCGACGTTAATCCCCCCTGCTGCTGCAGAAACCAATCACACTCCAAACAACAGACATGCCACACCATGACATTCTCCCTCATGGATTCACAATATGTAGCCAATTTAGTCCCCCCCGTACCTCTATCGCTCCACATCTTCCACCCTTCCTCCCCCTGTTTATCTCTCATCCTGCCGTCTGGACGCCGCATTAGAGTCGTGTGACCGGACCCGGACATCATGCTTTTACCCTGTGTTATCACTCAGCCATCAGTGTCCTGTTTCTTCACATGTTGCCACGTCGTCACCTTCTGCAGACTTGGTCTCCACACCCTCTTAAGACCTGCTCTCTTAAATCCTCGCCCCGCTCCGATCGCCGGGATCTGGCTTCCCACGATGTGGAGATAAATAGCTTAGCATTTTGCCACATGGCAGGCTGAAGTGTGGAAGTCGGGTCGTATTCATTTCAGTGGGTCTGGAGCAATGCCATCATATGAACTGAGGACAGTAAAGGGTCAAGTCTCTGCAGTTAGTCCTTGATCACATACTGTAACTCTTAATATCCAATATAATAATCTATGCAAATAACCCAAAACATCACTTCTACACCAGTCACTCCGCTGGTTGGTCATCTGGTCCTAGCTAATAAATGGCCCAGCACATATCACACATGAAACTACTAATTCTTGTGTTTATGCCTTTTATATTTGTGTGGATTAAACAAATTACATAACGTGTAGCTATTTGTTATGACAGAGTTGGGTGTGCTGTGTTCCCCTCTCCTCAATCTGAATGCTCAGTTACTGGCTGCTCGCCCCATGTGTCATATAGTACACAGACAGGTTAGTGTTATGAATCTTATTTGAAAAGCTTATTTCTAAAAATGTTAAGATACCAGTATTCAATGATGGATGTCCAAGTAGTTTTGGGTTTCAGCTTCTTTAAAGTGAAGATTTGGTTATTTGCTCTGTTCTCATCAATAGATGGATTTTTTTAGGGGGTTTTGGATCATTGTTCCGACAAAATAAGCTATTAATAAATAATAAATATTGTACTCTAGGAAATTGTGATGGTGGTGTTTCCCTACAAGCGCCAACGAAACAAATGGAATATTACCAATATAAATATTATTGTAGATAAAAGGTTAGGATGGCATGGTGGTGTGGTTGTCAGCACTGTCACCCCACAGCAAAAATGTCCGTTTTTGAATTGGAGTCTGGCCGAGGTCTTTTTGTTCGGAGTTTGCTTGGGTTTTTTTCTGGGTTTCTCCCACAATCCAAAGACATGCAGATTATATTTGAATATTCTTCTGTAACCAGTTATGACAAATATTTTGAGTATTGTCAAATAATTCGATTTTACTGTGTATTTTGATGTAAACAATTAATGAGGTAAAAAAAACTGTTATACCTCGCAGCGCAGGCTCTAACTGTGTAAGCTTTGTCTGTTCTTGAAGCTATGTCTCTGAGCACGACGAGCTCAGAGACAAAGTAGACGATGTGTTGGGGAGTTACAAACCACACAGAAACGATGTACGCCACGGCGATCGCCACCTGATCCCACTGTGGCTCTAGTTAAAACCATGACTCTTAAACTGGGCCCAGTGGGACGCAGACACAACACCAGGCAGTTGCTATGAATATGAATGATCCAACCAAGCATGGATCAAATGCACAGGACCCGAGCCCCACATTGCTAATTGGGAGTGGATGTGGTAACCTCTAGCTCTCCAGTCTCTATTAAAAGAAGATTAAAAAAAACAAATGCTGATGTTTATTATCACAAACCGCATGACATTATTATTGTTTGGTCTTGCTCCCGCTGAGACTGGAACCTCTGTGTGGACCAGTAATGAATAAAAGCTAAACCGTGTGTGTGTGTGTGTCTCTGCTGAACCCAGAGATCAAACCATACCACATGGGACAGAGGAGAAAGACCTTGTCGCGAGCGAGAGCAAGAAATTTAATCAGCAGCGGAAAAATTAAATCTGCGAACACAATGACGGACAGTTTGTAGCTCCTCCAGTTTGACTTCTGAGCTCCATGTTCTTCTGCTGCTGCCGATTTATTCATTAACCCAACACGCGTTGCTCTTTTTTTCTGCCATAGCTGCCATAACCTTTAGTGCAGCTGTTCATATCTGAGGGCTGTCTCCGTTTTGACTTAGTGAATGGGATAATCTCAGTGTGAAAGAAAGATTAGCCGGGCAAGAGCGCCGGCTAAAAACCCTCCACTGATCACTGCCCCAGGCACAACAGTCGGACTAATGTGAGCGTAGAATTAGTTTCCACGCTACAGTGGATGAAAGTCTAAGCCTAAAAACCCAGACAAGCAAAGCCTGCAGTGATTATGAATGATTGTTGCGTTCGCACAGATACCTTTGCGGCTTTGTCCCCAGGCTACTTTTTGTCACCATCACTTCTTCTACCTTGAGGATCGTAATTTAAGATCGTTTCTTTCTTCTTCTTTTTTTATCTTCCTGTAGGATTCTGTAGGTTGTGGGGAAAAGGAGGAGAAGTTATTTGTAGTGAGACATTAACTCTTGGTTCATAACAGTTGGACAGAAGACAAGCATAGATTAAATGATTTAAATGGGAGAGTGAAATCTCATTTGCCGAATTCCTATCCCGAGTGTATGTATGTGAAATAAAATTTGGGATTAGCAATTGTAGATTTTATCTACTTTTAACGAAACTATTGCACTGTCTATTCTTAACACTGATCAGTATGTCCTCCTCAAACAGTTCTACAATATATTGTCACTTTATTGTTTGTGTGCTGGGCGCTGTGTGTAGAGCTTTTTACAAGTCTTTGGTGCAGAGTGATGTTCGAAAACTTTGTGTTCATCCTACCTGGCTTATCGTGAATATTTTATCGTCAATGCTTTTCAAAAAATTAAACAGAATTTCCTTTAGTACTGCTCCTGTGTGAGGTTTTGATATAAGTCTGAATGATTTAATTAAGTGCTGTGATTTTTTCCAAACATTGCATGTCGGCTTTTTCAGTGGTCTGTTCCCAATCTTCAGACCAGAGTTCACAACTTTTCTAAATAACAGCTAGTTGAAGACTGCTGCTGTAGTTTATCCAAGGATGTAGAACAAGACATGCTTAGCCTCCACAGGCTGCAAGGTGCTGTTTGCCTCATTCAAATCGCACCAAATGTGACACCACACTTTACAACACACTTGCCTAGTGTGAAGCCAATAAGATGTTTCACAGGATATGTCGTCTACATACAGGCAAACAGATATATGTGGGATTAGTAGTTAGATACTAAGAGTGTTTCCTTTATAAAATATGGCAAAATTTAGATGACTTGTTTGTTTTTTCTAATATTTGACCTTTGCTCAGATGTCATATTTTGTTTTCTGTGGCATTTGAAAATATTTACATAAAATTTCCCTGACATTTATTTGACTGGAAACCTTTGAGCCTCGCTAATTATGTGGAGAAGTGCTGAAGGTGTGGAGGTGCTGATAGATAGGGATCAGTGGACACATCTGGCGGGAGGAAATACCACTATCGCCAGCAGTCAGGGTTCTACCGCAGGATCCCCCCCCCCCATGCTGCCATGAAATCTATCCAGGTATTTTGCCGTATGGATGAAACTGAAGCAAATCTATTAAATCAGGAGTGGAAGCATCATATGGTGAATTCATGCACTCAGGCTGCTGTGACACTTCATCATGTTGTCTGCAAGTGGAAACTTTTCTATAGTATTATTATCTCTGACCTCTACAAACCCGCAGATTGTAACCAGCTCTCACAGTTGGCTGTGTGGCACCGGAACAAACACTCAAGAGATATGGAGCCGTATCCTTTGTCTGCACACAGTGCTGCAGACTCCATGAAGGACTGAGAGAACCATTCTATGTTGTCGACATGCACGGCTCCGCTGGGTAAAGTTTGTCCGGCTTCACTCGGGGAGGGACAGCATAAATATTTATCTGCCTTATTTGTTTGTGCTGCCTGTGCATGTGGGGAGAGAGATACACGAGGAAAGGATGCTCGGCGTCTCTTTCTGCTGGATTAGTTTACCAGAGGTCACAAAGTGCTGAGTTTAACTGGGGCACAGAAAGGATACGCTCCAACTGAGCCATGGTACATATTGAGATGCGTAAATCCCAAATAATTAGCGCCTTAATCAACTGTCACGGATAAATGCCTGCATGTTGAACTCGTGCATATGCATCTGGATTTAAAATTAAAAGTGTGGAGCTGTTAACAAACAAGCTTCCAGGGCCCCTCAAGAGAAAACATGCTGTCGTGAAGGGAGAAGCCCCTCCATCCCTCAGCTTGTTCCTATAGATCTAATGATGCCTATAAATTAACTAGACTTTATTTTGCATGACGTCAACACCCACCTCAATGAATGATCAACGAGAGGATGCTTAATAAACGGGAGGGGGTTTACTTAGCTGAGCCCCAGCACCAGCCTCGGTGAGCTCAGCAGAAGGCTGGAGAATGACCAAGAGGGAGGGTGCATGCGAGGTGAGGAGGGGTGGGGGGGCTTAGCATTTGTGTGTGTGTGTGACAGAGAGAGAGAAAGAGAGAGAGAGAGAGAGAGAGAGAGAGGAGGCTGAGCGCAGAGATAGAGCCACAAGCTGGGGGAAGTCAGTCCTGTCAGCCGAAGTCGCTGTGTGGCAGTGGAGGAAAAGACAGGGAGCTGACAGACGGAGGCATTTCAGAGAGGAGAGGAAAAAGTATCTAGCTCCCTCTCTCTCTCTCTCTCCCTCCCTATCTCTCTCTTGTCCTGCCTGGAGTGGCTGCAGGGGGGATCCTGGATGGTGTGATCTCCTCCACCATGGGATGCAGCCTCTGTACCCTGCAGAAGCCTCAGGAGCAGTACAAACTACTCTATGAAGTCTGCCAGGTACTGTGACCAAGCCTCATGCAGCAGTTTTTTTATTTTACTCACTAACTCACTTTTAGTAGTTTTACTGTGCTTCTTCGTCTCTCTCTTAGAATGGGGATGTAGTTTATGGTGTTGTCCGACTTGTGTACTTGTGTAGCTGTGAGTTTGCTCTGCTGGGGGGGGGGGGGGTCTTTCAATGGCTGGTTGTTAGAAGCGTAAAATAAAGTTGCTTTGCGTGGAGCTCCCGCAACTGAGCAGGGTGAACTCTGGCCGCAGGGGTCAGTGAGAGGTGGTGCACTGTAGCTTAAAGGGGGTGATGAAGAGGTGACAGCTCTCTCAATGCGTCTGCTAGTGTGTGCGCCGATCACTGCCCACCTCCTCATTGTCAGCTGAATGCTGACTCTGGGCTTTTCGAGCTTTAACCCCAGTTTGGTTTTCCACCAAAGTTTATGTTTAACGCTCCTCTGCCTGTTTTGCTTTTTTTAGTTTTCCTCCACCAAAGAAAATAGAGCGACGTGTTAGAGGCGCACCATTAACATGTGTAAAGTTTTCACATGAGAGTGCAGGACAACTTTTTGTCATTCATTGATTTGACTGTTTTTCAAGTTTCTTTAAAACAAGACTTCAGACTGATTAGTGCTGAAACTATTTATTGATTATTTGGCTCTTCAAAATTGGCGATGATGATTTGACGACTTTTCATTGTTTTTATATCAGAATGTTTCTGAATTTTAAAAAATATCAACCTTGACACATCAGTTGGGACCTCGATAGGCATTTTTCACAACTTTCTAATTTAAAAACTAATTGAGGGTTGATTAATAATGAAAACGTAGCATTGATAACTACAGTCCTTACACTGAAAAATTTAAAAAGTTATGTTTTGTTGATGGATTCATATAGAAAATTGCCTATTTCCCCAGATGTTGGTAATTATTTCAAAGCAATGTACCATTGTCCACCTCTTTCTGGATCCTCTCTGCCCTCAGATAAACTCACATGAACCCACCTTCTGCAGCTCAGTCACTGTGGACTCTAACACAAAGAGAAACGTCTCATATTGAAGTCAGGTTAAAGTTTGAACTGACTAAATTGTTGTGTATTCCTTCAGTGGAGATTATGTTGTATGGTGCGTCGTTTGCTCTGTGAGTGTCATGCGGTGCCCCAGAACAAACCCTCTGTGGCATGTTGCCATTCTCTGCTCCCTCAGGCTTCGCTTTGTCAACCTTATTTGAGAAGACGCACTCGGGGAGCGCTGCTTCATTCATCTGAGTGTTTGGATTCAAGGGCTGGTCTGGTCTAATGAGTGAAAACAGCGACCTGTCAGACGGCAGCGAGCGTGTACGACTCTGACAGACACATCTTTCGGGACTGCTCGCTGTCATACGCGCAAATGTGATTTTGGAAAAAAAGGAATTCTCCATCTTTTCATCCAGTATTGGACCCCGGCCAAATGTTATCCTCCTGTCACACCAAATTACATCTCATTTGCTGCACAGGGTGGCGAGTGGCGGCTTTAACTGAATGTAATGATGAAGCTCTCTGTGGATCGCGATCATTATTCTCCCCCAGAAAAACTACTGTCTGGGGGGAGATAACAGGGTGTCTGTCATTGTGCCTGCAAATACTTTGGCTTTGATTTTCATGCGGGAGGAAAAAGAGAGAAAGTTTTGGCTCGCCTCAGAGAAAACGTAGCTGTTATGCAGTGGCATAATAAATGGATTATGGGTGCTAACATTGGGGTAAAAATCCCTACACTCCTGCACCCCCAACCCACCTCTACAGCAAAAACATGGTGTTTAGCAGATCGCTGTACATCATTGTTCTGCCTTCTGTCTCGGTCACAGTGTCATCTTACGTGTCTTTGCGCTTATACTTCCGTATTTATCTTCCAATGGCCGGCTACTGCTTCTGCCAATGTTGAGAAAGGATGCATCCAAACTAATACATTTTGGTTTTTAAACGCAGCACCGTTGTTACGTTTACCAGCTTTCAAGAACCAAAAGTTAAGATGTTTGGAAATGCCGCTGGCCCTGTACGAAAACTCCAGAGGTCTGGACCGGCCTTAATGGAGATGTCCTTGTCAGTCACAACTTAACTACCAGCAGTGAAAGCAAAACTCACAGCTCTGTTCCATCGTTGGTCCAAGAAACTGAAGCCTCTTACCTTTCACCATTGTTCTTTCTCATTTGTAGTGTTTGATGTAAGTATTGGACCGGCTGTAGAGTAGAGAATCAACTTCCTGTTCACATCGGTACATACGTCCAGCATATATGACTGTTGATGTGATATTCGTCTTCAGGTGTGTTGGTATGGACAGGGATTATTGCTGATGCAGATCTAAAACAAACTTCACTTTAAAGTGAAAATATCTTAGTAGTGATGATGCTCAAGTCAGTGCCAAGGTTTAAACTTCCCAACTGTTTTAGCTGCCCTCAGACAAACCAGTCAGCTTCTGACATGTGACAGCAGAGACAACAAGCTGTAGATTATTTATAGTTAACCTTGAAAAAAACAAAACATGCTTTTTCCCCTTTATCCTGTGTCAAAGCTCGGTAATGGTTGTGCTCATGGAAGAATCATGGAACACATTTGTCATCCCACCCAAGACCTGGTTGGGACATTTTTATTTGCCTGGTTGCTGAGTCTATAAAATGGTTGTAAAAATAGTGAATTGATCAGTTAACCTGGTAAAGTGTCCAGGCTCTATTTAATTATTTCTTTAACCTATTCACAGTGACTGAATGACTGACAGTTTGGTATTTTGTCTATTTAGTGTTGATTTATGAGAAACAGTGAGTTTTTCATGTCCTTCGACCAATTATTTCACAAAGATTGATCTCAGGGAGCACAGACACATTACACATGAGAGAGCAGCTGGTCCAGTGCTCGGAAACACTCTGTATGTTTAATCATTACATATGACCTACAGCAATGTGCACCCATAGGCTTTAACTACAACTACTAGCACTGGTTAATAATAGCCAAGTTCACACTATTTGGGCTAACTTGCATTCACCATGCAATACCACCATACGTGTGTGTGTGTGTGTGTGTGTGTGTGCGTGTGCGTGTGTGTGTGTGTGTGTGTGTGTGTGTGTTACTCATAAGAAGTTCTTATAAATAGTGACCTATCGAAGAGATGTGTTGTATTGGTGTGAGCTCTGTCACTGCCCTTATTTAGTAGATTATGGATCATGTATCCAGGATGTGACACATTACATTACACAGATACACTCTCTCTCCTTACTGGCTCTACTTACTGGTACAGTCAATATGATATTCAGTGCTTCCACCAGCAGATTAATTCAGTCATGGCTGGCTGCTGACAGTTTTTTTTATTTTCTTTGTGCAAACACAATTCCTGGCGCCTTGTTATCTTGCATAAAACGATTGACAGGAGTCCAACACAGTGTGGTGAACATATTACAATTTTGGGGAAAGATTGGATTGGTGAATATCAAGAAGTAATGTGCATGGATTTAATTTTTGGGAATGTTTCAAATATTGATCTGCTTTCAACATCTTTTTGTGTTGTACTCTATATTTTATGAGATCATTTAGGAAGCACACTAAAGACCTTGGTATGACATATACACATCCTGTCATCGTGACCTCAGTGGACTGCGTCTACCTATACTCTGATGTCAGCCTGTTTTCAACCCGGCTGGTAGAAGTCTTTCTACTCGAATGGAGAAAATGAATGAAACGGTCATTTCTTATTTCTTGCTGGGTTGATCATGAGGAGCTTGGTCGTGGCCACAACTCTTATACACACTCATCTTCTGTGGCTGCACAGTCGACAATAATGCACAAAATCTATGTCGGCACATCCTTAGCATGTACCTCCTGCAGGATTGTGGCGAGGTCTTAATTCTCCTTAACTGATATAACAGGCAGATCCTTCTGATCAGAGCCTGGCACAGCGCCCATCTGCTCTCCGCCTCATCTCTCTGAGGGTTTAATAATCCATGAACACTTGAAATCTTTCCAGTTCATTAAACACCTTAGCTCTAACTCCCATGTTGGAGGCATGAAAAATATGCTTTTGCTCTGTTTTATAAAAGTCAACAGATTGCACATTCCTGGAGGCATTTTATCAGTCCTGGCAGGATCACTGGCAACAGTCGCTTTAGATGGAGAAAGGCGTTTCTATCTTCGTACTCACAGGAAATATTTTGTTTACACCACTGAAAGTCAAATACAGCCAAACTGGAGATCAAACATTGTTAAGGTTTATTAGACGCAGCCAGCACAGCATTTTAGACAAGTGTTTTCCCTTCTCGCTGTAATTATTTAAGGCCTGAGCTGCACCGGCCTCGGTGCTCCCTTTTAAACTTGACCCCTCTGACAGCGGTGAACCCCTCGGTCTTTGCTTCAAAGCTAAAGGTAAGCACCATGTGGAGATGTAAGCTCAGCTGCTTTTGTCAGGGACTTTAAGGTAGAGGCCTTGGAAACTCTGTTTGACAGTCCTAGGGCTCTTAATCTCTCCAGAAGTACTCTGTAATGGCTGTGGCGCCGTGCTGCGGCTCATACGAGAGCCAGAGCTTAATTAGAGCCTCAGCACAAGCCGACTGTTGAGGCTCTGATCCGCACTGAACTGATCGGACAACAGTCTCTCTCTCTCTCTCTCTCTCTCTCTCTCTCTCTCTCTCTCTCTCTCTCTCTCTCTCTCTCTCCCTCTGTGTATCTGTCGTTCTCTTTCGATTCGTCTCTCTCCGTCTCCTGCAGAGCAACATTCTCAAAACAAAATATGTTTCATCTCCTGACCTTAAGAAGTTTACAAATGTTTACTCTGAAATTGTTTCTAATCGTGCCACTGCCTAATTAGGCATGTTTGTGATTGAAGGCCGCAAAGATGACACCCTCAGCTCAGGACGCCATGTTGGCGAAGTGGCAGATGGTCTCGGTGTGACATCCTCTGGACCAGACAGACAGAAAGATGAGATGTAAATATTTGTGCAAGAGATCTCCTCAGCCCTCCCCCCATATCCTACTGTTAGACAACCCTGTCATCAAAGAACTTACCAAAAAGAAAAGAGGACTCCTGAGATGCAGCTCCTGCTCATCTCAGCTCCTGTAATGAGGCTTGACACAGGCCGCGTACGGAGACAAAGCAGGGATCACCAGTGGCCACCGGGGGCCTGACACCGTGTGTTTTTAATAACGGCTAAGACCAGCCGTGGTGTGCAGGCGTCACATCTGTCAGACACTGGAGCAGGTGGCGGGCTGCCACAGGGGAGCTCTCCCCGGAGCCTGCGCTCTTACTGTTAGTCCACAGTAAATGACAGAGAGGGATCACAGCCACATCAGAGACATAACAAGATCCTTTATCTGCCCAGCGAGGATTACTGTACTCAGGAAGATAGTCCGAAAACAAACTGTCAATGAGCTTTGAGTATATTATCACACATATTGAGGTAATATGAAAAATGAGAAACCTTTCAGGAGAGAGAAACTGTAAAATATAAATTAATTAATTGAGAGAAACATTGACTCAGTTCATGGTCAACTTTTTCCAACTGGCTGTCAGAGGGCACCACCTACGCTTTAACTGCTGAAATGTTGCCACTATATATTGAAATTCTGTAATCATGTCTTATACATTTTAAGTACCTTAACTATTTTCAACTACAAATTAACTGAGTTTGCCTAAAGCAGACAAAACACAATTTTATTTTCATCAAAATACTGCATATGCATACAATATAAAGTGACACATACCACGACAGGAGTCACTCACCCGCACCACTTACAGATGTCACTCAGTATAGATGTCAAGCGGGTGGCTCAGTGTCAGACATGCTTATGAAATCCCATGAGGCTTCAACCAGACACCATAACTGTGATTGACAGGACAGCATGCTCTGCAACTCAGTGTGTGATAATGACAAAGACATCATATCATTTGTATCACAGGCTCACTGGACAAAGAAATCCTAATCGGCACATTTCCGGCCTATATTGAAGTCACAGATGTTGTTTTACGGTGAAACGCCGAGACGAGGCGCTCTGATCTTTATACGAGGAAACATGAACAGGACGAGTTCAGCTCCGTGCGGACGCATCAGGGAATCAGGGGAAGACGTCATCCTGAATCGTTTCCAGCCGTTCAGCGCTCTTAGTTTGCATCAATAGGCTGTTGCATTAATCTAATACACGATTAAGAGTTTGCTTATAATAGAATAAGCTTACACACACCTTGTAAGTGCTTTACTTGCGTGTGCATGAATAAAACATGCGCGGCCCATGTGGGCTGAGAGCACTTGTTCAATAGCTCCAACTTGTGAGGCACGTTCGAATGATTAAGGATTATCAAGCTGTGAAAAGGATCTGTTTGAAGACGTGTGTGTTTGACACACAGTCAGCTGCATGGAGGGAGCTGTGATCTCCCTGGATATGAGACTTCCAAGGGACTTGTTGTGGCGTTGTCATACTTTGACTTGTTTGTGTGTGACTATTGCCCGCTTCCAGTGGAGTCCATCTCTGTGCAGCTCTTTTGATCGCTGCTGGACAAAACTTGAACAATCAGACTTATCCCTGACATAGAGCTGAATGTTCTCTCACCACTCAGAGGGAATATGTGTGTTGGGTTTGTTTATCATTGTGGTTTGAGGAGTGTGTTTGTGTGTGGAGCCACAGAGGTTTGGAAGAGGAGAAGCCTGGTTCAGCAGGAGTTGATGACATGAACTGGGGTTCCAGCTCATTTGCTGATATTACCTCTCCTGTGAACTCCGCCCTATTTCACGTGACACTCAGGCGCTGCACTCAGTTTAGACACGGCCAGGTCGATTCAGATGCCACAGATTATCAGCTTCTTTGAGAGCTCTCACTGTTTATCTGTAACACACAATGAGTCATATAGTTTTGAGGCTGATGAAGGCTGCCGCTTTGATTGGAAAATTATACTCGTGAGTTTTTTGTGTTTAAAAAGCACGTCTATTTTTTCAGACAAGTGGGACTAAATGACACGACATTATGTCCATCATGCACTAGACGATTTGCCCAGTGTTAACTGGGATTACTTCCTAAAAGGATTAATGGTATAGCTATAATGGGTAAGTGGATGAGATTCCAATTAAAAAGCACAAATTAAACTCTGAAGTATCATCAGAGGATCATCTCATCTATTATATATTTTATATGTTTTCTTTCAGAGGTCATTGATGTTAAAGGGCTGACTTCACACCTTCAGCCAGGATCATTAGATTACACAGAGGCAGCACAGAGTGTGTTGGAAGTGATTTGGATTCTTGGTTGATCAGCTCTGGAGAACACAGTGTCCCGTGCTTAAATCAGATTAGGTGAAAGTTAACAGTGGGGTCTCTTTCAGCAAGTGTTACCTTTTTAGCCGTTTGTTCTGTAATCCTCAGTAAACTCACGTGCGGAGGTAAATAAAAAATGCTGTGTTTTTAACACCCACACCATGGAGAGATTCCCATCCAGTCAGGTAAAAGAACAGTGTGTGCACGTTTAAAGAGGCACTTAAAAGCGTGCATATCCTCACGCTCTCATTGGCTGCTCCCTCTGTTTTCTTTCTTTCTTATGAAAATGGTCAAAGTGAGATAAAAGAGGGATTAACCATGTTTTGAAAGAAGAATGACCCACATTCACACTGCCTCTCAAACTATACAGGCCTCCCACGAAAATAAGTCTGCATGCTCTCCATCACGTCAGCTGCTCGTCTCCGTTCCAAAATACAGACTTTGAAGAATTCGTCTAAGAGGTGTATCCGACCAGAAAGAGGAGGCATGTGCGCCCCGGCTCTGGAAGCTCTTCAAACTGTCTGTCTGTAGAGTGAGGTTCCCGGGGTTCTCTCTTCACAGCTCTCAAAGGTTTGCCTGGCAGAGTTTCCACTCTGTTCACCTCGGTGCGTTTCCCCAAGGAACAGAAAGACCGGCTCTGTAATGATGTCCTCCTCTTTATTAAAGGATTACGTGGCGACTGAATGGCCGTATCGGAGACTAATGTTACACATCGCAGGCTGTAAATTGACTTAATATTCCGCAAAGCCTGATTCTGTATGATAATCATTAGAACTGTGGGTTTTGTTAGTGTTTCAATGGCTCAGGCACTTTTTTGCTACTAGTTTTGTCCCCTTTTATATATTTTTTGGAGCAGAATTTCACATTTAATAGGGTTGCATATCCTATGAATAAGCCTGACGTAGTTGTCATAATCATATAATAGTTTTATTTATATAGCCTCTTTCAAAAGAGCCATTAGTGCTTCACAAAGAGGAAAAATAAAAACAAGTCTAGAAGCAATGCCATTTCAAATCAAAGACAACAAAGAGAGGACAAAATCTGAAATCAAATTTGTTGATAAAGTAAAAAGAATATTTCTAAGGTAATGGCAAATGGAAAAAAAGATCAAAGAAACATAAGTAATAGTCAATAACAATCACTATAAGCCATTCTGTATAAATGTGTTTAGAATTTGAAAGCCTGGAAGAAGTGGCAGCTGTTATTAACTTCAAAAACTAAATTCAGTTTTCTATTATCTGTGGGTGTTAGTTTTTTTTGTTACCAGGGTTCTCATGAGTATGAGAGCTCAGTTTCAGTGAGACTACCTGAATAGATAATACAAATTGATAAATAATGCATTGAAAACCTGAGGCAGCCGCACCCCATCTTCCATAATATAATGATGGTAATGAAAGAGAGTGAGTCCGCCGCTTGGTAGATAAGCATCTCTGGCAGAGGATTAGCAATCACTTTATACACACACACACACACACACACACACACATGCACACACACACACACACACACACACACACACACACACACACACACACACACATGCACACACATAGACTTCAAGATCAACATCTCAATCCTACTCGATTTGCGTTCCAGGGATGATACCACGCCGGGGCCTCGCAGCGCCGCTCACCCCTGCTGCCCCTTATTACTACCCAGAGTGCTGACGACTGACATAACTATCACATGAGGCTTCGAGAAAATCTGAAACCCTGAACTGCTCTGAAGGAGCCTCAACCAAGTCGTCGTGCGCAGGCAGGGACACAGGTCCCCTAGTCCACTGTTGCTGCGGAGGTCAAATGTGACATTTTAATTAAAGAACATAGGCTGTGAATAACCAAAGCCACAGCTGTGTAAATTCCTCCCCAGCCAGCGACACAACAGACACTTAAGTACTGTCCTCTTGTCATTAAAATGGATTTAACAGAGACGCCTCTCAGAGGATGCAGCAGAGGTTGACAGAGTCATTTTGGCGTGTCAGTCACCAATGCCTTGTCAACATGAACAACAGCTCAAGTAGGAAACCTGGTCTTTCACTACACTTGAGGACGTATTCATAGTGAAACTGTTAAAGTCACGTTTGTTTGACTCTTCTGTTGGCCACAAGCAGCTGAGCTGCAGTTGTGTTAAAGCACAGGGTTAACGTAGCGTTGTGGGAGAGCTCAGCGGTGGTGAAGCATTGTGTATTGTGTCCGGGGGAGTGTTGTGTGTTTTCTCTCAGTGTACGGCAAAGGGCCGCTCCGTGTCAGAGGTGAGCGCGGTGAATGGGGGCCGCGGGACCCCCTCTGAAGCTGGGAGGAGACTCCCCCCATTGAGAGCGCTGAGGCAGAATGCCATGGGCTCAACAAGACGGGGGCTAAAGGCTTTGTCTCTGGTTCACTGCCTTCGAGTAGCCCTGGGATTCCAGGCAACCAGGTTTGACTGTTGGAGCCTGCGCGCAGAGAGAAGAAAGCACAAAGGCGCTTGTATTCCTCAGCTGATGTGCAACATGGTGGCTCGCTGTGGGAAACAAAGATGTGTTAAAGATATGCCGACATGTTAGATTTTAGGACGGCACATTCCTGATACCAGCAGCAACAACAAATAAGAATTAAGAAGTCTTTCTTAGATTGTGATTCTATTTGTCCTGGTCGAGTTTCAGCTCACGGTCGGGCCAGTTTTTCATTTCTTCTTCTCATCAGAGGCCGGCGGTCTTAAGTCTCAAGGTTGTTTTTTAAGGATTTCGCCATTATTATTCTGTGATATGAGAACTGGCTTTTCTCAGTGTCAAATTATTCCAAGCAAACTGCAAATAGATGAGCTATTCATTTTTTTGGCCAGGTTTTGATATTGGAGGAATAGAAGTTTGAGTCCACTGAGATGATCCAATTATACTGCAGACCCAAGATTAGCATTAATCTGCTCTGGTTATTAGTGGGCGCATATACCCTCTTTTGACTTCTGCATGAAGCTCCCACTTTCTCCAGCCTTCCTTCTCCTTCCCCTCACACACACACACACATACACACACACACAAAAGCACAAACACATTCCTTTTTACAAATATGTTCTAAGATTGTACATTGTCTGGTTCAATGTCGGGTTTTGTATATATGCCGCGCTCGTTCCCTGGAGGCGGTTTAATATCGCTGCTGCTCTTGATGTGCAGCACCACACTTAAAGTCTGTGAACTACGACATGAATTCAGATGAGACAGTCGTAGCCAGAGGCAGGCGCACCAAACCAGCTACATGTTTATCAGAAAATGAATCCTCAAACGCGTACTTGCACGTATGTTCAATGTCAGAGGGAGTGAGGAAGGACGGTAAAGATGCATTACTTGCAACGCTACGCCCAGTAACCCTGCTAGAAAGTAAAATTATTCCTAGAAGGCTGTGAGCGTGCGTGTATGTGAACGTGTGTGTGTGTGTTTGGTTTGTGCATGTGTGCAGTGGAGGGGCAGGAGGGGGGAAGCCTGTGCAGTGGGAAGAGCCGCGGGCTGAGATCCTATCAAAGCTCTCAACACATCCCCAAATCAAAAACCAACAAAAGCATCCGTATGATGTGGCGACTGAACGAGGACCAGAAGCTCTTTGCAAATCCCGATAAAGCGAAGGTCCAGTGGGATGACCCAGAATGCAATAGGCAAAGGATGCTGCTCTTCATAAAATTCATTATGCCACCACTTCTTCAGGATTCCACATCCGCGGTTTTTTGTTCCCACAGTCGCTTCTTTGTGAACTCCTGGTGACACGATGAGCCGGAGCGGAAATTCTTTGATTTAATCTGAGCACACATCCAGACATTCTGGACATCACAAATGTGTGTGCGCAGACATAAGTTTCCTTCATTTCATTTTAAGTCTCTCTGGATCCGCTGATATTCTGTCGAGAGCAGGAACTTGAGAGGGCCCGCTCTCATCTTTCATCAACACACAGAGAACTTTAAGTGCCTCGACCAAGCTTAATTAGCCTCTTCTTCGCGACACGCCGCAGCCTTTTGCTCAAATCAATCTTCGGGGGTTACAGTGCCGCGCCCGATCCACTGTCTCTGATGGGAGGTCAAATTTGTCGTCTGCTGAGAAATTAGTTAGCTAAATGAGAGCTCCATCGTGCAGCCTCGGCTAATGGTCTTGATTAATTAAAAAGAGACGGCAGCTAATTAAGCCCTTATTCTGCCTGGTCTGACTGTGACCCTGTAAAACAAGCCAAGGCAGTAATGAGTTGTTCTCAAACAGAACTACACTGCTTCTTGAAGTTTGTGTGGGCACGGTTTTCATGTGAGGTCTTAATCATCAGTGATAGCATTACACCAGTCTGCTGTGATGAGTATCCTTTCAGTTCAAATGGAAAACAAACAGGTTGCCTCTTTTGCATCAACGCAATTATTTTGTATTTTTTTTTATAAAAAATGCTAATTCATCTCCCTCGTCTTCTCAACCTTCTTCCAGGTCAATGGCAAGGACCTGTCCAAAGCCACCCATGACCAGGCGGTGGAGGCCTTCCGCACCGCCAAGGAGCCCATCGTGGTCCAGGTCCTGCGCCGGGCCCCTCACCCCAAATCGGTCAGCCCCGCCGCTGACACCCAGGTGTCGGACACCAGCACTCAGACCGACATCACCCTTCAGCACATCATGGCCCTCACCAAGCTGCCTCCTGCTTCCCCACCCATGATGGAGCTGGAGGAGTATCTGCTCACAGAGGAGTAAGTACCAGTTTGTTTCATAAAGACCCAGCGAGAGGCCACACACACTCAGTTCACTTTCACAGAACAGATATGGCCTTGACTTGCAAAATTACGACGAAGTATAATTTGAGATTTTGAGAATAATAAAAAAAAGGAAAAAAACACAGACTTATACCTTAGACCTTATACTGAAGGATATCACCTCTTTTGTAGAGGAGGAAATGTTTGTAGTGGGTGACTGTATACCATCTGTGAGCTGTTTAAAGAGGTTTTATAGTTTGAGATTGGTTCAAGATTTTGGATCTAGAAAGAGAGAAACTCTGGCGCCCTTGGGTTCTCTTTGCTGCTCATTTCTTTACAAAAAATGTTGTCCTTAATTATAGTAAAATTTTGACTTTATTCTCATAAATCAGTATTGTGACTTTCCTCTTTTTTCTTCAACATGGCCTTCACACTCCATCCTAGAAGTATACCTCCAGTCAGTAGATAAAAATGATTTGCTCTGATAGCTGTGTCATGGCATCAGAAAAAGCCTTCAAACTAATGGTTTAATGACTCAAACCAGTCTTCCTGAACCATGTCTCATCTCTCCACAAACAACCACCACCAGCATTATTTATTACTAACATAATTTTTTCAGTTTGAAATCGAGCTCGAGACTGACCTCAACCAGACTTTTTTAAAAACAAACAATATTTAGTTGCAGAATTGCTAGAAATGTCATAAAGAATAAACACATTTCTGCACCAAAGACCTGTCTCTTCCAGAAAGTCCACTTTAAATGAGAAGATACAGGAAATCTTAAGTTCCAATGTCAGCTATGTTGAAAAGGCAATTTTTCTCTCACACACAATCAGACCTCTCGCCCTATTAGTTAATTAAGAGAGTGTCTCCTTATCTTCTTCTTCTAGTCTAGACGGCTGGGATCACAATGGGTTGTGTCCAACGCCTGAAGGGAAAGGGCCCCTGTCACTTATGGAGGATGACAGTTCCTCCGAGGCACACAGCCACATTAGAATTATGATTCTGCTCATTCATTTTCATTCTCTCTCTCACTCTCTGTTTCTTCATGTGTGTTTGTGTTTGTGTGTTTGTGTGTGTGTGTGTGTGTGTGTGTGTGTTTGTGTGCGTGTGTGTTAGACCCTGCAGCTCTGAGTCTGGCTTCATTCTACTATTTGTGGCAGCAGCAGTTGCCCTTTAATGAATAATCATGATTTCTATAATTGATTTCAGAGTCAAATTAATCACGCAGCGTGTTAATTTGTGATTAGCCTGCGGGTGTAGCCTCAATATATCTGATTCAAGAGTCATTTCAGCATTGACTTCTTATTACTCCCTCTCTAATTCTCATTTATTTTTTCAAACTCTGGGGCCAAATTAAAATCCAGTTTGACAAATGTGTTGCTTGTCTCACTTTTGACTGTGTAAATGTTAAATGAGCGTTTCCCCTCTTTTCCAATTCCACTCTTGTTTCTCGTCTCAGGCATCCTGCAGGACATGCATACTTTGACCCCAATGATTTCCTGGAGGGCATTCAGCAGGACATAGAACGTGAGGAGCTGGAATATGAGGTAAACATCTTCTCCCTCCCTCCACTGTCTCCTCAATGAAGATCTACATTCAGACAGCAGTGCATTATTAGTCCATAAGCAGACCTGAGGTCGCCACTGTGTCTCCACTGTAGTGGCCTCGCTGGCCAACACAGCTCCTGATGTATTGTGGTTATTGATGGAGGACTCAACCTGCATACAGACCCAGAGATATCGGCCAGACAGAAATCGAGTTGTTGGTTTGGCCCAGCAGATGCACAATGGTGACATCATTACTTATTAGTGACAAGGCCTAATAAGTCTTCCTCGGGCGCGGCGCAGTGGAGACGAGGTCCACTCGATAATTAGATGGCACAGATAATGGGTCTGTAGTGATGAATCTTATGATGCACGCTAACAATGCCTGGATGAGGCCATGATGAGGCCGTGATCAAGCCTCTGCTGTGCTCCTCCGGTGACCTTCGCAACCCCCACACCCCCTCCCAGTAAACCCCCAGCCACCTACTGCTCGATATTAATAATAACCACGGAGGAAGTATGAGGTGAAGAGGCGAGAGGTGATGTTCAGGACGATTAATGGCAGAGGCACAGCAGAACAACACAGACTAAACCAAGTGTCAGTCTCTAATCTACACAACAATGAATTAGATTTGATAGTATATCTGTATCTGTAGCTATGAATTAAAGTTTGTCATATTAAAAATCATTATTTTAGTAATAGTTTAGTTTATGTAGCAGCTTTTCTGGTAATATTATTGATATATTAATATGTTTTGCAAAAATCTTTGCTGAACGCAATGACTTCCAGGTAGAATCTAACTGCACTCCCCCCAAGTGCTGCTGCCTGAGCCAAGTTACAAATCTGACAAAAACTGACGTTTGTTGTAAAGAGTGAAAGAGGAGAATGAAGGTCAACACATCTGACTTGACACTCGCTCTAAATGCTGTTTGATAAAGATGCAAACTGTATTTAAGTATTTAATCTAATGTTGAATGCTAACATCTGATTTAATGACAAAATGTTAATTAGGTTAACATGACTGGATATTAATCTTACATTCTAAACTGTATGAATCATTTAGCTGAAGTATATTTCTCCATTTATACAGAAAGAAATAAAGACACTCAAAAGGTTCGCATTTTAGTTTGATGTAGTGTAATTGGAATATATATTAATGTATCATTTTACCCTGAAACTGTTATTTCTGGTTAGTTATATCACAGCTTCCTGTTTACATAGTTAAATGTATTTGATTGGACAGTGCTGCAAAAGTGTTCCAATCCCAAATCACTAGTTTGAAAAATGTCAGTGTAATAAGAAAGACCTTTAGCCCCTTAAAATCAGAATTTGTTGTTTTAACACTTAGTTTTAAGTACAGATTAAATGTAAACAGTTGATTAGTGAGTGCCTGCTGTTTTCTCCTGAGACCAATCATTGCACTGAGCTATCTAACTGCTGGCTGTAGCTTCACATTTTCTTGTGTGGATCCTCATCAAATTCTCTGAGAGAACACAAATGAAATATTCCACAAAATGTCAAGCTTTACCTTTTCTTCTGGGACAGCTCGTTTTTTTTGTATTAAACCTCTGGAGGCCGTCCTCTGCCCTGAAAGAACAGCGCTGCTCGTATCTTTCTCTGTATCTGTGAGATTACAGGTGCTGACAAGTGAGAGACGGGACTCTGCCCGTCTGCAGACGGCCGCATCATCTCTCATTCTGTCACAGGCCTCGAAAAAAAACCAATGGCTTCCCTCCAGTCCGGCTGAAAGATTCATTACAGTGATTGATGGGTCCCTGTTGCTCTGTGATCCCATTACATAGTCAATATATTCAGTGTGTCCAGAAACAAAAATGTTATCCCCTCAATTTTGAAAAAGGGAAAACAGAATCCTTTCAGAAGCGAGTGGATATGAACTTTTCCATTTGTTCATTTGCACCAGGAGGTGGATTTATACCGAGCCAACATCCAAGACAAGCTCGGCCTGACCATCTGTTACAGGACTGATGACGAGGACGAGGCTGGGATCTACATTAGTGAGGTACGTGGTGCACCGTAACTCTCAAATGATGATGTTAACAGTGAAGCTCAAATGAAGCTGTTATCCCCAAAAGGTCTGATTGGAGAGATAGATGGAGATTAATCTTGTTCTCTTATCGCTTAATTCTGCGTTTTCTTTAGATCGATCCGAACAGCATTGCTGCAAAGGACGGCAGAATAAGAGAAGGGGACAAAATCATCCAGGTGAGATTTTTGTAATCCGGTTTTTTAAATGACCAACCTGCCAATTACTATTCCACTTCGATTTCGAATTACTGTTTTTGCATTTATCACGTTTAAGCCTATTAGAGTATACTTTAAATGCTAGTTTTTCATCACTCTTGTGGAGGGTTGATGGCATGGATGTCGCACCTTGTTGCACTCTCTGAGGCAAACTGTGATTTGTGAATATGGTTTATGTCTGTATCGATGAATGCACAACCAGCCATGTTTACAATTAAATAAGGAAATGCTTTTAAATCATTCTCTGTGTCCATCAAGATCAATGGTATCGAGATCCAGAACCGGGAGGATGCTGTAGTTCTGCTGACCAGTGAGGGGAACCAGAACATCTCCCTGCTGGTGGCCAGACCAGAGCTGCAGGTAATTAGGATCTCATCACGGGTTTGATCTTTGAATTATTTGCTTTGTTAATTAAAGTCTTGTAAAAGAAGATCAGATAATATAAGATTATACTTCTTTCTGCTCCTTTTGATTCAAGATTTGAGATTGAGTTTGCATTTCAATTATTTAGTTTGGTCTTTAAATAAATAAACGTATATGTATAGAGCTCAGTAAAGGTTAATTAAAACAAGGCAATACAAACCTCATATGCTGGATTTCTGAAGCAAATGTGGTGAGTATTCTGTTTTGATGGGACTGTTCCACTGTTTGAGCACAACTCTGCATTTGAATGTTTGCACCTAATGAGGCTCCTCTTCTTCATGCTGCGTCACAGCTGGATGAGGGCTGGATGGATGATGACAGGAACGACTTCCTGGATGACCTCCACATGGACATGCTGGAGCAGCAGCACCATCAGGCCATGCAGTTCACCGCCAGCATGCTTCAGCAGGTAAACTCACTTTCTCTCTGTCACACTAGCACACAGTTGCGGGAAGCAAACTTCCACAATCAATCTGCATTACTACATAGGCTACAGTATGTTCATCTAGAGATTATTTTGGCAGAGGCAGATCTGTAGAACAGCTGCTCAGTTGCTATTAGCAAAAAATGTCTTATTTACACAAAATAGAGCCTGTGACATTTTGATATAATTTCGCAGATAAACTCAGCAGGAAGCCTGTTCCTCTGATCATTTGTCAAAAAAGGAAAAAAAGTCATGCTTTTTAACAAGAAGAAGAACACAGCAGGAGATTCTCCAGTCAGACACATTGACAACAATGCCGAAATCTCTGGAGATTTGAGGCGATGGTTGGCTCAGCAGGCAGAGGCAGGACATAGTGTATAAATACTGGCGTTGGCCCCGATTTTTGTCTTTCCAAATTGACATCTTCATCTGTGCATGTGTGGCTCCTCTTTTTGAGATATTTGTATTCTTTTTGGGGGGGGGTCTCAGTTTTGTTTCTGGCGAATGTTACAAAACGGCATCAATGCACCTACTCGCTTGTGGTGAATCCTCCGGGAAATCTCCTACCGTTTTCTCACGTTAACATATGGTTTTTACAAGAGGGAGGCAGAAGAATCTTCAAGAATTTTGTCTGTGACTGACTCAGACATTTGCATTCTCACATACAGCCCCTCCAAATAAGTTCAGTGCATGTCTGAAAGCTGCTTTCGATGCACCGCTATCTTTGAGCTATATGTGTTCTGTGTTTCTAGAAGAAGCACGAGGAGGACGGAGGCACCACCGACACAGCCACGCTGATGTCCAACCACCATGAGAAGGACAGTGGGGTTGGGCGCACAGATGAGAGCACGCGGAATGACGAGAGCTCGGAGCAGGAGAACCTAGGCGATGACCAGACCACAGCCTCCAACACGCTGGGCAGCTGCAGAAAGCTGACCTACAGCCAGGACACGCTGGGCAGCAACGACCTGCCCTTCAGCAGCGAGTCGTTCATCTCCACTGACTACACCGACACCGACTTCCTGGGCATCCCGGCTGACGAGTGCGAGCGCTTCAGGGAACTCCTGGAGCTGAAGTGCCAGATGAGGAGCAGCGGAGCCCAGGGCCTGTACTGCCAGAGCGGCGGGGCAGGAGGTCAAGACCCCGAGTGTGTGGACAAGGAGCTGGAGCTCCTCAATGAGGAGCTGCGCACCATCGAGCTGGAGTGCCTGAACATCGTCCGCGCGCATAAGATGCAGCAACTGAAGGAGCAGTGCCGTGAGTCCTGGATACTGCACGACAGCGGTTTCCGCAACTACAATACTAGCATAGATGCCGGTCGCCATGAGCTCTCAGACATCACAGAGCTGCCAGAGAAATCAGACAAGGACAGCTCCAGTGCCTACAACACTGGGGAGAGCTGCCGCAGCACGCCTCTCACGCTGGAGCTGTCTCCAGATAACTCACTCCGCAGAGGAGAAGAGAATCCGGCCGGGGCATCTGGCTCTACCAGCAGGTTGCTCAAACCAGTCCCGTCTCCCATCCAGGAAGCTTCTGGCCAAAGCCGCAGCAGAGGGTCCTCCAAAGATCAAGACGGAGCCCTGCAGGCGGAGGGCAAGGAGAGGAAGCTAGGAGAGTCCAGCAAGTCTGGGCGGAGCTTTCCACATTCGCCTTACAAGCACGCTCACATCCCCGCCCACGCCCAGCACTACCAGAGCTACATGCAGCTGATCCAGCAGAAATCGGCTGTGGAGTACGCCCAGAGCCAGATGAGTCTTGTCAGCTTGTGCCGAGACCCAATCACAACTAGTGACATGGATCGTAAGATGGAGTGGAAGGTGAAGATCCGCAGCGATGGCACGCGTTACATCACCAAGCGCCCCATCCGGGATAAGCTGCTGAGGGAGCGCGCCCTCCGCATTCACGAGGAACGCAGCGGCATGACCACAGACGACGACGCCATAAGCGAGCTGAAGATGGGCCGCTACTGGAGCAAGGAGGAGAGGAAGCAGCACGCCAGTCGGGCCAAGGAGCAGAGGCAGCGCCGAGAGTTTATGAAGCAGAGCCGAGTTGATAGCCTGAAGGAGCAGACCTACCTGGAGGACAAAAAGGAGCCCAACATCATCGAACTCAGCCACAAAAAGATGATGAAAAAGAGGAGTAAGAAAATATTCGACAACTGGATGACGATCCAGGAAATGCTGACTCATGGTACCAAGTCACCAGACGGCACCAGGGTTTACAACTCACTCCTGTCTGTGACCACAGTCTAAGTCCTGCCTTGAGTCCAGTGTCAGCCAGCTAGAGGAGGAAGGACTGGAGTGTAATGGACTGTACATAGAACACTACCAGTTAGGGTAGAGATTCCTGCCTCGTTCAATGTGGCAACATTTTGTAAATAGGAAATAAGGAAAGCCTTTTCTGGACAGACATTTTCCACCCTTGCGGTGAAGAGGAGCTCCTGTAGATGAGGGTTGGACTTGGACATGAACTCGACATGGCTATGAAGATGATTTTGGAAACATTTTTCAGATTCTTTCAATAACCTTTTCTACCTTATTGCTTGCTCTTTTGAATAATTTTGGAAACGAAAAAAACGACTTTGACATTTTGGAAGGTTTTCAGAAATGTGTAAAGACTGTGTGCCATACAGAAAACAGCCAGCATTTACACTATTATACATTACTTTGCTTGTACTATATATCTCTTATCAGTATTTTACTGTTATGAATACTTAATGCTTTTATGGAAACAATGCTTTTTCCCTGCAAGGTAGAACACATGATCCTTTTCAAAAGGACTTTTGTAAATTAAAAAATAAAATTTTGTAACAAATCCACTTTTTTTAGTTTTAATTTCTTTCTATGGGTGCTGATCTACCAAAGTTGATACCACCAGCGATATATACCATCTGTTACATAATGCAGAGAAAAACATAACATGATCTCATTGTGTCTGTACGTATGTTTAGAAGAAAGAAAGATGTTTCTCACATTGTTGATACTGAGATGTCTGTTTGTTGAAACACACCTTGTAGTCGCTTTTGCTTTCTTAGGGTTTACATGTATTGAGCAGAATAACAGCCTTTCAAATCCTTAGTTAGCCACACAATTTGATGTCTTGTAAAATGAGAGAAATAATAAATTATTGTTTTATATATGATGAGCTTTGAAACGTTGTTGGGATTTGTCATTTTTAAGCATTGTTCCTTCATGAAATAATTTAATTATTATGATAATGATAGCCACATAAGAGGAAGAAGAATACAAATAAACCCTTTGTTAAACCCTACTCTATATAGAGTTTAACACTGTGTTACAAAAGCCTCTTGTTGTATACATTTCAGCATTTCCCACAGAATTAATTCCCTCTGTCAGCAATAGGGGTGCACATGCACGAAGGTCACTTTCACCT
Organism: Pleuronectes platessa; assembly: GCF_947347685.1. NCBI lineage: Eukaryota > Metazoa > Chordata > Actinopteri > Pleuronectiformes > Pleuronectidae > Pleuronectes > Pleuronectes platessa. The sequence goes on along the minus strand of NC_070627.1, from coordinate 24,536,921 downwards.
GCACAAGAGTCGAAATACACAGACCAAAGAGTAAAAGATCCGTTCTCACATATGAGAAAGAACTTCATTGCATGCTTCATCTGAAACTATGTGGTCTGACTGTCGGCATGGACGGTAAAAGTGTTATTGACCATAGCCTAAGAACTTTTGCATTTTCTTCCTGTGTCTGTGTGGCTTTTTTCTCCGGGTACTCTAACTTCCTCTCACAGGCCAAAGATAAGCTGCTTCGGGTTAAGTTGATAGGAAACTTTTAATTGACCGAAGGTGTGAAAGTGAGAGTGAATGGTTGTTTGTTTCCGTATGTTGGCCTTGGGATATGCCAATGATCTATCCAGGGTGTAACCCACCTCTTGCCCAATGTCAGCTGGAATTGACTTCAGCTCCCCCCCACGAGTCTCAAAGGATGAGTGGAATGGTTGGATGGAGGGATGTTTAATGGATCACAGAGTCAGAATCATGTACATTTGCCAACTTGTAGTGATGGAAGTAGCAGTAGTCAGCTTACTGTGATTCAAGTTAGATCAAGAGCAAGGTATCAGTCAGTCAGTCTGGCTGGCGTCAACATAAAACAGACCAATCAGCAGAGAATCCTGCTGTCCACACATAGAAGGCTGACAACAAAGCTTTGTATCTTTTCTTTCCTTCTGTGGACATGGCTGCTATTCCTTCACATGGATAAAACAGTGGTGGCTTGGGCTCATCATGGCCCACTGTTCTTCTCAGCAAGAAAAGAGGGCCATCAGTGTTAAACCAAGATCTGACAGCACACTGTGTGGTATATGTTAATGAAAGTTATTAGTGAACGTGGCATGAGGCCCACTCACATGGCAACGTCTCCTTGCTGAGCTAACGGTTTTGTTTATCTGAATCCAGGCTCCGACCATCTGTTAGAGGGACCTCATACCCTCAGTCCCATATGATCCTCCAATTATCAGTTAAGTGCATCATTACTGAGGACAAAGGCAGCTCCATGTCTCTTCTGAGCTACACAACGTCAGTCATCAAACACATCTTTTGTGTCTAATGAGGCAACATTAATTAGGGCAGCATTCAAAGATATTTGGGGTATTGTATTCACACTCAAGTACTACTACAATCTCAGAAATGTTTGACATGCTAATGTTTTCTTTTAAACATCGTACAAATAAATATGAACTATTTTAAATCCTCACTTGTAGTAACATAACTATTCTACGGATAATTTGACCATCTTTCATGGCCCACAACTGCTGTTTAGGGTTTCTCTATTCACTGCACACTGCCTGTAGCAACAAACAGCACAAAGAAAAACATAGAATGAGAATATAGCATTTAGCTGCTTACAAGATATCTCTCAGGAGTTTGAAGAGACTATATATTGTATATAAGGATGGACATGTGTTTTCTAAAATGGGGCCAAAGCATTTCAAGTGGCACCTGGTGGCTGGCTGCTGTTGCCCCTCCATGTTAATGGAGGGAGCATAGATACAATAAAAAAGTAAAAGTACAAATCAAAAATATTTTTCTCGAAGAAGGTTTCTGTCATTTATGGTGGTTCTTGTCACACTAATGCAGTGTATGTCCAAGTACTCTTTTTTTCTTGTACGTTTGCTTTAAGTAGCTTTTTGATGCTATAAAAACAGGGGGGAAATTTCATGGTTGACACCTGAGACTGACTCATGATTGGTCGAGCACTGAGTCAGTTGGGCCTCACTACTGCATAGACTGGCTACAAATGTACAAGATGCAGGGTTGGTATCCAAAGTGTTTTGGTCAAATTTTGGGAGAGTGGAAGGAAGTGTATCTCTGGTAGAGACCAAAACAGAGCCAAAAGAGATTGAATAAAGGATTAAAGGTCATCAGGTAGCCAGAAACACACCTCCAAATACATGCTAATTTTACTCTACTACTGCTAGATGTGTAAGTAGGCTGTTCTTAGCTAGCATGTTGGCCACTATCAGCTTCTTACATCACTGTTGAGTTTGCTGCCTGTTCTGTTTTCCCACAATGACCAAAAAAAAGAAAATGTGTATAGTTTTTTGAGGACACTATTTACCTGGACATTTTTTATTAGATGAGCTGCAAGTCATAGAGAAATAAAAGAATAGTAAAAACTAAAGCAGTTTAGGCCAAGTTGTATAAACCTTTAGTTCCTACAATGGATCAAGCTCCCAAACCCCGTATTCTACACTTCCCATGATGCAACCTGAGAGCATATTTCATTAGAACCGCCATACCAGATCAGAGGGTTAACACAGACATAACAATATATACATCAATAAACGATAGAATTGTATAAATTTAGAGTCGACAAATAAAAATTGTGTACATTGTCATTCTTGGCTAAGTACTTAAAGAACCCATCGTATTTCCATTTTACCACAGTTGATATGGTTCCTTGGGGTCTTAATGAAATGTCTGTAACATATTTTGGTCAAAATACCACAAGGATAATTTAAAACAGCACCTTTTTACCCTGTCTAAAACAGCCTTCCTCAGATTGACCTGTTTTGAGTGACCCGCCCCCCTATTTTTCGGACGTAATCCCTTTCGACGCCATCTAGCTTATCGTTTCTGACATAGAGGAACCACAACAAATCGCGGGAGACCGAGTTTTTGGGACGGTAGACATGCCAGATACCCAAATTAACTTGTAGAAGCGATACAAAAGTGGAATTTTCATAATATGCCCCCTTTAAGTAAGTAATACAGCAAATTGACTTTGACATCTTCACACAATGTTGCAGGTTAATCTGTTATTCAGCTTTGACTAGAAAATATTCCTTTCATCTGTTTCATGCCAAAGGCCTGTAATTGTTTAATATATACCAACATACATTCAGCCTGTTTTAGTTTTCAGGTAGTTCATGATTTCATCCCTTGTCACATAAAGTTCGCATCAGTTAAGGGGGATGACTATGGTAATGAAAGCAGCCTGGGGTGCAAATTCAGCTTTTTCCTCCATGTCTTGTCAGATTTTAAGTGATTACTCCTCCTTTAGTTTGACTGAACCCCAGCCTTGTGATTAATGTCTGGCTACTCTATACACAGTCTTTTAATGGGAGATAACAATATGGCATGCAATGCAAACAAAAGGCTCCCATAATCAACACTGGGACGTTCACCTGTCACCACAGACCGCCAGGAGATTAGTCTATCACATATTTGGCTTTGCTATCCTCATGTATTTTTATTATCTTTGGGATAAAGGTGGACCTCCCCCCACTGGTCTGGCCGTCCTGTGTTTGAGCCGGAGAGCAGAACTCATCGGTTTAAATGTCAGAGCGGAAAACAGGCCGACATTCCTGTGTACTCATCCATTAACTGATAAGGAGGCGTCTCTGCTGCCTGCGAGTACTGCTGATTCTGATGCTGTTTCACAACGGAGACTAAGATGCACCAAAGGGCTCGTAACTGCTTAACAAGCCTGGACAACATTTACTGCATTGCTTTATTTACCATCATAATCACAACTCATTTTGACAGGTGACATCGGGAACTATTTGTGGCCCAGGTTGATGGGCCTGACTTTTTGCATGACCTACATTAAAATAAGAGAAAACCTTGGAGGCACCACAATGCTCCAGCAAGTTCAGCAGGTGTGAAGACTGTGTTAGCATATCTCACATCTCAGATTAAAGAGAACAAGCTGCTGGGTAAACAGAAAGAAGTGCTGAACCACATATTCATGTTCTCGCATCAGTCAAAAAGGTTGCTCTTAGATGTGGAGGCATGTCCTCAGAGCATTTACGTCTATTGAACTGAACAATAAAGTCAGAGCTGCATCTAAAGAAATACTGCTGATGGGAAAAATGGAAAATTAAAATGTTGCAAAATTTTACTTTACATGAGACAATGTATTTCTAGCAATCTCACTAAACCACATTCATAAGCTGATATTTGTTTTCAGAACAGTCATTCTGACCTTGATTAGCATGACTATTCCATGTTTTAATATAATGGTATTACGATTACTGTGATAACCCTGATATTTAAAACAATGGATTTATTGGCTGTTGAATGAAATTCAAGACAATAATAAACTGTTCTTTAAATTATCATAAATTCAAATATGGTTCAAAGACCTCCCTAAAATTATGTGAGATGAAAACTTTAAAAAGCATTATACTGAATAGGCTTTCAACTGGGACATTGCAAAGCCCATGTGCTTATGAAAAACTCTTTGAAAACTGTAAATTACTCTCTTCTGCATCTTTACACACTATTTTACTGATACTTGCGATTCTGTCACACATGGCAACAGTGAAATACTCTTGTCTGATCCCCTGAGATGGTTTTAAGTGACAACTGCGTTTGTATTTTTGCAGCCCTTTATCACTCTGATTTCAATCCAGAACAATGTGTTTGTGAGTAACCCGTACGCGACAGCCAGGAGAAATGAGTCTCCAGAGGTAACTAAATATATCTTGTATGTAAAATGCATAATAAAACCCATGAGCTTTTCTGATTTATCACAAGTACAAGATGGAACAACACAGAGACATTACCGTGATTGATGGCAGGATAGGAACATTTCATTTTCCTACGAAAGATGTAATAAAAATGTGCAAAGGCCTGCACAACATGCACAAATCCATTCTAACAGTAATTTATATATATAGATTTATCAGAGGTAAAAAATTGATTATGGCCATTAACATTCATTCTCCCTCTTGTCAAGCCAAAGCATCATATTTTACATGTGAAGTGATTCATCTGTCTGTGAAAACATGATAGAGTAAGTTTCAGTATATGTATGTGTGTGCCATGTGTGTGATAACTGAATCTTGTCAATCTTCGACCATTCTGAATACAAGTATTTCATAAAGAAGTACAAGTTGTAGGTTATGTTTCATCAAACCGAGGTTAGTGATATTAATGATTGAAACTAAGGCAAAGACAAGGGATAGTTCTATTGTCTTTGGATTATTTGTCATTTGAATGGAACTAAAATACAAGAAAACGTGTCTACAACTATGCTAGGATGTTGGTGCTTTGAAATAGTGATAATTTAAAAAAGCTAAAAAGCTTACAGGGCTAACATGGGGACGTTTAGCAGTAATATATTCACCATCTTTGTCTATTGTGATAACAAGAACTAAACACAAAATACAAATCTCATCAAGTTTGTGAGTTTTTGGTCATAAACTTTAGATGAAATTTAAAAACTCTAAACAGAGCCAGAGCCGGGTCTGTAGATAGGACAGAAAGTGATGATTGAGAGAGATGAAAAACAGAGTCTGACGTGAAGGCAAGACAGAAAGTATGACTTGAAAGTTCAAAATCCCCATTAACGTTAAGAGACCTTCTGTTACAAGTATACGGTGGCACCATGATTATCTGTAGCCATGCCTGTATGTAAGCTGTCAATGTTTCTGTCTTTGAGGCATCTCGCTGCACTTTGAGTTAAAGGTCAGCACAGGCAATAAGATAGCACGTATCCTGTCAGCTAGAGCAGCGGGTACGTCACCTTCAACATAACCACACACAGGGATAACCATCAAAAAAGAAATGACATAACACTGTGGTTACGAATGAAGCCAGAAATGTAATTCCTCTCTCAACAAAAATTAAGTATGATATATGTTTGTAGTAAACACTGTATTCACGCCATATTTAAAACTTTGAATTTTGTTAGTTGAATTTAGCTTTTTCTGAATTACTCTCACACGTTTTTGTCTCAGCTGCTTACATTTTTTTCCATCGGATGTAAAATGCAAGCCAAACTCTCTGAATGCCAAAGACATAAATGTCTCTAACTACGTATTTGACCCTTGCGTGGTCTTGTTAGCTTCAAAGGCCCCATTGCTTGTGTTTTGTTTATGGCCCAGCGGAGCCATAACTCACAGCGGTCCGTCCTCCCACAGCTCGTTCCTCCCTGCTCAACTTTTCTCACAGCGCAGTTTCCTGGGTCAAATCGCATGAACCTCCGTGGCTCCCTTTCTGCAGATTTATTGGTTGACAGCTAATTTATCCATTATATACATTCCAATTTAAAAGCTTCGGTCAGCAGGGTGGGAGCAACAGAACGTGCAAAAAGAGAAAAGGAGAACGAGAGGGGAAAAACATGCCGTCCTTCCTCTGTACCCCCGCATCTCCCACTAGATCCAAAGGATTTATCTCACCCCTTTGCCAACTGCATGAGCGCTCATGTTCAAAGAGTGAGAGTGAGGATAACACCTCCATTCTGAAGTGTTAGGTAAAGCACTGTCACAACAGGCTGACTGCCTGAGTTTAGAAAAAATGAAGGCAGACTGGAGTTTCAGACACAGACACACGGTGCAAGCCTAAAATACACCTTGGAGCCAGCTTGGGTGTACATTTTGGATCATCGCAAAATACTTGATTACCACTGTTCAAATGTGGAAGCAACTTTTTGGTACAGACTGCACTAAAGTTGCAAAAAGCTTATTAGCGTTGGCCGCCAAACACCATGTAACTCAGTGTAGAGATGTAGAAATCACAACTTGTTATGTCAGAGGTCTATTTATGGATGAGGTAAATAAAAGGAGATGCAGCATGTTACTTATTCCAAATAATACATTGGCATTCTACTGCGAGTCTGCGTATCTGAAAGTCCTACAAGCAACAATGTAATGTGCCGCATGAAATTATTGTGGAATGGTCCTTATTTTCAAAGAATCCCCCCACTGGAGAGAGGAATTAGAATCTCAGCACGACAAGCTGTAATTGAAAGACTTCACAGGCATCACTTTCAGATGCAGAAAGAAAAACATGCTCAAACTACCCGCTAATTATAATAAAGGTCTTTCACTGGTATAAAATGAACACAATATTCATTCAGTATATCAGCACTGTCTCCCTCTTACAGGACAGAAATTTGTTCATGTACGGCATACGGCTACATCCATACAACCACGTTTTGGTCCGAAAAGACATCACCCCTGCCTCAGATACACCTCGAATCCATGCTACGGTACAGAAAGTTTGGAAACTGCTGACCCCGTTTCAGTTTGAAAACTCTGTGGCTGCATTTTAGTTTGGATGGGCAGAACCCGACACGTTTGGAAACAATGACTCAGACACTGGCAGCTGCTTCCTGATTGGGTCTTTTTGGTCATGATGTAGCCTTCGCTGATTCATTATGTCCCTATCACATGAGGCCCCATTGAAATTTGCCTCAAATAGCAGTGTGGAACGTAACATGTTGCTGACCCAGTTACAAACAGCAGTTTTTTTTATGATACAACTGCTTACATGTATAAAAGACACGCTATTATTTGAGCAATCCGTTTGCACAGACACACACATGTCTACCTGTTTACACCACCACGCACAGGCCCAGTGTACATGAGTGGTCATGTGACATGCGTTTTCAAGTATGTTAGTATCGACGAGGAGTAAAACAGATACCGAGCCCAAATGCTTGTGTGGACAGGGATCATTTATGTAGCAACAATAAAATGTACTCGTTTGACACAGTACTACAGTATTGTCTAACTTTGCATGTGTGCTGCAGTTTGTTGGGGCTTTTATTGACCATGAGAGGTTCTAGTCTAGAGAGTATGATTAGGATTGGCTTGATTTGTATATTTAGATGCTCTATACATTTTACTATCTCGATCTTGCTTATCCATTTATAATGTGTGCCATGATGTAACACAAGTAATTCACGTCCTGTCCACGTAATATGCTGCATGGTCTCTAGACCTCGCAGCCATGCGAAGGGCTTGGTGAGTAACTCTTCTTTACTGCCTATTGATTTAGAATACAACAAGCAGCTGTAAATGTGACATGAGGTCTGTTGTTGCGTTGAATGAACTCGATTATTACTCAAAAAAATTCCCGGCCTCCCACAGCAGCAGTTTTCCACCATCCGAGGCAGGCTACATTTCAACTTTATGTTCCTCCATCTGAAAGAAAGATCAATACAGTTTAAGTGGCCATCTCAAAAGAGTCTATTTCATTTTGCTGGATTTGAGGGGCTTGAATAAATAAACATTAACTGCGTTTAGTACAAAGAGCGCAGTAACTTTCTTATTTATTTATGACTTTATGTTGTCAGACATACTGGAACCACAGAGCTGAAAAATTTACAGCTCTCATTTGGACAGACAGCAGCAGCTCAGACAAACATTTCCCAATGTGCCTCTCCAGTGTGTTCTAACAATCCATTACCATCTTCATTGCAAAGCATCTAAGCAACTTGCCTCCTCAGCTGCAGGATGCACATCTACAATCCCACTCAACAGCAGTGTTGCCGCACACACATACAACTGCTGTAATTGCATCTTTATTAGTCCCCCATTCACACTTATCACATCCCTGGGCAAAGAGCTGGTCGCATCTCTGGAAAAGGCCTCTAAAAGCCTGGGGCTGTTATAAACAAGACTCTTCAGTGCCATTAGACTGAGTGGCTGGGGGAATCAGATGGGCCCTGTGCTGCCAGCACGGCGAGTTAAGTCAATTAGTGTACTTCATTAGAGTGTGGTAAACCTGCAGAGAGGCCATAACCTGATGAATACTGGTCATATTTCCTGGTTTAGATGGATATTTTAGTATGGACATAAATAAAATGTAAATGTTGACACTGACTGAGCATCAGAATGATAAAGAACTGGAGGTTGGTGGATGAAACCTGCCATCAGTGAGCTCCCTGAATGAATTAAAGATGTGTCACATTATTTCCTCCAACTTCACAATGGCAAAACAACATTTTTGGTGGTCAATCTTTTACAAAGAATATGATCCTGGAAATAATTCAATTCAAATCAATCAATCAAATGTTATTTCCATAGCCCATTGTCACAAATCGGTTTGGATCATGGATCTTAACAAGGTGCTTGTCATGATTCTGTCAGGCTCTATACTCTTGGATAAGGAGTTTTCTGGGTTTTGTTGGACTGTTCTAAGTATGGACTCTTCTGGTTATTTGACTTTTACCTGTGTTTCCTTGTTTTCAGATTTTTTTTTTCATTCTATGTTTCATTCCGGGCTAAGATTTGTTTATCATTCTGTGTTTCCTGTTTTATTTTGAAATTCTGATCTGCCTTGTGCTTCTGTCGCATTTACTTCCTGCCTTTGTGCGTTTCCCTCCAAATTTATTTCGCCAATTTGTTTGACCTGGGCCACCTGTCTCTAGTTTGTCACCACTTCAGTTTGTATTTAAGTCAAGTCCTCAGTCCTGTCTGTGTCCAGTCTGTTTAGTTATGATCTTAGTCACTGCCAGTTTTGTCTCCAGTGTTCACATTTTTTTTTTTCCTGCATAGTTTTCTTTTCTTGGACAGTTGGAGTTTTTGCCCGTTCGTCCTACTTCCTGTTTTGTGCTTATTTTGAATAAATTGAATTGGATCTGCCTACTGCCTTGCTCCTACATTTTGGGTCCACCTTGCTCTCCACACAAACCTTGACAGTGCTCCTCCTTAACCCTCATAAAGAGTCAGAAAAAAACTGGCAGAGAAAACATGTGTAAACCTCAGAGAGAGACACATGTTAGGGATCCCTCTCAAAGGAAAGACCAATAGATGCCACTGCTACTCTAGACTGTCTCGGATGCTTGTTTACTTATTTCCTATTTGTTCAACAGTATTTCTATGTGCCTGAGCAGGAGTGTTTCAATGGACATAGGGGGCCCCAGGCAAAATGGATCTGGGGCCCGACGTTGAACCATGCAGATCCCCCCTGACCACCGCCATCACCACCAACCAAAGAAACACGATACCAAACCACATAAATTCAATCCTCAACCATTATTTATCATCACGATTATACATACTGTGTAAAGAACAGACCCCTCTCCCTGGCATTTTAGACTTTTTAGAATTCCAAACCTCTAAAATTGCCTTGTAATGGATGGTTTTCAACCACAGTATCGTTGCAGTCTCCTGTACATAACAAATCATTGAGTTTAAGGAGGTTTCAATAAATTGTAATTGCTGTAAACAGCTGTACTCAGGGGCCCCCTCCCAGCTCAGGGCCCCAGGAAACTGCTTACCCTGCCTCCTTCCACACTGCTGTCATCCCCCCTGGCAGAGCTACAACCAGCATTTTATTGCCAAGCATTAATGTCACCACTTTATTTCATGTATGCTGTCTGGAATGAATTTCTCAGCTTGGCACACATGACAGGACTGAAAGCCAATCTGATAAGGAATGATACAGATAGTCTAAATCAAAGCAGTCCTCCACTAACTTCCACTGTGATGATGCCATTCTGTTTCTGGAATTCAATAGTGTCCTGTCCCGCTGAGAGTTCCGCCCCCTCACTGAGCTCCTCAAACATCAGAATAATCCAATATTTCTTCACTGACCATTTCAGAGCCTTACATAGTATTTCTCACTGTACCCACTTTGCTGAGCGGTTCTTGTGAAGCTTGTCTGGAGGCCTCCTGCAGTGGAGCCTCCCTGCTGCCTCCGTTTTTAGGTGTGCTTGATGTTCTTGAAGTGGAGATAAATAAATGTCCCACTCTCCCAGACTTTTTCAGTCTGCCAACACACTCAACCGCATCCCACCCACTGCTGTTTGCCATTTTGTCTGAGTGGCTCAGAATGCTTCACCCTGCTGTGCCAGAAAAATGTAACTTGACATTGGCACCAGGCCCACACCTGATCCAGGACCTGTACATCAGTTTCTGACCTTGTTTATTTTCTAAACACATTGCATTGCCTTAAAATCGCCATATTCTAGATCATTCCAATAAAAGCTTTTATTTCTCCTGAGAGAAATGAGACACGTGGGACTTGATCTGATGTCTGCGGTTCCTCAAGAGGTGGGTTGAATGTGTCACAGGTTAACTCCAGCAGCAGCATCATCAGACGCTAACATTCTCCCTGGCTTCTGGAGAGTAAAGAAAAAGACGGCTATGTCATCTTCAGGTCATTCCCTAGCGTTCACAGGCAGCGAGCTCTGACGTCCCCTCACACTAAGACAGGGAGACAATATAAGACAGGCGTGGGTTCATCCTGCGGACAGAGCTGCACAGGGATGAAGGAGGACGGAGTGTCTGTGTGCCTTTTTCAAGACAGCACATAAGGAGGCGCACAGCGTGCGTCACAGCCTGCATGCATTCACTCGCAGGAGCATGATGACTCGGCCTGCATTCTGATTTCAGGGGCCACGTTTGGTCTGTCTTGGAAACTAAACAGTACCCTCTGTTGGATGACAGGAAGACTGCGCGTGGCCTTGCTTGACCCAATCAGAGAGGACATGACTGGGAGCTCTCAGTCCTGCTCAACCACAAAATATTTTCAAATCCCAACTAAGAGAGTAACTTCTGTGTTATAATCACTTTCTTTAAGATTTCATGTATTCCGTCTTTTAATCCTGTCAAAGTCATCGAGGGGAGTGCTTCCACTTAACTCGATGACTCAAGACTATTAGTGTGATTTGTTATGCGCTGCATGCTGACCACACTTCCATTAAAAAGTTCTTCTCTGGAGGCGGCTGCTGATGCATGAAACCCGAGTGTAACGCCTCACAGCGGCCAAGAGGGATTTGAGGGGGGCCCCGAGAGCCCCAGGGGTCCGCTGTCGGGGGGCTCTGGGAGAGAGTTTAATTTCATAGTTATTTTACTGACTGGTCTGATCAAAGACTTCAGCTCACTCACTGCAGGTTTCTCTCCAGCTGCTATAGAGACATTTATAATATCATACCTGCTAACAATTTACAGTATATATACCAGTTGTGTGACAGACTTTATGCAAGTGTAGATTTTTCAAAATAAATGTAAGGAAAAAACAAACACAGATATATTCTCATTTTCAAGAGCACTTCTGTTGTGATATGAAACTAATTCTATGCACTGTGGTTATGTACTTTTAAGGCACTTAAAAAATCATTGCAGATATAACAGGTGGCTGCTATGTTTGCCTCTAAAATGTTATCCCCTGCTAGTACAGTCCTGCTCCTCGGTGCTACACACACAGAAGACATTTGATATTAGGACACAGGCAAATTATTTAATTGCAGCAATGAGAAATGAAGTAAGAGGTAACTGGGATACAGTGTGAATTGCTTTTATAACAAGTTTGAGGAGTCAGGAGGACATCTCTGGACACCTGATGCCTCTAACAAAAGTGTGTGAATCCTTTGAGTTCATGAAGCTGGGGTCAGATTAAAAATAATTTGGTGTCGTGCAGCTTTTTAATATCCCTCCTGACCTGGCATTTGTTTCCCCGGAGACAAGTCTTCAAAGGCCACCATTTTAAAGCAGCGCTGCGTGGATTAAAGCAGCCAATCTCTTATTTCCTCTGAGAGCCTGGGCAAATTTCAGCAGTCAAACGACAGCAGTCAAACGACAGCAGTGGCCGATGCTTTTGTAAACTGACCAACAGGATCACGATTTTGAGCCGAGCTGTTCAAGGGGACAGCAAAAGGCATCTTTATTTTAATGGGCTATGGTTCGCCCCTTTAACTGTGACCAAAACCATGTAGCAGTGGCTGAGCTTTTACAAAAGCTGCCTCCTGAAAAATCTCCAAGTCAAATTGGCTGCCTTCATTCATTTTCATACATGGTTCCTCTGTCCTCTGTGTGTGACACAGGGGAGGGATTTGACAACAGTCGTGCTGATGGGTTCATTACTTCCATTAATAAGGAGCAACTACCCAGAGACGCTGAGAGAAAAGCCTTAAACAAACCTTTATTCTTTCAAATGCAAATAATATCTGTGAGTGCATGTAATTGTACTGCATATTATGTATGTAGGGAAGATCTGCTGGAGATCAAAGCTGATCCAGACAAATTATTCCAGGAGGATTAATGTGGGAAATAACTTGTCAAAAACAAGTTTAGATAATAATAAAAATAGACTGTGTTTCATTAAGTGTATGTTACTGCCAGGGTTCTGGTGCACGCAGGCAGCATGGCAGGGCTCACTGGGTCACTTAATATTAGAGCCATTGTTAGTATTATTAGTTACACTTGTGCATTTCCTGCGATGAGTTGAATATGTGTGTGTAAAGTATCAACTGCTTATCAGGATTCTCGCGCCTTGCCACAGTCTGTGAAATCAAAGTACATCTCTGACGTGAAGTGAAGTACTTTAGGTCCCAATTCTCTCAATTCTGAAGTTTGTTCACATTGGAAGTGACTGAAACGTCACTTCTTTTTGAAGGCATTAATACAAGCTTTAATCACTTCCAGGTAGTGGTGAAACAGCTTATATATTTCCTAGTGTTACTATTGCAAGTATACTTTTACTGATGTATTTTGACATCTCTGATTGTCTTCTTTGCTGCTGTAACATCGCAAATTTACCCATATCATATATATATATAGAGAGAGAGAGAGAGAAATAAATTCTGAGCAGCATGGTGGTGCTGGATGGAACTTAATTGTTGACCCTAAATTGACCATAGGTCTGAGTGTGAATGTTTGTTAATGTATATTTTGGCCATGTGATGTGCTGGTGACTTGTTCAGGGTGTTCCCTGCCTCCAGCCCAATGTCAGCTGGGATTGGCTCCAGCTCCACACACAAAAGGATGAATGGAATAGATAAAGTATACATTTGTTAAGGGGGTAGTGGTCAAGTTGGACATCCTCTGATTTACTTGTAGCATCATTATCTGGTACACTAGTATGTTGTTGAAAAACAAAAATTGTTGGAACAAAAAAGACGTATGAAATTCTGAAAATATATTTTTCATGGCAGACATTCTGAAGCACGGGCTGTTTGAATGACACCAAAGAATCTGCTTTTTTATCAGTCCCAGCTGCTGTTCCAGTAAAACTGTATAAAGCATCAGTTTTCTGGAACTTAGTTCCTCTATTACAATCACAATTTCAGTCATTAGTTGCACGTGCTTTTCGGCTAGGAGTCCAATTGTGTTTGACAACTGCTGAGACAGCTACAGTATCCAGCTGTGTCAATAATAATTAACAATATTAACACTAATACTGCACATAAATGAGATGCTGTGTGTAAGTAAGCAAGACCACCAGGCATAAAAATGTTAACATTTATTGCTGATTCTGAATACCGCATTGAAAGCAAAAGCATTCAGAGTATACACAGAAATTATACAATTATATATGGTTTCACAAAGGCAGTGAACACATACTGTATTACAATCTACAAAAATCTACTTTACAGAAATTTAAAATCCTAAATATCAAAAAGTACAGCTGCAGAAAACAGGTGTAGAACTGGAACCAGAAACTGCTCTGGATATCTGTCGGTGAAACAACATGGTGACATCACGATACAAAGAAAGCAGAGGTCATCTTTGTACTTACAGCTGGTTTTGGAAACTACAACTGGCAGACAGAAAAAAAAAAACATACTCCAAAAGAACTCATTGAATTGAAATGATTTTTTATAAATTATGGTGGTTTTATGCATCCAAAATATATAATTTTACAGAGGACATCTCTACAAGGTAGCATGTCATACTATTGTTCAGAGGGATTGGTAGTGTATCTTTGCAAAAATGTGGTTAAAATAATATAAGGACACAATGGAAAAAAAGGTCTCGCATCTCACATTGATGGAGGTAAATTTTAAAACAATCAACAGCCTGGTGGAGGCTTGGTGGAGTAACAACATAGTCGTGGTAGGTGGGGTGGGGGGTTAGGTTAAGGTCATTTCTTGACTAAAGAATATTTTACATGTGCTTCAGTCAGGAATTGAAATGGTGGCTGTAGCTCATAAGTGAATAATTTCATAAATAGTGAGGGCTGGTATGGCTCTGTTCTGATCCTGGTAGTGTGGTACACCGGGCTTAAAGGGTACAAGACCTACACCACCAATCGTGTCACAATGTCCCAAATGGCTGGAGAGAGTGGCTTTAGAGCCAGACCACCACAGCACTCAAACAAACCCATAGAGCGCAAGAAAGAACCAAAGAAAATCCAGCCGACTAACTCGAGGCTGCCGAAACAAACCCCTTTTAAGGGTAAATTAAAAATACAAGATAAGAAGATCAATAAAATATTCCAGTAAAAAAAAAAACCTTCAAATGAAAATTTATTTCTATGCCCACATCAAATGCCAGTCCTGCCATTTTGGAGGAGTGTCCAAAAGAGGGACGAGGCGTTCGTCTTGCGTACGAGGTGCAGTTATCCTCAATCCCAGTGAGAGTCAAACTGGATTCAAGAACAAGCTGGTTTATGGTCACACACGGCTGCAGGGGGACTTGCAGTCTAGTCCTGCTCCATAGGCTCCTCGGTGGTCCCAGTGTTCAAGATGGCACTTTCCATGGCGCCCTCTGTGGGAGGTTCAGTTGTACTGCTGGAGGGAGCAAGAGCAACGTCTTCCCTGGTCGCTTCGGCATTATCCTCTATGCTACAGCTGCTACCACTGCTGCTACTGCTGCTGCTCACTGGGTCACTGTTGCTCTCCTCGCTGTCCCTGCTGGTCTCGGGGCTCTCCAGGACGCCTGCAGGTGCCTGCTGCTCTGTCTGATCCATGTCGCTGGCCTCGTCCTGGGAGCCACACGGTACCTCCCTCTCGGCCTGCCCCCCACCCTCACCCGAGCCTGCAGACACCTCAGCATGCGTGCTGCTCGAAGGTTCTGTGTAGGAAAAGTGGAAAATCACAGTTGAGTATGGATAGTTTTAAGGCTACTCGTAATTTCTATCAACCTCAGAAGAATTAAAGGACTGGTTTGGTTGCCTTCTTAACAGGCAACAAAGTGAGAAGAACGATGATACAGTATTACATTTTATTTCGTTTCAATATTCACTCTTACACACATTTCCCTTTATTACTGCACAGATGCCAGATTTAATAAAAATTACACAAGTAATTAGGTCCAGAATATGACGAGGAAAATATTGAGTATTATGCCTCCTAAGATCATCTATGCCTCAGTACGAAGACAGCTTTTCAACTGCAACCACTTTAATGTAAATGCATCATGTTTAGTCCTAGAATCTACAGTCAGTCTGTGCATCTGACATAGATACTAAAATAAAAACACTGGGGATTTAAAACATCTATGCTGATCTTCAGGGTCTGAAGGACATTTCCGCACAACAGCCAGAAAGAAAAAACAGTCACAGTTGAACTTGCGCTTGTTTTTGCAGCACAAATCACACTGAACTACAACATACAGCTGCCTCTTATAAAACTGATATCACTGGTTAGAGCGAGTCTTAACTATACTGCACCTCAGAGACGAATTGTGACAGTTACATGTGGGACATGAACATCAGTCTAAAAATGTCAATAATAAACTTATCCCTGACTTTAGATTAAGGAGACTTGGCTGCAATTTGTAATCGCATGAAAACCCTCAGGTCTTAAAATATTGTTTTAGAGAGCATCTTTATTCTGTACCCAAGGTCTTAATGGGTGGTTCCCAAATGGTGTGCCGTGGGATTTTGAGAGAAATGTAAAGTGCGAATCAAAATGTTCCTTTGTTGCACTGGTGCGCCAAACATTTAACTGGTGTGTCTCTGTATTGATAACGTCATTTTATCAGGACCAGTGATCACTTTATGTTAGGACCCCAACAGTACTGAACTTTACTTTGTATTTTTTGATTCGCTCAAAGGTTTGAAACACCTATTCAAACACATACAAAATTTGACAAGCGCACACACACACATTATTGTGATGCGCTCCCCTTATATAATAAGAATGCACCAAATAAGAGGTTTCCTTGCACAGTTTACAGCTTTCGCACAAATTTGATCAATAAAGAGGTTGGTTAGATAACATTATTGCTCAAATCATAAAAACGTTTAGTTACCAGCTATCTATAGTCACCATTCACTTTTCATTCTTGGTTGCTGCACCTGGTGTACTGGTGTGTTTACTTCCGTAGATAAATATGTAAATACTAACATACCTAGCGATGCACAGTAAGTTACATTAGTTATTTTTCAATGAATCAATAGTTTTTCAGCCCAACTGGTAAAGACCATGTCATTGCCGACACACTTCTCGGCACATGATGGCTTTATGTCATGCCCTGTAACATTGTCCTCACTGTAAACAAGCACAAGTAATGACGTTAATGCTTCACTTAAATCTGGCTCTAGTGGGAAAGTGTTAATGTATGTTACAGATCTGAGGAAAAAATCCTATCAGCTACTTAAACAAAACCTACAAATAGAAACATCCTTTTCAGATGAGATGGTATAAAAATCAAGTGTTCACCCTCGCCTTTCTGGAGGTTTCCCTTACTACTCAACATAATTAGAATTTCAGTTTTTAAGAACTGCTGAGATATATACATCTACCACTGAGTATAACTGGGTTCATAACCGTGTATTCCTATCCTACCTGTGGTTTATATTTATGTCAACATTAAAGCCAGTGCATTTGTAGCATTTCTATTTTTCATAACCTATTTGCATGAACCCATCTTTTCAAAACTATGAAGCCTCACATACCATTAACCCACAACCGGTAAAAGACATGTACGTAAGGGGGGAGAAAAACCTGCCTTGGTCTTCAGTAGCAGCGGCACTGCTAGAAGCTTCATTGTCCTTGCTGTACCCGACCTTCTCCTCCTCTTCATCCTCCTCTTCCTCTTGGACCATGGCTTCTGCCTCTTTTGACAGGCAGGCGGCATGAGAAGGCCTCAGTGTGTCCACGTCCTGCTCTTCCTCTTCATCCTCCTCATCATCCTCCTCATCATCATCCTTGCTAAACTTCAGTCTCTTCACCTCCTGCTGCTCAGCTTCCATGTCCTCCTCTGTGTCTGGGTGTTTGTTCTTCACCGAGCTCCCGGGGGAGGATTCAGATGCCGAAACCTCACTGACAAAAGAGAGGAGAAGCATGTGAAACACAGGTGATTCCAATGAGTTTATTTATGGTTGAAGATGAAAAATTCATTTTCTAGTTGTGTTTTGGCTCCTGACATACCTGGAGTCTTTGTCGTCTTCTGGCTCTGTGTCGAGGTCTTTGTTGTCTGTGCTGTCTGGCAGACCATTAGCTGCTAGTGAGTGTGCCAGAGACACCTTCGGTCGATTCAGCGGCCGGGGAGTTCCTGGACCGTTGACTTTCCTAATACACAGCAGACAGCGATTTGTTTTTAAAAGAGTGGGAAAAGGCAATATAGGTATAAAGATTATCATCTAACAATATTTAAAAAGTAAACATTTTAAAATCAAGAACAAAATCTGTCCAAACCTCTCTGTAAAAGCAGATGTGTTCCCAGGGAGCATCACACCATTCATTCTATTGATGGTACTGCATCCATTTTTTCTGCACGTTGGTAAACAAAACTGAATTCTCAACCCAATAGAATACATCATTACCAAACTTCTACATTATAAGTTATCATTAAATGTTTTAATTATCATGTAACTTACTCTGAGGTTGGATGTACACAGCTTACCACCATTACATTCTAGAGCAAAACAAGAACAGCCAAATAAGTGGCAGAAGGTGTCATTGTTAATAATATGAGAAGAAATAGCATCCACCACTGTTTAGACGTACCTTCTCCACCCCCCGAAGAAACTTATCTATTCCTATGTAGTTCCTCTTCGGTTCTGTAAGCAGCTCACACAAGCGCTGGATCGTAAACGGGATTCTAAAAATAAAGTGCAAAAGAATCAATACACAGCAAATACAAAATGTATCGTTCAGGTCGATTTCTACTCCCCCAATGTGTATGAAGGAGAGCTATCACAGGTCCATTATATCTGCTGCCATCAGGACTCCACAATCTACATCCCTGCAATACATTTCATTTTGTCTTATTGTAGACAGATGGTGTCAGACTCAGCAGTCGTAAACCAGAATATCCCCTTCCAGGATCAATAAAGTGTTACCTTATCTCACTTATCTTAAGCTGCTTTCAGACATGCACTGAACTCCAACACGGAGTTTCTGCGGACTTGTATAAAGTCAGCAGAAGCTGATGTGAGAACACAGCAGGAGATCCCCCGCTGGATTCACCACAAGCTAGTGGGGTGGGGGGGTGTTAAGTTATAAGTGACTGTAAAGTAGTGCGGCACGATATTAGGGAAACATGCGATAGTGTTGTTGAATATTGCGATGACTATATGACTGATAAATAAACGGTGTTAAAGGGATAGTTCACAGAAAAATGAAAATTCACTCGTCTACTCGCCACTATGTCAATTATAGGGTTGGCTGAATTGAGTCCACAAAACACTAATGCAGTTAAACTTCAGGAGTCTACTTTGTTGCAGCAGAATCCATTACAATTGAGGACAGTGGAGTTCCTTTCTTCTTAAACACTGGAAGTGGACTTTTAGGATTAAAACAGAGTTCAAAGTACCTTGTTTCAAGTCAAATGAATGTCGGGGCTTGCTGCCACTTTGATGACACCACACGAGCAGTATGGAGGCACATTATATTTTTTCCTGTTGTTTTATTACCTCTGAAGAAGAGGACACCATTCACTTCAATTTTATTGGATTCTGTTGCAACAAAGTTTACCCTTTAAAGTCTTTCTTCTTTGGTTTCAATGCTGACGTAGACCCCATACAGTAAGTAGTCTATGCTGAAACCGGTGTGTTTCTATTTAATATTGTCATGTTTTTATAATTCTATTATATTTCCTGAGGTTCTGGGACTATCACAAATAAGCTATATGCAATTCTTTTATATAATCAACTGCTCATTTGAATTCAATTAACCCTGGATAAACTTGATAACTAGAAGTTTCCCTTATAGAATTTAGTCGGGAGGAGGAGGCGGTGGCATGTGATTTGACAGAGCTGCCTCACAATTCTCTATTTTCTGTCTACTCTCCTTATGACAATGATTCATTAAAGAAGAAACCTGTCAATGATCTGTATATCTTTAATTTATTATCTAGGGTAGCAGGGCTCCATCTGATTGGCCAAATATATTGACATGCAGAGTGTGAATGCATGGCACATGACACAACTACTTATCAAAGTTCCAGCTGTCTTTTTTGTGATACGTACATGTCTATATTGTGCACCTAGGGCTGGGGGATATAGAAGAAAAAAAAAATCGTATCACGATAATTTTTCTCATTCGATATATATATAAAACAATATTTTATCGAATCACTATTTTTGTCATTTCAGCTTCCGCTGGTAAAAAAGTGCAGTATTACCTGCTTTCGACACAATTTGCAGTGCACATTAGTAAGCTTCTTGTCGGACTTTAAATAGCCAAACTATCTCCACACAACCGAATTCCTCAGACCCTTCTTTTCAACAACTTCCTTGTCTTTTGAGGCTGTGTCTGTTGGTCTGTCTTCTTAGTAATGTTATCGCTCAAGCTTTTGTTAGCATTTTCTTTCTTCTTTTTTGTATCTTGCTCGCACTCCTAAAGTACTGGTGTGAATGGCTGCAGTAGCCCAAACATTAGCACATGCGCTGCTACTCCTACGCTGAGTGCTGTTTGCATCAACATAAGCTGGCGTTTGGCTGTAACTCTTTACAGCCAAATGATTGGTTCTGTGCGGCGCTATTCTCATTAGCTTTTTGTGTTGTCTGTAAAAACATAGATGAAATGAGTTCTATCAAAGTATTGACCATGTCTGATATTTCTATCATGATAATTATCTTTATCGATTTATCGCCCTACGCTGATATTACTCTTGGCTGTAATGAAGAGTAGAAGCAGAGGTGTGAACCCAGAAACAAAACAAGTTTATGGAAAACCAACAACAACAACAACAAAAAGGGAAGCAAAACTGGTAACCATGGCCATACAAGGGAGAAACATAGAGAGAGGACTTCAAGTCATTCCTGTATTGGCCAAATTGTGACAGTTCCTACATGTGATAGTGTTTCAGCCCATTTACTCAGAGCGAGAAAAGCAGCAGTCATAACACATAATTAACACTCTATATTGTAGACTACACATATGTGTAGCAAACAGGAAAGCTATCCATGGAGTGTCTTTATCATGGGGAACCAAACGCATTAAGTGTGACTGCTCAATTCATCCAGTTAGCTTAGTAAAAACTCTGTTATATTGAAATGCACTAATTTAGCTCACCACCTACCCATTATATCCCGTCACTATCTTCAGAATTCTCTCCTTCATATCTTCAAATGGAATTGACTCCACGTTCGGATTTGCAGGACCTCTTTGCTCAGGTGCTGAGGCTCTGAAGTCATCCATCACATTCTCCAATTTAAACAGGAAGTAGTTCTTGAATTGAGACCATTGCACCCTAAAGGACATGTGTAAACACAATGGGGCTTAACACGTTTGAAATACAACAGTAGAAGACAGGACAAATTATAGAGCTAAAAAAACAAGACAAATATCATCAAAAAAATGACACTTGCATCATGACAGTCCACCACATTTAGAAAGAATTAAGTTCTGTTAAGGAAATATGAAATTACTCCTGAACTGCTCATCTAAATAAGCTATCCTTACATTTATAATCAAATAGAAAATCCTCCCAGATTTAAATAAACGTGTATTTGCGCGTGTGTGGCAGTTATAGTGGTAGCAGATGTAGTAGTAAGGTTGGACAATTGCATCAGGCCTTCAATGTTCACTTACATGGTCTCTCCAGTCTTGGCTACATGACATAGAAACTGTTCCAGAAGAGGACATGCCTCCTTCTTTGCCTTCTTCTCGAAATCTGCTCAGAGAGAGAGGACCACAAACATACATGCACATAATGTTACATTCAGAACAGAGGATAACAGATCATTTGACTTAGCTTCAGCCCCAGTTTGGAGAAGTGTGCTGTAAAGCCCTGATGAACTGAACACCTGCAGTGGTTTACTGCTGAAGCTAAACACTCGCGGCTCGTCCGCACGTCTATGGACACATTTGGGTTCAAGGCTATCATAATGTCTCGTTAGTTATTTACATAACGTAGTGGGCTACAGTTGCTAACAATCTTGCTAGGTCGCTTGCTAGCTAGCTAGAACTAGCCTCAGTTTAGCACACTGGCTAGCACATTAAGTTAGCCGCAACACCGTAGCCGGCAAACGGTCTCAGTAGCCGGTGACAGTGAGCAGCTACTTCCTCCCAGCCACCGCTATCAGCGAGAAAACAGAGGCAAATACAGAATAAATACACAATCGTTAGGTGGATGTAATAAAGAGAAGAGCTGCATATTTAGTGAGCTTTCATGGTTGGCCAACGTTACTAACAGACCGCTAACCGCTTCCGCCAAACCGCCTGTAATGTTAGCATAAGCTAAAGCTAATTCTGAGAAGAAGCTAGCGACGTTAGCCTGCGAGCTCCATTCCGTTTATTTTTTCACTGTACAACATCTACGGAAGAACACGTGAGACACATGGTCGCGACGAACAGAAAACCTGTCGAAACAAAGTGAAGTGACCTCTGAGCGCCTCTTGAAGCGAGTCAATTTCCATCACGTCGTCGCCCTCTGTCAGTCTTGTGGATGTGAAAAGCAGACTGGCGGCTAGCTGCGGCTGCTAAGCTACGATCTCACAGGCGGAGAGGAGGGAGTATTTTAATATGGCGCCGTGAGGTCACTGCCTGTTCAGCTGCACACAAGACACAGCAGCTCCAGCAGCACTCATCTCAGGACTCCGTGCAGCTGACGGAGGATACACACCAAACAATGGCAACTGCGCAAAGGGAGAAATACAACTACGAACTCACGAGTTTAAAAATGACACACTATAATATATATAGAAACATACTTTTCCTTGTTTAACACATATAGTACAGATTACCCACATATCACATATACATATCAACATATCACACTCAATTTATCTGTCTTTATTTATATTTATATATATATCGAGTATATATATATATACTACTATATACTATAATATATATGTATGTATGTATATATATATATATATATATATATATATATATATATATATATATATATATGCTGGTGCTGGAGCCCCTCTCCCACTTGGGGGCCACAGCCTCTAATGCTCCTGCCACTACAGAGACCACTTAGGACTTCACCCTCCACATCTGTTCCAGTTGTTCTTCTCGGTCTTTTTGTGCTCCTACTTCCTGGTGCTGCTGTAAGCTGGGAATGCCACATTTATCCCCCGGCCCTCTTCTGCTCCTGGTCAACACCCCTGTCTCTGGGTGGTTAGCCTGCAGCCGTTTGTTAGTCTGGAAGTTGAGGTCCCACAGGATCTTATCTCTGTTGTTCTCAACCACTTTGGGTGGTATGTCTCCGCAGAGATGTCCCAGCCACTTGGTTATGTACCTCAGAGTTCACTGTCTCAGCCTGCATCTTAAATCCTGCCACTATCTGCTGGACTGTCTCGGGGGCTTCTCTGCTCAGCCTGAACCTTGAGTCTTGTCTGCTCTGGAACCTGGGACTATGATCACAGTCTCTGTGCTGTCCTTCTGGCTGGCTTGTTTTAACAGTAGCAGGATTTCTCCATGTCAGCCACTTCCTCTATGTGTCAGTGATACATCCCATGCATGAAGTCTTTCAATCTGATTTCGTAATCATCAATCATTTCCAAAGGTCTTGATGGACCCAGGAAGTGAAACTGGTCTTAAAGGACTAGATTTGTTTAATAAACCTGAAAGGACAGAGTTGAGCGACTTTGTACCAAACTGTACTTATAGTGGTCAATTCAGTTTATATCCAGCATTGGTAAAAAACTTGCCACAAAAACATATGAAACCAACAGGTAGACATTCAAAATTCATTTTTTCCTAAAATACAGTTTTGAATTGCATTCCTATAAATGTTATATTTGTCTTAAAGAGGCAGAGGAAGACTCTGGACATTGCATTGTTTTATTACAGAAACACTCGATGACTGTTCAGCCATTTTCAGTTTCCAGTTTGAATCACCTATAGACAATTCAGCCACATTTAAAGTAATGCTGCTAAAACATATGACCCCTGTGTTCACAACACAATATTCTTTATTTGACAAATTAAGATACCCACTCAAACACACACATCTAAACCCCTCATTGTCATATAATAGCAAACATGGCAGACATGAATATATAACACATAATCTGCTGTAGTATGTCACTTCCCAAATGCTAGCACTTTTGGTATTAATTAACTCTGACAGTGCGTTGTGTACACACACGACATATGAGATGTCCTAATAGTCCTAATATCATTCTCGAAAGTGCATTTAAAAAATTGTTGTGTAACATGACATACTTCCTCTGTTGACCTGTATTCAATACTGTCAGTGGCATTTTGCTCCTGCAGAACCGAGCAGTAACACACAGCTCCTCTCATTCACTCAGGCTCATGGTTCAAGTTATTTGCTGGTAAAACATTCACATGATTTTTAAAGGAGTGGTTTATGAATTCACTACTATCGGTAGTAAAGCGTTCCAAAGCCAAAAGTTGACCTTGTTTTGGTTGATACTATGTTCATGAGGAAAAATAAGGAAGGCAGATATTTTTGTCAAACACTGGATTGACAAAGATATACTTTCATTTTCGCTTTGACACTTGAGATGATGACCTGATGCTCATAATAATAATTCTTGAAAAATAATCCATTGTCTTTTCCGCAACTGTAACTTTCCAACCTTCTCATTCACTTCATCACCACTCATATAAGTGGGATGTGAACATCATAAGACGGCAGTATGTGAAACCTATTCTACAGCATCACTGACCAGCACTGTATGCTTCTGTTTGCACAATAGGCTTATTCCCCACGCCATCACTAGAGGGTCATATTGCTCATAAGACCATTTTTCCATGAAGTGTCATGTGTTGAATACACTGTAAACGCTGAGATGCCAGTCCTGATTGAGAGATGCTGGTTTGACACATAATGCACAGCAGGACAGTCCTTGGCATTGTCTGAAAAAAGGAGGAGTCTTCTCTCCTCATTGGTTATTTGTGCGGTCTGATGTGTTGGACCACTTTCTCCTCAAACATCTTCCTCATGGTCTTCTCTATCTGCTTAAGGAAAACTTGAGGGATTCTGCCGCACAGGGTGTTGACCGTGTCCAGGAACTTGCTCTGGATGGGGTAGAAGAGCGACTGAAACATGTTGTCCTCAAAGGGAAACTGCGAAAACAGAGACATCAAAGTTCTGTGTCAGTTCTGCCCCCAGAGCTACTTCATTTCATGATTGGTTTTAATGGAACACATCACATAGTTTATACAAATTACTTCAACAGGGATGGGGTAGGGTGGGTTCTTTATTAATCATAAATTACAACACAGCTCATCTATAAGAGGCTTATCTCCGCAGAGCAGGGGGGGAAATGACTCTACTCAAAGAGCAAACAAATTCTAAATTTAAAAACTGACCCAGATTGTTAAACGAAAGAAAGAGAGAAAATTCTCAAAGCTGCTCTTTTCCTGAGCTCTGGTCTTTAAAGGAGCCGATCAACATTAGCACATTTTTGGAAAATTTGCTTCTTGGCCTGACAAAAATCCCAGACAAATTCAAAGCCATTGGTATATGTGTTTTACTAAAATAGCAATTTATTGTATATTTATGATAATCCATTATGTTAATCCTCCAATACACAACCTCAGTACTCTTTAATACCTTATAGGGCCAAAATGTAGCCATCTTTCAATGGCTACCTCCAGCATGATGATGGACCAGGTTACAAAACAAAGGCCTCTTGGTTTTAATGAATATAAACATGAAGTGATTCCAGTAGAACAGCATTGGGATGTGGTAGAACAGGAGCTAGGCAGCTTGAAGGGGCATCTGACGAATCTGCAGAAGTGATGTGATGTTTTTGCAGTCTTTACATTCTTGTTTTTTACATTCTCGCATTAATGTCGCAATAAAATCGTATTCTTCATTTCTGTGATTTATGTTTGTGCCTAAGGCCCCTGCAGTTTCATACCCTTATATGGGCAGTGGACGGACGTTGACCAATGCTAATCAGGAATAACTGGGACTTGCTTTCAATTTACAAAGACACGAATGTCTGCATTTTAAGAACGCGTCAGTTATGTGATGTAGAGTTTTCTTCAGAACAAATTAGAGAAAAAGTCATTAGAAGATATTGGTAAATGAGGCTCAGTGTTAGTTTGGTGTTCCTAATAAAGTGCTCAGTACACAACTACATCCACCTTGCACTGGGTTTGGGGTTTCAACAGAGGGCGCTATGCATCAGTACCACTTTGTGCCAGTGAAAACTGACTATCTTACTGGAATACTTACATCATGTATTGCATCATAGACTACTTTAAAGGCCGGCTGCTTGTCGTCATGGTAGACTCCGCGGTTGCCATGGAGGATGGACACACCCTCCTCTTCAGCCCCTTTACAGTTACTGCCGTACATACAGTGATCAGGCCTGTAGTTCCACTGGCAGGGGAAGATGAAGAGACACTCTGGAAAAAAGAACACAACACAAAAAACACTAGGTTACAGATCTGTTGAAACTTTCATTATAACTCAAGACAATTCCAATGAGATTGCCAGGACGGCAAAGTGACTACAGTGGCTTATAAAGTTTAATTGAAGTGATTCCTCAGTTCACAAAGAATAATCTGTGTTGAAAGTCTGAACAACAGCAGACCACATATCTGTCCTCAGTAAACAGGGGTGAGATTAAAAACGCTATATTTATACGTAACACAACCCTTTTCCTCATTTCCACAAGTACCAACATCAACCTGACTGCATTTGAATGACTGGGGAATAGGATTTGTAAAACAAACACAACTGTGTTGATTGTGAGGAGGAAACTAAATATGCAGCCGGAAAATAGTAGAATAAGTATGCACTGCACAGCCAAGAGCATATGCTGTCCCTCAGTGGATCTATCAATATGGAAACACTGTTCCAGAGGATCACACCATTCATTCTATTGAGAGTTCCTCTTACAGTGTGAAACACTTTTTCAGGTTTCTGCACTCTGTGGTTCAATGAGACCTTCTCTGGCTTCTCTGGCATCATAATGGTTCAGTAGATACATTTACATGGACACCAATATTCTTATATTAACCTGATAAAGACAATATTCTGGATAAGACACGCCATGTAAATATACTTTTTGGATTATTAGGTCGTAGTGGACTTAATAATGACATGAGTCATAATCGGACTATGCTCTGTGACATGTAAATACAATTCTATTAGCAAACTAGACATCATAATCAAAATGTCTATACAGCCCAGTGCAGTTACAGGAGTCTGTGTCCAACACATTAACAGGGAAATCAATATAAAGAAAACAGAGCAGAGAACGAAATATGGATTGTTAGGAAAACACGGCATCATTCTCTTATTTATGGTCTCTCAGTCTGAATGTTTTCCCTCTAATCTCATTTAGTATTTACACTAAACAAAAATGGCAAAAAAGGCAGTGAAAACCTACTAATCTGTTTACACTGTGAGGCGCCTATAAGCAAGGTAATCAACTACCAACTGTTCCAGTGCAGCAGCTCATTGACTGAGGGTGATTACACTGCACCTGCTCAGAGGGAATGTGTATTTACTGTAAGTATGAACATAAAATCTGACTGACAGTAAAGATGCTCATATGAAGTTACTCATTTGAGCCCATTATATTGATATATCCTGATCAAATATGGGAGAAATTACCTGACCAAAAGTGTCAAAATCAACTTAATAAATATACAGTTGTTCTGTCTTACACTTAAAAAACGTCAAAAATAAAAATGCCAGCTCTATTTTATTCCCCCTTTATTCCAAAGAGGCTTTCATATGTTTCCCTGATTGTTGAACAAGCCAAAAACGGTTCAGGACATTGTTTATGAACTGATGTGTCTTCCTCTGGAGACAGCATCGAGCTCAGAGCTATACCATGTAAAACAAACACAGTGATGTCGAGCAAACACCAGCGATGCCAGCTCTGCCGATGGCTCTGATCACTTAATGCCCACATCTGGCTGCTGCAGCTGGAACTTGTTTTGCCACTGAAGCGTGCTGCCGCTTATGGCCACTGTTTACTGATCAACATTCATAGTGTAGACTGGTATATTTAGAGTAAATAAGATTAAATTTATGTGAACACATTGACCTTTTGCGACACAAAGGTGTGTAGACTGGAATTTAACATACACAGCTTGATGTTTTAGTTTGACTATAACTAGCCTTCATTACGCTTTTGCATAATGTGTTTCCAGTGTGCTCACAGTATATAACATAGACACACCTGGGTTGTCGTGGAAGATAATGTTGAGCAGGTCCTGGTCTCCCCACGTGATGTGGTTCTTGTACTTCTGGTAGAGTGGATGTAGAAGATCCTCCCACAACAGGCCACTGGGGATCATGCTGTTCTGAAAAACCAACAACATCGTTCGCTTGAAAAAACGCTCGAGAGCAGCCTTCTCCTTTTTTTCTTTTTCAAAAAACACATCTTCAAAGGAGGAGCACATTTATATTCCAGCTTCCATTTGCAATCTGCTGGCAGCAGTCGAAAACTAAAGAGCTGCTAAACTGAGTTCCGAGGGCACAAGTCTGCGGTGGTAGCGTGGTAATCAGAAAGCTTCAATCACAGCCCACTCGGAGCACTCAGCCTGTGTGAGTTCACCTCGAAGACAAAAAAAAACCTCAGAATGCAAAAGAAACATCACAGCTCACTTCAGCTACGAACCGATCACAGGGAGGAGAAATGGGACTTCTTACCTTGAACAGTGTGCCGCGGATCCTGGTGAGATTCATCAGCATGACACCGGAGTTCACCCCCGTGACGCCGTAGAAAGGGTGGCGTGCGAAGCGGCTGTACCAGCCAATCTTGGGGACCTCGTGCTCTGGAGCCATTGCTGCGAGCTGGCTGCTGTTAAAGGACTGCAGGAGGCTCCAGATGTCATCCATGGGCCGAAGGAAGAGGACATCTGTGTCCACATAGAGCAACGAGTCCACGTCCTTCAGGATGACCTGTGAGCACAAGCACAGGCATCAGCTGAATATTTATGACAAGTCTCCCATCTAAAAGAACCAGGATAGACAAGATTACATGATGTAACACCTGAAAATTAAGTTACATGAATAAAACTGCTGTTGGTACACACTCCCCATCTGCACACAGCTTGCCAACAGCTTGCTTTCCCAGACAGTGACTCACATATTAATAAATCATAACTATAAAGTATGCAAAAGCATCATGAGGTTCAGTTCAGCTCAGATCATCTAAATCTTTAAGTGCAGATGAAATAAGTTCAAAAACACAGC
This sequence comes from Pleuronectes platessa, assembly GCF_947347685.1. NCBI lineage: Eukaryota > Metazoa > Chordata > Actinopteri > Pleuronectiformes > Pleuronectidae > Pleuronectes > Pleuronectes platessa. The sequence continues at coordinate 24,507,996 of NC_070627.1, read as the reverse complement.
TTCAGTATTTCAGCAGAATTAAGAGTCGACAGCGCAGCTAGCATCTCTGTGAGCCTTGTCCTCAAAAGTTAATCAAACTCATCCTGAGGAGACCATGCATGTCTTTACACTACAAATGGTGGACAGTTATCAAGACCAAGCCGAAATGTCAACCTCACGGTGACCTTAGAACGAGTCCGACTGCGATTTGTGGGATACTTCATTCTGGATCACAGAGATGCTGTACCATCCGTACAGCCATGCGGTTATCTTGGCTATAATAGAGCTAAATCGGCTAAATTTGTAGAAGGTAGCAGTACTTAAAATAAGAGAAGAATAGCAATATATTCATACTACACCTCCCTGGTTGCATAAAACAGTTTGTTTTGATACTAACTCACTCAAATATTAACAAATTAGACGGAAATTGTACTGTGGAGAAGTTCTAGCATTTCACAAAGAGTTGACAACTGAACATTGTTTTTCATCGATGTTTACGACAACGTTGTAATTAAAAAAAAAATTTGATGTCAGTATCAAGACAGAGGTGGTCTGTGGAAGAACAACAAACATTTAAGTTGTTGAGATAATCATTTCCAGTATCAACTGATGAATTGAGCTATGACTTCCAGGCAGACAAAAAAAGTCTGGCCGAGATAAATATAGTTTTTATTTACTCCAACACTGCCAGGAAGCCAGTTTTCAGAGTGAAGAAACTTTAAGAGTTTAAACCAAGCAAAATAACTACCACTTTGGTATAATGAGAGAGTGTATTATGTTTATCTTCATAGTTTAAGCACATGCTGTCACACAGTGTTCCACTCACAATGCACCATTAAGAAAATGCAGCACAGACAGAGCTTCAGGCAGCCTCTGTGGCCGAGTTGGTACAATTGTAACTCGGTTGATAAAGTCTGGTGTGCACAGTTCATACAGACAGAGCCACTGGGAGCCCTGAACTCAGAGATAGTATTTCTGCTCTAGCTGCTCACTGATGCTAAACGACACCATGTGGCTATGCTGCCGGCGGCTTGACCTTGTATTATGTTGCTTAAAGCAGCTATGAGCTGCTACTACTAATCCCAACAAGTCCAAACAGAGCAGCAGACCAATGTTTCAACAGCCTAAATGTATGCGTGCATGTCCCCAGCTGTGTAATAACAGGTAATGAGGACTCTGTGTGAAGGAGCACAGATTTCTCTCTCAGTATAAATGGTGCTTGGCAAATGGTGTGGTTGCACTAATGGATTGTGAAACCACATAACAGACCGACGTCCACATAATTAACATCAAAGTTCCCTCTTAAAGCTCTTAACCTTTACACTAACTGTGGTGAATCGGACCACAGATAGAGCATGATCTTTATGGATCGATCCCCACGGTTCAGAACATGTGTGTGCTGTGGATTAATTGCTAAGTTTACATATTATCGCCGTTTGCTGCGTAACATGAATAAAACGTTTAATACATTAACTCATTCTTAAACATGATTTGAGTCACATTAAGTACATTTTTGTTGACAACGATGGTGAAAACAACAACTCCCATGATCCCACACTGCTTCACCATATCATATCCAGGCCACTCTTTACATAATTTAATATAGAGATAAAAAGACTAGGTGTTTTTAATTAAGTGAATGGAGAATGTCCATTGATCGCCTTGCAGCAAGGGAAAAAAAACTATGGATCTATTTGACCTGCAATATGTTCATTAAATGCATAGGAAGCTAAGTGCTATTTCAATGAACCTAGAAAAGAAAAAGAAAATCAATAGCCAGGCACAACCTCCACTTGATGAAATTACTGGAATACGTCCCTGGAGACGGCTTATTTGTCTCAAGTAAATGAAAAGGTGTGAAATTACCACCCAACACGCCGGTACTTAATTAGAACCATGCGCCAGTAAAATAAAGGATAGGAAAATGCTTATTGAGTAGAAATGAAATAGATTAATGAAAAAAAAAATCTGAACCCAAGCTAATCACGTTATGCATGGTGACAGAGGATGTGAGAGGAGATAAAAGCTGCAGCCTTACGGGGAGGAAGAGTCTCTGAGCAGCACAGGGCTTAAAGAGCTTCTTCCACTCGTCGGCGTTCCCCACGGAGAAGGTGATTGGGTAGATGGTGTACTGGAACCTGGCTGAGATGGAGCGGGGCCACTGGTTCAGCTGGAAGATAAGCGGCATATCACACTTTATAAAGAGGCAACGTCTAATGGAATTCTTACCACTGTATTTAATCATTATTCTGAAAGCTAAATCTCTCTCTCCTTTCACAGAACTATCAACATAAACTAGAGCATAAATCCGGCCATTTAAAAAAATGAAGCCGTGTCTCGTGGTGATTGGCTGTGTTGAGCCTGTGCAGCTGCCAGCTGTTGTTTTATTTAAAAACCACCAGTCTAAACAGGGGGAGACACCCTCTTCGGCTACATCCACACTTACCTACATTTGCCTCTGAAAATTCAACATCTCTGCTACGGATATGTCCTGGTGTCCAAACTTCTTAAGAGTTTGAATAAAATGCTGGCTGAATTTTTGTTTGAAACTCTAAAGCTACGTTTTGGTTTGGATGGGCAGGAAATGAGATGCAGATGCGCATAACCACTTGCTGATTGGCTCTTTTGGGTCATGACGTAGCTTTTGCTGATTCGTCAGGCTCCTATCACATGAGCCCCTTCCAGAAGACAACAACCAGCATTAGTTAAGTGTTGAAGGCATCGATAATCAATTACAAGCATTGCTGACCCTGTTGTCTTTACTAACAGCTGTTCTGCAATAAAACTCTAGCAATCTGTGTAGACGGTGTAAGGACGGAGATTAAAACTGATTCGGAGCCAAATCACTTGTGTGGACATTTTAGCGTGAAAATGCTGCTTTCAAATGAGAATAAATATGGATGTATTCCTAAAGTCAGCAGAGTATCACTAATAGATGCTGAGTCCCTGTGAAATCAGCAGTTCACCCGTTTGGCCCTGAAAAGAGTGAGAGTGCTGCGAGCGGTTGGTGAGGTTACTGCTGACAAGGACGAGAGATCACAAGAGATTGCGACCAACCTTTTCTAAAACACACATCACGTCTCTTCACACTGCCTCTCTACATAAGCTCCCTGCTGCACGTGCTCTGTGTCATCTGGGCCTTGACTACCACGAGTCCCGTCTTCCGAGGGGGGGAGGATTTTTCCACACATGGAAATAATTCACGTGCGCTTGACAGTAAGTTCACAGGTTCAGGGTTTGGATTCAAAGCAGTTTAAGGTGCCGTTTGAAGTCCATTAATTGGAGTCACTTTAACACACTGTTAGTTACCGTATCAGTGGAACTAATCAAAAACATGCCAGGCACCTCTGTGAAGGTGACTTTGAAGTGCACGGAGAAATTGCGGGGTGTCTTGGTGATATATTACGCCCCAGCCTTGAGCTTAAAACATGATGTGGCTGTACTGGGAGGACTCGCGGAGGCAGAGTTAAAAGTGCTCTGATCCTGATGTCATGTATTGCAATGAGAGCTGAAGCGTTTTACATATGCTGCATTAAATCACAAATCAGAGCGTCCTCTACAGAAGTGCACACTGAGAAGAAAGCCAGTGCTGCATTTAATCAAGGACTCTCGTTGATTTGTTTTTTGGGAACATTCAGGCTTTAGTCTACTGAAGTCTTCTCACCCTTTCTTTAAACTGCGGGGCCAAGGGGTCCTCTGCAAAAATGTGAAACTTGATCTTCTTGAGGCTGAACAGGAGGGCTGATTTGACCATGGTCAGGGTCTCATCCAGACGATTCCCACAAGCCACCACAGCCAAGTGCATGAACTCCTCAGCCCGAGTGCGCCTCATCACAGGTCGGGCCACAGCACTCCGTTGCTTACTAGAAGAGACATAAGCAAATAGAGATGTAAAGTGCAGTTAAGTACAAAGGAAATAAGGAAATGTACAGTGAAGTAATAAACTTTACACTTTTACATTGCTATGTCTTCTTTTCAACTCTTTGTAACAACAAGGGCAAACAGATACAAAATTGGCTTCATTTATCGAACAAATCATGTGCAGGATGTGCAGTTTTCTCCACCCAAAAGTGCTGTCTGTTCTAAATGGGCCAAGGCCATGTGTGTGTGTGTGTGTGTGGTGTGGTGTGTGTGGGGGGGGGTGGGGGGGGGTGGGGTGGAGGGGGATCGGATCTGTTGACAATCACTTCTTCCACAAACCTTGTTTCCATCACTCATCGCTTGTAAATTGGATGCGCAGCTTGTTAAGAGTAATTTGTACTTGGCACAGCAGTTGTACTGGACTTTACAGGAGTCAAAACATACAGAATGAAAGTACTGAAAGATGAATGTAACCTGAAACCTACATGGATTTGTATGGGATTTATAAGTTCATGTTAAGGCTATGATATTTCTTGTTTGATTAAGACAACAAATGCTGATATTTTATAGCAATATAAAACGTATGGTTTGTACTTTTTTATACAATATACCTAAAGCTACACAGCAAGTCAGCATGCTCAATCCTAAGCCGTCCTGACACAGTGGTGAAAAAGCCTATAAAACAGCACTTGCACACGATGGGATACTAAAACCCTTCATTGAAACTGCAGAAGGTTATTAACATCTTGCATGTCTTCACTTTTAATCTTTAAACTTACAAAAAGCTTTCATTTATCTGCCTCATTGCAGAGATGTGTCATGCTTGTACTTAAGATCACATTCAAACCCAAGACACCATTTGTTCTGGATGCATGATTCAAGTGGAAAATAATTTGTCATGCACCATTCATACTTAAATGACAATAATAATAATGATAAACTCTATTTGTATAGAACCTTTCATACAAGAAATGCAGCTCAAAGTGCTTAACATTAGCCTGACGTTGTCATACTCACAATTCTAGTCAGAATGTGAGTCTGATACCGCTCCATTGGGCTGTGATTATGGGTCGTGTTTCAACTGAACCAGGAAAAAAAATTCTCTTGTCTCAATTGGATAGACCTACAACCAATCAGAGCAACGTAGTATGTGACGTATGTTAAGCGACTCATTGTGAGTTATTATTTACTAACGCCGGGTTCACACCGGACGCTGAAGCGACGCCAAAGCGACTCTTAAGCGCAGCGCCAAGCCTTAAATAACAGCTGGCTCCCATCCACTCCCATGTTAAACCTTTGTGCGGGTCACACCGGAGGCTGAAGTGCCAGGCTGCCTAGCGCCGTGCAGAGATCGTTTCGGCGTCGAGTCTATTTTTTGCGCTTGACGCGAGCGTATCGCCCCGGGAAACACACTGAAAAATGATTTTAAACGATATTGATGACATATTTTATATGATATAAATTATAAAATATGCATCCCATACTTTGAATTCCCCTTCTGTTGTCCTGGAGTTTTAATTTTACCAATGACATTATTAAATGTCCCCCTCTGCCCATCCACTACAGCCACACAAGCAGTGATAAAGATAAAAAGAGAGAGAGGGGGGGGGGCTACGTATTCTCCACATAGGCTTGAGTGGAGAATACGTAATTTACCCTCGACACCCGACATTTAACGAAGCAAACAGCGGAGAAGTTCTTCAACATGGATGACATTAAATTAATAATTGAAGTGGATAAGTAACTTGAGTTGTATGATCCTCGGAACATGTTGTATAAAGACAACACCAAAAAAGACAAATGTTGGGACGCTGTTGCTTAATGCTGACTACTGACTACTGACAATTTCAATTAAGTGTTTCAACAAAGAACATCTGCTCCCCAACATGCATTTCTGTGGTAGGAGTAGGCCTGAGCTATCTGGGCAATATTAACAATTTATCAGTTAAATTGATTTTACTCTTTTTTTTTTTTAAATAATTATACAGTTGCTTTTTATCTCCAAAACTATTTTAAGTAATTTTATATGAATTTTAATATGTAGTAAAAAATCGAAAAAAGTACTTATGTAATATTCAATGAATGTCGGTAATAATGCAAGTGAGCAACAGCTCACTAGACACTTGTAAGTTGATAAAGCTGAAGAAATCCCCACTTTAACCCGTCAAAAATGTTTTCAATACTGTAAGATAGCTTCTGCCGCATGCACAATATATTCATACCAGTCGTAATAAATAAACAACAATAATGAAGCACTGATATGATGCCTGCTAAAGTTGGCTCTCCATAGAATCATCATTGAATGAATAAATAGAAACCCTGTATTCATCCAAACTGAACACAGATTGGGGGATATCGCAAAATATACTTCCATCCATTGGCATCCAGTATCAGAGCATAGCAGCACACCTGCCAACATGTCACTGTTGTAGAGTAATGGCATGTCACTTCATGAGCATGTCAGCAGTGAAGACATTCATTTTGGACCTTATGAGACAAGGGACACATTCATGAACATAGCCCATTCCCACATTCATCCTGCTGTTAGATACTAGATCAGGTGCAAAGTCAAGGACGTCTCAGAATGACCTGACAACTGAGCCTTTGCACATTGTTCAACACTAAACATCCACACTGCCACACACATAGAACCAATTCTTCTTCTATTCTACGTCACATCCAGAGCGGCCATTAATGTGATGTGAAAACATGCTCTCTGTGCAGCGATAGTGCTGCTGTTGAGTTCAAATACACTCAGTGGTGCAGAATATCTCCCACTACGATAACACACATACAATAGTAGAGCCTCGAGCTAGGGCCAATATTATCTTTTTGCCCTCCACACACGTACACACGCTACATGAAGCTGGCTGTAATAACAACATGTTCAACGTAAATATTTTATACTCCTAGGGAGAGAAGACAAAAAAGAACAGAGAACCTTTTGTTTAAGCGTGTAGCGTTTACTGGGAGAACAGCGGGAAGGCTAATGGTTTCAAGTCTAAAGACCGCGCCATTCCTAAAGAAAATGGATTTCCTCTGAGCCTGGAGGAAGCAAGGAGTCAACCATAAAATGGATGGGAAGAGAGAAAAGTGAAATTTGACAGGTGGGTTGCAGGGCAGTCTCCAAGCGTGACACTTCGTTTTCTGCTTGGCTAAGGGACAATGATGAACCGCAGATTAGGATGAATGAGAAGGTGCTGAGAAATCTGTCCGCCATGCTTCAAAGGCCGATGCGCTGTCAAGGTTGTTGAACGCACATTCCTTTTTTTCCCCTTCACAGAAAATGCAATCCATATCTCCCACACAAATGTATTTATATTGCATTTAGTCATGCAAAATAAATGCCCTGGAAATGATTTTGCCATAAAATTGGAGGACAAAACAAAAAAAGGGGGAAATTCCTTTGTTGCATGAAGCATGGGCTGCACACATTATGTTCTGTGTCATGGCAGTGCTCCCCACATCTGGAAGCAGTCAGAAAAAGCAGTGTAAGCAACAGAGAGGCCCACAAAGCACCAAGGGCGAGCCTTTCAAATGATAGCAGGAAAGAAAAAAGTACATGCACACGAGAAAAGAGCAAAAGAGTACATTGGAGGTATCATATAACAGGTAACATATTCGTCATTTGGGGGACTTGTATCAAACTTGTACTGGTTGTAAAAAAAATGGATATCAAATAATAAGCTGCCATCCTGCCCTTCCTCTTTGAGTGAAGATTCTCTATTTCCTAACAAGCTGACAAACCTTCAGATATTTCTCCAGACTGATCCCAGATCTCATGTGATTGGTCATGAGCATTTGATGACGTGGCCACAAACAGATGAGTAAAACTGTAGACAATCTGTTTTTCATTTACGTTACCCTGCTCGTTGATTTGCAATCCTCAGGATGTCCAGCTGAATCACCTCAACCAAAAATGCCCTATCAGTCCAATTCATAATTCAGCCAAGACGGGCGGACGAAACCTGTTGAAATGTTGTTGGCAAGTTTTAAAAGAGTTTGCCTGAAATGTGATCCAAACAAATCTGATCTACGGTTCAATATCCAATTTCCTTTGGCTGATTACTGTTGAAATAGGAAAATAAACTCTGAGGGCCAATGCTGCATGGTTCTTGCACTTGCTCTTTACAAACGTGTGCAAACCTGGGCAGCTGTGTAGCATGTGGACACAGCACAAGCCTCCCAAATTCAAATCATACGATCTGCCAAAACTGTCCGATCATTGTAAAAGATTGATTCATTGGTCAATTGTCAATTACTGATCAATTACTTCCTCTTCTTTGTCCTTCAAAAACACCGATTATTAGACAACCAACATATTTATACATACAAGAAGAACAAGGACACAAGCAGAAAAAGTAAAAGTCCGAACCAAAATGGTCACGTTCTGCTTTTCCTTCTTTCTTCTTCTACAGCAGCCTTCCCATGTTCATGCTGTAAATCTATAAGTCAAATCCATAAGGGAAAGCTTTTGCAGTGGCACAGTGGTTTTCTGTTAGCTACACTCTGCTAGACGGCCCCTAGACGTATGGCTTATAAAATGAGTATTGTCAGTGTGGCGGAAGCAAATAAGAGTTTTCAAAGGACAAAACACACTGGTGTTGTCTCGACACCATCAAAGTGTAAATACACACCACCGTCTCGTTTACTAGAGTCCACAGAAGTCACCAGGACACCGACGATTTTTTCAAATTTGCTCAGACTTGAAAATCCCAGCTTCTGTATCAGAAGTGACTCATTGTCTTTAGGGCAACTAAGGTGTATGCTATGGTTGTCAAAATATACACTGAATGTTATGTGAAATAAATGTGTTACACTTTAGATCTATCATTTAGAAACTTTGTTTCTTTCCCAAGTAGGATACTCATCACTAAACAAGCAGTGGAGTATCAGATGAAAACTGTGTCTCAACACCGTATAACCGAAGTAGGATATGTCCCAAGAAACAGGACCAAAAGGTCGTCAACGAAACACATCCTCTACAAGGCCTGAGCCTCCCTTTAGTGTTCTTTCATGCTTGAATTTGTTAGTCAGCTCAGAATAAACAAGAATAAGCTCCAAATGTCCAAAAACTGACATAAGACTAAACTGTGAACTACAAAGCAACAGCATCACCACTTCTACGGTCTGTGACTTCTTAATAGCAATAAATCACCAACTATGTTTCCTTTCAATGAATTTCTTTAATCTATACATGTCACAGATTGGTTACAAATCATCATCAATATCAATTGTCTTTTCCTTGTTTTGTTCCAAACCCCAAAATATGAAGTTTCCCAAAAATATCTCAACAGATAAACCCATATACAAAGGCTAATGTTGGGCATTTTGCTAGATAAGTGACTTTAATTGATCATACAAGTTGTAACTGAATTAGTTTCAGTGGATCAGCTCATCAAGCATTTGCTGGATCACTTACTGTTAACAGAAAATGTTATGTCCGTCCTTCCAGGGAAACACTTTGGCATGATTGGTCACTTTCTAAGCTTTGGCCTTCAAATCCTGCTTTACAGCCATGTTAGCTTTTACCAAAAAGCAGACTCTCTTTCTTTCTAGACTCTCCTTCCACATTATTCATGACTCATCCACCACTAACTTAAAAATGAGTTAGCCAAGATAATACATAAAAGTGCTGCTGATGAGGCTCACACAAGCAGCCTCTCTGGCCAGGTTACACCGGCGAGCAGGGAGATTTCACACAGCGCGCCGAGAGAGTGTTCAGTCATGTATGATGACACTTTTACAGGTATGCCTAATGCCACTGTGAGACACAGACTCTTTAACTGAGAGGAATAACTATATAGGAAGTGACAGGCCAGGGGATTTGTTTCAACACAAAGTATCAACAGTCATTTAATCCTGCAGATGCAGACGGTAATTCCAGGTAACAAAGCAGACAGAGGGCTTACGTCTGTATTACTCTGCATCTGATACATGCTGACTGTAATGAAGGGATCACAGTGAAGGAATGTGTATCCTGCACGTAAAGACTGCCGGATGTAAACCAAGGTTTTATATCACTTTCAACTGTATTTATCAGCAGTCAATATTACTAACATTTGACCAACATTGTCATATAATATGTTGATATTTTTTATCAACTGATTCTTCGTTCAGCACAGTGCGTCGATTTATCTGTTGGCAGATACAAATTGGATGATAAGAGCCTTTCCTGTTCATGTTTGCTGATATGACAACAATGATAACAATGCAGAAAGGATGAAATTATATTTTACATAAAAATTTCTTAATTCATATTCTTTCAGGATCGTAATTCCAAATCATGGTTTTAAAACTTTAACTTCTATACATTAGGCTCTATTCAAAATCTGCAAAAGCTCACATTTTAGATTCTGAAACCTGAAAAGGTTTTGGCACAGTACTTGATAAATGACAATTTATTAATACCTTAAATTGTTTCAAATGATTTGTGTTTGATTTGTTATTGATTAGTAGACTAATCCTTCGTCTAGTAGCCGGAGCTCTTCCTTCTATTTTTGGACACAGGAAGTAGTGTGAAGTGTCAAGAGGAAATGATATGATTAGGAAAAGCAGGGATGTTTGTCCATTAAGCACGCCACACAGGAAATCTGTCCGGTGCTCTGATTTGCAGATGTCCACAGTGTGTGTCAACAGATATGAGAGATATAATTAAAATGCTTTCCCCAAAGTCACAGTTTAGCTCCCTATTTATATCCATTACCGTGATGAATATTAGTATCGACCACTTTGCCAAGGCTTGTACGTCTCCAGCCTGAAAACTACATCCTATTGTTCAGATTCCTCTGGTTTTTATTCTCGGAAACTACAAAAAATGATCAGATTATCTCGGGCAGAAAGTTCTTGGAGGCTCTAGCCACATGCGTGCTTCCACTAATTGCAGCAGTCAGTCATGAGTGTTTTCCAAAGCGGTGAAGTGTTTTCTTTCTCTCCTTTTTTTATATAGCCACAGCCACTGGTGACCCCTTCCACCCCATTCCTCTTATCAGCGCTTAGCACACACGGGGGATTGTGGTTTCTGAGAGGACGTAAAGGTCCTTCCTCAATGTAACGCCTTGATGGCCGTTATCTACCGAACAGTGTCCCCATCCTCCCCAGCCGGGCTCTGGAGCAGAATACATATTACCAGCTGCCGGCGGAGAAGGTATCTCCGGCAACCACACTGTGGCTGCTGTGGCATGGCTGGCATTCGACCCAGGAGGAAACGCAGAAGGGATGTCTGAGGCTGAAATTAGAAAAGCGGCGAGACACAACAGAATGCTTCCATCCTTGGACAGAAATAGCACCTGACAGACTCTTGCCTTTGCTCGAACATTTGAGCAGCCTGTGAAAAAACGGTGTCTTCATCAGATCATCTTCACTTTTCAAACCAAAGAAGGAGAATCACACCTGACAAGCTCCTCACTCCACCACAGACGTGTTTGGCAGACTTTGACGAGAGAGCAGTCAACAGGATGGGTTTCCTTTTAGTGTCACTTCCAATACATCACAGATGCTACAGTGAAACTATTCCGTGCATATTTGCATCTATATTAAACATACATTTACGTCTTTCAAGGTGACCTTTGCCCCTTTAGAAGACAAAGGGGGGGTCAGACAAATAAATGCCTGAAACACCAAGGGCCATGGTGATGATTTATCATTCTGCTGTGCTGCTGTGAGAATGGTGCCAACATTTCCACCTAATCACATTAGTCATGCTCCCTACTCACATCTCTGCCACATATTTAAGCAGCCCCCTGATTATAATGATTCACGGGGCATTAAACCAGAGGCGAGACAGTGGGTATAAAACGCAGCCGAGCAGATGCACGTATGCAGGATGTGAAGTCTATCTGTTGACAGACGAGGCGTTTGTGTGGCCCGTGCACAGATGTGTGCAGTTTGATGGAGGGAGCATGAAACACTGACACTAACTAGAGGAAAGAAGCAAAGAGGGGAAGTAGATATGTTGTGTTATTTGGCAGCGGCGTGTACGAAGAGATCACGACAGACAGAGAGAGAGAAACTAACTCCGCTCACCTTTTCACATGCACGCTGCCGCCTCCGACCAGCGCCTTCGCCTCCTTCCGTACCCCGGGAGGATCCTCCGAGCGCACGGCGACTCCCGCGGCCGCTTTCCCGGCAAACTTCGCGGAGACATCGCGTCGGAGCTGAGCGGGCGACGGGGAAGTCCTGCGGTCCTCCTCCTTCTCCTGCACAACTTCTTTCAGCAGCGGATCGACCGCGGCGTTGCCCCCCAAAAAGTACAAAAGTAGGAAAACTCCGAAGCACACGGCGATCACAACTACTTTGCAGTGGATCCGCATGGTGAGAGCGACTTGTTACGGGCCGAGGAGGCAGACGGGGGCCCGCTCATGTCTGCGGGAGAGGGGGAGCAGCCCGGGTTGACATTTTCTTCCCGTCCATCGCTCGCATTTTCCCGCAGATGATGATGGAGAGGAGCTGCTCACCGTCCATGGAGGATTACACAGGGGAGGCGTGGCCTATGCTGCTTCACCGTAATGACGGGACTGTTAACGCACGAGCATATTGTAATAACTACAGGGATAGATTTTCTGCTCAATTACATTTTTCTTATATATTTTTACCTAATTCATTTTTGTCTATGTCATACCTATAAAATTGCAAGGACTGTCGTGATGTCTTCATTAAAATTATATCTTTATATAATACTTTACTCATAAGTTTCTCACAAGGAGTCGTATATTGATATGCTGCTTTCAGACATGCACAGAACTCCGGAGAATGTCTGGAGATTCTCTGGAGGGTCTCGGACAAATGTCCGAGTGAGAGGCTCCGCACTTTCTATGGAGTTTCTCCTGCCAGCTGCCTAGTAAGAACTCCTGCTGCATGTGGGAAAAGCAACCTCCACAGAAAGTCTGTATGGAATTATGCTGACATCCTCCACAGGTCGCATCTTAAAATGGAGATTATGTTCTAGCAAACAAATGGCATAGTGCATAGGAATGTTGGATGCAGCCAGTAGCTGGGTGTCAGCGGATATTATTAAGAGTTCAAAGTAGTGATCAACAACCTCCAACTAGCCAGATACTGTTGAGATATTTATGTTTCTATGTATCTTGTGATTATATTTTACCTATATCCTATGAACATTTTTGGATGTATAATCCATATAATCAATAATGCTACAACTGTTTCTTATATTTGGAATGATGTATATCTTTTTGACTCAGATGCAGGGTCAGGCCCAGAGCACGACCACTGAAAGAGCAGGTGTCAATCTGAATGTCAATCTGACCCAAAATACAATTCGGAGAAAAGTGTGTGATGGAAATTCATTGTATCAGCCAGAACTAATACAATGAGGTGCTTCATGAAACATGGTGAGAAAAAGATATGAAATCCTCCTGAAATGTTTAATCTGCTGGGTCTCTCCACTGTAGCAAGCTCCCTGTTTGCCAAGGCCACAGTAGTGGGACACCTGGTCAGTTGAAAGTGATGTGCTTGCAAAAAACTGCACTTTGAGGAAACAGTATTCATCTGGCCAATAACTGAATTCCCTCAAAGAAAAAGAACCGCCTCTGTGCCCACCCTGTGTCTGATTATATATACTGTGGACTTAGGATTGAACGGGGCTTCTTCTCGACATGATCCAGTGAACCTGGTGACGTGTCCGGCAGAACCCCAGAGACTCTCTGTAAGTATTTCTTTATTTTACAATAAATGTTCAATTTCCAGAACTTCATGTATAAGTGTCTAATTATTTCTTCTCAAATCCTGGATCAACAAACACGTTTGTCAAATCGCCGGAGGCGAGGTCAAGTTTAGTGCCTGGCGACGACAATACCTACCTGAACTTATTCCCTGAAAATGGGGATAAATTCGTAAATACTTCAATGAATGATTTTGTCTACGGAGGGCTAAATCTGTTCACTGTTAGCAGGTATTCTAGCGTCGTTGCATTATTTCTATGCACTGACTTTTGAGAAGGTTATTAAAACAGTGACTTCTTTCAGGTGACCATTCACTTAGCTTGAGTCGATGTCAGCCTACTACATTCTTCTTCATGATTTATTGCTTTATTGTACAATCGTATCTGTATGACACGTATCGACCTGGAAAACCATCATGTAGGAGAGGAGGATGTTTATGACATCGACTTTCAGCTCAAAAACCAATTCTCCCCAACCGTCTTAGGACCTAATTTCTCATACAAAAGCAGGATGGATCTATGACTTACATGAATCATCAGCGTTTCCCACCTTTACTCAGGGCCTGTCTACTTAACATACACTCCTGATCAAAATCTTAAGACCAGTTAAAAAATTGCATGAATTTGCATTTTGCACTGTTGAATCTTAGGAAGGTTCTAAGTAGAGTTTCAAAATGCAAAAAGAAGAAATGGGAACAAGAGCCCAAAAGTTGTGAGCAGGCAATTTATTGAAAACAATAATTTAACTGAAGTAGGCTGTTCATCAGCTGATCAAAAGTTTAAGACCACAGCTAAAAAATAAAATAACCCCTCCTAAAACAGAAATTAAAGTGTCAAAAACTGACTCAGTAATGAGTAGCTCCACCATTATTGTTGATCACTTCAAAAATTCGTTTTGGCATACTTGATGCAAGTGTTTCCAAAAGGCTAGTGCGAATGTTGCGCCAAGTGGTGAAGATGGCTTCACGAAGGGCATCCACTGTCTGGAACTGAAGTCCATTTTTGTAAACTTCCCTTGCCATCCATCCCCAAATGTTCTCAATTGGATTAAGATCAGGGGAACACGCAGGATGGTCCAAAAGAGTGATGTTATTCTCCTGGAAAAAAGTCTTGGTCAGACGGGCATTGTGAATTGGAGCGTTGTCCTGCTGAAAAACCCAGTCGTTACCACACAGACGAGGGCCCTCAGTCATGAGGGATGCCCGCTGCAACATCTCCACATAGCCAGCTGCAATTTGACGCCCCTGCACAGCCTGGAGCTCCATTGTTCCATTGAAGGAAAAAGCACCCCAGATCATGATGGCGCCCCCTCCACTGTGCCTCTTAGAAAACATCTCAGGTGGCATCTCCTTGTCATGCCAGTAATGTTGGAAGCCATCAGGACCATCAAGGTTAAATTTTTTCTCGTCAGAGAATGAAACTTTCATCCACCTTTGAATGTCCCATGTTTGGTGCTCCCTTGCAAAGTCTAAACGGGCAATTTTGTGGCGTTGAAGGAGACGTGGCCTTTGAAGACGTTTCTTGTTTTTGAAGCCCTTCCTTCGCAGATGCCGTCTGATGGTTATTGGGCTGTAGTCAGCACCAGTAATGGCCTTACTTTGGGACGAGGACCATCCCGTATCTTGACGGACAGCCATTCGGATCCTCCGGCTCAGCGCCTGTGAGATTTTTTTGGGGTCTACCACTTGATTTTTTTGTTCCATAACCCTGATAATCTTTTAAGAAATGCAAAATGACTGTCTTACTGCGTCCAACCTCAGCAGCGATGGCACGTTGTGAGAAGCCTTGTTTATGCAGTTCAACAATCCTACCACGTTCAAAGACGGTGAGCTTTTTTGCCTTTGCCATCAAGAGATCTTCACAGTGTGATTACTTGACAGGAAATGACATGGAATCCAAATTTTTGCACAGATTTTGGTTTTAAAGGCTGTGGTCTTAAACTTTTGATCAGCTGATGAACAGCCTATTTGAGTTAAATTGTTGTTTTCAATAAATTGCCTGCTCACAACTTTTGGTCTCTTGTTCCCATTTCTTCTTTTTGCATTTTGAAGCTCTACTTAGAACCTTCCTAAGATCCAACAGTGCAAAATGCAAATTCATGCAATTTTTTAACTGGTCTTAACATTTTGATCAGGAGTGTATGTAGGCAGTTGTAATCAAATTCAATAGATTAGTTTCCAGACCGGGAATCAAACCCGGGCCACATGAGCACCGGATCCTAACCACTAGACCATTGACCAGCTGTTAGGCTTTTGAAGGCAGCTGGTAGATTCTCCTGCAGTTTCTCCTCCAAACCCCAAGTAAAAACTTATGATAATGTCCGAAAGTTCCCACCTTGACTCAGGACCTGTAAATTTAACATATGTAAGCAATTATACTCAAAGTGTTTCAACAGATTACCCGGGCCACGGCGGAGAGAGCGCCGGATCCTAACCACTAGACCATCAGGGATATCTGTCAAGCTGTTTGAAGGCAGCTCGATAATATTTTCTGGCCTTTAAAAGGACCAGGAGTTGAAGTACCGCCAACTACTTCTAGTGGTGGTGGCAGTATGCAGAAACATTGCTCGTGTTCCTGTGAAACTATGAATGGAAGACCGGATGGGCTGTGTATGAGAACACAAGTATTCGAGGGAGAGGCTCAGGAATTTTACTGGAGTTTCTCCTGCCAGCCCCGATTAAAAACCTATGATAATGTCAGAATGAGCCAAGGTGAGAAAAAAGCAATTCACACCTTGACTCAGGTGACCAAAATGACCTGCCCATTTAACATAAATGAGATTGTGCATATTCTGCAATGCAACATTTCACGTTGTACTACTATGTGCAAACATTCATGTTTTTGTAGTAGTAGTACATTCTGTAATCCCTTAGTATTCACTTACTAAGGGACAGTCATCAGAACATTTTTTTAATTCACTTACTACTTACTACTCATCAGTCGTTCACACCTTGACTCAGGACCTCTCAATTTAATATATGTAAGCAATTGTACTCAAAGTATTCAATAGATTAGTTCCCTGACCGGGAATCGAACCCGGGCCACGGCGGTGAGAGCGCCGGATCCTAACCACTAGACCATCAGGGACATCTGACAAATGTTGAAGGCAGCTGCTCAATAATTTCTGGCCTTTAAAAGGAGCAGGACTTAAAGTACCTCCAACTACTTCTAGCGGTGGTGGCAGTACGCAGAAACATTGCTTGTGTTCCTGTGAAACTATGAATGGAAGACCGGATGGGCTGTGTATGAGAACACAAGTATTCGAGGGAGAGGCTCAGGAATTTCCCTGGAGTTTCTCCTGCCAGCCCCGATTAAAAACCTATGATAATGTCCGAATGAGCCAAGGTGAGAAAAAAGCAATTCACACCTTGACTCAGGTGACCAAAATGACCTGCCCATTTAACATAACTGACATGGATTGTGCATATTCTGCGCTGCAAAATTTCACTTTGTACTACGAGTTGTGCAAACATTCATGTTTTTGTAGTAGTAGTACATTCTGTAATCCCTTAGTATTCACTTACTAAGGGACAGTCATCAGAACATTTTTTTAATTCACTTACTACTTACTACTCATCAGTCGTTCACACCTTGACTCAGGACCTCTCAATTTAATATATGTAAGCAAATGTACTCAAAGTATTCAATAGATTAGTTCCCTGACCGGGAATCGAACCCGGGCCACGGCGGTGAGAGCGCCGGATCCTAACCACTAGACCATCAGGGATATCTGTCAAGCTGTTTGAAGGCAGCTCGATAATATTTTCTGGCCTTTAAAAGGAGCAGGACTTAAAGTACCTCCAACTACTTCTAGCAGTGGTGGCAGTACACAGAAACATTGCTTGTGTTCCTGTGAAATTATGAAAGAAAGACCAGATGGGCTGTGTATGAAATCACAAGTATTCGATGGAGAGGCTCAGGAATTTTACTGGAGTTTCTCCTGCCAGCCCCAAGTAAAAACTTAGGATAATGTCCGAATGAGCCAAGGTGAGAAAAAAGCAATTCACACCTTGACTCACTACTTACTACTCATCAGTCGTTCACACTTTGACTCAGGACCTCTCAATTTAATATATGTAAGCAATTGTACTCAAAGTATTCAATAGATTAGTTCCCTGACCGGGAATCGAACCCGGGCCACGGCGGTGAGAGCGCCGGATCCTAACCACTAGACCATCAGGGACATCTGTCAAGCTGTTTGAAGGCAGCTCGAGAATATTTTCTGGCCTTTAAAAGGACCAGGAGTTGAAGTACCGCCAACTACTTCCAGTGGTGGTGGCAGTATGCAGAAACATTGCTCGTGTTCCTGTGAAACTATGAATGGAAGACTGGATGGGCTGTGTCTGACAACGCAAGTATTCGAGGGAGAGGCTCAGGAATTTCCCTGGAGTTTCTCCTGCCAACCCCAAGTAAAAACTTAGGATAATGTCCGAATGAGCCAAGGTGAGAAAAAAGCTATTCACACCTTGACTCAGGTGACCAAAATGACCTGCCCATTTAACATAACTGACATGGATTGTGCATATTCTGCGCTGCAAAATTTCACTTTGTACTACGAGTTGTGCAAACATTCATGTTTTTGTTGTAGTAGTACATTCTGTAATCCCTTACTAAGGGACAGTCATCCGAACATTCTGTAATACACTTACTACTTACCAGTCGTTCACACCTTGACTCAGGACCTCTCAATTTAATATATGTAAGCAATTGTACTCAAAGTATTCAATAGATTAGTTCCCTGACCGGGAATCGAACCCGGGCCACGGCGGTGAGAGCGCCGGATCCTAACCACTAGACCATCAGGGATATCTGTCAAGCTGTTTGAAGGCAGCTCAATAATATTTTCTGGCCTTTAAAAGGAGCAGGAGTTGAAGTACCTCCAACTACTTCTAGCGGTGGTGGCAGTACGCAGAAACATTGCTTGTGTTCCTGTGAAACTATGAATGGAAGACCGGATGGGCTGTGTATGAGAACACAAGTATTCGAGGGAGAGGCTCAGGAATTTCCCTGGAGTTTCTCCTGCCAGCCCCGATTAAAAACCTATGATAATGTCCGAATGAGCCAAGGTGAGAAAAAAGCAATTCACACCTTGACTCAGGTGAACCCAATGACCTGCCCATTTAACATAACTGACATGGATTGTGCATATTCTGCACTGCAACACTTCACTTTGTACTACTATGTGCAAACATTCATGTTTTTGTAGTAGTAGTACATACTGTAATCCCTTAGTATTCACTTACTAAGGGACAGTCATCAGAACATTTTTTTAATTCACTTACTACTTACTACTCATCAGTCGTTCACACCTTGACTCAGGACCTCTCAATTTAATATATGTAAGCAAATGTACTCAAAGTATTCAATAGATTAGTTCCCTGACCGGGAATCGAACCCGGGCCACGGCGGTGAGAGCGCCGGATCCTAACCACTAGACCATCAGGGATATCTGTCAAGCTGTTTGAAGGCAGCTCGATAATATTTTCTGGCCTTTAAAAGGAGCAGGACTTAAAGTACCTCCAACTACTTCTAGCAGTGGTGGCAGTACACAGAAACATTGCTTGTGTTCCTGTGAAATTATGAAAGAAAGACCAGATGGGCTGTGTATGAAATCACAAGTATTCGATGGAGAGGCTCAGGAATTTTACTGGAGTTTCTCCTGCCAGCCCCAAGTAAAAACTTAGGATAATGTCCGAATGAGCCAAGGTGAGAAAAAAGCAATTCACACCTTGACTCACTACTTACTACTCATCAGTCGTTCACACCTTGACTCAGGACCTCTCAATTTAATATATGTAAGCAATTGTACTCAAAGTATTCAATAGATTAGTTCCCTGACCGGGAATCGAACCCGGGCCACGGCGGTGAGAGCGCCGGATCCTAACCACTAGACCATCAGGGACATCTGTCAAGCTGTTTGAAGGCAGCTCGACAATATTTTCTGGCCTTTAAAAGGACCAGGAGTTGAAGTACCGCCAACTACTTCCAGTGGTGGTGGCAGTATGCAGAAACATTGCTCGTGTTCCTGTGAAACTATGAATGGAAGACTGGATGGGCTGTGTCTGACAACGCAAGTATTCGAGGGAGAGGCTCAGGAATTTCCCTGGAGTTTCTCCTGCCAACCCCAAGTAAAAACTTAGGATAATGTCCGAATGAGCCAAGGTGAGAAAAAAGCTATTCACACCTTGACTCAGGTGACCAAAATGACCTGCCCATTTAACATAACTGACATGGATTGTGCATATTCTGCGCTGCAAAATTTCACTTTGTACTACGAGTTGTGCAAACATTCATGTTTTTGTTGTAGTAGTACATTCTGTAATCCCTTACTAAGGGACAGTCATCCGAACATTCTGTAATACACTTACTACTTACCAGTCGTTCACACCTTGACTCAGGACCTCTCAATTTAATATATGTAAGCAATTGTACTCAAAGTATTCAATAGATTAGTTCCCTGACCGGGAATCGAACCCGGGCCACGGCGGTGAGAGCGCCGGATCCTAACCACTAGACCATCAGGGATATCTGTCAAGCTGTTTGAAGGCAGCTCGATAATATTTTCTGGCCTTTAAAAGGAGCAGGAGTTGAAGTACCTCCAACTACTTCTAGCGTAGTGGCAGTACGCAGAAACATTGCTTGTGTTCCTGTGAAACTATGAATGGAAGACCGGATGGGCTGTGTATGAGAACACAAGTATTCGAGGGAGAGGCTCAGGAATTTCCCTGGAGTTTCTCCTGCCAGCCCCGATTAAAAACCTATGATAATGTCCGAATGAGCCAAGGTGAGAAAAAAGCAATTCACACCTTGACTCAGGTGAACCCAATGACCTGCCCATTTAACATAACTGACATGGATTGTGCATATTCTGCACTGCAACACTTCACTTTGTACTACTATGTGCAAACATTCATGTTTTTGTAGTAGTAGTACATACTGTAATCCCTTAGTATTCACTTACTAAGGGACAGTCATCAGAACATTTTTTTAATTCACTTACTACTTACTACTCATCAGTCGTTCACACCTTGACTCAGGACCTCTCAATTTAATATATGTAAGCAAATGTACTCAAAGTATTCAATAGATTAGTTCCCTGACCGGGAATCGAACCCGGGCCACGGCGGTGAGAGCGCCGGATCCTAACCACTAGACCATCAGGGATATCTGTCAAGCTGTTTGAAGGCAGCTCGATAATATTTTCTGGCCTTTAAAAGGAGCAGGACTTAAAGTACCTCCAACTACTTCTAGCAGTGGTGGCAGTACACAGAAACATTGCTTGTGTTCCTGTGAAATTATGAAAGAAAGACCAGATGGGCTGTGTATGAAATCACAAGTATTCGATGGAGAGGCTCAGGAATTTTACTGGAGTTTCTCCTGCCAGCCCCAAGTAAAAACTTAGGATAATGTCCGAATGAGCCAAGGTGAGAAAAAAGCAATTCACACCTTGACTCACTACTTACTACTCATCAGTCGTTCACACCTTGACTCAGGACCTCTCAATTTAATATATGTAAGCAATTGTACTCAAAGTATTCAATAGATTAGTTCCCTGACCGGGAATCGAACCCGGGCCACGGCGGTGAGAGCGCCGGATCCTAACCATTAGACCATCAGGGACATCTGTCAAGCTGTTTGAAGGCAGCTCGAGAATATTTTCTGGCCTTTAAAAGGACCAGGAGTTGAAGTACCGCCAACTACTTCTAGTGGTGGTGGCAGTATGCAGAAACATTGCTCGTGTTCCTGTGAAACTATGAATGGAAGACTGGATGGGCTGTGTCTGACAACGCAAGTATTCGAGGGAGAGGCTCAGGAATTTCCCTGGAGTTTCTCCTGCCAACCCCAAGTAAAAACTTAGGATAATGTCCGAATGAGCCAAGGTGAGAAAAAAGCTATTCACACCTTGACTCAGGTGACCAAAATGACCTGCCCATTTAACATAACTGACATGGATTGTGCATATTCTGCGCTGCAAAAATTCACTTTGTACTACGAGTTGTGCAAACATTCATGTTTTTGTTGTAGTAGTACATTCTGTAATCCCTTACTAAGGGACAGTCATCCGAACATTCTGTAATTCACTTACTACTTACCAGTCGTTCACACCTTGACTCAGGAACTCTCAATTTAATATATGTAAGCAATTGTACTCAAAGAGTTCAATAGATTATTTCCCTGACCGGGAATCGAACCCGGGCCACGGCGGTGAGAGCGCCGGATCCTAACCACTAGACCATCAGGGATATCTGTCAAGCTGTTTGAAGGCAGCTCGAGAATATTTTCTGGCCTTTAAAAGGAGCAGGAGTTGAAGTACCTCCAACTACTTCTAGCGGTGGTGGCAGTACGCAGAAACATTGCTTGTGTTCCTGTGAAACTATGAATGGAAGACCGGATGGGCTGTGTATGAGAACACAAGTATTCGAGGGAGAGGCTCAGGAATTTCCCTGGAGTTTCTCCTGCCAGCCCCAATTAAAATCGTATGACATTGTCCGAATGATTCAAGGTGAGAAAAAAGCAGGAAATCCTACACAGAATTTAACACTGGTTGAATTCAACTAGTGCAGAATACAGTGACAGAGATTTGAAGAGAGCGCTTAGTGATATGGACGGACACTGGAGTTGATATTAAGCACGTAATCCTTCAGAAGAACTTGTACATTATGTCCTGACTCCTGTTTGCTGCGCTACCCGTCACCTCACCGCTCGTAAGATTTCTACGTGGGTCTGAATGCATCTGAGTGGAGAATCTCCTGCTGTGTAATTCATATGTGAGGGGCAAACTCCGGAAAAAAATACAGACCCAATAGTCCAGACATCCTCCAGAGTTCATGTCTAAAAGCGGCTTTAGAGGATAAACTGGCTTTAAAAAACCCATAATGGCCTCTCTATTATATTTCCTATGTGACTTTTAGGCCTCTCTTTAGTTTTTTTTTACAGTTTACTCATACACTATTTGCACCTGGAAATAATAACACGTACGTCTCTTTGTGGATCTTGCTTCATCACCTTATATTGCCCTTATCTCTTTAATGTATTTATTTTTTAGTGCTCACAGTATCGACACTCTTTGCTGGGGTCAATATGGCTGAGAATAGGTACATTTTCCCATATTTGTTGCATATAAGCTTAGAAGTTGATTTTTTTACAGCTGAAGAGAGTAGAACAAATTAATAGTTGCAGTGTTACAAAGCTGGTTAAGCTTCTCTATACAGAACAGCTAGACTCACTTCTTATTTAGTTAAAATTTCTTTCATGTCTTATCTTCTAATGGAGCTGAAACCAGATCTTTGATTAATTATTCTTCTCAGTGGAGAAAAAAACCCTGTAATTATTTGATTTCTTGATTGATCAATTAAGTCATTAGACAATTGGAGAAATCATATCAAATAATGCCATTTCATATGTCATGTCATATATCAAATCATATATTTCATGTATCACAAATCATATCATGTGATATAATATATCACACCATATCACATCACATTTGATGTCTTGTCATGTTGTATATCTCAAATCATGTCATGTCATATCACATATCATATCATATATCACACATCAGAACATTAAAGTGCCTGTTTTCACTGTGTAGTCCGGTAAAACATGGCCGCCGCCACCACACTGTGGATCTGACTGTGGTTAGTGAGAAGAAATCTGTGTTATTTTAGGTGAGCGACTGTTTATTCCTGTGACCTGTGTTAACCCGTATTGTTCTGTGTTGTGTTGACCTCCGCCGATGTGATTCAGACAGACAGGTTCTTCCGCCTGTGGAGAAGAGAGGATTGCTTCAGTAGCGCTATGTTAGCATCACTTAGCTAACACTGCTGCTGTGCTGCTAGCTGACACACACGAGGAGACCTGTCATGTGTTAGCTTAGAAGGCTAGTAGCGTGCTAGCCCCGAAACTTTATGGCTCCGTTAAGTTTGTGTGTGTTTTATCCTCAAGTGGTCTCGGCTCACTGATCCCCTCATCATGTCGTGTGATTGTGAGTCTGTGGTTTAACCCTGGATCATTGTAAGACAATACACAAACCGGATTTCCACTGAATGTATCATTTGAGAGGTTATATATTCGCTAAGCCCATACGTGCACAGAAATAATCACACAAGCTTGCAGGAGATTGATGCTTCTTGAAAGTATTAATTTCCTCTTAAGGTACTGATTATGCCGAAGATAACTACAGGTCTTTATAATTAATAAAACGAGCTCCGTGAGGTTTTGAGGGTTACACATTTTGTCAATGTCCGATAACTTTGTAAATACTTCAGATTCCCACTTAAGTCTGGTATGAAACAATAAAGAGAGGCAGGACTGTTCCCAGCTGATTGAAACCTAAAAATAAATACACACTTAGTAACTTGCTGCAGTGGGAAACCTGTTGTTACGTGTGACACAGGGTTTGTTTACAGTTGTCACCATCTGTGTGGCACATGTGGGCTGCTGCTGCTTCTGGACACGTGATCACCTACAACAACATCTAATAGAGTAAGCCACCAGGTGGCGTACTGTAGCCAGGTGGGTCATGATTCATGATCCAGCCTGGCTAACTGCTGTGAAATGTGATTCCCATCAGACTAAGTGGATTTTAACATTATCCCCCTCATTGACTCCACAGGTCTGTTTGATATCCGCATTCACAATGATTACTCCTGCGTTTGACCTGAGCCAAGACCCTGAGTACTTGATCCTCAGCATCCGTGTGCCCTACACTAGAACATCGGAGTTTGACCTTTACATCGACGGATCAGACTTCAAGTTCTATGCCAAGCCTTACTTTCTAAGGTGAGTTACCCAATAAGCATACATTGATGTAGCTTTAGATCCATGTTGAAGCTTAGGTTGGATGAAAGGGGAGCAGCACCAGCTGACTTTAATATACAGACATTTACTCTATCTGTAGTAAAATATAAAAGTGAATAGGAGGTTCGCTTTGCTTTTATAAGTTATCACCATTTATGTATATATATATGTTCTTTCCAGATTAACACTTCCTGGAAGAATTGTGGAGGATGGGAGAGAAAAGGCCAAGTTTGACATTGATAAAGGTAGGTCATGTTATTATATGATGACAATATGCACAATGGCTATAAAATCGCATGACTCATCACAGTAGTTTCATGAGGATATTACAAAGCAAAATGTCAGTTGACATATTTCACTAAAGGTACTAAAAGCGGCTGGAGTAAACTGAGACAGATGCTTGCTGTCTTGCAGCTCCAGTTTAACAATCTGAGCATGTTCACAGTTTGGAATGGCCAACGTTTACTTTTTACCCACAAATAAACAACATGATTTACCAGAGATTCTCTTAGGAGGAAAGTAAACAACTTAAGTGTTTTGTTGGAGGATGTAATACCTTCCAGCAGTTTGCTTATTTTGTATTAAACTATATAGCGACACAGTGGTTTCCTGGTTAGACCTGTTCCTTCCCAAATCCTTTGACAGAATGTGCTGCGCTGTCCTTCAGCCGGGAAAAAAGTTCAGATTTTTAGGTTCTTTAGAAATGAAATGTCAATTTGAAAAGACGGTCACTCAGTGTGGATGGGGGAACCAGAACTACCATAGGTTACCAGTGTGTAATGTTGAAGGTAAATTAAGGTTCAGATTTGTAAATCTACTCCATGTAGTTTAGACCATAAAGTGGAATTCTACTGAGACTGTTGACTCAAATAGCAGGCTTAACGTTAGCCCCTATTAGAGGGCTAATTGAGGTAGTGGCTTGTTAGCCTAATACTAGCTGCACTTTACAAAATATAATTGAAATCTGACAACACTGACATGATTGTAACCTTGCAGGCTCGTTGCTGTGTGAAGGTTTGCTGTTTTTTGTTTTTTTTTATCTGCTATCAAATTTATTTTCAGCAAGACAACACATCAACTAATGCTGAGTCTTCACAGTTGACGGGCTACTCATAAATAATTGATCACAGGTTCCAGTGTGTCTTTGCTCAACACTGATTTTTATAGCCGGAGGCATTATCTTTTCAGGTTGTCTGTCTGTCCAATTCGAGTGAACACAATATCTCAAGAATGCCTTGAGAGAATTGTAACAGTTTTTGTACAAACATTCAGTTCGATTCCAGGATGACCTGAATTTAATTTTGTGGTCAAAGGTCATGGTCACAGTGGCCTCACAAAGCAGATTTTGGCCTTGTAAGGCTGATCTCTCCGGAACACCTTGAGGGAATTCTTTGACATTTGACACAAACATTCACTTGAACTTGGATTTCCTTCTGGTAACCCTGTGTCAAAGGTCAAGGTCACGTTGGCCTCATGAAGTATCTTTATGTATTTCTTGAACATGATAGCTTAAGATCAGCTTGAGGAAATGTTTTCAAATTTGAAAAACCTTTCGAACACCTTGTGAATGTGATATCTCAGGAACATTTCGAGGGATTTTTTTTCAAAATGCTCACACATGCTCACTTGGACTCACTGATGAACTGATACGATTTCAGTGTTTAAAGGTTGAGGTCACGATGGCCTCAAAAACATGTTTTTGGCCACTTGAATGTGATGTATTACACAGACTTAAGGGAATTTTTTTAATTTTTTTGATCAGTTGTCAATTGGACTCAAAGATGAAGGGATTACATTTCAGTGGTCAAAGGTCACAGTGACCTTATATGAATCAAGAAACATGCACATGCAAACTGCACTGGTTGGCCGAGGCATAAAACTGCAGTGCGGTTATTCTAGTTCTGTTTCAGTTACTCAGTAACTGTGATGGCACTGCTTGCTACTATCAACTTGTACTGTAGCTGATTACTGTGTTATATCGAGTGCTGTGAGTTTTTAACAGGCACAATCTCAATAAAAGACTAAATAAGTCATGATGTTTCATAGTGTAAAGTTTTATTCAAACAGCACAGACAGCAGTTGGTACTGGCTACATTTCATTAGCCATGACTTCATCAAATAGGATTAGATTGGATGTGATCTATTGTTCCCATCCTTGCCAAATTAGTGAAAAGCCTCACTATACAAGATGTCATTTGCATCAGGAAAGGATGGATAATAACAATGAGAACAACTTCAACAGTGTTATCATGATAACAATAATGACATCCCTAAAATGTACTATATACAAAATTATCATCTGAAAAATTATAGGAAAATATACAAGGGGCCTGTAAAACTCTAATCTAATTGTCAAGTAGGCCACTTAGAAAAAAAGGTTACGCTGGACAGGACTCTGCACTCAGGTTTCCCAAACTGGTGTCACCTGGCTGGGTTTCCTGCATTATTCTATCAACGTTCAAAAGATGTGTAGACATTTTCAGTACATATTTTTTTAAAGATGAACAGTGGTGAACAGCATCATAAACATGACTTTCTTCTTGAGAGCTAGCAGCCCAGACGTGATGAGGAGGTGCAGTGTTTCCCATTAACATCATTACACAAGCCGCCTGCACAGCTCTCCTGCTGAGGGGGGGGGCTCACACAGCCGGGGAAGGGACCCAGGGACCCTGGACAGCTCCCCTGGCCCAGCTACAGTGTGCACAGCCTGGCCACAGCACCAGCCAGACTGCCAGAAAGCACCCAGCTCTCCAGGCCCAGAGCGCAAGGGGCCACGGGCAGTGTTGGTTGCTAAGCAACATTCTGACGCCCAGGCCTCACCGCAGTGTCTCTGAGGCTTCTCAATCACCAATTCATCATTATGAATGATTATGATGATAATTGTAATTGTGGGCCCCCTCAGGCACTTGGAGCCCCACACACAGTGCATGATGCACGTGGTGGGAGCGGCGGCCCTGGGTATGAGTGAATTTGACCTGCCACTGGTATGTGTCAGACAGAGAGCAGGTGTGTGAGTTGCATGTGATATGTTACAAGTTGGTTAAAAAGCAATATTAGTTTAAAGCATTTAAAAACCAACCAACAGATTTGAAGTAGCCTGTACTGTATATATTTGATGGAAATTATAATCCATACACATTGACGCAACACACCCCGTTTTAAAACCATGGCTGCTTTTGCTTTGCATGTTAATAGTGACCAGTCAAACAGTTCTGCACGACCCAGAAGCATGGCTGTAATAGCTGTCAGTGATTGATCCCCGGGGAGTCTTTAGTTTGTATTTGAGTCAATCAGCCCGAGTAAATGAACCCACTGATCATGTTATTTCATCCCATTTAAGGAACTGCTGGAACCATCTGTAATGTCATAATGATTACAGCCTGCAGGCTGTCGCTACTATCTCTCTTCCCTGTGACAATGACGGGCAGCTCACACAGAATTTTCTTCAAATATATAACAAGCTAATGAAACATGATAATGACTATTGGCACGATGTTCGCCATTGTCTTTACATCACTCTCTGTCACTTTGATCTGCCTTCGTCTTAATCAGTTGTAATGAAGTTGTCTTTATGGAGACGTCTGCCTTATGGACTCTGACACCTCGTCGCCCGTCTGTCAGCATGGCCCCAGTTAACACGCTGTGTCTAAATAAGCCTTTAACATCTGCTAATAAAGCGCCGCTAATGAGTGTCCTTGTTTAGACTTATAATGAGCCATCATTAAGATCTGTCTTCCAGGCGCTCCATTCTGCAAGACCTGCAACTCAAGCACTTAGTCAGCCTCTATCGTAAAGTGCTTGTAAGCTTTAACACTTCGGTGCATTGACATTTTATGAGGTCTTTAGGCGACTATCAGATTATCGCTGTGGCGCAGGCAAATCCTTTTTATTCATCTCTTCAGTTTTAATAGGAAGGGCTTAATTTTTGTAGTATTGCACGTGCAGGTGGCTGATTTATCTGCTGCTGCTTGTAATAAAGAGCTTTATTTTCAAATTCAAATATGGGATACGTCAGAAAGTCCTCAATCAAATGCTTTCTTTATAGATTCAATAAGTAGTTTTGTAAAGTTGGTGATCAGTCAATGGCTTAATAGTCGGGTACTTAATTCTCATGTTCTCTTGTCTCACGTGAAAATAGTTGACAATTTCTTATCACACATTAGTTTATGAGTATTTAGTCTTTTTCTTCTGATTCAAACAATCTCAGTTTTGTGAAAATGAAAATCAGAAAGATTTGCTGGGTTAAAACCAGTACCTTTTTTGGCATACAATTATCTCTTTATTACAAATGGTATAAAACTGGATATCTAATCTTATCTTTCTTTGTTATCTTTAATAAAAAGTTTGCCTATTTTCTCATTCCCACTAAAAAAAGTGTTATCATTTAATTTCACTTAAAAATTAATTAGAGAAAGTGCAAAGCACCTCTAAAATGATGAATCGATTATCAAACAGGCTGACAGTCTAACATTTATTTGTTCCAACGCAATAAGTGTATTTTGAACATTGTATCTGCAGGTTTAAGATCAAAGTAAAAAAATAAATAACAGGCTTTAAAATTGATTAAAAAGCATTTAATTTACTTAAATTATTTTCTCCTCTCTTTTATGTAATTGTGGTCTGTAGAGAGATGCCACACTGCTATAAACGGATCATTGTATGTAGAGATTCAGTCAGCACCATCAGATCTGTAGTAAACTGTCACCACTACAAGCTACAGTAACTTCTCAGATCATTGTCTCTTACTGGCCAAATTTGTAATTTAGCAAAATCCATGTTTCATTCATCATTTTAATATGTTAATGTATCCATTTGATTTTTCACGTCCCATCTTGCTGCAGGTCTTGTCACTCTTCGGGTCCCGAAGGAGACATCTGGGGAGAACTTTGAAGGACTTCAGATGCTGACGAGTCTCCTCGCACCAAAGGGCTCCCGTTCAGCAAAACCATTGGTGGAGGATTTAAGCTTAGGTAAGTCAATTTTATACACTGGTTTAACTTGTTCATTTACTGAAAATCATTCATTGGAATAAATACACAAGGAGAAATATTAAGAATGAAGCAGTATTAATCTATAACCAACAATACCTTCTTAACATCTTTAAAGGATGCAGTGAAAGTGTCGGAGATGTTGAAGACGAGGAGGAGGATGATGAAGAGGAAGAATTTGACTGGCAGGTTGAGCAGGAGGCGTACACAGAGAGCTCCGAGGAGGAATTGAGAGCCCAGCAGAAATATGGCTTCGCCAACCAGAGGTCTGGAGTGTTTGCCAGATTACAGGTAACGTCTATTTCTGAATGAGATTAGTCAAACTAATAATGTTAACATGACACCACAAGGCCATTAATGCTGTGAACGTTCTGACAGGAGGAACTCAGCGATTTGATCGATATCAAGAACCCAGAGGGAACAACCGCAGCAGAGAGGAGGCAGGCGAGGCTAGAGGCAGAAGCATCTGCCTTTTCACCTGACCACTACCTGTGAGTTTATCCAAGAAGAAAAAAAAAAGCTCTGACTCTGCTGAAGTTATGGAGCTGTGTTTTCTAAGATATTTTTACCGTCATCCATGTGTCATTGCAGTGCTGATTTATTTGAGGACGATGAAATAAAGGGCCTGCTGAAGTTCAAACCATGGTGGACAAAGCTGAGTCCTTCTACAGTGCAGGATGGAGAAGCTGGTGAGTGCAACTTATCCTATTTAATGTTTAAAAATGTAGTTACTCCATTGTTTCATCTGAATTGTGCTGCTAGAATCAATCTCTGGGTTGGCTCCTTAACAAAGGTTACACAACTATGTATTTTATTAAATGTTTCCAGTGCACAGATATAAAATGAGCACAGAAAACAGGCGAAGAAATTTGAAAAAATTGGTAATTTATCAAAAACTGATCAATTTTGCATCTAAGAATCAATATAATATAACTAAAAGTAAAAGTCCTCCTTTTGAAAATGTGCGGAAGTTTTGTCACCAAAATGTGCTCAAGGTAGCAGGGTAAGTTTTCCTTTAATCAGAAAAATAGTCCCTGTGGCAATTATAATTTATTTTATAAATTATAACTAGGTTGTTACTGATGCATTCATTTAAAAGTGGCAGAATAATGTTGTAGCTGGTAGAATAGATATAACTTTAACAACCTAATATGAAGCTTAATAATTTTACTTCTTTTCCTCAAAGCCCCTCCAAAGAGTTGTTGGAGTAATCTGAGCGGTCACAACATCATTTATTTGATAGAATTATAATTTAATTAATTATAATTGTATCATTTGGTCTTTATGAGCAAAAAAGGAAAATCTCTCTCCATTGGATCTGCTTACAACTCAGACATCTGTGACAGAGTGCCTCAACTGGACACTAACTTCTGTAATTTATCACAGAAACCACTAGTTTAATCTTAAAATTATATTTCATGGTATTTTATGAATGAATATTATCCTTTGATGTGAAATCATGTGAAAAGCAACAACTTAGTATGGCTATCATATAAATGTAGTAGAGTGAAAAGTATAATATATACGCCTGAGACCGCTTGGAGCTGTATTTTAAAGTATCATTGAATAGAAATATTCTAGTGAAATACTGAAGTCTACAGATCTAGAAAGACCTGAGCAATACAATCATTGGAGCACAGTAAACATAGGTAGAACACATGGAAATATTCACTTTTAACCCTTATGCCCAATGATTTAAAAAATGGATCACTGGATTTTTCAAGCAATTTAAGTAAGCAGTGACTAAAGGCAGCCAGAAGGGGGCAGGAAGTTGCAAAAAATTTGAGCGCAGTCATGCATTGATTGTTTTTGATCAAATTGAAATACTCATCGTTAAACATTTTATTATATCCTTGTATACCACTTCAAAATTCCCAAACTCTTATGAATAGCAAAACAAACTGTATAATGAGAGATTTAAATGGTTACGTGTTGGCTAAGCTTGATGTGTGTCAGGCCATGACATTGTTCTCTGACAATCTATTAATCCCCAAAGGGCACATGAGTCTTTTTACTGCCCCGTAGCAGAGGAAGGTCAGAGCTCAGCTCGTCGGCTAAAGCTGCACGCCCCAACAAACAGCCTCAGGGCTCTTCCACCAGCAAAGACACTTGCATTATGAGAGATTGAACTTCGACCTTCCCTAATCGCTGCCTTTCACTGGTGCTGTTTGACCAATTTAAAAAACCACAACTGATGAGTTAGAGACAACTCAAAAGCTTCTTGCACTTACTATAATTTTCTCCAAAATGCTTGTTTTCTTCTTGCAAGTCATTTCCTGTCTATTCAAACCAATGGCTCATTTACTCAGATTGAAATACGTTGCTTGTTGGCTTGAGCTTCCCAGTTTCATTTCTCCTTACGGCTTCTTGTACAGGAGCGATAGCGTGTGAGGCCTCCGCGCTGCAAGAGTCTATTTAATTGTGCCATCCAACTCTTCGAAACAGCCCGCTGATTCCAGCACTTCCACTGTTTAAGCGAGCACAGGGCTCACAGCCACAGCTTATGTGCAGTGCATGGGTGCCGTACGCTTGAGAGAGGATTTAGATTAAACAGATAGCATTATCGCAGAAGGGAGTGGAACCGGTCGCGTTTCCACCGGCACCAGAGCCCGACCACTGAGGAGCAGCCATCATTGAGCAAAGCAAAGGCCATTAGCTTGCACTCCTCCGAAGAACATTGCGCTTCCCAGTAGCCCCGGCGGCTCCCTCGCCTCATTCCGCATTCTAAGACTGAGTGGCTCAGTCGGGAACCCAGGCGTAGATAAATGGGCCAAATTAAACTTAATGGCTTGATTGACAAGTGGAATAGCATTAGCCACAGATGAGTGTGAAGAATGGCTTCGGTCAGGAGATTTAAGAGGCTTGCCATCAAATCTTAAAGGCTGGCTTGTGAGTTTAACTATTTGTCATATATTTAAAATGGAGGACTAAAACTCCCCTCCTCCCATGTGGGTTTTTAGGCTTTTTTCCTGCCGTCCTTCGCTTCTGCTAAGTCTGATATATATGTCACCTGACAGATGGATGTGGTCACAAGTGCTAATGAAGTAGAAAGTGGCCCCTTTGTGCACTCCAGTGTTGGGGGCCTGCACATTGACAGGCCACAGCTGCCCAGTGGAGGCCTGTGTTCACACACTGGTTCAGGCTAAATGGTCCTGACAGCTCCGTCTCTCTATCTGCTCCACTTTGTTTTGGCTGAGGTTTGGAAATCGGACCTTTGACCAAGATCGTCTTCTGTCAACATTTTACGCTACTACCACTTCACCCAAGTTTACACTTTGAACAGATTGTGTCATTAGTTGCTTTCATACATGCACTGGACTCTTCAGCTCCTCAGTATTTTCACCAGATGAAGTGCATGTGTGAAAGCAAATGTCAGAGTAAGACACTCCACATTTCCCAGGAGAAGTCGATGTGTGAGCACATAAGGGGATTCACCATGAGCGATTGGTGGGGGGGCCGTTGAAGACGCTTTTAACACACGACACGTAAAAATGAAAATGTGATACACGAATGTATGACACCAATGAAGATGTTAAGAGAGTTTGTGGGGATAAGCGCTGATGACGGTGTCGGGGTGCTGTAAACCAAATCCTGTGATCTATGCAGCGGAGTTAAGCGTCCCTTCCTGCCTCTGTCTGCCTCTGTCTGCTGCACCCGGCTGCTCCACCTCTCACCTGAATAATGCAGAGGATTTGTTGCTGTTGTGAACGCGTCTGTGCAGAAAAACTCCTGCAAGTGCTAAAGGAAAACTCTGGGTAAACTATGTAGCTAATTCTCTGGATTCCACCCGGAGGTCATGTATGAAAACGGCTATTAAGTTCCCCTCTGATTTATACTTGAAATGATCACAGCGTGTGCGTGCACAAAATTAACCGTATCCGCCATCCAAGGTCATAAGTTGCATTTGTGGAATTCTGGGAGCGTTTTCCAACCCTCAGCAGTATTGTGAAGAAGCATATTTACTCCATGCTATCAGGCCATCTGGACCTGTAGAGAGCATTGACAAGCCAGACTGCCCTGACTGGAGGAATTAGGTCAGAAATTAATTTGCAAGCAAGAGAAGTGCACATCCGCTGTGCTAATGTCTGCTAGAATTGATTGGCTGCATAGAGGAAATGAATGAACGTGGTGTTGGGCACATCTGTCAGCTCTGCTCACCTCACCTCACCTCACTGCATTGGCTCCAGAGTTAATAGAAAATATATCAGCATCGCGTGGCTGCTGTGTTCAACTCGCAAGAGGGTGGGTACTCTGTTTCAATTTCGATTTTCCCTGTAGTTGTTGCTTTTAATTACTGAATCTGAGTGTGTTGAGCAACATAATTTCTCCAGCACAGATGGCACTTGTACTGCTGAAATCTCTACGATCCTTTTTGTGTGAACAAGGAGCCGTTAATACATTTTCTTTGTCAATATTTGTATTGTACATAAATCTTTTCTACAATATTTGTTATCTTAAAGCACTTCGGCATCCATGCATTTCTGTGATCCGGGTATCACTCATGTTGTGTGGACCTAAAACTGTTTACATAGTCACAAATGGGAACCTGTATTCCTTTTGGGGACAAAATAACAGAAGTCATCATAACTTTATCATAAGAATTCAATGTGAAGACATGTTTTAAGGTTTAGGTTACATTAGATTTTGTTTAAGGTCAGGGTAACAGTTAGGTTTAGGGTTAGTTAAAGTTTTGGTTTAGGTTAAGTTGTTGGTTAAGGTTCAGTTTAAGGGTAGTCTAGGAAATCAATATCAGTCAATGTAATGTCCTCAGAAGTAATGCAGCTGTGTGTGTGTGTGCATGTGTGTTTGTGTGCGTGTGTGCCTGCGTGTGCGCTGAGAGACAATCTGTGCACATTTTCTTGCTTATCTGATGCTTGTGACTCTGCAAGTTCACGCATTACATCAGTGAATTTTATGTTAGGTTTTCATCCGCTCTCTCAATCTATGTGTTTTTGCATTGGTTTAAAGAACAATGGGTGCAGGTGTGGGGATGTGTGCATCTGTCTGTGTGTCTTCTTCTCAAACCGTGCTCTCCCGCTGCAGCGTTGAGAGACTCGGGAGGCACATGCAGGGAGCTAGCAACTGACGTAATGCAGCGGGAATCTCCTTCCCAACAGAACCAAGTTACCGCTGCAGCCAGAGAGAGATCGTTTAAAGTGCTGTGTGTGGGATTGTGAGCCTGTGTGTTTGTGTTCCTGCTCCAGCCAACACACGTGTATCTTGCCCACCGGGGTTTCAGTGCAGAGTCTCCTCTCCTCATGCAGGGAGACAAAATGTGTTCGGCTATTTCATTAGGTGCTGGGTGAAAGGATGAGAACAGCTGAGCTACAGCATGTTCCTGCAGACATTCAGTGCACCTCTCAGCACTGAACGCTGCAGATAGCTTAAATGGGATTGAAGTCTGTTTGTGTCGCTCCATTAGGCTTGCCACAAATCCCCATTAAGCAGATGTCTCTTTCAAAAGGCAACAGTTAGTGACTTTGCAGTGAGCAGGAAAGCAGAGGTTTTGAGATATTTTCATTTGATGGATGGAGCTGTGTTTTCTTAACGCAGAGCTGTTCAGCTGTCAAACATGTAGATGGGATTGAATTAACTAATTTTGTGAATTTCATGTAGAAGTATTTGGCATATATTGCTTCTGCTGCTTATCAGGCTCAGTCAGGTGCCCTTTAACAAGGCTCTTTGCCCCCAACTGCTCCAGAATAACAGCTCATCAGCCAACAGTGGAAACAGCTTAACTATAGGAAAATGGCCATGTCTCCTCTTCCTTTTCCTTTTATTCCGCCCCACCCACACACACACACACACACACACACACACACACACACACACACACACACACACACACACACACACAGAGTCACACACACAGAAGTGTCTACATGACTTCAGAGGACAATACATTGACTTACATTAGCTGATTATAGACCTGCTCTGAAGAATCTCCATAAATTCTCCGGAGGGGCTGTATGTGAGAACACAAATTTCAGATTGAGAGGTTCTGCTGCGTTGTTTATGTGTGAAAGGCAAACTCTGGATTTCTCTAGGAAATGTGGAAACAATTGTGTGGGGACACACACATACACACAACTGTACATCAGGGGAAACATCTGGTAAGGTCAAAAGCTCTATACTGGGACTCATAGATTCCTGCTGTGATTTTAAAACTAGGATGATGCATTTTCACATTCACTCATTGTGGCAGTAATTTTTATGTAGCTTCTTAAAAAAGCTTCTTTTATTCTATCAGTGTTATGATGCGACACTGCGCTGTTAATCTTCATACATGTTGGTTTCACTCATTAGTTTGTATTTCTACCTCGTGAAGGAAATTTGTGTTTAAAGGATGAAGTGAAGTGGTGGAGAAGGTCAGACAGTCCCTCTTTGCATTCTCACATACAGCTCCTCTTGTTTTCGAAAATGGAAAAGTCAAAGTCAGTTGCAGCAGAAATTCTCAGGCGTTTCCCTACCAGCACCTTGTGAAATGTCCAAATAATGTCCAAGTGAGCCCTTTGAGAATACACAGGAGATTATACAGAGAATTCACAGTGCGCTTGTGGGCGCAAAACTGAAATAAACAAATAGAATACAATTATCTGAGGCTGAGGAAGTGGAGCCATAAAAGTACATGACACTGATGAAGATGTCAACTTGGAAAGAAAACAAGATTCCAGAGTTTTTGTGCTGAAAACAAAAACGTGATCTCCTCAGCAGAATGAACACAATATGTCCTGCTTCCTGTGCTCTACTCAGGCGCCACCCCTCACCTGTAATTTCTCTGTTGTTGTGAACGCATCTGATAGGAGAATCTCCTCCTGCTGCCTCATTCATATCTGATAGATGTTCAGATATTCTCTCTAGTTCATGTCTGAAAATGGATTATGTGTTCAAACGAGTGTATGCATTCCTTCCTTTGCAAACCACAGGCCAGTTCTGTGCTCTTTCAGAATATACCAGTAATACTTATGGTGACTTTATACTCCACATCTAACTGTAAAATCCTTGTCCTCGTGCAGCTCTATCATTCTCTGATGACGAGAAGGAGCAGCTGAGAAAGTTCACAAACCGCTCGTTCCTGCTGGACAAGACATCCCGTCACCAAGCGTGGCTCGGCCTCGCCGACGTCCTGCTGGCTTATTGCTATGACGTGCGCTGTACAGAGGGAGAGCACAATGTGAGTGTGTGTGGGTGTGTGTGTATGTGTGAAGAGGCAGCTCCTCATGAGCGGCACTTAGCCTTGGTTGACAAAGCCCTCAAGCCTCAAATCCTTTAGACCCCCTTCCATTTCATTCAGAGCCTTAAGAGATTACCAGCAGATCCGAGGGCTCAGTTCAGACCTCATTGTGTCATTCCTCTGAGGTAGCTGACTCAGTAGGTGCAGAAAGACAAGGTGAGAGAGGCTGACTTCTTTGATAGAGATGCCTCGTAGCATGTGTGATTCAACTTGTAGAGATATTTGATACAACATAGTCGAATTAAAGCCCAGCTGTGACAACAAAATCTATCAAGTGTGATCTTTTAAATTTCCATTTGGGATCTTATAATCTGGAGAGAGGCCAAAGCAAGTCCCTCTTTTTATTTCAACTTGTATTCTGTTTTAGGTTTTGAACAGGCATCTGAGCAGCTGCTCTTCACACAGAATTTATTGTGCTGTATTTTCCATCTCTTATTTCCTGTATGTTATTGTTCTAAAGACGAGTGGTTACCTCCTCCCTGCAGGTGGAGTCACCGTGGACAATCAGAAAACTCAGCGGAACTCTGTGCTGGCTGGAGGTGAGTGAGTTACTGCATGAGGAAATATGATGTGCTGCGGTGAATGATTAACTCTGTGTGTCAGGTTTCTTGTCATCTGCAGCTCCTGGTTGGTGAGATTGTTCTTTAAAACCTCTCACACATTACCATCAAGAGCAGAAAATCCTCTCAGAGGATTTAGATTGAAACTGCAGATATAAACAACTCGGCTTCAGTTTATCTGAACTGTATATGATCTGATGCCGAGCCATTTTGAGAATTGTCCTGTGATTAATAGCCCCACCAGAACAATTTTTTAATACAATAACATAAATATATATATTTTTTTAATGCTCTTCATATGAATGCACTAAGGCTTATATGGTGAAAAAAACTAAGTATGTTCTTTGCTTCTTTTTGTTCCGATAAAGTTGTTTCACAATGCATCTTTTGATTTGTGTCCTCTCACTTTCTCTCCTGGTGAAACGCCCACTGCTGCAGATTTAAAACCTCCTTTACACAGATGGAAAAGTTTTGGTGGAATATCAGCAGTAGTCAGAAGTAGTAGTAGCGATAAATCAGGCGCTCCGGGTGTGCGTCCTAAATTTCCATTTCCTCCACCCATATTTTGGATGCTTTAAAATACATATTGCATCAGACCAAACTGTAGTTTCACCAGTGCTGTTTTTTTCCAGACTCCAAACCTTGGTGCAGTAAAAATAATAACAAACTCAGTGTACCTACAAAAATTCTCCAGTCAAAATCCACCCTGATGTTGAACATCTTCTCTTTGCCTCAGTTCTAAACATTAATTCATGCCTTCTTCTGGTTTGTAATGCAAGTGAATAGCAGACTTCAGTACTGTTGCTTTTCCGGACAGCCGCCCATTAGGATGGAGCACTTGAAACCAGTCCCATCCGGTAATGGGACTGGTTTCCATCAAGTTACAGAATTTAGAAAAGGCGCAGGTCTTCACGCCACCCCGCTGAGAACCGTTTGATGCGTTGTTATTCCTGAGTACAAACTTAACTGTGATCGTCAATCATTATGTGGTGGTCAGTTCATATTGTAGTGGTGGCAACAAACAAATCAACGAATGGACACTGAAGTGGAAAAATATGTTTAGACTGTAGAAGGGTCCGAAGACGTCAGCTGAACAGCTGGTACTTCATACTGGATGTGGCCTGGGACATATTGGATTCAAAGCAAAAAGAATGTGGTCACGTGCGCTACAGACACCTAAACATGTGGTTTGAGTGATCAGGTCTCAGGATGCATTTGAGTGTGTTCAGACCAGAACGTGGTGCCTTCCTCATGACACCTTGACATTCTCACCTTGAGTCTTTTTGCTCTTGGGCTAAGGTTTGTGTTGGCAAAGAAACGCTTGAGAAAAAAAAGTGAATGTAACTTTAGCTTTTGTTCTTTAACTAGAACTACAGGTTTCATGTTGACAATCTTAGTAATAAATCAGAGTGCATTGAGGTGTGAGCCTTTTAAAATGCCGGCAATGTGAACATGACAAAGAATATCATAAGATATAGTAGCTCAGCTCCTCTTTAATTATCCTCTTGTAAGTATATGACTTGTGAATGAGCAGCTGCCAGCGAACACACTTGCTTTGACTGTCTCCTGTGATTGATGTGTTATAGTTTGGATGTGTTCTGAGGTGATTAGCGAGGCTCTTGAAGAGAATTTCAGTTTCACACATATAAACTCTGTGTAAATATTTTGACAGTTGTCGTAATGTTTGAAGACACATCAGAGACTGCTCTGAAATAAACAGCCCAGGTCTCTGCGCTGACACGAGCCTGTAATGTGACCTGCGGGGAGTTGTTGGACTTGGCACATAACCTGTATAATAGCACTAACAGGTGTTCCCAATTCAAAGAGTAAATGAGAGGTGCTGTGTGTAGCCCGTCTGCTCACAAACTGCCATAACACAATCCGGTGATTTTGTTTGTGTCTACATGTAAATGTGTGTTTGTGAGGATAAACACCAAAATTATGTATATGCCTTTTTTTTTAATTCTAAAAAACACAATTGACCCTTTTCCCTGGGCCAGTAGTCTACCTTTCTGTTTTTACACGGCAATGCCTGGAACCTCAAAGTGCATCATATTGTTGTGTATATGTATTGTCGTATAGATTGCTTAATAAAGAAGAAGAAGAAGAAATGAGCCTGTTCACCCAGGTGTCATGTTTCCATCACTGCTGATCAAAGGCAGAGCTGCTAAAAACCTGTGTCATTTGACCTGGGAGTGATTAATTCCCA
Organism: Pleuronectes platessa; assembly: GCF_947347685.1. Classification (NCBI taxonomy): domain Eukaryota; kingdom Metazoa; phylum Chordata; class Actinopteri; order Pleuronectiformes; family Pleuronectidae; genus Pleuronectes; species Pleuronectes platessa. Next base: position 24,468,686 of record NC_070627.1, on the reverse strand, counting down.
TTGCAGATAAAAGACAGATGTTAACAGGTGTTGGTGGAAAAGGGGGTTTAAGTCTCAACTAAATTAATGCAAGTCTCTGTAATATCTTCAAAACTGACTAACGTGGGATGGTACTAGAAATATTCTTGCATTTTACCCTCCATCCAACATGAGGTGAAAATTAAATAAATGTGGGAAGTAATGGATAATTTTCTCTCTCTCTCTCTCTCACACTGTCTAGCCGAAACTTCAGGAAGTAGTTCGGTCACCATGACAGTTACTCTCTCTGCTCTCGGCTCATTACATCTTTGTCCTGCTGCCTCCTGCTCTCTATGATCCCCTCTTTTAGTTTTTTTCTGTAAAGTCAAACAGACTTCCGGACTCCTCAGTGTTTCCCTATTTGATTTTGACTGACCAAATATTAAACAATGTTTCAATTGATAACCATTTCCAGTCTAATATCATGAACATGAGTACAGATCAACTATGACTCTTGGTGTCTATTGATAGAAGACAGTTTACTGAGTACTTTGGATAATGTCACTGAGGTCCTGAGGAGGTTTTGTGGTTTACTGGGTAAACTTATCTAGATGCTCTGTAAAATTGGTTATTGAAATACCTTGAGAACAATGTGGAATTTGGCTTCGTAACATTTCTTTGATATTGTACTTTTTGCAGTTTTAGTTTAGTAAAATCAGTGTAGGTTTTATGTCTCACTTGTAGATCATGTTGCTATAAATTGCATTTTGTGCCTGGCATCCGAATGAATGTTAATCCTAATGCAACAAGTTAAATGGGGACCCACCTCCCCTTTAGGTTTTGATTTATAGTTTAACGTGATGATTTCAAGGTTGATAACACAACCACAGTACTCGGTGGAGAGTTGGAAAGGTTGTTGGTTAAAAAGTGTTTATCCCATTCTTTATTTCAATTTTCAGTATTTTATGTTGCTTAACATTGATCATTGAACATTGTATCTCTGGAAAAAAAACTACCCAAAATGGTTCCTTCCACTTTTTCTCTATAGCCAAGGTCTGTCAAAAATATAGTGTGTATGGTCACATCACTAACACATAAGCCCTTATGTACAACCTTAATTAATGGTGAAATCTCAACTGACAGTTAATAGAGGCTACACCACATCTTGTTCAATTGACCATGCATGGGGTTCATGACATCCATCAATCCATCCATCCATTCATCCATCCACTCATTCATATTCATTCTCTATAACGCTTATTCTATGATGGTCTCGGGGGGGCCTAGAGCAAATCCCAGCTGACATTGGGCGAGTAGTGATGTACATCCCAGACAGGTCATCAGACTGACCTCCATCATAATTAATTCTATTATTTAGTGGCTGTTGCCAGTGTTTTCCTGCTTTAGGCAACAACAGGGCACCTCTAAATATTTTCAGACTGATTGTGTCCCAAAGCGTCCTCGTTAGGTGCTGGGACGTGAACACAAGATCATCTCCTGAAATCAAATCATCTACGACACATTTGGTTGCTAATTACAGCAAAGCCAGCGAAGCAGTGAAGAGTCTGCTTCATCATTGGATGAGTTTGTTCTCTGAGACCTTGACCCCAATTTGAGAGCTAGAGTAAAGAATAGTCTCCACCTGCCTGGCAGCCTTTTACTGCTCGTCACTCAGTCAGCAGTGCTGTCAGCTCCTATTGACACACCACCTCGCTCAATGCTCTGCTCCCCGCCTCCCGCTCCTCCTCCTCCTCCTCCTCTTTTATCCTTTACTTTCTGCTCTACAATGGCTTCCTCTCTGTCTTTGACTGCCTGTCTGTCTGTGTGTCACCGCCGATATCAGCTCTGCTTCCTCTCTCCATTCTCCCTCTGTGCTATCTCTTCCTTACCCTTCCACTGTCTGTCTCTCTTGCATCGCTTATGCCCAACATTCTCCCTCCCCCCTCTCTTTTCCATCTGCTGTATGTTTACTTGTCCTCAGTTGACTGCACTGGTGTGACTGCAATCCCCTCCCCCCCCCCACACCCACCCAGAAGCAGCAGACCTTATTTACACTCATACTAAACAAGCCCAAGGGAGAGCGTGATCCCCAATGACACACACACACACACACACACACACACACACACACACACACACACACACACACACACACACACACACACACACACACACTCACTATCTCCCAGCACATCCCTAACAAGCAACAAAGAAAAGAAGAAACAAGGGATGAAAAATCTCTGTTTCTGTCTGCAGGCTGTGTGTCCATTAGTGCAGAGAAAATCTGAGAGTGAAGGCAGTGATTAAAGAGAAGCAGCAATTAATTGGCCAGGGCTGCAGAGGTGTTTAAGAGTTGTGAGCCCCTGTTTTGCCAGCTCTATAATTGAGGAGTTGTTAGGAGTAATTAGAGCACCAACCACTGTAATGCACTCCAATGGGAGCCAGACTTTAAACTCAGTAAAAGAGGAGGGTTAACTCCTGGGCTGTGAAATATGATCGAACTAAACAATGACTGCCAGTTTTTTCCAGAGGTCGACAGATAGTGGATTTCCATTATCTGATGGAATAACTACAGTTTTTCTTATTTTTATATTTTGTATTCTTATTATGACAAGGTGAGGGGTATTAAGCTGCCACATGCAACTTCACCAGTTTATGTCACTAAATTCTGCACACTGCAACTTTAAGTATCCATTAAAATACACAGGAATGACTTGTTTAACCTACCTTTACCCATTGAAAATTGGTATTGCATGTCCATATTGATAAAACTTTATTTCGTATCTGTTAATTCATCGTGCCTCGTCAGTGGGTTTAATGTTCCTCTGTTGATACTGGTGTGTCTGATGGTTTTGTGAGGTTTTAACCATTCATCTCTGTGTATATTCCCAGTGTCAGGGCAATCCTAACATGTTTTACATAACTAATGCAAAGTTAAGTGGTTGAATTATTTGCAATTTTTCTTCCTAGTCTGCCTGTCTTGTATCACAAACAAAGAACTGATGGTAGACATAAAACCATGTAAAAGTTAAAAATGAAAACAGGTCGGTTATGACATGATCACCACTGGTCAGTCTTGCTGTAAAATCAGCTGCTCTAATGTGCACCCTGGGCCTGCAGAGGTTTATTCCACATTTTCCAACCTAAATGCCAAAATCACATGTTGAAGGCTTTTTCATAAATTGGATATTTTCTTTCAGCAGATACTATTTTTAAAGTAGTCTACATATAAAAACGCAATTTAATCTGTATTACTGATTTATGGGAGCTTGCTGAGTGAGTGGAGCTAATCAATGATGTACATCAAAGCATGACTAAGGAAGCAGCAGAGTCTTCCTCTAAAACCGATTAATCAGCCAAACCCATTCATTGTTCATACCTCGAGTAAAATTTTCAAGGGTTTCTTCATCCATTTTGTTTCTTTCTTACTTTGTCACCTCGAACAAAACCACGGTGTGATTTTATGCTGGATAGTTGTCTGACTGTCATGTTTTCTCCTTTCCAGACGTACGGCTCCTTCCAAGAGGTCCTGGTGTCGTTTGGACGGAGGGCTTTGAGCTACCCACTCCACAGACACTTTGCATTGGTCTCTGCAGCACTGCGTGACATAACTAAGATTTTTCAGTCAGGTGAGTGTTTGCTCCAGCAACATACATTAGCACAGTGACCTTTGACCTCTGCAGACTGGTTGTAACCCTGCAGCGTTTGCCACATGTCCGTTAGTTTGGAGTCTCTGTGATCTTTGGGGTTTTGTACTAAAGCCATCAGCTTCAGCTAAATCAAACCTCTTAATGTGGAATAATTTCACTCCACTGTGAACACATGATCTTTGCTAATTAGTGTGAATTGATTTTGTCCACCCTGTGGTTTCTTCTGAGCAGTGTTTATACATGTAAATAAGGACCAGAGTCTGCCGCCTGCCTTGAGGCAGTGGGATGCAGGTCGATTGTGAGACAGCCTGAGAGTCAGCATGCTTTTGTGGTACATTGCCTAGTAGAAAAACAGCCTTCTTACACACGGTTTGGAGTTAAACATAATTAATGAGCATCAAATTAATATTGCTCCATCTAAGTGAGAGAGTGGCCCGTTTCGCACCTCCTCAAGGGAGCAAAATGTGGATTAGTTGAGAACGGCCAGTTGACTTTGATATCTTGAAGCCAAGAGTAATCTTTAAATCAAGAGTCCCCACGGACAGATGAAACTCTGCAGTGTAAACACACTCAGGATGCGTGAGGGCTGAGATTATCCAGCTTTTGATGAATTTAATGCTGGTAAATGACAGCAAATTAAAGGCCTTTTAAGCTCCGGATTAGCATTTCCTCGCATGATTAAGTAGGAAGATGAGCTGATCAGGAGAGGCAGTGAAACAGCACTCTGAGTCGCTCTCTCCCTTACCTTCTATCTTGTGCATAGGAAACACTGACACAATGTTTGTCTGATTGTTCCAGTTTCCTGACAGGTCATATAACATCATACTCAGGCTGTCCAGCTGATAAGATATGACTGTTTATATTATCAGTGCAATAAGGTGGAAAAATATTATTTCTCTATTATTTTTCTTAATGTCAATACCAGACTCATTAACATTATTACTTACAAGTGTATGAGTAACAAGGCTTTCCCTTAATGAACTGAAACACCAAACCGACTCGGCCTGGCAAGGGCGGGGGTTTCCTCACAGCATTATTTCACACACTAATTAAATTTGTCAGGATAAGGCAAATGGAAATGCACGCTCCGTTTTTTTGAGACACTTCGTTTAAGTGGCTGTGAAAGCAAACATTCATAGGAATTAGTAAAACAAATCCATTAATGGCAGCGTGAAGGTTAAGACCTCAGAGGAAATGTTTTCCGTGGGTAAATATTTGCACAAGCCTCTGGCTGCGTGGCGAGGATTCTCCAGGAGCTCCTCCACCTGCCGCCTAAGTGTCTGTAACTACAGAACCAGCGGGTAGGTGCAGCGGAGCAGAGGGGTGGGCAGGGAGGACCTCAGGGTCATGCTGCTATCATCATCACACTGACATGATGAGATGAGAAATGTAAGCAGAGATGCATGGTGGATGGATCTGTAACAGAGGACCACATCTGTCAGTCATTCAGAGAATTTATGCACCGGTAATGGAATTATTTCTGGGAGAGCAGGGAATGTTTAGTGCGTTTAAATGAGTGGAATTCAAATTTTAGGTCAAATAAGCTCTGTGACCTAGATATGGAAAATCAAGGGAGAGTGATGGCGATCTTTAATTGGATGAGATGCATGGATTTTGTGTGTGTGCGTGTGACAGAGGAAAAAATGACAGAATGAGAGGAATAATATATAAAAAAAGTGCTGATATTGAATAGAGTTATTTGAACTAGATGTACTGAAGTAGACAATTGAATTGCAGTGAGCGAGACAGTGATGTCAGTTGGCAGAGCTGCAATGGCTGAACTTCCCCTGCTCATTAGATCTGACACTGGATGAAGATGTTTCTCTCTTACCTTTCAAGCATACTATCATTAGTGGCAAAATCAGATGAATGCAGAACTCCTCCTGCTGCTATTTCTGTTCTCTCAAAGACGCCTCTGCTCTTGCTCTCAGAAACTGGAAAGTTAACAGTCAGAATACGCCTTCAAATTCAGAAAAGTCTATTTTTGATCCCTTAGGTTATTTATTTTATCAATAGAACCAACAGTTAATACATTTTGGGCTGTGTTCAGTCATTAAACCAATGAGTGTATCATATTTTTTGCAGATTATGTGCTTTTATTCATGTCCAAATTGTTGATGTGATGACTATTAGAAATCATTAGAAAAAAATATTAAACAGTAGAAGGTATGACACATCCAGTTAGAAATTGAAATGAATGGTCTACCCAGAAGAAAATTCAAATTTCTATGTTATTTTTATCCCCTCCTCCGAAGTACTTCAACTAATACAATCTTTCAGTTCATATTTCCAAGTGGACTAAGAGAACCAAACCTATTCACATTATTCAAAGTATTTGATTATTAATAAAAACTCCAGTGTGGTCAAATTACATTTGGATATTTTACGTAAGATAGAAAAAATATGTCATGTTTACAGGCTATGATACAGAGGCCAAGCTGGTTACACTTTAACATTAATAGCCTCTTCTCGTATTTTATGTGTTGGTCCCACTCACTAAGTATTCCATATATTAATATAAATAGAATATATCAATATATTAAACATATAATCTTAAACCACATAATCCTTTACAGATGTTTTGGAAATAAAGCTCAGAATAAGAGAAAAATAACAATTTCAGTAAAAGCAATTTTCACTTTGCTGCGTTTGCAGTTTTTGGAATCGCTACAGTTTTGTCCAGGAGACACAGCAACCTTTGTTTTCGGTCCAGCCCACACTGCGTCTGTTGCTGCTCTTTCAGTACATTGGACTGCACGTGCCCCCCCCCTTCCCCACTTGTCATGGACATTTCACCAAGAAAAACAATGGTGGACTGGTGCAGAGAGCAACCTTTCCTCTAATTTTCTACCAACAACTTCAGCGTTAAAAAGAAGTCAAATCTTGGAAAAGAGTGTGTTTTCTCCCCACATGATCCAAGTCCTCAAGTTGAGAGCAGATCTCCCTGCATATGATCCCACACTTAAATGAGAACCAAATGTTTGCTTAAGCTTTTCCTCGCTGCAAGTGTGCTGTTTATTTTGATTGGACTGGAATGTCTCTGGACAATGCCAACCAGCTCTGTGGAGGTGGAGAGGGGCATTTTCTCTTGCCCTCAGTGGATTGTTGGCCACATCATAATACTATTTATATGCCTGATTGGAGGGAGAAGTACTCCCTAAGTAAAATTTTGTTCAGTTCTGCATGTGTGATGCATTTGTGGTGTTGAATGCTTGCTAAAACAATTTTAAACACATTGCCAAAGTGCAGGTGACAGCAATAAATCCTGTCATGTGAATCGTAGCTAAAAGCCCCCCACCATTGAAGACATAAACATATTGGATAGTTACATTGGCTGGCAGATTATTTCAATCAAGCCTATATATAATAATTTTAATTTAATTAATTGCATTGTAAATCCCATGCTGAATCACATTCCTTAAATTACCTTAAGACATAGCTTTTAACAACAAGATTTTAACAAACAACTAAATATTTGTCAGTGTAAACAGTGTCCATACTCACTATTAAATCCCCAAGAGTGCCTGAATATCCAGAAGAAAGCAGGATCAATGTGTTCAATTTGTTTAACACATGTTCCCAATGTTCCCAACAGCTTTTGTGCCAATCCTAAGCCACAATCAAACATGAACTCCGGAGAATGTGGGCACAAAGACTCTTTGGAGTTTGTCTTTCATGTATGAATAATGCAGTGGGAGATTCTCGGCTCAGGCAACAACACAGAAATCTCAGGGGCGTTGATGTTAGGGTTCACGTTTTTATTTACAGCACATTGACACAGGTGTCAGCACGAATAACCAGAGGGTCTGACAGCAGCTTTAATGTATGGTTGTTAATTTAGTTGATTATTTTTCAAAGAGTAGGTTCACCCTAGTCTCTGAAAAGCATAGGCTTCCTTCCTCCTCTAACTCTACATAGTCGCGGTTTATGTGCAGAGGTTTTAGAGATATTCATCACAATTTCCGTTGCCTCCACCCAAAATTCCACGGAGGTGAATGGAATTTTGTTTATGGTGAAACACACAAACACATGTTCCTTGGCATAAGACATTTGCATTCAACCAGAGGGTGTGGCAACAGAGTAATCCATTTAATCTGTTTGTTTTCTGGACAATGTTTTTTGGCGTCATGGCATCTCGGGTCATTGGTGCAGCCGTAGCCTTATTTTGTCTCGTAAATTTTCTGAATCAAAATAAAGCATAAACTGAATATCTCATTTAAAAAATATTTCAAAAGCTGACTCGGAGTGCAGGCTTTTAGGCAGTGGCTGTGTCCATATTTCATAATACATACTAATGCTGTGCAGCTGTAATGTCTTCACACTAGAAAAGTGGCAAAACACTCAAGTAATTAAAAGGCTTAAGCTGTCAAAAACAGATGTGGCAAATCTACACTAAACGTTCAAGCTGGAGCGCCTGGACAGAGAGAAACACATAAGATTCACAAACTGCTCATGAATATTAAAACAAGACTCCTCATTTAGGGCCACACAGTAGTTTTGATTTGATTTTCTTGAGTGGCAGACAAAAATACAGATGATTTTTACAGATGAACTGTGTGGATAAGTGACCTGGTGCCGTTCACAGTTGAAATATCATTCATCACCCTGATGGATTGAATTATTGACGTCTTTGAAATGTGAGAATCAGGCTCTCGTGATTGTCAGATCACAGGAAAAGTGGATTCGGATTAGAACGATTATGAATCTGCACAATGGCTGAATTGATGGACTAGAATAGATGTCAAGTGGAAAATCATCAGAAAACATTCAGTGCTATTTTTGACAGATGAAAGCAAACGCGCGTTTGAAAGAAAGTCTGAACAGAACCATCATTAAATTGACAGAACGGATGCCAAAAATATAGTTGTCTCTTCTTTGGCTCCTTTGTCTCAGATGAACCATTTCTTAACCAGGAACTCCTCTTAAAGCGTATGGATCAAATTACTGTGCAGCTCACTGGGGTTTTCCTCTGATCCTGTACCTTTTTATGTATGGAACAATGACTGAAAGCTTTTAGAGTCATGCTGTGTCTGCCAGCAGCTGGAGTACATTGTCATCCTTAATACTGAGCGAGAATAACACTGTTACACTGTTTTTCCATTTGCCTGCCACGGTGTGTTCCTGTGCCCAGGGAGAGCTGGTGTCCTCAAATGCCTGCTGGATATTCACAAAGTCTTCAGAGAGAACGAGCCGGCCTACATACTGAACGATCTGTACATCACAGACTACTGCATCTGGATCCAGAGGGTCAAGTAAGTTCACCAGCGCACACTTGAATCAATGCACACACACACACACACACACACACACACACACACACACACACACACACACACCTCAGAGACCTTCACCTAGAAAATAACAGCAGAGTCAAGGGAAGTGCCGCTCAGCCCCCATGATGCATCAGTGCCTCAGAGGAGAGGATTAGACAAGTCATTCGTCATAGCAGGGACAATTGAGCGACCAAGCCAGGGATAGATGCAATCGCCATCGTCTCCATTATCTTGTGTCAAAAGTGCTATCAGTGAATCTCAAAGAGCCAGCCGCACTCTGCAGATTCTCTTTGTGTGGAACTTGTGTGCGAGCGCGTGTGTGTGTGTGTACTGGGGCCTCTCAAATTCTCTCTTCTTGTAATCCTCCACTTGCATTTCAAGCCAATCTTGCAAAATCTGCACTTTTTCCTCCGATGATATAGGTTTGATGGCTCTCTCCTCCTCCCTGCACATATTTTACAATTACTTACACATTTCAAATCTGAGCCTTCGAGCGCATTACTCAGTAATGAGCTCTGTTTTACTCTTGGCAAGGGTTCAGCCAAGTGGTGTGCTCGTCTGGAAAAAGCCCAGTTGAAAAATGTGTGCCTGATGTTGTAGGCTCGGCGCCCAGATGCAGACACGATAAAAGGGCCACTGGGAGTTAGTGCCGTTTTTCTCTCGCTCTCTCCTCAAATTCTCATTTCTACATTCTTCCAGCAGAAGTTTTGAATTCTGCTCTTGATGGATGGATGGATGGATAGAAACTATGGATGCCAGTAGTCATAATGTGTGGGAGAAATCAGAAGCTCTATTTGGGGGTTGTGTGATCTCTTTTCTCTTTAGGACAGGCACCATGGAGAAGACACACCCTTAATCTTCCTCCATAGCTACACAGAGCTGCTGAGGCTCACCCGCTCACGGAAATTCTCAATCAGTCTCTTCCGAGCTGAGGGGCATTGGACCACTGCCTGTCCTCCCTCTGTCTCTTCTCTTTTCCACTGCGGTGCATTGGAACTAAATGTCAGCTTGACCTAATGTGCTGACCTCCTACTCACCCCCGCATCGATCATTAAATGGATTAGCCCCCTGTGGTAGCACTGACCTGTGATTGAATTGTTACATTTCCATTTTTCATGTGTCGTTTCTTCCTTTCAATAAGGAAAGCGAAGTAACGTTTCTTTGTAGGCCCTCATGTTAACTGTCATTTTGTGAAAAAAGACATTGAGATCAGTAAAACCACTTCTATCACCTCCCACCACTCGAGAGAGAGCCACCAAAGCTTGTATTGATTTCTGTTGTATGAGTATGAGTGTTCTGGTTCCATAGACATTCCACACAGTCTCCAGTTGTGGTTTGTGAAAGTATGTTCCCATGTTTGTTATAGCAGTGGCCATTGTAAACCTGCCTGTTTGGAGTTGACTGATCTCTCGTCCTGTGTTGATGCTCTGGAGCTACGTCAGAATAATTCCTTGTCATTAGTGAGTCCTCCTTCTACACTTCTACAATTTACTGTCACGTTTTATAGTTTGTTTGCTTTGGTGCAGACTGAAGTTTCAATCAAACTTTCATCCTACCTGGTTTTTCTGCCGTGAAGATTTTATAGTCAATGTTTTTTTTATAATGAAACTCAATTACTTCTGCAAAAACTTTATTTCTGTTCATGTGTGGTTTATAAATACGTTTGAATGATTTACTGAACGGAACAAATAAAAATGACAAAATCATTGAAATTATCTGCCTGGGATTTGCAGAGCGCTTCTGTAGATTATCTGAGTTCACAGAAGAAAAGTTTAAATGTATCGGCAGACTGAAGGCCCATTGCCTCGCCCCCACTGTTGCTACAGAGCTGTTTGTTCAAATCTTATTAAAACTGGAAGTATCACATGTCCAAATCTCACCAAATTCAACACTTTCCTTACCCCGGGCATTAAGAGTACACGTGCCGATGAAGTGGATAAGAATGGTTCACGAAATATGTGTTACACTGACAGACAGTGATTTGTGGAATTGGTAAATTGATAATGTAAAAAAAATTATAAAGCAACGCAACACAAGGAGACCAGGCCCGTTCTCTGATGTTTGGAACGACAGGTTCACTCGGACAATCTTCGCCTATCACACACGCGGTTTGCTGTTGCAGCTCTTTTGTGTCGTCTGACAGGTTTGATGACAGATTGTGTAGCCATTGTTTCCTTCAGTGTGACATACTCCCCTGTGCAGGATCTGTCATACTCGGCTAAGTGATTCGTATCTGTGAGAGGGGCGGTAAAATGAGATGTAATCTATACCCCCCCCCCGGATGCAATGCCTGTATCTTGTCTCTCCCCGCCACCAGTGAGACAGACGTGATCAGCTGTGCATGATGGACACAGCGATTAATGGATGTTTGTTGGCTCAGGGATTGATTTATTTAGTCTCCTCGCTGTCCCACATGCATTTCAACTCCTAAAGTTCCTCTGACTGCCGAGACATCGGTCTCAAATTTACAACCTCATAAAGGCTTCAGCGTGATTTAAGCCCCGAGGCCGGCGCCCTCCTTTACTCTCCCACACAGTCAGAGGAGAACCCTGCGCACAGGAATCAGAGTGCAAACTCAAACCAATTTGCGCTTGCATTGTCTCAGTCATGTGGAACTCTAGTTTGGATTTTTTCACTGTGGTGGTGATCGTTCCAGTTTTTAACACACTCTTCCTCTGTGGAAACAGTTTTAACTTGGCCCTCGCACACCCATCCAATCCTAATTATCTCAGAATTGTTAGCAGAGATCATAATTCCAAATGGAGCAGCAGCGTCTCCAGTCCATTAGCCTCGTTGTATCCTTTTGAAGGTCCTCAGATGCCAAAGCCCCTGCAGAGCTGCTGGACTGCAGACAAAAAAAAAAAAGCGAGTCGCCTCACTTTCTCTCTCTTTGTCTTCGCTCCCTTTATCAAAAAGCTTGGAGGGAGGCCAACATAGATTCATGGCAGCCAGCACAGACAAAGCTTATAAGCCTGGTGTTGTGTTACAGTACCTCGGTTAAATCAGAAGGGCTACAACTTCCTTTTTCAGTGCAGGTTCTCTTAAAATCCACCCACCCACCCTTATTAAATGGGTCAATTAGATTCTAACTGAAAAAAAAAAATGGAGGCTTATAAGTGATGTGCTCCAGGGTGAATCTGAGAGGAGGAACGTGAGGTGAGTTTCCATATGATGTCATCGTTGCATGGGGAAAACTGACTGGGTTTTTCTTTTCTCTTTTATGGAGTGAATTTGACTTTTTGAAACCGTGTGAATTTGACATTCATACTTTGTTCTTTAGGCTTGGAAAAATTGTACGGATGGATTTAAAATTTAGTACTTAAGAAGTTATGAATGGTAGGTGTGTGAACAGTCGTCAGAAACAATGGGTGTTGTCTCCACTGAAGAGATGGAGTACAAGGAAAAAACGAAAGAAAAAGAATGTGTGTTGTACCACATGCTAACAACAAAAGAGGCTGTTAAAACTGGAGTTGTAGACATTCATCCTTTCCCTTCTTTTTGGAGTATGAAGCAGCCCTCAGGCTTTCTACACGCTCTCTCTATTCCTCCCTCATCTCATTCATCCTCTGCATTGTGTGCACGACAATGCCTTTGGTGAGAGTTGTCGGCAGCTCCCCCGCAGGGAAAAGCATCTGGAGCTGTAATAACTGGGAACGTATCGGGGCAACAAGGTCAAACTCGGGGTCAGCGTGTCAGCTAACACCGGTGGTCAAATGCCTTGGAAGTGCACTGGTGCGTGTTGGCGTGGTGTAACACCCACCCACCCCCCACAGAGCGAGGCTGTTCAGTTCACCTCAGTACACCTCTCTGTGTGATTGTAAAACACAAGTCACTTATTACCGCAGATTTTCCCTTTAGCTACTTATGAATAGGTGTTTTCAATTGTGCCCAAAGGGCTTTTTACTGGAGAATTAAAATTAGCCGTTTGAGGCTATTTCTGTGGTGTAATGCTCCCTGTGTGGAAGGAAGTGGGGGATTTGTGCTCTAGCCAAGCCTGGCAGCTTTTCTGATCCCCCTCCCAACCGCACAGCTGATGTGACACCCAGATGTTCCCTGGAACCAGGCATCCTCACACAGCTGTCAAACACCCGTCCTGGAGGCTTTGAAACAGATAATGGGGCTGCTCTATCTGATGTTAGCCTCAGCAATGAAGGAGAGCCTCGAGGCCCCGCTGGGGAGAACAAAGACACAAATGTCTCCCAGCTAACGGGGATAAGTAGTACAGATTTCCTCCCAGCATGATGCCACTCCAGCTTTTTGTCTTGTGTACACAGGCTCATCTTAAACACAGACTTACACACCATGTTTGCATAATTTCCTCTATCCACATTCCGAGGGCCCACTCCACTTATTACTGTCAATTATACTGTCTGGATTTTTACTCTCTTTGCAGTCTCACAAGGCCTATGCATTTAGATGAGGCTGTATTAAACACCCACCTATAACCTTCATAAAGATATAAACAGACTGAATAACTAATAATCAGCTCTAAAGACCATATTGTCCAAGGGACTTCATGAATCAAAAGATGAGAGCAAGCCCACGATCCCAACAGTAGAGCAACTCCGACCTGAAGATTTTAACTTTGCAAGCTGAAGTGTTTGTTTAAAAAAAAAAGAACTTTCAGATCCAAGCCTGGGGGCTCTGACTTTTTTGTGCACAGACCAGTCCATTGCCTGCGATAAGAGGAAATACTGTGTGTTGATGAAAGTTTCAGCCCCACTTTTAAACTTAAATGATGAAGTGGTAAATGCAACAAACCCTTGTCTGTTGAGGCACATTCAAATTCTACTACATTCCCACTTTTGTTCCAACACACAGCAAATGCCTGGAAGGAAAACGTCGACAAACTGGCTTTCAACTTCGTAGTTTTGCCCTTTCTCTCTACTGCCTATGATAATATAATAATATTGTATTCACCAATGTAATAGCCAAGATCTGAGAGCATGGTAACATCTCTACAACAGTGACAAGACAGTCAGGTGATTTGTTCAGATGATTTGTCTAAACCAGAAGTAAAACTAAACCAGTGCACCCTAATAGTTGGTCATAGGGCCAATTAATACTATCAAAGAAGTAGTTTGTGTGACATGTTGTCTGACCTCGTCAAAATCAATTGTGTCTTTTGTTGTTCTGAATGGTCACAATCAAATTATTGAAAAAGCAGCTGTTCTAGTGAGAGGAGAGACACATTGCTGGGTCAGAAGGCAAATCTTTGCAGTATTGCTGAGGCTGATGGGAATGTTGTTAATTTTGCAGGATTTTTCAGAAATCCAGTTTTCGACAAAAATAGTTATAATGTATCCTGATGGAAAACATGAATTGACTAAACCGAATCCCTCAGATCTAAGGGTGATTCTCATACCTGCAGGGCGACAGCCAAAGCTACAAAAATAAGATTTTGTTTGTAAAAAAAAAAAACAATCTTTCAATATACAGTATGTCACATATATATTAGATAGATAGATAGATATTTTTGTCACAAGTATAACAAACTGTATGTCAGTGTTTCTACAGTACAGTAACTCTTTTCTCATGCAGCACTAAGTATGATCTCCAGCTCTGGCTCACTGAATAAATACATCTGTGTTGCTCATTTCTGGAATTGGAGTTGCATCCAGTGCCTCGGACTGTTCCAGTGTTCAGTCTCACTGATGGATCACGTCTCCCTGTGTCCGCTTTTATCCCCCTCAGCTGGTGAATGATGCCTTTTGCGAGTTACACAGAGGAAATCTGGTGCTCGTATTACACAGATTTGTTCATCAGAAGACAAGCTTTATCTGAAATGTCTTCAAGAGCGCGGACACGCAAATGACTCACCTTATTCAATGAACACGAATCCGAGGAAAGAAATGTGAGATTGTAATTTAGCTTGGCTTTTTGACACACATGCACACAGAACCTACACATACACTCGCTCTTCCCATTTTTATCTAAAGACTCTGGCAGATGGAGGTGTCTTTGTCTCGCCAGAAGTTCTCCAACCTTGAAAAAGCAACCCCTCCTCAGTTTAATGAAGGCAAGCCACAACAGCGGTGTAGTAATGACTGGATTGTGTACAACATTATCCCTCCCCCTCCTGGACAGAGCCTTTGTATTCACCGCAGGCTGAGCTTCTCCCACCACAGAGCAAGGGAGGGGAGAGAAAACAAGCGCGCCTTTCCAATGCTAACTCAATAATGACTTCCCACGGGGGAAAGAGAATACAGGGCAGTCTTTGAAGTGGCTGTGCTGCAGGAGGCTCTTCTGCCCTAGTCTCGCTATAGCGAATTCTCACATGGATTTTATAGAGCCTGGGACCGAAACAGTCTCCATACAGCCTGTAGACACTCATCCTGATCAGTCGAGGTTACATTAATGTCTTCATATCCTGTAGTCAGAGTTTAAAAAAACTGTTTGTCATAGTTTAAGTTGTGCAGAACTTGTGAAACTTCGCTTTATCGACTTAACACACTGAAGCCACAAATTGCTCGATCTGATTGCTTAAAGAGTGCAGTGGTTTCGGTGGTAAGTCACCTCTTCAGACAACCTCTGTTGACATGAGCTGAGTGCATAAAGATTGAACAATTCACATGAGACGAGGAGCTCAGATTGATTTGGAAAGTACGTTTAATCAGAAAATTCAGTTTCTCATCAGTTCCCCTCTGTAGGCTAGAAATGCTTCAACAACCACTGACATCAAATTTGGTGCAGATATTCATGGTGCCCGCTGACTTTTCATGTAGTGCCTCCACGAGGTTGACATCGAAACTTTGCATTCATGTTCCGTTTGGATAAATAGTTTTAACAGCTGTTCAATCAATTAAAGTTTCCTACCAAACCCATCATCAGATTACAGTCTTTATTTGTCCAGATCTAATGACATCTCCATCAGCCTCGGCTACACTCTGTGTTTAGTAATTACAACTATGATGGTGAATCTCACATTCTTATTTTATTCTTGCTTACTGACAGTTGTGTTTAGCTCCAAGAGCCGGGCATACAGACCTTAATCCACCCTGCATCACAGACCGGTTGCTTCAGGGACCATTGAGACGTGGGATACAATCCAGGAAGTCCAGTCTGAGTAACATCTGTGAATGTGAAGAGGTGTCAGGCGCCAAATCAATGCACAGCCCTTTATAATACTATTGACCAGACTTTAAAACTGAAACCCTTAAGCTCATTGGTTCCTACACAATATGTACATCTTAAAAAAAATATATATATAAATATATATATATAATATATACTTGAAGATATATCGACAACATTCATGTTGTGAACTGTAATATGCCGTCTGTTCTTCTTCAATTAAATTTGTTGTATAGCATTAAATCATAATATACATGATCTCAAGGCATTTTACATAGAAGGTCGATAAGTGGACATGTCTTATTTATTTTTTGTCCTATTGGTTTTATTTGAAAGAGTTTACAGATTTGGCTTTAGTGTTGTGCATTTCATTCACAGCTCCATGATTGATTCCACAGGACAGAAAAATTCCTTCTCGTTTCTGTTTGAGCTGGCAAGTTGCCCAAGCGTCTTAGCATGATGGACTTCAGTGGATTTCAGCTACTGCTTTCAAATTCTGCTGCAATGTGACAGAGAAGAACGGCCCAAACTGCCAGAACATTTTTGGATGAAGGTGAATGTCAGAAAGAGAGAGTCTCCCCCTCCCCTCCCTCCTCCCATTCCCTCCTCATTCTCTTCTGTTTCTCAGTGCACGGAGACAAACGTGTAAGATGATACATCACATCTATGAGATCTGTTTACACAGTCCCTCCTGAGGTCTTAAATGAATACACAGCCTCTCCATGCAGCTTCCATAAACACTTATGGCTCCGGAATGGGGAGCTCATTAGGACTGCACGGTAATGAGGAGCCATCCTGGTGCTCAGCAGTGGGTTAATTGGGCCAGAGAGGGCAACAGGAGCCGAGTGTGAAAATGTGAATGGCAGCGGAAGAGTAGCCTCTCCACACATACACACACCCCCCTCTTCACATTAACACGCACACACACACACCAGTTTCGCGCACACATTTCATCCCACCCTGAATGGACAGAGTCTGAATCGCACTGACCCACAGAGGTCAGCTCGTAATCACCATGGCAATGGGGGCGGCACACAAGCCCGGACCGCGCTGAGGGACGAATAGCAACCACTTAAGTTTTTGGCAGCATGGCGGGCATTCCCAGCGTGAATAATGTGCAGACGGGGGCCTCCCAACAATCTGATGGCTTTACACAAATGGGGCCTTGTGGGAGGACATTCATCAGCAATAAAACACCTCTCTCTTCAAGGAGTCTGTTGTGTCGTCTGCGGTGACACAGCTACAAACCTGAGGCTGGCCGACAGGAACATTGTTTAATGTACTGCTTTATGAGGGCGCTCTCTTAATCTTAATCTTTCGAGACGTTTAGCTGCGAGACTGCAGTTTGGAGCCTTTCTCTCCTCCAGACTTTTATTGACTGTATTGCAGTCAGACTTTGTGCACAGCTGCAGACTCTTTGGCCTTTCAGGGTTACCCTGATTCTTTTCACCGTGTTCGTTCAGTTCGTTCCCAGTGCTGCCTGATTGTTCAGTAAAAACTGTTCGGTTTTCTTCTTTCAGGCTCAAAATATTCTCAGGCTTCGTTGGCTGCTCTTGAAATAATTAAAAAAGTTTTAAAAGCATCTGAGCTGTTTTCACACATGCACTTTGGAGAAGTGTACAATGGGGAGTTTGCCTTTCACACATGAACAATGTAGCGGGAGATTCTCTGCTCAGACGTGTTCACAGCAACACAGAAAGTTCTGGAGCATTTAGGTGAGGTGTGGCCTGTAGAGGCAGGACACAATGTATTAAGGTGGTGTTTTTTCTTTACAGCACAACACCGTCGGCACTCCTTATCTTCGTCAGCGTCCTCTACGTGTGTGGGTCTGTCACGTGTTAGAAACGTCATCAACACGCCCACTCACTGCCTGTGTATCCTCCTTCCTGTATTCTAACATTTCCCCTCTCATTGGCTCACTTTGACATCATCTGGAGTTTTTACTAGGGGGCTGGCCTGAGAAACTCCAGAGAAAGTCTGGAGCTTGGTCACTCGGTCATTTGCATGCAGCCCCTCCGGAGAATGGCAAGAGATTATCTGGACTTCAGTGCATGTCTGAAAGCTCTTGCCCAGTATAAAATGTGCCCCTGCTCAGTTTTATCCTCCTCGAGTAAAATGTGGTTGTTACATCTCCTCTTGCACTGTGCTGCAGCCTCTAACTGTTGCCATACACTCTCAGAATGCGGCGGCGAAAGTGCGTGTGTGTGGTGCATGTGTGTGTTTGCATGTGTGGAGGAGGAGGGGCGCCTCTCTCTGTAATCCCTCTGTCTCTTATCACCTCTCGCAGGGAGAGCAGCAGTGGGGGGAGGAGAAGAGCCCTGTGTATCAGCAGCGCTCCTCTCCCCTACATTATTAAAGATCCATATTTCCATATATCATTGAGCCCCCCGCGCTTCGGCAAAACACGGTCTACTTAGCATTCAGATGAGAATGGGATTTGTTTAATGGGTATTAGATCTGTAGATGGTTATCCTGTGGCTATGTCTTCACCACGCAGATCCAGTCGATCAGACGACCACTAATGAAGTTGTACCTAGATGGTTCTTTTGTTTCACTCTGCATACTCGCTTATCAGATTAATTAAGAAAACTGACGCAACTTTTTCATTTCCTAATTCCATTTCTACCTCCTTATCCTCACAGGTCGAAGAAGGTGACAGCCTTTGCTGCAATGTTACAAAAAGCCTCTCTGCGGAAAAAAGACTTGGAGCTGGAGCTGGAGGAGCTGGAGGAGGCAGCAACAATGGTGGCAGAGGAAGAAGAAGAAGAAGCCGAAGAGCAGGGAGCTCCCAAAGGCGCTTCGACATCCCGCGGTGACAGCAGCAGCGCTTCCAGTGACAGCAGCTGCAGCAGCAGTGGCTCATCTGATGAGAGCGAGGAATCTGAGGCTGAAGGGCAGGGATGCACCAACTCCAGCAGGAGGGGAGGGGATGGAGGAGGAGGAGGAGGAGGAGAGACGTCTAAGGATATCCCTCCCCTTCCCCAATCCACCTCCACTGCCTCTCCCATCCCCCAGGAGCCGACAAGCACGCTCCTCTCGGCGGAGAGAAAAGTGAACGCCCTCCCCGCAGCTTCAGAAGGCACCAGACAGCTGATCGAGGAGCTGGGGGAGCGGGTGGCAGAGGAGCTGAACGTCTCTCAGGGCTCCAGCTGCAAAGCGGAGAGGAGCTGTTCACAGCTGAGCAGCACTGAAGCAAAGACTGAAGGAGCATCTGTGAGGAGCAGCGGTGGGACTTTGCTTGAGCTGAGTCCTCGCAGAAACCCTCTGCTCATTGTCCAACCAGAGGACCGTCCTGATGACAGCGACTTCCTCAGCTAAGAGGAACTGATGTGGAACTTGAAAGACTCTTATTAAACTTGAACTGTTAACTCCATTCAAGTGTAAGAAAATCTGTTGGACCATTTTTCTTCTAATATTTTTTTTTCTACTTCTGGAATTTTTTCAAACTTCTGCTTTGTGCAGCTGGGATTTTGTTCCTTAACCTTTTTCTAAAGGACTTTATTTTCCATCGTGAATTAGATGTTCTTAAAAGATGAACTCTAAGCCTCATTAAATTCCTTATTACCTTTTTATATGGTTGCTGAACGAGCATGTGTAGGTTTTATTTCTCCTTATTTCATTGTGGGACACCCCGCCTCCTTCCTCTGTGTCTTGTCTGGTCTTATCTTTTTTAGTTCTGGCTCCTATCTCACTCTCACGCTCTTTATCTCTCTCTTTATCTCGCTCTTTATCTCGCTCTCTCTCTCTCTCTGTATATACGCCTACTTGCTTTACGACTATAATCTCTCAGCTATGTTTGATTTGGTATGAATTATTAGAACTCCTTTTTTGATTATTCAATGTAATTCAACATCTGACAAGAGTGTCAAACTTCTAGTATTTTCCCATGCTCATATTAACATATTTAGCCTGTTTATTCATGTTTGGCTCTCATAAACGCAACAGGAATGTCATTCCAGGAAGCTGACAAACATTTGTCATTGCTTGTCGCTGTATATCACTCAGCAGAAATGCCTGGCAGAGCCAAGTTGAGGAAGCTATGCTTTTCCTAATAAATAGTAGGAAAAGCGCTAACCCCTTTTCTAAAGCCCCCGCATTGATTGAAGTGGAAAAGACTCTGTCGGCACTAAACGGGGCCGTGGAGCACGCGGGAGTGATTGATTCGTCTGGCATGAATGGAGGAGCGCAGTCAACGCAGCTCAATATCATCAGGCGCGTCTAGCAGGCGAGAGAAAACAAACAAGGAAGCACATGTCAGGCAGATAGATGAGGGCTGCGAGCGAGTCTGCGGCACGGCAGCCGTTTGTGTGAGAGATAAGTGCACCATGGGTTCCGAGGCGGCGGAGAGATAGAGGAGCACAAGTGCAGCAGAGGGAAGAAAACAGACACTCAGACCGGCTCAGTCGTGTCCGTGGAGTGTCAGCAGCACCTCAGGGCAAAGAGGGGAATTTGAACTTCTCCTGAGTCGACGTGTGATGATTACCATAAGTGAATGGTAGAGAAGAAATACAGAAACGACCCAAATTAGCAGAGTTCCTCAGGTTGTGTGATCCTCCAGGTCATAACTAGTTGAGGGAGTGACTGATCAAGCACAGCCCCAGTTTTGCCTCAGGCTCTTCCATCCTCCGCTGAATGAAGGCAGCCAAGGAGACAGCGGTGATGATGGCTCCTTAGATGGGCCGTTCTGGCAGTATTGTGTTCCCGAGATGGATGGTGTTGTTGGGCACCTCCCAAGAAGAGACAACCTCCTTTTGGGAGCGAGCATCACCATCGCAGTGACGGAGATGAGTTACGTCGCGAGTCTCAGCCCATTTAACCCCCCCTCACTCCGGGGACACGCGTGTGGGGACTGTGCGTCCCCCAGCAGGCGGTTGTTCCCTCTCCCAACTGCAGGTCTCACATTGATTAAGTGACACTGGGCTCCGTTGCCGTTTTTCATCTTAAAGTGGTCTCCATATTCCGCCATTAGCACAACCGTCTTGGAGTCAGACCGAAGGCTCAGCACTTCTCCTGAGTCCTCTGCAATTAATACTCCTCACCAACTGACAGTTCTCATGCTACTGGGCCACATTTTAATGAACGTAGCTGATGAATTATACAAGACAGTAATTAATGGGTCTGTGCTCTATTTTGAC
Source organism: Pleuronectes platessa (assembly GCF_947347685.1). Taxonomy (NCBI): domain Eukaryota; kingdom Metazoa; phylum Chordata; class Actinopteri; order Pleuronectiformes; family Pleuronectidae; genus Pleuronectes; species Pleuronectes platessa. The sequence continues at coordinate 24,447,596 of NC_070627.1, read as the reverse complement.
TTGGATTTGATAAATCAGCCCCTTATCCATGTACAGGGTGTGCCCTCTGAACCCCAAGGGCCTAAGAAACAGGAGTAATGTTATCAGGTGCTCGTGTATGCCACCTTGGAAATGAGCCCATTAGCAACAGCACGTGCAATAATGGAGGTAGGTTCTACCACGCCTCATGATAGATTGGCTTTTCACCGACCCATCTGCAGTGTTTCCCATTTAATACCTGGAAAGCAGCAGAGAGTCATAATGAGCCAATGGTTTGTTGATGTCTAATGATAATGTCAGTGGGAGGACCTCACTGGGAAAGAAACATCCACATGGCTGGGCAGTCAAAAGACCCATAATTGGAAATCGTTTTCCGAACTAATAGTTCAACATTTTGCTCTGTATTTGGATCTTGTCAAAGGTTAAATAAGAAGATGAGAACACCCTCAGTACAAAGCTCCAGCCAGTAGCAAGTGCAAAAAAGGGGAAATGAACAGCTTGATTGCTGCCAAACATAAAACCTCAAAAACTAATTTGACTCCCTGCACCCGGCTGAGAATATATAATGTTTTAAGTGATGAGCTTTTGCGGTAGTGGAAAATAGATTTGTTTTTAACTGTTGGATGGAGCCAGGCTAACTGTTCCCCCAGCTTCCAGGCTTCATATTCAATGGACAGATCAGAGTGGTATTGATCTTTCCACCTATCTCTCAGAAAGATAGAGCGTTCTGAAGTTCTTTTCAGACATGAACTCTGGGAAATTGGGTCCAGACATTTTGAAGAACGCAGCAGGACCTTGCATCCGTCGAAACTCTCTTGCTCACATGGGTTCACGCATGGACATTATCCAGACGGGCTGGCAGGAAAAGTTCTCGAAAAATGTCTGGAGTAACTGCCTCAGGCATTCGGGTTATCACTTACAGACCTTCTGAACATTTTCAGGAAAATGTCCAGACTTCAGTGCATGTCTGAAGGCAGTTTATCTTCCTTTCAATCAGAAGCCACTGACAAGTTCCCCACTTTATTCCCAACATATGGACGTTAACATACAAAACTGTAAAAACCAAAGTTAGAGTTCAGTTTTGCCTTGTTTCTAGTGCAGTGCTCGTTCTTAAGGAGAGCTACTTCAGAATAACTTCTTCTTAGTGAGTCCTTGTTGTTCTGCCCCCTCCAGCCGCTTGACCTGTCTCCACTTCCTCTCAACAATATCCAGCTTGTTCAGGTGGGCGAGGTAGGATTTAGTGGAAGGTTGTCTTTTCTTGGTTTCTCTCTTTAGCAGCTCCACCTCATGTCGGACCTCCATCTCAAGTTTTATATGTTCCCTTTTCAGATTGTGAACTTGCTCCATTAGAGCCACTTTTTCGGTTTTCATGGCCTGCGCCTGAATCAACTTTTTACTTGATTCTTTTGTTTGGAGAAACCCTGACTCTCTTCTCTGTCTGTAGGTACATCTGTAACAGAGGAGACATAATTATTAAACCAGACAGATGAAACTACGTGTTTGTTGAGCAGGAGTATTTCACGGTGATATTTTCTGTTGGTTCTCACTAATTGTTTTTTAAATAAGTTGTTTCTCTCTAAGAGCTTTTATTCATTTATAATTCATAATTATCTAATTTGAATGATGGAAGAGTCATTCTGTGTTTGTTTTCTAAGTATTTCCCCAGAAGTCCACACAGTAGGTTATATATGGATAAGAATAAAGGAGTGGTACAAGTTGTAAAAATGTTCATTCTTTTATGAAGTGAAAATGATGTAATGAGCTCCCTGCAGTCATTTTGGATATTCAATGTGTTATTCCACATAAATTTGATCCAGGTTTAGATCTTCTCCTTTTCTCTTTATATTCAGCTCGATATAAAGCATTGCAGCAAGGAAATGAACATTGTGCTCTTACTTTGAAGGCAAACTGCCAAACAAGAGATGATGCTATGAATGTTGTTGCCATCACAGAGATCAGCACCAGCTGCACCCATGAATGTTCATGTCAGTGTCACAGTTCAATGTGCTGAAATAAAAACAAAACTATCAAAATGATCTGGTTGCTATTTGACCCAGTTGCTGACCACTGCTGTAGTTTATCTGAGCTAGGGACATAGAAGAAGATTCAACTGGTTCTGCCAACTAACGATCAGCACGCTGCCCCCCCTCACACACACACACACACAGACGGTTGCAGTGAGCTGAGTGCCTGTTTATTGACTTTTAAATTAACATATATTGAACGTATTGTGTGTCCAAATCACACTGCAGTTCTAATGAGCACTAAGAATTCCCATACCACGTGTGAAGTCGATTAGATGCACAGTTTGCAGGATATGTGTTTCACATTCAGAGCAACAGACAGACAGACGTTTGTGGAATTAGTAGGTCGATTTAGTCCAGAATCTGCTGCTGACCTTCACATCCTGAGCACTCACCTTCACTTCACCTTGCAGACATCTTCATTCCTGAGCACAAGTGCATGAAATACTCGAGAGGAAGCAAAGGAATACTCAAGGGATCTCTTCTGCACAACCAACACAAATACATGTGCTAAGGTAAGAACAGTGAGAGGCTTTCGACTTAAAATGCTATCCGTTATGTGTACAGAGAAGGAGTTTGACCGTTTGAACTATAGCACGTGGACTCATTTGAAATCATTCAGGTTGGCGTCTGTGAAGATTTGGTGAACCACTTGGCTCTTTCATGTGAACTATCACCTTGCTCGTCTCACTGTGAATAGAAATTTCTGAATTATCTCACTAATGTGATAATGTCCCCTCCTTTGCTTTTGTTTTGAGTGAGAAAGGCCGCAGCAAGGACGCAGTCTTCAACGCCCTCCTCTCCAGCCCGCTAGCCTCTGCTTGATTGTGAAAGAAAACTCAATCTCCTCTCCCGTTCCTGAGAGGCAAAGTGATTCTGGTGCTTGAAAAGATTAATAGCCCTCAAGACGAAATGAATCAGGTGCTCTCCAAGGCCTGACTCGTCCAATGGGTGCGCAAATAGAAATCCCTTTGTGCACCCTCTTCCTCGCGCGGCTGTGTCGCGGTTCGGCTCTCTCTCCCTTTTTGTGTCCTTCGTACTGTGTCACGTCGCTCTGGGCTTGGCCAGCGCACAGACGAGGAGCGGCGCTCTGCCGCTCACGACAGGGAAGCAGGTGGCCGCTCCCTTCAGCTCATTCTTCAGGGCTTTGTAGTCGGCCCTCTTGAAATGACTGTCGCATGATAATGAGGGAACGAGTGCATGGGATGTGTCAGTGTCTCTCAAGCTGACAGTGCTGACGGGGGGGGGGGGGGGGATTATCTAAATGGGCTATTTTCATGCTCTTAATCACAAAAGAAACATTGAAATACCCCTTTTCCGCAGTGTGGGTGGCTGTGTGTTGACAGCGGCGGCCTCCACTTGTCGTCAGTAGCGTTGCCGGGCTGATTCACTCTAATTGCTGTGAGCAATGTCCGTTAAATCACTTCTTAACTCTCAGTGGACATGTGCTATCAGGCAGCTTAATGCTGCAAATTGCTTCCGCCATGGTAGAGCTTTGCATTTGTGTGTGTGTGTGTGTGTGTGTGTGTGTGTCTGTGTGTGTGATAGAGAGAGCCGAGCATCGTTATACCACCTTGTACAGAGCGTTGGGATTACAGGGATGTAATGATAGAAGAATCATCTGAAAGAGCACTCAAACACGAGACTTGACTCTTTCAGACTCTGACCTGCAGATTTCTGTAGGAACATTACAAACTACAATATACACTTCTCCATTTAGGTACAACCACATTACTACGTTTTATTTTGAAAACCATCAACTCTGCTACAAATACTGATAAGGTATTTTCAGAGAAACGCCATAGAATGGAAGTAGACTGATTTCCCATGCTGCTCTTGAGAACATGACAGCTGAGATGCAGTGCGCCTTGTCATAATTTCACACTGCTTAACAACAGTGCATTTCTAATGAGCTGTTGTTAAGCAGTGTGAAACAACACCACATTCCTAATGAGGCTGCTTCCATCCTGTTGGAGTCTTGAGCCTGTTCTAATTTTGCACACACAACAGTTGTTCTTTATCTGAGCCAGTCCGCGTTGGAGCGTATGTCTTCACACTTTCCCAAAAAGCGCCAGTCTCATGTTTGTTTTCGTAGCTAAAACAGCTGTCAAACACGATTAATATTTCAGTGCAGACGGAGCCGGAGGGAACCTCTTAGTGCTAGGGGAGTTGGAAACAACCAACCAACCCTGTTGCTTTCTGCCGTTCTCCCTCCTCGGCTGCTGTACGTACATATATACACACATATATATATATATATTTGTCTCTCTCTTGCTCAGCTTTCATGGAGTTTAGCAGGTCTTTTATGACTCCTGAAACGGCAGCGCAGGATGGAAATCTTAATAAACTGGGTAGTACTCTTCACTGGTTGGTGTCAAAGAGCCGTCGGTGTATCGCTTCATGTTCAGGCTGCTTTAGATTGAGCAATCATCACATATGCTTTGTGTTTTTTTTTTCAGAGGCAGGCAGAAAAGAACTTTGTGAGGAGAAAAAAACGATGGAGCCTCGAGCAGTGGCTCTGTTTGCTCAGACTTATGTCCATGGGACAGTGCCCTTTAGCCTCCGTGTAAAGTCCGTGTTTCTGTTTGTCTCAGAGCGGAGCAGACTGAGCCTCAGACTAATGATGCCTCACGGATGTTAGTATGTTGCAACCAGGCAGTGAACAAAGGTTTCTCAGGCTTGTTCTCCCCGAGCACTTTGCAGACATGCTCCCCTGACATTACCGACATCAGATCTTGACACAGATAAAAGCTTGTGCTTTTCACGTGAACACAGAAACACACTCGGTTCCTTGTCAGAATTTGCTCAGCCGTCTCTGTTCCGCTGCTTCCGTTGACACGTGCTGAGCAAACAAATGGACTTTCCACCCTGATCACAGCTGCCAAAGCAAAACACAACTCCATCTTGCCATGTTTCATCCTCACCCTCCGCGGCTCTGTTCCCAGTTAGCCCGCCGTACTTCCTCGAACCGGCTCTTTCTATTTCATGCTCTTCCTCTCACCAGCCCAGCCTTGCCTGTGGCCTTCCGTCTTATCTCCACCAAGCTTCAATTCTCTCTCTCTTTCCAGATCTCTTTAACGTGGTGTCAGCCAGCTCGTGCGCCGTCCCACCCAGTCGTGCAGCGTTCTCAGCACCTCACTGTTTCACCCCTACGCACACCGCAGCAGTTGGCCTCCTACCACATTCCTGTTCCCCGGGAGGTGTTGCGTGAAAGCAGATACCCACACATGTGTCGCTATGCCGATCCTGTCAGCATGTCACAGATCGGCTGCCTGCCGCGATTCAATCGCTGTTGTCTGGCACGGAGAGGTGTAGATTACATCTGCATGGCACTGCGCCGTGCCTCCCAGCTGACACGCTGCGTCAACAGGGAGAAAGAGGGGGGGGGGGGCTTGGATGGAGGTAGTGAATAGGAAGCTATAGGAGGGGGAGGGGGAAATCCCTGTCAGCATAGCACGCTTTTCAAAAAAGAGGGCTGTCTGAACTCTCTGTTCACACTGTGGTTTGAAGCTTCTCGAGAATACTTGTGCTGCTTCTCATGGAAGAACCAGACTCGACAGGAAAGGAACGATGAGTAAAGAAAATGACTAAAGTGTCATTACTCTTACAGAAAGCGGGGCCTCGGCTCTGCCACTGTCATCTGCCGCAATGTGACTGGCAGCTCGCTGGATTCTCCTGACATCAGAGCAACCTAATAAGCATGTTGTGCGTTAGCGTTGTGTCAAGCTGCGGAAACGGCGTCAGATCAGATAATCTGATATCGTGGAATGAAGCAGCGTGCGAGCCAGCAGCGAGCTGGAGTGAGTCTTCACTGTGAAGAAAAAGGAAGCTATCGGCTTGCACTTGGATACCAGTTGATAAGGTTGCTGGATCCATTTACCAGGACAGAAGAGGCTGTTGACCTCTGAACCTGAGCAGAGTGGCTGCTGTAACTGACCTTTAGCTGGTGCAAATGGCACAGGACGATTATGGAGTGTGTGTGTGCTGAGGGAGGACTTTGATCACACTGAAGCTGTGCTGCAGGATTTAAAATCGATCATGTTTTACAGGTGGTTTCAGTTTGATACTTACAGAGGATATATGACGGAATAAAGTTGCCCTCTCCATTTGTTTTTATATATTAGACTTTTCCAAAACTGACATCCTAACAAGCAGATAAAGCATTTTCCTTTCATACAGATTAAGATACATTTATTTGTCCCAAACACATGCACAGACATGCAAGGAGGGAAATTTAACCTCTGCTTTTAACCCATCTGGTGAACACAGGAGGACACACAGAGCAGTGAGCAGCCATGTACGGCGCACGGGGAGCAGATGTTGGGGGAGTAAGGTGCCTTGCTCAGGGGCACTAGACAGGGTAGGGAGAATCCTCTTGGATTTTTGGACAAATCAATCCAGGTTCGTCTTTTTGTTGTTTCTCCATGGAATCGAACCAGAGACGAACCAGAGACCTTTTCTGCCCATAGTCCAAGGTTTTGCCACTGGTCCATTGTGTGACAGCTTTTATGTGCATGTGAAAGTTACAAAGGACAAAGTCCACAGTCCTTTTCTCCCACAGTATACTCTGCTCCTGAAGAGCATCAAACACCTTGGTTACACCGCTGCCTACACACACAGGTATTAGACGATTAAAAGAATGACAAATTAAAAACCAGTGTGAAAAGTCCTGTTTCTGTCTTGTTTATGAAGGTTGTTCAGACTGATTCATCCTGAATTTCAAGACCCGACTGGAGTTGGTATTGATACGGCAGAACCCACACCAGTGTTACCTTAGCGACAGGAGTATTTGCAGCTGATCAAGAAGCCTCCGGATAAGGGCTCGGACATTTCCATCACTGCTCTAAGCAGCTTACCAATCAGAGCCGACTGGGCTTTTGGAAGTTGGAGATGTGTATTTAGAAAATAACATGGAAAACTATTATTTTAGACCCCCAAATAAAAATGTGGACCCTGTAAAATGTTATATTTTTCATTCCTCATGACTTCTGTCATCTTTTGTATGCATTGTATGTACAATATATTGTAACACCATAAATGCCCATGAGGAAGGACTAAGTGTTCATCAGCATCCCTTATTGTACTCACAAATCAGGTTTCAACATCTTGAACCGAAGCTTAATGAAGAACATAATTTATCTGAAAGGTTTATGCTTGATTCAAGAAATGATGTGCAACAACAACGGTGAACAATGCAAAGGTATGAATGCAGGAACCCCCGGTTAAAAGACAGAATGACAAAACAGGCACCATGAACCGTCAGTGAGCATCAGACCAAAACTGGTCCCAGCATTGAATAGGAAGAGGTCAATATCACTGACCAGAAGAAAGATCAAGACATTTGGGGGAGGGGGACTCCAAAGTTTCTCACTTGGATCATGTGGTGCTAACTGAACCGGCTCCACTTGCTGAATAAAGGCACCCAGATGAAAGCCCCATGTGAGCTTAGAGTATTTTGTTACATATGCTGTTCCCAAAGGTCAAGAATGAACCTCCATCCTCAAATAAATCTCTTGATTTAAATTAGAAACACATGCACATCTTTCATTTCAGATTTCCTAACTCAAATTACATTATTATTCACTTTTGCATCAAAAGACTTGCAATGTGTATTTTCGGTAATACATCTGTTTGCCGCCTGGTGATCTGATCTCAATGAAAAGAGAGGGAGGTCGTTGGGTCGCAGGCTAAAAGTGTACGTTCCTCTTTAACATATTCCAGCCCTAATGTGCAATAATCTCTGCAACACAAAAACCAATGCCCTACCGCACAACATTCATCTTTGTGGTTGAGTCAGGAGATTCCAGTCTTCACACATCTGTGAGACGTTAGCATCACTTAAATCGATAAACCATTCACACACTTCCCCTCAGTCCAGGGGTAGTGTTGGGACACACTGCATGTCCTGTTAAGAATCTTATCAGGAGACAACAGGACTTACAAACAAATATGAGATAATGTGCCTCTTCCTTAATAGCGTCCTTTAGAACTTACTACATTGGCATTATTGTATTATACAAAGTAACCCACACTTTTTATGTGGGTTGTATTTCGGCAGTGGAATAATTTCTGCTGATGACGAGATATTAGAAAAACATAAAACAACCAGTTAAGCAATTCATTTATTATCTACAGTCCTGGTCAATAGCCAGAGTTTCAAGTTCAAAAAGTCTAAATATCTTGACAAATAATTGCAGATAGCATCAAACAGTTGTTAGTGCAGACAACAGGGTCAGCAACAATTATTGGTGTTGCGTTCTACACTGGCTGGTTTTGTGGTACATTTTAAGTACGCAGTGCCAACTCAAGCGGGTGCTCAGGCTGAGTTAAGAGCACACATAAGATGTTAAGAGAGCAGAGACCCTGTGAGCAAGAGCGTGGGTCCCTGCCAGCGCACAGAGCAGAGAGTGAGCTAGGCAGAGTTGAGCATGCACATTTTTGTTTGCTCAGATTCATATTTTCAGTTCAAAATATCAAGTATGGGCTTGCAAGAGTCCGAATCCACGTTCAACAATGTCCCACTGTGCGCTCACTAGAAGAAGGTTGTGCGATAGGAGCCTGAGGAATAAGCATAGGCCACATCGTGACTGAAAAGACCCAATAAGTGGTTGTGTTTACATCATGGGTTACAATGTCAGTTTCTGACCGTCCAGACCAAAGCACAGCCACAGAGTTTTCAAACTAAAACAGGGTCAGGACGGTTTCTAAACGTCTCAGTTTTAAAAGCTCCAAAACTCTGGAGAAATGTGGACATTAGGCGTATCCAAAGCAGGATGGATGCATGTTCAAATGAAAACGTAATAATCAGGATGTATCTTTACTCTTACATTTTCTGTGTCTCGAATCACACTCGCTATTTACATATCTGCATTTACGCCGACAAGTATGGTTTGATTAGGTGTACTATTAAGTACCTGGAATGTGCACTCAAATTTATCAAAAGTTAAATGTAAAATGACGGACACTTCTCGGCCTCAACAGTCGCCATGATGGCTAGCAGAGGCAGAAGGGGTTGGGAACACCAGTCAAAATTAGCACCCGAAGAAAGGAGGAACCATTGTCGTCCCAAATATCTCTATGTTACACGATAGAGGGGAGACACAAGAAAGTGAAAATGTCACGTGAGCAAAGCACTCAGGCAGCCTTCACATGTCCAGACATTTCCTGTGAGTTCACAACTGACGTGTTTGGATTGGCTCAACGCTACCCTGCTGGAATTCATGCGCTACACAAGTGAGAATACAGTGTACACAGGGAACTACATGTAAGTGCACTGACTTAAGTGTTCGATTGGAGCCTCAGCAATTGTGTTCATGTCAAGCAGCCCGACAAGTGCTTAGCGTTTAACTCTGGCAACAACATTACCCCTCTAATGGGGGGGGGGGCAGGAAGCATAGAGGCAGTAGTGAATCAATCCAAGAGTGGATCATTCTCAGAGAGGGGGGCAGAGAGAGAGAGAGTGATGCAAAACAACATATAGAAGAGTCAAGTGCCCAAAAGTCTCATTCCTGGAAATGCACAGCTTGGCAGTCTCAGCCGGGCAGCTTGTTGGAGGATGCAAGAATGTGATCAAATGTGACAGCAGTTGTTTTGACAGGCTCTAATCCAGAACAGACCTCGATTGTGGACACCAGTTTCTCAGAGAAAACAAACATCTTGTCATCCTCCAAACTGAAACTATTAGGAGAAGTATGATGTCAACTTGTTAACAATTGTTTTGTCTGTTTGGCATCAGTGTTTCTTTGTGTTTTGTGGTCTTTCAAAAGGTTGTGCGATGTCTGTCCAATGTGTACTTTCTCTTGTTTCCTTTGTCCTCTGCCCAACCGTATTCCATTCACTGTATCCATAAGAACAAAATATTCCAGTTTCTGTCCTTATTCCCCAAAACACAATTCCTACTAAGCTGTATGTTGGTAATGAGTATGATTATTCCACTAATATTCCCATGCAGCCGTTCATACATAGAAGAAAAGACACATATTATGCTCATAGTCAGATTCATCATTTTACTTTGGGTCATTACTTAAAAAGGTTTACAGGTTCGGATGTTCAGTAAAAATATAACTTTCCTGCTCATACTGTCCATTGCTGCAGCTCCTCTTTTCAGCCTCTGTCTGACACACTTGGTTTTAGCTCCCGTCTCTTTATGGTACCCATCCCAATAACACCCAGTCTGCCCTGATTGGCCAGCTGGCCCACTATATTTTATTGGTCAACTGTTTCCAGCGTGTGAAGGAAATGTTGGCCTTCGCTTTCACCTAACCTGGTTTTGTTTGAAGGCGAGCCAGACTAGTCTCCAGGTGTGCATTATGCAAAGTGTTGTACTGTGAAGCTGTGTCACATGCCGATTATGTGGAAGTATCCGTCGGACTGCCAACGAATAGTCAGCAGTTTCAGGAGCAGTGTTTTCTGTGGAGGTGCTGCCTTTATCTCTGACCTTGGACCTTTTAACTTTGCAGAAGTTTTAGGTTCTCAAAAAATATGTATAACACACTGGAGGAAAGAAAAATAGAAAAAGCATCTCCTGTAAGATAAAAGCCCCCATATCACTACTCCCTCTCAAACTTTATTGCCCTCTGGAGGATGGTCCCCTCTTGTCAAACTGCTGGCATGCTGCTCATTGGGTGAAACCTTTGTTGCAACTCAGCACTTTGTTCTTCAACTTAGTTGGTTTGTTTACAACACAAAAATGTGCAGCTGACTGTAAACAGACAGGAGGCCGTGTGAGGCAAAATCCTTTAATAACCCCAATATAGACATATATTCAGGATGGGACATATAGATCTGGGCGGACTGGCGCAGTAGCAGTGTGCATTGAGGCCAACCAGAGGAGTGTGTGTGGCTGCAGAGTCTGATCCCCCTCAGGGACATCAGGGAGGTGGGAGTCTGGACAGCTGGGACGAGCATGGAATATGGCAATTGGATTACCAGGGCAAGGAGAAGGAGCAGTTAACCTTTCTGTCACCACCAGACAGGATGTATTTTTGAATGGGATTGATTGAGATGGCAGTGATGTTGACATGTATGGGACCAGCGGTGGTGTGACATCATTTTAAAGGGAATTTATGGCGGAAATATGCTTTGCCGGCGTCGCAGCTGCAGAGACAAAGCCATGAAGCAGCTTATCTTCTTGAGCTCCAACTCCAGGCAGTGGATGTCATCCCTTAACTGTGAGTAAGCAAGTTTGCTGCAGCTGGTTTTTAGTCCAACTGTAAATCAAGAAACAATACGACTGATGAAAGAGAAAAAAATTAAAGTGATACAACAATGCGTAGAAGAGCAGGACTAAAAGGATTAAAAGCTGAAACCAACCGAGTCTGTAATGGAGATTAAATAACAATATGGGGGATGTCAGGTAAACACTTGCAGGAACCAAATCCTTCAAGATTGGATGGTGGAAAGCATGGTTATGGTAATATCAGGAGAATGTTTGAAATGCAGTTCGGTCTGAAAGTGTTTTTTGTGACATCAAAAGTTCCAGAAGTCCTTACAGCCCTTTTTAAGCCACAGTTTCTAAAGGAAACCGCCTGTGTGCGTTTCTCTGTGGCTTGAAAGCTTTGATTATCTCATTCTATTTACAGAACACCCATTTCTGAAAAAGAAATTGAAAACTGATTTTCTATTAGGGGACCTTTAATCAGAAATGGCTACATTTATTATAAAGCTAAATTCTGAATATTGAAATGGAATAAGCTGTTGTCATAACTGGTTGACTCAGAAACACAACAACACAGCAGCAAGGTTGGCCAAGTGGCTGGTTCTTCATACAAATCTATATCTACCTCTAAAGGAATTTAAAGTGATATAACACAATTCTTACAATGTCCGAGGTCCATTGTTCCTGAAAGCAACGATTAGCATCAATACCAAGTAAAGCTCTTAATTGATCATTTAAATCAGAATGCATTGATGACATTCAGCGTGTTAAGTCATTAATCAACAATCCATGTTCCAATGCGAATCCCTTGTATTTTGTGTGATTAATTTAATTATCCTAAATGTTTCAGGGAAAGTGGAAATATATCTCAAATCATCCGAAAAAGATGAAAGACTAGAAAACATGATTCTTTCTGAAGGATAATAGACTTTTCAACACTCACAATTATATTATGTATGAGATAGATGAGAAAGGGAAGTAACAGACCATGAAGAGAAAACTATTGCTAATGAATAAAAGAAAGGATCTAGTTTTTACATTTATAGTTTTATATGGTTCTTATTTTAATTAGACCTACAGATTCACATTTTTTTATTTGATAATGAACAGGAGAATTGTGTAAAACTTCCAAGTCAACTCGAAAAATACTGTATTAGTGAAGCTCTTTGCTTCACCTGCTCTCAGATGAGCCCCCATATTTACCTTGTTATGATTATGACATGTTCTAATTAGGCAGTTTTATCTCCCTTGCGACAGTTTCATCTCTTGTCTTCTGCAGGTCGTCATGTTTCCTGCACCCAACAAAAGCTTCGTCAGAGCGACACGCGGCACTACTGCGTCTGTCCTGGTTCCGCTGCGTTACCGTGATTACATCTCAGCCTCATGAGCCTCGAACATGTTACGTTTAACACCACAAGGCAGAAAAGTAGGAGCACTGTGTAGTGTTTTATATGTTGCAGTTACAGTACATGGATGAGCGCAGCACGGATAACCTGCCTTGGGCCGGTTTCCACTGTGCAAACACTCGCTTCAGTGGACAAGGACAAGCTGCAACCTTCTCTGACATGACAAAGCAGCGGGCTGTGTAAAAGTCTGATCTGACACAGCTGCTTGACTCTTAATGGTGTGTTTCCACTCACATGACAGCGCTTCTCACAATGTTATGAAGGCAAATTGTTCATGTTATGTGGGACCATTAGAGAGATGCACATATAAGATTCATTTCTGGAAGTGCTTCTTTGGCCTGTCTGGTGATATGCTGTATGTGGGTGATATGAAGGCATGGTGGCTTATTGGGGTGTTTCTCTTGCATTAAATCAGCAGAAGCAGTAGCTCACTGCAGATAGTTTAGGGATTTAGATGTGGATAACAGAGTTAGCTTGATATTATTGTTGATGATTTGACAAGGGCTTGTTTGTTGCACCTTAAACAAAAACACTTGATCTCTGCAGCGGAATAAAAAATGTCACTAAAATGGTTTAACAACTGTCAGTACAATGACCAATGATATTTGTGACAGATATTTATGCTGCACAGGGAATAAATCAAAATGTGTTTTACATTTATGTTTTTAGTTAAATGTGTTGACAGCAATTGATTTCACACAAATGTTAGTATTTCCTTGGTAGCATGATGGTGCAGATACTGTCACCTCACAGCGAAAGGGTCCTGGCTCTGAACCTACTTGTCTGTTTGAATGCTCTCTCTGTGTGGATGGACATTCAGATTCCCCTGATATTTCTTGAAACGGGAAAGGGGTTAGTTTGACAATTACCATCAGTTTCCATCATGCCAACGTGCATAGTCTCATAAAGTGCCGGTGCGACTTTATACCTTTAGCTCTTTCTAGTAAGACTTGATAGTAAAAGCACTGCACAACGGCAGCTTGAGCCCTGTTTGTGCCTACAGAGGAAGCATTCAGGCACATTATTTAGTATAGGTCACCTGCATTTGGTCAATGGCCAGTGCATAATCCCTGTAGCATTGCACTCTTCAGGTCACAGATACACAGGTAAAATGTAAGCAGTCTGAATGTCAGTCTCAATGCTCCCCTGGGTAGACAAGGTTTCAACAGTCCTGTCTAGTTCTCTGAGGCTGGTTCAAAGCTTTTGTGGCTCTGTTATCAGAGCAACAAGCTGTTAAAATCAAATCTGCGGCTTTTTCCCAGTTAGCTGGATCATTGCTTTTCAGGGTGAAACCACACGAAGGCATTTCCAGATATGAATAAGCCATTGAATATGGTCACTGTCAAGTGTGAGACCTCACAAACAGTTGTTTGTCTTTCAATTGAACTCACTACAGATGAACTCTAATCAAGGCACAGAAATATCTAAATGATGATCAAGAGAGGTGGCCCCTGAGCCACAAAGGTTCTGGATATTTAAATCAATGTGATTTAGCATTGTTTCTTTTTTAGCAAATTTGTAATATTGTTTAGTTTTATTTAAACTGTTAACTAAGCTTTTTTTTTTCTATTTCAACATAAAATGAGAGGAAAAACAAAGTGACTGAATATTTTCTGATTGAACTATAAAAGGTCCAAATGATTTACCTTCACTCTATCTTTTTGTTTAGAACACAAAATCCCCCAAATAATTGCGTTTTAACATTAACCACAGAGCAAATATTATCTCATCTCCAAAGCATATCCACTCGATTCCTGAAAGACACATGTGAACACGCAGCCTCAGACGAGGATTAAAGCTCCACAGTCCAGTGTACACACTGGATAACACATATTGATTCGTTTTGCCACTTGGTTCGTTAATGATGTTGATTTAATTTGCATGCTCGTGTAACTCAAGTGTAAAGTGTTATCAGCAGCCTCTCAGTTAAATCAAATGCACGGCGCCCACGTGGTGCACTCCCGTCTTACTCCACCCCTGGCAGACAGCAAAGGGCAAACTGTCGCCCAGGGCAAGGAAATCAGGTGTATAAACAAGTCATTGAGAAATTCATGTGTGTATAATTTCACAGTGAGCACATCTGACCTTTGTTAATGATGCCACTCAAACCTGCAGGTGGTGTTTCTCAAATAAACTCCCGTGGGAGCTGCGTGCGTTCCTGCTGCTGCTGCTGCCTCCGCGTAAGCAGCTCTCCCCTCCAGACAAGAGGAAGGAAGAACACACACTCAATTAAAGGGAAAAAAGTGAAACTGAATAGGAATCCATTGTCCAAACCACTTTACATCAAAACTCAACGGGGGCTCGCTGTCTTTTGTTTCTTTCTTCTTCATTCTGAGTCATTTTTTTGTGGCACTGTCAGGATAGATGTGTCTTGGCATCAAAGTGTTGTTGGTATGCAAACATGTTTCCATTTGAGAGTGCTCATCTGTGCTCTTTCTTTTTTTTTCTCCCACCAGAGTTGAGATGAGGGGGGGAGGGGGAGGATAAGTGCTGGTTTCTAAACCGTTCTTTTTCAGCAGCTCTAGTGCAGTGAAGAGCCGAGAGTAGAAGGGGGGGGGGGGGGGGGGGGGGGTTAGAAAATCCTTGAAAAGCAATTTATCCTCTTCCATCTACAACCACCTTCTACCTGCTGGCTCTTCCAACTGGTGTCCACCATCTCCTCTTCTCATCTCCCGGAGCCCTCTTACTCCATCTTAATTTTGCGCTGTGCTTTCATCCCCTGCTGACTCACGCTCTCCATCAGCTGTGTCCCCCCCCCCCCCCCCTTACCCTTAGCTGTACCTTCCTTATTACTCTCTTTCTCTGAGCCGGATCACACACTTATCACATCTAGTATCGTCAGAATCAAATGTGAAGGCCGGCCACTGTCTCGATGCTTAAATCTCCCCATAATGGAGCCCAAGGGTATCTGAAATTGAGTGTGAAGACGGCATCAAGGTCATTTACTCCACCCCACAGGATAGTGATGGATGTGTTGTCTGATTGCTCAATTTGTGTGCCCTACTTGAGGGGGGGGGGGGGGGGGGGGGGGCATATCTCATTGCAAGGGAGTGTTCCTTTTCGCACGGACGGCCAGAGAGTCCTTCCAGGC
The DNA here is from genome assembly GCF_947347685.1 of Pleuronectes platessa. Taxonomy (NCBI): domain Eukaryota; kingdom Metazoa; phylum Chordata; class Actinopteri; order Pleuronectiformes; family Pleuronectidae; genus Pleuronectes; species Pleuronectes platessa. The sequence continues at coordinate 24,431,939 of NC_070627.1, read as the reverse complement.
AGAGAAGGAGAAAGATGGAGGGGTGAGAGGGGGGTGTAATAGGAGAGTGGAGACTGTACAATAGCCACTGCCGCCTGGGAAGAAAGGGGTTCTGTGTCTCTGTACTCGAGTAAACATTTGAAGGAATAAAATAAAACATTGATCGCTGGATGGATGGAGCGCCATCTGTCAATACGCTAATCTTCCAAATTGACTGCACCTCGCGGAGTATTGTGCCGCTCCGAACAGCTGGATTCAGTCATTGAGAGCCATAAACACCAGCCGGAGTCAGCGGAACCCTTTCCCAAGTGCCTGTGATTTATAATCCCTTGGATTGTGTGTGCGTGCACTTGTGGGAATTACTAGACTGTGGATGGACATGTGGGGCTCAGCCCATGCAGTACTATTAAAGGGCGTAAAAAGGATCATTCCCATAGAGAAGCGTGATCTGAACTACGTTGTGCTTCTCTGCCAGTTTTGTTCGTCCGACCATCTTCTTAAAAGCAGCATTGTGAAGTGGAAACTGTTGACCATGGTGATCCACTGTTTATCCTCCAGTTTAAGGGTTTGGTATCCTCAAAGTTCTCTGATTAGCTAAAACCAAGTGCTGTTCTTTTCTAGAAATTTGAGTTACTGCAGTTTTACTTGAGTAGTTCCATTTTATGATTGATTTTCGTTTTCTGTTGATCATCTTATAATGTACTCGTACAACATAATAAACATAATAAACACTATGTGGAGAATTAGTTCCAACCACGACACTGAGGTATCGCTCACAATGAAACTAGAACGCCATGGTATTATGCATACTTTTACTTTTGACCTATAAGTACATCTTTTGCTAAGTAGACTTTTGAATTGCAAGACTTTTATTTAAGAAGACATTTCAAAAACCTGCCTGTGTTATGTCAGAGAGCACACTGTGACACTGAAAGATCTTACTGAAGGTTATTACTGTGCAATTACGTGCATAAACACCAGAAATGCTGATAAATTTAGAGAGCAGAGAATTGTCTTTTGTTTGCTCTTAATCATCAATTCTTTACCTGATCACAATTTCTCTGCTAAATATAACTTTTCCGGCTGAACAAAATTTGCCTAAAACAACCTGTGGCCTTTTCAAAAATTGAGTCATAAATTTAACTCCCATGAATACAGGGCACAGTTATCCTGCATTACAGGAACAGCAGGAGTCAAACATGAATCCCAGTGCATGAGTCGGAGGCATTGCGCCGTCAGGCTTATAATCAACAGGCACACACGTGATAGACAAGTGAGGCGTGATTGCCTTAGTCTTTATGCAGTGTTATGTTTGAGGGTTAACGAAGCAGAAGATTGGGCCGTGCCTCCATGCTGCACATTCTCAGCTTGCAGGCCTTTTGTTCAGCAGCTCTTTGTGGATTCTGTCCCGGATTCATTGAAACTCTCCACTGCTGAGTGAGCTGGAAGAGCTGCTTTTTTTATTGTCACACACCCTTATTCTCTCCTCAACACACGCAGGCATGCACACACATACGTGCACATACACACACAGGAATGCACACACACACACACACACACATGCACATACACACACAGGCATGCACAAAGGCTGAAGCCCTGCCAGCATTTCGTGGGATAATCTACCTTCCTGGAGGTTCGCTATAAAGCACCCTTCCCTTCCTCCCTTCCAACCGCACAACCCCACTTCTTCTCCTCCCCTCCCACCCCCTTCTCCGTCTTATCGGCCCCAGTGTTAGAAGCATGTGGTTTCCTGCCAATTTCTGGGAGCCGTGAGCAGCCTCTCCAAACAGGAACACGCATGAAGACATTCCACTGTTGAAGGAAACGGTGTCCTCAACCGCCCTCCCCTCTTTTTCAAATCCCCACTGGACGCTTGTACACATCCCGGGGTAGCACGCACAAACATCCACAGACGAAACAAGAGCGGGCACGGGATATGCAGCCATTCATTACAGCCATGGACATGGCAATGAAGATGGCTGTGCGACCGTGTGTGTGACATAAGCAAACCAAAATAGTGTGAGAAAGAGCGTATGACAAGAACAGAGGAAACGTGTGCATGGGGTTGACTGCATGAAAATGAGAAGGGGACGTTTCAGTCAACAAAAAGAACTGAAATTAAGTTTTTTATAGAGAAATGTCAGAACTTTGGCTTTGGAATGGGAGTCCGACTGTTGAACAGAAAACTCTTTAGCGTGCTTGCTCACCACACTTAACCATAAGTTGTTTGAGAGGTGCTTGTGCTGGTTGTTTTTTTATTGGAAATCTATAAAAGCTTCAGTTGAAAAGCAAACATCAGTGTGAAGAGCACTGAGCGAGCTGTTGGAGGGCTGTTATGTGCCTGGTAGAAGAGTTGTTTAACATCGCAGGGAGCGCTCTTTGAAAGGCAGACGGCAGGTCATGTGGCGAGATGCGGAGCAAAAAGAACAATAGGCACAGACTCACATCGGCATCATCTGCATGTGGAAGGTCAAGTAGTTCTAATCGCGGTAATACAGTGGAACTGGAACCGACGCAACAGCAGCCTCTGTGTCATCATGACACCACGGAGAAATGAGTCTCGATGACAAAGGCAGCCTTACTGGGAAGAAAGACTAAAGTGTGTAATTAGGAGGTTTAGAAGGAAGCAACCTCAAGGGACTGATTCTCTACAAAAGTCAGACAAAAACTGGGATTCAAGCAAGTAAACAAGGCACAATAGTAGGCTTTAAATCATTCAAGATCGTATTTATAGGCTCCGTGCTCTCTCCCCTGGCATGCGCGGCATATCGATCGGGGAATTTTATTGGAGAATTCTGCAAGAGATGATTAATCATAAGTCACTTTTCTCCCCTGTGCGTAATGGATCAGTGCCAGGGAGAGAGAGGCAGAGAGGGTATGTCCTCAATCTGCCGTGCCGTCGCCTTTTTAGCAGCCAATTCTCCCACTTCACATCTTATCTGCCCTCCTCCGTTTCTGAAGGTTTTGGAAGGTAGAGTACACAGAGTGAAATGCCCCAGACAGACGTTTCTCTACTCCCTTCCCTTTCCAAGGTGGTTGTGCTCACCAGGCATGTACGTTGCATGGCTTCTTTTTTGTGTGCCCACATAAATGATTCAGTGCCATATTGAAATAACACAGTAAGCTCCTCCGGTGAGGCTGCAGAGTTGTTTTGAGCTGTAGGATGCTCAATACAAACCAAGGTACTTGAAGCAAGTACAGATTAACTTGATCTTTAGTTGCCATATAACTGTTTTTTCTTGTCTCCTACTGAATTAAATAAGGTCTTTGAGGAAATGTAATTTGTTTTTGTGTCATGACAATTAAGTCTCTAAGAGAGTCATCCACAATGACCATTCGATGCTGCTTGATTAAACTGACCATCAATTTAAATACACTCAATCAGTATACACAAAGTGGTTGGATTTCATGAATTTGTCTCAATTTCTGATATCATATTACATTTTACAAGTCAAAAGATTACATTAAGTTTAATCAAGTAGTTCCAGCCTCATTTTCTAATCATCATACAGCCCCCCAACCAACCCTCACATCATGGGAGACATTTCTTGTCACACGCACATGGCCACGGTTGAGGGTCTGCGTCAGTCTGTGGTTACACTCATGAGACCCTGACCATACATCCCATTCCTATATTTTACCTGGAGCATGCGCAGTGGATGCATATACAGTGCCTTGCATAAGTATTCACCCCCCTTGGACTTTTTCCCATTATGTACTGTTACTAACTGGAATTCAAATAGACTTAAATAAACTTTTTCCCGTTTGATCAACAAAACATGCATAGTACTTTGGAGGTGCAAAATAAATTTTATTGTGACACAAACAATAATGAGAACAAAAAAGTTGACATCTGTTGGGTGCATAAGTATTCACCCCCCTGTGTCAATACTTGGTAGAACCCCCTTTCGCTGCAATTACAGCTGCAAGTCTTTTGGGGTATGTCTCTACCAGCTTTGCACATCTAGAGATGGAAAGGTTTGTCCATTCTTCTTGGCAAAAAAGATGAAGCTCAGTCAGATTGGATGGAGACCGTCTGTGAATCGCAATCTTCAAGTCTTGCCATAGATTCTCTATTGGATTGAGGTCTGGGCTTTGACTGGGCCATTTTAAGACATTAACATTCTTTAATCCAAACCATTCCTTTGTAGCTCTGGCTGTATGTTTAGGGTCATTGTCCTGCTGGAAGATGAACCTCCGCCCCAGTCTCAAGTCTTTTGCAGACTGCATCAGATTTTCTTCAAGGATTTCCCTGTATTTGGCTCCATCCATCTTTCCCTCTATTCTGACCAGTTTCCCTGTACCTGCTGAAGAGAAGCATCCCCACAGCATGATGCTACCACCACCATATTTCACTGTTGGGATGGTGTGCTCAGGGTGATGGGCAGTGTTGGGTTTTCGCCACACATAGCGTTTTGCATTGAGGCCAAAAAGTTCAATTTTGGTCTCATCTGACCAGAGCACCTTCTTCCACATGTTTGCTGTGTCTCCCACATGGCTTCTGGCAAACTCCAAACGGGATTTTTTATGGATCCCTTTCAACAATGGCTTTCTTCTTGCCACTCTTCCATAAAGGCCAGATTTGTGGAGTAGACGACTAATAGTTGTCCTGTGGACAGATTCTCCCACCTCAGCTGTGGATCTCTGCAACTCCTCCAGAGTAACCATGGGCCTCCTGGTTGCTTCTCTGATTCATTTTCTCCTTGTCCGACTCTTCAGTTTGGGTGGACGGCCTCCTCTTGGTAGGTTTGCGGTTGTGCCATATTCTTTCCATTTTCTTATGATGGATTTTATGGTGCTCAGAGAGATGTTCAAAGCTCTGGATATTTTTTTATAACCTAACCCTGCTTCGTATTTCTCCACAACTTTATCCCTGACCTGTTTGGTGAGCTCCTTGGTCTTCATGATGCTGTTTGTTCAGTAATGATCTCCAACAAACTCTGAGTCTGTCACAGAACAGGTGTATTTATACTGAGATTAAATTGCAGACAGGTGGACCCTATTTACTAATTATGTGACTTGCAAATGTGACTTGTGAATGCAATTGGTCGCACCAGATCTTTGTGAGGGGTTTCACAGTAAAGGGGGTGAATACATATGCACTCAACACTTTTCAGATTTTTATTTGTAAATAATTGTGAAATCCATGTAATATTTCCCCCCACTTCCAAATGATAAATTTTAATCTGTGGTTATACCATGACAAAATGTAGAAAAGTCCAAAGGGGGTGAATACTTATGCAAGGCACTGTATTTAAGACGGTCAAAACCTTTGATTGGAAGACGACATTTGCATGATGAAGACCATACTGAACCCCTTCACACTGGCAGAAGCGGAAACCAGGAATTTGCCTTAACCCTTCACCCTACCTAGTCTGTAAAGCCCTGCAAAGGTACATGAATTAATTAACATTGCTTTCTAAAATATCCGGCCAAAGCCAATTTTGCCAAGTGTGCGCTGCTACCCCCAGCTGTACAAGTACCATGTGTCACCTGTTGCTATGATGGTCAGCTTTAAGGGGGCTCTTCGGAACAGTTAAAAATACTTTTCCCCCAAGTCATGTTGAGACAACAATGAGGTTTTGCCAAAAAAATTGTTATGTCAAATGAAATATGGTTAAGGTGTGGTTAGGGTTAGGCAACAGAACAGGTTAGAGATTGTGGTTACGGTTAATCAAAAGTGAAAAGTGAATTCCCGACATTCACAACCAGTTCACGCCATGATTGAGCAGCTGTGCCGAGGTGAGAAAAGAGTCATTATTTTTCCACTGACTCTGACACTTTTCATGTGAACAACCAAGTGCAACAGTATGACGGTTTCCAGGAATGACTGTCAGAAAACCTACGCTACATTTTTTTAAGTAACTGCAACCCCCCTCTCTATCGGCTTTTCAATAGAAAAAACTGCAACGAATGATTTCTGATGTGGTTGGACAACATGTTTTACCATCTGGGTCTCATAGAGTTAAGTCCGGCCCTGAAACAGCCAGTGTGCTTCATCAGAACGGGTTCTCTGATGGTTGGCTTCAGAAACCCCCCTCCTCCTTTTGTTATGCATGCCATTCTGTATAAAGGGTACAATACGGCTTGGTAGGCAATTGTGGTTCCGTCATTATGCCAGTAGAAGAGATGGTCACATAGCCTGATCGACAAGACAGACACCAACGCTGTTATGTTAAAGCCATGCCCCTGATTCTGGTGCATTGGCTTGATGTGTTAGGTAACTCACCAGGCTTTGTGTTTCAGTGAAAAAATATATATATTAAGGGGTCTTCTCAACTGCAATATTGCAAGATCTCTGTATCAGGCCACATCCATATGTTTAATTTGGAAACGTATCAACTCCTCTGCAGATATGCAGAGGAGTTGGCGTCCACACTACGTCCACACTACACCAGAGTTGGCGTCCACACTACACCAGAGTTTTAGAGCTACTACAACAGAAATGTTTGGAAATGCTGCTTGCCCCATTTTTGTCTAAAATCTTCCTGGCTGCATTTTAGTCTTGAATGAAGGTCCAAGATGGATATGTTTTGAAACAATGACATAGACACGCACAACCACTTGCTGATCGAGTCTTTTCTGTCACGACATAGTCTTTGCTGATTCTTCAGGCTCCAATCAAATTAACCCCTTTTTGCAGAAAACAACCTCGGCTACCAGTGCAGAACACAAAATGGATTATCAATTACAAGCATTGCTGACCCTGTTGTCTTCACTAAGTTAAACTTGTGTGCAGTTAAACTCTAGATTTCCCTTCATGCCATTGCTGCTTCTTGTTTGTAGCCTAGCTCTTTCTGCAACAAACAACCGAGTGCTTCCTGTGTAGACCCGCACAAGCAAAGAAAGCTGGGGAATTATGGTTATACCTTTGTGCTGCCTGTTGATGTAGTCACCGAGCCGAATCGATGTCTGTGTACAAGGGAGATTTAGAACCCTGGGGACAAACACAGACACTGTTGTGCCACAGTTCACGCCGCTGATCCCGGAATGCTGGCATGATACAGTTTGTCAAATCAAACACAGGAATAGCAATATGCCGACTTGTTGGGTTCCATGTAAAAAAAGGCAAAGGAGGAGCAACAAAAGCTCTTAGTAACGGCAATGCAGCTGGATCTCTGTGTGAAAGAGGCTAGTGTAACACAACATCCCCCCTTCTTTACACAAAGAGCTCACTGCTTCCTGTAGTGACACTAGACGTACATAATTCACCCATGGACATGATTCCTATACTGGAATGTGTATATCCTGCCACACTGCGAGGATGATGTTTGATGGGAATATTGGCTACTGTTTGATGGGAATATTGGCTACTGTTTGATGGGAATATTGGCTACTGCTGTGGTCGAATCTGTGATTTTTCTACACACCGAAAATTACTTAGTTTTTACACATTCATGCCCAGAAGCAGTACAACCTCAATCTTCTACTGTCAGGGGCCGAGCAGCCCTCTGGAGTTATTGCAATTCAAGGCTGCTACGTGCTTCAGACAAACTGCTGCTGACTGACGAAGGATGCAGTCAGATTGAGTCTGAACAGTTTTTATGTTGTGGGTAAACATCAACCTGACAGTGACTCACTTTCCTTGAGTCCACTGGAGAGATTTTTTTTCCCCGCACAAACATGATTGGCACGACTGTCATCCTCCTTTGCATCATAAAGAGTCCTCAAAGTTGTTTCAGCACATCTCGCCCCTGATAAGTTCCTCCATCTTAATGTCATGCTGTTCAAACTCAGCTGCTCACCTCTCATACATAATGAATGAGGACGAACTGTTTGTCTTGTGAAGTCGTCTGCGAGTAACGCAAGCTCCTTGCTCAAGGGTGCAGTTGATGAGGGGAGAATCCACTCCACAAGTGCACGTCTCTCACCTCAGTGAAATGCCTCTTTTAATATGATCTTCGTCCCTGTGGTATCAATAAATTAACCAGTCTGCAGATATTGTGGTCTCTCTGAAAAAAAAGAAAAAATAGATGTAGCTCCAAGGACTCATCCCACATATGAATATAAATTAACTCTATGTCATAACTCGCAAGTTAAAACAAAAAAAATCACAGTTTTCCCAGGAACTCATTACAGAAGCAGGGAGGCAGGACTTAATGTTGTTTTGACTGAATTGTAGTTATCAGTAGGCCACCGTGATGAGGCTCAATTAGAGCAGCATGCTATGAGCTAAGCAGAGGTAATCACTGGGCGGAGGGCAGACTTATGTGGAGGCACGGATATTCACTCTGAACAGAAAAAAGCCAGGGATTCACAATAGGACCTGGAGCCGTGGAGAGCAGCTAATGAGCCTACATGATTCACGCTTGGTCTCCCCCACAGAGAGCCTTGTCCTGGGCAGAGCGGAGGCGCACAAGAGGTGCACTTTTTGCTCCAACACATTCCACGACGCAGCCTGTCAGAGCCAGGAGGGTAAAGGGGGCGATTAAAAGTTTCTCTAGCAAATGCTGAGGTGAATGAAAGCTTTTTTTCCTGCATCTTATTAGAATCTTGAATTGATCTGGACATTGTGGACATGTTTATTTCATTAAACAGAGCAGGACAATGTGTCCTAACACCAAGACTCCATCTTCCCCCATTCAACCTGATGTTGCAGAGAGCTCAGAAGAAAACCTGCTTGTGGTTTTAAAGGGGTAATTTTGTTGAGAATAACTATTTACACTGCAGACAAGTGATGATCTGAGCAGATAGACCTAATTTGCTTTAGGATTTAAATGGGACAAATAAAAAAAACGGTTGTTTGGTTTTCTTTTTAATATGGTTAGGTCTCGACCTTACCATATTAAGTGCCTTAAGATAATGTATGTTGTGGTTTTAAAATTCAAATGAATTACTGAGTAAAGATGTGAGAGGCATTGCCTAACTGATCTGCACTATCAGATCATTTAGTCGGTCCTGAGGTAGAACAGGTCGTTCACTAACGAGAGGGTCAGGGCTTCGATCCCAGTCTCCCCCTTTCCACATGCTGAAGGCAAGATGCAGAACCCCAAATGCACTGTTTGTATGTGTTTGTATGGAGGGGACTGTAAAAGTGCTTCAAGGGGTCATCAGGTTCAACAAGTAGAAGACGCTGCAGAAATGTAAGTGGTCCATCATGGATAACTGTATAACACAATAATAATTAAAAAAGTTGGTATTATTATCCATAGATTAACAATAATAATAATAATGTCACTATCATTTCACTGCGTCTTTTTAGGCATCCATTGGGACATCACAATATGTGTGACACAAGAATGGTTGGAAGTTAAACCAAGATCAAAGACCCAGGTTTAGAGGCAAAGACAACTAACAGTACATCACATGTGAACACAAGAGGGACTAAAATTAAGACCAGGGCTTAGAAACTGATAAGTAGGGGACAAATAAGATTTTATGTTGACTGATCAAAGAAGATGTGTTTTTAGTTCGGATTTGAACAGTCCGGCTGGAAGATGTGAGGTGGCAGGGATGTCCAAAGGCTCTGCCACCCACAGTGCTGAGTTTTAATATGGGGTCAGAGAGAAGAGCCGCTGAGGAAGAGCGCAGGGCACAGGAAGATGAAGAAGGTCCAACAGGTATGTGGGAGCCAGGTTATGGAGGGCTGTATTTATATAGTGATTTTCAAGTCTTGATGAAAGTGCTTTACAGTGCTTCACCCATTCACACACACATTCGTACAGCACATCTATGAGCAGCACCTTCTTCATCACATACACACAATTTAGGGCTGCCCATGGACACTTCGGCATGCAGAATGGGGGAGCAACCCAGTAGAACCTTGTGATGTAATGCTTGTTGGGAGACTGGGATCGAATCGCTGAACCTTTGGTTAAAGGACGATCCTCTCTACCCCCTGAGCCACAGTAGCATCTTGAAGAAGATGAACGAGGAGTGGTGTGAGGTATTGATTTAAATGAGCTGGAATAGTGATCTTGTGTTTCTTCCAGATAAAGTTGAGAATCCAAAAGAGATGTTTTTTTATCAACAGATCTCCACCTGCCTCAAGAGCTGAAATTATTGTTTTAAATGTCATCAATATGAGCCACTTGTTGCCTGTGGGTGTGTGTGTGTGGGTCGAGGTGATCTCTATGAAGAACCTCTGGTTTTGCTCATTAAAAAAAGCCACTAAATAAGTGTCCGGACTTTTAAACCGAGGCGCGCTGTGATTGGGCGGCAGCGGGCCACGTGGGGCGGTGCAGTCAGTCGCTGTGCGGTGCCTGGAGCCAGCGCTGAGTGGAGCCTGTCTGCCAACAGCCTCAGCAGCGGCTCGATCTGGATCCTACTACACTCACTGACAATTAAACAGGAGGCCGCTTTTTCTTCTTATTCCCGAGGACCACTCTCCACCATGGGCGACAAGAAGAGCCCTACCAGGTAATGCGACCGCCGGCTGTCGATTTCGAGCCGTTCCGTGCGTCTTCGCGGCTCGACATTCGGATGCGTTTCTCCGCTTCACGGGGATCGTTTCTCCCTTTTTCAGTTGGTATGCCACAGCTAGCTAGAATAGTGCAGTCACTATGGCGGCTTCTCTCGCAGCCCAGTCACTTAACAGACAAAGGGATTTTTTTCGGCGGAGACGCCTGACATTCCCCGGAACGCTCTTCCGTCTCCGAGAAGCCTTTCGGAGGGTCACTGTCGAAATGGACACGGTGTGATATCCGTTTCGTTAGCCGACATGCTAAGCTTCAATGCCGAAATTTTTAGCAGCGCTCGCCTGCCTGCTAGCTCGTAGCCTGGCGATACAGTCGGACGGTGTGGATGGTCGTCCGCTCCTCCGCTGAGGAGGGGGACACATCAGAACCAAGGAGCTCCATTAACCGGGACTCGAACCCAATATTAATGACAACTCCAGCATGCTTTGTGCAGGAGAGTGGCTTTTATGTCGCACAACAGGTTATGTTTGTCACCACCACGTTTCTTGTAAATTCGCGGAGAGAAACGTTCTTGACATTTTGTTCAACTAACTTGACCTTAACGCCTGTGTCATTTATTTTATGATTTTTTTTTTGCAAAGGCCAAAAAGACAAGCCAAACAGACCGCAGACGATGGATACTGGGACTGTAGCGTGTGCACCTTCAGGAACACCGCCGAGGCTTTTAAATGCAGCATCTGCGATGTGAGGAAGGGCACATCCACAAGGTAACGTAGCTCTCTCTCCAGCTCTCTCTCTCTCAATCTCCCTCCCTCTCTCTCTCTTTCTCCTCCAGTCTGAGCCCCCCCCCCCCCGCTTGGCTGGCTGCAGCAGCGTTGCATCGCAATTTAAGGGGATGACAACTTTGATCGACAGCTTATTTGTCTGCGAGCTAACAGGGACTTGTTGATTGACAAAAAAAAGACATCTCCCTAAACCGTTATCTGGATAAATCCACAGTTTTTTTTTTAAGCACTGCGTTGCCTCTGTGCATTGGTCTAGGTAGGCTGGCTGCTTCACTAGCCAGAGAGGGGGGAGGTGAGCTGGGTAGGGGTGGGGAAGAGGGACCATACTTCATGATGTCTGTACAGCTACAGTGCATCAACAAGAGCAGCAGCAGCGAGAGCGACTGGCTGCCTCCCTCCTTCTTTTCGTCCATGGAGTGAAATGAGGTAAATGTATGCATGGGCATTTGAGTTACCTGTAGGAGTGTACAGGATTTTTTCCTACATAGATTGGGCTGACAAGTAAGATTTATTGTGCCTGGAGCTGCTGCACAGCGAAGGAATGATTGTGTTTCTTAGGGCAGGGAAAGTGGCTGTAGGCTGGATCAGAGACACCAACTCCACACGCTGTCATTTTATATTTCTCTTGTGCTGTGTATTTTAAGCCGGTGTCATTTTGTACCCAACCTTATGTGACTGTGTTTAGAGGAGGTTCACTAAATTGTTTTCAAATGTAAAAAATACTTAAATGTTTTTGTTAATTCCTATTAGTAATATATATTAGGCGATTATTAATAACTTTCATAATTAAAATCTGCTACAAATTTGCTTTGTTCCTTGAAGTGAATTTTTGGGCATTTATAGTAACAGGTGGCTTTTATGTTCCAGACAATTCCCCTGAGCTCAACTCTAACAAAATGTTGTGATGTCACTCAAAGACAGCGTCTTATGGGAAACTAAGATGAAATCAGCATGTAACCTGAATATCATGACGGGATTCCCTTTCGGTTTTAGTGTATACTGACGCCTCCTCCTTCTGTTCTGGGGAAGGTGTTTGATGATAAGTTGTGTGTGTCACGGTGTGAGTTTGTTTTCTCACATCATCAGTTGTATGAAGAAGTGGAGACATAGATTAGTCATCTGTGGGTTTGCTGACAAGTCTCCTACACTCTAACCTTTCCAGCTGTGGTTTTACAATGAGTGGCTCGACTGACACCCATGGTGCACTGCAAAAACGGGGGGGAAGCATACTTGGCACTGCTGTACAGAGAATCCTAAAGATCCAGCTCAATCCTAATTGTGTGGCTCCCCTCCCCCTATGAGCCTTTCCCAGCAGCGTGTAGCTTAAGACCACAGCTGATGATGCAGGCTGAGCTCGCTGCGCGAAAGCAGGAAGCGGAGACAAGTCGTAGCCATCCTGCCACTGGGCTTTTGGCAACAGCCCAGTTGCCTGTATTTTGTAAATGGGAGCACATGACATCACTGGAGGGTTTTTTGCAAGTCACTATTTGATCTGAATTGTTAACCTTTGATTAATGGTCAGCTAGTATTGGATGTAGCAGCTGACTGTAGTAAGAAGAATGTTGATGTAGCAGAAGTTTAGGGCAAAAACATGATCAGTCACATATTCATATATTGTGGAAAAGCTGTTGGTACAACAAGTTGCAGTAGTGATGACCTACATTAGTTGTCCCAGCGTGCCCCTTGGCCATTCTGGGAACGATGGTGTCGTGTGCATTCCTGAATATCAATAGATAATAGAATATATATTTAACATAATGTTTAACATTTAGGTGGGTTAGTTAAATTACCTTTCCCTTGCTTCTATTTTGCTCTCCCTCCGGCAGGCTGCTGCTGCAAATTGTATGTAGCAGAAATACTGGGTTGCAGCCAGCAGACGGTAGCGCATTAATGTGGTTTCTAGCTGCACTTTTGAGTCATACAGGGTTATAACCTACCTCACTTAAGTGAAATCTAAATCAGATGAATATTTCCATCCCCTTACGATCGATACATCCATAATTTACAGTCTGCTCGGGGTAATTGATCCTGCTCTTACCTGGTATTAGTCTGGTCACAAGTGGCTCACCTCAGATCACTCAGGCCACTTTCTGCGGTGGCCTGGGATGCATATGTTCACACTCTTGTGGATGCAAATGTGTCCTGGGCCAAAGTGAAAGACCACCTACTCACCTGATGCCCTCTGCACAAGCTGAAGTATTTTCAAAAACGCCCGCTTGGATTCTGTGTGTTATGAGCGTGGACCATATCTTGGGCGATGTGGTCTGCCTGAGAAATTCAAAGCAATAGACCAGGTCTTCATTGTTTCTACTTCTTATAATTTCTGGCAGACAGGCAAAGGAAGTGCAGTGCTGCCACCTGCCTTTTTGAAACACAATTGTTTTTGCAAAAAAACAGAACTTGTGAATTTATTTGCATATTGAACAGCACATGGTAACGCATACTAATGCCAGGTGTGAACTGACATACTAAGAGCTCTTCACTTGTGATTGGATTATCCAAGGCCCTTATGAATGCCAGGTAGGAACAGGACCGCTGAGATACTAGCTGTAGCCACCAGTGTTGTTTGAGAATATACAGTTAACACAAACAATTGTAATTTACAGATAACGGTTTACACTTGACAAGACTTGAATCACACCTGGTCCCCTACTAGCGGTAGGTAAGCTAGATAACTGTGAGTCATGCCGTTTTTGATTTGTGCTACTGGAGGCAAGAATATGTTAACGAGAGCTGTGGCATCAACATGCAGAGAGAGGCCCCACTCTCCCCAGCCGAGTGCAGCCTAATGAACCTGTTGACCCAGTCCAGCTCAGTGATGTAACATGATACCCAAGTAGGCTAAATCTAGCTTCTGCCACTCTTGACTCTTAAACAAGAAAGGACATTGCTTTTTGCACCTGACCTCGCAGTTATTCTACAAGTCCAAGTAGCCAAAGTGTTCAGCCTCTGCATTCAGGGCTGACTTCTTTGGTAATTAGAGAAGGGGTCGTATTGGCATCCCCTGTGACGCACATGCTATCATATTTAAATGTTTCTGGCATCTGAACCTGATCAGTGTGTGAACGTGACACCTTGTTGCTGTACATCAGTTTGCTTTGTGGTGGTGTTTGGTATGCACCTCTGGCAGCCCGGGGCCCAGGGAGAAACCATTAGGAGCCCTCTAAAGTTGATTGATGGTGGGGATCACAGGAAGTCTTGAGGTACCTCAGTCTTTGACTGCTGCACGGTTATCTGTTCACTGTTGCTCTGTTGTCAACCATTTCAAGTAGCTTCAATATGTGCCCTATATAAAACAGAATAAATGGGTGTCTCTCACTTGTTCGCAAAATCCAGCACTCTGACTTGAATGAATAAATGTATATGGTCCAGACTGCTGCCGGCATACACACAACCAAAACAACTGATATGCCGTGTCTATAGCAGTATGATATACAAGGGTTATTTGTATAGGTTTTGAGAATAAGACAAGTAGAAAATGTTCTTAAAAGGTTTAAATGGGTTTAAAAATGTGAGGAGTGGAGAGGACTCTCATTCCTCTAGAAATAAACAACATTTCCCATGAATGCTTCATATTCCCTTCAATTCTCACGCCTGTGAGTTAAGCATGTGAATGTAACACTTTGCACCACGTCTAGAACAACAAGCATCGTCAGATGTCAACAATGAAGTGAGCAATGCTCATAACAGATTTAGAAAACAATACTGCAACTTAACAGGAGTATCGCTCAGTAGAGTTAGAGCAAACACACTCACTTGATAGGAGCACACAAGGATTTATGCACTTAATCTCTGACATAAACAAATTTGAAAGATCCAGCTTGGTACAAAGATACGAGGTATTCCTTGTGAGGGTCTTTACTTTGTGCAAGGGCCACTGTAATATGCAAATGCTGTTAAACTCGAAGACAATATACAGATTCCCTCACAGAGGTTTGTTATCATTACATAATATGTGGATAGGATTCGCTATGAAATGTTGTCGGTGTATTCTAGCATTACATTTAATTAAATTAGCACTTAAATGTTAACATACCGGTGTGGTACTGCAAGTGAATTCTGGATAAAAGAACAGCTAACAATGAGTAATTGGAAGAATGAATGCCTGTTAGCTAGCTAGACACACATTTCCTCTTTTCATTACTGTCCGCAAAGGTTCTGTATGTACTCAGGCCTAAAGCGCCCTTCTGGTGCGGGCAGATGCAAAGAAACCCCCCAGCAGGGTGCGCTTTGCAAGCACACTAAAGAATTTTCGCACGCATGCGCTTCATCTCCACTGCTATAATTCCATCCCAGGAGAAACGCTGTGATCACTGTGGCAAACCTAAATAAGTCAACCATAGACAGTTACTGTCACTTGTCCATGACTCAGTGGATATTTACAGATGTTAATGTGCTTAAGTAAATTTGCTTTGCATTTAGTCTGTGGCTTTATAGTGAGACCAAATGGGCAACTCATCAATCCCCAGATTATGAATGGTTGAAGCAGGATTGATAAGTAGAGTCAGAATGGATAGAATCTAAGGGACACTTAGCCATAAAGAAGGGGTTAGTATTTGGGCCAGAAAAAAAAAAAGTTAGTGTGTGTGTGTGTGTGTGTGTGTGTGTGTGTGTGTGTGTGTGTGTGTGTGTGTGTGTGTGTGTGTGTGTGTGTGTGTGTGTGTGTGTGTGTGTGTGTGTGTGTGTGTGTGTGTGTGTGTGTGTGTGTGTGTGTGTGTGTGTGAAAATGATGGGATAGAGTCATTATAATCAGTGGATTCTCCCACTGTCACATTAAGGCAAATTGTCTTGGATAATGGAATTACATAAGAGGTACATGCTGGCGCTCAATTTTTATCTGCACTTCCTCGCCCACCCCTTGCCCCTACAGCAGCCCCTGCTCAGAGGAAACTGCTTTTGCTTATCCAGCATTATCAGCATCTGCATTAAAACCCTAAGCACGAGCGGTTAGCCCTAATCTTTACGTTAATTGCGGGATTGAAAAGTTCTTAATTACTTCATGGGATTTGGCAGAGTGTGAGTGATTAAATACAATAGCCAATTTGGCAATCTGACAAAACAAGAGAAATGTTTAGAGAGTTGTTGAATTGGGCTCCTCCCATTCAGGAAAAAGATGAGGCAAGTAAATGAGTGTGACAGAGAGGGAGAGAGAGAGAGAGAAAACTACAGGGGAAGAAAGCACATGAGGACAAGGAGGAAGGGAACGAGGGAGTTGTTAAGCATGCAGTCACAGCGAGCTAAGGAGTCAGAAGAGGAAGAGGGCAAAAGAGGACAAGGAAAGAAACAGAGTGGTAAAGCGACGGAGAGGAGTGTAGCGTGTGGACATTTATGTGTGTGTGTTGAAGGAAGGGGGGCTATGGATGGCTGTAAGGGGGATGTGCTCACTCAGCCAAGAGTCTCCAGGGGCTAAAGCAGAGCGAAGCACATCATTACTCAGGGAGGGGGTGACTGGACAGCCTCGTCTGTTTCTACCAGCACCACCATCCATGCATGGCAAAAGAACAGAAGCATTCAACGTGCCATTTGCTACAAATGAGAACAAGACTTTAACTTGTAATTTCAAGCGTTTTCATGCCATTGATCCTCAGTGCAGTTTTAAATCTAGTTGACCAGGGTTATTTTAAATGTTACTGAGAAGTTAACGTCCAGAAAAACTTGGTTTGGTAAATTTGAATCTTGGCTACCGTTTTGGCTCTCAGGTTTCCCACTTGCTGTTTGATGGCTTTATGTGTAGAACATTGTCTATATAAGGATAAATGATGCATCACCACTTTCCCTCACTGTACAAAATGGACCCAAAATAGTCTCGATGCATATGCTGCCATATTGTTATAGTGACGTCTAGGGCTGCTCGATTAATCAAAATTTTATCGTGATTTTGATTATTGGGTCAAACGATCTCCAAACTACTATAACCGAGTTGAAACGAATATTTGGCATTTTTTTCAAAAGAGACGCACATTCGCAATTCAGTCCTTCCCAAAGCATTCAGCGGCCCAGCTGACTGGCACTCATTCTCAAGCAGCTGTAAAGTGAAGGAGGCGAGTTGTGTGTGTGGTGACTGGCGGTGAAAAAAACAGCGCGAGTGGAAAAGCAGGGAGGGGAGCCCTGTCTGATCGACAAAAAGGGTCGAAAAAGTTCGAGCAGCAGCACACCATTTAGCGGCCGCGCCATGCACCGCTATTCTCAAGCGCGCTCCCGCCTGGCTGTTCAGACCGGTCACACTGGACCCGCATTTCTCCGCTGGTCAGCCGGTCAGAGAGTGTTAGGGTTGCCATCATTAAGGGTTTGAATAACCGGGCACCGATATCCTGGTTTCACGGAGGAATAAGCGCGCAGCCGTCACCGGTGTTTACCTGAACAGGAAGTGATTCACTGTATTTCGCACGCTCCAGTCATTTAAAGAATAAAGCCTAGACTTCAGAATAAGGGCACATATTAATAATCGTTTGAAGAATCGTGATTTCGATATTATCAAAAATAATCGTGATCATGATTTTTTTCCATAATCGAGCAGCCATAGTGACGTCATAGTGATCAGGAGGTAGAGCTTTGGTATTGAGGTGCGGTCCATAGGACCACCCAGTTACATAGTAAGGCTCTGCAATATAACCAATATCCCATGTCCTGTTATCACCTTATTATTTCCAGATAATGGTGCATATCACTATATAGTTCATTTATTCTAATGTCAGTTAATAGTTATAGTGTTAAAAAATGACCACATGGCAGGACTCCTTTCTCATTTCATTTTCAATTTTTTTTTCAACAAATGAAGGACTTTTACACATGTGGTTATTTTTCCCCTTTTAGAACCTGTGTGAAATTTTTGCAATTAAGCATATAACAATATGAAATAATGGATTGTTCATATAAGAATTATATTTGTACACACTTTTTGGCTATATTTGCAAAATAAATATAGGCCTAAAATGTAACGCTGTAACAATAGGACTCTGCCCCTTTTACAAGCTCATAATATAAATGATTGATTTCAATAGATGTTTTTGTGTAATCATAGCCCTTTAACAGTGCTGCTGGATGATTTGCTGAATAAATTTAAACCTGGCCGAGTTAACACAGTTAATCAAATGGGCAGGAAAAATGAGTGGACAGCAGCAAGACAGAGCTTGACGGATAACTCATGCCCACCACAGGCAAGCAGCAGGATAGAGGGTGAAGAGAGGTGAAGAAGAGACCTACTTAAAGCCGGCAGGATTTACGAAAGGCCGATGGTGGGAGGGGGATAATGTGCAGTTATAAAGTGAAGACCTGAAGAATGATGGAAAGGCAATATAGAGGAGGAAAACAAATGAGTGATAACGAGCAATGTCACACAGTGCTGCTGATGGAAGTAACTTATACGTGCTTCGTGCCTTTGCAGTGACTTCACTGTCAGTCTACCCGATGCCAGGCAGTTCATAGCCTGAAAGCTCTGACATGGAATGGGAGGAGTTGGGAGTGTGGATATGAAATGTTTTTTACACATTTTCTCTATAAATTCCTCAATTTCCTCTTGCTCTGTCCCTCTCAAATGTAGAGAAACTCGTGCTAAATCCATACTACTACGTTTTTGTTTGAAAATGATCATTAAAAAAATGCAACATATTTGTACAGTTCACTCGACAAGAGAATTGACGCGCAAAGACAGGACATCAGGCTTAAAGTGACTGGACAGATCCAGATTCATGATCCAACAATTATCGATCGATTTATAACTAAGTACATGTGATTGTTTTTGTTAGCAACAGAAACGAGCAGACACGCACTCCTGCAGACAGGAGAGAAGTTCTTCAACAGATTATGAAACAACGTAGTGTATTAACTTCAATGTGGTAGGAAAACGAAGCCTCTTATATTCATGAACATCAAAATGAATACAGCAGGTTTTTCTAATGATGGGCTCTACGTGTGAGTGATTAGAAATGAGCAGAGGCGCAGAATCACTTGTTGGCTGACGCTGAGTATTGCACATCAATGCAGTGGCACTGCCTGCAGGGCCACCTGGACACTGTGATGGCTATAATCAGAGTTTTTTTTACCACACATCCTTAGTGTATATGGGCAAGACTGCTGCTGCTAAAAAATCCTGGGGAAACGCTGACTACCTATAGAAATTTGATGGATACATTGTAGGAGATCCAAAGACTCCCACAAGGGGAGTAAGGAGAGGTGGTTAAAGGGGGGGAGAAGTGACAGTAACGTTAAGCCCTCAAAATCCTGACTGGAAGGGAAAGATGAAAGAATGAATGCTTAATGCCTCTGGTGGGCAGTGGGAATGAATTGAGGAGCACTATAGCCCCAGGCGGCTCTTCGGGTGTTATCCTCATTCAACCTCCCTAAGACACTCACTCACACAGATTGCTTTACCCATGGATGGCTAGAGGTGACAACACCACTTCAGTCATGCCAGGCTCACATGATCAAGAATGTTCCCACAGGAAATCTGCAGTCACTCCTCAGTTTATTAGGAACACCTTGATTACACTAATCCAGTCTAATACAACAGGTCTTCAAATATGTGAACAGCCGTGTTAAAGATGTTGAAGTGGATTGCATTCTACAAAGAGGTGTGACATTAATCACCCTAGTAAAGAGTAGACATGTCAACATAACAGAATGCAGTTCAACAGAACCACAAACGGCATCCTCCATAATGATGATTCCAATGGTAAATGGTATATATTTTTATATATATTTACCTTGTCATATACAGACATATATATATATATATATATAAACATTTTGTTTTGTCATAGGCTGATTTGAGCCCTGAGATAACTTTGGGCACTTGACTATATGCTTCTGCATCTTAGTGTCATTCTTAACATAGGTCTTTGCACAGTATTTGCAAATGTATGCTTAACTTCCCATGGAAAGTTTCCGTAAATTTTCCGCCCCTTTGCAACCCTATTCACAGCACGGACATTACTATGGGGGGCAGGAAAAGTTATGGAAAATATCTTGCGTATCTGACTCTAACATTTTCATTCTCACATTACAATTTCAAAGCACCTCTGGAAATTTTCAAAATTCATTGCATATCTGAAAATAGCTTTATGGATGGCACGGTGTTGAAATTCACCCTCTGTGTAATAAAGTAGTGACAACATGGTATTACTAGCATTTGACAAGAACAGATCATGTTGGCATAGTATCTTGAGTTGAAACATTGCTGCGATCTTCAATGATAGGTTTTGGTGTCTGCAGCCTCGCTCTTCTGCTGTGTGAGCCTGAACACCTTGTATCACCGGTAACACGGACTACCCTGGCAACTTAATATTCTATGAGGTGTTAAACTTGCCAACTGGGGATGCACGACATATATCGGTACGGTAATGAGAATTTTTTACTATTATTTATTTATTTACCCGTAGGTGTGCATAAACTTAAGGCTATGAACCTCTTTTTAAGAAACGTGAAATTATCGGTATCGGCCATCTGAAGCATTTTATTATCGGTTATTAGTATTGGCCAGAAATATCCATATCCTGCATCCCTATTGCCACCTGTTAATTTTCACATCCCAATGAAAAACTGTCAGGCAGGGGCTGTGTGGTGCTCTTCTCAGACATGCTTAGTCATTCAGCATTTAACAAAACAACAATAGATCATACATCTGTATGTATGAATGCCTCTGACTGGTCAACAAACATGAGGCAGCCCATGCATGCAGCACTGGCCTCTGCTCCATCAACCCCCATACTTGCTGTGAGGGAGGGGTGGCAGATATCACATGTTTCTACATAATAATAAGGGTGTAAAACAAGTGTGCACATAGATCATCAGTTACATGGTTGACAGCGTTTCACAGAGGGGCGTCATGATCAAACATTAGCCCTGTGGCATTCTCACATGTTGAATCTGAGGGATGTGCTCAAAGCAGAGGTTGTGATGGAGGTCACAGCGTGTCACTGGCAAAGCACGTGAATAGCGGATTCATGTTTCCCAACAGCGCTTTATGCCACTGAGCACAAGGAGCCCACGTTCATACTGTGTTATATATAGAGTCTAAATGAGCGAGTGGGTGATGGTAATAGCTGGAGCTCTTCGGTTGCTGTCTCACCCTCTCTCTCATTCTCTCTCTCTCCTCTCCCCTCAGCTGTTTGTCATTGCATTCCATCAGCCTGGCAGGAAATAATTGCTTGTCCTCCACACAGTGCTTCACATAAAAGAGCTGGGTTAATGAGGGCTTTCCTCCACCTCTCTCTCTCTCTCTCTCTCTCTCTCTCTCTCTCTCTCTCTCACCCTCCATCACTCACTCATTGTCTTTATTGCTCTGTATCTCCATGACGTGTTAGACCTCATTGTTTTTGGTTGTCTGTAGACATTGTTCAGTCTGAAGCAGCAGCTTCTTGGTGATAGCGGCATCAACAAGTTTTCCTGGCTAGAGAAGCAGAGCACCAGCTCGGCGGAGGTGTGTCTGTTCCTGCGATGGTTCAGGCAGAGCAGTCTAACTATGGGTGTCAGTCTGACTGAATTAGGAGCTTTTAAGCATGATGATAGTTATTTCTGGGCATCCTGTGGAGGGAGTCTCCTAACCCCTCCTTCCTCTAGAAGGTGGAATTGAGGGGCATGCATAGGGGGAGCTGTCAATCACAGCCTATTGTTGCACACAGAGGAGGTAATATGCTGTAAGCCCTCACAGTAGGAAATGATTCAACAGAAGGCTTTATACACTTGACACACACACATGCACACCAACACACACATACCCCGGTAATATATTGGCAGCAGTTGGAGGTTGGAGCAGCTTTTCACAATTGGACCCAGGGGTTCACTCCTGGTCCTGTTCCGAGTGTCATTTCCATTACCTGTTTGTAAATACACTAGATCGCTGTTTGCACACTATTATTAATTTGTAGTGAATTTAAACAATGTTGTAGTAATTGGTATATTGTATGCTTAACAATGTGCAGTAGGGCTGAACGATTATTGCATTTGCGATAAAATCCCGATATGATAACACGCGGTTTTCTAATCGCAATGTGCGCGATTACAACGTGCGAAAACAAGTATGGCACTGGGCTGCTGTCCTCACCCGCAGCCAGAATGCGGCGGCACAACAA
This sequence comes from Pleuronectes platessa, assembly GCF_947347685.1. NCBI lineage: Eukaryota > Metazoa > Chordata > Actinopteri > Pleuronectiformes > Pleuronectidae > Pleuronectes > Pleuronectes platessa. The sequence goes on along the minus strand of NC_070627.1, from coordinate 24,409,745 downwards.
AACTACTCTGATCCAGAAGATAGCGAAGCGGGCCCACATCACCTACAGGGACCTCAAGTCTTCGGCGGACGAGCTGGTGAAATATTTTACACTAAATGTATGTAATATTGTGTTGATTATATTTAAATCATTCATTACGTTTTTTTTGGGGGGGGGAAAAGATGTTAAAATAAAAAAAATCACATATTAAATCGCAATATTTTGGGGGGGAAATCGCAATTCGATTATTTCCCCAAATCGTTCAGCCCTAATGTGCAGACTTTTAATATGATCTATAATACATTTTATATCTTAAGTTTATTATTTTCAGGACTGGGGAGACTTTGCCAGCTGTTTAGGGCCACAACAGTTTAATCAGTAGGGTCGTGTGCACAGGCACGCATCGTCATGCTATCTCCATGTGTGTTAATGGGCCTAAGAGCAGTGCCGTGTAAAGCCATGATGTTTGAGCAGTAAATAAATAATTGGGCAAAGACAGTATTGGCTCTATCATGCCAGCAGCACCTCATGGCGGACTTACTGCTGGCACTGAATCTTAGTTAAATTACCGGGGCTGCTTCTGACGCCATGCCCACCTCTTCTGCTGCCACTGACACAAATCTCAGGCCCTGACCAGGGCCCCAGCTCCAGCGCAGGCAGAGGAGGTGTGGATCTTTTCCATTAGTCAATCATTTCTTCTGCTTCCTTGGCTAATAGCTATCACTGCCAAACAAAAGATTTCCGGTCTCTCTGAATGGCGTATGTGTTCAGAATCTGTTTGCTCATGACTGTGGGTTAGAGACACAAATATTTTTTTCTTGATGGGTTTATGTGGGTGAGCAAATGTCATTATTTTAGTTTTGATCACTGGTAGATTTCTCATGTAGATCAAACTGCTCACCCAAAACTTGAATTCTTTGTCACAGTGCTTCAGTTGCCTGTTGACACGGATTCCCATGGGGCTGACTGTATTGGCAGAAGGACAGCACATGGAAATCCTTGGCTAATAAGTTTATGAGTTTGGAAGAATTTAAATTGATATCCGCCAACAACATTTTATAAAATATCTTTGCTCGTGATTCACACACTGGGAGAAGGCAGTTGTGACAACAGCAGACAGGTCAGATTGAGGTAGACATGAGAATTTCAAAAGGCCATAGAATAAAACATTTAATAGAAAATGCAGAGTATGAACATAATATACACCTCTCACTGTAGTGGCTTATATAGAAATCTTCTGAAGTAAAATGCAGCATATTGTGATCTGCAGATGACACAAACCCAGCAGACATTAGCGTAGAACACTGCAGAAGCCACTGCAGTGTCATAAAAAGTCCTTAATAATATCTTGCACCCTCTGAAGGACCTCAGTCTCCGCAGCAGATCGAGATGACCCCTTGTACAGGACGCCTGTGTTGGTGGACCTGTCCAGTTTGTTGTTGAGGTCAGCATCCAGGTATCTGCAGCCCCACTCAATCTCCACATCCTGGATGTTCCCTGGAGTCTGGTGCGACTTCCTGCCAAAGTCTATTACTATCTTATTTGTCTTGGTGGTGTTGATGTCCAGGTGATTCAGTTCACACTAATGGACAAAGTCAGGGACGACCCCCCCTATACTCCACTTGTACCCTCCGATACACGACCAACGATGGCAGTGTCATCAGAGAACTTCTGGAGATGACAGTTGTCTGTGTTGGGTCTGAGGTCCGATGTCTATATGGTGAACAGCAAAGAAGAGAGCACTGTTGTTCCCTGTGGAACTCAGCCGGGGAACTAATTATTCTAGATTGAAATGGAATTGGGATCAAATTGATGGGAACGGGCAATTATGACGCTAAGTTGGGATGGGAGGAAAATTTCGCTCCCACATCACCCACTTAATTCTCACTTTCTTCCATGCCCCAGAAGGTGCCAAACACAAGTGCAGCAGGTAGAAATATCCCAAGGCTCCGGAGAACCATGACCGCTAATGGATACATCATCAACAGTCCGGGGCTCATTGCATTTGCCACAGCTGGTCTATTGATTGGAATGTAGTGCAAGCATTACGACATGACGCATTATTATGGCCCGATTGAGTGCTCTCTGATCGGCTGTGCGACCCAACCCCCTTCTCAAGGACAGCTTCTCTCAGTCTGTAATAGGCTGCTGCAGGAGGACACTGAATGAGTGATGGAGCAGCACAGAAAGTTGTAAAATAATTATTCTGAAACTGGAGAGAAAATGTTAGTTTTAAATAGGGGTGCAACGATTAGTCGGCGTCGTCGACAACAATCGATGACAAAAATAGTCGCCGACGAATTTACTCGTCGACGAGGCGTTGGTTACGTCATAGCGCGTGTTTTTCGTGCCGTGCAGCTGAACTAAATGTTGATTTACCGGAGGTGCTAATGGAAGAAGCTGAGGAGTGAGCCATCTCGCTTCCTTCCTATCTCTGAAAGTCGCGCATGTGCAATAGCGACAAAACATGGACCAATGGCGGCGTCCGCTGCCACAGCATCGTGAGGAGAACTTCACCTTCAACATAGCCCCAAAAAACCTAGGTGCAATATCTGTCGGGCGGACATGCTCTCCATGGAAGCAGGACACGCGCATTTGAGGAGGAGGTTCGTAATGTAAACGATGCGGACTCGCCTCGGTAAGATAGCCTGCTAGCTAGCCTGCTATATACACTTATATACCTATATATGTTTCAAACTTTTTTTTTACGAGTTAAAAAGCGTAATGTTATCCTATTGCCTGACAAACGTCTTTTTTAATCACAGTTATGCAGTCCAAAGAAGACTGAAGTTTTTTTTTTTTTATGTTTTTATTGCTGATACTTTCCCTGTCCTTTTTGTTAACAGGAAAAATGGATACTTGATTTTTTTATTTAATTTTAGTATCAGCACTTGGCCTGTTCTTGGTTTTAAATGGACAACTTGATTTTTCTTTGCTTTTGTGTCAGCAGTACCCTTATATGCAGCAAAGTTTATTAAAAGACATTTTGAATGAAGTATCGATCTTTATTGTCTTTATTTTCAGTCATCACATGCCTCAAACAACCTCAAGCTAAATTTAAAAGCTGTTGGCTAAATAAGAGCAATTGAGAATTTGTGTCGTTCATAATCCGATTAATCGTTTCAATAATCAATGACTAATCGACTATCAGAATAGTCGTTAGTTGCAGCCCTAGTTTTAAAGTGTGTGGTTACTAAAAGATAGAGAGACTGGAGAGTGAACTCTAAAAGATTTGAGAAGATTTAGGAGCCTTGGCAAGAAAACCAATCTCCCTAGCAAGTCATTGATATCTACATGTATCAGTCTGACACAGCTTTGAGCCTCGACAGTGTTTGCCACACACATTTGATTTTAAACTCTACTCTATAGTGGCCCATTCCTACGGCAAAGCCAAAAACATTTGTTTTCTCTTGTAGAGCTTCATTTATCAGCATTTAACACTTGCAGATAAACAAGTGTTAAATGCTGATGTGTTAAGTGTTAAATCCTGAAGCTCAGACTGCCAGAGTTTCTACAAGTTTCATAACTCTCACTTGACCACAGGCCTCATAGAGCAGTCCTCGGGATCAAGAGCCCACTACTTCACTGATGGGATATCACTAAATATCCTCCTGCCAAAACTGGAATTGGTTTTTGCAAGGATTGAGTTATGCTCAGCTAGCGAGTATAACTTGTTGTGTTCCTCTTGAAAGGCCTCCTGAGTGGCCATCGAGCCATGCAAGGCTGTGTGCTTGCACACTAATCTTTTCAAGTGTGTGTGTGTGAGCACACTTGTGGTGTAGTCCTCTTCATGCCTGCCCAGCAATGGCCTGTGATCATCCATGTTGCTGGCTACAGTTAGGTCTCGTCTGAGTCTGTGGAAGACTGCAGTCATCCTTCTCTCTCTCCAAGGTCCTCGGTTTCCCTCCTGGATGCTGCCAGCTGGTTTTCCTTATACTGTAGGTGTGTGTGTACGTGCGCGTGTGTGTTTATGCTCAGGTGGTTGGACTTTGATTTAGCATTTTGCCTCAAAACTTCAGGCTCTGTTCATCTGCACAGCTGATAGAGCAAGATGCTGTTCTTGCTTGCATGTCTGCCTCAGTTCAGGGGTGACAGACCATATAAAACGATAGATTTATGTGAACTGCCAGTTTTTTAGGAAATCTGTGGCATTCTTTTAAAACTTTCATTTGACCTTAATCTTCCTGGCATTTATTGTCATTACTGAGTAAGACGGATCAAACTCAAAAGAGGTTATGGTTTGTTTTTGTTAGTGTATGTGTTTGAACAGGGAAGACAGGATGGATCTGTGGTTTCTGGTGAGCTCAGTGTGTAGAGCAGCTTCACCATGTCAACCTGAATCTCAGTCTGTGACGAATGGGGCCAACCCTGCCGTAATCAGATTAGAGGACCTAAATGACGTGCTGCAAATGTCCCACCTTGTGATCCTGTGCATTCATTTTATTACAGCAGTGAACTAATGAGATTAGCCCTCAAAACAGAGCTGCTCCATCAGGAAGCGGCCGCATAAAGCTACCTCAGCAGCAGCTGGGTGCAGCCCTCCTCTAGGTTCAGTCGTCTCTTTGTCAGCCGTCGTTTAACTGTGTCACTGCGTCACCACTGGCACCTTGCAGCTCTGCTATGAGGCTAATCCATGTTTGTGCCTTGGATTCCCTCCACAGGAAACCCCGGATCAACTCCCAGTTGGTTGCCCAGCAGGTGGCTCAGCAATACCCGATGCCTCCCCCACCCAAGAAGGAACGGAGGGAGAGAAGCGAGCGCACAGAGAAGGAGCAACCAGACGGAGAAGGCGAACGTGCCAATGGCGAGGGGCGTCCTGAGGGTGAGCGTCCGGAGGGCGAGCATGCCATTGGCGAAGGGCATCCGGAGTGTGAGCGTCCAGTGGGCGAGCGTCCAGTGGGCGAGCGTCCAGTGGGCGAGCGTCCAGAGGGCGAGCGTCCAGAGGGCTTGCGTGCCAATGGCGAGGGGTGTCTGGAGAGAGAGCGTCCGGGGAACGAGCGTCCAGAGAACGTGAGACCTGAGGGAGACACCCCTGAGAAGGACAAGAGCGACATGGAAAAGCCAATCAAAGACAAACCCGACAGAGAGAAGGATATCATCCCGGCAATCACGAAGAAGCCCAGCAGCAAAAAGACCAGGTCAGCGGAAATGTCAAACTTTCATTTATCTGGATCTTGTCCCTTGTGTTGGTTTTGTCTTTACCTGTTGTGTATGTTGTTTTCTTCCAGACCCAAATCAGACAACCACCAGAGCCCACCCAGTGACAAACACAGCATACAGTCTGGAAAATCAGCAACCAAGACCAACAAGAACTCTCACATTTCCAGGTGTGTAGCAGCATTTCTCAAAGAACACACACTTTCACATCTATGGCTTCTCAGCACCTCTGTATAGAGACACTCATATAGCACTAGGCTGGTGGGAAACCTCAAATGATTCACAAATGATCTTTTACACTAAACACCCACTCTCACTTTATATACACTTGTTCTGACTGTTCATGTGTCACACAATGAATTTAGCAATTTAGTGTAACCACCTCCACAGTGCTGGCAGCCTCTGTCTTGTTGCTGAAACACACACATATTGTGGTTGGCCTTTTTGGCCATTCATTTTTGTTTTCTTGTTTTTCTCTCTTCTTGTCTGTGCCGCTCAGACCCAAACTGAAGAACATCGACCGGAGCACAGCCCAGCAGTTGGCCATTACCGTAGGGAATGTGACGGTTATTATAACAGACTTTAAGGAGAAGACCCGCTCCTCCTCCACATCCTCATCCACCATCACGTCCAGCGCAGGCTCTGAACAGCAGCACCAGAGCTCCGGCTCCGAGAGCATGGACAAGAGCTCGTCACGCGCCTCTACGCCTAAAGGGGATCTCTCTGTGGGGCATGACGAGTCATTCTGAGGGTCCCGCCTCATTCCTTCCCCACAGTCTTCACCCTGCGCCACTACCCCTTTTCCCCCCCACGTTTTGGACACTATGGATCCCATAGGGGGAGATTTCACCTTTTCCCATTGCTGCCCTGCCTCCATCTCATGAGCCACCCCTGGATGCAGAGAGGATCTGGTTGCCTGAGAGGAACAGTGCGATGCTTCTGTCAGGGAAAACAAACGCTCTGCTTGGAGGACTTCCCTCGTGGTTACAACCTTGGCACAGGCAAGGAGAGTTGCTCTACAAAGAGTAATGCCCCCATCCCAAACACCCCCCCTGCGGTAGCATCCAGACACTTGTATGTATTGTTTTATATTTGTATGTGGATGTGAGGCCAAGTCGACTTTTTTTGTTGTTTTTGTAAAGAAGAATTCTTCGCTGGGCACAATAACCACCATCATTTTAATAACTTTAAACTATTATTACCCTTATTTATTACCTGTTGCACCTGTATACTTTGATATTCTCCTTTTTATGTTGATGCTTTGCTGTGTAGCTCTGCCGATCGATCGTTCCTCTGGTGTTTTTCTTACAGTTTGAAAATGATAGGACATGACTCGAGTCACAGACAGACACACATACAAACACAAACACACACACACACTGGTGCTAGATACACTGTGAAGCGGTTTTGCAGATCTGGGACTGCCCATTCACTCAATGTGACAAAGTGCTGATGAATCAAATTCTCATTCACTTTTCTCTACAACACTGTCTCACTCTGAACACTGTCTGGACCTCCATCAGGTCCGTCTGCTTGTTCTGTACAGGTCAATGTGAGTCAGAAGAAAACCACCTGACGTTTTCAACTAGACTGTCTATGATTTAGTATGCTATAGCAGATCTCTTATACAGTATCTTATGTCCTTAACTGTACAGTGTAGGCTGTTGTGTAAAACACTAAAAGCTGTTGATATTTTTCTGCATCCCATACTTACATATTGAGTTTCCTGGCAGCAGGTAGAGCTATTCTCTCATCTCTGGAGCCAGACGGTTTTATTCAGTTGTGACTGAAGGAGGGTTCCGCGTAGTTCCACTTGGTCAAACCATATTGAACTGTAAAAACAGACCTGTTGTGTCAAGCTGTTGTGAATCGAGTTCATTTTAAATTTTTTGGGTGGTTCTGAAGAGGACTTTGAATCCTCACTTTTTCAACCTGATAAATCCCTCAAAACAAGTACAAAGCCACAAACAAGTTACAAAGATTGACAATTCAATTGACTTGTGTTTATTTTTTTATTAATTTAAGACTCCTCTCATTGAAGGCAAAAAAATAATGTTGCAGTAGTTAATACAACTTAATTGCTCTTTTCAATTTTTAGAACAGCAAGGCTTATTTAAGGGTTTTAATTCACTTCCACATTAGCTGATACGAGACCAATATAATTTTCTTTTACTGTATGAAATTGTATAAAGAATAAATGTGTATATGATATCTTAGTTTTATTTATTGAAGGACCAAAGGAATTTCATAATGACATGATACATAGACAGATGAATAACAATTTGAAATGCAATTATCTAATGTGTGAGATGAATAACAGTTTAAATAAAGACTAATATAATCCATGTAAATGGTGTTCTTATTGTCAGCTTGTCTCTGTGCGAGGCTAAATCTGGACAGAGAAGGGTCAGAGCAGAGTTAAGAAAACTCTGGGCTCTGCTCTCAGTGGTGGCCGTGGCCTCGTCGTGCAGGTGATGTGGAGCAGACTGAGTGTGTGAGTGGGTGGGAAGATGAGGAGCGGTCTGGTGCCGCTGAGTTGAAGCCTCAGCAAATCTCTTCACTCTGCTGGACCACCACAGCACATGTCGCCGCCCCTGAGTAACACAGGCTCCCAGAGCATCAAAAACCAGGTTAGTTGAGGAAAACGCACCCCAGAAAACTCCTGAGCGACAGGATTTGATCTGTTTTGACATTAGAAATACAGCCCTGCAGTTTCACACGTATGGATGATAATCACCTGTGTTGTAAGGAATGTCCAGGAGGTTTCTGTTCATAACTTTTGTTCTGCTCTTATACTGATGATTATCTGTGTAATTATGTACTTTATTGCATAGAAATATGGAATCAGTGTTCAAAGTGAGGAAAAGCAATGTGAATACAAGTAAAAAAAAAAAACAGTCAAAAGGGGAAAATGTTCTGTCTGAGTTTTAATGAGAATGAAACTCTGCTTTGTGATGCAATCTGTTAGAATTGGGCCTGAGAAGCCATCTCTTCACCTGCCTTATCTGCAACCGTTCACTTGACTGAGTACTCGAACCAGAAGGATTCATTGTTAAATTATTGATAAATTGCCATTTGCTGAGTATATGAATTATTGCTTGTAAATAGAATTCTAAAAAGGTGCAAAAGCAAACACTATGAATAATGGCATCAGAGCTGAAGTCTTTTGTTCCTGTTTCCTTTCCGCGCAAGCAGTTCTGTTCTTGTGTGCGACCAGTAACCTTAATTTACTGTGTAAAGATGGTTACATTTTTTAGCTTTGTTTGTCAGAGACCCAAATATAGAATGCTTGTTTTAATGACTGTATAACCTTAACCGTGAATTTCCAATTAAGTGTATTATACAAACTCATTTCTTCCTATAACAATGTCTTGTACAATGCTTTTAAAGTTATTGCTCGGTTTAAAAATTAAAATGGGGAAAAAAATGTAGGGACAGTACAATAATCCATTCTGTTTCATCCAGTTTTACTTTTTGTTTACTTATAGCTGATGTGTCATTGTTTCCCCTTGTGAAATGGTCACATTATGTTCCTGGTGTGGAAATGTATGCAGCATTTTCAGCAGATCACAGCTCCTTGTCTAGCTTATAATGTTAAAATACTACATGTTTCTGGCATGTGCACGACTTTTCGCTTATAGGCTACCCTGATCATTTTCCTCTGCTTCAAATAGAAATGTCTATTTATGAATTTTGCTTGTAGTTTTTCACAAATAAAATTGTTAAAGTTACCTATTTCCTGGCTGCTCTGTGTCCTTCATTGATGCCGTTTGTTCACATGTACTTTGCAAACAGAAAGTGTGCATGTATCTGGGGATGGCAGACCATTGATTGAGATGTCCCAGGGAGAGGAAGCCTCTACAGTGCAGCGACACACAACATGAGGGAGCCCTCACATTGACAACAGCTCTCAATCATGTCTCCCTCCAGGAGTTGGTTTGCAGCCCACTAATGTGCTGCCTAAAAGCTCCGACGGATGACTGCAGTCTTCTATTGTCACTAATATTCCATGCTTACATGAAAGTAAGCAAAAGAGAATAGTTAATGTTTTAAGTGCAGAGTCACTGCGGTCTTGATGTTATCCTCCAAGTCAGCATGGCTGATCGTGTTTCTCTCCGGTTGATGCATTTATCCGCTCCATCCTCTTGTACCGAAGAACAGCTCTGTGGCTTCATCTTTTATTGGCTGTCATTGCAAAATGTAGTTTGAATATCATCAATGAATATCATTAATGAATATTTCAAAATAAGTCAGGTGGATTTGGACTGTCACAGTATATGACTTGGTCCTATGTACATTCCCTGCACTACAAACTTGTTGTGTGGGGTTTGACTGATGTGGGTTTTTAGCAGATGGCGAAAGTTTATTGATAGAAGTGAAGCATCCAATGTTTTCAACATATAAGGTGCATTTCAGTCTTTTCTCAAACATTGTGAGAGCACATCTGAACAGAGCAGGGGGGTGAGTAATAAATCTTTTGTGGATTATTTGGAAAGCTATGAATGAATCTGGCCCCAGGGGTGACTTTAGGAACTTTTTAGGGTGCTCGGGCAGGCACCCTTTAATGTGAGCCAAGCACAATACCAGGGACCTGCAGTGTCCAAAAAGCCCCTGCCCTAAAAATCATATGAATTACAGTCTTATATTATACCAATAGGTGGCGCTATGGCATCATAATCACCAGGCTTTTAGCACCAACTAGTAGAAGAAACTTGATCTCAAAGCGGTGTGAACCAATGTAAGTTGGAAAACTTAGAGAAAACTGTTGGTTATTTTAAAGTCAGAAAATGTTTTGTTACAGCTCCACAGTGTGTCACAAGCTAACGTAGTTCATTGAACATTATCAGCTAATATGAGCTTTCATAGATTGTCTCCTTGCACTGGTAGCCAACAAGCTAACTGAATACTTAATTATTCTAGTTAGAGTATTCCCAATATGTCTTATTCTTTATGCCATTTATTTATTACATTAATAGACAATGTACTGAAACATTCCAACGAACCCTCACTCACTGGAAATGTTTCTTTTTCCATGGACATATGTTTATGAGAGGAAACAGCCAGGTTCAGGTGAGAGGGTCAGATTGAAAGGATTGCCCACAGAAACCCAGTATTCCATTAGAATAATGTTATAAATCGATGTGGATCCATTTATACTATTATACTATTATTAGATTATAAATTATCTGTTTGGTTGACAGGGATAAGAGGGAGAGATGGCAGGATGAACTCTACAGAGAGAGAGAGAGCAAGAAGAAGCAGGTGAGAAATAAGAGAAGACCACATTCACAGCAGATTCCATACAGTGGACCGATCAGCGATTTCACTACTTAGCGCGCTGTGAATTTATATACTGCTCTCAAGTGTGGATTCTGACAATCCTCTGACATCTATTTACTGAATATAAGCAATATATGTAATGTAAAACTGTACTGTAAAGTGCTTTGAGTGTTCATCAGGATTAGAAAAGCACTATACAAATACAGACCATTTACTATTTATCAGATCATGGCAGAGGTGCACATATTATTCAGTTCCTACCTACTATATCACACTGTAAGATACTACACTACAAAAAACACACTACACTCCCTGCTTTAACAATTTCACTTAAAATGTAAATAATTTCATAAAATAAATAAAAATTAGATACAAATACTTAAGTAAAGTACCTTAAATTTGTAGTTCAATATAGTGCTTGAGTAAATGTCCCTAGTTACTGTCCAACACTGACTATATATCATTGTTTTAGTTGAGCTTGTTTTTTTTGTGTGTGTGTGTATGTGTGTGCGTGTGTGTTTGTGTGCATGTGTGATTGTGTGTGTCAGTACAGACAGGGAGAGAGGAGGATGGACTTGGAGAGAAACGAGAGAGAGAGCAGGAGCAAGACGGACCAGGTGAGAAACTGGACAGTGGTCAAAACCACATAGTTAAAATGCTACGTCAGCGTCTGTTTGGACCATATTTATTGCATTGGACTCCATTGATCAGTGGATCACAGACTTCCATCTGACAGGAGGCAACGCGTGAGGCTGAGTAAGTATGTCTCTTAATTCAAATCCACTAGCACCGGTTCCCCTCAAGGCTGTGTTCTTTCACCTCTTCTCTTCTGCCTGTATACCAACAGCTGCACCTCCAGTCACCAGTCCGTCAAACTCCTTAAGTTCGCGGATGACACCACCCTCATTGGGCTCATCTCTGATGGGGATGAGTCCGCCTACAGGTGGGACATTGACCATCTGGTGACCTGGTGTGATCAGAACAACCTGGAGCTCAATGCTCTGAAAACAGTGGAGATTGTTGTGGACTTCAGAAAGAACCCACCCCCATCACCCTGAGAGACGCCCCAGTCGTCTCTCCGGTGAAGGCACGCAGAATACTTACTGCCTGTGTGAACAACGGATGCCTGTGATATTCAGCAGATCAGCGGCGCAGCTGTCAAACACTGCACATGCAGCCAGTGTTAGGAAATAAGAAATCAGTAAACTATTTAAAACTTTATTGAGTATAGAAAGAGGGAAGACTAATTCCATTGTCATAGTTAAAATCCTTCCTGCTAGTTTCAAACTAGATGTCAATAAATCAATCAAATTTAATCCTATAGGACATATTCACGAATCACAATTTGTCTCATAGGCCTTAAGAAGGTGGGACATCCTCTGTCAACCCCCAAAAAGAGTCAGGAAAAACTACCCAAAAAAATACTTTTAACATGGGGGAAAACGTAGAAACCTCAGAGAGGTCCCTCTCCCAGGACAGACAGAGGTGCAAGGTGTTACTGGGAAATCAGCAAAATAAGTAGGCATATTATAAATCAAGCAGTCTTGTTGAAAATAAGGGTCCACAATTAGCTTCCAACATGTTCCACCAATACGGTCGCGATCTCTGATTCGCTATCCACCATCAAGATCCACAATGTGGCCGCAACTGAGGTCCTGGATCTGCACAAGGGCTCAGAGTCAACTCATTGATATATTGATGCGATAATGAGGGAGAATAGTAAAAGAAGCTCCATGTGTCATGTGGCCCCACACATTCTAGATCTATAGCAGCATAACTAAGGGCCGCGGCGGTGAGAGCGCCGAATCCTAGCCACTAGACCATCAGGGACATATTCGAAGGTACCTGGTCAGGATTCACACGGCTTTAAAATGAACAGGAGTTGAAGTACCATCATCTAATGACTTAAAGAAGTACTAAAGAGAAGAGAGATTGTCTGAAGCAGGGAGTGAAAGAGGCCATCTTTGTTGACCTGATATAACAACATGTAAAAGAGGAGCCTGTTTAAGACATGGACTTTCATCAAGCTACAATGCACTCTCATGTTCTCTCCCCATTCAGCTCACAAGCCATCGACACCGCAACTTCTGTGGACCTAATTTCTCATACAATAGCAGGATAGGTCTATGACTTATAGCAATCATCAGCCCTTCACAGCTTGACTTAACCCCAGCCTATTTAACAGAACTGATATGGAATGTGTAACAATCTCTGTCTGATTCATTCTCAATATGATGCTCTCCTATGAACATAAATCTTGCACATATTGAGAGTTTTCAATAGAACAGTTCCCTGACTCGAATCGAACCCGGGCCGCGGCAGTGAAAAAGCCGAATCCTAGCCACTAGACATTTTTCCTGGTTTGGAAGGCACATGTTCAGGAAATCTGGCCATTAAAAGGAACAGGAAATGAAGGAGCACAATCTCTTGACTCAAAGAAGTATCATCAGCCATTCACAGCTTGACTCAAGACCAGCATGAAGTGATTTGGATTGTGTAACATCCTCCGTCTTATTGATTCTCAACATGATACTCTCCTATGTACACAAATCTGGTTCCAATTGACAGTTTTTAATAGTTTAGTTCCCTAACCGGGAATCGAACCCGGGCCGCGGCGGTGAGAGCGTCGAATCCTAGCCACTAGACCATCAGGGACATGTTCGAAAGGTACCTGGTCAGGATTCTCACGGCTTTAAAATGAACAGGAGTTGAAGTACCATCGTCTAATGACTTATAGAAGTACTAACGAGAAGAGAGATTGTCTGAAGCAGGGAGTGAAAGAGGCCATCTTTGTTGACCTGATACAACAACATGTAAAAGAGCAGCCTGTTTAAGACATGGACTTTCATCAAGCTACAGGCAAGCACCGTTGTGTTGTCTCCCCATTCAGCTCATAAAACATCTACACCGCAACTACTGGGGACCTAATTTCTCATACAAAAGCAGGATAGGTCTATGACTTACAGCACTCACAGCCATTCACAGCTTGACTCAGGACCAGCATATTTAACTGAACTGATTTGGATTGTGTAACATCCTCCGTCTGATTCATTCTCAACATGATACTCTCCTATGTACACAAATCTGGTTCCAATTGACAGTTTTCAATTGTTTAGTTCCCTGACCGGGAATCGAACCCGGGCCGCGGCAGTGAGAGCGCCGAATCCCAGCCACTAGACCATCAGGGACATTTTTCCTGGTTTGGAAGGCACATTTTCAGGAAATTCTGGCCATTAAAGGGAACAGGAAATGAAGGAGCACAATCTCATGACTCAAAGAAGTATCATCAGCCATTCACAGCTTGACTCAGGACCAGCATATTTAACTGAACTGATTTGGATTGTGTAACATCCTCCGTCTGATTCATTCTCAACATGATACTCTCATATGTACACAAATCTGGTTCCAATTGACAGTTTTTAAATAGTTTAGTTCCCTAACAGGGAATCGAACCCGGGCCGCTGCGGTGAGAGCGTCGAATCCTAGCCACTAGACCATCAGGTACATGGTCGAAAGGTACCTGGTCAGGATTCTCACGACTTTAAAATGAACAGGAGTTGAAGTACCATCATCTAATGACTTATAGAAATACTAATGAGAAGAGAGATTTTCTGAAGCAGGGAGTGAAAGAGGCCATCTTTGTTGACCTGATATAACAACATGTAAAAGAGGAGCCTGTTTAAGACATGGACTTTCATCAAGCTACAATGCACTGTCATGTTTTCTCCCCATTCAGCTCACAAGACATCTACACCGCAACTTCTGGGGACCTAATTTCTCATACAAATGCAGGATAGGTCTATGACTTACAGCAATTATCAACCCTTCACGGCTTGACTTAACCCAAGCCTATTTGACAGAACTGATATGGAATGTGTAACAATCTCTGTCTGATTCATTCTCAATATAGTGCTCTCCTATGAACATAAATCTTGCACATATTGAGAGTTTTCAATAGAACAGTTACCTGACCGGAAATCGAACCCGGGCCGCGGCGGTGAAAACGCAGAATCCTAGCCACTAGACCATCAGGGACATTTTTCCTGGTTTGGAAGGCACATGTTCAGGAAATTCTGGCCATTAAAAGGAACAGGAGATGAAGTACCATCATCTAATGAGTTAAAGAAGTACTAACGAGAAGAGAGATTGTTTGAAGCAGGGAGTGAAAGAGGCCATCTTTGTTGACCTGATACAACAACATGTAAAAGAGCAGCCTGTTTAAGACATGGACTTTCATCAAGCTACAGGCAAGCACTGTTGTGTTGTCTCCCCATTCAGCTCACAAAACATCTACACCGTAACTTCTGGGGACCTAATTTCTCATACAAAAGCAGGATAGGTCTACGACTTACAGTACTCACAGCCATTCACAGCTTGACTCAGGACCAGCATATTTAACTGAACTGATTTGGATTGTGTAACATCCTCCGTCTGAATGATTCTCAACATGATACTCTCCTATGTACACAAATCTGGTTCCAATTGACAGTTTTTAATAGTTTAGTTCCCTAACCGGGAATCGAACCCAGGCCGCGGCGGTGAGAGCGTCGAATCCTAGCCACTAGACCATCAGGGACATGTTTGAAAGGTACCTGGTCAGGATTCTCACGGTTTTAAAATGAACAGGAGTTGAAGTACCATCATCTAATGAGTTAAAGAAGTACTAACGAGAAGAGAGATTGTTTGAAGCAGGGAGTGAAAGAGGCCATCTTTGTTGACCTGATATAACAACATGTAAAAGAGCAGCCTGTTTAAGACATGGACTTTCATCAAGCTACAGGCAAGCACCGTTGTGTTGTCTCCCCATTCAGCTCACAAAACATCTACACCGCAACTACTGGGGACCTAATTTCTCATACAAAAGCAGGATAGGTCTATGACTTACAGCACTCACAGCCATTCACAGCTTGACTCAGGACCAGCATATTTAACTGAACTGATTTGGATTGTGTAACATCCTCCGTCTGATTAATTCTCAACATGATACTCTCCTATGTACACAAATCTGGTTCCAATTGACAGTTTTCAATAGTTTAGTTCCCTGACCGGGAATCGAACCCGGGCCACGGCGGTGAGAGCGCCGAATCCTAGCCACTAGACCATCAGGGACATGTTCGAAATGTACCTGGTCAGGATTCAAACGGCTTTAAAATGTACAGGAGTTGAAGTACCATCATCTAATGAGTTAAAGAAGTACTAAGGAGAAGAGAGATTGTTTGAAGCAGGGAGTGAAAGAGGCCATCTTTGTTGACCTGATATAACAACATGTAAAAGAGGAGGCTGTTTAAGACATGGACTTTCATCAAACTAAAATGCACTGTAATGTTCTCTCCCCATTCAGCTCACAAGCCATCGACACCGCAAATTCTGTGGACCTAATTTCTCATACAATAGCAGGGTAGGTCTATGACTTATAGCAATCATCAGCCCTTCACAGCTTGACTTAATCCCAGCCTATTTAACAGAACTGATATGGAATGTGTAACAATCTCTGTCTGATTCATTCTCAATATGATGCTCTCCTATGAACATAAATCTTGCACATATTGAGAGTTTTCAATAGAACATTTCCCTGACCGGGAATCGAACCCGGGCCGCGGCGGTGAAAACGCCGAATCCTAGCCACTAGACCATCAGGGACATTTTTCCTGGTTTGGAAGGCACATGTTCAGGAAATTCTGGCTATTAAAACGAACAGGAAATGAAGGAGCACAATCTCATGACTCAAAGAAGTACCATCAGCCATTCACAGCTTTACTCAGGACCAGCATATTTAACTGAACTGATTTGGATTGTGTAACATCCTCCGTCTGATTGATTCTCAACATGATACTCTCCTATGTACACAAATCTGGTTCCAATTGACAGTTTTCAGTTCCCTGACCGGGAATCGAACCCGGGCCGCGGCGGTGAGAGCGCCGAATCCTAGCCACTAGACCATCAGGGACATGTTAGAAAGGTACCTGGTCAGGATTCACACGGCTTTAAAATGTAGAGGAGTTGAAGTACCATCATCTAATGAGTTAAAGAAGTACTAACGAGAAGAGAGATTGTTTGAAGCAGGGAGTGAAAGAGGCCATCTTTGTTGACCTGATATAACAACATGTAAAAGAGGAGCCTGTTTAAGACATGGACTTTCATCAAGCTAAAATGCACTGTAATGTTCTCTCCCCATTCAGCTCACAAGCCATCGACACCGCAACTTCTGTGGACCTAATTTCTCATACAAAAGCAGGGTAGGTCTATGACTTATAGCAATCATCAGCCCTTCACAGCTTGACTTAACCCCAGCCTATTTAACAGAACTGATATGGAATGTGTAACAATCTCTGTCTGATTCATTCTCAATATGATGCTCTCCTATGAACATAAATCTTGCACATATTGAGAGTTTTCAATAGAACAGTTCCCTGACCGGGAATCGAACCCGGGCCGCGGCGGTGAAAACGCCGAATCCTAGCCACTAGACCATCAGGGACATTTTTCCTGGTTTGGAAGGCACATGTTCAGGAAATTCTGGCCATTAAAAGGAACAGGAAATGAAGGAGCACAATCTCATGACTCAAAGAAGTATCATCAGCCATTCACAGCTTGACTCAGGACCAGCATATTTAACTGAACTGATTTGGATTGTGTAACATCCTCCGTCTGATTGATTCTCAACATGATACTCTCCTATGTACACAAATCTGGTTCCTATTGACAGTTTTCAGTAGTTTAGTTCCCTGACCGGGAATCGAACCCAGGCCGCGGTGGTGAGAGCGCCGAATCCTAGCCACTAGACCATCAGGGACATGTTCGAAAGGTACCTGGTCAGGATTCACACGGCTTTAAAATGTACAGGAGTTGAAGTACCATCATCTAATGAGTTAAAGAAGTACTAACGAGAAGAGAGATTGTTTGAAGCAGGGAGTGAAAGAGGCCATCTTTGTTGACCTGATATAACAACATGTAAAAGAGGAGCCTGTTTAAGACATGGACTTTCATCAAGCTAAAATGCACTGTAATGTTCTCTCCCCATTCAGCTCACAAGCCATCGACACCGCAACATCTGTGGACCTAATTTCTCATACAATAGCAGGATAGGTCTATGACTTATAGCAATCATCAGCCCTTCACAGCTTGACTTAACCCCAGCCTATTTAACAGAACTGATATGGAATGTGTAACAATCTCTGTCTGATTCATTCTCAATATGATGCTCTCATATGAACATAAATCTTGTACATATTGAGAGTTTTCAATAGAACAGTTCCCTGACCGGGAATCGAACCCGGGCCACGGCGGTGAAAACGCCAAATCCTAGCCACTAGACCATCAGGGACATTTTTCCTGGTTTGGAAGGCACATGTTCAGGAAATTCTGGCCATTAAAAGGAACAGGAAATGAAGTAGCACAATCTAATGACTCAAAGAAGTACGTAGGTGAAGACAGATTGTTTGAAGCAGGGAATGAAAGAGGCCATCTTGGTTGACCTGATATAACCATCATGTAAAAGATAAGCCTGTTTAAGACCTGGACTTTCATCAAGCTACAGTGCACTGTCGTGTACTCTCCCCATTCAGCTCACAAATCATTTACACCTCAACTTCCAGGGACCTAATTTCTCATACAATGGCAGGACAGGTCTTTGACTTAGAGCACTCATCTGCCATTCACAGCTTGACTGAGAAACAGCATATTTAACTGAACTGATTTAGATTGTGTAACATCCTCCGTCTGATTGATTCTCAACATGATACTCTCCTATGTACACAAATCTGGTTCCAATTGACAGTTTTCAAAAGTGTAGTTCCCTGACCGGGAATCGAACCCGGGCCGCGGCGGTGAGAGCGCCGAATCCTAGCCACTAGACCATCAGGGACATTTTCCTGTTTTGGAAGGAACATGTTCAGGAAATTCTGCCCATTAAAAGCAACAGGAAAGAGAGTGGAGAACAACATAAAATAGCCCTATATGCGGACGACATATTAGTGTTTATTGAAAATCCCGTTCAGTCAGTCCCGGCTCTTCTACAAAATCTTAATGAATATGGTTTAGTATCAGGTTATAAAGTTAATCCTAGTAAATCAGAAGCAATGATGGTGTCTGGGACATGTCCTAGTCAGCTTGATGATATAGTAAACTTCCGCAGATCTAAACAGGGTTTCAGATATTTAGGGATCATACTCACTCCCCAGGTAACACAGCTATACCAGGCGAATTATAAAAAAATATTTGGGACATTTAGAAATGAATTGGCAAGATGGGATGTGCTACCATTATCCCTTCTGGGTAGAGTAGAAGCTGTTAAAATGAATCTACTTCCCAGAATTTTGTTTTTGTTTCAGTCTCTCCCAATCGGGATCCCAACATCAGCCTTCAATATGCTGGACAAGCTCATTTCTAAATTCATATGGCAAAACAAGAGACCAAGAGTGAGACTTAAAACGCTCACTCTTGGGAAGGACAGGGGTGGACTCAGCCTCCCTAATTTAAAATACTATTTCTGGGCGGCACAACTAACAGCAGTGGTAGCTTGGATTAACAATGACTTAGAATCAGGATGGGTGAACATAGAGCAGAGCTCAGTGCCAGCAATACCTTTATCCACATTAGTGTTTCTAAACAAGCAATCCCAGATGAAATTTGAAATAAAAAATGTATGGGTAAAACACACCTTGAAAGTATGGTCGGCAGTCCAGAAGAAAATTAGAGGATCAGTTGCCCTCTCAAGGGCTATGCAGATTAATGGAAACCCAGATTTCCCCCCCTCAACAACAGATATCACTTTTAAGAGGTGGGCAGGCAGAAACCTGAGGGTTATTGACCAGTTGCTTTGTGACACCGGTATACAGCCATTCTCCTATCTACAAGACAAATTCCTTTTACCCCAAAGTGATATGTTCCGGTATTTTCAGATAAGAAATTACATTACAAACCATACAGATTGGAATATAATCAAAAATGCTCCAACGAACATGGAAATTTACTTTATTAATATAACTAAACATCAATTACCCAGTAAAAAGCATGTTTCCCATATATACAGAAATCTGTTACTGGATACATCAGACAACACTTTTTATATCAAAAACAAATGGGAGCTGGAGTTAAATACTATAATTGAGGACGGGGAGTGGGAAACAATGTGCATTGGATGTCATAAAGGTATTAATAGTAACATGTGGAAGGAGTTTGATTGGAAGATGAAGACTAGGTTCTTTAAGACGCCCTCCGTGGTCTCTAAATTTGCAGATAATCCAGCAGCAATATACTGCTGGAGACGATGTGGAATGGTTGGCGACCACTCACACATATTTTGGGATTGCCCAATGTTGCTTCCTTTTTGGAAGGGGATAAAGAGCGAGATAAATAAAGTTCTGGGAATTAATATACTATTCACCCCAAGTCAGTTTCTTTTCGATCTGGCTCCTGAAGGCATGTACACAAGAGACCAAGAGCACTTGTTGCATATACTCTTGATGACTGCTAGGAAAATGGTGACAATAAAATGGTTGAATCCACAGCCACCTACAGTGGCACAGTGGAAACAGAAGCTGAGGGAGGTGTATGCAATGGAGGCTCTAACGGCTCAATTGCAATTAAAGTCTGATGTTTTTGTGAGGAGATGGCTACCTATTGCAGGATACCTCTCTAATTGAGGGGAATCCTGTGGTACGATGGAATGTCTTAACTGTCCTTTTATTTATTTATTATTTTTCACCAATCAGTCTGTCATGTATGATCTGTGATGTTGTCAAGGAATGTTTGTGTTTCTCTTCAATAAAAACAAAGTTTAAAAAAAAAAAAAGCAACAGGAAATGAAGGAGCACAATCTAAAGAATCAAAGAAGTATCATCAGCCATTCACAGCTTGACTCAGGACCAGCATATTTAACTGAACTGATTTGGATTGTGTAACATCCTCCGTCTGATTGATTCTCAACATGATACTCTCCTATGTACACAAATCTGGTTCCAATTGACAGCTTTCAACAGTGTAGTTCCCTGACCGGGAATCGAACCCGGGCCGCGGCGGTTAGAGCGCCGAATCCTAGCCACTAGACCATCAGGGACATTTTCCTGTTTTGGAAGGAACATGTTCATGAAATTCTGGCCATTAAAAGCAACAGGAAATGAAGGAGCACAATCTAATGAATCAAAGAAGCATCATCAGCCATTCACAGCTTGACTCAGGACCAGCATATTTAACTGAACTGATTTGGATTGTGTAACATCCTCCGTCTGATTCATTCTCAACATGATACTCTCCTATGTACACAAATCTGGTTCCAATTGACAGTTTTAAATAGTGTAGTTCCCTGACCGGGAATCGAACCCGGGCCGCGGCAGTGAGAGCGCCGAATCCTAGCCACTAGACCATCAGGGACATGTTCGAAAGGTACCTGGTCAGGATTCACACGGCTTTAAAATGTACAGGAGTTGAAGTACCATCATCTAATGAGTTAAAGAAGTACTAACGAGAAGAGAGATTGTTTGAAGCAGGGAGTGAAAGAGGCCATCTTTGTTGACCTGATATAACAACATGTAAAAGAGGAGCCTGTTTAAGACATGGACTTTCATCAAGCTAAAATGCACTGTAATGTTCTCTCCCCATTCAGCTCACAAGCCATCGACACCGAAACATCTGTGGACCTAATTTCTCATACAATAGCAGGGTAGGTCTATGACTTATAGCAATCATCAGCCCTTCACAGCTTGACTTAACCCCAGCCTATTTAACAGAACTGATATGGAATGTGTAACAATCTCTGTCTGATTCATTCTCAATATGATGCTCTCCTATGGACATAAATCTGTTTAAGACATGGACTTTCATCAAGCTAAAATGCACTGTAATGTTCTCTCCCCATTCAGCTCACAAGCCATCGACACCGCAACATCTGTGGACCTAATTTCTCATACAATAGCAGGGTAGGTCTATGACTTATAGCAATCATCAGCCCTTCACAGCTTGACTTAACCCCAGCCTATTTAACAGAACTGATATGGAATGTGTAAAAATCTCTGTCTGATTCATTCTCAATATGATGCTCTCCTATGAACATAAATCTTGCACATATTGAGAGTTTTCAATAGAACATTTCCCTGACCGGGAATCGAACCCGGGCCGCGGCGGTGAAAACGCCAAATCCTAGCCACTAGACCATCAGGGACATTTTTCCTGGTTTGGAAGGCACATGTTCAGGAAATTCTGGCCATTAAAACGAACAGGAAATGAAGGAGCACAATCTCATGACTCAAAGAAGTACCATCAGCCATTCACAGCTTGACTCAGGACAAGCATATTTAACTGAACTGATTTGGATTGTGTAACATCCTCCGTCTGATTGATTCTCAACATGATACTCTCCTATGTACACAAATCTGGTTCCAATTGACAGTTTTCAATAGTTTAGTTCCCTGACCGGGAATCGAACCCGGGCCGCGGCGGTGAGAGCGCCGAATCCTAGCCACTAGACCATCAGGGACATGTTAGAAAGGTACCTGGTAGCAGCAGACATCATCTGATTCAGTTCAAAGTTGTTCACCGTCTTCATTACTGCAAAGTCAAACTGCACAGGATCGCTCCCTCTGTCTCACCGCTGTGCGACAGGTGTAGGGGGTCGGAGGGCACACTGTCTCACGCCTTCTGGCTCTGTCCCTTGTTGACTGAATTCTGGAACAAGATATTTGACTGGTTCTCCAAGGCCTATAAGAGACTCTTCCAACCGGAGGCTGAACTTGCAGTCTTTGGCTGCTCACAGACTACAGCGTGCCTACCTGCAGCAATGCAGCAGTCTCTGATGCTGGGGATGATTGTTGCAAAACGGCTAATCTTACTGGAGTGGAAGTCGATGTCTCCCCCTTGCTTTCGGAGGTGGTTGGCTGACATGGCATCAACCATACAAATGGAAAGACTCAGGTTCACAAGGACTAATTCAATTGGAAAATTTTTGGCCATTTGGGGCCACTTCCTTGCCTACCTGGACGAAACCAGGACAGATGACAAGTAACTGGTAGCCTTACTGTATATTTGTCTATGCACTCATCTCTGTGTATGTGTGCTTACAAAAGTCACAGCTGTTTTTCTTTTTCAATTTCATTTTACATGTCTGAGCCGGGGTGTTATTATTGTTGTTGTTTTTGTTATGTCTGTTTTTTCTTTAAATGGAAAATGTAAATAAAAAAAATATAAAAAAAAAAAAAAAAGAAAGGTACCTGGTCAGGATTCACACGGCTTTAAAATGTACAGGAGTTGAAGTACCATCATCTAATGAGTTAAAGAAGTACTAACGAGAAGAGAGATTGTTTGAAGCAGGGAGTGAAAGAGGCCATCTTTGTTGACCTGATATAACAACATGTAAAAGAGGAGCCTGTTTAAGACATGGACTTTCATCAAGCTAAAATGCACTGTAATGTTCTCTCCCCATTCAGCTCACAAGCCATCGACACCGCAACTTCTGTGGACCTAATTTCTCATACAATAGCAGGGTAGGTCTATGACTTATAGCAATCATCAGCCCTTCACAGCGTGACTTAAGGCAAGCCTATTTGATGGAACTGATATAGAATGTGTAACAATCTCTGTCTGATTCATTCTCAATATGAAGCTCTCCTATGGACATAAATCTGGCACATATTTAGAGTTTTCAATAGAACAGTTCCCAGACCAGGAATCGAACCCGGGCCGCGGCGGTGAAAACGCCGAATCCTAGCGACTAGACCATCAGGGACATGTTCGAAAGGTACCTGGTCAGGATTCACACGGCTTTAAAATGTACAGGAGTTGAAGTACCATCATATAATGAGTTAAAGAAGTACTAAGGAGAAGAGAGATTGTTTGAAGCAGGGAGTGAAAGAGGCCATCTTTGTTGACCTGATATAACAACATGTAAAAGAGGAGCCTGTTTAAGACATGGACTTTCATCAAGCTAAAATGCACTGTAATGTTCTCTCCCCATTCAGCTCACAAGCCATCGACACCTCAACTTCTGTGGACCTAATTTCTCATACAATAGCAGGGTAGGTCTATGACTTATAGCAATCATCAGCCCTTCACAGCTTGACTTAATCCCAGCCTATTTAACAGAACTGATATGGAATGTGTAACAATCTCTGTCTGATTCATTCTCAATATGATGCTCTCCTATGAACATAAATCTTGCACATATTGAGAGTTTTCAATAGAACAGTTCCCTGACCAGGAATCGAACCCAGGACGCGGCGGTGAAAACGCCGAATCCTAGCCACTAGACCATCAGGGACATTTTTCCTGGTTTGGAAGGCACATGTTCAGGGAATTCTGGCCATTAAAAGGAACAGGAAATGAAGGAGCACAATCTCATGACTCAAAGAAGTACCATCAGCCATTCACAGCTTGACTCAGGACCAGCATATTTAACTGAACTGATTTGGATTGTGTAACATCCTCCGTCTGATTGATTCTCAACATGATACTCTCCTATGTACACAAATCTGGTTCCAATTGACAGTTTTCAATAGTTTAGTTCCCTGACCGGGAATCGAACCCGGGCCGCGGCGGTGAGAGCGCCGAATCCTAGCCACTAGACCATCAGGGACATGATTGAAAGGTACCTGGTCAGGATTCACACGGCTTTAAAATGTACAGGAGTTGAAGTACCATCATCTAATGAGTTAAAGAAGTACTAAGGAGAAGAGAGATTGTTTGAAGCAGGGAGTGAAAGAGGCCATCTTTGTTGACCTGATATAACAACATGTAAAAGAGGAGCCTGTTTAAGACATGGACTTTCATCAAGCTAAAATGCACTGTAATGTTCTCTCCCCATTCAGCTCACAAGCCATCGACACCGCAACTTCTGTGGACCTAATTTCTCATACAATAGCAGGGTAGGTCTATGACTTATAGCAATCATCAGCCCTTCACAGCTTGACTTAACCCGAGCCTATTTAACGGAACTGATATGGAATGTGTAACAATCTCTGTCTGATTCATTCTCAATATGATGCTCTCCTATGAACATAAATCTTGCACATATTGAGAGTTTTCAATAGAACAGTTGCCTGACCCGGAATCGAACCCTGGCCGCGGCGGTGAAAACGCCGAATCCTAGCCACTAGACCATCAGGGACATTTTTCTTGGTTTGGAAGGCACATGTTCAGGAAATTCTGGCCATTAAAAAAAACATGGAATGAAGGAGCACAATCTCATGACTCAAAGAAGTACCATCAGCCATTCACAGCTTGACTCAGGACCAGCATATTTAACTGAACTGATTTGGATTGTGTAACATCCTCCGTCTGATTGATTCTCAACATGATACTCTCCTATGTACACAAATCTGGTTCCAATTGACAGTTTTCAATAGTTTAGTTCCCTGACCGGGAATCGAACCCGGGCCGCGGCGGTGAGAGCGCCGAATCCTAGCCACTAGACCATCAGGGACATGTTAGAAAGGTACCTGGTCAGGATTCACACGGCTTTAAAATGTACAGGAGTTGAAGTACCATCATCTAATGAGTTAAAGAAGTACTAACGAGAAGAGAGATTGTTTGAAGCAGGGAGTGAAAGAGGCCATCTTTGTTGACCTGATATATCAACATGTAAAAGAGGAGCCTGTTTAAGACATGGACTTTCATCAAGCTAAAATGCACTGTAATGTTCTCTCCCCATTCAGCTCACAAGCCATCGACACCGCAACTTCTCATACAATAGCAGGGTAGGTCTATGACTTATAGCAATCATCAGCCCTTCACAGCGTGACTTAAGGCAAGCCTATTTGATGGAACTGCTATAGAATGTGTAACAATCTCTGTCTGATTCATTCTCAATATGATGCTCTCCTATGGACATAAATCTGGCACATATTTAGAGTTTTCAATAGAACAGTTCCCAGACCGGGAATCGAACCCTGGCCGCGGCGGTGAAAACGCCGAATCCTAGCGACTAGACCATCAGGGACATGTTCGAAAGGTACCTGGTCAGGATTCACACGGCTTTAAAATGTACAGGAGTTGAAGTACCATCATCTAATGAGTTAAAGAAGTACTAAGGAGAAGAGAGATTGTTTGAAGCAGGGAGTGAAAGAGGCCATCTTTGTTGACCTGATATAACAACATGTAAAAGAGGAGCCTGTTTAAGACATGGACTTTCATCAAGCTAAAATGCACTGTAATGTTCTCTCCCCATTCAGCTCACAAGCCATCGACACCTCAACTTCTGTGGACCTAATTTCTCATACAATAGCAGGGTAGGTCTATGACTTATAGCAATCATCAGCCCTTCACAGCTTGACTTAATCCCAGCCTATTTAACAGAACTGATATGGAATGTGTAACAATCTCTGTCTGATTCATTCTCAATATGATGCTCTCCTATGAACATAAATCTTGCACATATTGAGAGTTTTCAATAGAACAGTTCCCTGACCGGGAATCGAACCCGGGCCGCGGCGGTGAAAATGCCGAATCCTAGCCACTAGACCATCAGGGACATTTTTCCTGGTTTGGAAGGCACATGTTCAGGGAATTCTGGCCATTAAAAGGAACAGGAAATGAAGGAGCACAATCTCATGACTCAAAGAAGTACCATCAGCCATTCACAGCTTGACTCAGGACCAGCATATTTAACTGAACTGATTTGGATTGTGTAACATCCTCCGTCTGATTGATTCTCAACATGATACTCTCCTATGTCCACAAATCTGGTTCCAATTGACAGTTTTCAATAGTTAAGTTCCCTGACCGGGAATCGTACCCAGGCCGCGGCGGTGAGAGCGCCGAATCCTAGCCACTAGACCACCAGGGACATGTTCGAAAGGTACCTGGTCAGGATTCACACGGCTTTAAAATGTACAGGAGTTGAAGTACCATCATCTAATGAGTTAAAGAAGTACTAAGGAGAAGAGAGATTGTTTGAAGCAGGGAGTGAAAGAGGCCATCTTTGTTGACCTGATATAACAACATGTAAAAGAGGAGCCTGTTTAAGACATGGACTTTCATCAAGCTAAAATGCACTGTAATGTTCTCTCCCCATTCAGCTCACAAGCCATCGACACCGCAACTTCTGTGGACCTAATTTCTCATACAATAGCAGGGTAGGTCTATGACTTATAGCAATCATCAGCCCTTCACAGCTTGACTTAACCCCAGCCTATTTAACGGAACTGATATGGAATGTGTAACAATCTCTGTCTGATTCATTCTCAATATGATGCTCTCCTATGAACATAAATCTTGCACATATTGAGAGTTTTCAATAGAACAGCTCCCTGACTGGGAATCAAACCCGGGCCGCGGCGGTGAAAACGCTGAATCCTAGCCACTAGACCATCAGGGACATTTTTCCTGGTTTGGAAGGCACATGTTCAGGAAATTCTGGCCATTAAAAGGAACAGGAAATGAAGGAGCACAATCTCATGACTCAAAGAAGTACCATCAGCCATTCACAGCTTGACTCAGGACCAGCATATTTAACTGAACTGATTTGGATTGTGTAACATCCTCCGTCTGATTGATTCTCAACATGATACTCTCCTATGTACACAAATCTGGTTCCAATTGACAGTTTTCAATAGTTTAGTTCCCTGACCGGGAATCGAACCTGGGCCGCGGCGGTGAGAGCGCCGAATCCTAGCCACTAGACTATCAGGGACATGTTCGAAAGGTACCTGGTCAGGATTCACACGGCTTTAAAATGTACAGGAGTTGAAGTACCATCATCTAATGAGTTAAAGAAGTACTAACGAGAAGAGAGATTGTTTGAAGCAGGGAGTGAAAGAGGCCATCTTTGTTGACCTGATATAACAACATGTAAAAGAGGAGCCTGTTTAAGACATGGACTTTCATCAAGCTAAAATGCACTGTAATGTTCTCTCCCCATTCAGCTCACAAGCCATCGACACCGCAACTTCTGTGGACCTAATTTCTCATACAATAGCAGGGTAGGTCTATGACTTATAGCAATCATCAGCCCTTCACAGCTTGACTTAACCCCAGCCTATTTAACAGAACTGATATGGAATGTGTAACAATCTCTGTCTGATTCATTCTCAATATGATGCTCTCATATGAACATAAATCTTGCACATATTGAGAGTTTTCAATAGAACAGTTCCCTGACCGGGAATCGAACCCGGGCCACGGCGGTGAAAACGCCGAATCCTAGCCACTAGACCATCAGGGACATTTTTCCTGGTTTGGAAGGCACATATTCAGGAAATTCTGGCCATTAAAAGGAACAGGAAATGAAGGAGCACAATCTCATGACTCAAAGAAGTACCATCAGCCATTCACAGCTTGACTCAGGACCAGCATATTTAACTGAACTGATTTGGATTGTGTAACATCCTCCGTCTGATTGATTCTCAACATGATACTCTCCTATGTACACAAATCTGGTTCCAATTGACAGTTTTCAATAGAACAGTTCCCTGACCGGGAATCGAACCCGGGCCGCGGCGGTGAAAACGCCGAATCCTAGCCACTAGACCATCAGGGACATTTTTCCTGGTTTGGATGGCACACGTTCAGGGAATTCTGGCCATTAAAAGGAAGAGGAAATGAAGGAGCACAATCTCATGACTCAAAGAAGTACCATCAGCCATTCACAGCTTGACTCAGGACCAGCAAATTTAACTGAACTGATTTGGATTGTGTAACATCCTCCGTCTGATTGATTCTCAACATGATACTCTCCTATGTCCACAAATCTGGTTCCAATTGACAGTTTTCAATAGTTTAGTTCCCTGACCGGGAATCGAACCCGGGCCCCGGCGGTGAGAGCGCCGAATCCTAGCCACTAGACCATCAGGGACATGTTCGAAAGGTACCTGGTCAGGATTCACACGGCTTTAAAATGTACAGGAGTTGAAGTACCATCATCTAATGAGTTAAAGAAGTACTAACGAGAAGAGAGATTGTTTGAAGCAGGGAGTGAAAGAGGCCATCTTTGTTGACCTGATATAACAACATGTAAAAGAGGAGCCTGTTTAAGACATGGACTTTCATCAAGCTAAAATGCACTGTAATGTTCTCTCCCCATTCAGCTCACAAGCCATCGACACCGCAACTTCTGTGGACCTAATTTCTCATACAATAGCAGGGTAGGTCTATGACTTATAGCAATCATCAGCCCTTCACAGCTTGACTTAACCCCAGCCTATTTAACGGAACTGATATGGAATGTGTAACAATCTCTGTCTGATTCATTCTCAATATGATGCTCTCCTATGGACATAAATCTGGCACATATTTAGAGTTTTCAATAGAACAGTTCCCAGACCGGAAATCGAACCCGGGCCGCGGCGGTGAAAACGCCGAATCCTAGCGACTAGACCATCAGGGACATTTATCCTGGTTTGGAAGGCACAAGTTCAGGAAATTCTGGCCATTAAAAGGAACAGGAAATGAAGGAGCACAATCTCATGACTCAAAGAAGTACCATCAGCCATTCACAGCTTGACTCAGGAACAGCATATTTAACTGAACTGATTTGGATTGTGTAACATCCTCCGTCTGATTGATTCTCAACATGATACTCTGCAATGTACACAAATCTGGTTCCAATTGACAGTTTTCAATAGTTTAGTTCCCTGACCGGGAATCGTACCCAGGCCGCGGCGGTGAGAGCGCCGAATCCTAGCCACTAGACCACCAGGGACATGTTCGAAAGGTACCTGGTCAGGATTCACAGGGCTTTAAAATGTACAGGAGTTGAAGTACCATCATCTAATGAGTTAAAGAAGTACTAAGGAGAAGAGAGATTGTTTGAAGCAGGGAGTGAAAGAGGCCATCTTTGTTGACCTGATATAACAACATGTAAAAGAGGAGCCTGTTTAAGACATGGACTTTCATCAAGCTAAAATGCACTGTAATGTTCTCTCCCCATTCAGCTCACAAGCCATCGACACCGCAACTTCTGTGGACCTAATTTCTCATACAATAGCAGGGTAGGTCTATGACTTATAGCAATCATCAGCCCTTCACAGCGTGACTTAAGGCAAGCCTATTTGATGGAACTGATATAGAATGTGTAACAATCTCTGTCTGATTCATTCTCAATATGATGCTCTCCTATGGACATAAATCTGGCACATATTTAGAGTTTTCAATAGAACAGTTCCCAGACCGGAAATCGAACCCGGGCCGAGGCGGTGAAAACGCCGAATCCTAGCGACTAGACCATCAGGGACATTTATCCTGGTTTGGAAGGCACAAGTTCAGGAAATTCTGGCCATTAAAACGAACAGGAAATGAAGGAGCACAATCTCATGACTCAAAGAAGTACCATCAGCCATTCACAGCTTGACTCAGGACCAGCATATTTAACTGAACTGATTTGGATTGTGTAACATCCTCCGTCTGATTGATTCTCAACATGATACTCTGCTATGTACACAAATCTGGTTCCAATTGACAGTTTTCAATAGTTTAGTTCCCTGACCGGGAATCGTACCCAGGCCGCGGCGGTGAGAGCGCCGAATCCTAGCCACTAGACCACCAGGGACATGTTCGAAAGGTACCTGGTCAGGATTCACACGGCTTTAAAATGTACAGGAGTTGAAGTACCATCATCTAATGAGTTAAAGAAGTACTAAGGAGAAGAGAGATTGTTTGAAGCAGGGAGTGAAAGAGGCCATCTTTGTTGACCTGATATAACAACATGTAAAAGAGGAGCCTGTTTAAGACATGGACTTTCATCAAGCTAAAATGCACTGTAATGTTCTCTCCCCATTCAGCTCACAAGCCATCGACACCTCAACTTCTGTGGACCTAATTTCTCATACAATAGCAGGGTAGGTCTATGACTTATAGCAATCATCAGCCCTTCACAACTTGACTTAATCCCAGCCTATTTAACAGAACTGATATGGAATGTGTAACAATCTCTGTCTGATTCATTCTCAATATGATGCTCTCCTATGAACATAAATCTTGCACATATTGAGAGTTTTCAATAGAACAGTTCCCTGACCGGGAATCGAACCCGGGCCGCGGCGGTGAAAACGCCGAATCCTAGCCACTAGACCATCAGGGACATTTTTCCTGGTTTGGAAGGCACATGTTCAGGGAATTCTGGCCATTAAAAGGAACAGGAAATGAAGGAGCACAATCTCGTGACTCAAAGAAGTACCATCAGCCATTCACAGCTTGACTCAGGACCAGCATATTTAACTGAACTGATTTGGATTGTGTAACATCCTCCGTCTGATTGATTCTCAACATGATACTCTCCTATGTCCACAAATCTGGTTCCAATTGACAGTTTTCAATAGTTTAGTTCCCTGACCGGGAATCGAACCCGGGCCGCGGCGGTGAGAGCGCCGAATCCTAGCCACTAGACCATCAGGGACATGTTCGAAAGGTACCTGGTCAGGATTCACACGGCTTTAAAATGTACAGGAGTTGAAGTACCATCATCTAATGAGTTAAAGAAGTACTAACGAGAAGAGAGATTGTTTGAAGCAGGGAGTGAAAGAGGCCATCTTTGTTGACCTGATATAACAACATGTAAAAGAGGAGCCTGTTTAAGACATGGACTTTCATCAAGCTAAAATGCACTGTAATGTCTCTCCCCATTCAGCTCACAAGCCATCGACACCGCAACTTCTGTGGACCTAATTTCTCATACAATAGCAGGGTAGGTCTATGACTTATAGCAATCATCAGCCCTTCACAGCTTGACTTAACCCCAGCCTATTTAACGGAACTGATATGGAATGTGTAACAATCTCTGTCTGATTCATTCTCAATATGATGCTCTCCTATGAACATAAATCTTGCACATATTGAGAGTTTTCAATAGAACAGCTCCCTGACCGGGAATCAAACCCGGGCCGCGGCGGTGAAAACGCAGAATCCTAGCCACTAGACCATCAGGGACATTTTTCCTGGTTTGGAAGGCACATGTTCAGGAAATTCTGGCCATTAAAAGGAACAGGAAATGAAGGAGCACAATCTCATGACTCAAAGAAGTACCATCAGCCATTCACAGCTTGACTCAGGACCAGCATATTTAACTGAACTGATTTGGATTGTGTAATATCCTCCGTCTGATTGATTCTCAACATGATACTCTCCTATGTACACAAATCTGGTTCCAATTGACAGTTTTCAATAGTTTAGTTCCCTGACCGGGAATCGAACCCGGGCCGCGGCGGTGAGAGCGCCGAATCCTAGCCACTAGACCATCAGGGACATGTTCGAAATGTACCCGGTCAGGATTCACACGGCTTTAAAATGTACAGGAGTTGAAGTACCATCATCTAATGAGTTAAAGAAGTACTAACGAGAAGAGAGATTGTTTGAAGCAGGGAGTGAAAGAGGCCATCTTTGTTGACCTGATATAACAACATGTAAAAGAGGAGCCTGTTTAAGACATGGACTTTCATCAAGCTAAAATGCACTGTAATGTTCTCTCCCCATTCAGCTCACAAGCCATCGACACCGCAACTTCTGTGGACCTAATTTCTCATACAATAGCAGGGTAGGTCTATGACTTATAGCAATCATCAGCCCTTCACAGCGTGACTTAAGGCAAGCCTATTTGATGGAACTGATATAGAATGTGTAACAATCTCTGTCTGATTCATTCTCAATATGATGCTCTCCTATGGACATAAATCTGGCACATATTTAGAGTTTTCAATAGAACAGTTCCCAGACCGGAAATCGAACCCGGGCCGCGGCGGTGAAAACGCCGAATCCTAGCCACTAGACCATCAGGGACATTTTTCCTGGTTTGGAAGGCACATGTTCAGGAAATTCTGGCCATTAAAAGGAACAGGAAATGAAGGAGCACAATCTCATGACTCAAAGAAGTACCATCAGCCATTCACAGCTTGACTCAGGACCAGCATATTTAACTGAACTGATTTGGATTGTGTAACATCCTCCGTCTGATTGATTCTCAACATGATACTCTGCACTGTACACAAATCTTGTTCCAATTGACAGTTTTCAATAGTTTAGTTCCCTGACCGGGAATCGAACCCGGGCCGCGGCGGTGAGAGCGCCGAATCCTAGCCACTAGACCATCAGGGACATGTTAGAAAGGTACCTGGTAGCAGCAGACATCAGCTGATTCAGTTCAAAGTTGTTCACCGTCTTCATTACTGCAAAGTCAAACTGCACAGGATCGCTCCCTCTGTCTCACCGCTGTGCGACAGGTGTAGGGGGTCGGAGGGCACACTGTCTCACGCCTTCTGGCTCTGTCCCTTGTTGACTGAATTCTGGAACAAGATATTTGACTGGTTCTCCAAGGCCTATAAGAGACTCTTCCAACCGGAGGCTGAACTTGCAGTCTTTGGCTGCTCACAGACTACAGCGTGCCTACCTGCAGCAATGCAGCAGTCTCTGATGCTGGGGATGATTGTTGCAAAACGGCTAATCTTACTGGAGTGGAAGTCGATGTCTCCCCCTTGCTTTCGGATGTGGTTGGCTGACATGGCATCAACCATACAAATGGAAAGACTCAGGTTCACAAGGACTAATTCAATTGGAAAATTTTTGGCCATTTGGGGCCACTTCCTTGCCTACCTGGACGAAACCAGGACAGATGACAAGTAACTGGTAGCCTTACTGTATATTTGTCTATGCACTCATCTCTGTGTATGTGTGCTTACAAAAGTCACAGCTGTTTTTCTTTTTCAATTTCATTTTACATGTCTGAGCCGGGGTGTTATTATTGTTGTTGTTTTTGTTATGTCTGTTTTTTCTTTAAATGGAAAATGTAAATAAAAAAAATATAAAAAAAAAGAAAAAAAGAAAGGTACCTGGTCAGGATTCACACGGCTTTAAAATGTACAGGAGTTGAAGTACCATCATCTAATGAGTTAAAGAAGTACTAACGAGAAGAGAGATTGTTTGAAGCAGGGAGTGAAAGAGGCCATCTTTGTTGACCTGATATAACAACATGTAAAAGAGGAGCCTGTTTAAGACATGGACTTTCATCAAGCTAAAATGCACTGTAATGTTCTCTCCCCATTCAGCTCACAAGCCATCGACACCGCAACTTCTCATACAATAGCAGGGTAGGTCTATGACTTATAGCAATCATCAGCCCTTCACAGCGTGACTTAAGGCAAGCCTATTTGATGGAACTGCTATAGAATGTGTAACAATCTCTGTCTGATTCATTCTCAATATGATGCTCTCCTATGGACATAAATCTGGCACATATTTAGAGTTTTCAATAGAACAGTTCCCAGACCGGGAATCGAACCCTGGCCGCGGCGGTGAAAACGCCGAATCCTAGCGACTAGACCATCAGGGACATGTTCGAAAGGTACCTGGTCAGGATTCACACGGCTTTAAAATGTACAGGAGTTGAAGTACCATCATCTAATGAGTTAAAGAAGTACTAAGGAGAAGAGAGATTGTTTGAAGCAGGGAGTGAAAGAGGCCATCTTTGTTGACCTGATATAACAACATGTAAAAGAGGAGCCTGTTTAAGACATGGACTTTCATCAAGCTAAAATGCACTGTAATGTTCTCTCCCCATTCAGCTCACAAGCCATCGACACCTCAACTTCTGTGAACCTAATTTCTCATACAATAGCAGGGTAGGTCTATGACTTATAGCAATCATCAGCCCTTCACAGCGTGACTTAAGGCAAGCCTATTTGATGGAACTGATATAGAATGTGTAACAATCTCTGTCTGATTCATTCTCAATATGATGCTCTCCTATGGACATAAATCTGGCACATATTTAGAGTTTTCAATAGAACAGTTCCCAGACCGGAAATCGAACCCGGGCCGAGGCGGTGAAAACGCCGAATCCTAGCGACTAGACCATCAGGGACATTTATCCTGGTTTGGAAGGCACAAGTTCAGGAAATTCTGGCCATTAAAACGAACAGGAAATGAAGGAGCACAATCTCATGACTCAAAGAAGTACCATCAGCCATTCACAGCTTGACTCAGGACCAGCATATTTAACTGAACTGATTTGGATTGTGTAACATCCTCCGTCTGATTGATTCTCAACATGATACTCTCCTATGTACACAAATCTGGTTCCAAATGACAGTTTTCAATAGTTTAGTTCCCTGACCGGGAATCGAACCTGGGCCGCGGCTGTGAGAGCGCCGAATCCTAGCCACTAGACCATCAGGGACATATTCGAAAGGTACCTGGTCAGGATTCACACGGCTTTAAAATGTACAGGAGTTGAAGTACCATCATCTAATGAGTTAAAGAAGTACTAACGAGAAGAGAGATTGTTTGAAGCAGGGAGTGAAAGAGGCCATCTTTGTTGACCTGATATAACAACATGTAAAAGAGGAGCCTGTTTAAGACATGGACTTTCATCAAGCTAAAATGCACTGTAATGTTCTCTCCCCATTCAGCTCACAAGCCATCGACACCGCAACTTCTGTGGACCTAATTTCTCATACAATAGCAGGGTAGGTCTATGACTTATAGCAATCATCAGCCCTTCACAGCTTGACTTAACCCCAGCCTATTTAACGGAACTGATATGGAATGTGTAACAATCTCTGTCTGATTCATTCTCAATATGATGCTCTCCTATGAACATAAATCTTGCACATATTGAGAGTTTTCAATAGAACAGTTCCCTGACCGGGAATCGAACCCGGGCCGCGGCGGTGAAAACGCCGAATCCTAGCCACTAGACCATCAGGGACATTTTTCCTGGTTTGGAAGGCACATGTTCAGGAAATTCTGGCCATTAAAAGGAACAGGAAATGAAGGAGCACAATCTCATGACTCAAAGAAGTACCATCAGCCATTCACAGCTTGACTCAGGACCAGCATATTTAACTGAACTGATTTGGATTGTGTAACATCCTCCGTCTGATTGATTCTCAACATGATACTCTCCTATGTCCACAAATCTGGTTCCAATTGACAGTTTTCAATAGTTTAGTTCCCTGACCGGGAATCGAACCCGGGCCGCGGCGGTGAGAGCGCCGAATCCTAGCCACTAGACCATCAGGGACATGTTCGAAAGGTACCTGGTCAGGATTCACACGGCTTTAAAATGTACAGGAGTTGAAGTACCATCATCTAATGAGTTAAAGAAGTACTAACGAGAAGAGAGATTGTTTGAAGCAGGGAGTGAAAGAGGCCATCTTTGTTGACCTGATATAACAACATGTAAAAGAGGAGCCTGTTTAAGACATGGACTTTCATCAAGCTAAAATGCACTGTAATGTCTCTCCCCATTCAGCTCACAAGCCATCGACACCGCAACTTCTGTGGACCTAATTTCTCATACAATAGCAGGGTAGGTCTATGACTTATAGCAATCATCAGCCCTTCACAGCTTGACTTAACCCCAGCCTATTTAACGGAACTGATATGGAATGTGTAACAATCTCTGTCTGATTCATTCTCAATATGATGCTCTCCTATGAACATAAATCTTGCACATATTGAGAGTTTTCAATAGAACAGCTCCCTGACCGGGAATCAAACCCGGGCCGCGGCGGTGAAAACGCAGAATCCTAGCCACTAGACCATCAGGGACATTTTTCCTGGTTTGGAAGGCACATGTTCAGGAAATTCTGGCCATTAAAAGGAACAGGAAATGAAGGAGCACAATCTCATGACTCAAAGAAGTACCATCAGCCATTCACAGCTTGACTCAGGACCAGCATATTTAACTGAACTGATTTGGATTGTGTAATATCCTCCGTCTGATTGATTCTCAACATGATACTCTCCTATGTACACAAATCTGGTTCCAATTGACAGTTTTCAATAGTTTAGTTCCCTGACCGGGAATCGAACCCGGGCCGCGGCGGTGAGAGCGCCGAATCCTAGCCACTAGACCATCAGGGACATGTTCGAAATGTACCCGGTCAGGATTCACACGGCTTTAAAATGTACAGGAGTTGAAGTACCATCATCTAATGAGTTAAAGAAGTACTAACGAGAAGAGAGATTGTTTGAAGCAGGGAGTGAAAGAGGCCATCTTTGTTGACCTGATATAACAACATGTAAAAGAGGAGCCTGTTTAAGACATGGACTTTCATCAAGCTAAAATGCACTGTAATGTTCTCTCCCCATTCAGCTCACAAGCCATCGACACCGCAACTTCTGTGGACCTAATTTCTCATACAATAGCAGGGTAGGTCTATGACTTATAGCAATCATCAGCCCTTCACAGCGTGACTTAAGGCAAGCCTATTTGATGGAACTGATATAGAATGTGTAACAATCTCTGTCTGATTCATTCTCAATATGATGCTCTCCTATGGACATAAATCTGGCACATATTTAGAGTTTTCAATAGAACAGTTCCCAGACCGGAAATCGAACCCGGGCCGCGGCGGTGAAAACGCCGAATCCTAGCCACTAGACCATCAGGGACATTTTTCCTGGTTTGGAAGGCACATGTTCAGGAAATTCTGGCCATTAAAAGGAACAGGAAATGAAGGAGCACAATCTCATGACTCAAAGAAGTACCATCAGCCATTCACAGCTTGACTCAGGACCAGCATATTTAACTGAACTGATTTGGATTGTGTAACATCCTCCGTCTGATTGATTCTCAACATGATACTCTGCAATGTACACAAATCTTGTTCCAATTGACAGTTTTCAATAGTTTAGTTCCCTGACCGGGAATCGAACCCGGGCCGCGGCGGTGAGAGCGCCGAATCCTAGCCACTAGACCATCAGGGACATGTTAGAAAGGTACCTGGTAGCAGCAGACATCAGCTGATTCAGTTCAAAGTTGTTCACCGTCTTCATTACTGCAAAGTCAAACTGCACAGGATCGCTCCCTCTGTCTCACCGCTGTGCGACAGGTGTAGGGGGTTGGAGGGCACACTGTCTCACGCCTTCTGGCTCTGTCCCTTGTTGACTGAATTCTGGAACAAGATATTTGACTGGTTCTCCAAGGCCTATAAGAGACTCTTCCAACCGGAGGCTGAACTTGCAGTCTTTGGCTGCTCACAGACTACAGCGTGCCTACCTGCAGCAATGCAGCAGTCTCTGATGCTGGGGATGATTGTTGGAAAACGGCTAATCTTACTGGAGTGGAAGTCGATGTCTCCCCCTTGCTTTCGGATGTGGTTGGCTGACATGGCATCAACCATACAAATGGAAAGACTCAGGTTCACAAGGACTAATTCAATTGGAAAATTTTTGGCCATTTGGGGCCACTTCCTTGCCTACCTGGACGAAACCAGGACAGATGACAAGTAACTGGTAGCCTTACTGTATATTTGTCTATGCACTCATCTCTGTGTATGTGTGCTTACAAAAGTCACAGCTGTTTTTCTTTTTCAATTTCATTTTACATGTCTGAGCCGGGGTGTTATTATTGTTGTTGTTTTTGTTATGTCTGTTTTTTCTTTAAATGGAAAATGTAAATAAAAAAAATATAAAAAAAAAGAAAAAAAGAAAGGTACCTGGTCAGGATTCACACGGCTTTAAAATGTACAGGAGTTGAAGTACCATCATCTAATGAGTTAAAGAAGTACTAACGAGAAGAGAGATTGTTTGAAGCAGGGAGTGAAAGAGGCCATCTTTGTTGACCTGATATAACAACATGTAAAAGAGGAGCCTGTTTAAGACATGGACTTTCATCAAGCTAAAATGCACTGTAATGTTCTCTCCCCATTCAGCTCACAAGCCATCGACACCGCAACTTCTCATACAATAGCAGGGTAGGTCTATGACTTATAGCAATCATCAGCCCTTCACAGCGTGACTTAAGGCAAGCCTATTTGATGGAACTGCTATAGAATGTGTAACAATCTCTGTCTGATTCATTCTCAATATGATGCTCTCCTATGGACATAAATCTGGCACATATTTAGAGTTTTCAATAGAACAGTTCCCAGACCGGGAATCGAACCCTGGCCGCGGCGGTGAAAACGCCGAATCCTAGCGACTAGACCATCAGGGACATGTTCGAAAGGTACCTGGTCAGGATTCACACGGCTTTAAAATGTACAGGAGTTGAAGTACCATCATCTAATGAGTTAAAGAAGTACTAAGGAGAAGAGAGATTGTTTGAAGCAGGGAGTGAAAGAGGCCATCTTTGTTGACCTGATATAACAACATGTAAAAGAGGAGCCTGTTTAAGACATGGACTTTCATCAAGCTAAAATGCACTGTAATGTTCTCTCCCCATTCAGCTCACAAGCCATCGACACCTCAACTTCTGTGAACCTAATTTCTCATACAATAGCAGGGTAGGTCTATGACTTATAGCAATCATCAGCCCTTCACAGCGTGACTTAAGGCAAGCCTATTTGATGGAACTGATATAGAATGTGTAACAATCTCTGTCTGATTCATTCTCAATATGATGCTCTCCTATGGACATAAATCTGGCACATATTTAGAGTTTTCAATAGAACAGTTCCCAGACCGGAAATCGAACCCGGGCCGAGGCGGTGAAAACGCCGAATCCTAGCGACTAGACCATCAGGGACATTTATCCTGGTTTGGAAGGCACAAGTTCAGGAAATTCTGGCCATTAAAACGAACAGGAAATGAAGGAGCACAATCTATAACTCAAAGAAGTACCATCAGCCATTCACAGCTTGACTCAGGACCAGCATATTTAACTGAACTGATTTGGATTGTGTAACATCCTCCGTCTGATTGATTCTCAACATGATACTCTCCTATGTACACAAATCTGGTTCCAAATGACAGTTTTCAATAGTTTAGTTCCCTGACCGGGAATCGAACCTGGGCCGCGGCTGTGAGAGCGCCGAATCCTAGCCACTAGACCATCAGGGACATATTCGAAAGGTACCTGGTCAGGATTCACACGGCTTTAAAATGTACAGGAGTTGAAGTACCATCATCTAATGAGTTAAAGAAGTACTAACGAGAAGAGAGATTGTTTGAAGCAGGGAGTGAAAGAGGCCATCTTTGTTGACCTGATATAACAACATGTAAAAGAGGAGCCTGTTTAAGACATGGACTTTCATCAAGCTAAAATGCACTGTAATGTTCTCTCCCCATTCAGCTCACAAGCCATCGACACCGCAACTTCTGTGGACCTAATTTCTCATACAATAGCAGGGTAGGTCTATGACTTATAGCAATCATCAGCCCTTCACAGCTTGACTTAACCCCAGCCTATTTAACGGAACTGATATGGAATGTGTAACAATCTCTGTCTGATTCATTCTCAATATGATGCTCTCCTATGAACATAAATCTTGCACATATTGAGAGTTTTCAATAGAACAGTTCCCTGACCGGGAATCGAACCCGGGCCGCGGCGGTGAAAACGCCGAATCCTAGCCACTAGACCATCAGGGACATTTTTCCTGGTTTGGAAGGCACATGTTCAGGAAATTCTGGCCATTAAAAGGAACAGGAAATGAAGGAGCACAATCTCATGACTCAAAGAAGTACCATCAGCCATTCACAGCTTGACTCAGGACCAGCATATTTAACTGAACTGATTTGGATTGTGTAACATCCTCCGTCTGATTGATTCTCAACATGATACTCTCCTATGTCCACAAATCTGGTTCCAATTGACAGTTTTCAATAGTTTAGTTCCCTGACCGGGAATCGAACCCGGGCCGCGGCGGTGAGAGCGCCGAATCCTAGCCACTAGACCATCAGGGACATGTTCGAAAGGTACCTGGTCAGGATTCACACGGCTTTAAAATGTACAGGAGTTGAAGTACCATCATCTAATGAGTTAAAGAAGTACTAACGAGAAGAGAGATTGTTTGAAGCAGGGAGTGAAAGAGGCCATCTTTGTTGACCTGATATAACAACATGTAAAAGAGGAGCCTGTTTAAGACATGGACTTTCATCAAGCTAAAATGCACTGTAATGTCTCTCCCCATTCAGCTCACAAGCCATCGACACCGCAACTTCTGTGGACCTAATTTCTCATACAATAGCAGGGTAGGTCTATGACTTATAGCAATCATCAGCCCTTCACAGCTTGACTTAACCCCAGCCTATTTAACGGAACTGATATGGAATGTGTAACAATCTCTGTCTGATTCATTCTCAATATGATGCTCTCCTATGAACATAAATCTTGCACATATTGAGAGTTTTCAATAGAACAGCTCCCTGACCGGGAATCAAACCCGGGCCGCGGCGGTGAAAACGCAGAATCCTAGCCACTAGACCATCAGGGACATTTTTCCTGGTTTGGAAGGCACATGTTCAGGAAATTCTGGCCATTAAAAGGAACAGGAAATGAAGGAGCACAATCTCATGACTCAAAGAAGTACCATCAGCCATTCACAGCTTGACTCAGGACCAGCATATTTAACTGAACTGATTTGGATTGTGTAATATCCTCCGTCTGATTGATTCTCAACATGATACTCTCCTATGTACACAAATCTGGTTCCAATTGACAGTTTTCAATAGTTTAGTTCCCTGACCGGGAATCGAACCCGGGCCGCGGCGGTGAGAGCGCCGAATCCTAGCCACTAGACCATCAGGGACATGTTCGAAATGTACCCGGTCAGGATTCACACGGCTTTAAAATGTACAGGAGTTGAAGTACCATCATCTAATGAGTTAAAGAAGTACTAACGAGAAGAGAGATTGTTTGAAGCAGGGAGTGAAAGAGGCCATCTTTGTTGACCTGATATAACAACATGTAAAAGAGGAGCCTGTTTAAGACATGGACTTTCATCAAGCTAAAATGCACTGTAATGTTCTCTCCCCATTCAGCTCACAAGCCATCGACACCGCAACTTCTGTGGACCTAATTTCTCATACAATAGCAGGGTAGGTCTATGACTTATAGCAATCATCAGCCCTTCACAGCGTGACTTAAGGCAAGCCTATTTGATGGAACTGATATAGAATGTGTAACAATCTCTGTCTGATTCATTCTCAATATGATGCTCTCCTATGGACATAAATCTGGCACATATTTAGAGTTTTCAATAGAACAGTTCCCAGACCGGAAATCGAACCCGGGCCGCGGCGGTGAAAACGCCGAATCCTAGCCACTAGACCATCAGGGACATTTTTCCTGGTTTGGAAGGCACATGTTCAGGAAATTCTGGCCATTAAAAGGAACAGGAAATGAAGGAGCACAATCTCATGACTCAAAGAAGTACCATCAGCCATTCACAGCTTGACTCAGGACCAGCATATTTAACTGAACTGATTTGGATTGTGTAACATCCTCCGTCTGATTGATTCTCAACATGATACTCTGCAATGTACACAAATCTTGTTCCAATTGACAGTTTTCAATAGTTTAGTTCCCTGACCGGGAATCGAACCCGGGCCGCGGCGGTGAGAGCGCCGAATCCTAGCCACTAGACCATCAGGGACATGTTAGAAAGGTACCTGGTAGCAGCAGACATCAGCTGATTCAGTTCAAAGTTGTTCACCGTCTTCATTACTGCAAAGTCAAACTGCACAGGATCGCTCCCTCTGTCTCACCGCTGTGCGACAGGTGTAGGGGGTTGGAGGGCACACTGTCTCACGCCTTCTGGCTCTGTCCCTTGTTGACTGAATTCTGGAACAAAATATTTGACTGGTTCTCCAAGGCCTATAAGAGACTCTTCCAACCGGAGGCT
The DNA here is from genome assembly GCF_947347685.1 of Pleuronectes platessa. Taxonomy (NCBI): domain Eukaryota; kingdom Metazoa; phylum Chordata; class Actinopteri; order Pleuronectiformes; family Pleuronectidae; genus Pleuronectes; species Pleuronectes platessa. Next base: position 24,367,845 of record NC_070627.1, on the reverse strand, counting down.
GAACTTGCAGTCTTTGGCTGCTCACAGACTACAGCGTGCCTACCTGCAGCAATGCAGCAGTCTCTGATGCTGGGGATGATTGTTGGAAAACGGCTAATCTTACTGGAGTGGAAGTCGATGTCTCCCCCTTGCTTTCGGATGTGGTTGGCTGACATGGCATCAACCATACAAATGGAAAGACTCAGGTTCACAAGGACTAATTCAATTGGAAAATTTTTGGCCATTTGGGGCCACTTCCTTGCCTACCTGGACGAAACCAGGACAGATGACAAGTAACTGGTAGCCTTACTGTATATTTGTCTATGCACTCATCTCTGTGTATGTGTGCTTACAAAAGTCACAGCTGTTTTTCTTTTTCAATTTCATTTTACATGTCTGAGCCGGGGTGTTATTATTGTTGTTGTTTTTGTTATGTCTGTTTTTTCTTTAAATGGAAAATGTAAATAAAAAAAATATAAAAAAAAAAAAAAAAGAAAGGTACCTGGTCAGGATTCACACGGCTTTAAAATGTACAGGAGTTGAAGTACCATCATCTAATGAGTTAAAGAAGTACTAACGAGAAGAGAGATTGTTTGAAGCAGGGAGTGAAAGAGGCCATCTTTGTTGACCTGATATAACAACATGTAAAAGAGGAGCCTGTTTAAGACATGGACTTTCATCAAGCTAAAATGCACTGTAATGTTCTCTCCCCATTCAGCTCACAAGCCATCGACACCGCAACTTCTCATACAATAGCAGGGTAGGTCTATGACTTATAGCAATCATCAGCCCTTCACAGCGTGACTTAAGGCAAGCCTATTTGATGGAACTGCTATAGAATGTGTAACAATCTCTGTCTGATTCATTCTCAATATGATGCTCTCCTATGGACATAAATCTGGCACATATTTAGAGTTTTCAATAGAACAGTTCCCAGACCGGGAATCGAACCCTGGCCGCGGCGGTGAAAACGCCGAATCCTAGCGACTAGACCATCAGGGACATGTTCGAAAGGTACCTGGTCAGGATTCACACGGCTTTAAAATGTACAGGAGTTGAAGTACCATCATCTAATGAGTTAAAGAAGTACTAAGGAGAAGAGAGATTGTTTGAAGCAGGGAGTGAAAGAGGCCATCTTTGTTGACCTGATATAACAACATGTAAAAGAGGAGCCTGTTTAAGACATGGACTTTCATCAAGCTAAAATGCACTGTAATGTTCTCTCCCCATTCAGCTCACAAGCCATCGACACCTCAACTTCTGTGAACCTAATTTCTCATACAATAGCAGGGTAGGTCTATGACTTATAGCAATCATCAGCCCTTCACAGCTTGACTTAATCCCAGCCTATTTAACAGAACTGATATGGAATGTGTAACAATCTCTGTCTGATTCATTCTCAATATGATGCTCTCCTATGAACATAAATCTTGCACATATTGAGAGTTTTCAATAGAACAGCTCCCTGACTGGGAATCAAACCCGGGCCGCGGCGGTGAAAACGCCGAATCCTAGCGACTAGACCATCAGGGACATTTATCCTGGTTTGGAAGGCACAAGTTCAGGAAATTCTGGCCATTAAAAGGAACAGGAAATGAAGGAGCACAATCTCATGACTCAAAGAAGTACCATCAGCCATTCACAGCTTGACTCAGGAACAGCATATTTAACTGAACTGATTTGGATTGTGTAACATCCTCCGTCTGATTGATTCTCAACATGATACTCTGCAATGTACACAAATCTGGTTCCAATTGACAGTTTTCAATAGTTTAGTTCCCTGACCGGGAATCGTACCCAGGCCGCGGCGGTGAGAGCGCCGAATCCTAGCCACTAGACCACCAGGGACATGTTCGAAAGGTACCTGGTCAGGATTCACAGGGCTTTAAAATGTACAGGAGTTGAAGTACCATCATCTAATGAGTTAAAGAAGTACTAAGGAGAAGAGAGATTGTTTGAAGCAGGGAGTGAAAGAGGCCATCTTTGTTGACCTGATATAACAACATGTAAAAGAGGAGCCTGTTTAAGACATGGACTTTCATCAAGCTAAAATGCACTGTAATGTTCTCTCCCCATTCAGCTCACAAGCCATCGACACCGCAACTTCTGTGGACCTAATTTCTCATACAATAGCAGGGTAGGTCTATGACTTATAGCAATCATCAGCCCTTCACAGCGTGACTTAAGGCAAGCCTATTTGATGGAACTGATATAGAATGTGTAACAATCTCTGTCTGATTCATTCTCAATATGATGCTCTCCTATGGACATAAATCTGGCACATATTTAGAGTTTTCAATAGAACAGTTCCCAGACCGGAAATCGAACCCGGGCCGAGGCGGTGAAAACGCCGAATCCTAGCGACTAGACCATCAGGGACATTTATCCTGGTTTGGAAGGCACAAGTTCAGGAAATTCTGGCCATTAAAACGAACAGGAAATGAAGGAGCACAATCTCATGACTCAAAGAAGTACCATCAGCCATTCACAGCTTGACTCAGGACCAGCATATTTAACTGAACTGATTTGGATTGTGTAACATCCTCCGTCTGATTGATTCTCAACATGATACTCTGCAATGTACACAAATCTGGTTCCAATTGACAGTTTTCAATAGTTTAGTTCCCTGACCGGGAATCGTACCCAGGCCGCGGCGGTGAGAGCGCCGAATCCTAGCCACTAGACCACCAGGGACATGTAGTAAGGTACCTGGTCAGGATTCACAGGGCTTTAAAATGTACAGGAGTTGAAGTACCATCATCTAATGAGTTAAAGAAGTACTGACGAGAAGAGAGATTGTTTGAAGCAGGGAGTGAAAGAGGCCATCTTTGTTGACCTGATATAACAACATGTAAAAGAGGAGCCTGTTTAAGACATGGACTTTCATCAAGCTAAAATGCACTGTAATGTACTCTCCCCATTCAGCTCACAAGCCATCGACACCGCAACTTCTGTGGAGCTAATTTCTCATACAATAGCAGGGTAGGTCTATGACTTATAGCAATCATCAGCCCTTCACAGCTTGACTTAACCCCAGCCTATTTAACGGAACTGATATGGAATGTGTAACAATCTCTGTCTGATTCATTCTCAATATGATGCTCTCCTATGAACATAAATCTTAAACATATTGAGAGTTTTCAATAGAACAGCTCCCTGACTGGGAATCAAACCCGGGCCGCGGCGGTGAAAACGCTGAATCCTAGCCACAAGACCATCAGGGACATTTTTCCTGGTTTGGAAGGCACATGTTCAGGAAATTCTGGCCATTAAAAGGAACAGGAAATGAAGGAGCACAATCTCATGACTCAAAGAAGTACCATCAGCCATTCACAGCTTGACTCAGGACCAGCATATTTAACTGAACTGATTTGGATTGTGTAACATCCTCCGTCTGATTGATTCTCAACATGATACTCTGCTATGTACACAAATCTGGTTCCAATTGACAGTTTTCAATAGTTTAGTTCCCTGACCGGGAATCGTACCCAGGCCGCGGCGGTGAGAGCGCCGAATCCTAGCCACTAGACCACCAGGGACATGTTCGAAAGGTACCTGGTCAGGATTCACACGGCTTTAAAATGTACAGGAGTTGAAGTACCATCATCTAATGAGTTAAAGAAGTACTAAGGAGAAGAGAGATTGTTTGAAGCAGGGAGTGAAAGAGGCCATCTTTGTTGACCTGATATAACAACATGTAAAAGAGGAGCCTGTTTAAGACATGGACTTTCATCAAGCTAAAATGCACTGTAATGTTCTCTCCCCATTCAGCTCACAAGCCATCGACACCTCAACTTCTGTGGACCTAATTTCTCATACAATAGCAGGGTAGGTCTATGACTTATAGCAATCATCAGCCCTTCACAACTTGACTTAATCCCAGCCTATTTAACAGAACTGATATGGAATGTGTAACAATCTCTGTCTGATTCATTCTCAATATGATGCTCTCCTATGAACATAAATCTTGCACATATTGAGAGTTTTCAATAGAACAGTTCCCTGACCGGGAATCGAACCCGGGCCACGGCGGTGAAAACGCCGAATCCTAGCCACTAGACCATCAGGGACATTTTTCCTGGTTTGGAAGGCACATGTTCAGGAAATTCTGGCCATTAAAAGGAACAGGAAATGAAGGAGCACAATCTCATGACTCAAAGAAGTACCATCAGCCATTCACAGCTTGACTCAGGACCAGCATATTTAACTGAACTGATTTGGATTGTGTAACATCCTCCGTCTGATTGATTCTCAACATGATACTCTGCAATGTACACAAATCTGGTTCCAATTGACAGTTTTCAATAGTTTAGTTCCCTGACCGGGAATCGTACCCAGGCCGCGGCGGTGAGAGCGCCGAATCCTAGCCACTAGACCACCAGGGACATGTAGTAAGGTACCTGGTCAGGATTCACAGGGCTTTAAAATGTACAGGAGTTGAAGTACCATCATCTAATGAGTTAAAGAAGTACTGACGAGAAGAGAGATTGTTTGAAGCAGGGAGTGAAAGAGGCCATCTTTGTTGACCTGATATAACAACATGTAAAAGAGGAGCCTGTTTAAGACATGGACTTTCATCAAGCTAAAATGCACTGTAATGTTCTCTCCCCATTCAGCTCACAAGCCATCGACACCGCAACTTCTGTGGAGCTAATTTCTCATACAATAGCAGGGTAGGTCTATGACTTATAGCAATCATCAGCCCTTCACAGCTTGACTTAACCCCAGCCTATTTAACGGAACTGATATGGAATGTGTAACAATCTCTGTCTGATTCATTCTCAATATGATGCTCTCCTATGAACATAAATCTTAAACATATTGAGAGTTTTCAATAGAACAGCTCCCTGACTGGGAATCAAACCCGGGCCGCGGCGGTGAAAACGCTGAATCCTAGCCACAAGACCATCAGGGACATTTTTCCTGGTTTGGAAGGCACATGTTCAGGAAATTCTGGCCATTAAAAGGAACAGGAAATGAAGGAGCACAATCTCATGACTCAAAGAAGTACCATCAGCCATTCACAGCTTGACTCAGGACCAGCATATTTAACTGAACTGATTTGGATTGTGTAACATCCTCCGTCTGATTGATTCTCAACATGATACTCTGCTATGTACACAAATCTGGTTCCAATTGACAGTTTTCAATAGTTTAGTTCCCTGACCGGGAATCGTACCCAGGCCGCGGCGGTGAGAGCGCCGAATCCTAGCCACTAGACCACCAGGGACATGTTCGAAAGGTACCTGGTCAGGATTCACACGGCTTTAAAATGTACAGGAGTTGAAGTACCATCATCTAATGAGTTAAAGAAGTACTAAGGAGAAGAGAGATTGTTTGAAGCAGGGAGTGAAAGAGGCCATCTTTGTTGACCTGATATAACAACATGTAAAAGAGGAGCCTGTTTAAGACATGGACTTTCATCAAGCTAAAATGCACTGTAATGTTCTCTCCCCATTCAGCTCACAAGCCATCGACACCTCAACTTCTGTGGACCTAATTTCTCATACAATAGCAGGGTAGGTCTATGACTTATAGCAATCATCAGCCCTTCACAACTTGACTTAATCCCAGCCTATTTAACAGAACTGATATGGAATGTGTAACAATCTCTGTCTGATTCATTCTCAATATGATGCTCTCCTATGAACATAAATCTTGCACATATTGAGAGTTTTCAATAGAACAGTTCCCTGACCGGGAATCGAACCCGGGCCGCGGCGGTGAAAACGCCGAATCCTAGCCACTAGACCATCAGGGACATTTTTCCTGGTTTGGAAGGCACATGTTCAGGGAATTCTGGCCATTAAAAGGAACAGGAAATGAAGGAGCACAATCTCATGACTCAAAGAAGTACCATCAGCCATTCACAGCTTGACTCAGGACCAGCATATTTAACTGAACTGATTTGGATTGTGTAACATCCTCCGTCTGATTGATTCTCAACATGATACTCTCCTATGTACACAAATCTGGTTCCAAATGACAGTTTTCAATAGTTTAGTTCCCTGACCGGGAATCGAACCTGGGCCGCGGCTGTGAGAGCGCCGAATCCTAGCCACTAGACCATCAGGGACATATTCGAAAGGTACCTGGTCAGGATTCACACGGCTTTAAAATGTACAGGAGTTGAAGTACCATCATCTAATGAGTTAAAGAAGTACTAACGAGAAGAGAGATTGTTTGAAGCAGGGAGTGAAAGAGGCCATCTTTGTTGACCTGATATAACAACATGTAAAAGAGGAGCCTGTTTAAGACATGGACTTTCATCAAGCTAAAATGCACTGTAATGTTCTCTCCCCATTCAGCTCACAAGCCATCGACACCGCAACTTCTGTGGACCTAATTTCTCATACAATAGCAGGGTAGGTCTATGACTTATAGCAATCATCAGCCCTTCACAGCTTGACTTAACCCCAGCCTATTTAACAGAACTGATATGGAATGTGTAACAATCTCTGTCTGATTCATTCTCAATATGATGCTCTCATATGAACATAAATCTTGCACATATTGAGAGTTTTCAATAGAACAGTTCCCTGACCGGGAATCGAACCCGGGCCACGGCGGTGAAAACGCCGAATCCTAGCCACTAGACCATCAGGGACATTTTTCCTGGTTTGGAAGGCACATGTTCAGGAAATTCTGGCCATTAAAAGGAACAGGAAATGAAGGAGCACAATCTCATGACTCAAAGAAGTACCATCAGCCATTCACAGCTTGACTCAGGACCAGCATATTTAACTGAACTGATTTGGATTGTGTAACATCCTCCGTCTGATTGATTCTCAACATGATACTCTCCTATGTACACAAATCTGGTTCCAATTGACAGTTTTCAATAGAACAGTTCCCTGACCGGGAATCGAACCCGGGCCGCGGCGGTGAAAACGCCGAATCCTAGCCACTAGACCATCAGGGACATTTTTCCTGGTTTGGAAGGCACACGTTCAGGGAATTCTGGCCATTAAAAGGAAGAGGAAATGAAGGAGCACAATCTCATGACTCAAAGAAGTACCATCAGCCATTCACAGCTTGACTCAGGACCAGCAAATTTAACTGAACTGATTTGGATTGTGTAACATCCTCCGTCTGATTGATTCTCAACATGATACTCTCCTATGTCCACAAATCTGGTTCCAATTGACAGTTTTCAATAGTTTAGTTCCCTGACCGGGAATCGAACCCGGGCCTCGGCGGTGAGAGCGCCGAATCCTAGCCACTAGACCATCAGGGACATGTTCGAAAGGTACCTGGTCAGGATTCACACGGCTTTAAAATGTACAGGAGTTGAAGTACCATCATCTAATGAGTTAAAGAAGTACTAACGAGAAGAGAGATTGTTTGAAGCAGGGAGTGAAAGAGGCCATCTTTGTTGACCTGATATAACAACATGTAAAAGAGGAGCCTGTTTAAGACATGGACTTTCATCAAGCTAAAATGCACTGTAATGTCTCTCCCCATTCAGCTCACAAGCCATCGACACCGCAACTTCTGTGGACCTAATTTCTCATACAATAGCAGGGTAGGTCTATGACTTATAGCAATCATCAGCCCTTCACAGCTTGACTTAACCCCAGCCTATTTAACGGAACTGATATGGAATGTGTAACAATCTCTGTCTGATTCATTCTCAATATGATGCTCTCCTATGAACATAAATCTTGCACATATTGAGAGTTTTCAATAGAACAGCTCCCTGACCGGGAATCAAACCCGGGCCGCGGCGGTGAAAACGCAGAATCCTAGCCACTAGACCATCAGGGACATTTTTCCTGGTTTGGAAGGCACATGTTCAGGAAATTCTGGCCATTAAAAGGAACAGGAAATGAAGGAGCACAATCTCATGACTCAAAGAAGTACCATCAGCCATTCACAGCTTGACTCAGGACCAGCATATTTAACTGAACTGATTTGGATTGTGTAATATCCTCCGTCTGATTGATTCTCAACATGATACTCTCCTATGTACACAAATCTGGTTCCAATTGACAGTTTTCAATAGTTTAGTTCCCTGACCGGGAATCGAACCCGGGCCGCGGCGGTGAGAGCGCCGAATCCTAGCCACTAGACCATCAGGGACATGTTCGAAATGTACCCGGTCAGGATTCACACGGCTTTAAAATGTACAGGAGTTGAAGTACCATCATCTAATGAGTTAAAGAAGTACTAACGAGAAGAGAGATTGTTTGAAGCAGGGAGTGAAAGAGGCCATCTTTGTTGACCTGATATAACAACATGTAAAAGAGGAGCCTGTTTAAGACATGGACTTTCATCAAGCTAAAATGCACTGTAATGTTCTCTCCCCATTCAGCTCACAAGCCATCGACACCTCAACTTCTGTGGACCTAATTTCTCATACAATAGCAGGGTAGGTCTATGACTTATAGCAATCATCAGCCCTTCACAACTTGACTTAATCCCAGCCTATTTAACAGAACTGATATGGAATGTGTAACAATCTCTGTCTGATTCATTCTCAATATGATGCTCTCCTATGAACATAAATCTTGCACATATTGAGAGTTTTCAATAGAACAGTTCCCTGACCGGGAATCGAACCCGGGCCGCGGCGGTGAAAACGCCGAATCCTAGCCACTAGACCATCAGGGACATTTTTCCTGGTTTGGAAGGCACATGTTCAGGGAATTCTGGCCATTAAAAGGAACAGGAAATGAAGGAGCACAATCTCATGACTCAAAGAAGTACCATCAGCCATTCACAGCTTGACTCAGGACCAGCATATTTAACTGAACTGATTTGGATTGTGTAACATCCTCCGTCTGATTGATTCTCAACATGATACTCTCCTATGTACACAAATCTGGTTCCAATTGACAGTTTTCAATAGAACAGTTCCCTGACCGGGAATCGAACCCGGGCCGCGGCGGTGAAAACGCCGAATCCTAGCCACTAGACCATCAGGGACATTTTTCCTGGTTTGGAAGGCACACGTTCAGGGAATTCTGGCCATTAAAAGGAAGAGGAAATGAAGGAGCACAATCTCATTACTCAAAGAAGTACCATCAGCCATTCACAGCTTGACTCAGGACCAGCAAATTTAACTGAACTGATTTGGATTGTGTAACATCCTCCGTCTGATTGATTCTCAACATGATACTCTCCTATGTCCACAAATCTGGTTCCAATTGACAGTTTTCAATAGTTTAGTTCCCTGACCGGGAATCGAACCCGGGCCGCGGCGGTGAGAGCGCCGAATCCTAGCCACTAGACCATCAGGGACATGTTCGAAAGGTACCTGGTCAGGATTCACACGGCTTTAAAATGTACAGGAGTTGAAGTACCATCATCTAATGAGTTAAAGAAGTACTAACGAGAAGAGAGATTGTTTGAAGCAGGGAGTGAAAGAGGCCATCTTTGTTGACCTGATATAACAACATGTAAAAGAGGAGCCTGTTTAAGACATGGACTTTCATCAAGCTAAAATGCACTGTAATGTCTCTCCCCATTCAGCTCACAAGCCATCGACACCGCAACTTCTGTGGACCTAATTTCTCATACAATAGCAGGGTAGGTCTATGACTTATAGCAATCATCAGCCCTTCACAGCTTGACTTAACCCCAGCCTATTTAACGGAACTGATATGGAATGTGTAACAATCTCTGTCTGATTCATTCTCAATATGATGCTCTCCTATGAACATAAATCTTGCACATATTGAGAGTTTTCAATAGAACAGCTCCCTGACCGGGAATCAAACCCGGGCCGCGGCGGTGAAAACGCAGAATCCTAGCCACTAGACCATCAGGGACATTTTTCCTGGTTTGGAAGGCACATGTTCAGGAAATTCTGGCCATTAAAAGGAACAGGAAATGAAGGAGCACAATCTCATGACTCAAAGAAGTACCATCAGCCATTCACAGCTTGACTCAGGACCAGCATATTTAACTGAACTGATTTGGATTGTGTAATATCCTCCGTCTGATTGATTCTCAACATGATACTCTCCTATGTACACAAATCTGGTTCCAATTGACAGTTTTCAATAGTTTAGTTCCCTGACCGGGAATCGAACCCGGGCCGCGGCGGTGAGAGCGCCGAATCCTAGCCACTAGACCATCAGGGACATGTTCGAAATGTACCCGGTCAGGATTCACACGGCTTTAAAATGTACAGGAGTTGAAGTACCATCATCTAATGAGTTAAAGAAGTACTAACGAGAAGAGAGATTGTTTGAAGCAGGGAGTGAAAGAGGCCATCTTTGTTGACCTGATATAACAACATGTAAAAGAGGAGCCTGTTTAAGACATGGACTTTCATCAAGCTAAAATGCACTGTAATGTTCTCTCCCCATTCAGCTCACAAGCCATCGACACCGCAACTTCTGTGGACCTAATTTCTCATACAATAGCAGGGTAGGTCTATGACTTATAGCAATCATCAGCCCTTCACAGCGTGACTTAAGGCAAGCCTATTTGATGGAACTGATATAGAATGTGTAACAATCTCTGTCTGATTCATTCTCAATATGATGCTCTCCTATGGACATAAATCTGGCACATATTTAGAGTTTTCAATAGAACAGTTCCCAGACCGGAAATCGAACCCGGGCCGCGGCGGTGAAAACGCCGAATCCTAGCGACTAGACCATCAGGGACATTTATCCTGGTTTGGAAGGCACAAGTTCAGGAAATTCTGGCCATTAAAAGAAACAGGAAATGAAGGAGCACAATCTCATGACTCAAAGAAGTACCATCAGCCATTCACAGCTTGACTCAGGAACAGCATATTTAACTGAACTGATTTGGATTGTGTAACATCCTCCGTCTGATTGATTCTCAACATGATACTCTGCAATGTACACAAATCTGGTTCCAATTGACAGTTTTCAATAGTTTAGTTCCCTGACCGGGAATCGTACCCAGGCCGCGGCGGTGAGAGCGCCGAATCCTAGCCACTAGACCACCAGGGACATGTAGTAAGGTACCTGGTCAGGATTCACAGGGCTTTAAAATGTACAGGAGTTGAAGTACCATCATCTAATGAGTTAAAGAAGTACTGACGAGAAGAGAGATTGTTTGAAGCAGGGAGTGAAAGAGGCCATCTTTGTTGACCTGATATAACAACATGTAAAAGAGGAGCCTGTTTAAGACATGGACTTTCATCAAGCTAAAATGCACTGTAATGTTCTCTCCCCATTCAGCTCACAAGGCATCGACACCGCAACTTCTGTGGACCTAATTTCTCATACAATAGCAGGGTAGGTCTATGACTTATAGCAATCATCAGCCCTTCACAGCTTGACTTAACCCGAGCCTATTTAACGGAACTGATATGGAATGTGTAACAATCTCTGTCTGATTCATTCTCAATATGATGCTCTCCTATGAACATAAATCTTGCACATATTGAGAGTTTTCGATAGAACAGTTCCCTGACCGGGAATCGAACCCGGGCCGCGGCGGTGAAAACGCCGAATCCTAGCCACTAGACCATCAGGGACATTTTTCCTGGTTTGGAAGGCACATGTTCAGGAAATTCTGGCCATTAAAAGGAACAGGAAATGAAGGAGCACAATCTCATGACTCAAAGAAGTACCATCAGCCATTCACAGCTTGACTCAGGACCAGCATATTTAACTGAACTGATTTGGATTGTGTAACATCCTCCGTCTGATTGATTCTCAACATGATACTCTGCAATGTACACAAATCTTGTTCCAATTGACAGTTTTCAATAGTTTAGTTCCCTGACCGGGAATCGAACCCGGGCCGCGGCGGTGAGAGCGCCGAATCCTAGCCACTAGACCATCAGGGACATGTTAGAAAGGTACCTGGTAGCAGCAGACATCAGCTGATTCAGTTCAAAGTTGTTCACCGTCTTCATTACTGCAAAGTCAAACTGCACAGGATCGCTCCCTCTGTCTCACCGCTGTGCGACAGGTGTAGGGGGTCGGAGGGCACACTGTCTCACGCCTTCTGGCTCTGTCCCTTGTTGACTGAATTCTGGAACAAGATATTTGACTGGTTCTCCAAGGCCTATAAGAGACTCTTCCAACCGGAGGCTGAACTTGCAGTCTTTGGCTGCTCACAGACTACAGCGTGCCTACCTGCAGCAATGCAGCAGTCTCTGATGCTGGGGATGATTGTTGCAAAACGGCTAATCTTACTGGAGTGGAAGTCGATGTCTCCCCCTTGCTTTCGGAGGTGGTTGGCTGACATGGCATCAACCATACAAATGGAAAGACTCAGGTTCACAAGGACTAATTCAATTGGAAAATTTTTGGCCATTTGGGGCCACTTCCTTGCCTACCTGGACGAAACCAGGACAGATGACAAGTAACTGGTAGCCTTACTGTATATTTGTCTATGCACTCATCTCTGTGTATGTGTGCTTACAAAAGTCACAGCTGTTTTTCTTTTTCAATTTCATTTTACATGTCTGAGCCGGGGTGTTATTATTGTTGTTGTTTTTGTTATGTCTGTTTTTTCTTTAAATGGAAAATGTAAATAAAAAAAATATAAAAAAAAAAAAAAAAGAAAGGTACCTGGTCAGGATTCACACGGCTTTAAAATGTACAGGAGTTGAAGTACCATCATCTAATGAGTTAAAGAAGTACTAACGAGAAGAGAGATTGTTTGAAGCAGGGAGTGAAAGAGGCCATCTTTGTTGACCTGATATAACAACATGTAAAAGAGGAGCCTGTTTAAGACATGGACTTTCATCAAGCTAAAATGCACTGTAATGTTCTCTCCCCATTCAGCTCACAAGCCATCGACACCGCAACTTCTGTGGACCTAATTTCTCATACAATAGCAGGGTAGGTCTATGACTTATAGCAATCATCAGCCCTTCACAGCGTGACTTAAGGCAAGCCTATTTGATGGAACTGATATAGAATGTGTAACAATCTCTGTCTGATTCATTCTCAATATGAAGCTCTCCTATGGACATAAATCTGGCACATATTTAGAGTTTTCAATAGAACAGTTCCCAGACCAGGAATCGAACCCGGGCCGCGGCGGTGAAAACGCCGAATCCTAGCGACTAGACCATCAGGGACATGTTCGAAAGGTACCTGGTCAGGATTCACACGGCTTTAAAATGTACAGGAGTTGAAGTACCATCATATAATGAGTTAAAGAAGTACTAAGGAGAAGAGAGATTGTTTGAAGCAGGGAGTGAAAGAGGCCATCTTTGTTGACCTGATATAACAACATGTAAAAGAGGAGCCTGTTTAAGACATGGACTTTCATCAAGCTAAAATGCACTGTAATGTTCTCTCCCCATTCAGCTCACAAGCCATCGACACCTCAACTTCTGTGGACCTAATTTCTCATACAATAGCAGGGTAGGTCTATGACTTATAGCAATCATCAGCCCTTCACAGCTTGACTTAATCCCAGCCTATTTAACAGAACTGATATGGAATGTGTAACAATCTCTGTCTGATTCATTCTCAATATGATGCTCTCCTATGAACATAAATCTTGCACATATTGAGAGTTTTCAATAGAACAGTTCCCTGACCGGGAATCGAACCCCGGACGCGGCGGTGAAAACGCTGAATCCTAGCCACTAGACCATCAGGGACATTTTTCCTGGTTTGGAAGGCACATGTTCAGGGAATTCTGGCCATTAAAAGGAAGAGGAAATGAAGGAGCACAATCTCATGACTCAAAGAAGTACCATCAGCCATTCACAGCTTGACTCAGGACCAGCATATTTAACTGAACTGATTTGGATTGTGTAACATCCTCCGTCTGATTGATTCTCAACATGATACTCTCCTATGTACACAAATCTGGTTCCAATTGACAGTTTTCAATAGTTTAGTTCCCTGACCGGGAATCGAACCCGGGCCGCGGCGGTGAGAGCGCCGAATCCTAGCCACTAGACCATCAGGGACATGTTCGAAAGGTACCTGGTCAGGATTCACACGGCTTTAAAATGTACAGGAGTTGAAGTACCATCATCTAATGAGTTAAAGAAGTACTAACGAGAAGAGAGATTGTTTGAAGCAGGGAGTGAAAGAGGCCATCTTTGTTGACCTGATATAACAACATGTAAAAGAGGAGCCTGTTTAAGACATGGACTTTCATCAAGCTAAAATGCACTGTAATGTCTCTCCCCATTCAGCTCACAAGCCATCGACACCGCAACTTCTGTGGACCTAATTTCTCATACAATAGCAGGGTAGGTCTATGACTTATAGCAATCATCAGCCCTTCACAGCTTGACTTAACCCCAGCCTATTTAACGGAACTGATATGGAATGTGTAACAATCTCTGTCTGATTCATTCTCAATATGATGCTCTCCTATGAACATAAATCTTGCACATATTGAGAGTTTTCAATAGAACAGCTCCCTGACCGGGAATCAAACCCGGGCCGCGGCGGTGAAAACGCAGAATCCTAGCCACTAGACCATCAGGGACATTTTTCCTGGTTTGGAAGGCACATGTTCAGGAAATTCTGGCCATTAAAAGGAACAGGAAATGAAGGAGCACAATCTCATGACTCAAAGAAGTACCATCAGCCATTCACAGCTTGACTCAGGACCAGCATATTTAACTGAACTGATTTGGATTGTGTAACATCCTCCGTCTGATTGATTCTCAACATGATACTCTGCAATGTACACAAATCTGGTTCCAATTGACAGTTTTCAATAGTTTAGTTCCCTGACCGGGAATCGTACCCAGGCCGCGGCGGTGAGAGCGCCGAATCCTAGCCACTAGACCACCAGGGACATGTAGTAAGGTACCTGGTCAGGATTCACAGGGCTTTAAAATGTACAGGAGTTGAAGTACCATCATCTAATGAGTTAAAGAAGTACTGACGAGAAGAGAGATTGTTTGAAGCAGGGAGTGAAAGAGGCCATCTTTGTTGACCTGATATAACAACATGTAAAAGAGGAGCCTGTTTAAGACATGGACTTTCATCAAGCTAAAATGCACTGTAATGTTCTCTCCCCATTCAGCTCACAAGGCATCGACACCGCAACTTCTGTGGACCTAATTTCTCATACAATAGCAGGGTAGGTCTATGACTTATAGCAATCATCAGCCCTTCACAGCTTGACTTAACCCGAGCCTATTTAACGGAACTGATATGGAATGTGTAACAATCTCTGTCTGATTCATTCTCAATATGATGCTCTCCTATGAACATAAATCTTGCACATATTGAGAGTTTTCGATAGAACAGTTCCCTGACCGGGAATCGAACCCGGGCCGCGGCGGTGAAAACGCCGAATCCTAGCCACTAGACCATCAGGGACATTTTTCCTGGTTTGGAAGGCACATGTTCAGGAAATTCTGGCCATTAAAAGGAACAGGAAATGAAGGAGCACAATCTCATGACTCAAAGAAGTACCATCAGCCATTCACAGCTTGACTCAGGACCAGCATATTTAACTGAACTGATTTGGATTGTGTAACATCCTCCGTCTGATTGATTCTCAACATGATACTCTGCAATGTACACAAATCTTGTTCCAATTGACAGTTTTCAATAGTTTAGTTCCCTGACCGGGAATCGAACCCGGGCCGCGGCGGTGAGAGCGCCGAATCCTAGCCACTAGACCATCAGGGACATGTTAGAAAGGGACCTGGTAGCAGCAGACATCAGCTGATTCAGTTCAAAGTTGTTCACCGTCTTCATTACTGCAAAGTCAAACTGCACAGGATCGCTCCCTCTGTCTCACCGCTGTGCGACAGGTGTAGGGGGTCGGAGGGCACACTGTCTCACGCCTTCTGGCTCTGTCCCTTGTTGACTGAATTCTGGAACAAGATATTTGACTGGTTCTCCAAGGCCTATAAGAGACTCTTCCAACCGGAGGCTGAACTTGCAGTCTTTGGCTGCTCACAGACTACAGCGTGCCTACCTGCAGCAATGCAGCAGTCTCTGATGCTGGGGATGATTGTTGCAAAACGGCTAATCTTACTGGAGTGGAAGTCGATGTCTCCCCCTTGCTTTCGGAGGTGGTTGGCTGACATGGCATCAACCATACAAATGGAAAGACTCAGGTTCACAAGGACTAATTCAATTGGAAAATTTTTGGCCATTTGGGGCCACTTCCTTGCCTACCTGGACGAAACCAGGACAGATGACAAGTAACTGGTAGCCTTACTGTATATTTGTCTATGCACTCATCTCTGTGTATGTGTGCTTACAAAAGTCACAGCTGTTTTTCTTTTTCAATTTCATTTTACATGTCTGAGCCGGGGTGTTATTATTGTTGTTGTTTTTGTTATGTCTGTTTTTTCTTTAAATGGAAAATGTAAATAAAAAAAATATAAAAAAAAAAAAAAAAGAAAGGTACCTGGTCAGGATTCACACGGCTTTAAAATGTACAGGAGTTGAAGTACCATCATCTAATGAGTTAAAGAAGTACTAACGAGAAGAGAGATTGTTTGAAGCAGGGAGTGAAAGAGGCCATCTTTGTTGACCTGATATAACAACATGTAAAAGAGGAGCCTGTTTAAGACATGGACTTTCATCAAGCTAAAATGCACTGTAATGTTCTCTCCCCATTCAGCTCACAAGCCATCGACACCGCAACTTCTGTGGACCTAATTTCTCATACAATAGCAGGGTAGGTCTATGACTTATAGCAATCATCAGCCCTTCACAGCGTGACTTAAGGCAAGCCTATTTGATGGAACTGCTATAGAATGTGTAACAATCTCTGTCTGATTCATTCTCAATATGATGCTCTCCTATGGACATAAATCTGGCACATATTTAGAGTTTTCAATAGAACAGTTCCCAGACCGGGAATCGAACCCTGGCCGCGGCGGTGAAAACGCCGAATCCTAGCGACTAGACCATCAGGGACATGTTCGAAAGGTACCTGGTCAGGATTCACACGGCTTTAAAATGTACAGGAGTTGAAGTACCATCATCTAATGAGTTAAAGAAGTACTAAGGAGAAGAGAGATTGTTTGAAGCAGGGAGTGAAAGAGGCCATCTTTGTTGACCTGATATAACAACATGTAAAAGAGGAGCCTGTTTAAGACATGGACTTTCATCAAGCTAAAATGCACTGTAATGTTCTCTCCCCATTCAGCTCACAAGCCATCGACACCTCAACTTCTGTGGACCTAATTTCTCATACAATAGCAGGGTAGGTCTATGACTTATAGCAATCATCAGCCCTTCATAGCTTGACTTAATCTCAGCCTATTTAACAGAACTGATATGGAATGTGTAACAATCTCTGTCTGATTCATTCTCAATATGATGCTCTCCTATGAACATAAATCTTGCACATATTGAGAGTTTTCAATAGAACAGTTCCCTGACCGGGAATCGAACCCGGGACGCGGCGGTGAAAACGCTGAATCCTAGCCACTAGACCATCAGGGACATTTTTCCTGGTTTGGAAGGCACATGTTCAGGGAATTCTAGCCATTAAAAGGAACAGGAAATGAAGGAGCACAATCTCATGACTCAAAGAAGTACCATCAGCCATTCACAGCTTGACTCAGGACCAGCATATTTAACTGAACTGATTTGGATTGTGTAACATCCTCCGTCTGATTGATTCTCAACATGATACTCTCCTATGTACACAAATCTGGTTCCAATTGACAGTTTTCAATAGTTTAGTTCCCTGACCGGGAATCGAACCCGGGCCGCGGCGGTGAGAGCGCCGAATCCTAGCCACTAGACCATCAGGGACATGTTCGAAATGTACCTGGTCAGGATTCACATGGTTTTAAAATGTACAGGAGTTGAAGTACCATCATCTAATGAGTTAAAGAAGTACTAACGAGAAGAGAGATTGTTTGAAGCAGCGAGTGAAAGAGGCCATCTTTGTTGACCTGATATAACAACATGTAAAAGAGGAGCCTGTTTAAGACATGGACTTTCATCAAGCTAAAATGCACTGTAATGTTCTCTCCCCATTCAGCTCACAAGCCATCGACACCGCAACTTCTGTGGACCTAATTTCTCATACAATAGCAGGGTAGGTCTATGACTTATAGCAATCATCAGCCCTTCACAGCGTGACTTAAGGCAAGCCTATTTGATGGAACTGCTATAGAATGTGTAACAATCTCTGTCTGATTCATTCTCAATATGATGCTCTCCTATGGACATAAATCTGGCACATATTTAGAGTTTTCAATAGAACAGTTCCCAGACCGGGAATCGAACCCTGGCCGCGGCGGTGAAAACGCCGAATCCTAGCGACTAGACCATCAGGGACATGTTCGAAAGGTACCTGGTCAGGATTCACACGGCTTTAAAATGTACAGGAGTTGAAGTACCATCATCTAATGAGTTAAAGAAGTACTAACGAGAAGAGAGATTGTTTTAAGCAGGGAGTGAAAGAGGCCATCTTTGTTGACCTGATATAACAACATGTAAAAGAGGAGCCTGTTTAAGACATGGACTTTCATCAAGCTAAAATGCACTGTAATGTTCTCTCCCCATTCAGCTCACAAGCCATCGACACCGCAACTTCTGTGGACCTAATTTCTCATACAATAGCAGGGTAGGTCTATGACTTATAGCAATCATCAGCCCTTCACAGCGTGACTTAAGGCAAGCCTATTTGATGGAACTGCTATAGAATGTGTAACAATCTCTGTCTGATTCATTCTCAATATGATGCTCTCCTATGGACATAAATCTGGCACATATTTAGAGTTTTCAATAGAACAGTTCCCAGACCGGGAATCGAACCCTGGCCGCGGCGGTGAAAACGCCGAATCCTAGCGACTAGACCATCAGGGACATGTTCGAAAGGTACCTGGTCAGGATTCACACGGCTTTAAAATGTACAGGAGTTGAAGTACCATCATCTAATGAGTTAAAGAAGTACTAAGGAGAAGAGAGATTGTTTGAAGCAGGGAGTGAAAGAGGCCATCTTTGTTGACCTGATATAACAACATGTAAAAGAGGAGCCTGTTTAAGACATGGACTTTCATCAAGCTAAAATGCACTGTAATGTTCTCTCCCCATTCAGCTCACAAGCCATCGACACCTCAACTTCTGTGGACCTAATTTCTCATACAATAGCAGGGTAGGTCTATGACTTATAGCAATCATCAGCCCTTCATAGCTTGACTTAATCTCAGCCTATTTAACAGAACTGATATGGAATGTGTAACAATCTCTGTCTGATTCATTCTCAATATGATGCTCTCCTATGAACATAAATCTTGCACATATTGAGAGTTTTCAATAGAACAGTTCCCTGACCCGGAATCGAACCCGGGACGCGGCGGTGAAAACGCTGAATCCTAGCCACTAGACCATCAGGGACATTTTTCCTGGTTTGGAAGGCACATGTTCAGGGAATTCTGGCCATTAAAAGGAACAGGAAATGAAGGAGCACAATCTCATGACTCAAAGAAGTACCATCAGCCATTCACAGCTTGACTCAGGACCAGCATATTTAACTGAACTGATTTGGATTGTGTAACATCCTCCGTCTGATTGATTCTCAACATGATACTCTCCTATGTACACAAATCTGGTTCCAATTGACAGTTTTCAATAGTTTAGTTCCCTGACCGGGAATCGAACCCGGGCCGCGGCGGTGAGAGCGCCGAATCCTAGCCACTAGACCATCAGGGACATGTTCGAAATGTACCTGGTCAGGATTCACATGGTTTTAAAATGTACAGGAGTTGAAGTACCATCATCTAATGAGTTAAAGAAGTACTAACGAGAAGAGAGATTGTTTGAAGCAGCGAGTGAAAGAGGCCATCTTTGTTGACCTGATATAACAACATGTAAAAGAGGAGCCTGTTTAAGACATGGACTTTCATCAAGCTAAAATGCACTGTAATGTTCTCTCCCCATTCAGCTCACAAGCCATCGACACCGCAACTTCTGTGGACCTAATTTCTCATACAATAGCAGGGTAGGTCTATGACTTATAGCAATCATCAGCCCTTCACAGCGTGACTTAAGGCAAGCCTATTTGATGGAACTGCTATAGAATGTGTAACAATCTCTGTCTGATTCATTCTCAATATGATGCTCTCCTATGGACATAAATCTGGCACATATTTAGAGTTTTCAATAGAACAGTTCCCAGACCGGGAATCGAACCCTGGCCGCGGCGGTGAAAACGCCGAATCCTAGCGACTAGACCATCAGGGACATGTTCGAAAGGTACCTGGTCAGGATTCACACGGCTTTAAAATGTACAGGAGTTGAAGTACCATCATCTAATGAGTTAAAGAAGTACTAACGAGAAGAGAGATTGTTTTAAGCAGGGAGTGAAAGAGGCCATCTTTGTTGACCTGATATAACAACATGTAAAAGAGGAGCCTGTTTAAGACATGGACTTTCATCAAGCTAAAATGCACTGTAATGTTCTCTCCCCATTCAGCTCACAAGCCATCGACACCGCAACTTCTGTGGACCTAATTTCTCATACAATAGCAGGGTAGGTCTATGACTTATAGCAATCATCAGCCCTTCACAGCGTGACTTAAGGCAAGCCTATTTGATGGAACTGCTATAGAATGTGTAACAATCTCTGTCTGATTCATTCTCAATATGATGCTCTCCTATGGACATAAATCTGGCACATATTTAGAGTTTTCAATAGAACAGTTCCCAGACCGGGAATCGAACCCTGGCCGCGGCGGTGAAAACGCCGAATCCTAGCGACTAGACCATCAGGGACATGTTCGAAAGGTACCTGGTCAGGATTCACACGGCTTTAAAATGTACAGGAGTTGAAGTACCATCATCTAATGAGTTAAAGAAGTACTAAGGAGAAGAGAGATTGTTTGAAGCAGGGAGTGAAAGAGGCCATCTTTGTTGACCTGATATAACAACATGTAAAAGAGGAGCCTGTTTAAGACATGGACTTTCATCAAGCTAAAATGCACTGTAATGTTCTCTCCCCATTCAGCTCACAAGCCATCGACACCTCAACTTCTGTGGACCTAATTTCTCATACAATAGCAGGGTAGGTCTATGACTTATAGCAATCATCAGCCCTTCATAGCTTGACTTAATCTCAGCCTATTTAACAGAACTGATATGGAATGTGTAACAATCTCTGTCTGATTCATTCTCAATATGATGCTCTCCTATGAACATAAATCTTGCACATATTGAGAGTTTTCAATAGAACAGTTCCCTGACCGGGAATCGAACCCGGGACGCGGCGGTGAAAACGCTGAATCCTAGCCACTAGACCATCAGGGACATTTTTCCTGGTTTGGAAGGCACATGTTCAGGAAATTCTGGCCATTAAAAAAAACATGGAATGAAGGAGCACAATCTCATGACTCAAAGAAGTACCATCAGCCATTCACAGCTTGACTCAGGACCAGCATATTTAACTGAACTGATTTGGATTGTGTAACATCCTCCGTCTGATTGACTCTCAACATGATACTCTCCTATGTACACAAATCTGGTTCCAATTGACAGTTTTCAATAGTTTAGTTCCCTGACCGGGAATCGAACCCGGGCCGCGGCGGTGAGAGCGCCGAATCCTAGCCACTAGACCATCAGGGACATGTTCGAAAGGACCTGGTCAGGATTCACACGGCTTTAAAATGAACAGGAGTTGAAGTACCATCATCTAATGAGTTAAAGAAGTAGTAACGAGAAGAGAGATTGTTTGAAGCAGGGAGTGAAAGAGGCCATCTTTGTTGACCTGATATAACAACAAGTAAAAGAGGAGCCTGTTTAAGACATGGACTTTCATCAAGCTAAAATGCACTGTAATGTTCTCTCCCCATTCAGCTCACAAGCCATCGACACTGCAACTTCTGTGGACCTAATTTCTCATACAATAGCAGGGTAGGTCTATGACTTATAGCAATCATCAGCCCTTCACAGCTTGACTTAACCCCAGCCTATTTAAGAGAAGTGATATGGAATGTGTAACAATCTCTGTCTGATTCATTCTCAATATGATGCTCTCATATGAACATAAATCTTGCACATATTGAGAGTTTTCAATAGAACAGTTCCCTGACCAGGAATCGAACCCGGGCCGCGGCGGTGAAAACGCAGAATCCTAGCCACTAGACCATAAGGGACGTTTTTCCTGGTTTGGAAGGCACATGTTCAGGAAATTCTGGCCATTAAAAGGAACAGGAAATGAAGGAGCACAATCTCATGACTCAAAGAAGTACCATCAGCCATTCACAGCTTGACTCAGGACCAGCATATTTAACTGAACTGATTTGGATTGTGTAACATCCTCCGTCTGATTGACTCTCAACATGATACTCTCCTATGTACACAAATCTGGTTCCAATTGACAGTTTTCAATAGTTTAGTTCCCTGACCGGGAATCGAACCCGGGCCGCGGCGGTGAGAGCGCCGAATCCTAGCCACTAGACCATCAGGGACATGATTGAAAGGTACCTGGTCAGGATTCACACGGCTTTAAAATGTACAGGAGTTGAAGTACCATCATCTAATGAGTTAAAGAAGTACTAAGGAGAAGAGAGATTGTTTGAAGCAGGGAGTGAAAGAGGCCATCTTTGTTGACCTGATATAACAACATGTAAAAGAGGAGCCTGTTTAAGACATGGACTTTCATCAAGCTAAAATGCACTGTAATGTTCTCTCCCCATTCAGCTCACAAGCCATCGACACCGCAACTTCTGTGGACCTAATTTCTCATACAATAGCAGGGTAGGTGTATGACTTATAGCAATCATCAGCCCTTCACAGCGTGACTTAAGGCTAGCCTATTTGATGGAACTGCTATAGAATGTGTAACAATCTCTGTCTGATTCATTCTCAATATGATGCTCTCCTATGGACATAAATCTGGCACATATTTAGAGTTTTCAATAGAACAGTTCCCAGACCGGGAATCGAACCCTGGCCGCGGCGGTGAAAACGCCGAATCCTAGCGACTAGACCATCAGGGACATATTCGAAAGGTACCTGGTCAGGATTCACACGGCTTTAAAATGTACAGGAGTTGAAGTACCATCATCTAATGAGTTAAAGAAGTACTAAGGAGAAGAGAGATTGTTTGAAGCAGGGAGTGAAAGAGGCCATCTTTGTTGACCTGATATAACAACATGTAAAAGAGGAGCCTGTTTAAGACATGGACTTTCATCAAGCTAAAATGCACTGTAATGTTCTCTCCCCATTCAGCTCACAAGCCATCGACACCGCAACTTCTGTGGACCTAATTTCTCATACAATAGCAGGGTAGGTCTATGACTTATAGCAATCATCAGCCCTTCACAGCGTGACTTAAGGCAAGCCTATTTGATGGAACTGCTATAGAATGTGTAACAATCTCTGTCTGATTCATTCTCAATATGATGCTCTCCTATGGACATAAATCTGGCACATATTTAGAGTTTTCAATAGAACAGTTCCCAGACCGGGAATCGAACCCTGGCCGCGGCGGTGAAAACGCCGAATCCTAGCGACTAGACCATCAGGGACATGTTCGAAAGGTACCTGGTCAGGATTCACACGGCTTTAAAATGTACAGGAGTTGAAGTACCATCATCTAATGAGTTAAAGAAGTACTAAGGAGAAGAGAGATTGTTTGAAGCAGGGAGTGAAAGAGGCCATCTTTGTTGACCTGATATAACAACATGTAAAAGAGGAGCCTGTTTAAGACATGGACTTTCATCAAGCTAAAATGCACTGTAATGTTCTCTCCCCATTCAGCTCACAAGCCATCGACACCTCAACTTCTGTGGACCTAATTTCTCATACAATAGCAGGGTAGGTCTATGACTTATAGCAATCATCAGCCCTTCATAGCTTGACTTAATCTCAGCCTATTTAACAGAACTGATATGGAATGTGTAACAATCTCTGTCTGATTCATTCTCAATATGATGCTCTCCTATGAACATAAATCTTGCACATATTGAGAGTTTTCAATAGAACAGTTCCCTGACCGGGAATCGAACCCGGGACGCGGCGGTGAAAACGCTGAATCCTAGCCACTAGACCATCAGGGACATTTTTCCTGGTTTGGAAGGCACATGTTCAGGAAATTCTGGCCATTAAAAAAAACATGGAATGAAGGAGCACAATCTCATGACTCAAAGAAGTACCATCAGCCATTCACAGCTTGACTCAGGACCAGCATATTTAACTGAACTGATTTGGATTGTGTAACATCCTCCGTCTGATTGACTCTCAACATGATACTCTCCTATGTACACAAATCTGGTTCCAATTGACAGTTTTCAATAGTTTAGTTCCCTGACCGGGAATCGAACCCGGGCCGCGGCGGTGAGAGCGCCGAATCCTAGCCACTAGACCATCAGGGACATGTTCGAAAGGACCTGGTCAGGATTCACACGGGTTTAAAATGAACAGGAGTTGAAGTACCATCATCTAATGAGTTAAAGAAGTAGTAACGAGAAGAGAGATTGTTTGAAGCAGGGAGTGAAAGAGGCCATCTTTGTTGACCTGATATAACAACAAGTAAAAGAGGAGCCTGTTTAAGACATGGACTTTCATCAAGCTAAAATGCACTGTAATGTTCTCTCCCCATTCAGCTCACAAGCCATCGACACCGCAACTTCTGTGGACCTAATTTCTCATACAATAGCAGGGTAGGTCTATGACTTATAGCAATCATCAGCCCTTCACAGCTTGACTTAACCCGAGCCTATTTAACGGAACTGATATGGAATGTGTAACAATCTCTGTCTGATTCATTCTCAATATGATGCTCTCCTATGGACATAAATCTGGCACATATTTAGAGTTTTCAATAGAACAGTTCCCAGACCGGGAATCGAACCCTGGCCGCGGCGGTGAAAACGCCGAATCCTAGCCACTAGACCATCAGGGACATTTTTCCTGGTTTGGAAGGCACATGTTCAGGGAATTCTGGCCATTAAAAGGAACAGGAAATGAAGGAGCACAATCTCATGACTCAAAGAAGTACCATCAGCCATTCACAGCTTGACTCAGGACCAGCATATTTAACTGAACTGATTTGGATTGTGTAACATCCTCCGTCTGATTGATTCTCAACATGATACTCTCCTATGTACACAAATCTGGTTCCAATTGAAAGTTTTCAATAGTTTAGTTCCCTGACCGGGAATCGAACCCGGGCCGCGGCGGTGAGAGCGCCGAATCCTAGCCACTAGACCATCAGGGACATGTTCAAAATGTACCTGGTCAGGATTCACATGGTTTTAAAATGTACAGGAGTTGAAGTACCATCATCTAATGAGTTAAAGAAGTACTAACGAGAAGAGAGATTGTTTGAAGCAGGGAGTGAAAGAGGCCATCTTTGTTGACCTGATATAACAACATGTAAAAGAGGAGCCTGTTTAAGACATGGACTTTCATCAAGCTAAAATGCACTGTAATGTTCTCTCCCCACTCAGCTCACAAGCCATCGACACCGCAACTTCTGTGGACCTAATTTCTCATACAATAGCAGGGTAGGTCTATGACTTATAGCAATCATCAGCCCTTCACAGCTTGACTTAACCCCAGCCTATTTAACAGAACTGATATGGAAAGTGTAACAATCTCTGTCTGATTCATTCTCAATATGATGCTCTCCTATGGACATAAATCTGGCACATATTGAGAGTTTTCAATAGAACAGTTCCCTGACCGGGAATCGAACCCGGGCCACGGCGGTGAAAACGCCGAATCCTAGCCACTAGACCATCAGGGACATTTTTCCTGGTTTGGAAGGCACATGTTCAGGAAATTCTGGCCATTAAAAAAAACATGGCATGAAGGAGCACAATCTCATGACTCAAAGAAGTACCATCAGCCATTCACAGCTTGACTCAGGACCAGCATATTTAACTGAACTGATTTGGATTGTGTAACATCCTCCGTCTGATTGATTCTCAACATGTTACTCTCATATGTACACAAATCTGGTTCCAATTGACAGTTTTGAATAGTTTAGTTCCCTGACCGGGAATCGAACCCGGGCCGCGGCGGTGAGAGCACCGAATCCTAGCCACTAGACCACCAGGGACATGTTCGAAAGGTACCTGGTCAGGATTCAGACGGCTTTAAAATGTACAGGAGTTGAAGTACCATCATCTAATGAGTTAAAGAAGTACTAACGAGAAGAGAGATTGTTTGAAGCAGGGAGTGAAAGAGGCCATCTTTGTTGACCTGATATAACAACATGTAAAAGAGGAGCCTGTTTAAGACATGGACTTTCATCAAGCTAAAATGCACTGTAATGTTCTCTCCCCATTCAGCTCACAAGCCATCGACACCGCAACTTCTGTGGACCTAATTTCTCATACAATAGCAGGGTAGGTCTATGACTTATAGCAATCATCAGCCCTTCACAGCTTGACTTAACCCGAGCCTATTTAACGGGACTGATATGGAATGTGTAACAATCTCTGTCTGATTCATTCTCAATATGATGCTCTCCTATGAACATAAATCTTGCACATATTGAGAGTTTTCAATAGAACAGTTCCCTGACCGGGAATCGAACCCGGGCCGCGGCGGTGAAAACGCCGAATCCTAGCCACTAGACCATCAGGGACATTTTTCTTGGTTTGGAAGGCACATGTTCAGGAAATTCTGGCCATTAAAAGGAACAGGAAATGAAGGAGCACAATCTCATGACTCAAAGAAGTACCATCAGCCATTCACAGCTTGACTCAGGACCAGCATATTTAACTGAACTGATTTGGATTGTGTAACATCCTCCGTCTGATTGATTCTCAACATGATACTCTCCTATGTACACAAATCTGGTTCCAATTGACAGTTTTCAATAGTTTAGTTCCCTGACCGGGAATCGAACCCGGGCCGCGGCGGTGAGAGCGCCGAATCCTAGCCACTATTCTCATTCTCAACATGATACTCTCCTATGTACACAAATCTGGTTCCAATTGACAGTTTTCAATAGAACAGTTCCCAGACCGGGAATCGAACCCGGGCCGCGGCGGTGAAAACGCCGAATCCTAGCGACTAGACCATCAGGGACATGTTCGAAAGGTACCTGGTCAGGATTCACACGGCTTTAAAATGTACAGGAGTTGAAGTACCATCATCTAATGAGTTAAAGAAGTACTAACGAGAAGAGAGATTGTTTGAAGCAGGGAGTGAAAGAGGCCATCTTTGTTGACCTGATATAACAACATGTAAAAGAGGAGCCTGTTTAAGACATGGACTTTCATCAAGCTAAAATGCACTGTAATGTTCTCTCCCCATTCAGCTCACAAGCCATCGACACCTCAACTTCTGTGGACCTAATTTCTCATACAATAGCAGGGTAGGTCCATGACTTATAGCAATCATCAGCCCTTCACAGCTTGACTTAATCCCAGCCTATTTAACAGAACTGATATGGAATGTGTAACAATCTCTGTCTGATTCATTCTCAATATGATGCTCTCCTATGAACATAAATCTTGCACATATTGAGAGTTTTCAATAGAACAGTTCCCTGACCGGGAATCGAACCCGGGCCGCGGCGGTGAAAACGCAGAATCCTAGCCACTAGACCATCAGGGACATTTTTCCTGGTTTGGAAGGCACATGTTCAGGAAATTCTGGCCATTAAAAGGAACAGGAAATGAAGGAGCACAATCTCATGACTCAAAGAAGTATCATCAGCCATTCACAGCTTGACTCAGGACCAGCATATTTAACTGAACTGATTTGGATTGTGTAACATCCTCCGTCTGATTAATTCTCAACATGATACTCTCCTATGTACACAAATCTGGTTCC
This sequence comes from Pleuronectes platessa, assembly GCF_947347685.1. Taxonomy (NCBI): domain Eukaryota; kingdom Metazoa; phylum Chordata; class Actinopteri; order Pleuronectiformes; family Pleuronectidae; genus Pleuronectes; species Pleuronectes platessa. The sequence continues at coordinate 24,340,228 of NC_070627.1, read as the reverse complement.
AATTGACAGTTTTCAGTAGTTTAGTTCCCTGACCGGGAATCGAACCCGGGCCGCGGCGGAGAGAGCGCCGAATCCTAGCCACTAGACCATCAGGGACATGTTCGAAAGGTACCTGGTCAGGATTCACACGGCTTTAAAATGTACAGGAGTTGAAGTACCATCATCTAATGAGTTAAAGAAGTACTAACGAGAAGAGAGATTGTTTGAAGCAGGGAGTGAAAGAGGCCATCTTTGTTGACCTGATATAACAACATGTAAAAGAGGAGCCTGTTTAAGACATGGACTTTCATCAAGCTAAAATGCACTGTATTGTTCTCTCCCCATTCAGCTCACAAGCCATCGACACCGCAACTTCTGTGGACCTAATTTCTCATACAATAGCAGGGTAGGTCTATGACTTATAGCAATCATCAGCCCTTCACAGCGTGACTTAAGGCAAGCCTATTTGATGGAACTGATATAGAATGTGTAACAATCTCTGTCTGATTCATTCTCAATATGGTGCTCTCATATGTACACAAATCTGGTTCCAATTGACAGTTTTTAATAGTGTAGTTCCCTGACCGGGAATCGAACCCGGGCCGCGGCGGTGAGAGCGCCGAATCCTAGCCACTAGACCATCAGTGACATGTTCGAAATGTACCTGGTCAGGATTCACACGGCTTTAAAATGTACAGGAGTTGAAGTACCATCATCTAATGAGTTAAAGAAGTACTAACGAGAAGAGAGATTGTTTGAAGCAGGGAGTGAAAGAGGCCATCTTTGTTGACCTGATATAACAACATGTAAAAGAGGAGCCTGTTTAAGACATGGACTTTCATCAAGCTAAAATGCACTGTAATGTTCTCTCCCCATTCAGCTCACAAGCCATCGACACCGCAACTTCTGTGGACCTAATTTCTCATACAATAGCAGGGTAGGTCTATGACTTATAGCAATCATCAGCCCTTCACAGCGTGACTTAAGGCAAGCCTATTTGATGGAACTGATATAGAATGTGTAACAATCTCTGTCTGATTCATTCTCAATATGGTGCTCTCATATGTACACAAATCTGGTTCCAATTGACAGTTTTTAATAGTGTAGTTCCCTGACCGGGAATCGAACCCGGGCCGCGGCGGTGAGAGCGCCGAATCCTAGCCACTAGACCATCAGTGACATGTTCGAAATGTACCTGGTCAGGATTCACACGGCTTTAAAATGTACAGGAGTTGAAGTACCATCATCTAATGAGTTAAAGAAGTACTAACGAGAAGAGAGATTGTTTGAAGCAGGGAGTGAAAGAGGCCATCTTTGTTGACCTGATATAACAACATGTAAAAGAGGAGCCTGTTTAAGACATGGACTTTCATCAAGCTAAAATGCACTGTAATGTTCTCTCCCCATTCAGCTCACAAGCCATCGACACCGCAACTTCTGTGGACCTAATTTCTCATACAATAGCAGGGTAGGTCTATGACTTATAGCAATCATCAGCCCTTCACAGCTTGACTTAACCCCAGCCTATTTAACAGAACTGATATGGAAAGTGTAACAATCTCTGTCTGATTCATTCTCAATATGATGCTCTCCTATGAACATAAATCTTGCACATATTGAGAGTTTTCAATAGAACAGTTCCCTGACCGGGAATCGAACCCGGGCCGCGGCGGTGAAAACGCCGAATCCTAGCCACTAGACCATCAGGGACATTTTTCCTGGTTTGGAAGGCACATGTTCAGGGAATTCTGGCCATTAAAAGGAACAGGAAATGAAGGAGCACAATCTCATGACTCAAAGAAGTACCATCAGCCATTCACAGCTTGACTCAGGACCAGCATATTTAACTGAACTGATTTGGATTGTGTAACATCCTCCGTCTGATTCATTCTCAACATGATACTCTCCTATGTACACAAATCTGGTTCCAATTGACAGTTTTTAATAGTTTAGTTCCCTGACCGGGAATCGAACCCGGGCCACGGCGGTGAGAGCACCGAATCCTAGCCACTAGACCATCAGGGACATGTTCGAAAGGTACCTGGTCAGGATTCACACGTCTTTAAAATGTACAGGAGTTGAAGTACCATCATCTAATGAGTTAAAGAAGTACTAACGAGAAGAGAGATGGTTTGAAGCAGAGAGTGAAAGAGGCCATCTTTGTTGACCTGATATAACAACATGTAAAAGAGCAGCCTGTTTAAGACATGGACTTTCATCAAGCTACAGGCAAGCACTGTTGTGTTGTCTCCCCATTCAGCTCACAAAACATCTACACCGCAACTTCTGGGGACCTAATTTCTCATACAAAAGCAGGATAGGTCTATGACTTACAGCAATCATCAGCCCTTCACAGCGTGACTTAAGGCAAGCCTATTTGATGGAACTGATATGGAATGTGTAACAATCTCTGTCTGATTCATTCTCAATATGATGCTCTCATATGGAAATAAATCTGGCACATATTTAGATTTTTCAATAGAACAGTTCAATGACCGGGAATCGAACCCCCGCCGCGGCGGTGAAAACTCCGAATCCTAGCCACTAGACCATCAGGGACATTTATCCTGGTTTGGAAGGCACATGGCCATTAAAAGGAACAGGAAATGAAGGCGCACAATCTCATGACTCAAAGAAGTACCATCAGCCATTCATAGCTTGACTCAGGACCAGCATATTTAACTGAACTGATTTGGATTGTGTAACATCCTCCGTCTGATTGATTCTCAACATGATACTCTCCTATGTACACAAATCTGGTTCCAATTGACAGTTTTTAATAGTTTAGTTCCCTGACCGGGAATCGAACCCGGGCCGCGGCAGTGAGAGAGCCGAATCCTAGCCACTAGACAATCGGGGACATGTTCGAAAGGTACCTGGTCAGGATTCTCACGCCTTTAAAATGAACAGGAGTTGAAGTACCATCATCTGATGAGTTAAAGAAGTACTAACGAGAAGAGAGATTGTTTGAAGCAGGGAGTGAAAGAGGCCATCTTTGTTGACCTGATATAACAACATGTAAAAGAGGAGCCTGTTTAAGACATGGACTTTCATCAAGCTACAGGCAAGCACTGTTGTGTTGTCTCCCAATTCAGCTCACAAAACATCTACACTGCAACTTCTGTGGACCTAATTTCTCATAAAAAAGCAGGATAGGTCTATGACTTACAGCAATCATCAGCCCTTCACAGCTTGACTTAAACCTCGTGTTGTCCCTGCTTCCCCATAGTGTTGGCTGTGAGCGTTTGGGTAGCGATTTGACTAACGCTTGTTTGCGATACCCTGCTTCAAACACACAGACGCACGCGCACTCGTGCACACGCACAGCCCACCACACATCAGCACGCGCACGAAGGGCAATAGAAAAGCGAACAGCCCTTGCAGATGTATTTGTCACACCCGCTCCAAGTTGCGCGCCGGTGTGACGTAGGACCCCTGGGATGCCCGCGTTGGCGAGTCTCATCGACCTGGGTCTCTGAGACCCGAAGGCTCGCGCTGAGGGGCTTGCGCGGCCGCTCGCGTTGAGGGCCGTCTCTCCCATCGGTGTCCCTGTGACCCTGAGACTCACGGAGCCGGGCCTGTCCGGATACCCGCGACGTGTCCTCGAGCCTGTTCTTGCTCCGTGATGAGAAGGAGAAGAAGAAGAAGAAGAAAAAGAGTGAGAAGAATGAGAAGATGGCGAAAAAGAAGACTCCTGCGCAGTAATAATAATAAAAAAGAAACACATTTGTATTATTTCTCTTATAGCTGAATGACTCGCGAGGCTGGACCGACCCGGCTGCCAGGGTCGTGCACTCGAGACTGTTCTTGCTCGGTGATGAGAAGAAGAAGAAGAAGAAGGAGAAGAAGGAGAAGGAGAAGGAGAAGAAGAAGAAAAGAAGACTCGTGCGCAGTAATAATAATAATAAAAAAGAAACACATTTTTATTATTTCTCTTATAGCTGAACGACACACGCAAAGACGTAGGGCCGGTGTGACATGAGGCCGGTCGCTTGTCGGTCGGGGTCCCCTTAGACCCTTAGACTGGACCGACCCGGCTGTCAGTGTCGCGTACTCGAGCCTGTTCTTGCTCGGTGATGAGAAGAAGGAGAAGGAGAAGGAGAAGGAGAAGGAGAAGGAGAAGAAAAAGAAGACTATTGCGCAGTAATAATAATAATAAAAAAAAAAAAATTGTATTATTTCTCTTATAGCTGCAAGACACACGCAAAGACGTAGGGCCGGTGTGACGTGAGGCCCGGTCTCATTGCGTGGGTGTTGACGCAATGTGATTTCTGCCCGACACTCAAAACAGGTAAAACTGAGGAGGGCTTGTTAAGTCATCTTGACTCACGCAGTGTAACTTGGTGTAAAAAGTATGAGCGTAGCGTCTGTTTAAGTACTTTATTCTCATGTGCACCGGCTCTATTCATCCTTCTCATGCACAGGTAACAAGGGAATTGACAACATATGTCATACACACAGAAGCCGTAACACATCTAATAAACGGGCAATACTGCTACCGTAAATCAGTGAGAAGAGCGTTCTCTATAATGATACTTTAACAGGGCTGTTTTAGACAGGGTGAAAAGGTACTGTTTTAAATTACCCTTGTGGTATTTTGACCAAAATATGTTACAGTCATTTCATTAAGATCCCAAGGAACCATTTCAACTTGCGGTAAAATGGGCATAATATGTCTCTGTTAAATAAAGTTTAGTTAAATCAAAGATTGTTTCATAAATCTGATTCAATCTGTGCTCATTAAAAGATAAGAGTGATGAAGGGCTGAAATTTTTTTAAATAGTGCTTTCTAAATAATGATATAATTATTTTTCTGGCAAAAAAGGGTGAATAAATAACAACAAAAAGAAAATAAACAAATATCGGTATCGGCTATCGGCCAGATTGTTATTTTAAATATCGGTATCGGTATCGGCCAAGAATTTCCATATCGGTGCATCCCTAGTATTTATGTGTTAGTAGTGATGAGCAGGTACCTGTACATGGTTTGCTAGTTTAGCTCCGCTAGCCTGCAGGCGATGCTAACGGGACCGTACGGAGTTATTGACCCGACATGAACCAACATGATCCGGTCCACCCAGCGGGGGAAAGTGTTAGAGTTGAGTGTGTTTGGAGGATACGCTCCACCACGTAAGATATCTAATGATAGTAGTCAAGCCAAACCATTTGACTTGACTACGTTACACAGATTATTATTCTGCAGAAACAGATTTACTGTGATCAACTGAAACGTGAGTATTTAAAGTCACATCTGCATTTTAAGAGCAGCTGTTTAAAGTAGCATTACGTCTGTGGTGAAAATGTACTTATTCTGGAGGAATTTTCAATGGGTGTCACAAAATGTCTGAATGGTGCACCCCGAGACCCCGGAACGTGTTCACATTGACCGATCTTCACAAAAATCAATACACAGGTGTATTTATTATTATTATTATTCATTATATAATTATGTTTTCACAGAGAAGTGGAGAGACATGATGTGGACTGTTATCAACAGCTCTGTGGGAGATTATCACCTTGAATATTAATTCAGGCTTTTTAACATGGAGCCGGCCACTAGTGGCCATACAGTGGACTGCAGCTTTTCCAGGATGTTGCGCAATGGTTTCAAGGGAGATTTAATGCCTTTAATCAAAATGAGTGATGCTCCGGTCCTATAATGTGCTTTGAAGTTCTTGACCTTTAGTTGTCATCCCTCCTCTCTTACCTTGCTGGACATCTCCTCAAAACCCACAAGTTTGCTACGGAGCCGAGACAGACGCATCATCAGGTAATTCACCCAACTGTATGTTCCCTCCTGCTTCTCTTCTTCCACCATCATCATCATCATAATAGTTTGCTGGTACCTGCTTGCAAAAAAGGCTTCACCAGGGGCCTAAAGTCTCTGATTTGAAGCCCTGATCCACAAATTATTCCCTGGTTATTGGTAAAACTTTTAAAAAATCCTATCCCACAATGTGAAAAGACAGTGACAAAATAACTCCCTGGATCCACCCCTTTGTCTGTGTAACCGTACATTTTCCCAGTGTTAGAAGATAAAGATATAAGGGACTGACTTTACTTATTCAGCTATTGATGAGAATTATATAATGATAATTATTGATATCGTTTTATTGCCTAGCTCCCTGTTCTATTTGCAAACTTTGGCTCTGATCTTTATCCACTTAAGTCCAAGGGCTGAGTGATATATCAAGAAACGACACAGCACAGGCTTTGGCCCTGATGTCTTTAATGGCGTCTTCCACGTCTATTACATTTCTTTTGCATCCTGACTTGTATATATGTTTTTCATGTTAGAAACGTCATCAACATTTCTGCACATTTTCCTCAGGAACCGGTTGGAAAAGTTCCAGACAGTGTCCGTAGCAACTGACACAGACATTTCAGTTCTCATGTACTTTGCTGAAAGCAACTAGATCTGCATATCGTGTCAGTGTCATTGGTTACACTAAATGTTTCAATGATTGTTTCAAGCCTGATTTACCTGACTTAAGTGTGACGCCGGATCTTTCCCGAAACGTCTTTTAGTTTTGGTTTCAACTCTGTCCATAGGTTTGATTCCTTGGTCCCATTACACGGATCGTCCCCGACTTTTGATTAATCTGCAGAAGGCCGAGGACATTATCCGGCGGCATTTCGTTTGAAACATCAAGTTCATCGGCAAAATCTTCGAGCTCAAGATGCAAACCGCGGCCATCATGCATGACTGCGTGGTCAGGCTGCTGAACCACCAAGACGAAGAGTCTACAGAGTGTCTGTGCAGCCTGCTCACCACCATGGGCAAGGTCCTTCACTTAGAGGAGGCCAAGGTGAGCTGGAAGTAGTACATTTGACATAAATCTTACATTTCTTTTATTACAGTTTTAGAAAAGGTCTGAAGGGCTGCAGATTGAAAGCTTAGAATATAATCTAGAGGATAATATGCGTCTTGTTTCCCTTTCTAAAACTAAATATTAAGAGAAATGCGTTGTTTGCAGGGATGAAGATGTGATGTGAACATTTCAATAGCAGTGTTTTTGACATTAGTGCCGCCGAAGATCAGTTCATGTCTCTGCTTTCATCCCACCAAGATGTATTCTTCTGAAAGTGTCCAATAAGTGATTTAAGAGCTGATTCTGATTTACATGGACACAGTTTCCAAGACATAAAAGAGAAAAGTTCATCTCGGGCGGTCGGGACTGTTCCAAGTGATAAACTGGACAATTGGTCAACTCTGTAGAATAATAATATCTGCAACCTGCTGTCTGGTAGATTGAATGGAGACATGCTGAACATGAACTTCATGTCTCAAATTAACCATCTCTCTCCCTCTCACCAGCCTTGGATGGATCAGTATTTTAAACAGATTAAAAAAATCGTCAGAGAGGGGAAGATAGCGACTCGGATACGGGTCATGTTGCAGGATATCATAGAACTGAGATTGGTGAGTTGGTCTTTGCGATTTTTCTTTCATTTGCACAATTGTAAAGAGTCCAACATTCAAATTCTTCGAAGTAAGATGGATTTTTACCACAGAGATTTATTTCCCCCCGATCTGTCTGATGACCAGGAACATGATACTACATATTCTGTTCAGTGAATATCTACACTGCTGTTGTTAAGGAGTTATTATGTGGTTCTGTATTTTATTTTTTTTTTTCAGAACAACTGGGTGTCCAGAGGACCCGAGCAGGGTCCGATCACCATTGTCCACAAGGAGGCAAAGATTAAAGAGAAGGAGGAGCCGAGAAAAGTGCAGCCTCAAATGGACGAGAAGATCCAGCAGGGCCCCTGGGCTCAGGTCTCTTTGGTGAAGGGCTGGGGTGGAGGAGCCAAGGTCGGTGACTCAGGTGAGGTCACACCACATGACTTTCAAACCTGAAAGGGTGTCACTCACTTCACAATGTTTCGGCTGCTCCGCTCTGTTTAGCTGTAGTTGTCACTGATTCATCTAAGATATGAAGCTTGTTAGAAATCTGAGAGTCTGATAGTCTTTCATATCTATTACATTTTACCAGAATTTCCTTCATTATGTTCTTTAAAAGGTTTTAAATTTAACTTGATGAAACCCTGATATACAACAGTAACTTACAGCATATCCTGTACACGGAGTCAGGTGAAGCATCTTCCTCTTAATGACTGGACCTTGACTCTGATCACCCACAATCGTTATTTTTCACTTTTCTCTCTTTTAACGTTTCATCTCTGCGGCCCTCAACTGCTTCTCAGCGCTGCAGTCCAGCCCCTCACCACAACCCTCCACCCCTGCTCAAGAGAAGGCAGACTTCGACGGAAGGTATGAGATGACAACGCTGTCTGATTTGAAGGATCCTGTTGGTGTTAGGTTTCTCTGAAACTTGAGGAGTGTCTCTGTGATTTTGATATTTATCTTTTCTGCTAGCAGGATATTTTAACTTTGATTAACTAGAATCCATTAATTCAAAAATAAATCAGTTCTGTTATTAGGGTTTTGTTTTGCATCTGTTTAGGTCAGTGATAATAATTTGTAGTAGGTTCCAAATTGGTGGAAAAGCTTGATATTCAGAGTTTCTCATTTACACTGCCATCCTTCCTGACTCTTTGTTTATTCGTCCCCCACGCAGAAGAGGCAATAAGAACAGGAATCGCAGGAATCGCCTCTACAATCTGCTGCACAATGCGCCTGCTTTTTCTCAGCCTGTTCCGTTGACCAGGGGAACCAGTTCGAAGGAGCTGCTGGACGGTCCAGCCCCGGAGGACGAGTGGTATTGGTGATACCCCTTGTCAATACAGTGTGGACATTAAACACATATACCAATAAACTCATCAATACAGGAATTTGTTTAGGGAAACAAAAAATGAAATCTGATGTTGATCTCTAGTTTCCTTATATTTTCAGCTATGTATGGAAAAATATAAACAAGTATTAAAATATCCTTTTTCTATCATTTGATGCAAGCATTTCATTATTTGAAGGCAAACAGCATTTCTCATTGTGAGAAACTTGTTTTTTTCTGTCTGTAGCTTACACAATATTTGCAGCTCCTTCCTTATTCTTTAATCGTTTGCGTGCCTGCACAGAAGGTCTTTCTATTTTTATTAACAGCTTCATAGAAGAATCCTTTAATAAATCCTCCAATAACTTTAATTGTACTTGCATTTATCCATATTTTGGCATCAAGTAAGTACAACCTATTTCCCAGAGGTCAGCTGAATTAGCACTAGTTGGATACAGTGTTGAAATAATAGGATTTAGGCCGGCAGTGTTTAGGTCAGGGGTGTCCAAACTTTTTATCCCGAGGGCCACGTACAGAAAAAAATTCGAAGGTCTGGGCCACTTACGCTGCCACGCCCCCCTGCCCTGGAGCGGACCGTTGACAGTGCGCCTCGATTGCGTCGCTCAAGGCAGGGGGCATGGCGGCGTTCTGAGGGACAGCTGGCAGGTCAGGGGTGAGATGGGCGCCACCTAGTGTCTAAACTGAGAAGTACAATACAGTGGGCAATAGTCCATTACATTACAATTCATTTAGCTGACGCTTTAATCCGAAGCGGTTTACAATCAATGCATTCAAGGGTACCCGAGGGTACAAACCCCGAACAACAAGAATCAAGAAAGTACAATTTCTTCAAAAATTGAGCGAAACTACATAGTGCTATAATTAAGTGCCATTTAAGTGCTACTAAATTGCTAGTTTAAAAAAAAAAACAACAGATGTCCTTCCTGTCAATGGTGCTGACACTGACCATCCTCATCGTTGTCATCATCAGAGCAGCCACCTTGGGACCCCGAATGTAGGAATCTGCCATTTGCTAACCCACACTGATTTTATTTGAATGTCCATGTGTGTGAACCACAGAAATGTAAAAAGTACTGAAATATTGTACCCACGTAAAAGTACCTTTACTTTGATGAAATTTTACTTAAGTACAAGTAAAAGTAAAAAGTAGTTCATTTAAAATGTACTTTAAGTAAAAGTTACTTAGTTACTTCCAACAACTTGATGGAGGCCGCTCCTATACAGTGCAAAAAGGACAAGGGGTCATAAATCCAATCCAAAAACAGTTATTTTTAATTAAAGGAGAATCTTTACATATATAAGTGCAATGACATAAAAAATGTCAAACACTAAACATTTAACATGGCAACACAACATTTAAGAAGTTCTGGGAGGACATGTCAAGACATGAACCACATGCTAAAATAAAAAAGTTAAAATGCCGCTGTCCCACTGCATATTTAAACTTTTGGTTAAACTTTGGTCCACCTTTAGAGCACTAGTCTACAAACTCTTGTTGAGTTTGAACAGCAGTGAACAGCATCCAGCACAGCCGAAGAGTCGCTTGCAGGCGGCCGAGGCAGGTAGGCCAGTAGGCTATTGAGTTTCAGGCAGTGTTGTTCGAAAAGAACGCGTTCATTAAACACGTTCATTAAACACGTTCATTTTTATGAGAACGTTGAACTGAACGCAACTTAATGACAAATAATGAATTTGAACGGTGAACATGTTCATATTATCTGAGGTATTATCTAGCTAAAACGTTACGGAATGTTTTCCTTCTCTGGAGGAGAGCCGCTGTCTAAATTGCACCAAGTCGTTGCGATCGTTGTTGTGTCTATTTGAAAATAAAGCAGTCTTACAGGGCAAAATAACGTTCGAAAGTTACAATTCCCTTTTTGTGGAAAATCACCACACGCGACCGGGAGGGGAAAATGCGAGGTGGAACTAATATTATAGCCGAACTAATGTTTTGACGTCCGCATCTCTTTAACGGCGGAGCAGTAAACAAAGCGCTCTTTCGCAGTAGCCAGGGGTCGACAACCCGCGGCTCTTCAGCCGCTCTGCAGTGGCTCCCTGTGCAGTGTTCTGCATGTCGCGCATATTTTGATTACTTTGCGCCTCAAGAATGAGCAGAGCGGTGGTGTTTTTTTTGAAAGAGGAACGCCAGGTCCACCAGTTAATTGAGAGTGGCCTGTTCATTAGGGACCGCTTCGTACAATTGAACCCGCTGTCGGTCCCCGCAACTCGGATCACGGTATTCGGAGTTCCGCCTTTTATTTCGAATGATTTATTAAGAGCCGAGCTCAGTAGGTTTGGTAAATTTTCAAGCGGGTTCAGAACGTTAAGTTTGGGCTGCAAAGATGTTAAATTGAGGCATGTGCAGTCCCTGAGGCGGCAGGTGTTCATGTTCCTGGAGTCCCCCACGAACACTCTGGAGGTCTCCTTCAGAGTGAAGCACGGGGACGGCCACTACATGGTGTACGCCAGCTCCGGGAGCCTCAAGTGCTTTGAATGCGGGGATGTCGGGCAGAAACGTTCCTCATGCCCGCATAAGCAGCGATCAGGTGAAGCGGCAGGTGACGGCAGCGGATCGGCTGCCGCTGCCGCTCGCGAAGAGGCGGCAGGTCCGCATAGCACCGAACCGGCAATTGTATTTAAGGGCTCAGGGGCAGCGGCAGCGCCTAGCGCAGATACTGCGGCTGCACTCAGCGGCTCAAGTGCCGCGGCAGAGCCCGGCGCCGAACCGGCGGCTGCCCATAGCGCTGAGGTGGAGGAGTCTGCTCCCACCGCATCGGTGGACGCTCCTCGCGCCGAAGTGGCACAGTCCACTTGCGGTAGAGTTTTGAGTGGTGGGGATGCCTTGAGTGGGGGGGAAGATACAAAGCCTGGAGGTGAGACTTAAGAGATGCAGGGTCAGAAAAGGAAATCAAGTGTGATTGAGGAGGTAAAAAAATTCTCCCAGTCTGCAGCTGCAGAATTGTCACAGGCAGGAGAACACGTTGAGGAGGCAGGTCCCTCAGATGCCACAGAGCACATTGATAACATCAGTGAGGGACAGGGTCAGTCAGGCAGTCAGGCTGCATGTGGAGATTTGGAGGATGAGTCAGATATAGAGAGTGTATCTTCTGTTGGGACCCCAGCTAGGAGTACCTCTCTCTATACGCTGGAAGAGATAAACAGTTTCCTGGATGAAACCTTCGGTGTATCAGACCGGTGTAAAGGTTCGCTATCTGCCCTCTCTGGAAGGGATGGGAGAGTCGAGGTGGACTGGCTGTTGGAGTCAGAAGCTTCTCCGGAAGGTGGCTGGCGGTCCTGGTGCAAGATGGCCATGAAAAGACGGACAGCAGACCTCCATTGGAGGGTGTTGCACGGGGCGAAAGCTAAAAACAGTTACAGCGCGCACCTTAATCCGCAGCTTGGGGAGGGGTGTACCCTCTTTATCAAACTGAAACTTTTTTTTTTCAGTGCCTTCGGTTCGATGCACTTTTAGATTTTTTTTTGAAAGACTGGATTAAAGGCCATGCTTTTTTTCCCATCTTGTCAGCAGCTGATAAATGCACTATAATAAATAATTCTAGATTGTACCTCTGCTCTACTAGCCTTCTCTTTGGAATAGCTGTTCTGTGCAGCACTTTTGCTCCCCATACGGATGTGCGTGATCAGCTTCGTTTTTATCAGACTGATAATGTGAAGATAGTGTGGCTGTCACAAATTCACCCTCCTATTAATGTTTTCACTTGTCATATTTTCAATTACTAATTCTTGTGTCATTTCAGAGTTCGGCCACTCCCTTCCTGCTCTGCACTTCTGCATCGGCTCCACCCACATACACACCTGCCTTCTATCTACTCATTAGTTCTCCCCTGTATATCTGCCTGCTAGTTTCCTTTGCCCTCTGCCAGATCGTTAGTGTTTAGTACCTTACCTTCCAGCGTTACCCTCCTTACTGATCGCCTGCCTGACCTCCTTGTGATTTACCTGCCTGTTCTCTGGACCTTCCTCTCGCCTACTCCCTGTCGGACATTGTTTGCTTTGGACTGACCACCTGGCTCCTGACCTCGGCTCTGTTTTCTGGATTCCGCTTTTGTCTACTCCCTATTGGTTTTGTTTGCATCGGACTGTCTGCCTGGATCCTGACCTCTGCTTAGTAATAAACCAAGAACTTTGCTTAATCCAAGTCTGCTTCTGTGTCGTGCATTTGGGTCCACGCCTGCCACTTCTGCAAGCCCCTGACAGAACGATCTGGCCAACAATGGACCCAGCCGACGCCCAGAGACTCTACCAGGAGGTGGTTGCACACGCCAATGCACTGAAACAACAGGAGTGACAACTCACCTCCATGGCGGAGGCCGTTCAAGCTTCTGCCACACGCCACGAACAACGTCTGGAGGCCATCAACGACCAGGTCCAGCAGTTGGTTCAGATCTGTCAACCACCGGCGGTGTCGCAGCCGGCCAGTCCTCCTGCTCGTGCTGTTGCCGGTCCGGAACCTCGTCTGAACGCTCCCGACCGATTCTCTGGAGCTCCCGGTACCTGCCGATCCTTTCTCACACTCTGCTCCCTGACTTTTGAGTTACAGCCGCTCACTTATCCCACCGAGAGATCGAGAGTGGCGTGCATGATCACCCAGCTGTCGGGACGAGCACGGGAGTGGGGAACCGCCGAGTGGGAGAAGCAGTCGGCGATCTGCTCTTCCGTTTCTGCCTTCTCTGAGGGGCTCCGGAAGGTGTTCGACCATGCTACCCCCGGCCGTGAGGCGGCTCGGGGCCTTCCCAACCTGTCTCAGGGGACTCGACGAGTGGTGGATTATTCCATCGACTTCCGGACGATGGCAGCGGGGAGCGAGTGGAATGCCTCCGCACTGAGAGACGCTTTCCACAACGGGCTCTCTGATGTTATCAAGGATGAACTGGCGGCACGTGATCCTCCGGCGGATCTGGACACGCTCATTGCTACTGCTATCTGCATTGATGGGCGCCTCCAGGAACGGAGACACGAGCGGACGGGGACGAGCAGTCAAGGTGGCCGTTTACCTTCACCACCGCCAGAATTCTCCCCGGCATCTATCCCGAGCGCACGCAGCACCCCAGCAGAGCCAATGCAACTCGGCAGGACCCGGCTGTCATCGGTGGAGCGACAGCGGCGCCTGGTGGAGAACTGTTGTATGTACTGTGGCCAGGGAGGTCACTTTGTGTCATCGTGCCCGGTAAAAAGATCAGGCTCACCAGAGATTCCGAGGGCGCTGGTGAGTCACATTACAAGTTCAGAAAAGCCCTCTCGGCCCCTTATTCACGCCCAGCTCTTCTACAAGGGACAGATTAACACTGTTTCTGTCCTTATTGACTCTGGGGCCGACACTAACCTCATGGACCATGAGCTTGCTGAACAGCTTGGCATTGAACAGGAGCTCCTGTGCCAGCCTATTAAAGCCACTGCCCTGGATGGCCGTCTCCTATGCACGGTAACCCACCGCACCGTTCCTCTCCACCTGGGCATGTCAGGTAACCACGCTGAGCGTCTCACATTTCACCTCATTCATACACCTCAACAGCCTATTATCCTGGGGCACCCCTGGCTAAAGAGACATAATCCACATATTGACTGGGTTTCTGGTTCCGTTCTTCAGTGGAGTAATTACTGTCATGCTGTCTGCCTCAGGTCTGCATCATAGCTTGCCTCCGGCCCCGCTCAGTCTAATGTTGTTACGGATCTTAAAGGAGTTCCATCTGACTACTTGGCTTTACAGGGCGTGTTTAACAAATCACGAGCCACTTCGCTTCCTCCATACCGCCCGTATGATTGCGCTATCGATCTCCTTCCTGGGACCTCACCACCCAGAGGGCGATTATTCTCCCTGTCTGCTCTTGAGACCAAGGCCATGGAGAGATATATCAATGACTCGTTGGCGGCGGGTATTATCCAGCCGTCGTCATCCCCTGCAGGAGCAGGATTCTTCTTTGTGGACAAGAAGGACAAGACCCTCCGCCCCTGCATTGATTACCGAGGGCTGAACGACATCACCGTTAAGAACAGGTATCCCCTTCCACTCATCTCATCTGCTTTTGAACTATTGCAAGGGGCGACAATCTTTACTAAGCTTGACCTCCGTAACGCCTATCACCTGGTTCGTATCCGGAAGGGGGACGAATGGAAGACGGCATTCAACACACCCAGTGGACATTATGAATATCGTGTTATGCCATTTGGTCTCACTAATGCTCCTGCTGTCTTCCAGGCCATGGTTAATGATGTTCTCCGGGATTTCCTCAACAGCTTTGTATTCGTATACCTGGACGACATCCTAATATTTTCTAAGTCTGAATCAGAGCATGTCCAGCATGTACAGAGTGTTCTCCAGAGGCTCCTGGAGAATCAGCTCTTCGTGAAGGCAGAAAAATGTGAATTTCATGCTTCTGAGGTCACTTTTCTGGGCTTAATCATCAGACCTGGTCAGATCCTGATGGACCCCGCTAAAGTTAAAGCAGTGGCCGATTGGCCAATCCCCACCAATCGGAAGAAGCTGCAGCAGTTCCTGGGGTTTGCTAATTTCTATCGGCGCTTCATCCGCAATTATAGTTCTGTAGCTGCCTCCCTTACTGCTCTCACCTCTCCTAGACTCACCTTTCAGTGGTCCTCTGCTGCTGATAAGGCATTCTGTGAATTGAAATCTAGATTCTCGTCTGCTCCCATTCTCGTTTTTCCAGATCCGGTGCGTCAGTTTCTGGTGGAGGTGGACGCATCGGACTCCGGGGTTGGGAGCAGTCCTCTCTCAGCGGTCGGCAGAGGATCAGAGGATGCACCCGTGTGCCTTTTTTTCACGTAAGCTGTCACCTGTCGAGCAGCATTATGACATTGGGAACAGAGAGCTGCTGGTGGTAAAAATGGCTTTGGAGGAGTGGAGACACTGGCTGGAGGGGGCGGAGCAACCGTTTGTGGTCTTGACCGACCACAAGAACCTTGAATATATCCGGTCTGCCAAGCGGTTGAATTCCCGTCAAGCCAGGTGGGCTCTATTTTTTTTAACCGCTTTGATTTTGCCTTATCTTACCGCCCAGGATCTAACAATATCAAGCCTGATGCCCTGTCCCGGCAGTTCCATGCAGACGGTGGGCCCTCTGTACCCGAAAGTATCCTCCCCTCCGAGCTGGTCATCTGCGCTGTCACCTGGGACATCGAGGATAAGGTGAGACAGGGTCAGGCTAATCACCCAGCACCTAGTGCCTGTCCTGTAGATCGCCTCTTTGTGTCTGCTAACCTGCGCTCTCAAGTTCTCCAGTGGGGACATTCTTCCCGCCTTGCCTGCCACCCAGGGGTCAGGCGCACCTTAGCTCTGGTGAGGCAACGTTTCTGGTGGGGGTCCATGGAAGAGGACACAAAGGAGTTTGTCGCTGCCTGCCGTAGTCAGCACAAGAGTGCCCGTCACGCCCCTGCTGGTCTGCTCCAGCCACTCGCCCCTGGTCGCACATCTCCCTGGACTTCGTCACTGGACTTCCATCATCTGACGGTAACACCACCATACTCACTGTTGTTGATAGGTTCTCCAAATCGGCCCATTTTATTCCATTACCTAAATTGCCATCTGCCAAGGAGACGGCGGAGCTCATGTCCGATCAGAGAGTTCCATAGGTCCCATCCTGACCAGCCTGGGGGAACGTCAGGGGCCGTCCCTAGGGGGGGGGGGGGGGGGGGGGTTCTGTCACAAATTAACCCTCCTATTAATGTTTTCACTTGTCATATTTTCAATTACTAATTCTTGTGTCATTTCAGAGTTCGGCCACTCCCTTCCTGCTCTGCACTTCTGCATCGGCTCCACCCACATACACACCTGCCTTCTATCTACTCATTAGTTCTCCCCTGTATATCTGCCTGCTAGTTTCCTTTGCCCTCTGCCAGATCGTTAGTGTTTAGTACCTTACCTTCCAGCGTTACCCTCCTTACTGATCGCCTGCCTGACCTCCTTGTGATTTACCTGCCTGTTCTCTGGACCTTCCTCTCGCCTACTCCCTGTCGGACATTGTTTGCTTTGGACTGACCACCTGGCTCCTGACCTCGGCTCTGTTTTCTGGATTCCGCTTTCGTCTACTCCCTATTGGTTTTGTTTGCATGGGACTGTCTGCCTGGATCCTGACCTCTGCTTAGTAATAAACCAAGAACTTTGCTTAATCCAAGTCTGCTTCTGTGTCGTGCATTTGGGTCCACGCCTGCCACTTCTGCCAGCCCCTGACAGTGGCAGCATCTGGAGCTTTTAAAAGCAGTTCTCTGCCAGCTCCTCCTCGCACTCTTCATCTCTGTGTTCCATCAGGAAAGAAGATAATGATTACTGATGATTTAATTAGCGTCTTTAATGTTAATTGCTGTAGTAAAGCTTCAGATGAATAATTATTCTGATTGTGACTTTATAAAGGATAGGTGGCTTGAAAAATTGATGTTTGCCAGCAATGGCACAAAAGACTTGATGCAATGGCACAAATAGCCAGCTCACCTTACCAAAACACTTTCAGAGGATGATGAAAGAAATCAAAGGGGTTTTCACACCGTGTGGATTCCTGTCTGCTGATATCCCTGTTCACACGCTTCATTGTATTCACACAGGTAATTTTTCTGTGTTGGATTTACCGATCAACAGCTTTAAGATCTAATTTTGGGCTCTTAAAATCTATTGGGCGCTTTTACTATTTTCTAAGACTTATTTACAAGTCACAGAATTTGCTTACTGATGGATTTACTTGTTGATTTATTGCCACTTATTTTCTCAATTAATCTGTGATTAAAATATTCATTACAGACCTCCATGGTTACATTATTCTAAGAATTATAACTGTTATGCCTTCCTTGACACTGAAAAAAGATGAATAATAAAAATCCAAAATAATACAAATAAATCATTTTAATACAGTTAGTTCTCAACTGTGACCACTGGAAGGCAGCAATCAAGGATTCTGTATATGCTTGAAACATCCAGCAAGTAGACCTGATACTCTAAATCAGGGGTCACCAACTGGCAGACTCTAGTCCAAATCCATTAAAAAGAAAAAAGTATAAATACATCGGCGGCCTTGTTTGACTTTTAAGAGACTTTTAATCAGGCATAATGACGCCAACCCATTGGAGCCACTTGGGTCCTATGTGTTGCTATCCTATACTGTGTAGCCAGGTTGCTAGGTAGAGAGAAGCACGCAGACAGAGACACACGGATGAAAGTGAAATATGGCTTTATCAAAAGTTAGGAAAATTGACGTTGAAAACAGAGTCTTCCGACCAGTGTGGACAGAAAAGTATGTGTTTGTTCTTCCTGCAGTGAGCTCAACAAGACCGGTGCGTCTCATTTGCTTTGAGTCTATTGTGGCTGTCAAAAGTGGCAATATAAAACGCCATTATGAAACTAAACACAGACACTTTGAAGACTCGTACCCGCAGCAGTCCGAGGTAAGGACGCGGAAAATAAATGAGCTCAAAGCCTAATATGAGCGATCTATGCAGGTCCTCTCTCATTCCCTCTCCGCACAACAGCGGACAAACGAGTGTTCACTGAGAAAACAGTGGATTTTGGGATCAATAAAAAGCCCTTCACAGATGGGAGCGTCGTTAAAGAGTGCATGAATGCTGTGTCCCAAACACTTCTGGATGGAAAAGAAAGACGTGAACTGACAGAAAAAATTCAACAAATCACCCTCTCAGCCAGAAGACGCACAGAAATATTAGGAGAGGATGTTCAGTCACAGCTCACTGCTGCTATTATGAGTGCACCTTGCATAGCCTTAGCAGTTAATTAATCATCTTATATTAGTGACAATGCTCAACTTTTGGTATATGTCAGATTTTACCACGCAGAGAGGAACGATTTTTATGAGGACATTTTAGGCATCACAGTACTTACAACGCACACCAGAGGGGAAGACATATACTTCGCTATAAAATAAATGTTAACACAGAGAGGTATCAGTATGAAGGATTTGTCCATCACCACCAATGGAGCTCCTTCTATGACGGATAAAGAAAAAGGAGCAGTAACTCGAATGAGAGAGGACAATCCAGACCTCTCCTCATACCACTGCATTATCCACCAGTCTGTTCTGTACTCTTTCAGAACATTATGCAGAGGTTATGAATACTGTGATGAAACTTATCAACTTTCTCAGGGTATCGTCATTACATAAACATAGCCTCCTTCGAGAATTCCTGACGGAAGTTGGTGCAAATTCAAATGACCTACTGCTACACTGCAATGTTAGATGGTTGAGCAAAGGCAGAGTTACAGCACGCGTTTGGGCCATTCGAAATGAAATAAAAATGTTCCTGGAACCACAGAAGAATCATAAAGCCAGTTAGATAGCTGTTTTTGGAAGATGAGAGAGAAAAAAAGGTTTATGGCCTACTTAGTTGACATAACCTCACACCTAAATGACCTCAATTTAAAACTGCAGGGCATGATCAACTCTGTGTGTGATTGGCCAGCAGCTGTCCCGTCTCTCCAGCGGAAGTTGGAGATTTTCAAAGTGGATCTCTAAGAGAACTTTACACATTTTCCAGCAATGAAGCAAATTCAGGGTGAGAGAGATATTTCTTCTCATGTTGAGTTCATACACAAACTGATTGGAAACTTCAGTGATCGTTTTGATGACTTCAGCCTGGAAGAACAGGTCCTCCTTGGCTCCACATAAGTTGCGCATCCGCATTCTCGACACTTAACGTTACAAAGGCAAAATACCGTTCGAGAATGACATTCTTTGACATTAACATTCCTGTTTGAGAATGACACTCAGTCATTCAGTTCAACCTTAAGCACTTTATGTTTGTCTTTGATGGTTAAAAGGAATTTAGGCCTATATGCAACTTTCAAGACAGAATGATAAAGAATTTATCGAGCAGCAGCCACAGCGCTCATAAAGTGGAACAGTAAATCTCTGTGGAGAACTCTACCTCTTTTTTTTCTTCAGCCTGTATGTGGGAGGACTTTTTACCTTTCACTCTGCTGCATATTTTCTTCCTATGTTGTGTTAAGAGCTAAACAAAAAATGGAGAAATTGTCCTCAGACAGTCCTGTAGATCTTGGAATATTTGACTTTTAATACAAATGGCAATAGCTATTTGTATACAAATAGCTATTTGTTATTATCTGTAGCTCGTCAAGATGATTCAAGATAATGAGGGCTATTTTATAACTGTATCTCACTGTTTATGTATGTTTATCTGTGTGTGTATTAAACAAATGTCTGAGTGTGGTCATGCACGTTGAATGTGGGCATAGATGAAGCCTACATAATGAGCATGTGTAAGGATGGTGTTAACATCACCGGCGGTGCAGTAAATTATTGATGAATCTTGGAGCTTTGAGAGGTCAGAAACTCAGCCTCTGATATCTGTCACAACTTGCCCTCAGGGCCCTGCTAGCTGTGTTCTGACACCATTTAGACATCATACTTAGATCATGAATCGATTAAACAGGACTGCCACAGGTTTATTTGGTTGGATGGGTCTTTCTTCCACTCAGGATTGATTTTCTAACATCAAGAGTAAACACAGTATAGAGGAGAATATGCCATACAAAAATTAAATTCGGATCTGTGCTGCTGCATGTGTTGTTTTGGTTCTTTCAGTTTCCTCCTAACTCCTCTGTCTTGCATTGCTTAATCATTTAGGCAAATTACTGCTGAACAAATGGTTTCTCACTGCCTGTCAGCCTGCATTTTGTAATCAGTCTTGACCTGCTCACTGAACTCCATGTTTTAAGTATGTGAACTGTACGATATTCGCCCTGCTTGATTATTAATAGGACCAAACTGCATTGGATGCATCATCCATTTAATTGGCGCTCCCATAACTGCGGTTTCACAGCCCAGTCAGAGGAGAGGAAGAGGATGAAGCCAAGATGAAGCAACGAGAGCTCAGGAAGACACCTATCAAAAAATGTGATAGACAACAATACATTGTCCTGTACAAAAAATTCAAATTAATTTATGGAATTATAAAATGACTTTCGTTGGAATAACCACCTATTCCACGTATTTATTCCTAGCACAAGGGTCATATAAAGGTGTTATTATCAGCAGATCAAAATCTGAAGTAATTTTTTTTTGTCATACACTTGACATATTCAGAAGTTATGCTGGAAAATATTCTGTATTCAAAGGAGGAACCCCATCCAGCCCCCACCGATGCTGAGTGCAGAATTAGCTGTTAGCAAGTATAAACCCTGAATTTCAATAAGAGTTATTAGTTAGTTAGTTTTGCATGAAACCTTGATGCTGTTGCAAAAATTGCAGTTCAAAATGTCTGTTTAATGAGCATTTTTATTCTGTTACCAGAAACTATAGTGATCCGTGAGGGACTTGCTGATAACTAATACAGATGATATACTGAAGGCTTCAGATAGTTGATTTTCCGTGAAAGTTAATTTACTTAAGTAAAATTTGATATGATACTTAATCTGTTCCTGCTCCACTACCTTTAACAATTTCCAAGATTTCTCAGGGAATAATTAGGCAATATTTGATCAATCTTGATGGAAAAAAAACTGGAATGTTGAGGGGAGTCATATCTCTTAATTTGTGCAATTTGATGACGCGTCATTGAATTTAAGTGGACAATTAAGATTATACACTTGTGGAGGTATGCATTCTACTGAGTCTGTATGTGCATACAGACTTAGCTCTAAACAGGCTTCTAAATAGTGAAAATGTGCATTTGTTATCATATTAATTATGATATTGCTTTTCTCAACTCCTACAACTCCTACAGTATTTGAAAAACCTTATGTTCACATGTTGTTTTTGGGTCACATTTGAACACTCACTTGAGTCAGAACAAGCTGCTCTGAGTGATTGACTCAAAGTTGTTGGATGCAAAGTTTGTTCCTCTGACAGCCCCGGAGGACAGCTCCATCCAAGTAGTCGGCCATCATTCACGCTGGAAATCATGCGCGAGGCTGACAGCTTGGCCCAGCTCCAAACGTGTGTTTCCAATTGGGAGCCATCCAAACAAATCTCTGAGTGCCAAGCTCCTAATGAGTGAGCCAGGGAACTGGAGTTGGGCTAACGTGAACTCATTCTCTTGGACGATGCTGGAGTGCAGGAGGATCTCTCCCCCCCCCCCCCCCCCCGCCCTTTCCTTGGAATTCCAATTTTATAGTGGATCAAAAGGAATCCACTCTGAGGTCAAACTGTTTCTCTAAAATGTTCTCCGTCACGTCAACAAGAATACTGAGCCCCGAAGAACACAGTTTGACCACTCCGCTGTTGGGTGTTTGAGATGAAGATGAGATAATGAAGTGCTGAAAACAGGACCTTTCCTCTTTTTCCATATGGGGGGGAAAATTGATGCCAATGTACAGTTGCAGCACCTCTGTGGCTGCTGCTTTTACAGATGTCGAAATTAAACTCATAAATCTTCTGAAAACTTGCAAATTTATGTCCTCTATCTTATGAAGTGTTTCTTTTTTCAGTTTTGCAACCATTACGTGTTAGGAAATGTTATCACACCACCCGCTCACTAGTGGTGGACCCCCCTGAGGATCACCTGCTGCGTTCTCACGTGGATTTTTTGGGGACATTATGCTGATTTTTACTAGGGGTGTAAGTAGAATCTTGCCAGGAGTCTCTCACTTACGTTCACACATACAGTCCCTCTGGAGAATCTTTAGAGATTATTTGGAGATCAGTGCATGTCTGAAAGCAGCTTTATAATGACAGACCCCAAAATGCAGGAGACTGAGCACCAACAGCTCAGATTGTTTGAAGGAGTGCTGCTCACTATGACACAAGGAGAAACCTTGTGTAATAAAACACCTGACATCAGGGGGAGAGAGGAACATTATCAGCTCACAGATATCATAATTGGTGGGTTTTATATGGATTTCACCCTTCAGTGCCTGTGAAGATGCCTGCAACACTGCACTGTTTGTCTGTGTCATGTTCTAGTCAGTGATTTGTAAGCATCTGATCTTCACAGAGGCGACGAGGTTCACGGCAGCTACTGCCTGCGCCGCTGCAGCTGCAATGCTCCTAACAGCAACTGATAATGAAGACAATGCACGAGAAGGAGGAGGATGAGGAGAAGGGGGATTAGAAATGTGAGGGGAGGAAAAATGAAGGTGCTGTTGCTGGGACATTTAAATCACAAATGAATGGTTGTTATGCACTAGTGTGATTGAGAAGCGCTTACGCTACTACCTGATCATTTTTCCCAAGGTTTTATGCACAGCAGTGAAAACCCCTCATCTCTGCAGCAGGGAGCATAATGAGATATGGAGGGGAGATATAGAGCACAATCTGTGTGATCCCCAGTCTTATTTCAGGCTCTGGTGAGAATAGATTTCTAGATTCAGGAGAGTGGGGGTGGTAGTGGGGGCATATGGGATGTTACAATCCTGTTTAAGATGTCAGTACCTACAAGGGCTGTAAGCAGTGCCAACTGACGGCACCCTGCTGCCAACTGGCACGACCAGCGCTGCATATTGAGCATCTCTGCTGCAGCATCGCCAAAGCAACGTGGGGACCCTTAAGAGTCAGCGAGCCAGTGAATCGTTTGTGTTCTCTATCCTACTTGCCAACGCTTGCATGACGCACATTACCCCCTTTTTTGCTATGTACTGTAAGGAGATTTAAGTGTAAGTCAGAATGAAAATATTGCAGCCCAGCTTTGCTTGCAACAGTCAGGAATTACATTTTTAGGGCCCGAGCACTGACAGGGTGAGGCCCTATTGAAATTGTAAGGATTATTATTAGGGCCCGAGCACTGACAGGCACTGACAGACGTGAGGCCCTATTGAAATTGTATGGATTATTGTTATTATTATTCAGGCAAATGAATTGGCTTTTGAGGGCTTTAACATGCTCAAAAACAGAAAGTTAGAAAGTGGTGAAAATTTACTTATTCTGGAGGAATTTTCAATGGGCGTCGCAAAATGGCTCAACTGTGCCCCCCGAGACCCCCGGAACGTGTTCACATTGACCGATCTTCACAAAAATCGATACATGTCGTGTATCATGACCAGATAAACGAAAAAGTCTTAGGAGCAATTGGAAAAACGCTACAGGAAGCCTGCTATTTTGCATTTAGTGGCCATTTTGGCCATATTCCACATTTTTACTTTGAGGTACACTCCTTGCATGAATTTGCATTTTGCACTGTTGAATCTTAGGAAGGTTCTAAGTAGAGTTTCAAAATGCAAAAAGAAGAAATGGGAAGAAGAGCCCAAAAGTTGTGAGCAGGCAATTTATTGAAAACAACAATTTAACTGAAGTAGGCTGTTCATCAGCTGATCAAAAGTTTAAGACCACAGCTAAAAAAAAAAAAAAACCTCCTAAAACAGAAATTAAAGTGTCAAAAACTGACTCAGTAATGAGTAGCTCCACCTTTATTGTTGATCACTTCATAAATTCGTTTTGGCATGCTTGATGCAAGTGTTTCCAAAAGGCTAGTGCGAATGTTGCGCCAAGTAGTGAAGATGGCTTCACGAAGGGCATCCACTGTCTGGAACTGAAGTCCATTTTTGTAAACTCCCCTTGCCATCCATCCCCAAATGTTCTCAATTGGATTAAGATCAGGGGAATACGCAGGATGGTCCAAAAGAGTGATGTTATTCTCCTGGAAAAAAGTCTTGGTCAGACGGGCATTGTGAATTGGAGCGTTGTCCTGCTGAAAAACCCAGTCGTTACCACACAGACGAGGGCCCTCAGTCATGAGGGATGCCCGCTGCAACATCTCCACATAGCCAGCTGCTGTTTGACGCCCCTGCACAACCTGGAGCTCCATTGTTCCATTGAAGGAAAAAGCACCCCAGATCATGATGGCGCTCCCTCCACTGTGCCGCGTAGAAAACATCTCAGGTGGCATCTCCTTGTCATGCCAGTAACGTTGGAAGCCATCAGGACCATCAAGGTTAAATATTTTTTTCGTCAGAGAATAAAACTTTCATCCACCTTTGAACGTCCCATGTTTGGTGCTCCCTTGCAAAGTCTAAACGGGCAATTTTGTGGCGTTGAAGGAGACGTGGCCTTTGAAGACGTTTCTTGTTTTTGAAGCCCTTCCTTCGCAGATGCCATCTGATGGTTATTGGGCTGCAGTCAGCACCAGTAATGGCCTTACTTTGGGACGAGGACCGTCCCGTATCTTGACGGAGAGCCATCCGGATCCTCCGGCTCAGCGCCGGTGAGATTTTTTTGGGTCTACCACTTGATTTTTTTGTTCCATAACCCTGAGGATCTTTTAAGAGATGCAAAATGACTGTCTTACTGTACCCAACCTCAGCAGCGATGGCACGTTGTGAGAGGCCTTGTTTATGCAGTTCAACAATCCTACCACGTTCAAAGACGGTGAGCTTTTTTGCCTTTGCCATCAAGAGATCTTCACAGTGTGATTACTTGACAGGAAATGACATGGAATCCAAATTTTTGCACAGATTTTGGCTTTTAAAGGCTGGGGTCTTAAACTTTTGATCAGCTGATGAACAGACTATTTGAGTTAAATTGTTGTTTTCAATAAATTGCCTGCTCACAACTTTTGGTCTCTTGTTCCCATTTCTTCTTTTTGCATTTTGAAGCTCTACTTAGAACCTTCCTAAGATCCAACAGTGCAAAATGCAAATTCATGAAATTTTTTAACTGGTCTTAAGATTTTGATCAGGAGTGTACTTGTACCAGGGCTTACATCAGATCAGATCAATTTCAAATTGAGATGAGTGTCATCACAACAAGACAGAGATACAAACTTATTAAAAGATAGATTTTTCATCACACAGTGTTACCGTGGCATGGCTTCAAAATTTGATTACACGCCATTAAAACACGATGTCCTGTATCGCGGACATACATGGACCACGAATCCTTTGATGCTGAGCCGTAAACACACAACTCCACTTCTTCAGTGTCAGTGGTCAAAGATCAAAGGAATCTTTATGTCTTGCAAAGCTGACATCTCTCCCTCTCTCTTTCTCTGTCTCAGAATTGGGACATTACCTCAAACCGTGTAAAACATTGACGTACGGCGAAGGTTCATCCTTTGCCAAAGGAGACGATGTTGTCATAACTCCACTGTGCATTGTCCTGTCACCACCAAACTTCTGTCTCATGATCAGAGCCCAAGCCTGAACAGCTCTATGTTTCATTTACATCACAAGCCAAACATCCTTCCTCTCTCTTCCGTGTCAGCCTCAGTCAGACTGATGTTTTTTCAGTCGGAGATGCAGGGGATGATCAGCCCGATCTCTCTTCATCAGTGTGCGGATGCCACACCACACTAAGCCCAGACAGAATGATGAGAGGGGGAGGTCTGTTGGCTTAAAGATAGAAATTGCCTCTGCTCCTCTCACATACTGTATTTCATCAGCACTGGAACTCAGCTTCATTCTTGGGAATTAATGGCAAGGATTTCTATGAATGTGAAAGCAGGCTGCTGTGCTGTTTTGCACCTCTGCTGTTCTGTGCTGCCGTGGAAACAGGGAGAGGCAGCCAGCTTCAGCAGACAGCCCCTCAACCAAAAATCTAAACTACACTGGTACTGTCTCAGTGAGTTCAGTCAGACTACACTCTCTGTAATGCTTTATGCTAGTACATTTACAGTCTCTTTAATTTGGTAAAACATTGCAGAGGCTTTTAGTTGCTCCAGTCTAATAATATAAACAGATTCTGTTTAACCACACCAGGGGTTTGGTGTACGAGACACTTGGTGGCTGACTGTTGACTCATTTATTAACAGGTTTTCCCCCCTGAACTACCTTATGAATTTTCTAAGGTTGAGTTCCTTGTGGGTAGCATGCATGTGGTGGGTCACATTGTCACCTCACAGTAAGAAGGTCATTGGTTTGAATTCCGGCTGGGGTCTTTCTGCATGGAGTTCTCAGGTGCCCCCTCAGTGTCAGTGTGTTTTTTTTCCAGGTACTCCTGCTTCCTCCTAAAGACAAACACATTATGGTTAGAATAATTGGTGTGAATGGTTGTCTGTGTGTGTGTGTATGTTTTCCCTGTGATACGCTGGTGACCTGTTCATGGTGTACCAGCCTCTTGCCCAATTTCAGCTTGAATGGCCTCCTGTTTCCCCGATGACCTTCAATGTACAGATGGATCAATTCCTCACACGAGTGTCGTTGTCACTATCCCTCATAAAACCACCAACTTTTCTTCCTAACTGAGAGGACGTGAGGATCACTCTCATATTCGTGTCAAGTATTTCTTGTTGTGTCTGAGTGCTGCTAGGCAACGAGTGCAGACTTCACTAGCAAGACTGCACCAGTATGTGACCACAACTTTACCCTTAAAGTTGATCTTGGATGAATTAAGCCTTAGTTTAGTGTTCTTCAGGAGATTTTATGCTGAGTTCACCTCCTGGCTCCAGCTTTATCCGCATATAGGAAAGATATGCGATAAATATTGATCTTTTCATCCGACTCTTGCCAATAAAGCAAATAAGTACCCGAATTGTCAGACAATTTCTTGAACCCTCAGTTAGGCTTTTTGAGGTCATAAACAGCCATTGGCACTTCCAGAAATTGATCATTCTGCAGGAGTGAGTCGCATTTTTTTATCAGCCCATGTTCTATCCTTCCACCAAATTTCAGTATGGCAGATTTTTGCGCAATCCTGCAAAAAGTTTGACGAACAGAGAAACAATGCATGAAAATAAAACCTCCTCGGCAAAGGTAATTACACTTATGTAATGAGCACCTTTAATTAAATTTCTATATTCCATTTTCACCACCAATGTGTGAAAAATACACGTCATCTTTCCTTGACCCTGCATTCAGGTTTACCCGCGGGAATAGTCCATACAGGCATTATTTTACTGATCCCTGATGTCAGGTCAAAAGATCAACTCTCTCCGAGGCCTGATGGGAGATATAGTGCCTTCAGTAATTCCTGGGTCTTCTTTGGGGTCTCCTCCTCCTCCCAGTGGGTTCTTTGCTTGAAACACCTTCAAAGCAAGCTGCCTCAGGGATATCCTTACCAGGCACCGGAGGCACATTGGAGTGTGGAGCAGTGTCATCTGGACACAGAGGTCCTCATGTATCTCTGGAGTGTTACACTCGCCAGGTATTAGCTGCTTCAGTCTTATTCTTTCAGACAGTCAGTAACCTTTAGCTTGTGAACATTGACGATGTCAAGGTTGAAAGAAGGTTGAAAAATTAAATCGAGAGCTTAATGGCTTTTCTTGACGTTAATTCATATCCTGAAGACAACCGCCCCCCTCATACCTGGACAGAACGGGCGATTGTTTTCTTGCAGAGTCTGACCTACTGACATTGATTCACCCTATTAAAAAACATACAGCTCTGATAAAAGCTGCATTAATAGCACAACATATAAAAGTCAAAACACGGAGAGGTAAGGGACTGAATGATTTTAACAACTGACACACAAAACAGTACCAAACATATATTACTTTTTTCTTCTTTTCTCCAACTGCAGGATAAAATCTGTTTCGGACTGGTCTCCGTCTTAGCAGTTTGGTTTGGACTTTGTCAAAGAGGAAACTTAAGACACAATGCACTAATGCACCATTATGTTTCGCAGTCAAGATTAAGATTTAGCTTTGTATATCAAATTCAGAAAACAAATTGATTTCTAGACAATAAGCTCTGTCCGATTTGTGTTTTAGCGTGTGGCTTTAGGCTTATTAAACAAATAAATGTATGTATAGTGGGACAGACTACGTGGCAGATGTCCTTGAACGTGACTTTGTTGGCAGACCTATGCAGTGCGGCCTTCCAAGAAACAGGCTGAAAAAACGCAGGAATGGCTCAATCAGTCAAACACCATGTATCTGTTGTTGCTTCCAACCAGCGGGGGAGCCAGAGAACACGTTCCCTTGGGCTAGGTCTGCAAGCAGAGCCAGATTGTCTGTGCACCACCAGGTAGAATAAATAAAATGATGAATAGGCTAAATTTTCTAAATAAACCTCTTTAATTGATGAACAAAGTAATTACATTGCTAGTTACACAATGTAATAGGCTGCAGAACGTAGTCTACCTTCGACAATCCTCAGAGAATACTAGACCAGCTGTGTGGTCCTGACAGTGAGTCTGCAGGTGTTTGCAGACACATCCTCAGGTTTGGAAGGCAGCGGCTGAGCTGACTCAAGAGAGAATCAGAGAAACAGACAGTCACGCACAGACACGCACAGGAGAGACATTAGTGTGAGCTTCAACGCTAACAACCCAGCAGTTAAAGTTTATGTTTGCAACTGGTCTCTGAATAAAGAAAGTTAAAATGTTAAAGCCTGAGTTGGTTTGTCTCTGGCTGATGTGGTGTGAGCCTGTGGCATGGTCAACTGCCACAGTCCTGTTGTCTTGAAAACGTTGCTTTATGTTTTTAAGGTTAAGAATGAACTAGAGTGCAAAGGCCATCATCTCTGTAAAAACTGCTGTTGTTGTCATGATGTTGACAAGGAACTATTATAAAGATTTGACACTCAGGATAAAAAAACGAACAGAAATTCATGTTGCTGAAAGTCGTTTTAAATAGTGTCACATGCTTACACAGACTGACCACAAACAGTAAAAACCACATGAAGAAAAGCAAAACGAAGGGAGAAAGAAACATCCTTTGGGAAAGGAGAGCGGAGCTTCATAGCTTTCATAATCCAACTATGCCATCTTGTGGTTAAAGTAGAAGTAAAAATAAATTAAATCCCCTTGAATTTATAATCCCAGCATAAATCAGTGGTACAGCCTGGCTGCTCCCTCGGAGCTGGAACCTGTTGTGACAGTGGCCCTGGTCCTGAGCAATTAGGCCATTGATTGATTTGTCAAGGGTGGAGTAGCGCAAATGATATGATGTGATCAGTGGTGACACCCAGTGGTAATGTGTCGCTCCTGGTGCTCACTGCTCCATCCAGCTCGCTTGGCCCCTGCATCTCCATCCACTTAATCAGATATGACAAGCTCCCCGGGCCTCTACTTACACAACAATCACAGGAGCGGCTGGAAGACTCGCACCCTGGCCGAGTGTCCTGTTTGAACGTTGGCCATTAAGGGGGAGGATGTGCAGTCTTTGCTCATTTCAACTCTCCTCTTAATTGTAAACACATTACTCTCAAGACATCCTTAGAAGCACAGCAGATGTCTAATTTGCGTGTTAATAGTCATTATATGCCACTTATGAGTCTGTTGACAGCACTCTGGCTCTGAACTGGAGCTACCATCAGATGGTACAGCAGTTTTTACAGCACGGTTTCTGAGGCTCCCCAAAGTAACTGATTAGATTCACATCTCATCATCAAGTCGTTATGATAAACAGACTGTGAATATTTGATCATTTTCAGAAAGAAATTAAGACTCTTGGAGAGTTTTTGGTGAAAATAATTCCTCAAATCTGCTTCAATTTATTGGAAGTTGTCTCTCACAGAGAGCTGGTGCAGGACAGAGCTTTCAGTGTCGAGCATCAGGAAGTGTCGACTTCTGTCAGTGGGAGACTCTCCAGACTCTTGTCATCCTGTCTTTCCTTTTCTCACCAGTAGAGGAAGTGACATTTCACCTACTGTCTGTCTGTCTCCCGCTGCCTGCTACTGCTGCTGGAAATATCAAAGCTCCGGCTGACCACATGGAAAAGAATAGACAACCAGAAAATATGACTTTAAATCTCCTTAGTAAAAAATTTTCAGTCTAATTCTCTTGCTTGAATACATTTTACTTGTTTTCACACATAACAAAGGAGCCTTAATGCACATCTGTGAAACTCAATCAAAGGGTTCTACCTTATTATACCAAAAGATAATATTCCCTCATTAGTGTTTTCAGGATCACTGTCTAAAATATCATTATAACTCTCCCATAGGTGCTCAGCTCTATGAGATACACTCTCATCATTCTGGTACTAATGAAACCCTTAGCGGCTCTTTGTGATTTGAATGGAAGCATCTGCCTTTCTCTCATTTATTTATCACAGTTTTGCTCTTTAATCTGTCACCTGTTTGACGCTCTGAGCTGCTAACGCAATGTCAGGAGGTATCACTGTTCCTTCTTTCCAAACTGTATTTTACGCATGTTTATTTGGAATGATGAACATTTTAAAACTCTAAATAGCAATTTAGCATTTAGCTCCAAGCACCTATGTATGCCTATTTAGCCTCACAGAGACATTAGCATGGAGTGTACTTGAGGCTTGGTTCCGTTTGTGATATAACATTAACTCACTGTTGCATTATTAAAATATATCAGTTAAAGTTAGTTGCCTAGGTTCAGTGGTGGGATGCAACTAAGTACATTTATTTCATTACTGTACTTTAGTTCATCTACTGCATTACTTAAGGAAGATTGATTTCCTAGTACTTTTCAATTTGACTCCACTTCACATATCAGCAAACATCCATACTTTATACTCTATACTTTATATATACACTATATTTTTTACAATGCATTGTGATACATGCTCAGATTGATGTTTACATTTCTGGATCTCCTTACCAGTATTTCCTTGATGACTTTCTAGAGATGTAACTCTAGTAAACGTTTACCCTCTGATTCATCTCAGTCAAACACTAGCAAACCCAGTTTCACCTCTTTCACAAGGTTTTATAATAATCTCTTTAAAACAGTGTCTGCCTCTTTGTCTGTTTATCTATCCTTTGAACCCAAAACCACAACCTTGAGGCCTTAAGATTTCATTATTTCAATATACTGGATTTTAAAGGTGTGTTCTTAAAAAGCCAAATGTCATGCAATGGATTAAATACTGTAATTTCCCCACTGACATGAAATAGTGTTTCTAAGTTTAGAGCACATAGCTTTCTCCCGACCGTCAGATGGGTATCTCCCCCTTTTATCACACTGGTATTTATAGGAAGGCCATGTGAATAATTGATCTGGAAGTTGAAGTAGCTGGCCGCTGCATCACAAGGGCACAAAGAAAAGCCTGGTGGCTGGGTTGGATGGAGTCACTGGAGCAGAGAGTTTCTAACAAAGATGGAAGAGTAAGTGCAGCACTCTGTTCATGCTCTCAGAGCTCATAGCTATTTGGAGCTTGTGGTTGGCTACTTTCAATCTTCATTATACTCCCCATGTATATGTTCAACATCACAGTGGCTCTTGTGGAATGTTCCATTTAACCACATTATTACAAATGTTTGAACTCTGGCACACTGGTATAAATTTGCACACAATTGCTTAAGTGAAATTGACGTAGGAGGATGTAGGAACATTTTACAATGTAGAAAATGTGCTACTAGGCAGAGGGTACAGTATTCCCTCAAAACATTTCGGTCTATGGGTGTGCAATACATCCCTATTTCATCAACTCAATGGTTTGTTCTGATAAATGCCCTTCATCGTATGAATGTAAGCAGCACGATCGTGCAGTTGGTCAACGGCATCATGATGCTGTGCAGAAAGAAATTAAAAAGTCATAAAAATGTCACATGAATATTCAGGAGGCTCCATGCTGCCTGAGATGGACAACAACCGCTGAGCCCCTTACATCTTCATCCCTCCTCATAATCCTATTTATGGGGATATGTTAATTGGGCATCTGTTGCCTGGAGTCAAATTCATCATCGTCGCTCTTTCTATCTCTCTGTGCTTTTCTCCCTCCGTCTCTCTCCCTCTGCTCGTCTCTTCTTTCTGCCTCTCTGACTGGCTTGTAGGTAAAATCCTCTCTCAGTCCAAGCATGCACCGCAGCCAGCATTAAAATGTGGACACACTCAACTCACACACAATGAGGAAACAACTTTAAGTAACACTGATTTGCTGAGGACTTACTCTAACCTTGCCTAAACCTTACTCTAACTTTAAAATGCCTTTGCCTTAAAATATATGATTTACATTATTGGGACTTGCATTTTGTCCCCACAAGGAAGACAAGCCCACATATTCATATTATGAGTAATACCTGGACCACACATGCACGAAATGGGCCCATCATGCATGTTAACTCAAGTGAGTGCCGAGATGCAGGACTGCAGCATATGGAGGGGGTTTCAGTCTTTGACAGTTGTAAGCATTGGAAGGCGTCAGCTGGGGCTGCGAGGCAAGCTGTGAAACCAAGTCAGTTAAGGAAACATAACATTTTCAGGGGATAAATATGCAGTACACCGGCTGCTGTTCCTGCCTTCGATGAGGATATAATGTAACAAGCTGCCATTTGCTGGTTGCTTTTATTCAAAGTGCCTCGCACTTCTGTGAGATCTGACTTTTTTTGCGTGGCAGCGAATCAAACATTTAATCCTGGCTGGCAGTGTTGGAGCCAGGGAGGGAACTACACTGTGTAGTCAAGGCTAGTGTAGTCGAGGTTGCTCGAGGATCAGTGTTAGAGAGTGATGTCAGATGAAATTTCACAGAGGAAGTGAGTGCTGGAGTGTCACTTTGTGATAAATGTTTAAAAGGCTCTTCAGCTTCCTGTCCTCCCATCACGTCTCAGGGCTCGGAGAATGGGAGGCAGGTGTGTGATGCAGCCACACTGATGTCTCTTCATTTCCGCCCCTAAACCCGACTTTGACAGACGGAAAGCACACAAACACAGCCCCAGATCCCAGGCAAAGGTTCCTGTTATTAAACGGTAAATGCGGAATGCTCAGAATGACATTACGGATCAGGGTGGTACCATAGGAAAGAAAAGTCCTTGGTATACTAAGAGAGTAGGAAAATAGCTTTAATGAACTGACAAACTAAACATTACTGTTTAAACTTGAAATAAATATGAAATGTTGTAAAATGTCCTAAAAATACAGTTTTCATCTACAACCCTGGGTCAATTTTTCTGACCACAGTCTAGAGGAGGCACAGTCGACCCTCTAGTTAATGGACCTCACTCCTTATTTCACACTAAACTTAAAGCACAATCAATTGAGCAATTAAATATGCAATAAACAATGCACTTTTACACAGAGTTGGACATTTTGGAATGTTTAGTTTTTCAGAACTCCACAGAGTTGACACAGCAGCTGGGTATTGGAAAATTGGGAGAAGAGGCATCTCTCTCAATTACTATTTTTACATAGACACCAAGATTAAAACAATTTCTGACACTCCATTCTGTTGAAACAAACAAAACAACAAAAACGCAATAAATAACCCAGTTAATTGGCCAAAAAGGCTCAATCCCATGATTGGAATGATAAACAACCCAATATTTTGTGTGTGTATATACCACAGCTTCCCAGACTTTGATTGAACCATGAAACTTCTTGCTTGGTATTTTTACCCATGACACCAGAGTTACATTCCCTTTTTCTGACCTGGAAAATTCAACATTGATCAAGCTTGATCTTTGCATGAGTCAATAAGCTCAAAGTATGTAAAAGAGTTGCTGATAAATCTCCTTGTATCACCTCGTGATTTAACAGAGGTATTTCACATCGACAGTGCACATCCAGGTGTTCATTTAGAATTCACATTTAAATAATTCTCCTCCCTGAGCAGTAAGAAGAGTTCTTTTAAAACCACTTTAAATAAGTAAAAAGTTCCCTGTCTCCTTGGCCCCTGGAGGCTGGACAGGGTTTATTTGTGATTGTGTAACATGGAGGTTTGATGGTAGCTTTCTGTGACGATACATCCTCTGCTCAATTAGATGTGCTGACGCCAACGCCTCCCTGAAGACACCCTAGAGGCAAGACAAGATGAAGCGGTGCAGCATTCGAGTGATTCACAGCTCGGGCTTGTTTCCCACGCAAAAGTGTGTATAAAGGTGTGTTTATAGATGGAGAGAGAAGGGAGAACGAGGCCTGCTTCTGTTAATGCTGTCTCCTCTCTCACCCAGGTCAGAGAGGGGAGTCCTTGAGAAATCACCCATTGTTCTGTGAACACTCCTGCAACACAAAAGCTCTCAAATCCCCTTAGGCCTGAACACTTAATATTTCTTTTTTTGTCAAGGTAAAGCAGATAAAGCAGAAGAGTATATGCAAATATACAGAATATGTCAGATATATGGCATTTTTTTCATCTGTTACCCCTGAGCATGATGTCAACGTAAGAATCTGGGAAATCTCAATGCTTTTTCTTAACTGCTCACACAGGAGCAATCCAATATTTGTGTTTGGTTGAACTTTTAGTAGATAATAACTGTGCACATTATCAGAATCACAGGAATACAAAGGCTGACTTACCAAAGGGTGCAACCTATTGAAGTGTCGTTAACAGTAAATTCACACAACAATGCAGCATGATATGATCTCTGCAAAATCATGAACTCCAGTGCTCCAAATTCATCATTGATGTAAAATCATGGCATATAATACAGGGAGTATCCAGCATAGCACCCCCAATAGCACTAAATGGTGAGCTAAATGCTAACATCTCAAATCTGTAACCAAAAAGATAGATTTTCCACAGTAGGTTAGAGAAAAGACTAGAAGATGTGAGTCATATTAAACATATTATTTTAAGAAATAGGAAAGTGAAGCTCGACTTTAGCCAACAGAAAAAAAACTACTAAAATGTAGTAGGGAATCTCTTCTCCTTCTCTTGTCTTATTTTCTCCTCTGGCAGTGAAATGTCCAGCCAGAGAACTGAATATCACAGTGGGCCAGTTGTTGGCACAACACCAAACACAACTGCTGTGCAAAGGATCATTATCATGCCTTCTGGTCATTTCTCTGTTTGTACACTAAAGTCATGGAGATGGAAATCAGCCAAAAACAATGAAACACTGATGGCAGGTGGAAGTTGATCCAATAAAGAGAAACTTATACTCACAAGAATATATAAAGAATAAAATTACAGCCTCACTGCTGTGCGCCAGACTCATAGTTAAGACTGAAGGAATTTAATAAAAGGCATTAAGTGTGTTTTCTGATGAAATTAATACAGAGGATTGATGCAGATCTTCATTACATGGTAAAATGCCAATTGCCGTGACCTTTGACCTTTTGGAAAGAAAGTCTCATGACTTAATTTGATCCTACTAAACATTTGTGTGAAATGTTGCTCAAATCTAGTTTTATATGGTCACAGGGATATCGACCCCTGATCACCTTCTTATCAATTCTTTGCGTCCCAGAGGATAGTTGTGCCAGATGTAGTGAAATTCCTTCAAAGTGTCCCTGAAATATCATGTTCATGAAAATAGGTCGGACAGGTGGACACAGCCGCTGCCAGCATCGATACGTAAGAAAACAATTCAAACAAACTAAACAAATTAGACAAAATTTATCATTTTTTAAATGGGAGAAATGGTACTTAGTCATAAACTTTGATTTTTTTCAGTTTTATGCCTTTTGCCAGATTGTATGAGGGGCCGTGAGGGACATTATTCAGAATATCCTCTCACACACACTACTGAAAAGCTCTCACAAACACATATGAAATGCTCTCACACACAGTACTGAAAAACTATACGCTCACACACACAACTGAAATGCTCTCACACACACTACTGAAAAACTATACTCTCTCACACACACTACTGAAATGCTCTCACACACACTACTGAAAAACTATACGCTCTCACACACACAACTGAAATGCTCTCACACACACTACTGAAAAACTATACTCTCTCACACACACTACTGAAATGCTCTCACACACACTACTGAAAAACTATACGCTCTCACACACACTACGGAAATGCACTCGCACACACTACTGAAATGCTCTCGCACACACTACTGAAATGCTCTCGCACACACTACTGAAATGCTCTCGCACACACTACTGAAATGCTCTCGCACACACTACTGAAATGCTCTCGCACACACTACTGAAATGCTCTCACACACACTAGTGAAAAGCTCTCATACACAATAGTGAAATGTGCTCATATACACAACTGAAATGCTCTCGCACACACTACTGAAAAGCTCTCACACACACTACTGAAATGCTCTCACACAGACTAGTGAAAAGCTCTCACACACACTACTGAAAAGCTCTCATACACAATAGTGAAATGTGCTCATATACACAACTGAAATGCTCTTGCATAGTATTGTGGAATATA
This sequence comes from Pleuronectes platessa, assembly GCF_947347685.1. Classification (NCBI taxonomy): domain Eukaryota; kingdom Metazoa; phylum Chordata; class Actinopteri; order Pleuronectiformes; family Pleuronectidae; genus Pleuronectes; species Pleuronectes platessa. The sequence continues at coordinate 24,303,646 of NC_070627.1, read as the reverse complement.
ACTGTGAATGATATTCGTTCACAAGTAATAATTACAGGTTTTGTTATTTTAACTTTCTTGTACTTTACTTACAGTTCAGTGAAGCGTAATTGTTTGCAGTGATAATTAAATGCTAGTGTGATAATAAATGACCATTTCAAATCATCCAAACTGATGGGCATGTATTTGAGTTCTTGTGATAATGTCGCCCCGACATGCTCCGCGGCACTCACAAGCCCCCAAAGCACATCATGGAATTACATATTATTTGGTTATTCAGTATGGCCTTGTTTTGTCTGTTTTTGCCTGTTATTCATTCAATTTGATAATTTGAGTTAGTTTGTTAACAACAATAAATATATCAGTTGAAAATATCCTACTGTGTTTTTTATTTATTATTATTATTATTTTTAATTTCATAAATAATTTTGGGCGATGGGTGCCCTTTTTGGGGGGTTTGAGCCGCTGCCCCTCAAAATGTCTGTGCACGTGCCTGCTCCGCGGAGATGTTGACGGTGAAGCCTGTGGAGCTTACCGGCCTCCCCGGAGGGGCCGGCCGGCACCGCGGCGTGGTCAACTGAAATGCTTGTTGGCGCGGCGGAGCAGTGTTTCGGGTGCGGAGAGTAGGGACACACGGTGAGAGCCTGTCCGAGGCGGAGTGACCCTGCTCCGCCCGGTCCTGATAAAGCTACGAGTGCTGGGGCCCCCGCTGGTCCTCCGGCTGGTCCTCCGGCACCAGAGCGACGCGACCGGCCAGCACCGCGTGGGGGCCGGCCGGGCAGCGGGTCCCCGTCGCTCCGGTACCGGAGGAGCAGCAGGGGACCCGCCCCAGCGCTCGTAGCCGCATCAGGACCGGGCAGAGCCGGGTCACTCCGCTTCGGACCGTGTGTCCTTCCTCACCGCAACCGAAACACTGCTACGCGGCGCTCACAAGCCCCCCCCCCCCTCCTCACATAACTATCCTTGATCACCTTCCGTTTCAACTGAAACACCTTCCGTTTCAACTGAAATTTTCATATGTTTGTATGAGAGCTTTTCATATGTGTGTGTGAGAGCTTTTCATATGTGTGTGTGAGAGCCTTTCATATGTGCGTGTGAGAGCTTTTCACTAGTGTGTATGAGAGCTTTTCAGTAGTGTTTGTGAGAGCATTTCAGATGTGTGTGTGAGAGGATATTCTGAATAATGTCCCTCACGGCCCCTCATAAGATTGAGATACTTCTTTCAAGCATGACAGACACATTTTTACGACTGAAAACAAAAACACATCCCATCACAAGAGGCTATGCTGTCTATAATCCACCTATGTGAATGTCATCAGTTACATATAATTACTACATATACACACTGCTAGGTAACTATTGCAACAAAAATAAATAATTCTGCGTGTGTCACATTGTTGCATCACATCCAGACATGTGTTTGTTTATTCATCTTTTTTCATCACAAAGAGATCCCTCAGAGACTGAAGTCTGTTTTACAAGCAGGCTCCATCTATGAATAAATCACTAAAAGCAAGTACAGAGACAAAACTAAGAAGAAAGACGTGATGCAAAACATTACCATAGTCACTGTGAAGATGATGAGAATAACAAAGAGGCAACTGAGGTGTTGGAAATGACGTAAAAACCTGGAAGACCCGCAATGTTCTCCTATTAAACAGAGGTTTTATTACTTGGACCCAAACACCTTAGAAATGCATTATCTATTCTGTACTATGATATGCTACATTACACTAAATAATGCAGAGCATCCAAGCGTTTAATTTTCCATTGGATGAACGGGAAATGCCATTGAGCTTTAAGATTGTTGCTACAGTACGGAGGGAGAGCAGCTAAACATGTCCTGAGCTTTTTGTGTTATTTGGATATAATAGATTTGAGACTTTAGTAACTAATATATCTATTAACATCCATGACTACTCATGATGTGTCTGGTTCCCGCAATGACTACTGGTGATGTAACAGTTTATAACTAACGTAGCTAATATGATCCGTGATAAACCGTCAGAAGCGTGGCTTCGCTTTAAAAAAGACAACGTACAGAGTTTAATGTCCTGCGTCTCCGAGCCTGAGTGTGTCATCTTCAGCTAGCGCCAGGAGCACCTTGCTAGTGTGACGGTCTCTGTTTTGCTCTGCTGCTATTTCTATGTATTTCACTGGAGTCAGGTTTAATGGAAGCAGTGTAACTTTATTCTGCAACATCTGCAAACAGCCACAGTCATCGATAGCGAGAGCACCTGCTTCTCCGTAACACGTGGTCGTATAGTGGTAGACAATTTATACTTTACAACATACCTGCAACATATATGGGACAAACAGCCACAGTCATCTACAAAAGAAAGTTGCATATTACTTTACAGGTTTCATACACTAAATTAACCATAAGCAACTAACTAAAACACTAACACGAAAGAAAGACAACCTACCGATAGCGAGAGCACCTGCTTCTGAGATAAAAACAAAGTGCGCCAGACTTAATCCCCCAGAAGCTCCCGCGATAGGTTTTCAAAATAAAAGACACGGCAAAATAAAAGAAATACATAATAACAGTGACTGCTGTCCCACATTGAACAGGATTTAACAAACAACATATTTACACCGTTACATACACCCCTCTTAAATTCTGTTCAATCCCAGACAAATCCTGAGCATCAACCAAAAAAAATAGAAAAGAAAAAAAAATTAGGAGCTGCTTAAAGTGCGAAACCAAATCACAGATGTCAAATACAGTCGATACAAATCCTCCCTGAAGGAGTGTAAAAGGATAGGGAGGTACCAAGCCCAATACCTTTTTTACAGACTATTAGAAGATGCCATCTACATCTCCTGAACATCACACTCAAGGCAATACACAATACATACTCCAAATTCACAAAAAAACAAATACTATTTGGACAATACCAACACAAAACTGGAAAAAAAAAAAAATCCTAGATCGTCTAAACCTCAAGTATTTTATGAAAGAAAGCAAAAACAGGATTTGAAACAGAGAAGGTGTTCTCAACCTTGTGTGACATCTCATGGATCAGTTTTTTAGGAGGTCTAACGTCTCCCATATCTGCTAGTAACTGAACCATCTTGACCTGTATCAACACTATTAGGTTGTGTGCAAATAGCAGGAATCCCACCAACATCATCTGTGGGAGCTAAATGAGACATGCCAACTGTGTTTGAAACAGGTAAGTGAGCTACACTGATTGGGTTTGGATCTGGTAAGTGAGCTAAACTGACAGGATCTGGGTCTGGTGAGTTAGCTACACTAACAGTGTCTAGATCTGGTGAGTTAGCTACAATGACAGGGTCTGGATCAGCTGAGTCAACTACACTGACAGGATCTGGATCAGCTGAGTCAACTACACTGACAGGATCTGGATCAGCTGAGTCAGCTACACTAACAGGGTCGGGATCTGGTGAGTCCATGAGCCAATCCATAGTCCTGTTGTAGCCATCCACATTATCCCTCTCCTCAGAGTCTTGACCACTTCCACATGCCACATCCGAGTCGATAAGAGAAGCAGGAGTTTCAGGCACATCCAAGGTAAGAAAGTCAACTGGGAGAAGAAGGTTCCAGTGCACAACTCTCTCTCTGTCAGTTAGAGCATCCCTTATCCTGTACACATTGATCCCAGACCTCACCGACACAACATCATATGGTGTAGAGTCCCATTTGTCAGCGAGCTTCCTCTTGCCTCTTTCACCACGGTTGGCCAGCAAAACTCGATCACCCACAGCCAGTGGAGAGCCTTTAACTTTGCGGTTATAGAGCCTGGCATGACGTGCTTGCTCATCAAGGCTGTGTTTCCGAGCCATCCGCGACGCTTCGGATAAGTCCTGCTTCAACCGAGAGACAAACTCATTCTGACAGATCACTTTGTCATCCTGTAACACATACTGGAACATGATATCAATAGGAAGACGTGGAACCCGACCGAATGTGAGGTAAAACGGGGCAAAGCCGGTTGTCTCATGTACCGTACAGTTGTAGCAAAAAGTGAGCGTCCGCAACACCTGGGGCCATCTGGCTTTTGCTACTGGGGGAAGGGTTCTTAACATGTTCCCTAGTGTCCTGTTAAAGCGTTCTGTGACACCATTACCCATTGGGTGGTAAGGTGTGGTGTGAGACTTCCGCACCCCTGCCATATCTAAAAGTTCCTTCAGGAGCTTGCTCTCAAAATTGGCACCTTGATCCGAGTGGATCCTCTTCGGGAAGCCATAAACACAGAAGAAGTCATCCCACAATCGGCGGGCAACGTGTTTTGCAGATTGACTATGACAGGGGAAGGCGTGTGCCATTTTGGAGAAATGGTCAGTGATGACCAAAACATCAACGGTTTTCTTGTCACTCAGTTCAGCGGTCCAAAAGTCGATACACACCAGTTCCATTGGTTCGGATGTCTGGATGCTTTCAAGGGGTGCACGGCCTTCAGGTTCGAGGGTCTTTCCAACAACACATCTCTCACATCGACGTACATGGTTGATTACGTCTCTTTCCATTCCGATCCAGAAAAACCTCTCCCTGGCGAGGGAAAGAGTTCGTGCACGGCCCTGATGACCAGCATTGTCATGGAGGCCAAGGAGAATCTGAGACTTAAGGCCATCTGGCACGATGAACTGAGACAGCTTCTTGTTCAGCCGGTGGTCTTTTTTTACCCTGCACAGAATCCCATTCTGTATCTTCAGCTTTTTCCAGTGTCTGAGGAGCTTACAGATACTATCCGGTTCAGATGCGGCCTCACGTCTGGTAGCTCTCCTTTTCCGTCGAACATAGTAGAGGACCCTGCTTATTGTTCGGTCTTGCTCCTGGAGACTCAAAAGCTGGCTTTGGGGAATAGCAGTGGAATGGTCTTCCTCAGGCAGCTGTGGTAGTGGTAGATTAGCACCGAGCAAAGCACAACCAGCATGAGCGCTCAGCGCATTTGACACCTCATCTGAACTGATGGAACTTCCAGCAGGCTGAAAAGCAGGGTCAGCAACAGGGTCCTGTGTCTTTGACCTTGTGCCTTGGAAAATCTGACAGTTGTTTGTAAGCCGAAAAGCATCTTGCACTGTACCCCTAACAACGCCATTTACCTCATCCAATAGTGCTACATACGGCTCTTTCAGCAAACGATAACCAACACATGACTGGACAAATGGTTCACGGCTCAGAGCATCTGCTACAATATTTTTAACTCCTGGAACATACTTAAGATCGAAGTTGTACGCCGCCAGCTTGGCCACCCATCTTTGTTCACATGCATCTAAGCGTGGTTTTGTCAGGATGTAGGACAAGGGGTTGTTATCTGTAAAGTGTTTTCCCTTCAACCAATGACCAAACTTGTCGCATACAGCCCATTTCAGTGCCAAAAATTCAAGCCTGTGTGCTGGATAGTTCATTTGAGACCGGGTCAGCGTCTTGCTGGCAAAGGCGACCGGACGCGCAACTGTCTCACCAGGTGACATTTGTGACAAGACAGCTCCAATGCCATCAAAAGAAGCATCGACAGCAAGGATGAAAGGTTCGTCGAAGTTCGGGTGAGCCAATGTGACACCATGAGCAAGTTCATTTTTCAGGGAAGGATTCCTGACATGCAGCTGTCCAGTCACTTGGTGTAAGAGCTGCTGGAGCAGAGAATTTCCTCTTCGGCTTCCTGCCTTTCTTGGTCTGTGATTGAACTTGTCGCCCAGAAATGAGCCTGAACAGAGGTTTGGCTTTTGCAGAGCAGTCAGCGATGAAATGCTGATAGTAAAAGACCATGCCCAGAAATGATCTGATCTTTTTCCAGGAGGGTGTGACACCATCACTCTCCATCAACTCTGTCTCTCCTACATCAGCAATAACTTTCACCTTATCAGAATCTGTCCTAACTCCATCTGCACAGATGACATGTCCAAGAAACTTAACTGAGCTCTTCAGGAGATGGCATTTCTTGGGGGCCAGCTTAAGTTTGTGATTCTTCAGACGTGAAAACACCATCTCCAGACGCTCAAGGGCAAGCTGCTCATTGGGGGCGAAAACCAACAAGTCGTCCAGGTAACACAGTAAGCTGCTGAAGTTTTCGTCTCCGAAGATTGACAACATCATCCGCATGAAGGTCGCAGGACTGTTACACAGACCTTGGGGCATCCTATTGTACTCATGGAGGCCAAATGGTGAGGAAAACGCTGTGTACTTCTTGTGTGCCTCATGCAGTGGTACATTGTAGAATCCAGAAGTAAGGTCCATGGTGGAAAAGAAAACATTCCCTCCAAGTGCAGCAAGGGCATCGGCTTGGTGAGGCAGTGGGTGTGCATCTTTCACAGTCTTTGCATTGAGCAATCTGAAGTCAGTACAGATGCGCAGACTTCCATCTTTCTTCCACACCAAGACCAGTGGGGATGCATACTCGCTGTGTGACTTCCGGATGATGCCTCTTTCCTCCATCTCATACTGGCTGTCCTCAGCTTCTCATACTGGCCTGGTGGTACTCGGCGGTAGGGCAGGCGAAATGGTCTCTCATCCACGAGGTGTATTTTGTGGACGAAGTCCGTAGCCTCCCCACAGTCCATCTTGTCCCTGGAAAAGACTGACTCATACTTCTCAACAAGCTGCAAAAGTCTATCTTTCCACTGGTCAGAAACCTCGCAGCCCTCTAAGTCTAAGTCTTTTAATCCCAACTTGTCTAAAGAATATTTTCTCTGCTCAGGGGACTTTGCTGTCACAGAGGCCTGTGTAACACTATGGTTATTGACAAACACTTTATCAGGTGAAGACAACTCCTCTACTGCGACACATGGGAAAACATCTGCAATCTTGCAGTTTCTCCTGAGAGTCACTGCCCTACTGCTAGGATTGATAAGTTTAAGAGGAACCCACCTATCGCCCCACATAGGCGTGACAACACGGCCAACCATCACATTTCTGGGCCTGGATCTTGATTGTGTCGGTTCAACAATCACTGTGCTACCTACTGATAAAGGTGCAGATGCGGGCAGTTTACCCCAGACAAGGTGTTCACGAAGGGGTTCAAGTTTAACACTCTGCCTCAACTTTACGGTGCCGATCTTGTCAGGCATGGGACCTCCCCGCCATTTCTCAGTGTTTGAGAGCAGGGACAAAAACTGGCCACATTCATCATCAGCAATGTCAACTGGTGCAGCCAGAAGTTTCCAATAGTCCTCAGACTTTTTCATCAAGTGTATTAACAGCTTGATAGCATTGCTACCGACAATCATGTCATCCACTTGTCCAGGGATGACCAGTGTTGGGATGAGCAACTTGAACCCATAAATAACCACCTCCAAATCGTAGACAGCTGTAGGGTAAACATGGTGTCCTCCAGCACCAACAACAACAATATCATCAGCAGGACTACTCTTCAAATCAGGGCATTGTAACAGAAGGCGTGAAACAGCAGTTTCACTTAGAGAACATGACATAGAGCCACTATCGATCATCGCTTTCAGTTGAACACCACCTGCGGCGCAAACATCGGTGTAGAACAAGCTGTCAGATTTCTGAAGTCTGTGTGTCAATTGAAAAATAACAGTCTTTCCAGATGGTGCAAAAGAAGAAAGAGATTCACATAAGGATTCAATGTCATCACTATCACAGCTGGGAGGGTCCCTATCATAATCCACACTATCCTCCCTAAGGTGCGGATCCACTAGTTTTCCTGCTGCTGATGAGTGGCTGACGATGTCCGGCCAGGACAAGCAAGCCTAGAGTGGTTCGGTGAATGGCACTGGAAACAGAGTCTATGGTCACGACAGTGGGTAAAGGTGGAGTGAGCAGCATCATGACAAACAGAACAAGGCATTTCATGTAACCCTTCAATCCTAGGCCGCCGTGGGCCAGACTGTCTGGCTGGGCCCGAGTGAACAGGTTTCTGCAGGAGCACTTTCTCCAGCATGCTAATAAGGCGTTCCAGGGTAGCAGAGTCCGTGGCCTGCGACTGCGGTGAGCCCTGCCCCCCAGTAGCTGTCGGCGTGGCAGTGTGCTGCGTGTTCATTGTTACTCTCTCCTTAGTTGCCTTGCTCAGTGTGGAGGTCAAACCTGAATGATACTCATACAAAATGTCCTGAACTTCATTAGCAGTCCACTTTTCCATCGTCTTGGAACGAAAGGTCATAGAAAGTTCAGGAGAGGGACAGTTCCTTATAAACATGCGCGTCACCTCAGTACCAGGACAGTCAAGTGATTTGCCCTGCTCTTTAAGACGTTCAATGGCAAGGTCAACGGCACGGTGCAGCCTGAGCCAGTAGTCAAATGCACCCTCACCTTTCTCAGGCAAAGTGGTGTAAAAGTCAGCTAATGGGAGTGGTGAGCATGGAGCTGAGTCAAAGTGCCTTCGAAGGAGACCATAGATAGCCTCAGGGTCACGGGTGAGGTCAATGTCACTGTTTCTGGTACCAAACTTTACAACATCTCTAGCTTTGCCTCTAAGATGAATGAGGATTTCCTCGGCTTGTTCCTCAGATCTCAGATTTCCTCTCTTAATAAAAGCCCTCATGAGATCCTCCCATTCTCTCACAGAAACAGGGTCAGAGCTGTCCCCTCTGAAGCATGGTGGATCTTTCAGCTTTCTGTGAGACACAAGCTGCACATGGGAGGCATCTAGCATGTTTGAAGTTGACATGTCATCTTTGAGCGGTGGGGTGAAAGCATTGGTTAAAGGGGTGCTAACAGATGGACTAAGTTGAGTCATAATGTTCTGTAATACCTTCTGGCTAACCTGCTGGATCACATCTCCCATCTGACTGACAATTTCAGTGGCAAGAGCATCAGGGCTACTAATAGTCGAACTGGCGTTTTGAGACTCATGGGTAATTACATTATCATGCCCCCGAACAGGAGTTTCAAACTGCAAGAACTTAGGAGAACTCAATAATCCTCTTCCCCTTCCCCTGCCAAAGCTATGGGGTGTGCTAATATCTTCCCCACTAGCACTCATCATCAAATAAAAAAATATACAGTATCAGAAATAAAAATGAAACACTCAAAATGTAAAAAGTTAAACACAAACGAGTGGCGAAAAGAAAAAAAATTATATATGTGCATTCAGCTCAACACAAATCGAGTTACATGTCCACCTGGTCACACAGAGAAGATCAGCAGCAGCAGAACAATCCCCAGATCGGCGCTGATGAATCCACCATCCAGCAGGAGAATCGACGGGTCACGGCACCAATGTGACGGTCTCTGTTTTGCTCTGCTGCTATTTCTATGTATTTCACTGGAGTCAGGTTTAATGGAAGCAGTGTAACTTTATTCTGCAACATCTGCAAACAGCCACAGTCATCGATAGGGAGAGCACCTGCTTCTCCGTAACACGTGGTCGTATAGTGGTAGACAATTTATACTTTACAACATACCTGCAACATATATGGGACAAACAGCCACAGTCATCTACAAAAGAAAGTTGCATATTACTTTACAGGTTTCATACACTAAATTAACCATAAGCAACTAACTAAAACACTAACACGAAAGAAAGACAACCTACCGATAGCGAGAGCACCTGCTTCTGAGATAAAAACAAAGTGCGCCAGACTTAATCCCCCAGAAGCTCCCGCGATAGGTTTTCAAAATAAAAGACACGGCAAAATAAAAGAAATACATAATAACAGTGACTGCTGTCCCACATTGAACAGGATTTAACAAACAACATATTTACACCGTTACACTAGCACCTCCAGGTCGCTAGGGAGAGCGAGCTGGAATCGAAATGTGGAATCGCTAAGAACCAGAATCGATAAGAAGAATCGGAACCATTAAAATGTAAAAGATAAAGCTAACCTTAACCCTAACCCCCCCTATGCTCACGCTCTCATGTGGCTTTGTAAAATCAAATTTTTGACAAAATTTTGAAAATCTAAATTGCCTTCATCCCACAGGCAACTCAGTGGGATGCCTCCATCCGTTTTAAACCTCAGCGTATATAAAGGGCAAGCAGGGGTTTTCAGAAACGCTTTGTTGACAGTACATTTTTTGACATACAGTTTACATCATCCTTCTTCTGTAGAAGAATATCGCTTTCTTTCTTGCTTTCCAGTGAAAGCCCACAATTTATTTTCCTTCTGTTTGCCACATCCCCCAGAGCTCTCAGCTGTGTGCCCTATTTTTAGAGGAGCACTCTGGCAATTTAGCTGAACAATGTGAGTTGCGTCTTTGCTTCCATGTGATCTAGTTGGATGTTGAATACAGCCATTACATTTGCATTGTGTGTGTGTGTGTGTGTGTGTGTGTGTGTGTGTGTGTGTGTGTGTGTGTCTGTGTAGCCTATATTTTCGGACCTAAAAGCCTCCCTTAGGTATCTTGATACATACACAAATATTCTATTCACTGAAGAAAAAGAAAGAAGCATCTGTAGCATATTTCTGAAAATCCACACAGAAAAACAATTGAGCCATAAATGGATGAAAAACTGAGTTTTTCTCAGGTAGAGAAATAACTTCTGTGCACCACTCTTGATTTTACGACTAATCCATTCTCAGATAGATTTCCTAGCTGCATACAGAAAGACTGGGAGTGTCCCGTCTGTTGAACTGCATTACTATATTAACAGCCAGGCTGGATTAATTAAATGGAAGCCCTGTTGTGATCAGTAAGTCCGTGGAAGCAGGTTCAATTAACTGCTTAATTAGAAGCAGAGTTTGCATGAAACATGTGAGCTATTGTGGCCTATCCAATATATTGATCAGTGTCCTCTAATAGAATTATAAATCGTACAAAATTAAATAAACCATCAGAGACACAGGGAAGAGGACATGCAATGATCAGAACATTATGAATAAATCATGTTGTTCCTGCTTCTTTGAGTCTCTTATGTTCATATTGTCCTTGTTGGCTGAACAAGAGCGCTGAGACATCATCATCAGCACGTCATGCCACAGATCACTTAGCCCTGAAATATGAAAGAAACACTTGAAGAGCACCATTCCCCTGTTCAACATGAATAAACATAGTGGGCTCTTCTTCAGCGAGCCGCCAGATTCAAGCATGAAGGCGAGTGGAAAGAGGGTGTACGCTGTACTCAGAGGAGTCCTTTATAGGAGGATGGTTTGATGAATAGGGCAAGAGCCATTACAGTGACATTGACAAAAAAGTAGGAAGTACAGTTATCATCTGGAGAGAAGGGGGTGTATTACAGGTGATAGCTTTGCCCAGCGTCAGGTGAAAGGCAGAGATCTGGGAGAAATTAAACACTGGATGTTTCGTCTTGGGGCTGCTTCGTGTGAGCTGAGTGTTTAGAGCCAATGAGACTGAAGAGGAGATGAATGTTATATCAATGCCTGGGTGAAGTAAATAACAATGTAACTACATACACACGCACACATGCACTCAAACTCACCCGCACGCACACACACACACATACACACACACACGCACGCACACACACACACACACACACACACACCCACACACACACACAAACACACACCCTGTACATGCAGGCAGTGTAGCTTAAGGAAACATTTAAAGGATACATCTCCATTGCTGTCCAAAACACATTGAGTTAAATTGTTGCATGTTTCTTCCTTACAATGAACCCACACTTAATTTTGAGTTGATAACCTAAATCTGTCTAAATATAAACATGTAATAGAAATTACTTAACTATACAAAAGAGTTAGTTTGAAAAGGGAGGGTGAGGTCAAGGGGTGTTCAGCTGCAACATCAAACTTCACCACCAGATATCACTAAACTCTACACACTGATCCTTTAATGTAAGTTAATTTAGTCATTTTTTATTTATACAACATTTAATTTATGTATGATTTACAAATAGATCCTTATTAATACATCCAGCCGTTACAAAGCAAACTTAAGTCTGCCACCTATTCATATCCCGTGAGCTCAATTTTTGTCTTCACCAACTCAAAAGGAAAATATATGATATTTTAGCATTGCTGCTAAATGCTCACTGTGTTCACTGGCACAATGCTAATATATCTTATCAACACAATGATTGTCTTTCTGCTCTTTGTTTCTGGGCAGGTAGTGTGTTTGCGGCCGCGGATATACTGAACCAAAAGAGTAAAGTTGCGGTTCAAAAACCAAAATAATAAAGTAAAGGATGCCTATAAAGCATCAAGTTGAAGGTAGCTGCTGGTTTTTATGACAATTCTTTGTGGGTTTGTGTCAACACCTCTCACTTAAAGGTAGACAAGTGAGTCATTTAGTAAACAATTAACTCCCATATCCCCTTAACATGATTAATATTGAATTGCTGGTTTTAATTACACGAACAAAAGGAGTAAAAGGAATCAAAAGAGTAATAAATCCCCACTTCTCACTTTTCATAAATCACACTGAAGCAGAGGGTTTCAACCTTTTAGCTGAAGTTAATTATATTTTGAAAAGATTTGCCATAGAAACACAGTTTGCTTTGGAGATATCTCCTCAGTTTTGTACTTATTATACAGAATGACAGAGTGAAGGCTTTGGTTTGAAATGTTTGAAAAGTGTCGCATCACCTTAGCAGCAGAGTGGAGAGCATGTTTGTGTGGGTTTGTGTGTGGGTGTGTGTGTGTGTGTGTGTGTACGTGTGTGTGTGTGTGTGATGTCCTGCCACGTCACATTCAGTAACATCTGTCAGGAAAGATATAGTGCTATTCTGATTCATCCGATTTTAAGCCAAAAAGCATGAAATGCAATTCACACTCTGAGCGCAGACACATAAATATAAATAACTTTCACAACTTCCCTTTCGTGAAACTTCTTCTGTCTGTGCTCATGTTCCTTGTACTGTCAGACTGGCACATCTGCCTCGCACATGGCATCTTCTGTCAGAGAACCAGGACAAAGCAGCCAGCTGTTCCCCTGCAGGCACATGTACGCGCTCAGCTATCTTTGAATTTTCATATCACCGATACACACAAAGCTGCATGTGTCATTGTGAGTGTGAGAATCAGGGACGGCGTTTGCCTTCAGAGCATCTTTGATCCCCCTTGTGCGGCTGTCACAGTCCATCGTGTGTTAGGAGGATACAGGATATTTCAAGATTAAAAGAGTTAAGTCGTTTGATGGATGAAAGAGCTAGAAATCAAACAGTAAAATGGTCATTATCAACATTGATGTCTTATCACTATCCACACTGAGCGTACAGATCCACAATCATGTATAAAAGCTGGGAACGCTCATCACATGTAGACACTTTCCTTTAGTCAGCCTCATTTCATAGATGAAGCAAAAAAAACAAACATTTAGCCCGTACATATAAATGAGAGGAGAGGTAAGAAGGTGAGAGGGCTAAAAAATAATGGTATGACATTTTAATCTTTGATGGCTTTAGGAAGATTTTCTTTTTCCGAACAATAATTAGGACTAATCACTCTTTAGTAAAGGTGCTTCTTCCCTATATATGCTTAGGCAGAATTTTGATAACAGAACATCAGTTTGTTTCAGTCATTAATTTAGGATTGTAACATTCTTTTTGCATTCAGTGGTAATGTAGTGTAAACTCCTGTCTCCTGCATGAAAGGTTTTTAATACACTTTTGTGTCTTTATTTCAAACATTAAAGAAACAACAGTGAGGAATAATGGTCTTAACACTTAATGGCTATACTCCAAGATGAGGTGAAAATACCCTATACTAATACTTTGATTATTAGTATACTACATGTATGTTAAGTGAGACTCACTAAGAGCAGTTGATGTGGAACATAGAATGTATATTCAGATGGACAACTGGTCTCCACTTCCTCCCACTATCCAGGAATGAAGCCAAAATATCCTGAGCATGAATGCAGCCATCTTGGGCATTTGGAACCAAAGTCTGTGTAGCAATGTGGGGATGGAGTCCCTGAAGTGAGGTCCCACCAACACATGTCGATGTGGGCCTTCAGCGTCCATCATTTCCATCACGCCACATGTCAACCATTAATAACATGATGTGCAGCTTTTATATTCACACAAAAGATCAACACAAAACGTCATGTTGTTTTACACCTTGACTTTCTAACAATAAAGAACAACTTTGCTCCATGGTCGACCTCAACTGTGACACCCTTATGTAGATCAGGCCACACTGTAACTGTCTATAAGTGAGGAAGCCCTGCTCATGAAACAGATTGTATATTTTTACATAAGAGAATTTGTATCCCAAATGAACAAAAAGGATTTTCTGGAAATAGAATCAAATGAAAGGATCATCAAATTAGCTGCAAAGAGAAGAGGTGAAGGGCAATGTACTATTCCACGATATCTTGCATAATATATGTGATGTCCTTGTACAGGGCGGAAATTGTCTTTCTAAAATTATTGAATGGAATAAAGGGAAATGTGTTTGAATGGGTGGTGAGGAGTAATTGCATTCCCTTGATAGCCAAATTTTAACGAGATATTTATATTTTCTCCCTTTCTGTGAAAGATTGAATTAAGTTATATTTTGTACCTTTGTGATTCAGTTAATTCAATCTCAAAGTGTTTTTGACTCTGCACTGAAGTTTGAGCAGACACCATAACCAAATTTTGGATAATTATAATTCCCCACATAGTATTTAGCTAAATCTGAATAGATACATAGTGTTTGAACTATATACTAATAGATTTTGACAAATAAAATAAATAACGAGTAATTTCATCATATGTTGCTACATGTGTGAGATACTGTAAGATCCTGAAATTCTGTATCTGCCTTTAAGGCAAATAGTTCTATCAGAAAACAAATCAAACAGCTACAAGTTATTACATTTGTGATTAGTATTATGGTTAGATTGACATTTTCAGAAGTTAAAAATCTGCATATTACGTATAAATTACTGAACCATCTTGGTATAACTTAACTCTCTATTGTAAACACTCATGATAATAATCTTATACATGGTGCTAAGCAGAAATCTAGTCAGTGATGAGAAAAACTTAACCAAACCTAAATGCCGAATGCACTTGGAGCAGCTTATACCCTGGTGAAGTTCTGACTCAGAGAACTAACACTGAGGTCAGTGTGATGTGTTCCAGAAATCTCACTGTGTGAGACTGAGGCAGCACACTCAGACATCTCACTTCAATTTCCCACATTATTCGTACGACTCGTTCAAAAAAACAAAAAAGCAGAGTAAATTATTTCATCTCATCTCCAGAGTCATGAGTTCTGAGGGTAAAATAAAGTTGTATGTAGCTGATGGACAAAGTAAAGGCTGAAATGACAGAGAAAAGTGGCATTGCAGTGTCCTCAGCCATTACAATAGTCTCTGAAAATAAATACTTCCTTTCCATTAATAACAATAAACAATACATTTTTATATCCCCAATGACATCAGACACTGATATATTTGCATTTTGAGTTTTCTTTATGATTCCTGCTACTTAGACCCTGATATCAGGTTGAAGCTGAACAGAGGGAATGATGGACTGAAGTGAGTCTGCTGAACACAACCTACTGTGGTAGAGAAGAGTCAAGAAGTCTGCAATATGTTAAACTCCAATATCTCAGAAATGTTTGCTAACATCAGTGATCATAAGCCTCCGGTCATAACACGAGCAAAACACGAGTTATGTATTTTTTGTCATATGAATTAAACGTTTCATTTGTGTGTCATCTATGCTTTTCATTCAAAGTACTTTGAAGCTCTAATGTGAGGGTTTAGGAGAAAGAATTGGAATATGATGTTCAAAATTCTGTTTGATCTTCTGAAACTAAAATGTTTATATCTACATGAGCATGTCTTGTTCCTCAAAGACTGACGTGTTGCACCAGTATGTTTCAAGCGTAACCCAGAACAAACACAAAAACCAAACACTGGCTCTAGGTAGAGCCTTTTGCATATTTTGAATACATTTTTGTAATACTTTTATACTTTACTCAATACTTTTAGTTTTTATTTTGTTTTACCAACTCCTGAGGACATAACCTTCTAATTAAATTTGTATTCTATTGATGTTTAACTTTCTTCATTGGCTAGTCACTAAATGTTTGCCTGTCATTAGATGCTTTGCATTTGGAAAGTTTACAGTGGGCCTATCAGCTGCGAGCTGCGGAAAATTTGGTGAAGCGACTGCAAAAACCCTTTCCACTTAAAATGATTGATTGTAAAACTACACAAGGTCTCGTACTGTTAGAAAAACTTTTCATATTATACATTGTCAGTTTTTAAGGGCATGTGCCTGAGACGTTACATACAAGGGAGATGTGTGGAAATTCTTGGCCTCTGATTTTCATCACTTATGTTTAGCACCTTGTGTTTATTCATTCTTGGATGTGTGTGTTATTGTTCATCCCTCTATTCATTGTCTTAAGCTTATCCTTTGTGGTTTGGGGGGATCTGGAACCAATCCCAGCTGACATGGGGCGAGAGGTGGGGTACATTCTGCAGGACGCCAGTTTATCACAGAGACATATGGAGACAAACCATAATTTATACTCACATTCACACTTATGGTCGTTTTAGATTCTCCAATTGACCTATTCCCCAACCTGCCTGTCTTTGGACTGTGGGAGGCGGCCTGGAGAAACCTCCCCAGAGAAAGACCCCGGAAAAATTGGATTCAAACCAGGAACCTCCTTGCCGGGAGGCCTACTGTGTGTTTGTATACATTCCCCAAAAAAATTATGATGCAGCTTTGATTAATGGGGTAATACAGTGTTGTCTGGTTGTTGTTTATGCATCATAATGTAAGAGGAGGCCTCATGAGTATTTTAAGATTCATAGTTGAAATAACTGCATGAATGAATCCTCATTTCTATTCAATAGACTGTTTTTAGTATTCCTCACTGTCAAACATTATAACCCTACAACCACAACACAGGCTATCTTCAAGCTGCGGTGATGTTCTGTTCCCTCTACAAATGACTGTGTACTCAAGTGTGGTGCTTACATTCTAATTAAGAAGCCAGACCCGCCGTAATTCTTTACATGCATCACAACACTCATTACCACCCACTGAAGCTATCTATGGACCAGTCTGCCTGTTTATGCTCAGTAACTTCTGCTCTGATTCTCCCTACAGACCCTGTGTTTACTCATTGAGGCTGTTTGACATGCAGCACAACATCTCAGGATACAGCCATGCATCATGTTTTCATCCCCGTTCAAACACATTTGTTTGAGCGGGGATGAAAACACATTGTTGTTGGGCTCTGATCCCATTAGAGGATACGATAACAAGATAAAAAAATAGATAAAGCTCCCAGGCTTTATCCAGATACAGATGAAAAACATTGAATATCTCTCAGTCACAGTTTTCACGCTCTCCCTCAGAGACACTGACACTCTTGAGGACAGGGGAGACGCAAGGAGTGGTACTCAACACATTCAGGTGGGGAGGGTTGGCGGTCTTGTCTTTAGCAAAGTAAGTATCTTGTTACTCTCTTCATGTGTAAACTGTCCATCTCTTACCCTGGACAAGTTGTCTAACAGGTTGACATAGGTCAGGTAGCAAGAAAAAACTAAACATACAGAGGTAAAAGATAAGTGAAATGTAGGTGGTGACAGACAACATATGATCATAATGTTCTCTAACTCTGGCTGGTTACCTCTGTCGCATTTCATATCTCTTCCCACATTTCTTGTCTATGTCTGCGCTACAAGGGAAAAAATCAAATAAAGATCTAAGCGTGTACGTTAAAAGTAGGATAGGTACGATTTTTAAGTTTGCAAGAACACGCTACACTTTGACAGTAAGCAATAAATGAAATGATTGCCCTTGTTTTTCTTATTTTTTTCCAGATGACTTTATTCATTGATGGCTATCGGGACGTGAAGAGGAATTTTAACAAATAAAATAAAAAGGTTTTCAGAAAGAACCAACCAACCTTTTCTTTAATCATTGCAGTTGCATCAAACCCTAAAATAGCCTCACTAAAGGTGCCATTCCTGAAAAATGTAGAACCCACTTGAGCACCAATCTGTCCCGAGATGGGGAGAGGAGGTGATATCAGAGACTGTAGAATAACATGGATGTGATGGTCAGGACATTATTCATAATTCCCATTGAAATGCCTTAATGCTATTTAAGTGAAGACAAGTTCTCCAACATAAAGCAATCACATTTTTAAATTTCGAATAAATCTTAGGAGCGTATTTTGTTATTATATTACCTGCCTGGGGAGGTTTAATTGCACCATGGCTGTGGTTAAATAGAGATAAAGAAGTAATTTCCCCCCCCCATTATCCAAGTTAGTCCAAGTGAAATTGGCTTTTATACGCTTTTGATTTGAAAGAACATGTATTCTTTGTCTGTTCTCTAATTTAATCCTAAGATAATTTTTTTTAATTGAACCTTAAAGTTGTGAAGCTTTATGAGCGCTGCATTGAACTTTGGTCATTACTGAGCTGAGTTCATCCTGAGTTTTTCATTCTTCTAAAAATGAACCTCAAATGACAGAGGAAAGGGAGGCAGAGATAAATAGATGGCAGATTAACAGCTGGATTCCAATGTTCCTGGAGGATGAGAGACATTTAAGGCTATGGTTACCTCAATGGACAGAACTCACTGACCTACCTGCACTCATGCTGCTGGGGACAAATAGTGTTTGGTCTGCATCCTCAAATACTCTCCCTACAGTTTTCTTCCAGCTCTGCCTCATCAGATGATAGACAAGCTATTTTTGAGTTAGTTTGTGCCTCAGAGATTCTACTGAGGGTTAGCTGGGTATTTTTAAAGGTTAAACCTTGTGTCGTCAACGAAGTCAAAGCCAGTTAGCCTAAAGTAAGGGGATTCTGTCAAAAGTGCAAATGTAGAAAAGGCCTTGGAACATATCGCAAAAATATGTAGGGCATAGAAAGTAATTTCTCTGTGGCTCAAAAGAAAAAGTGAAAAAACATGTTTGGGTGTTGTGAGTTGCATGGATTGTGTATGATTGTGGTATTTCTACTTAGGACTTCTCAACCTTGCAAAGTTACAGCATGTGAAAAAAACTCTAAAGTTTGTACAGTGAGGATTGTAGTTTGTTACAGAATATGGCCATGAAACCCAAGGGCACAATTAGTCTTCGTTAGCGATAAACAGGTCAACTGTGAGCTCATCCTGATGTTCATACATTTAGAAACAAGCACGTGCACTTCGATAAGTGATCAGTAACCAACCATCATTTCCTACAATAAACACTGCTGTTGTTGTGTATGTGCTCTCTTATTACCATGTTGTCGTCTCCATTTCTTTGTTAGTCAGCAGGATCACACAAAAACTAATGATTTCCATGAAATTCTGTGGAGGGGTGGGACATGGCCAAAGGAAGAACCCACTGGGCAGATCTGAATAAATGTGCAGATCCAGGAATACTTTTTTTCATTTCCTCTGCAGCATTTACCACATAATCATTTTAATCTATGGCAGTAATGGAGGTGCATGTGCACGCACACAAAGGTCCCTCTCACATTCTACAGACTACCACAGTCTAGATAATTAATTTGAAACAGTGCTTTGACATGGCAACATAGGGCATTAGCCTTGGTGGAAGTATTTGCTCTCAGAGTGCCCTTCTACTTAAATATGAGTCACAGCTAATACTGTCTGTAGTGTGCACTGAAGCTATACGTTAATAAATACCATCAGTGTTAATGAATTTCATCTTAATTGTATATTTTTTTACACTAATGAGTGTTAACCATGAATTTGTGGGCATATTATAGGCTTTAATGGACAGGATGGAGAGTAAGCCGAGAGGTGGGGGGCAGAGAGAGAGAGTGGGGGAGGACATGCATATATGCCCGTGGGTCAGAATCAAACCCGAGCCTCTGCGGGTTGAAGCCTTGCCACATTGGGGCGGCAGCTCTATCAGGTGAGCTATATGCCTCCCCAGTTGTAAATTTTATTTGGTATAATTTCTGTACATTTTCTCGAAATTAAAAACCCCACAAAAGGTAACTCCATCATCAAACTAAATAAAAACACGTTACAAGATTGCATTACAGGAGATCAGCCAGCTATTGCGACCTTGACTATGTGGCCCTCATCTTGTATATTGCAATGGTCTGCGAACAGTTTCCAGATTTGGGTGGAGCTTTACAGTGATGTTACATAATAATTAGATTATGATGACACTGTAGAGGGGGACCATTCACATCATTTATATCCAACACCCAATTGTCAGTAGTGTCTAATTGCTCCATATGATGTTACTTTTTGGGATATGCTCATGGCAATGATTCTCCTAAAGCATAAACAATTGTCTTTCCGGGACAAAAAGTTTTAAAAAAGTGGTGTTAGCTAAGAACGGAAACAGTAATTGCTGACTATGTGACATGTAGAGATGGCGTTCATGTATTTTGTTTTGGGTTTAAAACTGGGAACATTCAATTTAAACTAAGTGATTTGTTTTTGTAATTGCCTCTTAATTAAAAATTTATATAATTTGACTCACAATCATTGACGTCTCTACCTTACAAATCCGGATTCATTTTATTCAGAATATGTATTAAGATCAATTATATAAAAAGAGTTGGGGTTTATTTATATACTTATTTATTCATAATGTTAATTTGGTTTCAACAAACCAATGCACTGATATTGGGTTATTTATACACATTTGATATCTCCTCATAATTGTATATCACATGAACATAAAACTATACATATTTGTATCATACATCAGTATACATATATACAGTGCCTTGCATAAGTATTCACCCCCCTTGGACTTTTTCCCATTATGTACTGTTACTAACTGGAATTCAAATAGACTTAAATAAACTTTTTCCCGTTTGATCAACAAAACATGCATAGTACTTTGGAGGTGCAAAATAAATTTTATTGTGACACAAACAATAATGAGAACTAAAAGTTGACATCTGTTGGGTGCATAAGTATTCACCCCCCTGTGTCAATACTTGGTAGAACCCCCTTTCGCTGCAATTACAGCTGCAAGTCTTTTGGGGTATGTCTCTACCAGCTTTGCACATCTAGAGATGGAAAGGTTTGTCCATTCTTCTTGGCAAAAAAGATGAAGCTCAGTCAGATTGGATGGAGACCGTCTGTGAACCGCAATCTTCAAGTCTTGCCATTGATTCTCTATTGGATTGAGTTCTGGGCTTTGACTGGGCCATTTTAAGACATTAACATTCTTTAATCCAAACCATTCCTTTGTAGCTCTGGCTGTATGTTTAGGGTCATTGTCCTGCTGGAAGATGAACCTCCGCCCCAGTCTCAAGTCTTTTGCAGACTGCATCAGATTTTCTTCAAGGATTTCCCTGTATTTGGCTCCATCCATCTTTCCCTCTATTCTGACCAGTTTCCCTGTACCTGCTGAAGAGAAGCATCCCCACAGCATGATGCTACCACCACTATGTTTCACTGTTGGGATGGTGTGCTCAGGGTGATGGGCAGTGTTGGGTTTTCGCCACACATAGCGTTTTGCATTGAGGCCAAAAAGTTCAATTTTGGTCTCATCTGACCAGAGCACCCTCTTCCACATGTTTGCTGTGTCTCCCACATGGCTTCTGGCAAACTCCAAACGGGATTTTTTATGGATCCCTTTCAACAATGGCTTTCTTCTTGCCACTCTTCCATAAAGGCCAGATTTGTGGAGTAGACGACTAAGAGTTGTCCTGTGGACAGATTCTCCCACCTCAGCTGTGGATCTCTGCAACTCCTCCAGAGTAACCATGGGCCTCCTGGTTGCTTCTCTGATTAATTTTCTCCTTGTCCGACTCTTCAGTTTGGGTGGACGGCCTCCTCTTGGTAGGTTTGCGGTTGTGCCATATTCTTTCCATTTTCTTATGATGGATTTTATGGTGCTCAGAGAGATGTTCAAAGCTCTGGATATTTTTTTATAACCTAACCCTGCTTCATATTTCTCCACAACTTTATCCCTGACCTGTTTGGTGAGCTCCTTGGTCTTCATGATGCTGTTTGTTCAGTAATGATCTCCAACAAACTCTGAGTCCGTCACAGAACAGGTGTATTTATACTGAGATTAAATTGCAGACAGGTGGACCCTATTTACTAATTATGTGACTTGCAAATGTAACTTGTGAATGCAATTGGTCGCACCAGATCTTTGTTAGGGGTTTCACAGTAAAGGGGGTGAATACATATGCACTCAACACTTTTCAGATTTTTATTTGTAAATAATTGTGAAATCCATGTAATATTTCCCCCCACTTCCAAATGATGCACTATTTTGTGTTGGTCCATTACATAAACTCACGATGAAATAAATTTTAATCTGTGGTTATACCATGACAAAATGTAGAAAAGTCCAAAGGGGGTGAATACTTATGCAAGGCACTGTACATGCATACATATACACACAGGGAGCAGAGATTGAGAGCATCAACACTAAGACAGGAGACAGAGACATGAACAGTAAAATGTGTGGTTTCATATTCATCCCCTTTATACAATAGCATTCAGCCCACATGTTTCAGCTCTGATTCATGTTTTTGCCAACATTAATGGTGCATGAGAGGAAGAGTCAGGCCCAGTGGCAATGTGAGGTTCCCTTTCTGTTGTGTTAGCATCATCCTGCTGTTTGTTATCATCATGCTGTGGTGCAGAAAAACACAATATGCATCTGTTGGTTTCAGTCACTCCTGTGTGCCACTGATGATTCATGTCCACGTCCTGACCATGCACAGACAGCCATGGTTGAAACTGTGTAGGTCAAGTACTTGTGGACAAGATGAATTATGATTTATATCAAGTTTCTCTTTGATGGAGAAAACAAGAGGAAACTGAGTTTGATGTCAACCTGAGATGAAAACAACAATGTTAAAGTTGCAGCAGCCTCTGATGCATTGCAGCCTTTGAAACTTGAAGTTGGTGCCTATTAAAAACTACTTCAGTATTAGGAGGGTTCGGCCCACTGGTCCCGTCGCACAGCATGTGATGAAAGGATTGACACTAACACCACCTCCGGGTCTCCAGTGGCTTTTGCGACACATTAAAACACAGCTGTTGTGAGATAATGAGCGTCTGTAGCACAAATCTGTGTCTTAACTTGGCTATTTTTATCTTAATGAGACATCTAAAGCTGAAAGACTTGTTTACTTCTGTACATCGCTAACAATGTCTTCATCATTAGTGAACTCCAGTCATGAGTGACATTTTGTTTTGATCATTTTTGTAACTACAGGTCATGAAATTAAAAAGTGTACGGCACGGTGAGCCCATACACACCCTTTCACAGTTTCTATTTCAAAAGGTGTGTTGGATTTTGTCCCTTTTTGTTTCAGAGCCTGATCAACTGACTCACACAGACAGCTATAAACCTCAGCGGAACGTGGCAGCACCATTCACTCCCCTCGGGAGAAAAAATGAAAATCAGACAGAAAAAGAAGATAATTGCAGACTCATATTGAATATTGAGTAGTAGTTCCTATGGTGCAGGTATACTTCATTTTTCTGAACTTTAGCTCACATTCACAACTGTATGAAAACACAAATAAGCATACATAGATGGGTGAATATGAATATTAGAAGATATATACTGTATTGAGTAGATATGCCTATACACATGCATTTTAGTCTCAGGTTTAATTTTTGTTTATTAATCCCCAAGTGAGACGCACGTTTTGACATTAAATATCCCTATTACTTCAAATAGGCTACTGAATATTGCATTTACTACGAATGCTGATAAAGGTAAAATAATTGTCATGCTGTGAAATATTTATAGTGATGTTTTCCTTTTAATCTTAGCTATAATGTGTCCAAAGAAAATGTCCTATCATGCTAAATGTTTATGTATCAAACAAGTGCTAAAACTAAAATGATTGTGAGACTAGGATCTACAGTGGGAATCAGCAGAATGCTGCAGACACATCATCCTCCTGCTGTGGCAACAATATGATACCAATGTGATTTACTGTTTGAGGTTAGGAGATCAGTAGTGGTGACATAAAACACATTTGAAGAATTCTTCTTTAATGGCCTATGAAATGTCATGAAATCATAAAATACTGTATACTTGTCAATGTCAATGAGAAGTAATCATCATTGTGCCGTTTCTGCTCTAACTTTGGCTCTTTCTCGTACGACCAAGCTGCTCTTGATCTTCCTCATTGTGAGAACTCCAACGCCTCTGTGGGTGCTTTTGTAACCCAAGGACTGGAATCATCATCAGTCAACGTCAGTGGGTATGAGCTGTGAATAGGTGATGGCCGTGAGTGGAAGTATTCATAGAAGGAAAGCATTAATGGGAGGGCATCTCCGAAGGTGAATTGGCTGTGACCTTGTGAAGTGATGGAAACACTACTGTATGTGTGTTTGTGGTATAAATGTGATGTAAAGTGAAGGACAGCTGTTTTACTTGAGCTAAGAATGTGTTCCATTTCGCAGATGCCATCAATACATCCCAACAACTCTGAAGTTGTGCTCATGTTAATTTGAAGCGAGGAGCTCCAGCAGAATCCCATGGCCTGCAATGTGGTGCATGTAAGCAAATCCGACAGGATCAGAAACAAATGAGATGAAAGTCTAGAATGCCATTGTGCTTTGAAAGATCTCCCATGTGCAAAATGTTTTTGCCCAACGGCATCAACATTGAACTTCAGCACCTTGAATGAGTGGCTCGAAAAAAAAAATCCCGGCATACAATTTGCAGCTGTCCTTCGGTTTTTGTACATCCAGTCCTGTGCTGTTATTTCAACAGCCAAGGACACAATTCATGCTCTGCCAGTGTGCTACTGTATGAAAGACTAATATGTGGGAGCAAGGCGAGGCTTTGCAGACTCTGAGCTGCTTTGATTGAATGTTAATTTCCCACAAAGATTGTGACAATATAGCATGATAGTGCTACTTCTGAAAGGAAATTAATTTATAGTCTGTTTTTCAATAGTGTGTTTTAATTTTGTATTTCCCCATTGTTCAATGACACAGTGCACTGATCGTTTATACACTAATGAAGAGGCAGACAACATGTCGACCCATGCTTCTCCCTAATCTCCTGGGATTGTCCCAACAGGTGGGGGCAATACACAGATTGCTTTAGCCGCACCAAAATTATGTCAATGATCTGATCCTCTGATGACATGCACTGGCATCAAGGATATGATGTCCGCAACAACCCCATATTCTAGTGGCATGTGTCCCTCTCACATGGTTTTGAATGTAGAGCAAATTGGATTGGAGATTGCGGAGGAGGCTCAGATCAGGGGATGAGCGAATGGCGGCACCTCTTGCTGCAATGCAGCCTGTGAAATCCAACATATTTGTACAATTCCAGTGAAAAACGATACGTTAGTTCCCACTGCACTCTGTTGGACCTGCAACCCAGAGAAATGATTTTTGTCAAAGATGCAATCACAAGTTCATGCTGATCTTTCTACGTTTGAGCAAAGCCATTACTGTTGAAACACACACCGCCAGAAGGGAGGAAGAGTGGGGGAGGGGGTCCTGGGAGCCAGAAATCTCTGCCGTCACAGAGAGGAGCTGCAGATGTCAAGCCTGTCTGTCAGGCTGCCAAACACTCTTGTCTTGATGGCTCTTCATGTCCCTAAACGCCCCCTACCCCCATCAACCGCATCCTCTTAAAAGATTGAAAAACACCACAAACGATGTTCCACTACTCTCTTTCTTTCATTAAATTAAATGTAATTTGGCTTTTTGAGTGCAAGTATGAAACACAGCTAAGAGAAGCGTTTACGAACCTCCTTTAATATTAAACAGTCCTGAATTTACAGATTTGAATTTTCGGCCTTATGCCTTATGTGTTTTTGCACTAAGTATTAATTATGTCTCCTACCAACATGGACTACACTAAAAACTTTTATAATAGCAGTCACTCTTCCCCTTGTACAGAATCGTACTGCTGTCATGCCAGAAAACGACAAAATCGTTTTGTATCACATCATCCCGCGAAACACTTTCACGTTGTTCTGGCTCCTGTAAGTTTTCAAGGTCTTATATAACATGAAATATTTCAAAGTTATCACGTTGTAAAGGGAAAAATTATCTGAATATAAGGTGTTAGCGTTTCCTGTTATCAGATGATCAGGTCTCGGGTGGAAGTAAACTCCCCAATACATGCACAACTGCGTCCGGCACAAAACATGACTCAAAACTAGAATGCCCCAGGGTTGAATTTTTTTTTAATCTTCAATCTACAAATTTTAGAGCAACATAGCCCTTTACCAACCACATAGCCCCTAACCCTAACCCTATTTTATAATCATACGTTTTAACCAGATCACATATATTATTGTTCAATAATATATTATTGTCACTGTACAGCAGTTTGCATAAGGGTTTAAGTATGTGGTCTCTCAGGGAGAGATACAGCTCTATGGCTCCATCTGATGAGGTAGGTGGAATTAAGAAATTCTCTTCCATTATAAGGCAACACAAGCTGAATACAATTCCATCTGAAGGCCAAGGTCCTCTCTGTTGGCCTTCTTCTTCATACGCCTCAACTGCTTCCCGAGAGGCGTCTTTCAGGAGATCTTGTCCTCCAAAGAAATAAGGGGTTGGTGTACGTGACAATTGGATGTCCACTTGGAGCTACAACTGTTCTGCTGTTGTAGATTATTATCCCACAAATGTGCAACTTGTTGCAGCCCTTTTTGTAGAAGAAAAATCCCAGTAAGAAAAAATATTAATTTAACGCCTCTTATTTTGAGTCAATATGACATGTAGACATATACTGCTTTATGGACAAAGGGGTGAGTGTGCAGTGGAAAAGTCGCCATATTTCAGCCGCAGGCAATCAGTTTGGATCCTGGAATAAATATATTGCTGTGTCCAGAAACATGCTGCCAGTAATTTATATAGAGATTCCCAGTGCTTAACAGAATTCTTTGTCGACATGATTACTGTAATAATGTTGTGGGTGTGTGCTGTGTGAGGATGCCTGTTACTGGTCGAATCTGCTTCTTCCCACACAAGTCATGTGGGAGTTACGGAAGTTTTCGAATAAACCACAAACACAAATAAAGAAATTCAACAAGTAAAGAAAAAAAAAAATTCACACAACGTACTGAGATGTCTAACTGTAACTAGGGTGTATGGAGAAAAGTGTAGAAAAAGAAAAAAGAGGTGGAAAGGTGGAGCAATTGAGAGAAAGAATAACAGGAGATGATGGCATGGAGGAGAGATATATATAAAAGAGATTCAGAGGATGTAAGAGATTAAAAGAAAAAGCTGGAAGAGAGGGAGGTGAAAAGAAGAAAGAAGAAAAGAGAAGAAATATGAGGTATGGGAAACAGTACAAAAAGGTGTGATAGAGGTAGGGAGCAGGGACACAAGAAAAAGGTGGTGAAGACGAAGATGAATGATGCAAGACACAAGCAAGGGCGGACTGGGACAATAATTCAGGCTACATTCCAGGCCACCCTTTTCATACTGGTATTAGACCTCAAATTTTGTAGGATAACCCTGTTGGTTGATGTAATGGTTACCAGACTAGTAAACAAGTGGGCGGCACAGTAACTCACCGCCCTTTTCCATCTTTCAATAACATCACCTTTCTCAAACACATAAGAATCTCCCTCTCTTTTGAGAATAAAATACAATATTCCCAAAGGGTTTTTACTTTGAAATAATACCTCAGATTGTCCCGATATTGTCAGAGTGAGACTCTGAACTGTCATTTTGAAGGGAAATTAGAATGTGAAAAAAACAGGCAGTTTCTCAATGACAGTCTGTTATTTTGCTGCTTGAATTGAAGTTTTTCTTTATTATGAAGTTGATTCATACAGTAGTAATGAGAAATCATATTTATTATTTACCATTACTTCTTTTAGTTTCGTGTATTTTAATTAATTAATTAATTAATTCATGCGTTCACGGACTGAACACATGTAACATGTGTTTTGAAGTGGAGGCTGGTTTGACCGCAGTCCTGTACAGTGTGAGTGTCTCTTCACTGACCTGGTCCCTTCCTGGCTAATGTGTTGCTTATTTTGCTGTATTAAGCTGCATCTCAGGAAAGAGCTGTTCTCTTCTTAATTCTCTTCCTCTCTGCACCACCTTTTCTTTTCTTCTGACCAAGACCTTCTATTTGATACAATCAGAATAAGGTGCACAGCTGCTTCAATGATTTCAGATGGCAGAGTTGTGAAATCTTTGGCTGCTATGTGCGTCGCGGACAGACGTCATGTCCGACAGGATTACGTCGGTTGCCAGATACGTGGATTTAAACTGGGCATCAACTCATTCCTGTTTGCTTTACCAGTGTTTTCTTTAGGATTTTTTTTTACCAGCAGAAATAAATGTATGATAAAATCAGAACTGATGTCATTATTTTCCTATTTCACATCAATGCACTGAGGCTTGTGTTGTGAAAAACTCTGATTATAGCCTTTACTGTATTCTGACTGTACCCTTATATAAATGTATGCGCTTGCAGCCACCTGAATGACACCACAGGAGCAGTATGGAGGCATGTTGTGTTTTTTGTGTTGTTTTATTACGTCTGAAGAATCAGTCACAATTGACTTCAATTGTATTGGATTCTGGTCTAATAAAGTTTACCCCTGGGACTCCAGAAGTGTTTTGTGGACCCAAACAATTCACTCACCCCTCCATCGACTTAGTGGTGAGTAGATAATGACAGAATTTTCCTTTTTCAGTAAACTATCCCTTCAAAAGCCCAAGGAAACATCATTGCATTTGAATTGACATTGAGGTGAGCTTCACCAATCAAAAGTCTGCCATATCATATAAATACCACAAACAGATGTCTTGATGGGAATGTAACCAGTTGTCTGAGGATGGTACGTCTGGAGAGCTGTGTGCACTCACCAACGCACAGCAATGTTTTGCCGGTTAATGTTCTTTCAAAATCTATAAAGAATACACAGGAACACATGTGGGAAGAGAGGAGCTCTGGACAGTTTGACAGAGCTAACGTTTGTGTCACAAAACTCAAACAAGTAACGAGTAATGTTACACAATACTTTTGCAGATGAATAACTAGAAAAGTTATGTAATGTGTATATATATATATATATATATACATTATATAGATATATACATTATATAGATATATACATATTGTAGTAATGGGCCACCGTTGAATGCTGGATTCTTCGTCATCATTTGTCTTGTGTGACTCAGCTGTCAGAGCCAATGTGCCGGACGAAGACAGATTTAGCTCAGAAGTGTTGATTGAACATGTCGGTGAGCTTTACAAGAGATGCCATAGTTCTGAAACACGTCACTTCTTTCGATAGTACTATTTCCTCATGAGAAGTCTCTACAGGTCTCACCTCATGACATGTGTCGAGCATTTCTGCTGCTAAACCCGATGAAAGAAAAACCTGAAAATGTTTGAAAATGAGTGCAGTTATGCTTGGTAATTCTTAGTCTGCCATCTATTAACCATCTATTACAAATCATACACTGTAAGGGAGGGCTACAGCAAACGGTTACTTTTATTATTTCATTCATGAATCAGTGGGATTGATTTAAATATTAGACAGAACATTTGTGAAACTCTCACATTGCAGAAGTTTTTCATGCCTGCAAATATTCATTATTTCCCTATTAATAATATCAGTAGTTAATTTACTTAAAACTACTTACTCAAGTAACTGGTTATGAGGGTTGTCACTCACATTGTGTATCTAAAATGTTCTAATACTGCTGTTTTGAAATCAGGACATTAGAATTATTCCAACCTTTCTTTGATGGTTCATGGTTTATGGTTTATCAGTTATGATGATGAAATTTCAGACCCTGGAGCCTCTTCTTCATGCAGGGTGTTGGAGTTCGTTTTTTCAATGCAATTCACTGTGTGTACTCAGTAACTTAAGTTTATTAATCATCAGGAATGCCTCAGAGATTGACATCTGTTAATTAGAGGTGCTGTCATTGTGACCACTGTGAACAGTTTCTTTGAAAAGATATTTTCAAAGCTGTGGCCTTGGAGTCTGAAAAGGTGAGGCGGAGAAAAAAAAGGACGCAGAATACAACATCCAGTTGTATTCTGCGCTGATTCTGACCAGATTCAGCAGAAGTGAGTGTATAAGGAGCTGTGTTTTTGGTATGACAATTTGAAGCAATGGCAAAGGGCACTGTCAGAGAACTGAAGGCAGGGGTATTGTCGTGTTTAAGTTTACCTTGGTCTTTTTTTTTGCAAGGCGATGCTCGTGTGAGTGAGTCACAGAGTTTCTGAACGGCGGGCTGGGTTTATAAACCTCAGCCAAACAAGAGTTTGGAGGCCACTTGTCTCTGCCGTCTGTCACGTATGCAGCGACGTCCATCAGCCTCAGCATCCTTACTCCTCTCCCCGGCGGGTACGGGAGCGCAGAGAAAGCTCTTCATCATGAGGTCCTTCGTCCTACTGCTCTTCACCCTGTTGTTGGTGTCCCATGGATCGTCAGCCGTCATCACAGGGGTAAGTGGAAGCAAACAGGTAGATTCCTCGCAGGGCAGGGGGAAGCTCTCGGCAGGAGGGAAATATGCAGTATATAACAAGTATATATGATTTTCTAACTTTAAATGGGAAATATGAACAATTCATTCATTCAAGTTATAAAGAATTAGGAGTCAAGATTTTACAGCAAAGGCACCCTAAAGTAAAGAGCTTTAATTTGTGCTTAACATATATCAATGTCTAAATCTTTAGATATCTTTAAAGAACAGGAAAATTATTAAACAAATAAAAATCGAAGGGTTTTCATTTTAAGCTACTTTAAAAGTTCAGCTATGGAAAAAAACCTTGTACTGAAAATGTTTAATTATACAGTTTTGTGTTTAACTATATATATATAAAGGTAAAATTTAAGTGATTTCAGAATAGGCACACATACACAGGGTTCTTGGGTTTGTAAGAGATTAGGATTTCAAATGCATGAGGGATGACCAGAATATAAAGTAGCAAATGCAATGTTAGTACACTATTTGTAACAACCAATATCTGAATGTGTAAGGTTATTCTTTGAATGATCAGCCTTTTTCAAATCAGGATTTACGAGCGCACATCATGGCAATAACCTGCAAATAAAACATCGCTCCTGTCACAACGCTGTGCCGCTGCGTTGCTGATGTGAATTGAGAGAGGAGCATGCAGCCATAAATCACAGGGGGATTTTCATCCTCCTCTGTCACATGAAATCGCTTGTGCTCCTCTTCATCGTGTTCCCTTCATCTCATCCAAAGTGAGAGCTGTCACTCACAGTCTCATCCCAACACTCATAACTGTAAATCACCACCACTCCTGACGTATTTTGTAGAGGTATGATATTACAAATGGTGTGACAACATTTAACCATGAGCGCTTTCCACTCTTTAGGTAAAACCACTCACACAGGCCATCATGTGTTTAATTTCATTACATAACATTTTAAACATGTGTCCCTTATGTTATTGCATTCATAATTATTCTACTGCTTTGATTTCTGATAAGACATGGAGCCAGGGACTCCAGTTTAAATCCAGTCTTTTAAATCTAAAAACTGAAATGTTCCCATAATTTGAAATTAATATTATATGGATATAAATTCACACAAAATGAATAGGAAAGGGTTTACATTCATTAATTATAAGCCTGATGTTATTTTTTGCATGAGGATTTAAAAATTTAAAGTTATTACATGACTGCATGAGTCATTAATAAGCATAAATAAATAATGTGACTGCATCTAAACGATGTATGTGTGTGTGTGTGTGTGTGTGTGTGTGTGTGTGTGTGCAGGCCTGTGAGAAGGACTCTCAGTGTGGAGGAGGGATGTGTTGTGCTGTGAGTTTATGGATCAGCAGCCTGCGTATATGCACGCCCATGGGACAGGAGGGAGATGACTGTCACCCCATGAGCCACAAGGTGAGATCTCTCCACCTCCGCCGTCTGACCCCTCTGTTCTCCACTCTATTCTGTGAAGTATCACGCCATCCATCTGATATCATGGTGGCGATGACACAAGTTGTATGGTAAAGGGAACGGAGCCGAGACATGTTCTCCTTCGCAAAGAGAGCAGCAGAGAGGGTTTTGTAAATTGAACTGTCTTCTTGTCCAAACTTATCCCCTGGACCCTCACCTTCAAACTGGCAAAGGAAGCCATATAAAAGTCAATGTTAAAGCAGCAGTTAATAAGGACTCTGCTGTCATTTGCGTCATCACTTTTCACTGCATTTATTAAACCGGATGTGCTTGAAGCATGTCTCATATCAGGGGTGTTTCCTTTTCTGCCTCCAGGTTCCTTTCTTTGGCAAAAGACTCCATCACACTTGCCCCTGTCTGCCCAATCTGTCGTGTATCACCTTTGAGGAGGGCAGGTCCAAGTGTCTCTCACCGTACAAGTATCCAGACTACTACCTCTGAGGACCAACACAGCAGTTACACTACTGTTCAGAACCTGCACTGGAACTATTTTGTCTGCCTTTGAAAAGCATCTTTCCACTTTTTGATTTAGTTTGAATAAAGAGATATATTTAATAAGGCATATTCATTTTTTGTTTTAAGTCAAGTTACACAATATATATAAAGGAGAATACAGTTGCTGATTGATGAACGCTTTAGTTTTCGAACCAATTAAAAAAATGTCCACGATTCCAACTTCATCATATACTACATTTTCTACCTTAACCTGTGTTCACACTTTACCACTTTGAATGTTGATTGGATTAACTTTACTGGATTTGGTTTGACTAATTCATCTTTTATGTCCATATTTATTAAATATTTAGCCCTTTTGGATAAAGCAGTTACCTTATTGCGAATTATAAATCAAAGCAAAAAAAAAGTAGCTTGTAGTGGAGAAGTAAGGTCACAAATTTGAAAACGCACACATTGCTTGACTGACATGGAAAGAATACTGGTCTTTGACTTGGTGTTCCGGACTTGATAGAGTCTTCAGATACATGACTTGAAAAGACTGCAAGACTGCAGAATAGTTTGCACATGTGGAAACCTTTCAACCGGTCTAGCATCGGCCAACACACAATTAAAGGGGGCCAGTCCAAAAAATGTTGGGATTATATTGTGGATGATGTTAGTGCTCAGTGGTATGCAAGGTCTTCAACTCACAAATCAGCTTCAAAAAAGCTTAGAAACGAAAAAAGAGACTCCTGACAGGACAGGGGCACTTCAGGGACCAATCATATTTCAGTTGTGGCCAGTACCCATGGTATCTGCCCCAGGGTAATTACTTTTGTAATGACGAATATAATCAAATGAACACGGTTAACTAACTAGATAGAGAAGCAAACATGCTACCACTGCAGCATGTCATCGTCATCATAGGGAACGTTGACTGTGACCATTAGTTTCACATGCTGCCATCTGACATTAGCTTATTATTGACTGGCAGAAAATGTAAAATGCTCGTAAGATGTTTAAAATGTGAGCTGGCTGCTTACAGGCTGCTGAAAATAAACATGCCACTGTTTTTGACGATATCGATTTTAACGTGGAAACTGGGATAAATCATCGGAAGTTCATGTGACTTGCTTTACCCAACTTGACTTAATTTATAGCACCAACTCTACTTGACTTAATGTAGGATGGCCTTGGAGTAAAGTAGGGTGAGGACTTCCACCTTTGTCATATTGAATAATGGTGATCCTTTCTCTGACTAATTAGATTTAATTTAATATGGTAAATTGTATCAAAGCACATGTTGCAACCAGCCTTTAAAGGCCAGAATAATCTTCCCTCTGAATAGTCCATGTTACACCGGTTTTCATGTATAATCTGTGAGTAGAGTTTCAGTGAGTCATTAATATGCATAAATTAACACACACACACACACACACAAACACACACACAGACACATACATCTTTTAGATTAGGGATACATGAGGAGAAGCGTACATTATTTCACTGATAATAACATGACATGCTGACTAAGATGTACAAATTGGGTAACAGTTTCATTGTCCACTCATTACCACACAGCAGATGTGACAGTTTTTTTTATCATTCTTAAGTGCAAAGACCAAAAAGTAAAAAAAAGGAGGGCACTTTAATTGCTGTTAAAAGATGGGAGACACGTCTTTTCTCACCTTCACCTCTGCAGCAGGTCTTTACAACACTAGACCAACGTCTAGGAAATATTTCACTGTTAGTCAGTGACTCACAGCATTTGTTCAAGACTCCAGGGTATATTTTAATTCGTCTAATGTATGAAGCATTGACTTGTATCAATCATACACTCAGGTAATATGGCGACGCCTGCGAGCTAGTTCTGGCAGGCAACTCGAGCTGCGCTGCGCCAATCACGTGACATACATCATGTGACATACATCATGTGATATACCTCAATCTCCACAACCATCTATAATACACACCCACCTTATCAGGTGGTCTATTTAACCAGAGAGACATTTCCCATCAACCCCTCTTGCTCGCACTGCTGCTGCAGTATGGCTACCTGTTGCTACAGTGTCTCAGCCGTTGACCAAGTGACCGTTGTTCCTCCGTGGGTCGTTGTCTCTCTCAATCCGAGTAATTCCTCCTCTGAAGAAGTTCGCTTTATTTCCGAAATTTCGGCTCGGTCCTTCAAGATTCACTACGTGTGAATCGGACGTCAAGCGTCTGCGCCACGACTCCCGCGGGCCTCTCAGCGCGCACCACATCCTGGAGGAGCTGCGCACCCGAAGCGTTTAATTCATCGGGTCTGAGCCACGAGTTAGTTTCAACTACTTCTTGACCGAAGGCGGCTCCGCGAGGCCGAACAAACGCTGGTGGCAGCGTCACTGACGGCAGCTTCGCTGACGGATTCTTCCCGGGACATCTCTGCTCTACCAACTTCTCCCTCACCGCGGGATGTTGTCCCTCGGAGGCAGAGGAAGCGCGCCTGGATCCGCTGGGGCTTTCATCCTGTCTCCTCTGCTGAATGAAGTCTGCACTGAACGTTATGAATGAAACAATTCAGGCTGGAATCACACGCCATCTTCCCTGCACGTGATGTAAACAAAATTACGGGACCGGCTCGTGTTATAGTACTTCCTGGTACGTCACTCCAGCAGGATTATGGGAGTTGTAGTCCAATCTCCAGCCATGGGTCTGAAGCTTCTGTCTCCTGACAACAGTACCTTTCCCAAAGGAATCAAATGCTAGCAGGTAATATGTTTTGTTATTCCGGAAACTTTCAATTATATAATATAATATATATGTGGGTGGAGTGGTCTTCCTCCAACCAAGGGTTGGGGTTCAATCTGGTGCAGGGTGCTGGGCCCTCAGGTGGGCCCTCATAGATGTTGAATACAATGATTTCGCAACGGACGTGCCATGTGCTATATTTATCGCATTGCACATGCCCGAGTTTCAGGGATAGGAAGGGAGCGAGATGGCTCACTCCTCAGCTACTTCCATCAGCACCTCCGGTAAAACAAAGTTTATTACAGCTGCGCGAATAACACGCGCATGAGGTAACTAACGAATGATCGAATATTAAATTCGCGGGCAACTATTTGTCTTCGGATTGTCAACTACAATCTGGTGCACTTTGAGGAAGTGCACCAGAAAATTCTGGACATCCTTCATTGGATGTGAGAGAGTGGTGGTTTACTGTTGTGTCAAGACACCACAACACTTCTGTGCGCAGCGTTGTCGTAAGGCCTGCATGATTATGGCCAAAATCATAATTACGATTATTTAGATCAATATTAATA
Source organism: Pleuronectes platessa (assembly GCF_947347685.1). Classification (NCBI taxonomy): domain Eukaryota; kingdom Metazoa; phylum Chordata; class Actinopteri; order Pleuronectiformes; family Pleuronectidae; genus Pleuronectes; species Pleuronectes platessa. The sequence goes on along the minus strand of NC_070627.1, from coordinate 24,268,268 downwards.
TCATGATTATTCATACATTTTAGGAACAATATATTTTTATAGCATTTTCATGTTTAAAGGCACAAGAACACTGCTTCACTTCCATGTTGTGCTACATTCCAGCTAATGTACACATCTTTCATTAGGTCCTGGGCAATCGACTCTCCTGTCGGTTCTTATGGGAAAAAATGACGTCTGTAAGCATCGACTCTTCATTGCAAATTACAATCAATGCAGTGAATTGTCAGGGACATGTACGGCTCCATTGTTGTGCTTGATCATTGCTCACAGTATTTATTGGACACATGTCTTTGGCCAAATGAAATGCGATCGCATCAGTTATTCCAGTGTGTCTTCGGGAAGGGGATGGATACGCTGTCGCACCATGCATGGTCGTTTATGGTTTTCTCTGTTGACGTTGGACATGGACGGAGATTCAGGGAGGTAATGTTAGTTTTGGCCTTGATGCACTTGATGTACTATGGTTTGTGGGTCGTTTTTTCAGGTGGTTAAACAAGGTAGTTGTATTGCTATGCGGCGCAAACACAACTCTAAACGCACTCTGGCATGATTTGTTCTTGGTTATCATCACTTGCCCTAAATTCCAAAACTACCATACAACGGTTGATGATCCTTTTCGAAGGACTAGCTCCTCGCCTTCTGCTCCTGATAATTGATTTACCTTTCACACGACACCGTGATTGGCTACTCTCTGTCTCTACGCTCTAAGAAATACCGGAACTGGCTGCAGACGAAACGTTGTTCTGGCTACCGCTGCAGGGTGCGTGCATGACAACTCACATTTTGTTCTCCCTCTGGTGGTTAGCGAATGTTAGTCGAGAAAGCGCTTGATTTGATATGTAGCAAAGCACGCATTTTAAATGTCAATATCGCTGACAATCATGCAATTCGATTAATTGTGCAGCCCTAGTTGTTGTGGCTCCCTTTGTCACTCTGAGGTCTGTAAATAGATAGATAGATAGATAGATTACTTTATTCATCCCCGAAGGGAAATTAAGTCGTCATAGCAGCCGGTACATTTGATTACAATAAAATACAATACAATAGAATAAAATATTGAGGTAGAAAGAATAAAAACAGAAACACAAGATAAATAGGTAGATAAGGTGCAGTGGCAGATGATGGTAATAGTACTGATGATATGATGGTAATGTTATTGTTAGATAGTATATAAAAATTGTATAGTACATATAATATATATTTATATATGATAGTAATTATACCAATATAATAGCAGTATATAGTAATAATAGCAGTAACAGTATATATAATAATAGTCAAATATAATAATAATAATAATAATAACATGTACACATGTATAAATATGTGTATATAGACTTATATATACAAAGAGTATGATATAATATATAGTACGGATATAAGTATTTGGCGATGCAATAGATAATATAATGTACTATGAGTGTAAGAATATGTAGACAGAGTGTGCAAAAGACAATATTATTGTATAAAATGATGAATTGAGACAGGTATATTTAGTTTAGTTTAGTGATGGTGGCTCTGACAGAGGTAGATGCATTGTACAGTCTTATTGCGGTTGGGAGGAACGACTTCCTGTATCGTTCCTTAGAGCAGTGGGGTTGAATGAGTCTTTGGCTGAAGCTGCTCCTTAGCTTGTCCAGTGTTTTGTGGAGGGGTGAGACGGATTGTCCATGATTGCCAGCATTTCAGGTGGTTTGCTGGACTTAGAGTGTTAAATTCTGGGGTATAGGTTGCCATGTGCCAAGTTCACAATATATTCTCCTACAGCCAGGGCAGTTGGGGGGAACCTCACCAGGCAGTATATAGTCTCCCGCGACAATGTGCCTACAGCGAATGACCACACCACGGGGGTGCATGGTGCGCATCACAGTTTCACAGGTAGCATATTCTCCTGCAGGCATGCGCCTATGGCGACTAGCTACACCGCAGTGGCATGGCACACATAACAGGCTCACTAGGTAGCATATTCTCCAGCAGGCATGCGCCTATGGAGAATAGCCACACCGCAGTGGCGTGGAACACATAACAGGCTCACTAGGTAGCATATTCTCCAGCAGGCATGCGCCTATGGAGAATAGCCACACCGCAGTGGCGTGGAACACATAACAGGCTCACTAGGTAGCATATTCTCCAGCAGGCATGCGCCTATGGAGAATAGCCACACCGCAGTGGCGTGGAACACATAACAGGCTCACTAGGTAGCATATTCTCCAGCAGGCATGCGCCTATGGAGAATAGCCACACCGCAGTGGCGTGGAACACATAACAGGCTCACTAGGTAGCATATTCTCCAGCAGGCATGCGCCTATGGAGAATAGCCACACCGCAGTGTCGTGGAACACATAACAGGCTCACTAGGTAGCATATTCTCCAGCAGGCATGCGCCTATGGAGAATAGCCACAACGCAGTGGCGTGGAAACATAACAGGCTCACTAGGTAGCATATTTTCCAGCAGGCATGCGCCTATGGAGAATAGCCACACCGCAGTGGCGTGGAACACATAACAGGCTCACTGGGTAGCATATTTTCCAGCAGGCATGCGCCTATGGAGAATGGCCACACCGCGGCGTTGAATGGCGCACACATAACAGATACCGATTCATCCGTCAGGCTCCAAATCTGTGCAGTGTTGGGGGGTTACAGTAGTAGCGCATCACTCCCATCATTCCTGTGTTAGCATATGGGGAGTGATTAAGTTGGAGCCTAGACGCCAAACACAAACATGTTCTACTGTGAATAATAAATATCGTAATAAATAAGATAAATAATCAAACGTGAGTTGTCGGACTGAAATGGAGCGAAGCCAGCGAGCTAGCTCTAGCAGGCAACTCGAGCTGCGCTGCTTCAGTCATGTGCCATACATCAGGTGACATAAATCATGTGACATATATCAGGTGACATACTTCACTTGCCACAATAAGCCACAGCACTCATCCACCGCATTAGGCGGTCTGTTTAAGCAGAGGGAAATCCCATCTGTCCAACCATACCCGAGCGTCTTGACCCCATGTTATTCATCCAATTCCTACAGAACAGTGAATAGATCAAGAACCAATAACCTTGTCATGTGTCAACGCTGCTACAATAGAAAAGCTATGAATCCTCAATGATGACAGTCTTACCTAACATTTACCTTGGCTTTATATTTCCTTATTACTGAATTGTTGTCAAGGTGAGTCAGAGTATACGATAACGGAAGCAGTCTAATAGGAAATCTGACAAGGACGCTTATTTAATCCTCTACATGACCTTATCCTCTCTAGTCTTAGAAGAACACATGTTCACAACAAGTCTGATAGATCTTGTCGAGACTTCTGAATTATCATTGTTAAGAATAATACTGCTTTTTGTTCTTTCTCCTCTATGATCAAACGCTCGCATCCCTCTTCAACCAATCAATGGTCGAAAATGCATGACGAGATCTCCTCAAAGCTTCGCCATCCCTGCCAGAGCTGAGGCCTAACACCTGGATGCTGTCCCCGCACTTACTAAGATGTGGCACCGCTAGGACTGCAACACTCCATCATCAATGCTACTCATGCTATGTTGGACACCACAAGAAGGAATATTGACTCTCAAACATCATCTGCAGCCTTGATGTTTTAATATGTATTCTCCGCTGCATAAATCCTTTGTTGCATATCAGATCTCGGGATCCATCACGTCTCTGCGTCCGGGGTAGTCACAGGCATGTTTCGGCGCGCCTTCATCCCCTCAAATGGTGACGATACAATGCGAACGATGCCAAGGGATTCATTGCACCCTTGCCGTGGCATACATCTGTTCCTGTCCATCCTGGGAGAGGGATCCCTCACATGTGGCTCTCTCTGAGGTTTCTACATTTTCCCCTGTTTATGGGTTTTTTTTGGTAGTTTTTCCTTACTCTTATCGAGGGTTAAGGACAGGATGTCGCATTTGTTAAACCCGATGAAACGAATCATGTTTTGAATATTGGCGATACAAACAAAACATGTGAGTGAATAATTTGTATGTGCTCTGCAGACTGATTATTTTATTACATTTCAGGTGGTTTGCTGGGCTTAAAGGGGAAATTCCGGTGCATATGTTGCCATGTGCCAAGTTCACTATATTCCCGTATAGGGAACCTCACCAGGTAGTATATTCCCCCGCAGACAATTTGGCTACAGCGAATGACTACACCGCGGCGGTGAATGGCTCACATAACAGGTTCACTAGTTAGCATATTCTCCTGCAGGCTAATGCCCCTACAGAGAATGGCCACACATAGCAGATACCGATCCGTACGTCAGGCTCCGACTATGTGCAGTTTTGGGGGGTTACAAGTATTTGCTCATCACTCCCATCATTCCTGTGTAATCATATGGGGGAGTGATTAAGTTGGAGCCTAGACGCCAAACACTAAATCTGTTGTAATAAATATATTACATGATCAAACGTGAGTTGTCTGACAGAAATATGGCGACGCCTGCGAGCTAGTTCTGGCAGGCAACTCGAGCTGCGCTGCGCCAATCACGTGACATACATCATGTGACATACATCATGTGATATACCTCAATCTCCACAACCATCTATAATACACACCCACCTTATCAGGTGGTCTATTTAACCAGAGAGACATTTCCCATCAACCCCTCTTGCTCGCACTGCTGCTGCAGTATGGCTACCTGTTGCTACAGTCCCTCCACCACCCCAGCATCCACCTGTAGGCCCAGCATCCACCTGTAGGCTCCAACGGGGGGGTTACAAGTATTTGCTCATCACTCCCATCATTCCTGTGTAATCATATGGGGGAGTGATTAAGTTGGAGCCTAGACGCCAAACACTAAATCTGTTGTAATAAATATATTACATGATCAAACGTGAGTTGTCTGACAGAAATGTATTTTAGTCCTGGATGGCTCGATAGACGTAATATATAGAGGTTGATAGAGAAAGAAAGGGAACATACAATGTTTATACTGGAAGCATCATAATGACTTCAGACAGAATTAGGTCTGATTTATTTACATGGGAATAACAAAGTATAACGTCATGTGTTAAAATGAATTAATTAGTGATTCAAAGATCTTGTTGGCTGTTAACTTGATTACAGTTGAAACAATAAGACACTTAAATTAATATGTACAGGGTTGGAAAGAGCACTGGATGTAATTGTACTCATACAAAGTGCTGTTACTTAAAATAAACTTTACTTAAGTGGAATTTTAATTAGTTGGATTAAAATGTTCAGAGTTAGTCAGGTAAACTCTGTGTAAATAACTTTGTTAAACTTTTTAAAGGGGGAGTCAAATACTGTATTTTGATAATAATGATGGAAAGTATTGAATTAAAGCACATATTTAGGCTCCAGACCGCTGCTGGTCTTTCACTGCATACAAGCCATGCGCTCACCACTGCAGGTGTCTACGCACTGTAAGTAGCAATATAAACTATAAATAAATCATATAGCCTGCCATTTCAGGTGCAGCCAACAAACTAACCAAACCCTAACACAGCTCTTTAAACCTTGAGCACTACCACATCCTCCACAGTCTACTATTAGTGCACCTGAATGGTGCTGCACACCTCACTGATGGTAGAATCGATGGTAGAGATCCCAGCTGAAGGATCCATTGTCAGTTTTTGTATTTAAGGTCTACCTAGACCCAGCAACCACCTGTTTGTCATGCCTGTTGTGTTTGATTTGGGATACTTGCCATGGTCGCTGGGTGGTGCATCCAATCAAAATGTTATTCTCGGCTGCAGCTGCCGATTTGTTGCATTCTCACACGACTGAACTTCATCATGCGTCTTTTGTTAGCTCTGCCAAAGATGTTATGTTTTCCCTCCTGTCTGTTTGATTGTTGGTTATTTGGTATGTTTGTTTGGTATGTTAAGCAAGATGACACAAAAATTACTGGACTGATACCATGAAATTTAAGGGCGAGGTATGGATCAGGGAAGAACTCGTTAAATATTGTTGTGGATCCGGATCAGAGGTTGTATCAAGGAATTCACTGATTTCCTAGGGAATATTTCATTTATCTTGATAAAGGAAATCAAGCTTATTTAGAGGACTGGTTTTGTGTGGAACTTGGTGCAGCTTGATTTAATTGTAGCGTAGTCTTAGGCCTTGACAAGTTATGCTATTTACTAATTTGAGATTATACTCTGTAAAGATTTCCACTTTAAAATATTGTAAAATATTACTGAGGTAAGAGATAAATTACTGATCATTGAAAAAGAAATACTCCAAAAGGTATAAGTAAATACTTTGTTTCAGTAACAAGAGTGAATACAGCTTGTTACTTCCACCTGTGTCATTATTTAAAAAAGGCCTATAAACACTATGAAATCTGATAAAATGACCACTTTAGTTTGAGCTGAAGTTTAAAAGGTAAAATGTTGTGGAGTTAGAAAGAAGTGAGCTTGATCTCTGTAGCCCACTCCTCATCTCTAGTTATTATGAACCTGAATCTCAACTGTACTGTAGAATTGTGGGTTATGAATCCCAAACGGATTTTGACAAGGAAGAAAAATGAATGAAATATAAAATTATTTCTGCCTTTCTGCTTGATCAATTTTGACAGTTTTTATCCATTGTGAGTCTAAAAAAGTTAAAGCAGTGCAATAAATGAATGGAGTTTCTTCTCTATTCGAGTTAATAACAGTGTGACTTTTTTGCATACCTTCACTTTTTTCTATTTTTTTTTGGTTGATGATATTTAAAACTATTTCCAGCTGTCCGAACTGTTTTGGGAAAACCCAGTGACGAGGTCATCATTGTGGCTCAGTGGACCGAAACACTAAAAAGGTCAGGGAAAGAGTCAGCAGTGAAATCCCAGCAAAGAGAGTCACATTCTCCCAGCATCACAGCAGAGCCCACGTGCCCTGAAGACAACACGATGTACCAAAAATATGTACCCGACCTGCATCTGTGCTGCACGAGAACACGTGTGGGCGAGAGACTTCCTGCCTGCAGCCGAGGAGCCTCTGCAATTACACCGTGAGACCTCGGCACGCTGGTAACCGAGCGCGGCCAGCTGTCAGGAAGGAGCAGGCGTGTTGTGATGCTAACAGTTATGGATGCATTGAGGGGCAGACGATGTGTGGAGGAGCCCGGGGGTGTATGGCGGATCAGAGTGACATGAGGGGGCCGCACCTCCGGAAAACCTAACAGTCACTCAATTAAACACAGAGCGATGTGCTCAGTCCTTAAACGCTGCAGTTTGGTGTGAACGAGGCCAACGTCAATGAATCCAGCGGCAGTTAGCTGGATCGATAACCCACCGCTAATGAGGGAGGACGGGATTGGGGTTCAAGGAGGTCTCACTAGTAGTCAGGTGGGACAAAAACAGTTTATCAAAATGAATCTATATATTTGTTAAGTGCTTTGCAGAGATCCATGAATGTCAGTCATTTAAAGGACAATTCAATCTTCCCACTAGGCAGGATTTACCGGGGGTCTCTGTCCACCTGTCACAATGTAACACTGACATAAGGGATAGCGGGGTAATGTGGGACCTTTTTTTACATTTGCTCCCCTCTAGGCGAGCTAAACTGATATATCAGTAAAATGTACACATTTCCCATTAATTCAGGATTTTTTCTAGTAATGGAAATGATCAGAATGTCTTCAGGACAAAGGGCGGTGAAAATATGATTGTTTTAAAAAAAGTGGTCTTGTGTCCCACTTTACCCCGGCTACGGGGTAAAGTGGGACACAAGACCTCTTACTTTTTCCACTTTAAAAAAAATGTCCCACATTACCCCACTTTAAAACTACCAGAACAACACATGTTGTAATAGTTAAAATCCCGACAGCTAGATTGACAACCACTAATATCGGACTAGTAACAAAATCATTAGGATTGGTCAATTAAGCACATTTATGATTATTATGATTCATGTGATATCTTGCACACCCTAGCTTACCTGCACATTGTTTTTCTGTCCAATTGGCAGGGGCAGGGATATTGATTTTCTCTGCGTATTCAAATGCCAGTTCATGGCACTTAACTGGAGCAAGGCCATGGAACTGGTCAGCTAGTTGTTTCAAGTGTTTGGCTAGCTCCTCCTCCATCTCATCTGTGAATATTCTCTTTGCCTCAGCTACTGCACCCCAGGCTACTGATTTTACTTCCCCTTTCTCTTTTTTCTTTATGAATCTTTTGAGGGTTGTCTTGTCAATATCTCTATCCCTTCCAGCTTTTCTTAAGGACTTCTTTCCTTGCATGACCTCAGCGGCTGCACTCTCCATCTCTGCGAGGGGTGTTTGGCCCCAGGTTGTCTTCCTGGTGTCGTTTCTTGGCATGATGGCTTTTCTACAATGTTTATGACATTAAAAATAAAACATATATAATGTAATATAGCACTAAAATATGTTTAAGACTAAACTTAACTGGTGCTTAATGGTGGGGTAAAGTGAGACAGTGTCCAACTTTACCCCACAGCATTTGTCCCACTTTATCCCGAAGCCACAATTTTAGAAAAACAACATCTCTTATCAATTCAGGCTAATCTTCAGCTAGCATCAATCACATGGTTTTATATGTTGGAAGTTCACCAACACGTATGATATAAGTTTTTCTACCTGATTCAATTTGTTTTGACACAACAGTTGATTAAGTTCGAAGCAAGAAAACTTACTTTTACATGCAAAAAACACATTTTTGTGAAAAAACATACTTTCCACAGCACCAGCACCAACTTCTCCTTCATGGCAAGGGGGGAATGGGAGGGGCTTTTAAACATAATAGTCACATGACCACAAATGTGTTCTGTTGCCTAGATACAGGGGGTATTTCACATCACCCAATGTCCCACATTACCCCGCTCTCCCTTACTGTTGTTACACCAGGTATTATCAACTCAACGTAAAAACGAATTTTTTTCAGTGATACTAAACATTGGTGGTAAAAAGTCAGTATTGGTGTCAGAATCGAAGCAAACAAATGTGTCCTTTTAGATTATTTGACTTCAAAATCCAAAATCACTCACACATCACTATGTAGTGCACTATATGGTGTGTTCATCATTTTGTAGTGGTGTCCCAATGTTCAGTGAAGTGTTTTATACCCTATACAGCGCCCTCGTTTCCCATAGTGCAAAATGAAAAATAGTGTCCAACCGATGGTCACTGACCGAGCACCATCTACCATCATGCCTTGTGCTTAGGGCGGAGAGACAAGAGGAGGAGGGCAGAAGAAACAGCCCGACCCGTCTTATAAATGTTAATACAAGCAGCGAAGCACATCATAGCACAAACTGCGGGTAACAAGTTTATTTCAACATTCAAAATATTTTTTTTACAATAAAGTATTTAAACTAAGTGTATGATAAACATTTTCCACTGCCTTAGTTATTGTTGTTATACGTCATAATCCGGAGAAAATGACATCATTACTGGCGCAAAAATGCGCAGAGTAGTGTCATAAAGCATTTATTTCTTTACTGTTGAGCTAACTATATAGTTCTCTATATAGAACTCAATATATTCAAGAAGATCATGAGTCCAAGTCTGTGTCTTTAATCAGTTGAAGTTGCTACTTGTACGTTTTCTCTGCTCCAGAAAGTGGTTACTTAGGAAGAGCTTCAGCCATTGTTGCATTAACAAGACAAGAGGCTATAACTTCTTCAGATCAGACCTGAGTGCTCTGTGATTCGGTCTCGTATTTTGATGAGATTGGGCTACACGTAAGCATGTAGAAGCAAAGAATTGATAGAAATTGGTCACACTGATTCCACTGATAATCAGTTGGTAATGCAAATATTATTTTCTCTATGAAGCTTTAGCTAAATCTTACACACATAGGTTCTTTAATTTTTTTAATGTCTATTTCCCAACATGAAGGTCCAACTGATGTTTCAAAGAATTCTTTACACTAAAGGATTACAATCTTGGTACGGAAATATAAAATCAACATGAATATTTAACCGTAAAACCAGCCTAACGATATTGAAGGGAAATTATATGATATTTAGGGAAAGTCTGCGTTACAACCTGGAGGTGGAGGGTTTTCTGAGGCAAGGACAGTTTGATGAAAAATGCTATTCAACACATGACCTCAGTTCTCTTATAAATAGCGACAGGCTGAGAAGTTAGAAACTACTACACTAATACAATACCAGTGTCGGTTTTAATTTATCAGCCAATTTGTTTAAACCCCAGATGCAACCCTCACTTTTTCAAACCTCAAAACTTGTTAAATCGTTTTTAGGTGCAAGGAAGAAAAGCAGAGTAGCGACACACGGCAGGGGGAGAAGTAAATTACACGATGATAACTGAGAGTGGAGTTTTCATATATAGAAATAAAGCGTGATGCATTCAAGACAGGAGATAAATCAAGCAGAGAGCTCTTGTTCAAAACAGATGATAGAGTCCAAAAGAGCTTATCCTCCATTTCTTTTTTATTTGCTAAGAAATACAAATGATGAAAACATCCTTTCCAAAGCAACAGATTGTTAACATTCGTCCCAGCGTCCATAATCGTAGAAAAATGAGACCTGGAAGTTGGATCGACCCATTTCTCATCACAACTGACCCATGAGATGAATAAGATGGATAAGAAATAGCAAAATACCCTTTTTTAAAGTGAGGTTGGACACATTTTGCAATAACACAAAGAAATCAGAGAGATTATGAACTATACAACGTAGCTGTTTAAAATAAATAAGGAAAAAGCGGAATAGGGATTTACATTTTTACAAAGGTGACATTGTCCTGACTAAAAATATACTGAGATCTGTGTCTGTGTGAAACTGATGTGACAAGTCATCAGGTGGGTCGCAGAAGTCAAGGAAATGGTCTCCAGCCAGCGGACTGAAAATAAGTTCTGTTGTGTTTCAGTCATCTGCAGAAGGCAAACAACCTGCAGACATGTTCGAATATAATTTAAAAAATATACAAATAAATAGTCAAAATGACATTCAGGTACAACAGTGAATAAAAACAGGTTATTATAAGTTTATATAGCGATAAATAAGGCAACCAATCATGAGGCTTATTTGTTATATGGGCTATATTGGCAATGAATGTCACCTACAGTCCATGCAGAGGTGTACATTAAAATAATGAAGCCCAGTTGGTGAGAGAAACAATAATGTTGTATCAGTCGGATCATGTTCTGGCAAACATTAAGTTAGAAATGAACACCGTAGTGAGCTCGTTTAAAAATGTTTGGTAAACTCTGCCGCGTGTAGTACGTGTGGCCTCAGCCTATAGTCCCAGTCTGCATGTGCACAGCAGTGTTTACATTCTGAATCAGGGTACCAGAGTGGGTTTGGAGGCTCAGATGACACAGTATGGCTCCATGGGAGTCTGTGTTCCCAGGCAGCAGGAGAAACGGGCTCGGAGCCGCACCCGGAGCTCCTTGTTGAACAGGAAGCTGATGATGGGGTTCGCTCCCGCCTGGGCGAAGCTCATCCACACCGCGGCGGACAGGTAGAGCGGCGGCACCGGAGCCCCCCGCCCGAATATCCTCAGGTAGCAGGCGCTGATGTACGGAGCCCACAGGACGAGGAAGGTCAGCGTGATCATGTAGAACATCTTCCCGATGCGCTTCTCCATCTTAAACTCGTCCAGCACCAGCAGCCGCCTGTTCCCTGGATGAGACGCCTGCCGGATGCCGACCAGCGTCGGCGGAGTGGGTCCGCGGCCGAAGCCGGCGATCCAGTTGGCGGCGGCCTGCCCGGTGGCCCCGGGGCCGTGGAAGGTCCAGTTCTGGCTGATGGCCGGCACCAGCTGGGCCGGCTTCATTTTGCGGTGGTCGTACACGAAGCACAGCATCTTGATATAAACCACATGGGTCGTGCCCACGATGAAGAGCAGCATCAGCATGAAGCCCAGCGTGTCGTTCGCCTTCACATAGCGGTGCTCGAAGGTGCACTGCTCCTCCTCACGGATGAACTTGTAGGTGCCCACGTCGAACACCGGCGGGAACGCCATGGCCACGGAGAGGGTCCACACCATGCAGATCACCGCCACGCACGTGCACAGGTTCATCCGCTTGGAGTAGAAGCGGTGGTGGGCGATCGCCATGTACCGGGTGACACTGACGCAGAAGAGCAGGAAGGCGACGTGGAAGCAGAAGAGCACCGACATGAAGGCGACGATCTTGCAGCTGAGCGCGCTGTACGGCCACACGGAGCCACCGCTGATCGAGGCCATCACGAAGGGGAAGCACAAGGCGGAGCGGAGCACGTCCGCCAGGCACAGGTCCAGGAGAAAGTAGTACGGAGCCTTGTGCAGGGAACTGTCCTTCAGCAGCAGCAGCGACAGGGACGCGTTGCCCAGCAGGCTGAAGCCCATGATCAGACCCAGGGAGGCCAGCTGGACCGCAGGGGCCGAGGACGCATAGTTCTGTAAGGACGGGCTGCTCTCCCCAAACTCACTTGTGTTTGCCATCTGTGCAGCCTGGGAGCTGGTGCGTACTCCCACATGCATTCATCCACCAGCGGTGCTATCCGGCCAGGGCTGAATGGAAACACAGCACAATCCAGAGAAAACAGGCAGGAGTCAAATCCTCTCAGACGCATCGGATCACATCAGTCTCGATGAAGTGCGCTCATCCCCCTTGAAAAGAAACAAACAAAATAAAGTATTTAATGTTTCTTCTTCCTCTTCTTTCTGTCCTTCATCTCACTAGAGTCTGAAACCATCGCGGTGTGATGCTCCTCGCTCTGCAGGACCAGAGCCGCCTGGTCCAGGTTCACGCACCATCTCTGGAGCAACAGACATGAAAACACATCTCACTTTGCACCGATGGCGGAGCCGTGCCGTTCGTTTTGAGGAGCACATACCGGACGCATGGCGCACATTACGCGCCCGCAGCCTCGGCGACGACGGCCACGCACAGCCTCGGTTCCAGGCGGTGGAGCCCGCAGAGGCAGACGTCTGGTCGGAAGCTTGCTGAGGGTCTGTGGGGTGGATATCACATGGCACAGCAGCGTCTGTAGCCCAGGATGCGACGCACGTCTCCCTGCATGTTGGGAGAGCAGGCCTGATACAGTCTATGCCTGTGATCAGCCGGGGGGGGGGGCATGTCTCCATGCACACATCATATGCAAATACTGAGGTCCTCTATCAGTGCACTGTATTTAATGTACCAATTATTATTATTGTTGTTATTAATGTCAGGCTTTATTACAGATCGAAGATCATGATGAGAAAAAAACATTATTTTTCATATGTGATATTTATGTATATAGTGAAAGGTTTTTATTATTTTAATTTGATTGCCAGCCCCAGCCTTGGATAAAGTTTATCTTATCTCATCTCATCTTATCTTACCTTTCCTTTCCTTACCTTACCATATTCAAGATTCAAATATATTTATTGTCATTATACTCAGGTACAACATATGGAAAACATATACATATATTTAAATATAAACCATAAATAGAGTTACAACAGTAATATCTGCAAGGAATTTTAATGATAACATAAATAACTATACAGAAAATAGATTTGGTATATTGAAAATATTGTTTTTTTCTTCTTTTAACTTTTGTATTTATTATTGCAAGACAACAGTTTTTCATCCAGGACATGGTGAAACCTTACACCCCAGCCCGTTCACTCCGCTCTGCATCTGCCAATCGGCTAGCTGCTCCCTCACTGGCCTGAACACTGAACAAAATCATGACTGTTTGCTATACCACGCAGAAAGTCTACATCTCTTCTGACTATACCTTTAATAACAAAACACAAAAGGTAGCACTTATATGCCACTTACCTATAGCACTTTGTAGTTTGGCTTTCTTGAAGCAAATTGTAATTACTTTATTCTTGTTGTTGTGGGTTTGTACTCTCATGGTTGAAAGCACTTATTGTAAGTCGCTTTGGATAAAAGCGTCAGCTAAATGAAATGTAATGACATGATTTTGTTGTTTAGATTTTAAATTTTGAATTGAAGACCTTGATCACACACTTTGTCCATGTTGGCTCTTGGGATTGGAAACTAAAGAAGTGACTCTTTTTGTTGAGGTCGTTGGAAAATAATATGACTCACTTACAAACAGACCATAGTAAACCACTGAACGATAAAGCAATGTAAAAAACCCGTTGGAGCTAACTGTGTGGGTTCAGCCGAGGAGACAGGTTGCATAATGCAGCAGCAGCTTGTCTGCAGAGAGCAGACAGAGTGGTGTCTGAGACGTTTCAGCATAGGCTGGTCTGGATGTTGGTTTGACAAAGACTGTAGATGATGACCTTTACAGAAATGACAGTGGATTTGACAAGTGGCTTGAAAACAGCTGAAGAGGAGAGATTCGCTGTCATCTCAAAAACATGACTTCAACACAACTCCGCATTAAGAAAATACACTCTTAAATAATCCAGAGGATGTCATATCAATATGTTAAAGACCTCTTTCTCTGAGCAGGATTTTAAAGTACAGTTTCCATTATATGACCAGGCTGAACTTTATGCTGCTGCTTCTGCGGTGGTTCACCAGCACCCCCTGGAGCCCGCTGCATGCAGCATCATGAGCAAGGACAAAAACCTATAAAACTGTCTCACTGACAAATATTGGCTTTTTGGGAGATTTAATACCCATATATGGACCAGGAATGACCGTCTTTGTTTCATAGTTCCCACTTTCCATTCAGAGTTTGGCCTGGTTATGATATTTGACCCTGATCACTGGTAAGCTGATCTAATCAAGTCCAGAGCAATAATCAAAGATGAGCTAGAGGCTCAAGATGCTACCAGAAACAGTATATATCCAGATGACACCAGTGGATCATTCATATTGCTCCAACTGTCAAGTAGTTAGGTTGGCCCAGTTCAGCATTGATGTTAGACACATATTCTACATATTTGGGGTTCTATGGTGAGACAGTGTTGATGTTTAAGACAGGTAATGTTATGCTAATATCCTTGTGGGGAAACTAGGATTTTATACAAAAAAGATTATCCTTGGGCACTAGTTTTGCTGATATATAGATTAAGTTTTTTATCTGTGACCTTGGAAACCCTTCTTGATATATTAATAATATTGAAAAAATACACTAATTTTGAGTCTGTGCATTGCAATGCCTAATAAAACTTGACATTTTCATACAGACAGATCTGCATAACGGGGATTTTCCCACTCTCTTGTGCCTGCGAAGAGTGCAATCAAGAGGATCTGGCTCTTGACTGGTTAGGATGTTCTCTTCTAATGGGGGCAGAAGAGAGAAAGGACACAATCAATTCACTTGATACTTGTACTTAATACAATCTGAGTACCCTGTTCCCCCTCCTCTCCCTGTTGGCTAACATACTGCTCCACATGTTCAGAGTAATTTCTACTTCAGATTGTGTTCTAGCAGTACTGAACTTTCTCCTTCCAAGATAAAGGACGCAGTTGCATTGTAAAACATAATATAAAAACGTACAAGCGATATTCACCATCTTGTCCCATATTCTAAAATAAGCAACTCTGTTCCTCTTTGGAAGTTTGCTGGTGCCCTGTGGCAAATAAAGTGTCTTAAAAATGTTGACAGTATGCGCTGAAAAGAATAATGATGGCGAAATGATGCTCTAACTCAGAATCGATACACAAATGTAACATTTAAACTTGTTTGTATCTCACTGTACTAATACACATCACAAAACACAGGATGCTTAAGAACTAACATCAGGCAACAAAACTAAAAATGAGCAGCGGGGAATTTATGGATATAAGTATCTTGGCAAACAAACAGACATTATCTACATTCAGCATAGCTGATGTTTATTAATATTAGAGAGACTCTTCCCAGGTAAATAAACAAAGTGTGTGCTCTGTGGACAATGAAGTGAGAAAGACAATGGTTTAAATGGTTGTCATGTTAAGCATTATACATAAATTTCTTCTTGTTTGCACGTATGTATGTATGTATGTATGTATGTATGTATGTATGTATGTATGTATGTATGTATGTATGTATGTATGTATGTATGTATGTATGTATGTATGTGAAGAACAGTGCAAATGACCGTCAACAGAAACGTTGCTAAAGTGTAAAAGCCAAAAAACAAATGTAAAACGCCACACATTATATATGGTGATTTGTCTGCCTGGTAGTTCAACATATTCATTTTTATTTACAGTTCACTGATAGTTGACGTTTCAATCTAGTTCATCCCCCCCGACATTCAGTCAGAGTGAGACCTCTGCTCCTGTTACCCCTCTCTTCTCTGTGGTTTCGACCAACCACTGCGTCTCTCCACGGCGTCGCCGTGACGTAATCGGTCGGCAGGCGGAAGAGCGGTGTGTTTGTGTTTGTGGGATCAGAGAACCGGCCGCTGAGCGTCGTCTCCAGCAGGTCGTCACCGGGACCGCGGTCACAACCTCAGCTCGGTGCCTGGACGAATGGAGGTTCCCGGGGGGGAGACGGGTGCTCAGATGGACGGAGCGGCGCTGAGCGGACAGACGGTTTCCTCTCACAGCGACATAGACATCGACGAAGAAAAGTTGGAGAATATCACAAAGAAACACCGAGAGGACGCGACTCTTCCTCTGCACTCACCCTGGACCTTCTGGCTGGACAGGTACGGTCAATGTCCTCCAGCTCTGCGGGCGGAAGGGGCCCAGAGGCCAGGAGCAGCTGCAGCGGAGCGGGGGGGGGGGGGCGTGTTAGTGAAGGCCACCCCTCACAACAGGCCTCCTGGAGCTCATGTAATGTAACTGTTTTTAACCATTTATAAGCAGAACAGTTATTCCACTGAAGGCTGTGTGGTTATACAAG
Organism: Pleuronectes platessa; assembly: GCF_947347685.1. NCBI lineage: Eukaryota > Metazoa > Chordata > Actinopteri > Pleuronectiformes > Pleuronectidae > Pleuronectes > Pleuronectes platessa. The sequence goes on along the minus strand of NC_070627.1, from coordinate 24,251,590 downwards.
GTTATATCATCGAGGTCACGAAGAGGGAAATGTTCAAACAAGTCTCAGCAGGGGAGTGTTTCCAGTTTCTGTTGAGAAAACAGCCTTTTGTCCGGGATCTGATCACAGACATTCAAACACATCCTCGCTGGGAAGCTCTGCCTCCTCTCCTCTTTTATGAGGTCACAGGATCCATTGGTTTAATGCTTCACTGTGGAGCAATTTCCAAACTCAAGAAGACGGTCAGATTGGATCTGTCATCTTTTAAAGGAGAGACACCGTAATGTCAAAGTGAGGAACCCATGGACCGTGGGACCCATTAAAACACGCATCACGCTCAAGTACTAGTTAATGAATTTTAAAATGTTGTTTATTTGGGTTGTGAGCACCTAACATTACTCAGAACCACTTAGTTTAGTTAATATCCAAGTCAACAGTGCAATTAATAATACAACGAATATAGGTGTATTGAACACTAGTCTAGCACTAGGACGTTTACCACTGGTGTTCTTCATGGAGGAATTATGAACCATTAAACGTGCATGTTAACAAAGGCTTCCAACTGAGAGTTAAAAGTAATGAATGTGATCAACCTGCCCCAAACAACGCCGTCCCTTAAGTAGAATGCTTTTATAGCTTACTGATCTTGGTTTACGCACCATATAATCAATATAAATGTGCAGAAAGAGGTCAAGAAGTACCAGAGGTATGATTCTTACAAAACAAGGACACCATACAGATATAGCACCAATCAAAAGCCAGCAAATGTCAGGACATTAATACAACAATATGCAATAATAGGCTAATATAATAAGTAAAATCACCAATATTAAAAACATTACTTCATACAGGGCATGGTTACACAGAGTAAACAAATCCACGAAGGTGGGATTTGAAGGTGAGGAGAAGGTCAATGTCATTGATGACTTGTGGGAGAGACGAGTAGAAAAACTTTAAATCAAACATTGAATGGTCTGGGTATTTTAGATTTAATTTTGGGTAATGGGTAATCAGTCTATGGTCTGTATATGTGTGTTAGCAGTATACCTGTGTCTTCTGTATCTCCTGTCGGCATAAACAGTCTTCTCTTGTCATTCTAGGTCATTACCGGGCACGACGGCTGCACAATGTGAATCCAACCTGAAGAAGATCTACACTGTACAATCTGTTCAGGTGAGACGTGGTGTCGGCTTAAAGAGCTTCATCATCAGAAGAGCAAACAGATCGAGTGCATGACTCGGCAAAGCGTCAGACTCGCGAGTGATTAATGTGAGGAGGGATAAGCAGTTCTTTGTTAGTTAAGAGCTACAGTCGACACAAATGGTGGAACAAATCTAACCATTACATCATCACATCATGGAGTATGTAAATATAGATAGAGCCATGTTACATCAGCTGAGTCACTGAGCTGTTTGTTACAGTGCATATATTACTGCTTAGTGACACGATGCTCTGATGGCTGCAGGAAATGTTCAGAGAAAGTTCCTCTCATGTTTTCATGTAGACTATCAGTTTGCAGACTAAAGTCAACTGAGCAGAAGATGTATCCCATCTAACTCCAAAACTAAAGTAGTGAAACCTACTGTGTGCAAATTAACCAACAGATGTTTCAATAGTAGGATGAACATTAAATCAGCATTAGTGATGGTGTTTTGTTTACAACACTGTCCCTGTAAACAAAGAAGTGCAACAGGATTGTAGTTTCACTTTCAAGAAGGAGAACACTTTAATGCCATGTTTTGAACAGATGGTCACACTCTGTAACATTCAGTGCTTCGGTGATAGTGGAGTAAATAACAACATAACAACCTGGAAAGACACAGACTGACAGTGTGACATAATTGTGTTTATGTTTGATTTATAGTTTTTTAAGTTTTAACATTGTGCCTCTTTTTATTAGTTTCTTGGCACATATTATATAATTGTTCATTATATAATTCACATATTATATAATTGTTCATTATATAATATGGGTGATTTTTACTGTATGAAGGAGGAAATGCTCTACTTTCAAAAAGTTTTAGCTGTTAGCGCTTGACTAATAAATCAACGAGGCCAATCGTTCTGAAGCACTGTCACTTTAGAAGAGTTTGCTTTATAAAGAGCTCGGACAAGTTCATGTTAAATTCAAAATGTGCTGTTTAGTATCTTGTAATCCAAAAAGACACAAAGCAATGTTTGTGTTGTGGTGTAAAAAAGATACTAGATACTAAGCCTCATGTGTGTGTTCTTGTGTTAACAGTTGTTCTGGAGTGTGTACAACAACATCCCTTCAGCCACAGCCTTGCCTCTGAGATGTAGCTATCACTTAATGCGCGGAGAACGGAGGCCACTGTGGTGAGATTGTTATTATTAGAATATTATATTTCTTTTCACCGGCTTGAACAGAAAACAAATTATAAGTATGGGGTCAACTGGTATGAAACAACTAGAGATAGACTCTGTGGTCTGTGTCTGCTCCACATGCTGTTTCAGGGCAGTAATGGTTGGAAGAAGGAGCTTGTTTCTTTTATAAGTTCCTCAGGAGGTGTAAGGAGGCTCAACATGTTATCAGTTCGCCCCAGAAGGATGCGTGTTGAGTGGGGCTGGCAGCTCATGTTCGGTGATGTATCAGTACGTCGGTGCCCCACCAGTGATTGCAGAATACAGAAGGTGCTCTTCCATTTTGTAAAATCATTCTGTGGTTGTTTCTGAGCCGTCTGTAGTGCATGTGCCTTGGAGGACAAACTCGCCAAGTTGCCATCATGTGGTACTCTGGTCATGTTTTTAGTGTCCTCTCGCGAAACCACACAAATGCTAATCTTGTCTGTGACGCACCACTGCAACATTCGATGTAGCAGGAGACCCTGATATTACTTGACATTTCTGAGTATCACAAACTCTAAGAAAAATCGCCTACTTGATACTTCAGAAACTTGGGCTCAGTTAATGTATTACACTTCTGGAATCTGTATCCTGGACCACAGGTCATCCAGTCCCATGAATTATGCCCATAATGATTTTGGTCCCTTCGATGCTGAGGAACAACAGCAGAGTCTGATAATTTGTGGCTGACTCTGAGCTTTTCTCTTACTCATTTTAGCTGCATTGCCTTTTCTAGCATTTTTGGAACAGGGCATGTTTAGCAGAGTGGTGATATGATCAAGTTAGATTTATTTTGTAGGAGGTTTGAGAGGCCCTCGGTTGCATCGTGTCCCAACATTCTTCCTCAGGTTCACAGTTAAACTCTGTTCGTGAGTGTGTGAGTGTGTGAGTGAGTGTGTGTCCTTGCCCCTGTGTGCACAACATGAACTATCGTGCGTCACATGAGTGTAAATTTGCCCGAAACAGACTTTGATTATATGAGAATAAAAAGTGGGTCGATCTAAGTATCAGTGCAGTGTTTGGTAACCAGTTAAAATATAATAAAAGATTTCCTCCAGCTGCTTTGGTCACGGTTAACTGATTAACTGTCAAGTGTATTTAACGTATGACATTGTTGTACTTTGGAACCATAGTCATTATTAAAAGACCCACTGTTTAACACATTACATAATAAATGGTCAGGTATAGAATTACATTTTTACATTAACACGTTGGTTGAGATTAGACATTTTAGCTTTTTGACAGCTGTTTACATTAGACAACATTATGTCTGTTAGTTGAAGTAAGATCTGTAATGTAAAACTGATCCCTCTGCACAGTTTCTAGTGTTTCTTTCTTCTTTTCTTCTACCAGGGAAGAAGAAAGCAATGCAAAAGGAGGAGTTTGGAAGATGAAAATACCAAAAGAAAGCACTGTAGGTGTCATGCTTTGTTTAGCTAATTTTCACATAAAAACATAAAATGATAAACAATGTTTCATCTTGTCTTTCTTCATGTTTCAGTTGGCAGTTTGGAAAGAATTGTTACTTGCTACTATTGGGGAGCAGTTTGCAGATAACTGTGCCTCAGGTACACTCATTTGTTTTTCTAAATATAGCCTTTGTGTTAATGTAATATTTATCTGCTGTTTACTTTGCTGCTCCTTTTGTCCTCCTCGTGTTTCACAGATGATGAGGTGGTTGGGGTCAGTGTTAGCATGCGAGATCGGGAAGACGTGGTGCAAGTCTGGAATAAAGATGCGTCTCTTGCAAACGAAGCCAATATCTTGGGAAAAGTCCGTGAACTCCTCCCGAACACATCTTTTAAGCATGTTTTTTATAAGTGTAAGTATGCACATCTCTTTGCACATCACTTCTATTTATTCTACATTTGGATTCAAAAACAGAAGTGAGGTTAAGCTTTGCATATGCTTTGTCAGATGCCATTGCCTGTCATGATACAGCAAAACACTCTGCACATTGAAAAGAGATAGTTTCAACCAGAGCATGTAAGAATTTCCGAGCGTGATTTACAGCGGGGTTGGGAGCCTCTGGGCCTGCAGGCCTATTTAATCCAGCACATGATACAATTCATTAATACACAAACTTGGACAAAAAGTTCTAATGAAGAAAAAATATATTTAATCCTGTTAGAAGAAAATGGCCCAAAACAAAAGGCTAATATTTCCTCAAGGGTGTGCTTGAATGTGCTGGTGAGATTGCAGAACTCCTTCAGGCATTTGGAGAGGTATCAGGACATGAAAAATAAACAACTGAAAATATTTGTTTTAATGTGGAACAAGCCTTACAACCAACAACACAAAATAATCTAAAATGCAAAGCAACTCGAAATACTGAGGACTTTCCCATTTTTAGGAAACGTGTACAGGAGTTTAAAGTCAACTCCTCAAAACCCCTGTTTTGAGGAGTTGAGACGGCTGTAAGCCAATCAGGTCTTACTGATGTTGAGAAAAAGGCAGCAGGGCAAATATGACAAATATCATTACACTCCTTCATACCTGCTTCACATATCAGTCAAACAGGGATGTCCTGTCACTGCCTCTTCAAAATTAAGTGCCAAAATAATACAAACAATAATATGTAACTCTGTGTACACCACAAGGAGTACAGAGGATTTTCTTGAACTTTGCACCAGCCTCAGATTTTGTTTTTAACTTTCAACCTACATTTGCATCTGGTATATCCCATTCATAATTCTGGATGAATTACTTTTCATAACACGTTCTGTGGTTCAGGTTTATAATGTGTACTGCGTGTAAAATGATCCTTATCTATGCTGAACACATCAACGGTTTCACCATGTATCATTTTGACTTTTTCAGCTCACATGGAACATCATGCCTTCGAGGGAGGACGCTCAAGACGTTAGAGTGTGACGCACTTTTGATTGTGTTTTTAGGCCTGAACTCTGTAACACTCATAAAGGCTCTGCCCACAACCTAATCTAGGATATTATTTTGCATTCAACAAGCAAATGTTATCAATATATTTTTATAACCTTTAATGACTGATGCCTTGTTTCATTTCCATGTGGGTCCTGAAGCTCTGAGCTCTTCAGACCATGTGTCTCGCCCCCAGTTCATTAGCACATGTCGGTTTGGACTCCCTCCTGTACTGACCTGCACTGCCATGTTCCTGCTCTCTGTACAGGCCATTGACCTCACAACTAGGATCTGGTATAGAGGTAACAGCTACATAGCCTAGTATGTTTTTAACTGTTTTATTTAGTGCCAAAGCACTTTTTAGCGTCCCCGGCTGGAGTTTTCACCTCATGTGGATTGCACTTTCCCTTATATATGGTTATATGTCGGTGGAACATGTCAAATTTCGTCCGAAAACCCCCCCCCCCGATCATGAGTCAGTGCAGCATGTTTCTTTAAAGTAAAGCACTCTAACAGAGATAGTGCAATCATGTATTTTACACATATTTTTCCAGTCATTTTATGTGACACTTTATCACCCAGTCCTAGTCACACAGTTGACACAGTTACTATTACTTTATTACAGCGTAGGCTCCAGTAAACTGGAGGCCTCGTGTTATTGTATGTCTCACCACTTTTATAGTTCAACTTTGGACTGGTTGATGAGTTGGTTATAAGGGAATGATATTTCCTTTTGTAAACAGGATTTTGTAGTGTCAAGGACAAAGTGAATAAAAGGTAAATTAAAAGAAATGTTCTCATCTGTGTTTCTTCTTGCAGCTTAGATCTATTAAAGAACAGTGTTTCTATTCTGGAATGTTGCGGATGTATTAATACCTCAGTGTTTCAGCATCTTTCACTTATAGCAAAGCCATTTTATGTGCAGATTCCTTCCAGTCTTACGTTACACCCTTTGTGCTGCGTCAGTGTATTTATTGTGTAAGGCAAGACAGGAAAAATGTAAAGGTCAGGTGTGTAGCAATGGCGCCTAAGATGTAAGATGGGTTCTAATCTCCACCAAGGAGGTTGTGTTTTCATCAGCATTTGTTTATCTGTTGGTTAGCAGCGTTACATGAAAACTACAATACGGTTTACCACAAGACTTGCTTGAAGGATGCTTATATGGCTCAGGAAGAACCCATTACATATTGGTGCAGATCAGTGCATCAATAGATTTTGGTGTTTTCACCAGGGAATGATTAATGGATCTAAATGAAAATAAATCTGGTGTATGTAGAGCAGTGGTTCCCAAACTTTTTACAGTCCCGTACCCCTTCAGACATTCAATCTCCAGCTGCGTACCCCTTTTTAAAAGGGGGGCGTGGCCGGAGCGGAGTTCAGCCAGAAATAATCACCACGGCACAGGTTAATGAGACGGGAGTGCTTGAGAGGATGCCAAAATAATGTCATCGACGAAATTCTTAATGATCAATTAATCGATTGTCGATTAATTATGCCCATCCCTAGTTTTGACTAACGGTCACTAACCTACCTGTTTTTTTTGTAATTATTTCGCTGAATATGGGTATACATGAGTATTTTTGGCAATGCTACTTGGCTATTCAGAGTATTTAATATTGCATGATTATTTATTGCTCAGTTTGAAAAAGTAATGGGCTTTTTCAATTTGAAAACGCAAATAAAATGTTCTCCCCGCGTACCCCCTAAACCACTTTGTGTACCCCTTGGGGTACATGTACCCCAGTTTGGGAACCGATGATGTAGAGGAATGATATCTGAGAGTGTGTGCTATTTGTTGCATCTTGATTAAATTTAAGGGGAGTGTTGGACCTTGGTGGAGATATGAGCCCGTGATATGTGTGCCATTCTAGTTTGAAAAATAATTTCCAAACTTCTCAAACTCACAAAGTTTCGATTTATTGTCAATAGTTCTATTTCTTACTGTGGACCCTTTGAAATGTAGGAGGAAAAACACAGACACACCAGAGGGGACTCTGGTAAAATAAAGTCCTGGATATGCCTGATTGTGTGGATCTGCTCCAGAATTAAATAGGTTCTTAGGTTTTAAATAGGTTTCATGGAAATTGGTTCAGTTGTTGTTTTGTGTGATCCTACAAACAAACAAATAACCAACAGGCAAACAGCAATGTAAATATAACCTCTGGTGAAGCTAAGTACCAAGCATGAGCTGCCTTGGAAATTGTCACCTCAAAGCTATGTGGAAACTGTAAAGGTTAGACGCAGATTAAAACAAACACAGATTAAAAATTAAGAACAAAATATGCAGCATGATTTAATCTTTGCGTCCCGTTGCCATCAGATAGAATAAGAATAAAGTAGAGCAAGGTGCCTTGTTAGTGCGCAAACAGTATTTCAGATGAAGTATAGTCCCCCTACAGTACATAGCTCCAGAGTTTCTTGAACCCTTGATTAAAAAGTTCCTGTGTTTGGCACCAGATAGCCTCCATAAGAACAGTTTCACATGCCAAAGGAGCTCATTTTAGAGACCATTAGACTGAAGACTTGATGGTCCCTGGTTTGTTTCTGGTTTTAGGCAGCCGATTAGCTGTGTTGTCAATATCAGTGGGGAGATATGCTAATTTTTTAGCAGTGCTATTAAGTTTTCTTAAATGTCTACCAAGAAGTCTGTGTTTGGGACCACATGGCCTCTGTAACTCTGATTGAATATGTCAACATAGATTGTAGAACGTCCGGCTCCTCCTTTTGGGCGCTTTTGGGTTTATATAGTTATAGGTACTCAATTTAAATCAGTTCTTGTGATATGACTCTTCATTTTATTGTTTGTTCCTTAAACAACATTAAATTAAGTAAAATAGTAATGAGACAAATAAAATAAGATCCATAAAATGAATAAAATCCCAGAACCTGCATTCTTTAATGAATCATCATGAGGAACACTTTTGATATTACATATTATAGTGATGCAAGAAGAAAACTATTTAAATTTAGTGGAGTTCAGGGTTGGCTCATGTCAATATTTGGCCGTGTGGCTTTCGTCGGGTCACTACGGTGTCAGTGTTAGATATAAACTTTCCAATGTGTAACCTCAACAGTAGTCCTTCGTGTTTAAACTTCCTGGATGTAAATTCTCTCAGTCAGTCTAGAATAACTGCATTCCAATGTTTTCACATTATATCTGACAAAAACTAAACCAAACCAGACGTTCATCCAAACCACATAATATTAGCTGTTTTGATCTTTTAACGTGTCTGACAGGCAGATACATGATGTGAAGGTCTCCTGCGAAGAGGCCGAGGGTGAGCAATTACATGAACAGCATGCTTGGGTTTTAGAGTGCCTCGGTGTCCCCTGGGGTTATAAAACACATTCAGAAAGCTTGTCAGTAATTTAGAAAACCAGAGCAGAGTGCATCTACTTCCACTCGGCTCTAATGAGGGCTACATGCTGCACATCTAAAAAATCCTTCTGTCTGGCTCACATTTGGATACAAACTTGACTGTGTCCAAAGTCAAACATTTTAAGGATTCACCAGCCGGTAGTTCGTGCAGTTAAGAAACATTGCTCTAATGATCAGATGGAGGAGCTAACCCTGCTAACAGCAGCGTGTTTAAAGAAAAGCTTCATTGATGTTTCAGGGAAGGGCTCCGGTTGTTCTATGATTAGTACTGACACACACACACATTGTTACAAACCTCATGTCAAACACATAATTTCCACTTTGGACCTCCGTTAAAGCCCAACAGCCAGTGATGCTGTTCAAACTGTAATAGTTGTTATATCGATCGATTTTGCCAGAATTAATTATCTGTGTAAGAGTATTGTTGAGAACTGTTCCAGGTTTATCACCTGCATTGTTGTGAAATGAGGGAAGTGTTATAGTTTTACACTACACGCTGCAAGTACTGGTCAGAACGTGATGTTATTAGTTTTCATCGTACCTGTTTGTTATAAACACTGGCATTTAACGGCGGACTTTCATGCACAATGTTTGTATGGGTTGTGTACAAAAATGTAATCCTGTTAACATGGACACACAAACATTAGTTAAGTGGATGCTGTGGATCACGAGGTAGAGCGCGTCGTTCACTAACAAGAGGCGGGCAGTTCAATCCCAGGCTCCATTGGCAAGATGCTGAACCCCAAATTGTTCTTGACCACTGTGTGAATAATGTGTGATACGCTAGTACTGCACATAGATGCATTGTGTGAATGTGTGGATGGCAAAACAAGTAGTAAGTGGTCATCATAACTAGAGAAGCACTACAGACATACATATACAACACAGTATACACTGTATATGTTTATAAGACACTTAAAATAAACAGCTACAACATGTAATTCCTTTGAGTCTTCCCTTGTTTTATATTTCTAAATGATTCCATGTAGTGCATGTCATTTGTTTTCCGAGATGTTAATGTTTTCATAAAGTCTCTGGAGATGCAGCACATATGGAACATACCAAACAAAGCAAAGACAATGAAAAATACTGACACTTACATAGTGTGTAGCAGATTGGAGAAAAACTAAAAGGACAGAATGGGCCTTTAGGCCTCAACAGGAAAAGGAGGGGCAAGGAAGATAATAAAGGTGACACGCCTGTGAGGAAAAAAGAGAGGGAAACTCAAACAAAGGAGTATGGAGTGTAAACAGGTGAAGGAGAGTGACTGTAGGAAGGAGAAAAAAAACAGCTAAACAAGTTAAAGAAAGTTGACCAAGAACTGGATGGATTGATGGCACCAACGTCCGGGACCCTGAGGAACAGAAACTAATCCCTGGAGCCGGAAGTGGATTTTAAACCCATCTAACCTGCTCGGATCAGAACGCGATTCCCTCAGTCCTGGATCGAACTAACCAGATAAGTCCACTTTTGACACTCTCCTGGCTTCACCGAGCTCTCTTGGCTCTGGAAAATCCCCCCCCTCATCTTCCCTCTACCTGGAGATAAAGGCCCTCCAACACAAAGAACAAACATTTCCCTTACTGCACCTTTTCATTGGACCCTAACTCCCCTCTCCAACAAACCCCCCCCCCCCCCCACACACACACCAACTAACCCTTGAACATGAACTCTTAATGAAAGTTTCTTCCACGTTTTTACTGAAGGGACGGTTAATTGTTCTTATTGTGAAAAGAATTTGATTTCATGGAGTACTGAATATTTTGGTTTAAAAGGGTTCTTTTTCTGTTTATCTATTGTACATATTTGATTTGACTTGAGTAAATAATATAATTGAAGAGATACTGATAACCTAATTTATGGTGTGTGATTTATTTTCCTTGGATGTTTTGTGTAGTTAGGTAAATGAGCCATCCGGGTTAACTGTCGTTCCGGGATATATTATAAATGTTGGCAGGTGAATAATCACTGTCTGGAGCCCAACTCTTATATTGTTTCAATTTAGAAAACCTACGCTACAAGTGTCATGCATTAATATGTATGATGTTGTTTCATTTAGGCAAAACATCCATTAAATGCTGAGTTGTTGTTGCAGAATGTCCAACAAATATTTGATGTATTAAAATAGACAAAACAAGGTATTCAAATATGATGTGTTTTTGAGTACTAAACAAAAAAAAATGAAGATTTAAATTTATTACTGGTATTTATCCATGCATGTTTAGAAAGATAAACACTGCTATAACAGTGCTCTGGTATATTTAGAAAGGCAGAATACAGCACAGCACATCTATCATAATCTCATGTTTTTCCTCTTTCACTCCTTGAACAGTTCTAAACTGGTCATTGTCTTTGGGGCTCCATCAGAAGTCCTCATCCTTTCATTACACGTGGAATGCTACAGCCTCCGGCAGCGGGGGGGGGGGGCGTAACACAGTATGAAAGCCATCCATCCCCCTTTGGAAATCAAGAGGAGCTCCTATTCATTTGCTTAATTACCTAATTAACAGAAAGCTAATTACTTTGTTGTGTGCACGCGTGTGTGTGGAGAGGACCTTATGTAACTGATAGCGATCCTCAATTAATTTGCAACTACACTCCATCAAGTCAGGGCCTTAATCCAGGCGACACATCAGCGGCGTGACAGGGGAAGAGCGGATAATAAATTCACACACAAGGCTGTTGTTGGGCACCGCTGAGCTGACACATCCAGTGTTGACATGCAGATCAAGCCACTGAAGAATTAGAAAGCTTAGATGGTGTGTGAGATTGCCTTCATAACGCCGTTAGTACACATGCATTGTCCTCATTAATTACAGCACACAACAATGTTTACAACACTATGAATAAAAACAAGTGTAATCCAGTGAAAGATTGGCTCAATGTACAAATCATTGAAAACTACAAATCCTGTTATAAGGATTGAAATAATATAGTTATAACATGGGAGATTTAAGTTCACAAAGTGAAAAAAGTCATTATTATTTCACCACTGAATACCACAGTCATGATTAAATATATTAATAAAATAAATGATTGTAAATAAAACTATCTTAGTGTGATGAGAAAGTTGTTTTCTCTTAAGGACATGGAAAGTAGAAAATGTCTGCATTGTAACTATTCAAAAAAAATGTAATTTTCATTTTACAGTTATTCCAGGTCTGGTTAGGGGGTTTATGTGAATGCATGTGTGTTGCGTTTCCTAATTCACATGTTGACATCAAACTCTCCAGACTTACCAGTTATCACTGTTGCTCTCGCTTCATTGGCCCAGAGGTCATTGAACACATCACAGTGGAGGTATAGGAGATACTGATGCGTTTGCCTCCTGGCTACTTGCTACCATATATAGAGGGCATCTTTACAGTGGGAATATGATGTTTCTTTTAGCTCGTCAAATTTGCTCTGGCCTCAATTCATTCAATGGCCTGTATGTTTTCATATTGATTATAAAATTGTATTGATGACTTTTAAGGCTTTACACAACCAAGACCCTGGTTCTGTCAAGGATCTTCTCGCTCCATATAAGCCTGGGTGTCTGCAGATGAGCTAAAAAGTGGACCTCTGGTACTTCCCAACTACTTTGGGTATAGTCGGTCACTAAAGGTTTTCATGCTTCGGCCTCTCAGGACCGAAATCTGACTTTCCAGCTGAGATCAGACTTTGTAAATATGTTAATGCTTTTAAACCCCTTCTTAAAAATTTAAATGTTCTTTTATAAAGCTTTCATTTGTTTGAAATTAATTTCATTACATTGACATTTTATCATTGTATTTATCCATTTTTGTTACGCTTTGTCCACTAAAATAGACAATGACAAACACATGCTCTCTCTGTTGCTCTCTCTCTGTTGCTCTCTCTCTGTTGCTCTCTCTCTGTTGCTCTCTCTCTGTTGCTCTCTCTCTGTTGCTCTCTCACTCTCACACACACACACACACACACACATACACACATACACACACACGTACAATAGAAACATTTAAAACACCATTGATACATCTTTAACAATATGATTAATTTATACATTTTATTATGTAAATAGTTTTACACAATGGTTGAGAATTGTTGATATATTCGAGATGTATTTCCTCCAAAACCTTTAAAATACCTTATAACCTGAAGTGTGTATATGACCTTTTTTTGAATTGACAGTCGGAAGGAAACAGGAAACCGTATATGTTTTTATTTTGTTTGATAACAGTAAAATGAGAACCTGCCTGAACCTCGATGAAGATTGTGTTTCTGTGGCCAGTGAGTAACCACACATTTTTAAGAAGAGCCACAACTCTAACTCTAACTAATTGAGAGCTGCAGCGTGAAACAGAATATAACAACAACCACACAGTTAGTACTATAATAAGTAATAATAAGGTATTTACAGAGCACAGTAGTGATAAAGAAGATCTCTGATAATCTTAACAAATGATCTGTCACAAAAAATATTAAAAAAAGAAAAACACACCCCTCAATCCACATCCACAAACCTACATGGTACAGAAGAAGTGGTTGCTCTGCATTACATTGCATATTGCAATCGGACACTGTTTATTGTTTTGCATTTTGCATATCACTTTTTACATCTTTTATCTTTTATATATTTTTATTCAGAAATGTTTATGTCGAAATAAATGTTACTTTGTATAGATATTGGAAAAAAGTGAGTAAATAAGAAGTAAACAGTGAGTAAATATATACTGGTTTTCTATTTTTCATTGCTTTCCTATGTATGTTGTATTTATTGCGTTTTTATGTCTCTATGTTAATTGTAAGCACCAATTACCAGAGCAAATTCCTTGTAGGTGTAAACCTACTTGGCAATAAAATACTTCTGATTCTGATTCTGGACGTTTGGTATTTTATCCTTGTTACGACACATGGTCAGAGGGTGGCGCTGTCTACTAACGAACAATCTTCCCTCGCAGGATTCATCTGCTAAATGTGTCATAGATGCAGCCATGATATATGTATTTACGTGCACAGTGAAATGAGCAGGGTTTCTAAGACCTTGAACAAGGACAAGAAGAAGACGGAAAAAACACTGACGTAAATTATTTTCTCTTGAGACTAAATTAATGTTGCTTTAAAACGAGTGTTAACTGGACTGTTGAACCGGCCCATGATAATTCTCCTCTTCAGGGAAGGTGACAAGCGATTTTAATTACTGTCATAATGCCTGTGCACTTTTCCCTGTGACAGGAGGCTGTTTTGGGATCAGCAAAACCTTCACAGCAGCAAAGAAAAATGTTGAGAGAATTATTTTGTAAGTATTGCTGAAATGTATGTGCAGTCATGTTGCCTTTAAAATACAATTAAGTGTTGGCCCACAAGTCAGATATAGTGTCAGCCCAGTAAACTGAAAGAACGTGCTTCACTTGGTCCAATATGCTGCTATAGGATTACAGATTCAAGAAAAAGTGACCATATAAAATAAATTCTACCTCCCTTCATAGGCTCCCTGTACAATTTTATATTGAAAATGTATTTAAAAATGCATTTTAAGGCTTAAAACATATATATATATATATATGGGGGCTTGATATATATCAATGATCTTCTAACGCCTTAAGAGCCTATAGGCCATCTTATTTCAGCTGATAGTGGACTTCTGGTATTTCTTAGAGCCAACTAGAGAATAGAGGCTGTTGTGCTTTTTGCATTACAGGCCTCCAAACTCTGATGAACTGAGATTTGAATAAAAGGACAACAAAATAAATGAAAAAATTAAATAAATTCCCTTAAGACTAAATTAATGTTTACTGGATAGTTGTAATGGCCCCTGATAATTCTGACATGAGATTTTAGTTACTGTCATAATGCTTAATGGAATCAGCAACAAATTTCTAAGCTAAGATAGTAAAAACCTTTGGTGAAATTTACTTGCAGTCATGTTGCATTTCAAAATACTATGAAGTGTTGGCCCACAGGTCAGATATAGTGTAGTTAGCCTGATAGCCTATTGTGCTTTTGCAAATAAAAAAATAACTTTAATATTTTCTTTTGAGAATGACTGTTACTTTAACTTGAGTGTGAACTGGACTGTGATAATTCTCCCTCTCTCTGTGACAGGAGGCTTTTAAGGAATCAGTCAAAGTCGACAGAAACAAGTGAAGCTGAGTTTCTTTATAACTTTTGATGAATGTATTTTTTAGTCACGTTGCCATTAAAGATGCTATGAATACTTGGGCCACAGGTGAGATAAGAGTGTGCGCACAGAACAATGAAAGAACCTGCTTCTACCATAATATCAGAGAAGTTATTAACCATCATTTCATCTCTCTGCTGCAAAGCTTTGGACCAGTCGTGATGAACCTTACATTTATTTAGAAAAGAAAATGCATGGATGGAGTTCGTTTGAAATAATAGAAGTTCATTGAGCCTCAGTTGTAATTAGTCAGCTCAGACATTTTAGCTTTTCTGACAGCCCCCTCTCTCCTGTCACACTCTCTGCTAAAACTAATGCATATCATTACTGCCCCCCCCCCCCCCTCGCCACACACACACACACACACACACACACACACACACTGAAAGGAGCCACTACTAAGTTGCACTCGTGCACCGTGATGTTCCTGCATGTGAAGGATCTGCGATGTGTGTGTTTGCACTGAACGTTGTTTACCCAGCAGGTGGATATGACGTCACGGACTTGGAACATCAAAACAACAACATCCAAATCCGCGATTCTTTCCCTTTCCCCTCCTCATCCTCTCCCTCTCTCTCCTCTTCTTCTTCGTGTTAAAATCTAATAACAACATTAAAGAAAGGGAGCTCGAGCGAGACACACTGGGAGGTAGCGAACGTCCAACTCCATTTTTTTTTTTGCTTCTTCTTCTTTTTTTCCTCAACGCCCTCGGTAAGATTATATTTGCTCCTGTCTGCGGATAGTTAAGTTAGTTAGTTAGTCCCCTCTCTGCCTCGTCCACCCCGGGCGGAGTAATCTTGTTTGTGTTTACGGTTGTGATTTGTTGTCGCACGCGTTCTCGCCGCACACAGCGGACTCGCGTGCACGGGTTCGTCCTCCGCCCGCACGAGCGAATCCGTACCTCCGCGTGCGCCTGTTCGACCTGCCGTAAAGCGCGTGGCCCCTCATTCTGGTAAGTTTCACTATTATCACACTATTGTTAACGTTAGCTTTGTTGTTTCCTGTGTAGCTGCTGCTAAAACACTCTGTCTCTCTCACACACACACACACTTAGAGTTTGTCTCCGGCGCTTCTTTGCTGCTTGTTTTCTCTCAGCGCCACAAATAAACAAGTAAACAAACACCTGTGTTGCTGTCACGTAGCGTGGATGCTAGCTTCTTCTAACCCAAGCGACCATCGGGTTGTTACGAGTGTGTAACTACAAGTGTTTTCTTTATTTCTGGTTAAAAAGTTCGGGTTTCTAACTTCACGCCGCTCACGAGACCCCCCCCAGGGGAAATGCACCTCTTTCAGGAGAAGGCAGTTTCACTCTGAATGCTAAGCGCTAACTAGCTGTAGCCGTGAGTAGATACCTGTTGATGGATAACTGCGTAATAAAAGTTTGTAAAGTTAGGCTTAGTGGAAGGGAAGCTGGGAGGTTTGAGTGCCGTGATTTCTTTAGGAGCTTCTCCCCCCCCCCCCCCACGTGTTCGCTGTCCGCCACACTCCCACAGACCAGAGGGACATTTCCACCTCCAAACATCAACCAAACTCCACTTCTCGGAACCGTAGCGTCGCTTCTTGAGCCGGTGTGTCCTGCTTCGGTCTCTCCTCCACGCCGCAGACTGTCCATCACTGTAAGCCACCGAGGCTGCCTGTGTGTGCTGTGGAGTGTGCCCTGCGATAAGGCGGTTATTCACCTCAGAGTTCAACTTCTCATTTTTTAACTCAAAGAGGTGACACATTTTTTTGTTTTAACGTTTTATTCGCAACTGTGGCAGCGTGGAGTCACACCTCTACCTCGACGCGTTTATTTAAAACGTTTGCCTTTATTAGAGCTCCAGTCAAAGTTTGACGTGAGTGCTTTTGTTGAGTCAGATGGGGTGGGAGTTACAGTTGTCTTTACCGTAAATAAGCTGAAAATGCAGAGGACCTCGTTATCACTATATAGAAACAATTTATTTTTAAATGAACAAATTGCAGTTTTTATTACAGTGCGAATGTAAAGCTAATATGATTTCAATATTTTCATCGACTTTATGTTCTCTTAAACTGTTTCAATAATAGTCTGCTGAGTAAACAAGTATTTATAATACTTTGAATTAATTCTACGTTTTAATTACAGCATTTTATAGCTGGTGTATTACAGAATAAATACACACCAAGCAGTAACCAACATTATCTTATTTTTTACTGTGCAGCTTTTACATTTATATTTAACATAAAAACACGTCTCATATACTTAATCTACACTGATTTGTTTTGATTTATAAAGTCATAATGAATATTTTCATAATATTTTATATTAAATAGTTATAATTATGTATGTTTACTGAGAGTGAATAGCATTCAAGTGGGGATGAAATATCACCCTAATATTTTACACAGTGAGTCGGCAGCTGGCAACAGCACAACAAACCATCTGAAGATTTTAACAAAAGGGAAACTGCAGCTTTAACAACCATTGCTGGCAGTGCTCCCTCCTTCTTGGTCTTTGGATTAGTCATTGTCTGAAGGGGGGGGGGAAACAATTTTTTTGTAGGAGAAGTAAAGTAAACAGCCTCCAACAAGCGAACCTTGACAACCCAGATTAAGGAAAACATTGGAGATCAAACAGTGCTGCTGCTGGGCTGTTGTCATGAGCTGCCTGAGAGAGAGCTGCAGACTATTTGAACAGGCACTGGGGTTTGTGTGCTCACTTATGCAGAAATGGACCTTCGCAAACGCTGACCCAGGTTTTAAAACACAGGATGAACTTTCTTTGCAACTTTTTTTTGTTTTCCAGTCTTGCTGTTTTGATAGGGCTATTACCTTCAGACATTCAGCCTTCATCTGATTCTAATGGGAACAACCTAACACCGTCCCCCCGCGTCTAGAAACGAGACTGACTGTAGTTTCTGTGCCCCATGCTGCAAGTGAATAAATTGAGTTGGCAGGGACGAAAGTAAAAGGAGAAAAAAAAGAGTTTGAAATTTGAGGAAGGGCAGCTGTATACATTTTAATGACGAAAGATCCATAACACTAACCAATCTGTGATTTTGTGTTATCTGGAAAGCCCTTGTTTCTAGTTTGGCCTCTTCAGACTCGGGCTGAGGCTCTTCTTTGTAGAGCGTTGAGGTTCAACTGGTAAGAAAGTAATCAGTCACTCATGCATTCAGTGTGAGGACTCCCATCCCTGAGTGGAGCAGCCCTCTTTCATCTGACGGTTCAGTATTTGTGAACACACATTGAAATACCCTGTGCTGGGTACGGAGGGGCTGTTAACTGACTGTGCCCCCTTGCTTGCAGCTGAATGATAAGGAGAGTTATTTTCGGTCCAGTGTGGGAATACGGTTCTGCATTTGCCGTATTTTATTTATATAAGATTTATTTACTGGCTTCACCCTTCACTTGATTACATATTCAAGATAACCTCGAACCAGTTGCTTGTAACACATTTTTTTTTGTTGTTGCACAAAGCAAGTCGAGTGACAGATAAATAAAGAGGATTTTCTAGCAAATGAATTGGTCATGTGATTTTTGCGTGTTTGATTCACAACAGCAGAAAAGGGGAAGAAGCAGTGAATGAAAGTGATAACAAAAGGATAAGCAGAACGATATATTTTTTCGATGGGTAAAGGTTAGTGTGTCCCAGCCCCTGTGGTGTGCCTGGGCAGACGGGTCTCAGTGCCAGGGAAGGCGATTGGTCAGTGAGGGGGGACAGCTTCAGGTGAGCTTCAGGTGAGCTCTGTGCAGCCTCCTCAGCCTCTGCGGGGACACTGCAAAATGCTCAGGACGGCCATTAGCTCGGGCAGTCATTAATTACTGTCTTCTACTGTCTGTCCTTAATAAAAAGGAGGGATGCTGGCAAAAAATGTCATCCGTGTGCTCGGGGAGAGAGAGGGAGCATGCAATTACAATCAATTAAGTTGAGTTACAAAACAAATTTACTACTCATGTTGTGTTTCAGGAATACATGTTGGAAAAAATCAAAGTATCTGTTCTGTCATTTATTTTTTGGTGTGCTGATTTTAGATTAAAGTGGTGTTTTTTATTTTAATAAATAAACGCCCTGTTTGGGCTGCATCACATTTTGCAACAGCCTATATCAACAGGATATTAGAAGGAAAATTTACTCAATAAATATATTTTGGTCAGTCCCTATAGACTAGTTTAAATAAGAAGATTAAGACTCATTGAATCTTCTATTTTAATTTAGGTAAATGTGTTCTTGTAAATACCCATCTGATACTTAAGAGCACAGAAGGAAAAAACGTGATTTTTACCAAAGAAAGAAGAAAAAAACCTTAAAAGAGATGTTGTTACACTGTGGTTTGAGTTGCGACGACATTTGACATTTGTAGTTGAGAGCATACTAAAACTCCTAAGCCTAGTCAGTTTTTTTTCTTGTGAACAAGATATATACTTTTTTAAATATTTATATCCAGGCATGTCTTCACACATTAATACAATTAAATATACAATACTTCATATAGTTAGAAAATGTATAACATAGTTTATGAGATGAATTGTGTCTTTGCTAGACTGCAAGTGCAAGTTTTGTCTCATTTCTTCTTTCTTTTAACACGTCCTACTTGTTAATTTGTTTTGTACTCTATAACTTAATCAATGTATTTTTATTCATATGATTTAACTCCATTAGAATATGTACAAGATGCTTCTTGTAGGCCTGTAAGAGAGCTTCTTTAATAGTACAAGACTTGTGTGTGTTTGGGATTGATGCAGGTAAGCTTCAGGTCTTTTGGTTTAGACGTGAGGGTCTGTTTGTTTCAGTCTGCGTATGTTTATAATGCACCTTTGGATGCCTGATGGTCGACACAGCTTTCAGTTCCTCTTAATGAATATTTACACCAAAGTTTTGTTACTATATTGATACTCACAGGTTGTTCTGTTTGTTGTTTCAGGGCAACATGGAAAGGAAGTGAAGTTGACAACTTTGGGAAGAAACTAAAAGCCCCTAGTGAAAGTTGATTACGTCAGAACTGTGAGTGAATCTTCTCTCTGTTTGAACTCTACATTGTTTTCAAAACTTTATGTTCACACACTGACATATAATTGGCAGCAAGGACCTCCTAAAAGAATAGTCATTCTATCTCTTCCTTTTGTGATCTTGACTACATTTTTCCACTGTGTGAAGAAGAAGATGAGAAATAACGTGACTGATGAGTTTAATGTTTCATAAGTCTAATGTTGGAGACTGTTCCTGAACTCTCATGGTGGTAAAGTATGTGGGTTGAAAAGGTGGAGTGTTCCACAGAGGTGTGATGTGATATTTACGTGATTCAAGAGCGGTTACTTAAATTTACTCATCCTCCATTCCTTGACGACAAGTGGTGTGGTTTGATTAGTCAAACAAGTGTGGTTAGATGTGTGGCACAAGACGAGCTCAAAGTGAATATATTTCGTTTCTAGTGGTGATTCATCTTCTGTTCCACGGTGGTGGCAGATTCTGTTATCTATCAAGTTCTTCCATATGCCAAACAAATCTGTTTTATGCTGCCGGATGTTTGAAAGTCTTCAAACTTTGGACCGACGTTTTTTTTCTTAAGACCTATCATAAACTGGATGCCTCAAAATACAAGCGTTCGTAATCTGGCTATAGGTTAAATCAGTGCTACGCTTTATCAGTATGAGAATTAGAGCAGCACAACTTACATGTGCTAATGTAAAAATGTCACAGACTGCTGCTTAAACCCTGCTAAGTGTAGTTGACAGTGTAATGCAAAATAAGGTTGCAGCAGTAGATCTTTAAGGGCCTCATCCATGACTCCTTGGCTGTGTTTTCAGTTGGCAGCCCCAGTCCTAATAAGAAACATAACATGGCAGAGCCTGCTCTTCCATCATCATCGCTGTGTGGAAAAGTTGGTGCGCTTTGATCATGTCTTTTGGGCGCATCACTCCAGCTTAGCCTGCTGCTCGCTATGTGATAAGCCATCAGAGTACTCAGATCTGAGCCGGCAGCTCCATGGGCTCGAGGAGAGACAGGAGAGAGTAATGGAGACGAGGAGAGAGCAGCAATGTAAATTTTGTTGACAGACTGTTACTGCAGCTGTTCTCTTTGCCTTTGAATTCAACATTGTTACTGTCCGTCTTCGTTCATCTGTGAAGAAAAAGGCCATATTTTAGTTACCATGCTGTACATTTGCCCTGTTGGAAATTAAGACACCTTTTAATGAGAGGTGCATGGCGATCGCCTCGAAAATACACACAGGTTTTAATTATTTTATTCTACAAACTTTTATGTTCTGATGTTCTCTTGACTGTGTATAACGAACACAAGTTCACTTTGAAGCCAAATGGACTCCGTTCTCTTTCCGCTTTCCTCCGTCTTCACATGAAACATCATTTTGAACCCCCATTATGAAAGGGTGCTCCTAATTGACGGGTTGTTGCTTGTTTATTTGATATATATTTACCAGCTGGGTGGTAATTGGGAAGCGGTAATTACCCAAGATGCAGTGCAGCGCTGCACCGAGAGGTGTTGGCTTGCTGATGAGTCTGGAGCACAGATGAAAGTATACAGGTTACTATTATCATCCTAGTTGGCTGTTTAAACACTTGACAGCAGTGAGCGGGGATGGCTAATTGGGCCTGTGTCCCTTTATACACTGTCATTGTTTACCGTGTGGATGTACAGTGCGGAATCAAAAGCGTGGCACTTTTATCTTTGTGCTCTTTTTGGTACAGTTGTTAGCGGTATACCTGAGCAGTTAATAGCAACATTAAAAAGGCCAGTGGAGGTAAGGACCTGGTGGATTTGAAGTCCCTCCTGATGATGTAGTTCCTTCACTGATAATGGCCTTGTTAACTGAGATTCATTACCTCTTCAGTCAGACTCCCCTGGTTATTGAGAGGAAAACGTTCTCAAACGACTGAGTTTGCCACAGTGAAGTCACACCGATGTGGTTGAGAGCTATTCATGGAAGGTGGTGACGGTATCTTCCCTGACTCCTGATGATTCAGTTGACCTGAGACCGTGGTGGTGGTGGGGGAGGTATTTTACTTTCTGCTCAGTTCCACTTTCACACCAACTCTCGCTTTCTCTCTCTCTGTCTTTTTCTCTCGCTCCTCAATCTACTCCTCTCGAAAGCACAGAGATGCACACCTTGTTTGTGTGCAGACGGCTGTTGTTTGATAGGCCGCTTTCTCCCAGTAGATCTTCAGACGTTGTTGTTGTTTGCCTGTGTTGGTTGGAGTGTGTGTGACTTGCATTTGCCAGGGCTCCTTGGAGGGAGTTTGTTTTTGTTCTCGCTGTTGTAAACAGGGTGGGGCTCCATTCCCAAACCACTCAGTTGGAGATAGTTATTTTTTTGTTTATCACTCTGGTCAATAGATTAGCCTTGGATGGAGTTATGTGTTTAAGCAGATAGTGTGGCCACAATTTGCTGCATGTGTTGAGTAGATAAACACATTGTCACTGTTGTTTTAAGATTAAGGAAGCTCTCTGATTTGGTTTTGCTGATATATCTGACTTTGTTATGGCTGGGTGATAATTCACTGGTGATATTGTTGCATTTCCTGCGCTCATTAAACTGTGCCAGAAGTCTCATTTTGCATTTTATTGCTTGAACGTGTCTCATTGTGTTACCTTGTAAAAAACTTAAAACAGTTTACTTTATTAACAGTCTTAATGGGTATCCTTTAGCTAATTATTCTGAATACTTTTTAAAATATTGTAAGATATTCATTACCATTCATTCATTCTCACAATATCGATTTTGTCCAGGTAGGAGTAAAAGGGAGAATTTGGACAGTGTGAAATAATAATAACCTTACTTATTTTTAACACTAACTATAGTTTTTGTCCAGTTCATGGCATAATGTTCTGAAAGGAAAATTTGTTCAGATGTCGTTTTATTAGAAATGATTTCACATCCAGTTTACACACATCATTTTTGTTGATTTAAAGTGAAATTAGAAATCCTGGACATGTTAGCAAGAGAAGGCTACAATATGCAACTGATACACCCCCCCCCCCCGTCCGCCTTGACAAAACTACGCCCCTAAGACACATGGACGCGCACTCCATGACTCGCTTGTTAACTTCTGACTATTCTCTGTGCTTCAGTGGTGTATTAGGTTGACGACTAATAATGTGCAGTCAGAGCACGGGCCGAGTGCGCGCATGATGGCAGATCAGTTAGTGACAGACAGGTTCACCAGTGATTTGATTTAGTCAGAATTAAATGATTGTTTGTCTGGATGTCTTTTCAGACAACTTTATTTACTGATGGCTATGAAGAGGATTTCAACAGGTTTCAACAGATAAGACAAAATGTGTTTCAGAAACAAATGACAAACCCTACCTTTTATATCGTGGTAGAGAACACCAAGCTTGATGACTGAAACCACACAACCTAAAATGTCTTAGTATTATTGGATTTCTAAAGGTTTGCATGCTGCACAGTATTTTGAGTGTTATTTTGAGATCCACACCAGGTATGATGCATCTGTGGCTTTCATAGAGTGGCTCAGCATCAGAGACTGAGGATGTGTGTAAAGTCTCTTTTAGATAGGAGGTGACAGCCGCTGTGGCTGTTGCTGATCCTGCTAAGGTCTCACCAGAGTCACACAGCAGCTCGCACAGCGGTCGGCTGTGTGATGTGCAGTAAGTAGCAAGTTTTCAAATGGTCAGCAGCAGAAACTGGGAAAACCGCTTCTCTGTTATGTGACTAGAAAATGTGTCCTCCTGATGTGCCACTACTATACTATACTGTCTGGTTAGCACTTTAAATAGAGGTGGGTGGGTGGGTGGGTGGGTGGGGGGGGGGGGGGGGGGGGGGGGGGGCTGCACGTGATATTATCATACAGCTTAATAGGGGTGTTACAACTCACTGGTATGAATAAGAAATCCTATTCATACAGTAGGCCTTAAGTCTTTCTTCTATCTCGGCCTATTTAAGTAAGCAAACACAATGACATGTTGTAATGTAAGTTTCTCATGAAAGTTTTTTATTTTAAATTACAGTCCAATTTTGCTCCTCAAAACTACATATTCAAAAGGTTTTTCATGAAAGAAATTCCCTCGTGGCCTAAAAATGGCTTAAATGTAACTCTATACTTCCCTTCCTTATTTCTTGACGGGAATATATAAAAATGCTAAAATCCCCCCCCCCCTGCCCCGTCTGCCCCCTTACAGCTCACGTACATTTGAGGATTCTTTTCCAGCTACTGAGCCCCATCCACAATTTGACAGGACTGCCTTAGGTTTGAGTCCAATCTTTCAGACTGGCGTTTGTTTACTGTAGTGTTTCGGTGAAAATACTCAGCCATCGAGTTGACTTTTAGTTTTGATAAAAATATGTGTTTCCATCATAAAAGGCATAAGGGAGACATGGTTACTCTTTTATTTAATAAGCAATACTTTTATGGAATCAAACTTATAGATTCTAATTTATATAGACAAATAAATGTCCAAATTAAATAAAGTATTGCTCCAGATTACATTGACCAAAAGTGATAAACATTAAAAAATGATCCATATATCACTGCTCAAACACACACACACACATATATATAATATAACAGTATCTACAGCAATAGATTTAGTCTTTACACAGAGAGAGATTGGAGTAAGAAAGCAAAAAATTAACAGTTATGTTAACCTGATCACATACAGATATCATTTCACTCTGATCTACACAACACAAAGTTCAGTCTCACTATTAAATGTAGTTGTCAATCCTCGACACAAGCTGAGTCTTGCAATTTGCTTAACTATATATTTTAAAGAGAAAAAACAACCTCAAAACTTCACTGACATGTAATGAACAAATCCATCTTAGCTCCAAGATTTATCACATTTGAATTGTTCTGACAATTCACCCCAAGTGCAGTTTGAATGATTACAAGAGGAACTTCCCCAGCATTTTGTGTAATAACAAAGTACTGGTCGTATTCTATTGTTTCATAAGACCCATGAGCTTTTTGTCATGACCACACACACACACACACACACACACACACACACACACACACACACACACACACACACACACACACACACACACACACACACACACACACACACACACACACACACACACACAGTTAGGTGACATTACAACAGCGGCAGTAACAACAGCCACTAGAGTCTAAAATGTGACCTGTCAAAAACAAAATGAGTGTTTACAGTTGAGGAAAAAGCCAGCGGCAACAAGCTGATGTTGTAATGTATGATCGACCATGTGTAGTTCACTGGTGAGCTTTTGTACAAGTGCACAAACATTCACATAAGCTCTTGAATATCTGTCTCATAAACTAGCATTTGCACTTAATCTGAATGGGTTAATGGTGACTTAACTTATTGACCCTGGTGCTGCTGTGCCTTTCTATGAATGGGCGAGCACACGTTTATATTAGGGATGGAAACTTTGCTGAATGTTATTGTGGCTTACAAGACATTTATGTAAGTGACTACGCATCTAAAAACAGACCAAGATAAAGACAGAGAGTGAGCGTACGAGTGGGTGAGCAGGAGAGAGAAACTCAACTGAAACTGATACTTAATGCAGTACTTATTTTGTTCCAGGCACTGGAGTAAAAAACATTAGAAAAGGTCTGTACTTTACCACAGTTGTTACTAGACTGTGTCTCAGTGAGTTGTAATGATGACCAATCCCACCAGAGGTCAACCCAGGGGCGGGGAACCTCCAACCTGCGACCCAGGACACAATTAATTTATGAATAAAACAAAAAAACTCTAAAAAATTCTCATGAGTGCATTTCCCCGTCGGTAATAGGTTAAACCCATAAAATAGATGGTATGATGCTTTTGACTCTGTGGTTGTCATGTCACCATCAGGTTGAATGAAACACACGTAGAGGTTTTGTCTCATTGCTGACGAGCAGCATGGAGCCTGTCAAGAAAAAAAGTGTATGCTGAATTTTCTCTTCAAGAGGAAACAAACATTTTTTCAGTGATGAGAAGGCTGATTCGATTATGATTACATATGGAAACATGCAGCTTAACTAGATGAATTGCAAGAACGAATGCACTTTAAATACAACTCTGTGGCCGAGTTTGGGTGTCCAACAAGCATCTTCCAGATGACAACATTCTGAAAAAGACAACGCTAGTTTTGAATACTGGGAGAATTTGTGAAGGAGCCTTGTAAGTGCTGCACAGCTGCTGGAATCAGAGAGAGTAAGATTGTACATTGTGTACGAACCCTGTGCATTTTCCAACTATGCAAGAACAACAACCTGCGGTGACATCTGAATTTGCTTGTGAGTTTGCAAAACGCCCTTCAGGCATTTAGCGAGAGGTTTCAGGACATGACAAGTAGACAAAAGGAGCTGAAAATATTTGTTAATCCATCCAACCTGTTGATGTGCCTGACAACCGACATGAAATAATCAAACTGCAATACAACAAGAAGCTCAAAGTGAAGTGCAACAACTTCCTCTGTTAGAACTCTATAAACTGAATGTAAGTCTCTAGGATTTTCCTTTTCTGAGGAGATATATACTGAAGTTTTCATCTCTGTTTGCGATGACTTGCTGCTGTAAGCAGGTCTTTTCAAAACTGACTCTTACACAGTCAGTTCTGCCCAGGACTGACTGACTCAATCCAAGAAAACATGCTGTGGGTGGTATCATCACCATTACCATATGACATCAGACACTTCACCAAAGATGAGCAGTTTCCGCCATCGTATAAGAGAGTTTAATGATAGATTTGAGACGCATCTCTTCAGTACAAGGTACAGTAGGGTAAAACATTGTAAGTATGGCCCCCAATGTATGTTATAAATTTAAATTGCTCAATAGGAAAAAGGTGTTGATGACGCTTCTAACACGCGATAGACGCAAACATTTTAAAACAAAAAGGTACAATATGTCAGGAAAGATTGTGGTGATAAGAGCTGACAACGGTGTCGGGGCGCTGTAAACAGAATCATGTGATCTCCGCAGCTGTGTTAATATGTCACTTCCTGCCTCGCTCTGCTAAACCCGGCTGCTACAACTATCGCCTGAATAATGTGGAGGATTTGTTGGTGTTGTGAATGCTTCTGTGCAGAAAGTCACCCGCTCTGTTGTCCATGTGTGAAAGCCAAACTACGGGTACACTCTGTCGCCAATTCTCCGCTTTTTACCCAGAGGTAATGTCTGAAAATGACTTTGGAGAGGTCCCCTTCTAAGACCCAACAGTCCCCTTTTATTCAATAAAACCACAAGAAAATGCACACACTTAAAGATATCAGTTCTCTAAATATGCCTGTCTTTTTTCAGCCAGATACATAAATTATTTCCTGGGAAATTTGAAAATGTAAAAAAGAAAAACACCATGTTTGTGGAGGTATTTATTGTGTTTTAATCTATTAAAATGCCCTTGCTAATTATTTCCTTTATATCAGCTTTTATTTAAATTTTAAATAAACAGATTAGTTTTTTACTGTAACAATACTATCACTTCGAAAAATTATTTACATTATTCCAGTGTTTTCCTGCTGTAGTAACATGGTGTACAAGTAGCCTAGAGAGTTAGTTAAAGAGTAATAGTTATATACTAACAAGTGACATCAAAGTGCTTCAGCATCATACTTAGCATGTCCCAGAGTTGTTTTCCACCATGTTTGTTACTGTTTGCCATTTACTATGAACCGTTTCTAGCCTTTTGTTGAAAATGTTCTACACCTGTTCTAAACACTGTAAATATGATGCAGTTTAAGCAATCAGCTGTTCATAGTTATTGGATCTTTTTTCTAAAGGCTTTTTCATGTTGTGTATATGGAGTGCATAATATACAAGCTTTTAATGTGTTGACCAATCGATACCTCACACTGAAAACAACCAGCAGAGAGGAATGAATAAATCAATCTTTTCATATCCTACTACAGAGAGGAGTTGGGCCAGGCTTCTGAGTGCATTTCTGTGTACTTTATGCACAATTGTAAGCAGTGATTGAAGGGCTAATTCAAAGAATTTTAATCACTCAGCCCAACCCTCTTGCAGTGTCATCTTTTTTCAAATGCCCCATAAAATGAATAGATGAGCAGTCTCTTTTTAGAGCATAATGGCTGCATTAGAATAGGAGATGGATAATAGATGAAAACTCTGTATCCTTCATGCACTCTTTCTCCCCCTCTCAGGCGCTCTGATCTCTTTTATCAATAGCGGTGCTGTGTAAAAGACCTTGCGGGGCACAGTGAAGTGTTCAGTTGAACCTCACATAGAAACAGGAATGGAAAAATCAGAGGTGAGAACAATTTGAGCAGTAAATTATAGACCAACTGGTGCAGGATTGACTGTTTCAGCTTAGCTAAGGCATGATTTCATGCTACGGGACCAATAATAGCTTTGTTTTGTTTGTGTTTCTCCACCTTCATTGATTGCAATGCCACACCCTAAGACCAGATTCACAGTGACAGCTCTTTTTTTCCGACCAAGTGAGATCATGCGATTGGGAGCTGTGAGACTGTTGTTCTCATCAAGGCCAACCGCGTAGTGCTAGTAAATATGTAAACAATGGCAGAGACAGTTTCTCATTGCCTGACTGACATTTTTTGCCGATGATTCATCTGAGAAAAGTATCTTCAGGGTGCACTGTACTTATGGCAGTTTAAATAATTTAGCCAGTGATGTTGTCCACCACAGCCACTGCCATATACTGCATCGACTAATAATGGAGGCTATCTGAGGACATTCACTTCTCGTTTGGACTCTGATCCACAAATGGGCAACAACATACCTGACTTGGAAAAACAAGTTCTTAACAGATAATGCTGTTGCTGAAAGACGTTGACTGTTTTTCATCAGTAACAGGTAGAGCGAAAAGTTAATAAATACACAGCAGATAATTGTGCATGGTGTTGATATACTGTAAGCTTTCGTATCACAATTCTGGTTTGGATTACTGAAGGACACACATTAGGCCGATGATAAATGACTCCAAAATCAACCAGTTTAGTTTGTTTTTTCATGTGGTCATGTGCTTTCTAAGGAAGGTGAAATTTATTTCGAAACCCCTTGATTTATGTCTCAGAAAATTCAAATCTTAAATGTCAACACTTTTGGCTCTAACCTGCGACGGTTCAGTATGAGCTCTTGTTCACGCCAATGACAGAACATGAGCACTGATTATGACCAGTCCTTTCGCTCTAAATTCACCAAATATTAAATAGATTATTCATTGGCAAATATCTTCTTAACATTCTGACAGTAAAATGGCAAAATGGCCTTATGGAGAAAATTAAATCTTTATTATCCTACGTGTCACTCTGTCTCAGTAACATGGTATAAACAATCCATTCTCTCTCTTGGTCCTAGTCTGGTTTCAGCACAATGCTGCTGATGTCACTTTCCCACTAGGAAAATAAATGCACAGGGACTCCAACCCTGAATTAAAAGTTAAAACTGAAATAAAACTTAACTTTTAAAGAATATTGTTTTGAAGGGAAAAAAGTAACATTTTATAATATTGATATGGTCTTGGTTGCACGAGGTGCAGTGAACATCTAACAGCAAGAAGGGCCTCAGTTAGAATTATATTATTCAAATTGTATTATTAGTGCATTGGGCTGGACAATTAAACAATAACAATAGTTATTGCAGTATAATTTTCATCAATAGCAATAAGAGAAAGATTCGATATGTAATTGATATATTGCATATGCATTGTCTAAGCAAAGTGAGGAGGCATTACACATAATCTATGTTGTGAAGTAGTTACCTGTTTATCAATTGTTTCTTATTCTCTGTCCAATAAAAATAGGTTAAAGTCTTTAAATGTCCTTTAATGCCTCTTTAGATAGTATACGTTTTTATGGTCGCAAGTTAAACTACCTGTTTCTAACAAGGAAACCTGGCAGTGTGGTTATAGGAAACAAAGATTTTCTTTGCTTTCATGTTCTGGGAGTGAAACCTTAGATATTTTTCTTCTCTCTTTACTTGCGCTAATGTAAATCATTTGCATGGAGTTATTCCCAGCTGATTAAGGCTGTTTGGACTGTTCTTCTTTGGAACCATGCCAATTGAATTTTCTGCCTTCTAACACGCTTGGAGAGCGGGGAATATGGTTCTCATTGGGCCCGAGGCTTGATCTCCTTTTTGCCTCCCCCAGTCCTCTCACATCAGTCTGACAATTAGTGAGCTCGACCATCCCCAAATGACACACGTAATTAAAGAGTTGGCATTATAATTACAATGTGTTTATTGTCTGTTTATGGATTCTGTGCAGTGCACAATGCACTGGGAGATTTCTTTGGTGTAAATGGATTGAGGGCTTTTAATATACTTGGTGTTAAATGCGATTTCATGTGGTTAACATCTCGGTACCTCCTTTATCAGCCCTTTGACAGTCGCTCTGTTTGTCGCACAACTACAACACAAATTGGCTGACAGCAGAAACTGGCACCCGGAAAAAACAAATTATTTAGTCATGGGCTTTTAAAGGGCGCCACGGTAAATGCATGTTAAGTAAATGATGCAATTTATTCCCTTCTCCTCATTGCCAGGCTGCCTGCCACGGGACTTCTGCCAGCTTTAAATAAGTGGTACCCAGATGGTATTCACATGATGCCCACTTGGTTACAAAACCATCCTAGGGAATAAAGCTTACTGCCACAACAACCAATGGGTCAGCCCGTGGGCCTGTTGCTTTTGCACTCTGCATGTGCAAATGGCTTAATGTTGTATCACCTTGCCGAAATCTTTGGTAAGGTTGTATCTCAGGGGTCCTACATAAATTTGAAATAACCCCCTTAATGAACTGGGACAGGAGACAGATATTGGAGTTTGTTTTTCTTCTCCCTGCAAATGTTGGTTCCGCAGAAAAGTGAGAGTTAGCAGGGAGAGTGATGAGCAGTTTCCCTGCACTGCAGCTGTGCTGGTCTCTGGACTCCTGGGTGTCTCTTGAAGAAGTGGTGAACTGTGTCATCGCCAGCCACTAACAACCAACAGCTGCTGCACCAACCTGCAGACCGAGGGACAACGTGGAACTGATTTTCGAACGAAATAAACAAACAAAGACCCAGAAAAAAAGAGAAACAATACCTCAATAACAACACACAGATTATGCAAATGCTTGGGAAATGTGTTCGCGAATCGATAAGCCCCATTTGTGTACGAAGAGACTAAGGGACAAGAGTGACCATTTGACACAGAGATGCACATTACTATTTTATCAGCTCCAACTACCCTCAAACATCTGCTTAGTTTTTTCTCCACTGCAGAATATGTTAAAGTTATACAAATGATTTACTGTTGAGTTGTGAAATGAAACAACTCAGAGTTGGGGAGTGTGTTTTTTTGGTGAGTGTATGCATGACACAAAATGTTCAAGGCAGAGTTGTAGTTGTGTGTCGGGAGAGCGGTCAAACGGTCAAGCGGTCAGTAGGTTAAAGGTTGACCAGCACAACAACAAAAAACGCAGCACCCACACAGTTATTTAGAGATGAGAGATTTATGAATTGTTGAGTTCATGTCCCTGTGTTAAGTTTTTACTATGGGTCGAGCTTTGCTGTTGTTGTTTTGAGCCAGATTATAAAATATAAGTCAAAATCTGTTGTGAGCAAGCAATATTTCTTTCGTGAGATAACTTTTTTTCCATGAATGAAAAATGGAATCTCAACAGCTCGTCCCATTGTTTAGCTTTTTCTCCCAGTCACCTTGTAATTGTTTCTGTGTCATAAGTACCTATTAGTATTGCTAGAAAATGGTAATGCTTTGAGAGACTAATTTCTTCTAGAGAATGGCTCTCTATCACACTCTCACATTCTTTTAAAAGGGAAAAGGAAGATGAATTTTGCCCATAAAGGCTGTATCACAAGGGCTTTTTATCCTAAATGGCTCTGGGGATTGTTATCTGTGGGAAGTGTGTCCTGCCTCCGTCGTGTTCAATCAAGTGTCCACTTAGCTGTGACTGGGAGTAATTGTTCCCAAGTGGGCCACACACTGACCTGTTAATGTCTGCGTTGACCCTCTAACCTTGTCACCACGTCTTGGGAAGGAGTTTAAATCATGTGGATCTCCTCCATGTCTTTACGCTACCGGGTCAAGTGGGCGTCGGCCCTGAAAGACCACTCTCTAGTAATTGTCCCCAGCAGCATGGGTCAGCTAGGGGTGCTCCCAAAGACTGGCCCTTAGTGGATGAGGTGCTGGGAGTGGTGTGACTTAATGGGTCAAGCCATTGATCCGATACAACACCAATGCCCCCCCCAACGCAGTGTCAGTAATACCTGGTCACTGGTTTGAAACTGGTTGAGTGAGGGTGAGGTGAGCTGCAGTGGATATCTATCTCACTCTCTTTATGGATGTGTGGGGTCTTTAGTTCTTTTGAGAATATTGTTTCTGGTTTATGCATGGCTTATTTTGCCCTTTGTCTTTCTCTCTCTCAGATTTCCTTCATTTTAATGAATTTGAATAGGTTACAAAAGTTCCTTATTGTTATTCAGGTTGTAATATAACATGGCAACACAGCACAGATTTAAGGCATCATGCATGCATTGATGCCCATGGAACTAAGGGCCACCTACTTTTCAATACGATAGACACCCAGTCCAAAGTTCTGGTTTTGTTTTATGATGATCAGGGGCACAGGGATGGCACTTCCACATCTGAACTAATCACCTCTCTCCTAATGAAACACCCTCAGCAGCAGCGAGTGATAGAATATGAGATTGTTGTAGAAATATATTTATGAATGATATTGTACTGTAAAAACATAAAGGTTGTATAGCAACATATTGTAGCTTGTGAATGCACATACACTTCTGAAAGAAGTTTAGCTGGTGGGGTGAGTAATATTTCTCGATTAATAGTTATGAAAAAATATTTTCAGACAATGCCATATTTGCTCACGTATAATATCTAGAT
Organism: Pleuronectes platessa; assembly: GCF_947347685.1. NCBI lineage: Eukaryota > Metazoa > Chordata > Actinopteri > Pleuronectiformes > Pleuronectidae > Pleuronectes > Pleuronectes platessa. The sequence continues at coordinate 24,219,050 of NC_070627.1, read as the reverse complement.
ATACGTTTTATAGCTGTATTGATACAGAGCTATTGTTAAGATAAGACTCAGAGGTTCAAGTTTGGACTGTGTGATAAAATGCAAATGTCTAAGTCGTTTGCTCCAAACCTTTTCTGGACCTTATCCTTCCAGCCCCCAGGAAAATATCTGAAAAATGTCAGAGTGAGCCCATGTGACAATACAGCAGGAAAATGTCTGTGGAAAACGAGCGGATGGGTCGATGACGTTTAACATGTGACCAATGCTGTACTGGAAGATAACACATATCTCAGGATGAAAAAGAGTTTGGAAAACGCTGAAGAAGAGGTTTACTTGGATTGACAAAACAAATTCTCCTAGACGTTTTGTTGAGTTCCCATGGGTCCATCAGGGTGATCAGGACAAACAACAATGGCATCATGCAACAAACATTTTGTAACGTGTCTTTTGTGTTCAACTTTAAGTTATCGCATGTGTATCATGTGACCCATACTTATTTCTATTTTGACCATATGTGTCATCACCTGCCGCGTGCTAATTTCTCACCCTACTCATACTTTTCAACAAGGACAGACAGCTTCAGAAACCTGTCTAGTTTGTGTATGACCTCGCAAATGAGTGGCAATTAACACACATGCTGGAGAGTGGCTCATAGTAGATTATCTTCAGAAACTGACACAGTTTGTAATTTGAGTGAAAAGGGGGAGGATTACAACCACATGTTCATAGTGTGATCTGAGTTTAGCAGCTGGCAGCGGACGACCACAAATCGAGAGAGCTTTATTGTTGAAGGTGAACATTTTAAACTTTATGTTGGCATCTAAGCTTGCTGTAAATCTTGAAGTGTTTGATTGTTTAGTCATTTTTATGGACAGATTACACTATAAAACATAACCACTTGTGCACTAGTCCAACCAAGACCTAAGATCAAAGCTATTTTCTATTTACCCCCATGCTGTTTTAACATCCCTTTTTTGAAACCGCACACAAATCTCTTCTGTATATTCTCAAGTACTTTCGAAAGCTTCAGTTTTGTTGTTGGAGATATCTGATGTTGGAGATATGGCAGCAAGTTCAACTGAAGACCCTGAGTGCCCTCTGTCGTTGATCCCGAAGTGAGGGGACTTTTAAAAGTAAGCTCCATTTTGGGCATGGAGATACAATATTGTGGCCATAAATCCATTGAGGGGAACTGTCTTGTGGGATCAACATATTTTTGGGAGTAATGACAGGCATGCACGCGAGTAATCAGAAGGGTCTTATCTGGGGCCGATGGTTGGCCCAGGAATGTGGCCAGGCTGTGGAAACAACGGCTGCAGTAAAGGAGTTAGTGGAATTCCGCACTGGTGAATTATGAGGAGTTGGGACGTTGGTGCTGTGGTTTGTTGTGTCTGGTTGGACAGCTAGACCGCTACGCACACAAATAGAGTTAAAGATTCGTTTTTTTGACACGCTTACTCATAGAGCGGGACCAATTAGCTTGGAGCTGGATTGCTTTGCAGTGCTGCTGGAGACGCCACCACATGAAACAACAAAGTCGCACACACATACATCACGGGGCAACAAGCCACACATGCGGCCATGACTTCTGTGACAGGGACAACACCAGAAGCCATCCATTCTGCTGCCTCATTTGCATGATCTGAATCGTATGTGGAAGTCATTAGCATCTTTCCACTTGTTTATCTGACTCCAGATGAATACTTTTGAGCTTAACACCAGGTTTTTGAATAAGCAAAACGTCCAGCTAGTTTCAGATGTTTTTGTTATGGTGCCAGCCATTCATCATCTATGCAAAAAAACTGTGTAATATTATTCTAAGGTGGCGACCATTGAAGGGTCCGTACACTACTATGATTGTGAATTCATTCTCCAGAGCAATCATACATCTCCAATTTTATATCATGCCATGACTTGACTGTGTAGCCTTTTTACAGTGCTGAAATGTTGTCTCATCACATCTTATTTATATTATTTGCATGCTTACAATGTTACATCAGTAGTGTATCTAATAGGACAATGAATAATTTTCTTGCATATTTTAATTTGTCCTATTTGGGAACTTAAATTGTACAAAACTATTCAGTAGTTACCTCTGCCAAGCAGATAATGTTTCCCCCCAGTCTGTTGGTTTTTTAGTTTGTTTGTAAGTAAAGATTAAACAATATCAACCCAACCGATTTTAACACAATTTCATGGAAGGATGTGGTATGGGTCAGAAAAGAACACATGCATTTTTTACGTGGATATCAATGCGATTGTTTTTCCTTGGCTCGGGAATCCGCTCCATTGAGTGCTAGTCTGGTATTTCGTATTCAATTGTTGTAAGACATTTCTCCCTTTATACTGTACATTTATTATGACTAACATCACATACAGCCATTTGAAATGAATGTGTTTTATGTGGGCTCTCACAGGTTACCAAAGGGAAACTGTTTTAAAGTCAAACTGAGCCAAGTTACTGTGATTCAACCTCTGTTTTACATTGTGCCTCTGTCACAGTTGCTCATCTGCATGTTCAGATATGAAAGTTAGATATGCATGTAGGCCAGGGCGCGCCAGCAGGAATCAGTGTGTCATTTGAGGATGACGAGGATCACGTTCACGTTTGACAGTACTCACATCATTTCTGTACATGTGGGCTCAATGGACATGGGAAGGGGCTTTCCCCACCTATTCACTTCCTGTGTATAATCGTTGTATCTTTCCCCTCTCTCTCTCTCTCTCTCTCTCTCTCTCTCTCTCTCTCTCTGTGTTTGTGTCCTCTCTGAAACCCTCTGTGGTCGTGCCCTCAAGACTGGAAGCTGAATTCTTATTGGTGGAATGGAGTGCCAATCAGTCTAGCACCATTGATCAGGGTATGTGGCAGGCTTCCTACTTACCCTTCTCTTATTTCATACAGTAATGTGTGTGCTGTCAGTCTGTGAAATGACTCCGAAGCACTGGTGGATTTGATTGTTAGGCTTATTTGTATAGGTCCATAACTAGTTTGAAGCAGAGCCCAGCAGATTTATTCTGAGCTTTTCATTGGCTTCATATTTCAGCTTAGAATGAGCCTGAATGATAAAGACACAAATAGTAGAGTCGCACTGAATCTTTGGGGGAAAATGAGTAATTTCACTCACTGATGTTGCAACTATTTTGTATAAATATAATTCCACCACTGTATTTTTTTATAAACTGCTTCCAGGCCCCAGTTGTTGCTGACAAGTCAGATTTGTGTCATTGATTTGAAAAGGACTGGGGCTGCTCATGTAAGAGGCACTTATCCCAGTTTAAAATCAGTAGGTCCAGTAAGGTCTAAATCACAACCTCTGGTACCGCTGGTCCTGATTCTAAGCTTTTAAATTAATTCGTTTTAAACAAGATTATTATTATACTTAATTCTACTATTTTAATAATCTAGCTAGCTGCTAACTACAGCTCTGGTCTGAAATTGATGAAATTATTTGAGAAATATTAACCACTATGTTATTAGTACATAGTACATCCTCGTTACATTTTTAGGCAACAGTTGTAATTCCAAGCATTGAAATGCTTTCACCTCTTGACAAGGTCATTTCACTTAAATTTTCTTTGTATAACACAACAAAGATCTCAAGGCACTTTACATAATAGGGTCGAGACCTTCGAAAATTACAGAGAAACCCAACAGTTCCCCCAAATAGCAGCATTGGTGACTGTGGAGACAATGAACTCAATTGTAATTTGAAGAAACGTTTAACAGAACCAGACACAGTATCTTCCTCGACCAGTTGGAGTGAATGGAATCAATCAATTTATCACATTATTCAAGCAAAATTTGTAAAAACAAAAACATTGGTTGTAGCCTCTCAAACGTGATCAGAATATCTTGGGTTTTGGACCACTGATCGTTTCTTGAACTAAACAAAAATGTTTAGTTCACGAAAGTAGTTTTCAGGTTAAACTCAAAGGTAATTTGGCTATTTCCGATACTGTATTATATTGCATATATGTAAATACTATATATTAATCGAATAAGTTCTACCATCCAAAACATATATACTACTACTACTATTACTACTAATGATAATAATATTATAAACATTTGACATCTGTTAACACTGCATTTTACCCATTGGCTGAATGCGGCTCTGTCAGCTGCTTTGTGTTCATGGTCTCCCCCCCCCCCCCACACTTTTTTTTATATCTTTGGCGTACTGTAGTCTCTCTGTCCCTCTGCTCACCTCTGTCTGCCCATGGAGCCCTGATTGGCTGAACAGTTTCTGCACTATAGTCTGGCTGCTCGCCATCCATGCTGCCGGTGGCGGCCGTGCCCCCTGATCAGAAGAGAATGTGACATTTGTGCAGAGGTAATGGAATATGCGTGCAATTAAATCTCTGACTGTGAAGAGGAGTCTATCTCCTCCCCGCTCCCGCCATCTCCTGCCATTCCCAGCAGCAGGGGGGGTCAGGCATGATGATAAAACCATCCCAGCAGGCCCATCGCTGCGCTCTCCTTCCCAATCTCCACGTCAGGTTGTGTTTTTTAATTTTCCTGCCCTAGCCCTGCCTCCATCTGGCAATTAATTACAGAAAATGTCCATTAAATAGTGTATACGAATTAACATTCAGTTATAAAAATTACATGAGATTAATGAATTCTGTTGCAGATGACAGTTGTTATTGTGTAGCGAGTGTTGTCAGGCATTTAGATAGTCTTTTTTAATAGGGGCAGAGGTAGAACACAAGACAGAGAGGAGGAAAGCGAGGTAGAGGGCAGATTCATGCACGGATGAGAGGAGGGTTGTATCTCGCTGCTGCCCTGCCACAATACTTAACGCCTCATTTGTGGGCTATGTGGCCAATGGCTTGAGTCTGTGAACTGTTGCCATAAAAGGCAGATTTTTTCTGTCTGCTGATGGGGCACTTGCTTATGGGTTAATACCAGACCCCCTCACTAGGCAGACTCATATCTAATGGATATGTGTATTCCCATCAGGATAGCTCATAAACATAAAACTCTCTGCTGCCATTGTATTTGGTGAAGCATGGTTGCAAAAGGAAAGAGCCGCGCCACACAAGCACTTCCCTTGAACTTGTGTAGGAGTAGTTCCTATCTGGTTCCTTGTCCACACTGGGTGGACAGAGTTGCAGGATATCCAGATCAAGGTTTGGCTGAATCCTCCCTGTGTGGTTCACACCCTGTGTGTGTGTGTGTGTGTGTGTGTGTGTGTGTGTGTGTGTGTGTGTGTGTGTGTGTGTGTGTGTGTGTGTGTGTGTGTGTGTGTGTGTGTGTGTGTGTGTGTGTGTGTGTGTGTGTGTGTGTGTGTGTGTGTGTGTGTGTGTGTGTGTGTGTGTGTGTGTGTGTGTGTGTGTGTGTGTGTGTGTGTGTGTGTGTGTGTGTGTGTGTGTAATCGACCTAATATTCAACATGAATATTGAAATGGAAATGTATGTTCCAGTTCATGTAACAATGAAAGATCACAATTTATTTTCCACAATCTGCCAAATGTCTGAACCCAGCTTTAATGTGACATTTTTTTCTGTCACGTTTGACTCTGTATTTTCACATTCAGCTTCCCTGGTAATGTGTTTTGTCATAATGAATTATTAATGCCAGCGTTGGTTGAAGGGAGCGTTGTCTCAGAAAATAAGAGGGTCACTCTGTTTCTGCCTTTTTCTGTAGCCAAGGGTTAATTTGAACCAACAATTGAATGAGCCTCCCTGTTTCCTCGCTGCACTGTGCTGCACTGTGGGACGTAATGAAAACTGCCGGGTCTTAACTTTATTGACTAACATCCTGCTAAACAAATACAGTGCATTTCCTCTTGGCTCTGTCTGTCTTCCTCTGCTGCAGATGGCTTTGAGGCGCTGTGTGATACAGTACATGAAAAAAGGGGCTTTGCTCGGGGAAAGAAAGGAAAAGAGGCTCACTCCATTAGTGTCATTCGAATGGTGAATTAGATCAGTCTGACAGATAGATGCGGAAAATTGTTTTAATTGTATTATTATCTGTGGTTAGCCACTTGTGCGGAAAAGCGCTGTGATGTGGGTGAAGGCCAGGGAAGAGCACATTTTGGCCTTTATGTGTCTATTTTGTCTTTGCACAGGAAATGAACAACAATCGAGGGTCCCGAGGATAAAAAATAAACAGCCAAACATGCAGACACTCACACCCCCCCCGGGCAGGTTAGGATGTGCTCAACGAGATGTTGCCTTTAAAGTAATGTGTCTGGCCAGAGAGCCTTCTCCTCAGGCAAAGAGGAGGGCATCTATAACCATCTGATGGAGATAGCACAGCTTAACACAAATGTAAGAGAGAGAGAGAGAGAAGCCCGGTACATAATTAACTCACTCATTCACATTCAGCAGATTTCTAATAAAATGTAAATACCAGACTAGGGACAGAAGTCATTTGGTCTTGGCAGTTTTTATTATTTCACAAAACATTCCCTTGAATGAGTTTATATGAAGTACCTGTATTCACTGCAAATTTGACTAGAAATAACTAACTTGTGTTAGTTTTTATTTAAATTTTTTGAAAGCAGAATATTTAACTGCCAGACTTATTTATCTTTATTTGTCTTCCTTTCTTCATCCCCTGAGATTATTGTTTTTATAGTTTTGAATAAAAGTCCCCTCACATTGCATCCTTTGCTCAGAGAATGTCATCATGTTTTAAGCAGCAAACTGCAAAGAATGAAATGCTGCTGCAGCGGTTTTGTGTTTGGATTAAACAGTTTCAGGCCTGGGCCATTCCCATCTGCACCACAGATGACTAATTTTTTGTGATGAAGAATTTTGTTGATTCAATTTGCAATTTTATAGAATATGTATCACCCTCTTCAGTATCATGAATTACACAAGAAATATAATGAAATGCCAATTTGAATTTTTTTGTGAAGGACAGAAATGAGTATAAAAACATTACATAACAAAAACAATATATGAAATACAGAAATAAATAGATATAGAAATATAGAAACAAATAAATGTATGACATAGATAATTAATTGATAAATGTAGCAATACATAAATCCTTTATTCATCACAACTGTTTTGATGTATTTATTGAAGTATTTATATGTATGTCATTTTTTGTACGTCATACATTTCAGTGATCACAATGAATAAACCTTGAAGCATCCCTTACAGAAAGCATATAGATGTGTCATACATCATTGTTTTGACACATCAGTTAATGAGTGACTTCTTTCAAGCCTGGAGGGCAAAGTAAAGACCAGACCAAACACTGAAGGCTCTGCTGTCAGCAGCTGGATTCACGTTTAAGCTCAATTCATTCAATTAAAAGTAATAAAAGAATGAAAGACATGCAGGAGAGCTGTGGCCTGGATCAGCCTACTCATGAAGGAAAAGTTGAAACAGGACATTTACAACACTATGCATCAAGTGTAGGTGCAACTGTATAAATTCCCCGTCACGGAGCGGTGGTTTCTGTGTCTGGTTTAGACTTTTATCAATAACATTTTGTTATATAATACACAGGTCGGTTTGTTATCACAACAAGCACGCGTAATCAAGATATTCACACTCTGAGCCTGTCTGATGAGAGTCTTCCAACACAAAGCAATTTATGGACTGAGAGCTTTTCGTGTCTCAGTTGTTGGCTTCGTCATGCTCTGTTGTTCAGCTGCATCTCCTGTGATAATGCTCAGGGGATTAGCAGGTAACAAGGCAGCAGCACTCCTCAGAGGATGTCGCGCGTGGCTTTGAAGGTCTCGCACAATAGTCAACTCAAGGAGGGGAGTGCACCAACAAATGGTGAATTCCCAGCAACGCAGGGAGCATCCTCCTGGATAATATGGTAATGAAAGGTGACAGGAAGGACTCTGGGTCTGGAATGAAGCCGGGGCAGCTGGTCTGAGCGGGAGAATAGGAAGCGGTGTGCACCGGGGCTAAAGTGCAGCAAGAAGCAAATTAAAGCTCATATCTGCCATCTCACTTGCCTCCCTGTACTTTCCTGTTTGGACTTGAAGGTGATTGGGAGCCAAGGCGGTGACAGTTGACGGAAACTACGCGGAGGAGAGAGTATTTATTTACAGTGAGATGCTGCGATGCTTGTTCAGGATGCGGTTTCACGCAGGATGTGTCCCCCCCCCTCCACACAAACACACACACACACACACACACACACACACACACACACACACACACACACACACACACACACACACACACACACACACACACACACACACACACACACACACACACACACACACACACACACACACACACACACACACACCTCCTCCTCCTACTCTCATATGTCTCATATCCAACCTCACACTACAATCCCTAGGTTTGATCAAGACTGGGAATTGGGTTATTGGGGCGGAGGGGTGCACGGCGGTGGCCAGGAAGCCTGTATTGTGTAAGAGGTTGGGTCTGGACACAGGCAGCAGGAGAGAGCTCACTCAGCATGCCTTCCTGCCTGGACCAGGGGGTGGTACCAAAGTCAACACAGGTTACTGAGGAACAGGAGTGTGGAGCATTAAGATTGCATTGTGCAAGTTAAGATTGTCTCTAGGTGTTGCATTAAAAAAGGCACAGCCTGTATGTGCATTATATGGATCTGTGTTTGAAGAAGAGATAACTAGACATGTTGTGCGTACGTGCAAGTCAGAGTGTGTGTTTTAAGGCACTCCAAAATTGTGTATGTGTGTGTGTTTACCCTGCCAGGAATTCCACCTTGTAAAGCAGGGATTAGGGGGGAGCTGAAGGTGTGTAAATCCCAATAATTACACTTTACTCTCTGGTTGGAGTACAATTACCTTTGTCGTCACCCTACAATACAGCATAGCCATTACAATCAGGATGATCATTTTAAAGATGCAAGCTTGTGCAAAATAATTTCATACTTCCCAGGAGGAAATACCCAGAACAATTGACTTTATTAGTCAGATAAAAATTTAACATGTAGCGGCCCAGTCCAGCCGTGCCTGGCCTACTTTCATCTGGTGAGATATTGAGTGCAAAGCATGTGAGTTTGCTGAGAAGGTGAGGCCGGTGTGATCTCTGCTCACTAGCTGTCATGTCGGCATTAATCCGCCCAAAGTTTCAAAGGCAGGTTTTATGGCTTGCCTTACGGCTTCATCTATGTGGACAGTGGCATCTAAACTCTGGAGAACCTGCCACATAAAACGCACATCTGTTAAAGCCCAAATTGTAAAACAGCCCCCACGTGTCCAGGCAGCGTGGAGTTAATAATACACTCAAAGTGCAGCTTTTAACACTCCCCCACAGCAGCAACAACACTGATTGCCTCATAGTCACTTCTTTTGATCAGTTCTTATATCTTTTTTTTGTATAGTTGTATTTTTATGTATTTTTCAAAGTGTTTGACCTTCAAACACAGTGTGTACACCGTTTCCTCTGGATAAGAGGGTGTAGACCAGAAACCATCAATGAGCTATTAACTGTTCGAAAAAAGATTGAGTTTATAAAGTAATTTTTTTTTATAGTGTGCATTTTTGTATCTATGACTACAATGGCAGATTTGAGACATGTAAAACACATCATTAAGAACAGGGTTTCCTGTAAATAAAATATATTAAATAACTTCACACTATAAAATCACCTGTTTTACTGCTGTTGCCTTATTTTGGACATTACACCAATGATTTGATGATGACTAGTTTTTAAGTCTGATCAATTCTTGAGCCTCAGCATGAATTGTATACACATTTTGAGCTGGTGAAAGGTTTGGGTGCATGTGCAATATTTATGTTGGAGTAAAAACACACATCTTCTGTGCTAATAAGCACCTCACAGCAGATTTCTAGTCGAAAGCCAAACTAATATTTTTCATAAACGCGTGAATTAAGCCAGTGCTAAGAGGGTGAAATATTCTAGATTGTTCTCTTAAGTATTTTCAACAGGTCAGATGGTGTAGCTCAAACACCTGGTACTACTGAAGGCATAGAGGGAGCTGTATTAAAGCACCTGCAACATCTTTTTTCCTCCTCATCTGTCTGCTCATGCTGTCTGTAATTGATAATGACAACACCGCCTGAATCTGGAAAGGTTTGTTATTTACGGTGATAGACAAAGCTTCTGTGTGTGTGTGTGTAAGCTGGGCCTGAATCTAATTGATGTTTTGGAAGATGAGCTCAATTGGATGAGTCATTAGGCCTATTACCAGAGTTTTATTAAATGCCCCTACCCCAAAAAAAGGAAAAAAAATCCATCGTGGGATATTTTCTTCCTGCAGGAGAATAACAGGAGGCTGGATTGGTAAAAGGCAGATAATGTATGTGAGAGATTGATCAGTGAGTAGCGACCCCATTATCTCCTGAGATGTTAATTACACTGTGCTCGGCTTGCATGTCAAAAGCCAGATAATTGAAGAAGGTAAAAGATGTGCCACACGTTATTTATGCTTTCACTTGGAGCTGCTCCGAGATTGCCTCTCTTTATTCTGCTCTTTTTTTTATTCCTCCTCTTTCTTCTCTCTCTTTTTTGTCTGCAGTGCATTTATGTTGGGTAATATTACAGTTGTCAGAGTTCATCATTTTGCTTAGATATTATTCACAATCAGCACTGTGGCCTCTGTGTGCGTGTTTTTCAGACCCACACAGGAATCTTGTCCTGTTTCTGTATTCACGGCCACAGCCTCCTAAGGCCTTTAATGGTCTTATTCTCAGATGTTGTGTTTGACAAATACTTTTTCAGACTTCTTCAAGATCTCTCTGTTGTGTTGCTCTGATACTGCAAATTATTTATAGCTTGGTTTTACTTTGAAATTTAACAGCTTTTTACCAGCATCTGTAAACGTATGCTTGCTGACACACTGAGTCCTTATAGATTCAGGCTCCTTTTAGGTCTTCTAATTGAGGAAAAGTGTAGCTCCTTAAATGCAACTTCATGTAATTTATTTACTGCATTAGGGTTAAGTTAGGGTAAATACAAACTCCTATTAGCTGATGAAATGTCGTGACTTGTGATAACAGTAATGTGTTACAGTATAATGCACACAAGCATTTAAGCGAACAAATTTCGACAATGTCAACATTTATGGGAGACTTTTTACTTTTCTCCAGTGCTAAAGTTGCAGTATGTGCCCACAGTGCTGCTCTAAAATACACACTTAGGTGAAAGGGGCCCCAAAAGCAACAGACAACCTTCAAACCCCTGTTCTTTCCTTCTTTCTTTTTGTTTTTGAACAGTGTCTGAGCTGTAGTTCCCCCACCTGTGCAGCTCGTTGCCTGTAAACTTCCTATTGACGGTGTATAAAACACAGGGGACATGTTGTTCTTAAGAAGAAAAAATATCTTGTTTGTCATTTCGCAGGCTTACAGAGATATCGTCAAAGCTGTGGTTTCCTGTGGAGAACTGTGGTGTCTCTGTGTGCTGCAATTTACAAGTGCACGTGAACACAGTCTGCACAAATACACACACGCGCACACACACACGCACGCACGGACACACACACACGCATCCACGCGCGCGCGCGCACACACACACACACACACACACACACACACACACACACACACACACACACACACACACACACACACACACACACAGCTCCCTTCTCCTTTCTGTGTTGTCATCCTACCGTGGGGTGTAGCTTCGTGGGAGTGGCCAGACTGTGGTCATCGCACCTCTCAGCAGTGATGGACAGCCCCTACACCAATGATTTAGTGCATCACCTGGTGGACAATGCTTAGAATGAGCACAGTATGATGGGAAGCCATACTCACAACACCGGGCTTTTTAGTGAGGTGACAATACCACTGTGCACGGCTTCAGACAGGGACTTTTTGTTTGGTATACTTTCACTCATTTGTATATTTTCTCTTTCTCTCTGTCAAATGTTAGATACATTGCATCTCAGAGACACTAACACTTTACCAAAGGCCCAGTTTGAAAATAAATAGAAAAAACCCTTATGTAACAGTGGATGAGAAAATAGACGGATATATAGAGGGGGGTGGGGGGTTATCAAAGAGGTTTAAGTTTGAAGTGGTAAAGGGCAAAAAAACACAACAGTTTAAAGCCCTGAAGCGCAGCTGGCTGGTAGTACAGGTTCATCTCTGCACTGACATCAGATTCCCCTCCTTTTCTGACCAATATCTAAAATCCATTAGCATCTTTCCACTTTTTTCATCTGCCTTGCCAGCAGGTCACAAGGCTCCATAAGGCAGACAATGAACCTCATTAGATTGAAAGTTTTTTATGGTGTTAAGTTTTAAGTGTTTTTTCTCATTTTGGCCACTTTTTGTTCGCCGGAGAAAGACCTCTGCTCACTCAGATGCCAGCCAACAGTATTTTTTCTCTGGCAATGCAGCCTTATCTGTGCTCGAGGTCTGTACTTTAATGGGCTTTATTGATCTAAACAACATCAGGGGTTGCGGTGATGTTATTAAGGCAGAGATAACTTCTGTGTAATTCCACTCCAACAATATATTAGCCTTTTATTGGTCTAAATAACTTTGCCTTTTAGACAGTAATGCACCAGTAAGTCACAGCAGCTCTTCATGTCGGCAGGATCTTAATAAAGCATTTCCTCTGGACATCCTGCTGCGGAGAGAGTGAAAAACGACAGGTTAAAAGGCATGCTGGGAAGTTTCCATGCCATCACTGTAAATTACCTCTTTTGAATACATAAATAAAGCTGGAAGGGTAGCTGTGAACGGGAAGGGGTGTGGGAGATTGGTGAAAGTTTGCACAAACATGTGCCCGGGTGGTTTCCCTGTGGAGGTGCTGTGAGGAGGAACACTGCACGTTCCATAAAAAGACAAACCGGAATTTATACAGCATTATGTTGGCAGTTTAGAAATTCTATTTCGTGCTGTGAGAAGAATTTATGCACATTTTAGATCTGATAACTTGTGATTTGCATTTGTCTAACTGTCTTTGCCTCTTTAGAGCTTAAATAAGTCTGACTACAACACACAACATGATTAAAATACAAAAATCAATTGAGTAAGTGTAACATGAATATGGTCTAACATTAGTAGAATGAGCTGATAAACATAATAAAGCACAGTAAATATAATATAAATGGTGTTTAATGGGCACAATGACCATATTGATACGTACATACTGTATGGTGTAATAATTTTATGCAAAACACAAAATGGCTTTATTAGCTATGTAAACTGTAGCAATAGATGAAAAGGATTATAAGTCAATCATCCATCTGAATCATCCAGAGAAAACAAAATAATAAATGTATTAGTTTAGAAAATAAGGATAAAGCCTCAGCTCCAACTTGTATGTGTAATGTAATTGTAATGTAACAATATAGTCAAATTAATGATAGTTTTTAGATCTGTTGTTTATTGTTTGCTCAGTATTGTTATTGATTTAATGTACATGGTGCACCGTGTGTCTACAAACTTCCTAATGGACAGTTGCAATAACTCTTTCCACTCAAGGGCAGCATACATCTAATATTTATATGAAATAACGAAGCCATTTATCTGCGAGTGTATTTTCCGGGGGTGGGGGGCAGGGCTTCATAATTTGCAGCTATTTAAAGCCTCGGTTTTGGTAATGAATTATTTTGTCATCTCGACTGTGATGAGATTCATCTTTAATAACCGTAACAATTATTTTATTAAAAAGAGAAGCCATGCATTATGGCTATCTTGCCGAGGTCTCAAGCTGGAAGGAATTCTCATTAAGAGCATTATATTACCCCGGTGCGCTTTCAGCTGGATGTCCCGCTGAAATTACATTAGGTGTCAACAATGTTTGTGTGAGAAGTAAGCAGCCATATTTACAGAGGCTAAAGCATTTTCATTTGCTGCCTGACACTGGCAGATGTATTAAAAAAGATACTAATGCTCCGTATCTGATTAAGTCACTTGAATAGAAACTCCTCCAAAGTGTTGACTTTTAATATGAGGGGTGCACTGCTGTGTCATCAATGCAGACATAAATCTTTATTCAGAGATGAGAAACTTTTGATTGCCCGAGATGATTACGTGATTTATGTAGTTGGAACACAGGGCTCTTATCGCAGCTCACTTAGCTCCTTTGCAAACTCTGAGCATCAGGTTGTTTGTGTCATGATTGATTTATCTGTGTCTTTTCATCTATATCCTGTGTTTCTTCTGATGGCTAGCGTGGTGTGCAACATTGTGTTTTGCTAATGGTTTCGTACCCAGGGTTGCCGCTAATGACATGGTTGTAATTGTTTGTCAGTGTGATAATGTGTGATTTCCTATTTCCATGTGAAGTTGGACATTTGATGAAGGAGGGATCTTGTCAGGAAGACAAAGTGCCGTCATTTGTCACCAGCTAAATGAGCTTCGCTGCCGACATCCTCTCAGTTTTCATTGACAATATTATATTCACACATGCCCTCTTTTTCTTTGTGCTTTTGCCATGATTTCCACATTATATAGTGCTTTGTTTAAAAGGCAAGAAGAAACCGTGGAACAAACAATGAGATAAATGTTTGGCAAAATCACTGTACTGACAAATAGAAATCTGTTAACTGTATTTCACAGAAAGACAGAAGTGAAATTACAGAGTGTGGTAATGTTTTATTCTTGGTGTTTGGTAGGAGTCTTCACTTCCTTAATTTTAACATTTTAAACTATTTCATCATCTCAACAGGAAAGACTCAACGTGTCACTGTAAACACGTAGTTACTGGTTTTCAGACTCCATTTTATTCTGGTGAATGGCTTTCCTTGGCTCCATGTTTTCTCTCTGGTGATATCATAAACTTATGAGGCACATAATTGCAGCAATTCAAGGACATGATTGTGGGACTGCACTCATACTTTCCAAAGTCTTTGATGCAGCCCCCCCGAACAGACGGCTTCTGTTTCTGATTAGAGTGATTCCATATTGTGGGGTTGGGGGCAGGTCCTTCCTAGTTAACAATCTAATGAGATAAACAAGCCAAACAAAGGAGAGGTGTAGTGAATAGGTCTCCTGAGGGAGCTACTTATTGTCACAACTGCCGCCCTCTGTCTTTTCTCTCCACTCCATATCGATTCACATCTTCATCGGTTATGCTCCGTCCGCTGCACAACACATGGGTGGTGTAATCAGCTAAATGTAGCCTCTGCTTTCTTATTATTACCTGGGTGCTTAACACTGATATTTTTTCCCTTCAAGGACAAATGGTGTAGGAGAAGGCAGATCTTGTGTGAAGTCCCCGAGCTCTCTGCGAGCGGGCAGATCTCTTTTCAGCGCCAGCTGTTCTCTCAGATACACCAGGCCGCGTTGAAATTCTCTTAATATAATTCTGAGGGCTCAGGAGAATAGTGCAAAACAAGCGTGCCAGCGAGGAGAGCATTGAATTTTTCATCAGTGGGCCGCAACTCGCTGAGTTAGTGGGCAGCGCTCTCATTCATGAGCAGATGTTCAGCGCAGTTACACTCTCTAGTTAATGTGAACTTACTGGCCTCTCTGCCATTGGCTGCAAGGACGTTGGCAGCGACCTGGCATCTGAGAATTACTCCCAGTAAAAGGCGCAGGTCTGGAAAGAGCTGCTCCGGCCTTTTTTAGCCACTTCTCAGCCCAGGAGCTGGATCCTGGTCAGGGGAAGCCACTGACAGCTCATCCGTCTTCAGGTCGACAGTGATGAAACACTTGCCACTGTGTGCTTGGGGAATAGCAGAGAAATTCCTGCAGATTATTTTCACAAGTTTTACCTCAATTTTTAAAGTCTGAGATATAACATATCTGCTTGTGAGAGAAACATATCTACCTGAAGGTTTAGAATAACATGCTGTTTGTATGAAACAATTACACACACAAAATAATTATTCTAGTACTCTCAAAAGAGGATATTCATAGAAACCAGGCACATGTGAGGGGGTATAGGCAGCTGAAACCAGCTGGTGCTGTGGTCAGCCTGGTGGGCTGAATCCTCTCCCCAGCCGGGTGCTTCAGACATCTGCATGCCCAAGCTGCTCAGCCTGGGTTTGATGTGGTCGTACAGATCTGTAATCGTTTTCTTTTAACCAAGCAAAGGGGCTATTTGATATATAATGCCATTAACTGGTCAGAATTTGAACGTGACATCAAGTTGAGAAGGCGGTGTGCCAATCATCTGGGCTGAGTGTGAGAGTCATCACAGTAAAGCTGTGCATATGGGACGTAAAGAGTGTAAATGACAAGCTCTTGTTTCCACCGCACGTCTCATTTTCACTTTATAATTGGTCGTTCTCAGGTTGGCTTTATGAGAGTAAAACTAATTAGTGTTTCTAAATTCAGCTGGATAAAAAAAGTCAGTTGGGTTGATTGTTCTGGTTTCCTCTCTTGTGTCAGGCGCTCAACAATAAAATAAGACTCTAATCATTTTCAAATTGCTCGTATTTTTAAACCTCAGTGATGAATGTCACTCCCGGTCTCCCGGCATTTTGTTTGGCAAGATCAGGGAACAGCGGTTGCCCTCTCGCCTGTGCGCTCTCTTTGTGATTCGTGGGAAGTTTGGACTTTGGGGCTAGTGGAAAAAACAATGCGCTGTGTTTTAGGTGGGGTTGTTTCTGCTTTGATTGGCAACGTCCTGCTGACAGGAGCAGCCTAGCAAGTTTACAGTAGCGGTGACATTGCTGTTACCTTTATTCAAAGTGCTCCAGCTGCAGCGAGCCCTCAGGAAGCCCAGCGCAGGCCCACATGGGCGGCCGGCGGCCCACAGAGAGGAGAATGAGCCCTGTTTGAGTTGGCAGACGCTCCCCTCTCGGGGAACTTTTGCTGCCTCTGCAGAAAGGCCAGTGGCGGCGGCTCTGGTGGGGCGGCGATGATTCTCGGGGCAGGATGGGCTTTTTCCACCTCTCCTCCCTGTCAGGAAACACATTTTACCGTTTCTTCCCTCTGTGTGTGCAAATGGAGGGAAGGAGTTGAGGTAAAGAGGCCATGGGGCAGTGGGACTGAACGACAGAGCTCAGCTGCCAGTGCTTATGTATAGTGATCTGTAATGGGCAGTTTCAATACCCAGAACAAGCCATTTCTGGTGCAGCTTAATTTATACTGAAAAAATAAAAATGTGCTGTTACGCTAACCCTATTTTTATTTTTTCATCAACACTGTGGGGATTCAGTCTTCAGAAGCCAGTAATTAAAAAGTGCTTGATCTAAGGTTAGGGAGGAGCAGTGTTTAAATGCAATTAAAGCAATGCTCAAATTAGTTTGTTCTCAGTTATTTATTTTTTTGTGAATTTGTCATAATTTGTTTTAATCGAGGGAGTTCTGTTAGAGGGGCTAAATATATATCTTCCAATATTTTTAAGTAGTGGTGTGAGGAGAAGGAGGATCTGTCTTGCGTCCTTATACTATTACAACATGACGACCAATACACAAAAACAATCTGAGGTGACAAAGGTGACCATGGAAAATGGTTAATGTGTGTCACCTTCAAGTTTCAAATAATTTCCACTGTTTCTGTTTTTTTTTTTTTAATCGTTCCATCACCCCCGCCCCCGTACTTTCCTTCCTAACACCTCTCCTCCTCTTCTTCTCTCCTCCCCTCCTGTCTGCAGCCTGCTGCTCCAGCCAGGAGACTCCAGTGGTGACATCCTGTGGAGCCACAGATCAAAGTAAGTAGTTCTCATGCATGACAGTTTTAAAAGCGGCAACAAGGATGCAGCACTCGTGTATTATCTTTACATCGAACTCTTCATTATTCTCATAACTTTTGGACACTTTTTAATGTTTTTTCAAAGAAGGCTGTTGAATGCCACTAGACGATGAGAAAGGTTTAACATAGTGTCAGATTTTCTCCTTTTGATGCTGTTGCTTATTTACTTGGGTCTAACTTGGCTACAGCAACGCCGTCCCGACAGTGCGACTCCTCTCGCCCGTTGACCATCGAGAGTGAACCTGAAAAGCAAAGAGAGCTTGTAGACAGTGCTCCCGACCCTGTCGGCACCCCCTGACTATCCTAGAAGTCATTACTCCTTGTGTGGTGTATAAACATGTCAAAAACAAACAATGACCGCGGGCAGACTCCACACTGCAAAACAATTTCAAAGCCTGCAGTGTAGTGTAAACACAAAACATGGCTAACCTTCACACAGGGAAGACTTCACCTTAAACCCGCTGTTTGTTTTATGGTCCCCATTGACCTTGGTCAGATGAAGTTAACATCTCTTCAGTTCTTTTCAAGTTGATGTTGCTCTGTTTCTGCATTTAGGTTTTGGCTTTCAATGTACAGCAAAGGCTCATAATGTTGTATTTCATGTTAAATGGATATTGCCGATGAAAAACATCATGTATTTTTATACAGAGTCAGCGTATAAATAGCTTTAATAAAATCCTTTAGACCCTCATCAAAGCTCTGATTGGAAACGAAGGCAATACTTATTTTTAAAAATGAAACACAATAAGTGGAAAAACATCCCTCTTTGCTGGAGCACGGATTTTCCGTACAGGGACCCTACCTATCAAATGATGAATATTCATATTCTGGTTTCATAGACCCTTTCACACTGAACCGGGGGTGACTGTAGGGTGATGTGAACCCCGCATTTTTAATAAAGCGCAGCTGCTGAATGATCAAATAGTGTCTCTAATTAAGGCCTGAGTGTACACCCGTGTAAAATTCTCTCTGGAACGCTAACAACCTGTGATACATTTCCACAGGAATTTGTTGTGCAGGTCTCGGAGAAGGCAGCAGAGTCGGGGGTGTTTGGGGTTTGGATGGAGGAGGGGCAGCGTTCATGTGGCAAGCCAACATGTTGTTCACATCCGTGTCAGATTGAGGCTAATGAAGGCCAGGCTGATCCTTGGATCCAAGCCTTAAGTAAATGATCCCTCTTTGAATATATTAGAGCCACGTAGTGGAGTCGTGCCTCCCCGCCGTGCCAGCGCTCCTACGTGTTGTCTTGTGGTCTGACGAGGCCGGTCGTGATGGCGGTCACGGTGTTCGATCACGTTAGTTGCCATCCAATCAGATTTTTGCACTGACTTGGTGGTGAGGACTGATGCACATCATTTCCACGTTTGGTGTTTTTGCATAGTAAGCGTGAGTGTTTTGTCGTTTGACAATGTAAATGAGCCATCTCAGATTTTTCCCCGCCCTCTTCAGAATGAACTGTATTTCCATAAAGGGCTTGGGTTTGATACTCAACACAGGATGTAGAAAAGGCCTTTTTTTCTCAGTTATTTTGTACTTCTTTTGTTAAATGTATATTAACCCTTTCCTCTCCTGGGCTGTTTTGGCTGTTTTTTAATGCTTTTGAAATTGCTTTTACATTCCCCCTGAAAAATGTTTAACATGCTATGGTTTGGTATCTTTTTTAGCAGTACATACCATATTTGATCAGACAATATTTTTTTTCACTTTGACTTCATTTATCAGCATATTGGATCCAAAGATACACAAAGACAAATTTTAATCCAATATGAAAAATTAAGTTTTTTTTAATCCAAAAAGTGCAAACAGTGAATGTTGTGAATGTGTAGATATGATTTTGAAGCTGATACAACATTAAGCAATATAGAACTTTTTTAAATAAAAAGCAGGTGTAGTTATACACGCTTTGTCATCATAGCTATGCAATGAAGATACGCCTGTGCCATCCTATCTTGCATACTTAAAAAACTTTAAAATCAATACGACTCACAGCAGAATAAGTAAAAATATCAGACTGAACTTTTCATTGCAATCTATGGCCACATTTTGAATGTAAATCTATCTTAAACATGTAATTACAAGGCACTTCTGAATATTGATTGAAAATACAAGGACATAGTAATGAAGCACAGTGCTTCTAGGCTACTGTAACACCCCATTAATAAATACCTTTCTGGCTCTTTAGTGCTGGGCTTGCCAGTGAATGAAACAATGTCGTTTGATTTTCGCTGATATAGCATGTGTACTTCATAGATGGGTGGACTGGATAGATCCAATTAGCCATGGTCATCGCTCATGTGATTAAGCTGACAGTGGAAGTCTTGCATATAGAAGAATATCTTTGATTTTTGTAGTTTTGTGAGATGCTCTAGCAAAGTACTTTTAAAAGCCCATAAAGAGCAAGTTGTAAGAATGTGGCCGTGATGGAGATTTGATTTACAACTGTAGCAAATTATCTCAATTAGCCATGGGAGGGAAATAATTGATTTTCAGGAGGCAGTGTACAACGATGGGGAATTCTTAGAGGTTGATAAAGTGACCAAGATCCATACCTTTTTCTTTTTATATTAGACAGAATCAACACTGCAATTACTCCTGACTTTTACTTAAGATTTCATACCAGGTTTATTAGCAGATAATGCATCTTTTAAATAGAGCACTCTCAGTCGAGAGCCTACACATCCTAGCAGGCAATGAGGATTGATGGCTTGTGACAGCGGCTGCACAGGTGCATGCAAGGCCTCCTGACCTTCCACACCATGCGTACCATGCCGGGCCTGTTTGTAAGTGCAAGCCCTGTAAACATGCACGAAGGAGATGAGAAGCACCCTTGCCCCGGTCACGCTCAGCTCGCAGACAGGCACAACACAACATGACACGCAACAGATGTGTCACACAGGCTGAAATCAAAACAGCCGTCCGGCTTGGAGTTGTGCACACCATCAGACGTGGTTACTGTGATGAGGCAGGGAGGCAGCGAGCGCTGCTGGCAGATGAGACAAGGCAGCGCCTTTGCTGCTCCCAGCTTCCTGTCTGTGAGAGGACAGGCCTGTTTGTAGGCTGCTTTGACACTCGCAGTCACTTTGTCATGTGGGGCGCTCGCTACAGCTCTGATCACACATGCATGTTGCATTCAAAGAGTGTCATATCAGCTGGGTGACAGGTAGGCTCCCAAAGAGACAATAGCCAAAGGGGGATGTCCTTTTCAATATGCCGTGCGAGTACAATTGCAGAGTTTGGGAAGACAAAATAACATCATATGACATCATTCTGAATATTTTTTTTCAGTCTGAAAAAAAGTTGGTAACACAATTTTCTCAAGCATGCACACAGAGACAGGGATAAAAGTCCCTCTGAGTTTATCCATGATGTCCACTTCAAACGCAAACTGATCGTTGCGTTTGACAGTTAGAGCAGCAGCAGGCGTTAATAACCCTAACCCATCAATTACAGGGTACCTGTTATTGATATTGTCAGCAGCTTAATCTGCCTATTGCCACTGCCCTGTAAGCAAATAGTGTACCTTCACGTTAAGCTGTGGGGGGGACGGTAGGGGAGTGGGGTGGTAGTGGTTTGAATCCATCATCAGAACAAGTGAATAAATGAAGGTGCCGCAACAGCTGCTTGACTGATCACGTACTATAGACTGTCACAGTGTCACCCCACATCTGTTTACCGCTCCGACAGCCACATGAGTGTTTGTATTCACGGGTGTAATTGAGCTATTTTCCCGAGGGCAGCTGTAACCCACACTAACTTATATCCCAACTTTCCATTAAAGCGTGGGGGAATTTTTTTTTCTGATAGTAATCACGCCCGGCTTCGCTGCTATGTAAATACGGCTTATCAGCTTTGGCAATTTGGTTAAGTGGCACGGACGTGGGTGATTCACATATCCAGCTCTGTGGTTCTGACACAGGCCATGCACAGCAGTCATACATTAGGGTCAGTAGCTTAGTTTTTTTTTTCTAACAACTATGTGTGCAGCAAGAACTCAGTCATGAAATTGACGGCGTGTTAAACAAATACATTGTCCAAAGTCTTCAACCTGCTGCTACAGGGGCAAGCTCGGCAGGCTGCATTCAGCTTGTACTGTATATGGAAATTGACATGGGGACATCTAGATCTAAAACGGACAATTTAAATATTCAAATGTGAACACCAAACAATATAATGCATTATGGCTTTTAGTATTTGCATACAACTCTGTTTGCTGGTACGAGCCATGGACAATATAAGGAAGAGAGCGGGTAATACTGAATGGAGGATGTGGAAATCACAAACAAGACCTTTGTCTGTCAGATACAGGAAAATAATATCTGATCGCTGCACAAACTTTGTGTGGTAGTTCTTAAAAACTAATTTACGACCTTACTTTGAGTGTATACAATTGTGCATAATGCATCAGTATCTGTTTGATAAGATTTGTCTTTACATCCCAAAACAAAACCAGCTTCCTCTGTCATCCGTCTACAGCAGGGGTGTCCAAACTACGGCCCGCGGGCCATCTGCGGCCCGCCATCCATTTTAAATTGGCCCGCCTATTTTTTTTTTTTAAACTAACAATTTAGTAGCACTTAAATGGCACTTACTTATATCACTTTTTAGTTTTGCTCTATTTTTGAAGAAATTTTACTTTCTTGATTCTTGTTGTTCTGGGTTTGTACCCTCGGGTAGGGGATAGCGGGGTAATGTGAGAAATTTTTTACATTTGCTCCCCTCTAGGCAAGCTCAAATTATATATCAGTAAAATGTACACATTTCCCATTAATTCAGGATGTGTCTTAGCAATGGAAATGATCAGAATGTCTTCAGGACAAAGGGCAGTTAAAATATGATTGTTTTTTAAAAAGTGGTCTTGTTTCTCACTTTACCCCAGCTTAGGGGTAAAGGGAGACAGACCAGAGAAATCAAGGGGGTAAAGTGATCCACTTACTTTTTCCACTTTAAAACTA
The DNA here is from genome assembly GCF_947347685.1 of Pleuronectes platessa. Classification (NCBI taxonomy): domain Eukaryota; kingdom Metazoa; phylum Chordata; class Actinopteri; order Pleuronectiformes; family Pleuronectidae; genus Pleuronectes; species Pleuronectes platessa. The sequence goes on along the minus strand of NC_070627.1, from coordinate 24,196,582 downwards.
CCATAACAACACATGTTGTAATAGGTAAATTAAGCACATTTATGATTATTTTGATACATGTGATCTCTTACACACCCTAGCTTACCTGCACATTGTTTCTCTGTCCAATTGGCAGGGACAGGGATATTGTTTTTCTCTGCGTATTCAAATGCCAGTTCACTGGAGCAAGGTCATGGAACTGGTCAGCTAGTTGTTTCAAGTGTTTGGCAAGCTCCTCCTCCATCTCATCTGTGAATATTCTCTTTACCTCAGCTACTGCACCCCAGGCTACTGATTTTACTTCCCCTTTCTCTTTTTTCTTTATGAATCTTTTGAGGGTTGTCTTGTCAATATTTCTATCCCTTCCAGCTTTTCTTAAGGACTTCTTTCCTTGCATGACCTCAGCAGCTACACTCTCCATCTCTGGGAGGGGTGCTTGGCCCCAGGTTGTCTTCCTGGTGTAGTTTCTTGGCATGATGGCTTTTCTACAATGTAATGGACTATGGCCCACTGTATTGTACTTCTCAGTTTTGACACTAGGTGGCACCCAACTCACCCCTGACCTGCCAGCTGTACCCTCAGAACGCTGCCACGCCCCCCCGCCCTAAGCGACGCGATTGAGGTGCACTGTCAACAGTCCGCTCCAGGGCAGGGGGGCGTGGCGGCGCGAGTGGCCCAGACCTTCAAATTTTTTTCTGTATGTAGCCCTCGGGATGAAAAGTTTGGACACCCCTGATCTACAGCTTCCAGAAATCTCTGTCGGTCTGTGACTCGCGTATCTCGAGAACCGTTCATCTTATATGCCTTACAAATGGCATGTTTATTGTTGTTGGCAAAGGAAGAGCAGTTCTATGAAACAAATGACCAGCGCTCTGTAGCAGCAGCGGCTCGGACTACTTCCTGACAAATAACTTCTCCTTCTAAAAAGCAGCAACTTTTGCCACACAAAACGCTCAATATCTTCAAGCAGCCTATGCGTAATAATTGCAATTGCACTCATTGGCTCCGGAGAAACAAAACCATAAGAGATTGATCAGAAAACCTAGTGCATGTACCAGAAAGTACATGCACTAGGTTTAGTGCATGTACTTAAACTGAATAAGAATACATTATTCAACGTAGCTAAACATGCAGATGAAATTGTGTCACCAACAGAAACAATGTGCTGGAATGCAGTGCCGAAGTATTCAAGGCTCATTTATTCTGCCTTTACGTACAAACAAAGATATGTCCGTTTCAAACTTTGTTACCATCACTGCCCACTTGCTTCCATTTGTTTATGGTCTTCTCACTTGAACTATTGGCTACACTGCCCCTCCATGATTTAATCAACTTGAAACGGTGTCATTTACACCAGGTTTTAGGCCTAAAAGTCCACTATCAGACGTAGCGATGTGAACACGCACCCCGCAAGTGCCCTTGGGCGAGAGTGTTAACAATGTACTTTTGGGGTTATTAATAAGTGTAGAATTATACAACATTAAATAATCATGTCTTTTCCATCACTCTCTAGCCTCCTCGTCTTGTCTGTAGGTCAAACACTGAGCAGACAGTCTCAGAGGGATGGCGAGAGGAAGAGGGACAGTGGGGGCAGGAAAAGGCTCCACCACTGTCTGACAGGGTTAAACATAGTGAAGGATTGCCCGTCCAAGGTGTGACATCTGTGCCAGCATCGACACATCCTGTAATTAGGTGAAAAATGTTTAATTCTATATGCTCTGCTACAACAGCCTCCCCGGTAATTAATAATTTAAGGAAAGAGGGAAGTGTGTTTAAATTTAGCTGGTGTCATTGACCAGCGGTGTGATTAATAGTTTATCAGTCTCGACTATACATCGTGATGAAATATGTCTTTTCATCTGTTATGAAAGTGCACATGGAAATTGGTTGGATTTTCAATCAGGCAGAGCTTAGACACCAGCCCCAGAAAAAGGAAAATTAAACGAAATAGCCACTGAGATGCACTCACATGCAGGTAACGCTGTGATCCAATATAATACATCATTTGTAGAACAAGTCTAACACTTGAGATGCTTTAAGACATTCAGTGAACTCTTGAGAGGAGATTTTCTGAAGGAATTGATGATGGTTCTTTCACATGACAAAAAACAGAAAAAACAAAGGACACATACCAGGATGAAAAGAGTTGTCATTTATGTAGAAAGCACTGATGAAGATGTCAGTTTGGCCAGACCTTTGGTGTTGATGTGCTATAAACAAGACCATGAATTCTGCAGTGGATTCATACCGTACGTCCCGCCTCCTGCCTGCTCTACTCTGACCGATCCCTCACCTGAAAGCCCTGGAGATTTTCCTGTTATGGTGAACATATCTGACCTGAACAGTCTTCTCCTGAAAAATGTGACCTTTTAAATTTTTTGAATTTGATTAAAACCTCATACAAGACACTTTATTTATACAACCTAAATGTGATCCTAAACAGGCCTGAGGTGTGGAGCAGAGAGAGTGTGCTGGCCTCCCTTTAAAATACAGATTTTATTTGATTATTTCAGGCTTTATTTCACTATCTAATCCCTGTAAATCTCTTATGGAGGACGTTGGTTAGAGTGGAGCTTTTAATGGAGGATGTCATCTTTTATTCCTGAAAGTACGCAAGTGGAGATGACGGCCTGCGGGCCCTTGTCACTCTTTTCAAGTGTGGGTAGCAAACCAGTTTAAAGGGATGGTTCACTGAAAAATAAGAATTCACTCGTTATCTACCGCTATACAGATGAAAAGGTGGGTGAAGTGTTTGAGTCCACAAAACACTTTAGGAGTTTCAGAGGGTAAACAGTGTTTAACCCAGGGCGTCCTCTTCTTCAGACATAATAAAACAAAACAAAAAAAACACAACATGACTCCATACTGCTCATGTGGTTTCATCCAAGTGTCTGCAAGCCCTGACCTTCATATGTTTTAATCCTAAAAGTCTGCTACCGTAGGTGGCAATGCTTGCGGCTTTCCGGTTTGTAAGTGTGTACAGAACTCCAGAGTCCAGAAGGGTTTTTTGGACTCAAACACTTCACTCACCCCTCCATCCGCATTGGGGTGCACAGATAATGAGTGAATTTTCATTTTTCTGTGAACTATCCCTTTAAGGGGAAACAAGTATTTTGCTATAATTGTACGTACACGCAAGCTGCGACCTCTAGTCTTTAACATGGCATTGTGTTTCTGATCAGCAGTTGGCACATTAGGTTGTCTGTCAATGTGAAATGCAAAGGCAATTAATAATATAAATTACAAATCAGAATCTGAAAAATCTTGGAAGGCTCTTTTAACGGCATTTCTCAAAAAGATATCTCTATGCATTAGGGGCTATTTGAATTTACAAGCAGCAATAGATTCTAACAGTTATGCTGTACCATGGGAACACTGACTTTAGTTTGTTAGCTTTCCTTACAAATAAGTTACAGTCAATTTGAAGTTGGTTACTGGCATTTTAGAATTTGCTCCTGCTCTATTTATACTATCTGCTGAAATGCAGTTTTTCAGCTCCATTTTTTACTTTTACTTATTGGATGTCTCTGGTTTTCTCCCCTCGACTATGCTGAACATTCTTTTTGTTGAATTATTAATGTGTATATTGAATTATTGAAGGACGATAATTTCTGATCAGATTAATATTAACTCCCTGTAAAATTTTAATGTTAAAAACGATGAACTTTTTGAACTATTAATATCATCATAAACAGACATAGTTAAAAAAAAAAGTGCCATGGAGTCAATGAGCTTGGTTCCAGCCTCTTTGAATACTGCACTTTCCCTTGAGGTCTGTGAATATTCAATATTACAGTGGTCAACTTTGTACTCAGACACGTGGCTCGTGTCATTGGCCAGTCCTGCCCCGGGGCTGACGCTGAAGTCACGTGGGGGGAAGTTCACCAGCATTTTTTCTGCAGGTTACCTGTGTCACCTTGTTCACGAACGACCTGCACTATGGCCAGGGGAAGCATTAGAAAGATGTTTTGATGTTAATAGTAAGCCTGCTCTCTTGATCGCCCCTGCTGATTGGCAGAGCTCTACTGACACCTCTCTGAAGTACTCAGCTCCTCGTCCCAAGTCTCTCTCTGAAGGCTTCTGGGCAAACTCAAATGAGGCTGTGGTGGCTTTTCCATCTTTACATAATTTTTTTCAGTAGAGGTGGCATAAAGTGAATTTCATTTAGAGAGTGTGGAGCAGGTTAAATCCAGCCCTTTGTCAGATTTGATTAAAAACTCTTCAGATTAATGATATTCAGCAAAGATTTGATTTATCATTTGTCATTCTCTGGTGTGTTATTACGATCTTCCCATTGTATTCATAAAATATGGAAATCCGAAAAAAAATAAACCATAATTGTAACATAATGGTAAGCACCAAGAAAATATGGCTACATTAATTATGTTTTAAATGCTAATGCCAGTGAAGAACATAATAACGAAGACATGAAAGACTCCCTATTCAAAATCTGATAGCCAGGGAGAGGCAAATTATTTCAAATATTTGATATTTAAATTATTTTCAAATGAACAGAGACATGAGTAGAGCAGAGGCGAGTAGTTTCCCCTGGTGATCCTCCAGGCTTCTTTGTTTCCTTGGTGTGTCTCCAGCTCATTAATGTTCTAAGCATGTGAGAGAACCAGACTATACTCCATAATCCATAACTGGGTGACACCTCAGGCCCAACACACATGTACAGTACACACACACACACACACACACACACACACACACATACACACACACACACAATTACACACACACACACACACACACACACAAAACCCCTCAGCCGTTTAAAGTCCACTGGCTCTTGCAGGAAGTGATGGCCGCCGAGCTGTCCTGATTAAAATGACAATAGTCTAATTAACTCGACCTCAGTGTCAGCAAGCTAAAACGGCTGATGGCCCGCCAGTTCCTGTTTGAAAACGCTTTGTCTCCTTATCATCCAAAAATATGACTTTTTTTTTCCACTGCAAAATGCCTCAACCCCATTTGACGAGTTTTGCTAATGGCAATTATTTCTTGTAAGCTAATTAAATCCAGGCAAAAGTGTCCTTTTTTTCCTCCCCCCATAGAAAATCTGAAATCAATTCCCCAGGGGTTTATCATTTGGGGTGTAGTATCACAAGCACCTCCAAGCAATGTTAGACATTTAGATTATATAGAACTAACGTTGTATTGTGTTTTTTTTTAACGTGATATTATTTTAAAGCGTGTTCAATCTTAGTTATTTACCACATCCATTGAATGTGTGTGCGCTGGTTGCGTTACCCTCCACCCTCTCAACTCCGGCTTCCATTGGTTGGAGAATTGGGTCTTGACTTTTAGCAGAGTTTGAAGAACACATCAGGAGATTGTCTGGTTCACAACAACAGAAACATTTCTGGAGCATTCAGGTAAGTGGTGGTAACTGGGCAGAGCAGCAGGAGCCAGAACTTGATGTATAACTTCCTTGGCAGAAATCAAGTTTTTGTTTACATAACATCCATGCCAGCGTTGGCCCTTACCGTCAAAACCTCTCAAATTTTAATAATAAATAATAGAAACATCACATCAGGTCATAAAATGTTGCTGTCTTTCTAAATTGACATCTAAGTCTGTGTCTTCATGTCTATTGCACGTCTTTTTTTGCCACTGCCCCGGCGATAGCCAGTGGCCAGAAGCAAAGGATGTCCCACTGTCCATTCCTCTGTCTGTCCCATTCTTGTGAACACAATATGTCAGAAAGGCTTTGAGGGAATTCTCATTGAACTGATTAGATGCTGGTGGTCAAAAGTCAAAGTTCAAGGTTGCTCTGTATTTTCTAGTTCAATCTGAGGTTTTTGTCTTCTTCCAGTTTCTTGACCGTCCTGTATTTAGATACGTCATCCACACGCCCACTTGCTGTGAATTGTCCCAACATTTTCTTGCTGTATTCTCACATGGGTTCACTCAAACATTCTCAAGGCATTTTACTAGGAGGCTGACAGAAAAAGTGTCCTGAAAATGTCCGGAGAGACTGACTCAGACGATTGCGTTCTTATATACAGCCCCTCTGGGAAATTTCATGAAAATGTTCGGACTTTAATTCACGTCTGAAAGCAACTTATTTAAAAATCGTTCATCCCCTGCAGCTGACATAGTTTCAAAATGAGACTTTACTCGTGCCCCCGTGATTCCTTTGCATTATTTGATGGACTCATCTAAAGTGCGGAAGACAGAAAAAAGGACAACAACATGAAAAAAAACCTTTAATGACTGAAGAAGAAACTGTTTTTTGTTCTATTATCCGTCTGTTGGTGATTAAGGTCTGTAGGGAGATAATTACGCTTTAGTCTGGAGTTAATGAAACAAAAACTTCTCTTTTTGTTGAGAAAGGGAAGGGCAGATCTTTTGTACTGCTATCTGCAGTCATCTCCCGGCCTTGACAAGGCACACGGAGGATTGGTTTTGTTTTAAGGATGCGGCCCCCTCAGCTGCCTGTCAATCTGTGTCTGATATGAGGGATCTATGAATGAAGCCAGAGTCAAAGACGGCTGTCTCTGCCGCGCTGTATGTCTGTGAACGGGATAGGCACGCTGGAAAAACCATCAGATAGAAACATCACATCAGGTCTCTCTGGGAATTATGCTGATTTGAATCAAATGGGCAAAGAGAAAAAGAGAAAATAACACATGTATCTTAATTCTTACCTTTACACCTTGAGATGTTGTCATAGCACTAAAGTACTTACAGCATACTAGCATATGTTTGCCATCAAAATGACCCCGCTCTGTTGGAACAAAAAAAAGGAACGTTTGAATTTATCACATGGCAACACGGGAGCCATATGTATCATCTGACTTCAGACGCCCCCTTTGAACACAACGAGGTGTTGGCCATTGTCTGGTATGCTAAAGGAACGCAGCACAAGTGTTGGCCAGAGAGCACATATTAAACTATCCTTGTGGAAGCTCACATCTGGTGTGTGTGTGTGTGTGTGTGTGTGTGTGTGTGTGTGTGTGTGTGTGTGTGTGTGTGTGTGTGTGTGTGTGTGTGTGTGTGTGTGTGTGTGTGTGTGTGTGTGTGTGTGTGTGTGTGTGTGTGTGTGTGTGTGTGTGTGTGTGTGTTGTGTGTGTGTGTGTGTTACTGTGCCCCCCTCAGAAAGAAAATAGGCCTTCCAACAGCACTCTCACATTTCATCATCTGTTCTCCAGCGCCAGGGTGCTCCAGCACAAGTTGGCCACTCTGGATCCATCTGTTGTTATTAGTTTCCACTGATAATTGGCTTCAACAATGGAATGTCTGTGTCCCCCTTCGCCTTTGAAACCCAACACGCTGTTTATTTTCCAGAGGTCTTATTTTTGCTCCCCCCTCTCTCCCTCTTACTCCCTCAATTCCTCCCTCTCCCCCCTCTCTTCACCTACTGTCACCTACCACCCCCCCTCTCCAATATACAAACTGATCCATATGAGAGGGTTTCAAATGAAAATGACAATTATTGGCCACGTCAGCATGTGTCACTCAGCATCTGACTCTGCGCTGCTGATTTTCTGGAGAGTCTCAGCTCCCATTCTTCTTGAGTCTTTTTTTTTTTCAGCTGTGACGGCTTGGTAGTTTTCTGCTGGAGTTTCCCCTAACACCACATGCTTCTGCATTCCTGTTCTAAATAAGAAAAAAGAGAAACCGAGGGAGAGATGGATAGATGAAGCGATTGAGAGGGAAGGAGGGAAGTGTGGACTTAAGAGAGAGAAAACACATGGACAGTTGATGTTTGTATTATAAATCAGTTTTCCTGTTGATTAAAAACCAGCTTTTATTTTTTACTATTTCCATCAGGACGTTTGTAGAAAAGAAGCATATGTATAGATGAATAAAAGGACGATGAGCTGTACATGATTTAATGGGAACCCCCATCAAAACATCTACAGTGTTAAATTAATTAAATTTAATATTTTAGAATTTAATTAGTGTTTAAGGTTGTAATTAAATGGTTTCATGAAACAGTCTTCATGCTCTGCTTCGGTTTCATGTAGTTTTCTTTATATTTATATCAGATCATTAGATTTCTCTGATTTTGATTTGTAATCTACAAAGTTCTATAAGCACAGCAACTAGCAAGGTTTCTTTAAATGTGGAAGCCTCCCATGAAGGTGTAAAACAGGACAACCAAACCAGGAAAGAAAACCATGTTTGGAAATCTTCAGTTCTCATCATTAAGGACATTTTTGAGGACTGAGGAAGTATTTTCTCTCTTTTTTCTCCTTCCTTTTGTTCTGCCGTGTGTGACCGTGCCGATGTTCATTTGTTCTGCCTGCTCTTGTCTAATTAAAAGAGGCCAGGACAGGTAGGGCTCTCAGCAGGCAACTGCTCTGTGCCAGTTCTTCATTTGCTGAGTGTTTGTGTTTATGCAAAGGGGCCTCTTCCTGCATATTTTATGTAGAAGCCCGGCACACCAGCTTTTGTTGTGTTTAGACCACATACCTTTAGTCCCTCTCAACACTGCAGTTTCTCACTCTCTCTCTCTCTCTCTCTCTCTCTCTCTCTCTCTCTCTCTCTCTCGTACACACACATGTGAGCACACACTACTTCAGCTACTCCATACCTGCCCCTATCCTTAGGCCCTCTCCCTCAGAAGTGCATTTGAAAAACTTTCAGAGCTTGGAGGGAATCTGCATCAACACATACAGTTTCATGAACACGATGAAAGTCTCTTTGACTGTTTCAGTTTCTGAAATCATTTTTCTCCTCCTCCTTCTACCTTTTATGGGACGTCAGTGGATGTAGGTGAACGTCCAGGTGGATGTGTTCTGTAAGTGATTGAGTCTGTCGACAGAGAGTAGAGAGCAATGGGTTAATGGGAGAAGTGTTACTGAAACATATCCAGTTTTCAATGAAATAGTATCTGTGTAGCGAGACTCCCTACATGGGCATGGTTGGAACATGACGTATTTTTCGGTCGTAATCCCATTCGACGCCATCTAGCGTATCGTTTCTGACATAGAGGAACCACAACACATCCAGAGTTTTTGCGACGGTAGACATGCCAGATACCCAAATTAACGTGTAGAAGCACTTCAAAAGTGGAATTTTCATAATATGTCCCCTTTAAGTGAAAAGTTCACAAATGATTGGGAAATGTGTGAAAGACAGTGAGTGCATGTCGGTGTGCAAAATTGTGCTATTTCTTTTTGCCAGTGCAGCAGGGTTGGAGGTGATAGCAAGTGGTAACCCCATGGTGATGCATGAAGGTATTAGTTCCTCCCCTCACTCATCACCTCTTGTTCTCTCTTTGTCTTTGTCTGGGGAAATGGAATCTGCAGCTTATTGATATTAATAGCGCACTGGATCTGTGGTCGGAGAGGAGCTAGGACCTGGGCGAGAGTGGAAACCTGATATGGCTGGGTAGAATTGAAAGGGGTGGGTTATAAAAATAGGATTGAATAATGTTCACTGTGTGTTAGGCCACTGTGTGCTGTGCTGTTCCGTACGTGTGTGATCAGAGTTTAACTTATAGACTGCGCTGATCTAAATTCATGACTTTTTTATTTTAACTGTGTGGTTGTGAATTGTTCTTCTTTCAGTAATAATTATTCACAAAGTGCAGCTTTCTGGAGTTTCTCGCGGATCAATAGATTAGAATCATTGAAAAGAGAGCGGTGTGTATGTGGTATCCACTCGATAGAACTCTTTGTCCACAATGCGCTCATTTAAATAGAAGTGGTTCAGTTTAGGAGTGAAATTCCACTTCCTTGCTATTAAGACAGCAACGCTCTCTATGTGCACTCTGTGTACTTTGTTCTTAGCTCAGCAAAATGTGAGGGCTGGTCCAAAGAATATGGGGGATCAGACAGGCCTGACATTCACCAGACTGCACTGTTGCCTTTTAAGCTTAGAAAAAAAAAAATAGAATGTGAAAAAAAGTGCCCAGAATAAAAGCCGGCTGGATTGAAGTTGGGTTTAATTGGTGGATTTTGAATCTGTTTGCGTGTCAGAAAGTGCTGTTGTTTAGTGTAGACTGTGTGGGTGTTACAATGCCAGGATCCTGCCAATCACATCAAAAACACACACACACAAAAAAACAATGCTTGTTTTTTCACTTTTTCAAATGCAGACATTTTCTTTTACGAGACTTAGCCATGTTTTTCATTTAATCAGTCCTTCTTAATATAATTCCAAAAGAAACGAGGGAGAGAATAGTGTGCAGTCAGCCCTTTTAACAGATCAGATCATACAGTAAGCAGCTGCGTTTGTTGAAAAGTGAGTCATGCTTTAGATTTTCCTGTGTTTCACAGCACAGACAGTGACTTGGAAAATATCCTGAACACACCCTAAAAACAAACACCAGTGACCCTGTATATCACTGAGTGGCAACTAAAACTCTCCTCCACCCTCTCCCAGTGTTCGACTGATAGTGGACTTTTAAAGGGCGAGAAAGTGACGCTTCCAGCTGATAGCCAATGAAAAAAAGACTTGAAACCACGTCAGGCATAAACATGTTACTCGAGGTGTTTTCTGATATTGATACGTAGTTTACAAGTAGCTCTCTATTGATCAGACATGACCACCCGCGTGTTCTGACCTGGCATTGCAATGAGTCCTGAATGTGTCTCTTGTGATCCCTTGCGATCAGAACTCAATTTTCGTCTCGATATGCAATTTATCAAGAGTATTTTACCCCGTCTGTCTTAACAGATGTGACCGATTATGTTTTTTTGTGTCTTTTTGTTGGCGCTAGCAAGAGAGAAAGAGAGGAAGCAGAGTCAGAAGTGACTGAATTAACAAATGTGAGCAGCTATGAACAAAGAAGGGTACGAATATGTTCAAGCTGTAGAAGTATAGAGGACGTCAGCTGAGTAGGCGGTCCACGACTAGGTCCAGGACATGGTCCAGGACATGGTCCAGGGCATGGTCCAGGACACGGTCCAGGTAGTGGTCCAGGAAACGGTCCAGGTCGTGGTCCAGGACGTAGATAAGGACAGGTTCCACATTGTGGTCCAGGACGCTGTTAAGAACACGGTCCAAGTCGTGGTCCAGGTTACAGTTAAGGACATGGTCCAGGTCATGGTCCTGGTCGTGGTCCAGGACGCAGTTAAGCAAACGGTCCAGGACGTGGCCGGGGATGTATTTGCATTCACACAGGGAAAATAATGTGTAATTTGTCCTTGGTGCTGAGCAATTGTGATCGGATCATTCAGGATAGATGTTAACATTGGGTCTGACCAGGTCATAGTCGTGCAAGGCTGGCTTTTATGATTCGCAAAATTCTTCGACTATTGCTAACAAAACAGACAGCGTGCTCTTGGTGGAATAGCAGCCGTCTTCAGTCTAATGCAGTAATGATTCTATACTATAAAAAACTACTACCAGTGATCTCATGTCCACAATGATATTGGCTTGATTGTATGAATGGAGCCAAGCAATGTGCACATCACAAAGTGACTGTTGGAGCCAGTGCTACATTTGGCGGCAGTAGGGCGACTGTGGTCCATGAGGTATAGAGCAGGTCGTCCACCAATCAGACATTAACATTGATTCCCAGTTTCTCCAGTTTACACGCTGAAGTGTTTTTTAACCAGATACTGAACCTCAAATTGCCCCTGGTGATTAGGACGGCAGTGTGTAAAATGGTGTGTATGGCAGATAAAGATGCACATAGAAGCGTTAAATTAAGATGTGTGTGTGAATGGGGCGATATGACTTATACTCAAAGCTCTATATAAATAAATTCCATTTTCCATCAGACGAATCCCTCTGATTCTGTTAATAAAATTGCTTATCTGTGCTGATTAATCGGTCGAAACAATTAATTGGTTGACCGCTATCCTCTTCTTATTTACACATTGGTCTTAATACAGATCCATCATTCTCAAGGAGGGTTGAGCCTGCATCACAACTTTTTCTTTTTTGTTTTATTCAAACACACTGATAAATAGATACGGTAGATTTATTCAGATGCTGATACTAAGTGATCGAAACATCCCGGATGGGCTGTAAAGAACCGAGAGACAACTCTTGCAGCCTCTTATTGACAACCATTAAGTTGAGCATTAATTAATATGGTAATGATGTGTGAAGGTTCATTAACAGGCTGCAGCAGAAGTAGCCACAGATACAGTATTAAGCGTGCTTTGAGTAATTAATGGAATAACTTTACTTAGTGGTAAATATTCATGGGCACTCGTCTTTTTGTCTGCGCTGTGTGAGGAGAGAGGAGAGCCGTCCATTAGAGGAGCTGAAGAGCTGTCCACGCTGAATACAGGCCTTTTGTTGGGATTGGGTGCATTTCAGTGGAGGGGTATTAATTCATATTTTGAACATGCTATCTTACAACAAAGCCAAAGGCACCGATAACATACCTGGGACTAGAGAGCATATTGTGAAGCCGTGACCCCCTCACAAATAGGGAAGTCCACTTCACAGGTTTGTGGACGGAATAAAATGAGTCTTTGTTCGTGCTCATATGTAACCATAGCAGTTCATTATCATAGCAAAAACCATCCTGATTGTCCATTTCCACTGAAAATAGGATGTTTGCATGCCCCCCCACCACACACTCACACACACACACACACACACACACACACACCACTGCCACCACTACTACACTGAACCCTGCGGTATTTGCATAGAGAATGGAAACATTTATGCGGCTCTGACTAACCGTTATGTTATCTACTGCACGAGTCCTGCTACTGAGATATTTTTTTGTCGAAAGTTGTTTTGTTTAACAGCTATCCACTAATTCCACAGATATCTGTCTGTTTGTATGTGGACCACATATCTTGTGAGCCGTGTTTTATCAAATGCAAATAATAAAAAGCGGTTAAGTAAATAACTTTAGTAAAGAAAATACAGAACCAGGTAGGATGAACACAAAGTCTCTAACTTCTCTCTGCCCACAACATCCAACACACACATAGTATATTGTATAGTTTATTGAACTGTTTGAGGAGGACTCACTAGTGACAAGGAATAATTCTGAGGTAGCTCCAGAGCATTTACACAGACCTGGGAAGTTTAGAATAGACACTACATTAGTTGTGTAAAATAGGACAATACACCAACATAATCCTGCCGTCACAAGGAAACCTTGCAAAATGCTCCGCTGTTTCCTTTTGTCTTTGGAAATTGTTGCATTTGATTCATATTCTTAGCTCAGGCCTCTGACTGAGCACACACATAACCCACCTAGGTGGATAATTATCTCAACCAGGAGTTGTTCTGTTCCCTAAAATCTCAATGTGGGAGTGTGTGATGAGCTCAGTTTTCCCAACCGGTTGAAACAGCGTGCGCTTGTTTATCCTCATCCTACGTTCTCGGCACCCCCACTGTTCTAAATGGCAATATTACAGCCTTGTGCTGTTTGAAATGGAGACAATTATCTGTTTAGGTATTACAAGGTGGGCATTATATCACGAGGAGAAAAGGCGTACAGCTGTTATCAGGATCCCGTTGTTGCCTTTTCTCTCCGATACAAATTTTCCGTCATTAAAATGATGGAACATTTATCTAAATGGATGTTATGCATTGGGTAAACTCATTTGGCTCCCGGGGCTCTTTCAGGTGATGGGAATTAATGATGTTTAGTAGTTTGAAACTGAAAATATCTGTCATTTGTCACCCTTCGCCATTGATTTACGATTCCATTGATGATATGTTAATTGAAGTGTAATGAATCACAATAATAGGATGGTTGTTTGGGAATGTTCCATTTTGATGATTTTTCAACCCTCAGTTGAGTTCAGAGCAAGCTGCGTGTTGACTCTCGTTTTCAACGAGGGCATTTAACACATAATTAATGCTGAAACTGGGCAAGTTGGACCAGTGTGTTTTATCTGTGCACAGTCTGCTTTAGATAAACACTCGCACAAATGCCTGGCCACAGTTTTGACTGCCAAATGTAAACGGCAAAAAAGAACTGCGGGAGAGGGAGTTGGAGCCTTTTATTTCTCCTCCCCTTCATATTTGGATATGCTTTAATGCTTTTATTCAAATGCACCTGAGATATTGCCCCCAGTCACTATTCAGTTTACCATAAAAATAAGATTTTGTTTCCTTTTCTCTACCTTTTTTCATCTTCCCTTGTCTGGGTTGAGTGCTCAGTTAGGAAAGCTGTGTGCATGCAGATCAGGGCTGCTGCCCAGGGGAGTTAAGTCAGGGCAGTGCAGGTACAGGTACAGTATATTCACCACCAGGGGGGCCAAGTAGGGCATCTGCTGTCAGCAATATGAAAAAGGTTTTGTCTTGCAAATAAACCACTCACTCACATCAGACAGCGCCATTGTTCACTTGTTATCTTGAGTGGGTGTAGTTGTACTTAACAGACGGATGGAAATGCAACGATGTGTGCCACAGTGACAATAGTATGCTACAGGAGGATAAACGAAAGGTGCCTTCTGCCCCACTCTGAGCTGAAAATGGTGGATGCATGACCGTAGCGGCAAGGGAAAATACAGTGACCGGTTCAGCTTCACGTGCACAAACAGCACAGGAACGTAGAGGATTGATTTCTCCCTGATGATTTCTCAGAACACGTATGAGGCTGTTTGTACAAATTCTAATCAATAGCAACTGGTGCTCTACTTGTTATTGGAAGCATTTTGTTGCTTGATTTTTGTAAATTGGTTTGTGGGTGCTGATGACAAGAACTCTATGGTCTGTGTTGGTAATTATTTAATAACCATAAATATTCTCCATCTTGTGTCCGTAGGGCGAGGGGGCTGTTTCACCTCTGCTGGAACTGAAGATTGCTTTAAATAAGCAAGTCCTTGTAGAAGGTAAACACTCAATCATTCACCAGAGTCTCTCTGTGTCTGTGTGTGTGCGTGTGTGTGTGTTTGAATGCTGCATTGAATTGGCTCAATAATTAACTGAATGCAGTGAGGATGTCTTGTTTGTGTACTGTATTGTGTGTATGCATGACAGGTGCACCCTGTCAGTGGTGTGAGAAGCTGCGGATCTGAGACTGTAGCATGGTGAGTAATTAAAGGTTTTAGAAGGAGTTTGTTTGTGTAATTAGTGGTTGTCAGTTAGTTTTTATGAAATAGTAAGAGATATGTGGAGGTGTCTGTCTCTTTCGTACTTTTTTACATTTGTCAGGAAAGGCTGAAATATGGTAATGCCATGTTTACCAAACATGCATGGGGGGGGTTGTTGCGCTCAGTCTTGTTGTCGTTGGCACGTCCTTCAGTCTGGTTGGTATCTAGTGTCTGCTTCTCACACCCGTCTCCCTAACTGCGAAGGCTCGGATGTGAACCTTTGGCTGGAGCGATCCTGGTGAGGTGGAGTAGGACTATACTGTAGTGGTGTGTGTGTGTGTGTGTGTGTGTGTTTAGAGGGGGTGGGGGGTTATAACTTCAGGAGCTCAGGGCTTAAGAGGAGGAGTGACTCTTTTCTGTCTGTTATAGCTTCAACCTCTCCGTATTCTCTTTCTCTCTTTCCCTTCCCTTTTTAAGATAATTAACATTTCGTCTACTTTCTCTCTCTCTCTCTCTCTCTCTCTCTCTCTCTCTCTCTCTCTCTCTCTCTCTCTCCCTCCCTAACGTGTTGTGACTTGTAGATCCATAGGTCTGACATGTGCATGTAAATGTGACAAGTAAAGGCTGCATGCACTGCCTTTTCTGTTTGAAGAAAAATATAAACTGTTCTAAGCAAGAAACTATGTGAGACGTAACTTCGGAGGCTAGGACGATCTGGCAAAAACGGTCCCATCGAAGGATATCAAGAATCATCGTAATTATGATGAATGATTATTAAAACATAGAAGAACATACTCTGCACATGCAGGGATGTCTCTTTATGCATTTGTAAGTAAATTAAGTAAACTACATAAATATAATGTAAAAGTAGCAATGTTACATAAAAGTCATTGTTCCCCATACAGAAGAAGCTGACTTAAATGTCTTCATTACCTCAGCTGCCTGCTCCAGATGTTAGATCAGCCCTGACATCTTTCAAATGCTTGTGTAATTAATTTGAATGTGCAGAAATCAGCCTAATTATTGACACAAGTTTCCAATGTGATTCTGATTGCATCCCTAATGCAGAAATCCCTGTGGCAGTTTACAGGATTAGTGGGTCTTGGTGTTTAAAGCTCCTTTAAAGTGCAGTAGAGTCAAGAGGGTGTGTAACATGTATTGTGCAAATGTTTCACATGTGCATCAACTGTTGTTTTTAAAGTATTTATCCTGAATTGTACACTGATGGAAAACAAGAATTTTGATTCACATATCATACTTAATATCATAGGGGAAGGACTGGGTAATAACAATATTCAATACAATTTTCATCAATAGCAATATAATAAAAGTTAAATACATATAATGCTTATGTAGTGTTTTAAAGTTCTACCTCAGATTTGAAAGTGTTTGCCTTAAAAATTAAAAGAATAGTAATTTTAGATATTTGGGGATTATTATCAATATAGACAAATAACAATTTTTATTTTATCTCTGAGACTTTCATGTAAGAGCGTAACTAAGCGGCAGGGCGGCCTCTGGTTTTTGCTGATAGTTTTCTCCAGGTATGACTTGTCTTGTCCCTTTTTTTCAGACCTGGTGGCATCGTATTTATCAAGAAAGTGCCAATGTAAGAATCCCCAGATACCCAAAATGGAATCTTGTGAATTTGTGTCAGGGAGAGAACTCAGCATGCAAACTTTCCTGTAGTTGTAAATGCTTCGTTTTATATTGCCTCAGCTTTAGCTTTTTATGTTGCTTTGTTTAATCCACTTTTTATGGAAGTGTTAAGAATAAACAAGTGGATTCATGAGTTGGACCCACAGAAAGGTAGAGCTCAGATTTACACTGGGATGAAAATAGGGAATCTGTAATAGTTCCCTTGACTGCATTTATTGCTTACTTAAAAAAAAAAAGTAATTTCTTTCTATCAGCATCACGCTGAAAATTGCCATGTATTAGTATTAGGCTTGGTAAGCTTCTAATTCTGTGGCATTTACAGCCGGCTGTGTTTCCATGCATATATAACACTTTGATTCTTAAGAGCTCCTTTAATCGCTTATGCCTAGCTCAGAACATAATAAACAACTCGCCGTAGCAAAAGTGCCACATGGGGGAGATTTCTAGCAAGAAAGTTAAACACTTCTGTCACTGGCAGTTCTGTTGCTGTGTTTCTCATACACTGTAAATGCCCTAATCTCCTTGCTGAGCTCCACTGCAGTAGTTAAAAACAGTGACAGGCAGCGTGAGGGTGAATAATTATCACACCTACGAAGACGTCACAATGGAGGCGTGGGCAGGGACATGAAGCATGCTCACGCCTTTTCGTGTTGATTGAGATCATAGGGTGTGTCCAAGCCTTCTAAGCACCCTCACCTGGCCGCAGTTAGCTCGCTGTATCTGATGCTCGGCTCCTGTGGCCACATATTATCAGAGGACGCTTTACAACACATTGCATGCCTCTGTGTTGTCCTTCTAAACAGGCTGCACTGTTAAATGTGTGCCTCATGCTTGTTGTCACACAATGGACCAACACTCTTAATCTTGCATCTCCCCCTACTTTGATCATCTGTCGAGGTAGAGTGAAAGCGTTATCACTGATGTGTTATCCTGAAGCTACTTAAAATGTCCCTTTTCAGGGGGAAATGTGTTTGGCAAGGTTCAATCTATTTTTCTATCAGCGTCACACAGACATGTCTTCTTTTGGCTGGACATATTGACGGATGTCTAAACTCTGGTCTGGACCGGGAGAGTGAGGGACTTGGATAATGTCAGCCTCGCCTTGCAGGTGCAGACGGCTAACGTGACACAGTCTGTGCGTGAGATTGACTGAGATGACCAAAGTAAGCAAATTCCATTGGCAGATGAATTGTCTTAGAGCAAGATGAAAAGAAAACCCAGAAGTGAGAAGGAAAAAAATTTCAGGGGTCTATTTTTCAGCTTCGTCCTTGTGTCTTTGCCCCAGAAATGATGAAATAGAACCAATAACCTGGATTGATTTGTTTTCTTCACAGCAAAATGACTATACAGAAGGTTATTTTTTTGTGGTAACCTTGGCCAGCATCTGATACACTGCTAAACAATATACTGCACTGTAACTAGTGGAATATTACCCTGGAGTTAACTTATGGACATACTGCCTACCCCAAAAAAGACAAATAACAAAAAGTGTATGCTTAAATATTATGGCGCATTTTAAAGTACTCTTGTTTATGGTTTCCTGTTTGATCACTAGACTCTATGACTATGTAAGGAAATTTAAAAAAGTTCCCTAAATGCCGCAGTGATTCTTATTTGGATAGTTTTGACTTTGTTGCAATCATTTCATGTCATGGTAAATAACACTTTGGCAGTCCTTTGCTTTCTGCGTTTATTTTTGAAAACAAATCCCTTTTAGGGATAAAGCACCTGGTGGGGCTACTTAATGGAATGGCTTCAGCCCTGTGCAAATAAACAGCTTGCATTTTTTGCTGTGAGATTAGGAATGAGGCTGACAGAGGAAGAGAGACGAAGAGTGAGGGAGTGAGAGAGAGCTGGAAAGAACCAAACAAAGAAAGTCAACACACAGATAGGACTGAAGTTGACAACTTGCATGTCTACTTCTGCTTCCTGCTATAGTTGTCTGTATGTGCTTTACAGTGTATGTCTATAGAAATGCATGGCTGGGCCAGACTTTCCTTTTTCAGCCTCATACTGAGGTAAAGCTCTTTCTTTGAATGTTGACCAGTGAGTCAGTCAGAGTTGTTCATGAGGGATGGAAAATATCTGAGTCTTTGTTTTGCACATGTGCACATGCAAAAAACATGTGCTTATATCATTTCTTCACCTGAGAAAATATCATTTGGTCACCAGAGCTAAGGAAAATAGAAAGAAAAGGATAAGTGATCAGTAAAAACATTAAACAGAATAAAGGCTGCGTTTATTTCAAACAGCTCATCATGCAGCTGAAAGAATTAAGAATTAAACAGAGACTCCTCCTGTTACATATTATCTTCGCAAGCAGCTTATTAGAAACCATGTTTCTTGCTAGGTGACTTCTAGTGGCCTTAGTTATTATGATGGGAGCAAGGAGTCAGGTGATGTCATATATAGACTCGAGTGAGACCGACTCATAGGTTAGCCCTCAATTGACCAATATGAGCCCAATGGTGCCATCATTTAAATTTTCCTTTTAGTCGACAGAATAAACAAAAGATATGTATTTATGTTTATTTTCTCAATTGAAGCTCTTGAGTAGTATTTGTTTCCTTTTAATTCATTGTTAATGTAAATGTGATGGTTACACTGTAAAATAGCAAACCTTACATGATTTACTATAATTACAGTTCTTTGTCATATATATATATATATATATATTGGTCAATATATCGGTATCCATCTTTTTTACGACAACTGAATTGATGATGACTCATTTGACCAACTCCCAGCACAAGTCCAGTAGCTGTTCAAGTTGGTGGATGAGTATGGAGGGAAGGTTCAACAGGAGAGGAAAATAAAGGATTTTAAATGCAGCTGCCATATGCAGACATGGCCTTGAAGGGCCAGAGAACCTGAAAGGGTATTTTTTACTGAAATATGGTTATTTTCGAGATCAAATGAAGGTGGGGGCATTTTTCAAACCGATATTTATTTTCAGTTTTTTTTGCCCTGGTTTTAGCCTTGGCTGCTGCGTTGTTTTCATAAACAAAGTCTCTATGGATGGCTAGTAAAAACATCGGGCTGCTCAGTGCACTGAAAACAGGAATGACAAACACCATTAGCTGAAAAATGTCCATCTCATTGCAACTATGTTATTGTTTACTTTACCATACACGTCCTAATATGGTTACCTCCCTGTCAAAGCGGGCCGGTACAGAGCCGAGGGGCCCTCGCAGGGAGATGCTTTCAGCTGCCACTTAGACAATAAGAAACAAATGTCACAGCTCTGCAAAATAGGCTGGCTTTCACAGTCTTACAGCTCTTGGCCTTCCACGCTGCTTGGCTCCGGATCCTGTGTGATATTTATCTACCCTGCTCTGTTAGATGCCCTCACAATGTACCCCCGCCTCCCTCCCTCGCCTGCCTTCTCCTCTCTTCTTGTCTTCCTTCTGCCTTTCTTTATTTGTCTGTATCTCTCCATCGATCTCTGTCCTCGTCCTTGTGTTAGCAGTGTATAGGTTGACTGATGGGCCTCTGTTTGTCGTGTTGAGTTATTTATCAGGGGGCGGGGTGGTCTGTTTAGAGTGGCTGTTGTCCTCCTCCCTGCGGCCGAGCCGAGGCCAGTTCAGCTGCAGGTCACGCCCTGGCCTGAAGCCGACGCTGCGTTTGAAATGGAGACATCTTGGAAATTCTTAGAAACCGCTCTTGGATACTCTCATGAAGTCATCCCACCAGAAAACCCAGGGATACTGCAGTGGAAATGTAGCATTTTAGAAGCTGCGTCTCCTTTTATTTTTATGGTTCTGAAATATTTGCTCTAATAATTTCATAATGCAGATTAAATAAAGCAATGTTTTAACCTGAAAAGTCCATAAAAGTTTTAATATGTGCTTTTGCAGCAGCAGTAATAGTTTGTTTAAAACAACCAGATGTGCCTTTTAAAACCAAAAATACAGATAAAATATCATCTAACCCTTCAAACTGGATTTTACTCGTATCGCCAAATAATGCCCTCTCCAGAGATTTTCAGTATAAAGGCTATTAGTCATTAGGGTCAGGCAACCTCACTGCAGGTTAGTCTGGCAGCAGGTGGAAATAAGGTTCTTTCAGATGCATGGGCTTTCTTTTTCCCAGTTGGTGGAGGATGATGGCAGCCTCACCTCAATCCTAAAATCCTCACGTTTATGATATTTGCCAAGTATTATCTGTGCCTGTGTATGAATGGGAGGAGGGAGCATGAGGAATGTAGAAGGTCAGACTTTGTGATTTACACAGAACAGAGCCAGAGAATCCTTGGGAAAATACTTGGGCTGGGATCAACAGACGTCATGTGATATGCTCTTAACACTGACCTTTTACATTCACGCATTTCACTGCATATTGTAAACTATTTCAAGAGTATATGCAAGTAAAAGAAATTATATCTTTTTATAATCAGCGTAGTTTGATGTTCCATATAGGTTACACATATAGAGCTGTTGATGCATTTTTGTGTGATTTATTCCGTAAAATGATACAGAACAAGTGAGACAGTGTTGACATAACTTAATTAAAGCTGTAGAGTCATAGTGCCTATGTTTTTGAATATAGCAAATATTTATAGTAAAAAAAAGCCTCTTTTCCTGAATTCCTGGAAAAGGTTTTCTCCTACATTTTATTTTACAGGAGGGGTTTACATCTGATTGGCCAAATGCCATTGACTGAATACATGCGCTGACTCACAGTGATTGGATACCTGTGAAAGCATAGAAGGAGCTCTAAGAAAGTGGTTCAAATAATTAACCTCATCAATGGTTTCAACTGATGATGATACAATCCTGTTTTGTACGTTTAGCTAAGAACAACACACTGCTCGTTATTCTCTCAGTCGTAAGTATAAATTCTGCTCTATCCGTTTATATTTTGTTGATAATGTAACTGCACTGACCTTTTTTTTTCTTTTTCTTTTGTTTTCCATCTGAAGGGAAAGACTATACCCTCTTTGATGTTAATGACTTTGTGAGAGGG
Organism: Pleuronectes platessa; assembly: GCF_947347685.1. NCBI lineage: Eukaryota > Metazoa > Chordata > Actinopteri > Pleuronectiformes > Pleuronectidae > Pleuronectes > Pleuronectes platessa. Next base: position 24,175,055 of record NC_070627.1, on the reverse strand, counting down.
TTGTTTACAGGCATCAAGGTCAGTTTCTGAGAAGGGCAGCAGGTTTTCTTGTAAACATATTTACAGCCAAAGATGTATAAGCACTCTCAATGTATACAGGTGCAGCTGGGGTGATACTGGGACACTTTCCATTTTTTCTTTGAGTTTTTTTCTCCAACCTTTCACATGTTAAACAGACGTACAGCCTGTGGTGTGCATATGTTTATTTCTGAATGCACCTCAAAGTATCACAACCAACAAAAAAATAAAAAAAGCGTCCTCTTGGAAAGCATAATGATGTGCCCACGCAAAATATGAAGCAGAGAGGGGAGACAGATAGCGAGGCAAACAAAGGACTAGTGGGGGCATTAAATATGAATTAATGGAATGTTGCTCAGGCACATCTCTGGGTGTAGTCTAGTGTTGAAAAATAAAATGTATGTAGCCGGCTACTATCCGTGAAGGTGCATTTGGACTTAGTATCCTTTAATTAGAAGTGAGATATTAGCATTTCATAGGGCTTTATGCTGGGCGAGGGGATCGGCCCGGCCACCGCGCCTTCATTAGCCAGCTTCTCTGTGTAATGAGTGCCGTCATTAGCTGATGGAGTGGCTTTGCCCTAGCTCTACCTTGAAAGGCACATATTTTACATACTTGCAAGAAATAAGGCCTTTTAATGGATTTCTTAATGAATAAAATAAGATGTAGCCATTTTGACAAGTGCATTTCTGATAATGTACACCACTGGCTGCTGCCTTTTCTTTTTCTTTGCAGAGGGAAAGCATGTTGATAATAATAGAAAAATGGAAAACAAAGGTATTCTCTGGGTAGGTGGAGGCATAATTGCCACTTTGCAAAAGAACAAAACTAAATCCATGGTAAGATTCAAAATTATATTAATAATATAAAGACGATGACAGCTCAAGTTCATAAGGATTGGCTTCCATTCATATGCACTTGACATAAGGTGTGCGTAATTTCTGTCACAGGTCTGAGGAAATGCTATGGGAGCTATGGCACCGGGTGTTAAAACTCACAGTGTTTATCTGGACAGCTATTGGATAAAGCTGACTGCAAAGTATACGTGCAACTATATGTGCGAGAGTGTGTGCACGTCCAACAACAGTCAAGACAGTTGGAGACAGCAGAAGTGTTTTTTTGTGATATGGAAGTCTCGCTAAGCCTTCGGCTGCGGGCTCCATTCTCAGAATCAGGCGTGAAGTGATTAGTATTTTATTGATGAGCTCCCGAAGTGGCAACTGTGGGAAATTGGATCTTTGATCTCCGGGAGTTTGGGAAATATATCCTGAGTGTGTGGAGCTCTCCAGGTAAAACACCCCCCACCATCCTACCAACATCAGTACAATACACGCACAGACACAGACACACACACACACACACACACACACACACACACACACACACACACACACACACACACACACACACACACACACACACACACACAGAGACAGACGTGCCGTTTGGGAGGGATATTCCTCCCCTTCTCCAAAACACATATTTGTTTTGGATGTTTTCACTGAGAGTCTACATGGTGATTACAGATGTTCATTAACAAAATTGGGTATTTGTTTTAAACTTTAACCAATCACTTTGATATGCTAATTACAGTGTAATTTAATTTGAGCCCTGTAATGATGATGCTGTTATTATGGACATAAATGATGCAGTTAAGCTGAGAGTAATCTCATTTGCATACTGTACATGCCAGTAAATTAAGCCCTTTCCTGCGTTGCTTCAGCTTTAATTTTCCACTCCTTTTCACACAGCATCCCTCAGCCCCTGTGCCTAATAGCAGGCCAGTTTGTTTGATGTGGAGAGCCTCTGCCTCACACTAAATCTAGTCACAATATGTAATACATAAAGGCTTTCATTATAACTCTGAGTGCTCTTTTAAGAACTTTGTTATTAATAAGTATGGGCGAGCTATCTGTGCTTTGTAGTGATACACAAAAACAGTTTTCGTCCCTTCCTATAATCATCCTTAACATTCCTAATCTGCATCCAAGAAATAGAAAACGATCAGAGCTGTAATAATGATGTACCTGGGTTAAAGAGCTGCTAATAATATTGTATATGTCCTCCGCTATGTGTTGATCAGAGATATCTTCAAAGAGGTGATCATATTCCCCCTTTGAAACATAGATGAAGGGTATTCAGATTTTTTTTAACTAAGATTTTTCCTCTACCTCATAAAGAAACTAATTGAAAAATATTGCCCTATTTTAAGTTTAGAGCAGATAATTTGGCTTATTTTCTTTTTGTACAAATGCTTTTTGATGTCTGTATGAAAGAGGTGTATTTTTGATGGAGGCTGGTGATTTAAAAGCTCCTGTGTCTTCATTAGAGAAGCAGCACCTCACGGCGTCTGATTGTGTGATGTTTGCAGTGAGGAGGTAAACATGTTTGTCACACAGGGGTGTATTTATGTTGATCAAACATATGAGATGAGCCACGCTGAATGCTAAGGACTTCTGGCTCACCGCAGGGCGGCTCGGCAAAGGCAAAGCCTCACAATGATCCAAATGTCCCCTTGCTTACAGAGTCCCACTCCCCTTTGCATTTTAAAGGTGGGTAAGGAGGGTGGTTTATGGACTTTAACAGCGACACTACAATTGCCCTTCACTGAGATTGCTCCTCCATTTTGTCCCATAAAGAATATTATTTTTCTGCCAGCCAATTTTCTCTGTTAGTCTCTAATTGGCTACATAAATCTCGGCCGTTGAGGGTGAGAAATGTTGCGGTGTCACACAGTGTAATCTTCACCCTTATTTACCAATTCATTAAGATTCATTGATGCAGGATCGGTGAGAGGAAATGACAACATAAATCAGGCCTCCAACATAATGACCCTAATCAGTTGGGAATTGCAGAAAATGTCATGATGAACTATGTCCTTGTATTAGTGCCACTGTACATTGTCATTGTGCTGCTTTATGAGTGGGATGCATCCTCCTGACATGGGCTGTATTTAACAAAAAAGAGTTGTTAAAACCTGATTCCATTAAAACGCAGAAATTCATGTAAGGTCTTTTGGTATTTAGCCCCCTCGCCCTTTGTCTTCAGTTTAACTGCTTAATGGAACGCCCAAACTCCCATCCTTTTTAACCCTCTCTGTCCTCTCCCTGGGAAGCTGTGGAAGCTTTTAAAATAATAACATGCTCCTTAGGTTTCAACGACCCTGATATCATATCGAGGAAGAATGGCTCCTTTAGAGGCAGCAGGAGGGGTCAGTGGGAACAAAGGCAATCCCATAGAAGTGACAGTGAATCAGATTGCTCATAACAACTGCTGTTTTGTTAAAGACGCCTAAACTCGTGTGCCTCTTTTACACCAAATTAGTGGCTATATGCAGGTTTTTTAAATGCTGGAAAACCCGTTAAGAAAAGGCGATTGACTCCTTCTGTTTTCCCGTTTTCCCCCCCGTGTCACGTTCTACTCTACAAACGAAACAGAGCTACAGATTCACCTAGCGTCCCCACTATAGACGTTTAGAGAAACACAAATGAAGTTTGGTAATGCTGCTGGCACTATTTTATTTTGAAAAATCATGCTGTGTTTAGTCTTGACAGGCAGAAACGGGGATGTTTGGAAACTAAGACGTAGACACACTACAAGTTAGCCTTCGTCAGGCTACTATCACATGATCCCCTTCTGCAAGAAAACATTCGGCATTAGCCTCAGCTACCAGTGTAGGGCACAACATGGGTAATCAAATAGCAATATGCTGACCCTGATGTCTTGGATAAGAGCTTTGCAGATTAAAAAATGCGTTTTGCAATCATACAACTGCTTAAATGCGACAAGCTGTTATTTGGCAATCTGTGACAATTCTGCAACTACCTAAAAGCTTCCTGTGTAAACTGGCCTGCATATGCCAATGGGAACGTGAGTGGTCACATGATATGCGTTTTCAGATGTGTTAGTATAGACAGGGATTAAAACTGTTACAGAGCCAAAACTGATACAGAGCCAAAGCCAGATGTTTGCAGGTGTTAGTGTTTTTTTTGACCAGAGGATAAGAGACTTTAGAAAGTCACAGAGCGCAGACAGTTGTAGATTAGCTACTATTGAAATAGAATATCCATAACATTACCATGCCGTTATTTGTGTGTAAAAAGGTTAATGACTGTGTCCGCAAAATCAATAGTCTAAATTAATCTCAGTTTGAGTGGCCCCAAACTCCCAATGGCGCCCGCTGTGCATTTTTTGTCTGGAGAGAAACATGAAATGGTGTTGAGAATCATTTAAGTAGCAGGGGTTGTGCTAGCGCCTACAGTTTGTCCCAGTTATCTTGCATGGTACTGAGAGAGGAATGATAATAAATGCATTTACCACACTTGACGACTGGCTTAACAGTAATTAGCGGCCTACGGTGGAGCTGTGGTTTACCGCAGGTCTGTCTTGATAATTTAGCCGAACTTTCCCCCAAAAAATGATTAGGCTAAATGTTGTCAGCTCACAGAAAAACAAGTGTGCACTCTGGAGGGTTAAAGCAGCCCCCTCCTTCTGCAAAAGACAGCAGCTCTAATAATATTGTCCTCTCTTTGCGTAGGCATGCGATATTAATTAGACGGGTTCATTAAGACTAACCTTGATTTTCCCAGGAAAATGCATCTGACACATTTCCTTTGCATTCCCAAACCCAGGGGAGCGGCCCTTACATGAATTCGAGTGAAAATGATTAAAAATATATGACACGTTTTAAGTAATGTTAAAACAATAAGCGCCTCTGCAGCTCCCATAGGATCCTGATAGATTGAAGTTGTGTTGTTCTACGGGTACGTCTGTTTGACAGGTCTAATTGGCAAGATGAGCTTGAGGGAAGAGACGCCTGCACCACTCCTGCGTGCCGAGCCTGTGGTCAGAAAACGAGGCCCCCGGTCTCCTGGTGTCTGTCCTCGTGGTGTGGTGTTAATGGGCATGAGCCACATGTGAGCAAGATTATCAAAGTCGAATGAAGGAGAGTCGCTGAGAAAATGTGTGGCGAACCACTCCTAAAAGAGGCTTCACATCCCAGAATTACTATTCCATCCATGTACAACCAGATTTAAACTCATTAGACTTCTCTATTTACTTAGTCTCCATCGGCCCTAGTTGTACTAAAAATACCGTGGCCTGCCTTACTTTGGCACATTCCGTCATTGTCTGTGCACAGCAGGCCTTCATGCTGAGGTGTTCCTCGGGATTGGCTCAGTGCACAGGAGACAAACTGGTTTATATATTTCCTGAAATTATGACTCCACTCAGCTTCTCCATTGGAGTCTGCCTTCTAGTGTTGGTCTTATTGATCATTTATTTGAGCTCGTAGCATGATAAAAGGTTGATATTCATATATAGAGCCCCTTTTCTTCTGCTCTGGTGTTGTAATAGTTTTGAATCTAAATGTCACACTTGAGAATCCTATCATATTTGTCACAATGTGGTATAAACATATGTTTTGAACCCACCTAAATTAGATCTGATCTGGAAGTGGAGATAGAATCCAAAGTTTTTGCCATCCAGCTCAGCAGATGGGATGTTGTTGAGTGCAAGAAAAAGTCATGGTCAAGGGGACATGCTGCTTGAAAGTCCCCACACTCCAATACCTACATTGTCTTGTGGAATCACTGCTTTTATTTCAACAAATGAAATGTCTGATCCAGCAAATGGAGAAACACGTGAATCAAGCCATGACACCCATCCACTTTTCTCTGTTGTTGATGATAGATAACATCTCTGTTCATTCATTTCCAGCTAGTTCTTTTTTTGTTTTGGTTGTTTTCTCGCTCCATTCCCTCACGTTGCGGGCGCCCTCACACATCCTTTGTTATTTCCACAAACCCTGTTACTGAATAATTGAAAAAGGTAAATGTTTAACATGTTTTTACAAGTTCCACACTGCGCTGCTGTTAAGAGACACTGTTTGTTGGAACTGGATGAAACACTTGGGTCGCTTTGCTTGACAATAATGTGTTTCCATTGGAGACAACCTCGCTGGCCGGCCGCCCAGTCCGCACTCTCACCCATGTCCTTCTCATTCACGGTGGCTTGCGAGCAGCTGGAACACACCAGCTTAACGCGCCTTCAAATGTCAGAAGAATGACTTTTTGTTTATCTTGACGTCTGCTTAGCTTTTTAGCCGAAAGCTGTATTTGCATCGACCTTGAATCCCTAACACCTGGCCCCCCTCTCCTCTCAGAACCTGTTTACACTCTGCCTGCCGCTAGTGTCACCTAGGAAATCTCCCGATCCTTCCACCTGGTTAATATTAAATGGCTCCTGCAAGGAGATGTGTTTGTTCATAAACACAAACCCCCGCTCCTCTTGTTTACTGTAGCCATGGCAGCAATCACTTATTAAACAAACAGCTGCTTTGTTTGCCAGGGTGAGTGGTCTGCCTCTAGCCCATACAAGGTCTTGGAAGAACTTTAGAACAGGCTTCTGTGTTTCATGTGGTGCAGGGATGTGGGACTTAAAAAAAAAATTGCGGTGGAGGTATTGCCAGCAGGGGGTTAGGGTGTGTGTGTCCCTACTTTATTGTCACAGTAGTCTGGAGATATGCTCTGCTTATCTGCGACTTGGTTGAAGTGGTTGACAAGATTACATGGTTGTTTGGTCTGACTGTGAAGTCTCTTTTGGCAAAATGTCATCCCTGCCGTTAGTTCATCTCAACGGAGAGTGGACGGGGAATTGAATTGAGAGTGCAGATTGATGTGCTTCTGGTTTTGTAAAAGTCTCACTTTTTGCAGATGATGCAAATCTTGCCCATATATGAGTAAGGTTGGGCAATCGATTCTTTTAAAACTTTTGAATGTGCTCTACACCCTGGTGTCAGAATCCTTTTACTGGAAATACAGCCACATTTTCTATCCTTTAGCTTTAAGCATTTTGTTGTTGTGTCGACTCGAGATTGAGCTAGCTACTGGCTAACTGTGGGTTAAAGTTACGTGCTCCCAGAGCCATGTTGAGAGGGTGTTATCACCAGAGTTAATTATAATGTTAACGAGGGATTTGTGGTGATGTTTATGTTGTTTACAAGGCGACTCGTTCAGTACATAGTTCAGGCACAGGAATGAGTCACCGAAATCTGCATCGTGATCCGGTTCGCTAGCTGCCTGATTTTGGTACCCAACCCTGTACACACGGGCATGGGACTACAGCTATGAAAGTTTGTTGGGATTTTACCCCATTTATCAGCCTGTTGTCCAGTGGATGTTTCCAGGAGTCTCAGAGTAGTTTGTTATCAGCGATAAGGCCTCTGATAATGGATAATTTATCATACAGCTTGTGTCTTTTGACTTTTCCCCAGAACCAGGAGCCAAAATATGGCAAAACATACAACTCTTAACAAACCTTGAGAAGCATTCTGTTGTTGCACCACCGGTACACGCTGATGTGTTGTCTAGTCTAGCAACCAAGCCGAACCTAAACAGCTCTAAAGAGAACCTCTCCCCATTGTCTCCTCCTTTTGTAAGTCTTTATCTCCATCCCAAGAAATGTTTTGCTTTTGTTGTGTGCTTGTGTAAACAAGGGCTGTGTGAGAACTCGGTGAGTTGAAGCAGGTGGCCGCTAAGGCTTTACTGTCATGAGCATTAAAGAAAAACAGAACATGGAGAAGGGTCAAAGCACAGCTGTGCGGGCCGACCCTACCTTGAATCGAATTGCTGACTTGTTTGAGCTGTTGAATTCTAGGCAAGCATGACATGGGGACAGGCATTATGTTTCCACGGAGGGGGGTTAGAGGCAAGGAGAGGCAGGGCTGATGAGCTCTGGCCGCCGGCTGTTCTTAACCTTCAACCTGTCTGGTCAGGTGGTAGACACATGAGACTCTTGTTTGTACTGTACTCCTCATATTTGAGGCAGGGAAAACAAACTGTAAACAAACAGAAACTCTGACCTTTTTTTTTATTATCCAGTGTTTTTCCAAACACTTGTTTTGTTTTGCAAGCAACCCCCCCTCCAAAGAACAGAGAGGCATCTTATAATCAACAGCACAGCCGGTTTCTTTTTGAACAAACCGTCTTTGCCTTGTTTTGATCTCCTGGAATTTCCATTATTTTCATTCTTGTTCTTTAAACTTCTTTCCAGCTAAGGATAAAAAAACAAGAGCCGACCTGCTCCATTATTAATAAGGAATATTATTATGCCAATGTTTCTTTTAGTGTATTGTTTTATGCTGAAATGTTTGTGTTTGGAGCATGAACATATATTTATGAATATATGTTCCTAACCCCAGTAACTGCACCCTTTTTAGTGGGACGCTTGACCTGTAATTACAGCTTAATTTGTGCATGTTGTATAAATGGAACGGATGGAAAAACCTGGAGCTCCTTGAGTCATGGCGAAGAAGGCTATCCCCTGAGCAAAGTGAAAATAAATACATGGATAAACAAACGCAGGCCGAGTCACATGGCTTGAGTGGCTGGGGCCCCAGCTGATGATGGTGTCCCTGCCTCAGTGCCTCACAGATTAACATTGTTATCAGCCCAACTCTCTAATAACGCTCTTTCCTATCTGCTTGATATTTATGATGGATAATGCCCATTTTCCATTTTCCTCAATTTTTTCGCTCATGATATTGCAGCTTTGAATTATTCTGTGGTGAAATTAACGAGAAGGTAGATTTATGGGTTTCATTTGTTTGTCAATTCGAAAATTAATTGGGTGTTAATTTTAGCCATCCCCTCATCAGTGCCGGTTCCAAGCATGCACGCAATACTTTGCATTCATTGAAGCTTTTTCTCTCCTTTATTGTGGGTCACTAGTTTTGCATACATTAAAATAGCCCTGCGGCTCATTCCCTTGATTACTTTTGGAGATGCCATGCATTTGGAAATTTACGCCTTTCTGTTATAATTATGAAAATTTTGCACGGAATGACTGTGCATGTAAAATAGCCATTACTTTCTTCAGTTTTATGAAGCTTTAGAAAAAAGAAAGAAAGCAAGCCCTCTTTTTTGCATCTGGAAAAATGTCTTTTATTTTAAAAATAAATGGGGGTGAATAACATCAGCACATGGTTTATTTCAAATGGCATTTAATTTCGCTTGAGAATGTGTGTTTCTAATTGGTGTTTCAGAAGGGGAGTTGGTACAAGGGGGAGCCTGTAGATGGAGTAGTGGCTGGCTGCATCCCATCCCACAGTCTTCTTCTTGCTCACCCCTTGTTTAGAAAATCCCATTATGGAGGGAGGCTGTGCCAGACTGGAGGGGTGAGCCAGGTCAACATCTGTCTGGAAGGAGAGGGGGGCCGGCTGTAGTCCCAGCCCAAACTACTGGGCCTGGAGGCCCGGGCCCAAGCTGCTCAGACAGGCCCCTGAGTGTGGAGGCGTCATGACACACAACTGAACCAGCACAGGCCACAGTTTCAGATGACTCGTGCGCTCATGCTTCTTGCTTTTACAGGAGACAAGATGTAAACCATTGTGCACTTTGGGTTTAGGTTTTGTGTTCTGGTTCTGGTTTGAGCTCACTAAAGCCCACAAGGGCTACTGAAAATCCCAAGCTCTGAGACTTTAACTGAGAACCAGTGCCTGTTATACTGCTGTTTATTTTTTAATAAGCTATTAACTATAATTATTATCTCACGTCTGCTCTGTAAATATTCTTATGTGACAAGTTGTCAACCTCAATTTCCTCTCTGTCAGCCTGAGTGCGAGTCCCCACGGTGTCTGGGTGTGCGTCTTCATCTTGTTTAGATCGGCATCTCTGGAGACGCTGTGCTGCCGTAGTTGAGCACTTATTAACTTGCATTGGCCTTCCTATTACACGCCTTAAACGCAATGCCATAAATCTGCATTAAGTTCCATTTTCACCTTCTTTCATGATGAGGCCCAGTGTTTTAAAGGCGTTTATTCTGCTTCATATAAATAATTAATCAGCCAAGTTAATTCGCTTCTGCCTGACTTGGTCAGCTTCATTAGCCAACCTGGAATTGGGGGGCTAGACGCAGTGCACCAGTGAGGCCGGCCACCGACGCACAAAAGCTCTAAATCATTCCACTGATTTGAGGAATACATGGTACAGATACGCACTGGTGTCACCCTGGCACTCGTCCCCAGGAAGGCAGGAGATGGGTTGGAGGGGTGGCTTGTCTGTCTGGCTTTTGTGTTTCCATTAGCAGAACAGGGGATGTAAAATGTGTAGTCACATTCAATAGTAATTACTTATGTCATATTTTTTATACATTGAAAAAGGTATATTAAACTTTACGATGACGATATTTGTTTGTTATCTTTTTCAGTTTGATGAAGTTATGAAGGATACATTTTTTCAACTGCTCAAAGCGGTTTATTTTTACTCAGACCTTTGTTTTGGTGTTAATTGAGCACCCCTAAAGGATTCGACTGTTTTCGCTTGGCCTCATATTGGCTGTTTCTCATGGAGATCCTTTGGCAGGCCTCACACAGTCGCCCTGTTTCCCATTAAAAAGCTATTCTGCCGTGGTTCTTCTGGGAGCCATGCAAGTAAATATATCCATTTCCATAGAAAGTGTTTTGTTTTTGGAGGTCCAGTGTTTTCTTGGGCTCCTCTGCTCTCACTCAACTCAGGTTGGGTTCCTCTCAGATGTGTGCTGGACCCCAAACCCCTCCACCGCACCCCTGTGTATATATATATACACCCCACAATGGAAAACACAAACAGAACCCGAGTCCCTCTCATTTCTCTCTCCAGCCCAGAGAGGACTTTGTCATCTGCAAAATGATCCGCACCGGAAAAGACAAAACAAAGGAGCAGTTCATTACGCTGCAGAGAAGCAGTTTGTGAGAGCATGTGCGTGTGTGTTTGCCTCATTGCATATGCTACAAGCAAACAAACAAGTCTTAGAGAAGCACAAACCAACAGGGAAACCTGCAATAAAAGTGAAATTGTGTGGGAAGGATATGACAGATGTTTATAGTTTGGCTTGGTGTTGAAATGCGACCTCACTGCTGTGTTTTAACAGCTGTTTCTCTCCGTCTCTGTCCCCCCTTCTTTTCTTTTTTATGTGTCTTCTCTCAGGTTTTTAAGTCATGATGCAAGAATCTGGGACGGAGGCGACGAGTAACGGACCAGCCAGTCAAAATGGTGGAGCGAGCATGGAGGGTGGGTCCAGGGAAGGGCGACCCGAGAATGCCACACCGTCAGTGGAGGTGACTGCGGTTGACCTCCTGCATCTCCAGCAGCACCAGGTAGACCAGTACCCCTTTGACACCTGTCTTCACTTTATTAAGCCATGTCAACAGCAGGCCTCATTCCCCTTTTAAAGTGCCTCTTAATATTTAATTCCATCTCAAAGTACATCTAGTACATAAACACATTATTATTATTATTTATGTATATTGAGGCTCTCTTTGAATATTTAAAGAAGGGGAAGTGCTCTGCCTGTGTGATTGTGTTTGGTTATGAACGTGTTTATCGTAGCATGCAGAATCTGCATTTTGGTAAAATATTTATAATGGTGTTCTGACATATTTTAAGTATGTAGGTGCTGCAGGATTGTGTAGACAGTTAAGAAACTGTGACATCCAACAGGATGACAGCATTTTTCACCGGCTCATTGTAAACACACTTCACACTCACAACTAATGCCACACTTTGCCACTTTAACCAATGAGATGCCGGGATTCGCGGCGGTGCTGCTGTCGGTGAAGCCCAAAACATTTTTCGCCATCTCAGACTTGAGGCAAACAGACAAGCTTTTTCTGTTGGTGTCAGCATTGTGTGTGGCACACGACAGTGTGTTTAAGGAAACAACATTGAAAAGATCATTGTGTCATCCGCTATCTCGGTCTATCCGACAGGGCGGCTGGGGTTGTTGTCAGGAGCTGTTTGGTGATGATGCACAGGCTCTGTGCCGCTGTCTGTTGTCAGAGCACATCCATCAGGGAGGGCAACAATGCTACAGCATGAAGCAGCATGCTGCAGTACAGAGTGGGGGTATGGTGCTATAACGTACAGCGCAGAGCAGGAATTCAATATTATCATTCATCATCTTTCAGCAGAATCATCCTGCCATCATGGTATGATATTGTGACTCTGTGATGTACAAGTCTGTTGTCAGAACCAGCAAAGTCATTTCTTATTTTGACGATACAAGCATGTTGGCATGTTGCCCCCTGCTCCTCAGTGACAGGGTGAGTCCTTTAGACTTTTCCAAATCTGCTCCTCATCCCTACTCCCTCAGCTCCAAGACCTCACCTCCATCCCATCTTTTTTCCAACCCAAAACGAGCATGTCGTCAGTGAGAAAATCACAGCCATACTGAATTCATTACTGCAGTAGTCACACAAAACCATGGATACAATTTCAATAACTGCAGGCCACAGTTGAGTAAACAGTTGCACTGAAACTTAATTCCTGTTGACTTTTCCTTCATTCTTTGCCAGGGGCACATTCTGATTCGCTCTGCAAAGAGAACAGGGTTACAAATTTGATGAATGTATTTGAGGCACGGGGGGAGAGATGTCATGGAGTGTCATGGATGTGCACTTGACACCTAGAAGGGATGGAAATAAAGACTCCCTGCTAGAATAGAGCTATCCGTCCAAGTATGGTCCCTGTTCTCTAGTCATCCAGAAAGAACTATTACTCTACAGTAGCTGTCGTGGCATTTACAGGAAGGAAAAACTTTCTCTTTCCCATTTCAAAGTATTGCAGTCACATATTTGGCCCTCGGCTTTCTAACTGTGGTAAAAAGGCGTGCTGTTATTGCTTTATGCCTTTTGAACAAATCCACTGGTTAATTTGTGTGGCCCACAGTTGGAGTTGAAACAGAGGGAGGCGTACTAATTGTTGTGTGTGATAAATGGCGCGTGGATGCGGAGGACAAAAGACGTCTCACTCTCAGCTCCTGACACTGGGCTTTGATAGGCTACTTACCATGGTAGAGCTACTGGGACGGCAGGCAGGCAGTCTTTTTATTCTCCCATCAGGATTTTCACTCATGCACCATGAACCATGTTAATTGTCCCTGGGGTATTACGATCTTCGCTCAATTACTTGATAACTTTTTACTTTTGCAGCATTTCCCAGTCTTTCTTTTAAGTTTTATTTGGAGCTCACACTAATACGCCTCTAACTGACATGCTGACGTTTTTTTTTTCTTCTTTGTTCTTCACAAAACATCCAAGATGCTATTACCGCTTTAGGTGAGGCAAAAATCAATCTTGACTCTTCTCAGACTCAAATGTCTGCGAGTCCCTTGAGTGAGCGGGAACAACAAACCTGGCAGTGGCATATCATTTATTCTTATTAGGGGACATAACTATGAAAGACAGTCTTCATTAATAAAGATGGGGGATGAAATAATTGTAATCTGTTTGATCATCTTAATTCTGACAGGGGAATTCATCTTGTAGACTAGTCAGATTTGGGGGAAGTGGACCATAAGCTTGATTTAAGCATCTCTATTAGTAATTCAAACACTGTTTGTTTAAGAACCAAGGATGAAGAAAAGCGCCTTTCTGTTTTTGAGTTCACTTTGTGAGGAACTCCGTTGTTATCTGTTGTGATGTAACCGTTGTTCATTTGGGTGTGCTTATAATGTTATTGTACTTATTTTTAGCAGCTCCTTGTGCATAATATATGAGCATCCTTGTTTTTACAACATAAATATAATAATTGTTTTAATACTCTGTGTTTCTTTTGTGTCGCAGACATGTGTCACTATCCACATAAGGAAGATACTGCAGGATAAAAAAAAAAACACAACAGAAACACAACAGAAGAGCTTTTGCAATAACCCGTTTGTGATTTCACTGATTTTGCAACAGGAAGTTGTGTTGTGTAGCTGTTGTAGTAAAAAAACACCGACAGCAGCAACAATTATGATGATAGGAACTTTGTACCAGTTTTGAAGCTGCTGTTTTAGGACATTCAGACTCCCTACATGGATTTCCTGTGATGTATGATCATTTTATAAAATCTCACATGTTTAACCACCCAAACCGTTCCTTCACTCTAAATTTGGTTGAACTGATACAACTGTAGAGCATTAAATATTAATATCCTGTCTTTTAGAGGAGCCCATTTAATCAAGTTAGAGCGAGTTTTAAAATATCATCTTGTCTCTTTCTCTCAGCAATACTGTGCAAATATACCCCAACACTATCTTAAAGAGTGATAAAATAAAAGAGGGATGAGTTATGGCTCTTCTCTCCAGGCTGCTTGGTACCCTGAAGATGATTCCGACATAGTATGGGTTGTTGTTTTGTTTTTTTTGTCATCTGCTGCTCTGCCTGCGTGGTTGAGGTGTCTGGCGTGTTGCGTGTATAGAGAGGAGAGAGTGACACGCATCACGGTGGCTGCAGAAAGAGCTGAGTGGGCACCGGTTTGCTGTTTGCATAATGCAAGGGCACTGTCCCTGGTGGAGGCTTGAGAAGGTGGAAATGCACATCTTAGCCACCGTCATAGAGCTCTGTCTTGCCAAGCTTTAGGGGGAAGTGCTAGATGATAAGCCTCGCTGTCACAGTACACTCACACAGACGTAGTCACACACACACACAGACATACAGGATACATACATGCTCAGAGAGAATCAAGGCCAAAAGGCCAGGACTGGCAGTGTAGGGCCTGCTGGTTTCTGGCATCCTGGCCATATTTTGGGCTAATGGTCAGACTGGGGGAGTTAACAGCATCAGGTCATATAGCAAGTCAGAGAACATTTGCTGCCTCAGATCTCTGTTAATCGCATGTACTCTGCTGCTGAGCTGAGTGCAAGAGGGACAGAGTGCGATGCCCGGATTGAAATACAAGCACTGTTTTGGTTTTTCACAAGAAGAACAAGCCTTATCGCCGCATGTTTGAATTGAATTCCTGCCAGTATCTCTGTATTTACTCTGCTGCAGAACTATATATCTGTGCTTCTTTGCTCTGGGTGCTTTTTGACCAATAGCAGTGGTGCATTATCCTACTGACTGTGTGCTTCCTTCCTGAGCCTTGTCATCTAAGTCATCCACTGTGCGAACATGTATCCACGGAGCGGATCACAGTGAAAAGACCTGAGCCTCCATCTCCAGAAGCTCTCAGGTATCTTCATTTATAGTGTTCATATTGTCACAGGAGGCCAAGCACAGGCTCCAACTTATTGGAAAATCTGGCGGAGAGGATAACATCAGTGTTATGACACTGCATATTGCCCTAAATTGCTTTATTGGTAAAATGATAGTGCTCGTCCAATTTGAATAATTTTATGGAATCCCTCACAGAACAGTTTAATTATGTTATCACACAACTGGCAACATCTGTCTTAATACCACAGCACATGACAGTTTTATTACAGGCTGAATTTTTTTGCTGTTTCTGGCAATTGATGTGTGATCTGATTAATAATCACACAGATGGAGGTGAAAATTGAACAGTGGTGCGCTGCAATGTCGAAAAAGGGGGGAAATAATTATCACAGGAAGAAAAAACACAGTCTATGTCAGAAAACATATCACAAATATTTTACTAAGGCTCAATCTTCTCTCATTTTGAAGCATATTGCTTTTTTAAACCCAGCTTCATGCATTCTTTTATTAGAGGAAAAAAACTATTTAGTCTAGGTGCAACTTTTCAAATCCTTTTGTCACCAGAGTTTTGTTGGTGAGGTTTTGGGAGGTAAACCACCCAGCACCTCTGCTTTGTCTTATGATGTCTCTAAGTCAGCCAGCCTATGAACTCATCCATTTTGTTGAGTCTACCTCCAGCCACCGCTTTCCGACTGGGAGGAGATGAAGCACAGGTTGCATCTGTGCTGAGTCCCATGGTTTAAAATAGTTGACTGTTGCTCGGGTCGACATCCTGTTTACACACCCTGCTTATGTGGGCAGCAGGAGGGGGATCACAAGAGTTGTTTGACCCTGTGGTAATTCGCATGGACTCAAGTAAGAACACACACACACGCAAACACACATTCACTCATCTCACGTCGCAGATCTCACATCATCACAGCAAAAAAGGAAAAAAAAAAATATTAAATTGAAATGTAAACAACAAGTGATACAACTTTTTTAATTAATACCAACCTTATTCAACCAACAAAATTACTTAATAA
Source organism: Pleuronectes platessa (assembly GCF_947347685.1). Taxonomy (NCBI): domain Eukaryota; kingdom Metazoa; phylum Chordata; class Actinopteri; order Pleuronectiformes; family Pleuronectidae; genus Pleuronectes; species Pleuronectes platessa. Next base: position 24,159,056 of record NC_070627.1, on the reverse strand, counting down.
TCATATTTCCTTCATTAGGTAGGAGGAATTAAGAAGGTGAATTGATACATCTGAAAATATTATCGATATATAACCTCACCAGCGTCTTCATGTTGTTAACAATGTAAAGGTAGTTTGTAAAATCCATCTGCAGTGAAACAAAAGGGAAATACCTAAATGTCATCATCTTTTTAAAAACAGTCATTGCTGTTATGGAATGGGACACACTGAAGCCTGGTCCCCCTGAGTTTAATCATACCTGTTTTCTGGTCTGTGCCCTCCTGCTCTCCACCACCTCATGATCACCATTCAGTGCAGCCAAACACACAGTTCACTTATTCTCCCTGACAAAATGTCCTCTTCCTGTCACCAGACAACTGAACAAATATTTGATCACGGCTCATAAATGCTAGCTATAAACAAAAACTAACAGTGATGTCAACCATATCTCTATGTCATGCTGCAAACTATTTTGACAACAGTGAATACAAGCAAATGAGACGTCTTATCGTATGATGCCAAGCAAAATGAGACGTTACAGAGGGAGTTAGAGGATGTGTGGCTGAGCAGACATATTTCATTGCTGAAAATGTTCTATTTTGACCACATTTGGGAAAATCTTTGTGTTTGAGTGTGGAAAATGTGTTGCGTAGCATGGACATACTGAAATGGAAACAATTGGTCAATAGATCTGTTTAATACAGTTTTCTACAATTTCTGATCTTGTGACTAACCATTAACTAGAGGTAAACAAAAGGCAGTGTGTAAAGAGTTCAAACATTAGGACATATGGACTATAGAGTTGGCTTACTCACTGTTACTCACATTACCAAGCAGATGTCTTACGAAACAAATGCTCTTTTCAAGCATACATTTTAGAGAATGTCCACACAATGTGGTCTGGAGTTTCTTCTGAGTTTGCTTTTCACACATGAACAACGTAGCAGGAGATTCTCTGCTCAGATGAATTCACAGCAACACAGAAAGTGTTCAGGTGAGGGGTGGTGCAGGAGAGAACACAAATTCAGCTGCAGAGATCACACAGCACATCAACACCAGCGTTTGGCCCTTATCACCAAAATCTCTCGTGACATTTTTTGTTGGTGTTTTGTATGTGTGTGGCAAGACGTATTCATCCTGAGACATTTGTGTTTTTCAGTTTTCCGTCTGTCGCGCGTTAGAAATGTCATCAACATGCCCACTCACTCATGAGGAATCCCTAAATCCTGCTGTTTTCTCACATGGGCTCATTGGGAGATTATCCAGAGTTTTTACAAGGCGGCTTGCAAAAGAAACCCCAGAGAAAGTCAGGAGTCATTCACTCTGACAATTGCATCCTCTCACACAGCCACTAATCCAGCTGCAGCAGCACACATGCAAGATATCTGACGCCCTTAACTGATTTCTCATATTAACTCTGACTCGTGTTTGTATGTAAACATAGTCAGATAAAAACAATTGTGCAGCCTCTGTCTTTAAGGTAAGATATACCTTTATGTCCCTGCGGAGAATTTATGGATAAGGGAATCTCTCCAGGACTCGTGGACGTACAAATGCCACCCATGGAAAAGATTCAAGTTTATATGCTGGTATCATTAGGAAGACCAAAGTGGTTTTCATTGTGTGGCGCCCGGATGTTCTTTGATGGCCTTAGTCTGCGTGTTTGTGCTGAAGTGGGCAACTCTAAACTTTGAGCAGGTGTCTCAAGCAGCTGGCTGGAGGCAGACAGGGAAACACGTCTGTGTCAGTTCTGTATTAAATGGCTTAGAGAGAGAGGCCTCGGCAAGCCAGAGGACTAATGCATCCTCAATGTTTTATTTAAACATTGTGCCAACAACTGCTTATGACTGCTCCACATCAAGATGCACACACAAATCCTCACACAAGCGCACACCCAACCCCTCACACACGCAGGCAGGCAGAGTAATTTTGCACTGTTTAGCCGAACAACTTGTGTGTTTAGTGTTGTAAATAAGTAACCGTTTTAACAGGGCCTCAGGAGACTGTGGTTGGGAAAGTGCACGCTCAGACATGACTGGCTTTAATAGCCATTGTCAAAACACTGTTTAAACAAAACCTTTTCTTTACCCGATTGGAATGTTTACATTTAGTTGAATAATAATGCTATTTTAAGGAGAAGCTATTCTTTAAGGATAGCCAATCTGACCCAATTTATTAGGGATAGACCTAAGGATGCACAGCTCCTCTTGGGAAAACATTCAAGCGCAGGGCCTATTCATTTTTAATGAGAGCACTACTTTAAAAACTTCATAGAATTAATATGTATCAGTGAAGTCTTTCCTGTGCATAAAACTTCAGGGTAATTAATATTCATAGGCTGTGCTTGTTAACACCCCCAATGCTAGTGCAATGTAGATCCAATTAACATAGAATGGACCCCAAGGATTTGGGCAGATACGGGTTAAATGAGCTATTGAAATTGAAACCGACTGTCTCCTCTTAAAAATACTTATTTGTTTCACTAAACCCTAATTTTTGTTGCAGATTAAAGCATCTTTGGGTTTTTTACACGTAAACAGCCACAAATGTGGAATAGCCCGATTTTGTGCGCCTGCTTGTATACATGTATGCATAAAGGTCATCACCTTCTCAGCCCAGCTAATGTGAAAATCCTGTAGCGAGTTTGAATTTGATATCTTATTCATAATCTCCTGGCACAATGTGGTTAACGGACATCGGAGTTCATTCTCGGCGTCAGGCTGTGAGGCCTGGCCATGCAGTCTGGGAGATGATGGGGGAGGGGGTAATAGGGGGAGCTAGGTAGTGGTAGCAAAATACCTGTTTTGCCACCTGCTTCCATTTGTTAGCACACAGACGGCACTGGTCCCCAGAGCATCCTGACACAACTGTGCCCACAGCGTCTCAGCTCCAAAAGGACTCAGAGTTAAAGACCAGATTTAAACAGGTGACCTATTTCTACCTGCCTCCCCAGGTTTTTACTCATTTTCCACCAAGGTTAACATGGCAAACTAATGTCACATCAGAGAAGTTCATTTAAGTAAAGCACAATGAAAACAAATGTATTTTCACTAATGGAAAACAAATGAATACTGTAAAATAACACAAACTTAATTGCAGACGTATCCCAGTGATTTATCATTGTCCACCCATAAAGTTGGGGAACTCTTTAAAGTGACAAATAGCATTAAAGAGCCGAAACAGCAATGATTTGACTTCCCTGGTATTGTTCAAGGTCCAAACCCTATTAGATCATATGTGGTCAGATATTGTTAAGCCACAGACGATATATATATATCAATTTAGTCATTTTCCTCATTACCATTAAAACTGGTGGATTGCCCCTTTAAGATCCATGAAAAATAGAAATAGAAAACAATACATAATTCACCAGCATGATGACATCACAAAAAGTTGACAAATTATGATTTTGATCATGTTTATATATAAATTTGTAAATGTGTATGTTTATTCAAGTAATGAATGTGGATTCAAAATATAGATTGATCATTTGCACCATCGCATTCATTGATTCCATTGAGGAATGAAACATTTAATGGAATAATCAGGCACAATTAATTGTGGACCAACAGAATCTGTTGTGTTTTCCCTTTGTGTGCATTGTATTTCATGATGTGTTTCACACAATTTTCTTATAAATCAGAGGGATTAAAATAGAGATATTTTAATCATAATGTCCTCACCAGACTGTAGCATTTTTCTGCATTGAGGTGGAAATGAGCCTTGGATATAATGTGCATGCACCAAGGGCATAAATGCTTGTTTAGTCCTTTTAGTAATAATAGTCATAATCATCATCATCATCATCATCATACTTAGTAAAATATTGGATATTTGCTCTGCAGTAAAGTAACTGGCGAATAAGTTTGAAAATAACACAATACGAACATGATCATGTAGTATAGTGTTGGATCTCATACAGCAATGTATAGTTAAAATATTATAGTAATTTCATACAACATGGTATATATCTCTTATGCTGTGATACTGAAAACCCCTGACAGCTGTGTTTGTCACGCAGGTAGGAAAATGATAAACTACTGACGCCGATGATCAAATGAGCCTTCATTGAAGTAAATATGCATGGACAGCCACACCATGTACAGGTCCCTTGGAGTAAATTTGATTGTTTGACACGCATCCACCCATCAAAGTATCTATCAGTGATTAATAACAACCCTCTTGCACGTTCAGCAGTGACATGGCCTCTATTTGAGAGAAAAATGGCACAGGTCGGTATTCACTGGTGAATAGCTGTATACCATTTAGAGAATGATATGCCCTGATGGGATGTCTTGTCATAAATAATAGTGATGGCACCTCTGCATCCTGTGAATGACATGTGCCATAAATACTTGGCCCGGCCAGAGACAATGGTTCATATAAATCCTTGTGCAATCTTTTCCCTCCGTGCAAAAAAGATATATATTATTTAAATGGACAATAAAAACAAATGTTTTTTTCCTCCTCAGTCGGCGGCAGAGAGACCTCCGGAGCAGGACAGTGTGCACTGCTCCCTCGATGTGGTCTCTGATGCGCTGTTGTTATTTGCTTGTTTACAATCTTTGACATGATGTAATGGGATGGCTGTGAAAGTACTAGCCAGTAAATGGCACAGAAAATAAGACAGTCCTTTATGTCTCCCCCCCTCCACTTTTCTCTATTTCTTCCCCTCTTTTTTTCTTGTTTTTTCCCCGCAAACAGGGAATATGTTCTGCATTTGACTGAAGGAACATGAGCCTTGAATATAAGTAACTGTTTTTTGCATTAGGTACTCCCTGGAGGTAGAGGGAAAATATCATGTCCCTGCGTGAAATGCGAATGTGAAATCTAGCAGAAAGAAATATTTATGACCATTTTCTGCTTGATTAGAGCTGGATGACATGCCTTGGGAGACAGTGAGTGGACAAAAGGCAGCAGTGCTGCTTCTGGGCAGATCGTAAAGAAAGAGTTGTTTAGGGAGGAGGGGGTTCTGTCCACGGTTCTGTGTGTGTGTGTGTTTGCGCGCCTGGGCTGTCTCTGAGGGTGGGATAGAGGTTGGTGGGGGGGGTGGGGTCATGTTTGAAGCATGGTAGAGGAAATCGAGTAAGTCCAACAGGAGTGCATTGGGAGGCAGATGGTGAACACCCAAGATTAATCACTGGTCTTGTTCGCAGATACAGACAGATTCAAGTAATCTGTCTCAGATGCCAACGCCACATTTAATATCTAAAACACAAGCATAACTTACCAAAGTAAACTGGTATCATCGGAGGTTTGACGGCCACAGAAAGCACATGTGTCACTCACACATTTAACTTCTGCTTACAATTTATCAACCAGTTTAGGTGAATTGAGATTTAGTCCCACATGTAGTGGACTGTTTGTGTTGCTGCAGCCGTAAGATAGTTGACTCTGCTTTCACTGCTACTATCCAATGTCAAAGAATCAGACTGCCTGGTCTTACTAGAGGGCGTAACCTACAGTATACAGGCATCAAAAGTGAATTCATAGTGCTTCAGATTACCTAATTTTAAACAAGACAGATTCAATTTAGATGTAGTTTAATTTGTTGTAACGATACTTAATATTTTATATCAATTGTAATTACAAACCTAAGCATAGGCAGATTTTTCCAAATCATGGGCCAAACAGGGGCCACAATTGAGGAGCTAATTACAATCCAACCTTAATCAACCAACATTTCTGATTCAGTAAGGTGCAGATTTAAGTCATTCCTTCTTTGCCGTTAGCTCTGTAGCTTTGAGAAAAGCCACACTTTCAATATATTTTGAGAATTGTTCCCCGTTCAAGCACATTGTGTACTTTAAAAAAGCTTTAAAAGACAGGACATAGATGGTTGTTCTGATGCTCGAGACTGCTGCAGTGAATGAAGATTCGGGTCTGACCCTCTCATGATTACTCTCTGTAGTATCAATAAAGGGCCCAAAAATATCCTAAAGACTACAACCACCTCTAGAGAACCGACTGAATCTGCTGACTTGTAACCTGTTTAACTTCTTAATAAGTTAGCATTTACTTCTAACCAAAAATCTGCAATTTGTTTGACTTGAATTTATTTCAAATCTCATGCATGCACACTGAGAGTTAATCCTGGGGCATCAGCCTCACTGTCTCACAGTAGCTCCCCCTCAAAGGCTAAAATTGTCACTTAGAAACTGGATGGTGTGTATAATAAATTCCTGTCAACTATAACTTAATGCTCTCCTGTCTGCACATTAGCATATTCATGCTCAGCACATTATATTAGCATAGATTGCATGTAGTAATGGCAAGGGCCAAAACAAGGATTGTTCAAAAACATACAGGGCCACACGTGGATAATTGAGATGTATGGAAATATACAGTAACTGCACAAGACGTGACTGCAGTCAGTGTGTGCATCCTATTATGGCATTGTGTTATTCTGAGAGTGTGTTAGTATGTTCACTTGTCATCATACACTGTGTGCTACAGGTCCAGTGGACCCCGTTGGGGCTACTTCCTCTCAGGAAAATCCCCACAATGACACTTTGTGTGATACTGTTTAATATATTTTGATAATTGAACACACAGAGACTTTGTATTCCTTTGTCAAGCCAGGGACAAACACCTCTGTAATCATAACCACTTTCAATAGGCTTATCAGTGTTGTAGTACACCAGGACAAGGGCCAACATCTAAATAATTACTTAATTACTGCATTGATGCAATTGTCTTGGTTGCACAAGCAAGCCATCTTTGGCAGTGGAGCGATTGTGTTTAGATGGAGCCTGTGACAGGACAGAAGCCACAGCTTGTGCAGCCATTTCCAATGAATCAGAGAAGTACAAAATTGAGAGAATGATTAATTTTTCAATTTCTCTCTGCGGATATCTAATAATTGTGCCCATAGATAGCCAAGGGCTCTTATTAAACATTAACATGCAAAAGAAAAGTTAGAATCAGAAAGATGGTATTTTGGATTGAATAATGTAAAATATCTGTAGGGCAACAGGGAAAGCAGCAAACTAGTCCAGGTTTATTCTTCAAATGTTTTCCAGCACCGCAATGTCTACTCCTAATTACTGAGCTCTTATCTGCACACTCAACACTATATTTATTTTTCCTCATTGCTAAATGCAAATTTCTCTTAACCTTTTAATAACCTGACATATTGAGTAATTTTTTGAAAGAATCATTACAAATGTCAGTTGGACACTGCCAGGATTGTGTTTTTAATTGGTATGTAACTATACTGGACGGACAAGTTTTTATTTTTTAATTCAAGTTTTTGATAATTAATGTGTGGCTGTCTCCAGCATATAAATGCGTTCTTCTTTGATGTAGTAAAGGCAGTGTTGCGAGGCATAAGGTTCTTATTAAAATATATCAGCATGTTATCTTCTTGCTTTCCAGTAGAGAGACACTTTGCCTTTAAGAAGCCGTGCCTTAGACGAGGTTCCACTCTCAGGTCTTTCTCTGTTTCTCCCTGTACCGTCTCCATCACTTTGCTCACTTCCATATAATATCATCTTCATCTCAGATAGCTGTGGCACAGGGGAACTGCATTTGTTGATCAGATTTGGCTTGGCTGACGCCTCCTCCCCAGAAGTATGGGGATACGCGTGTAATGCTTGCCTGAGCCCAGCCAGCCCCGGCTGATTGAGTGATCCTGCCTGTCACAGGACAAGATAACCACATCAGTAAATACTCACAGTCCTCGGCTCACCACTACCAGGGGCAGCGCTGCACTCCACAAACACAGATGCACTGATTTCCAGCTTGATGTTGTGTCACGAAGGCTAAAAACCCAAATCATGATAGATATTTAGTTTCATCCTCTTATCACTCCATTTTCTGTCAGAGCTATGGAGGATGCACATTTCATATTTAATACACAGACACATTGTACCAGCTCGCTGCTCCTCCAGAGGGAATTCTGACTCAAGTTGCAGTTAGCTTTTCTTCTCAATTTGATGAGGTCTCTAGCTGATATCACACCACCAGACTCCGGTTTCACAATGTGATCTTTTGATATTTCCCTCTCTTCAAAACATCACCAGCGTGGAAGACGGATTGAATTAGCGATTTGGGGTGTATTTATCTCGATCTGAGAGTAATTTGGCGCTCACTGTCTTAGCACTCGAACTCAATGAAAACAATAAATGGTGTCCTTATCTTCTTGGAGTGAAATCAAGATAGGCTCAGGAAGCTGTGAGTTATTTGTGGTTGATTCTGAGGGAAAGGAGGGACAGGAAATGGACACCCCTCTCACATTACCTCTTGCCATACAGTGGGAGAAAGAGCGAGGCAGGAGGGGAGTTTTTTAATCAGCAGAAAGCTGGTCTTTGGATTTAAAAGTGTCAAAGATGGGCCTTACCCCTGCAATGAGTGAAATCTGGTCAAGTCTTGTGTTAAATTGAAAACGGGGCTGCTGGGATTTGGAGGTGAGGGGACAGGGGACTCAGTGGCAGCAGCATCTTGGTCAATTATCACAGTCTCCCTCTGCTGTGCTCCACTGTTTCCTCTGCTTCTGCTTCTCTCTGTCTGGCCCACTACAGAACCAAGAGCATAAGGAAACACACACAAATTTAAGCCGCAAGCAGTGTTGAACCGGCCCTAGCAATTCTGCGCATTTTGAGGCATATATCCCTCAGAATGCAGACGCAAGTTGACACAGCTGCATGTAGCCACAACCATCAAACACTACGTAGATGAGTAAGATGCTATTTCTTGCTTATGTGCGTCATTGCGGACATCATGAATTGCAATCCCTGTACAATGGGACAGATTGATGAATGCTGATTGTGACATCAGGCGTACTTCCTGTTGCAAGGAGGTGGCACTGTGACTGAACATTAACTCGGGTTGGGACTCTTATCAAGTTACATCACAGATTTGACACCACACTCAGACACACCATTTAAAGAAAAATACATTTTTTCAAGATGTTTCCTTGCTGCTCTCTTTAGATTCCACACAGCGATTTTGAAGTAAATCAGATATATCCTACAGAAAGAATCTATGACCCTAAAGGGCTGACTTGGTCCTGGTGGGCTACGGCTCTATTGTACGTCTGGCTATGCTACATGTGCCTACATGTGCCAGGGGGCTGATTTGTTGAAATTTGAAAGGGTGGCAATCTCAAGCTGTTTTGCCACTCCCATGCAGGAGACCCATCAAATATAATATTTTTTGCTGCTCTGATGTTTTATATCTTTCTAGGGCTTAGCCCCTCAAATGAAATGGAAGGGGCAGAAGAAAAATAATAAAAAATATTTAATTGCCCTCAATCCGAGGTTGGTTGCTTGGGCCTTAACAAGAGTGAAACATTTTTTGAGATAGGTCTCTAAATCAAAATATATAGCCTCAGACATATTTGCTTTGGATTTTTACCGCAGGTGGTTCCCAGTGTTTGCAAACTGCATGACACATGAATGCTTGTAGGAGCATCGCACTTAACGCTCACGCTACAGCTGCATGTCCCGGCACATCCTCGCAGCCTCTCTGGCAGGAGAGAAAAGGATCACATCCTGGCAGGTGCGATGTGGGGAGCCACAGCTTGCCTTTTCGCTGACTCGCCACACACCCAAAAAAAGAAATAGTTACCTAGTGGAGGAAGGGAGAAAAGAAATATTAGTTACCCACCTCTCTATTTATACGTGTAATGTGTGCAGCCTATTTAAACCACCTGAGTGGGAGCTAGGAAGCCAGCACTTGCCCCATATTTTAACCAGATGTTGAGGAGGGGAAGAAAAGCCTCGCAAGAGTCTTGCAATCAAAATAATTATCTTTATGGGTGGATGTTTACGAAGTGTTAATGTGATATTCTGCAGGCGGACTAACTGAGTGAGCTTTTATGTGTTGAACCCTGAGAAAGGCTTCTGTCTATTAAAGACTAACTCCTTTTTTTCTTTATATGGAAGCATTGTAGTTTATAAATGTCCTCATAGCTTTCTTCAAAAGAGGGAGGGAGCATCTATCGTCAGCCATGATCCTTCTCTTCCTCTTGCTTTTCTTACCTCCCACCCGACCATGAATCACAGCAGACAGGACAGACAGGAGTGGATGCGGCCTCTTTGATAGACAGTCAAAGAAGCACTAGTGATTTGTAGCTACAGGGAAACAGTACTGCTGTAACCTGTCCTCTTGCCAAACATTCATATCAGATACAGGCAGAGGTGCATATTTTTCTCATTTTACATTGTGCTAAATCAAATTATGGTTTCTAACATGATTATTTATTTACCTATTTATGTATTTATCACCTGATAGGGGAAGTCAAATTAAGATTAACAGAATGTAGGATCTCATCTAATGTAATTAGCTGGTTTCGCTTCAGGGGAGTTTTTTTTTCATAGCACATTAGCTTTGCCACATTCTAGTTTTGACAGACGTTTTCTCACAGGAATTAGTGTTTCATTTGAATAATAACAAAAAAAATGTGAAATCTTCTGGTTTGCGGGGACATCTTTGTCCCGGAAGAATAAAGAAGTAAATGAGGGGAAAGAAAAACAGGTAATTATGTTGAAGCAGCAAATGAATGACCCACTGACCCTTAATCCTAATTGATTTTGCTGTGGCAAATTGTTTTTATCACCTATTTTGATGTACTTTTTTTTAACTCTCTTAGCTTCTATTTTAGATCTAGTTAATTGGTTATGTGAATAAAGAGTAGAAATACAGAGGTATGAGTTTTTTTTTTGTTGCTTGCATTTACCAGCAAGGCAATTAGAGTTGCCAGCTTGCACTTTGTAGAATAATGTTGCATCCTGGAAGAGCAAAGACTTACCTCCCACAAGAGTATTCATAGCCACAATGTTTTTTGACTTTATTTACTGTTTAAAAACCATGTCTGCATAACATTAACACACTGTTGGCTGTTTAATGCAATAATAAGTCTTGTATATACACACATTATGCAAATGTAACCGAGAGAAAAAGGCAGCAGCTGTTTGTATTTCAGAAACAAGACTGTTCCGTGAGTGGCTGCCCTGGGTCACGCCGGTGACCTCACAAATATGTTGCAAATATGTGGCAGTCAGCAAGTGAAGGCAGAGTACAGTGTAACGCTGCTTGTGCCGGGTGCACTGTCTGGGCGATGACATGTGCTACTTTGCATGTAAATTCTTTAGTGATTCACCTCCAAGTGAACCTACTGAGAGCAATTCTAGCACTGGCTTAAAGACAGAGGTGTGTTTTTATGACTAGGTGAGGCACGTCCTCTCCAAGGCCTTCGAGCACTGTATCTCTCCACCCTCCCCTTTAATCACTGTATCAACCGCTCTCATAAACTCCATGAGCTGTGTATTAGTGTGTGTGTTTGTGCATGTGTTTAACAGTATGTGTGTGTGTGTGTGTGTGTGTGTGTGTGTGTGTGTGTGTGTGTGTGTGTGTGTGTGTGTGTGTGTGTGTGTGTGTGTGTGTGTGTGTGTGTGTGTGTGTGTGTGTGTGTGTGTGTGTGTGTGTGTACGCCCACGCCCACGAGCATGTGCCCTTTCTTGTTTCCCCGTTTTTAAACTTAATCAGCAAAAAATAAAAGCCGTTTTAAGCCAGCTCGTATTACAGAGGTGATTATTGGTAATAAATACTTTTTATACATACTTATTTCGGAGGCAGTTTTCTTCTTGCGCTTAATGAGAGTAATTTGATTTGCTTGAGAGATTACAGTTTCCCAGAATTAATGCGGCAATCCCCATTCCAAGATAGAGTGAGATCTAAGATTCTTCACAGGTCGTGTGCTGCTAGATGCACCCCTCTCACATAGCAGCTAATGGAGTTGAACAGCAGTCTGTCATTCCCCTGCCCACCACCCCAGCAGCTCTATAGCCCACATGCCCTTGGTTCCTGCAGTGCTTGTTGTTTGGGCTACTTCTGCCACCTGCATTTCACTTTAACCTCTTATTCACAACGAGGCGCTGCTAAGAGACTGTCTTCAAACCTGGAGCGCAGGTGATTTATTGTATATATATAATGTTCTATCATCAATGTAAATGCAACATCTGGACAAATTACTCACCCAGTTGCGCTAATACAAGTTGCATCAGTTAATTTAACCATAGTTTTTCCTACGCTGTTTCCTCAGGTTCTCGTATAGTGTGATATTTCCATTACATGTTTATGCAAGCCCTTCAAGCTTAGTGCGTAACTTAATTTGAGCTGTGATCATCTTCTCCTGCAACATTCATTGAAGCCTGCAGCCTGCAGGTCTCAGCGCCTAAAGCTGAAGGTGGCTCAAGCAGATTGAGGGCGGCCAATTCTGTCACCACAGTGCACTCTGCATGTTAATTAAGGTTTAGAAAAGTGCTTACGCTCAATGGACTTTCTTGCTTTGCTTGTTAGTCCATAAACACTCAAGAACAAGTCTGAATTGAAAGGGGATTTATAAAATCAGCCAACTATGAATGTGGTTGGACAATCTAATCTCTCGTCCCGGACTTCAAGCACCTAACATTTTACCTCTCATGGTGAATAGTAAAGCCCAACTGATATATTGTTTTTTTGATAAACGTGGCAGATAACCTTTCACAGATATTTCAGTATCTGTGTTTATACGCTAATATGAAAACGTTTATTTGAAAGAATTGAAAATGCTGAAAAAATATATGTTAACATTTTTTTTAAAAATCAATAACTGTAGGTGTTTGTTGTATTTGTGTTTTCTTATTATTTATAGTTATTTATAATAAAGGTCATAATATGGTTCAACTATACAATATCAAACCTCAATATAAGTCTTTTTCATAAAGGTTTCACATTAACCTAACTAAAATAAGATATGAATATATCTTGATTTATTTTGATCAGAAAGTTGGCATCAGATCAATCTACTCAAACATACAGTGCTTGCATCTTCTTGATTGCATTTTCTATTGGAAAAAGCATCCAGCTGGTCAGAAACCCATCTTTTTGGTTATTTTATGTTTTTTGTAACTTCACATGCTTTAAACAGTTCATTACAATACATTGTTTACAGCTTTTTTTACAGCTCACAATAAGTCTAGTTGACTATGTTGCAAGTTGTCTATGTTTTCAAATTGAGAGAGTGAGAGTCTTCACCCTCCTGTTCACCAGAACTGCCAATCGTTTGTTTCTTTACCTTCCACACCTACATACCAAGTCAGTGAAGGTTAATAACTCCTGGAATAAGAGAAGAAGCAGTTTACGAAGAACCAAAAAAGTGAGGCCCACCATGTGTCACGTCGTCTGTCTGTGAGACGATAATACATTACTGTCCAGTGTGACGGGTGATGTGTCTGGACCCTGCTGGAGATTATTCCTCTTTATGGCCGCAGCAATCAGATTTTTTTTTTCTTCTTTTTCCCTTCCTTTATTCCTGGCGGCATAGGATCATATTACCCATCTTGGAATGACTTCAACAGAGACACTGCTATTCCCAGGGAGCTGTCTCTCCCCACTGCAACTCAATCCATAGCCAATTGGACTGGCCCATGATTTATAGAAAATCCTCTCCTTCGGAGAAACTCTCACTCTCACTCCACACACACACACACACACACACACATACACACACACCCACCCACACACACACACACACACACACACACACACACACACACATACACACACACCCACCCACACACACACACACACACACACACACACACACACACACACACACACACACACACACACACACACACACAGGGAATTCTCCCTCAGCAGCTCATGATGTGTTAGGTCTCGGGTCAGGATGGTTCAAGGCAGTGGGAAAAGATGTACAGTCGCAAACCTCGGAAAGCCTCACCATAAATGTTTCAGAACCATAGAGGGACAAAGAAGGATATGTTTTGCAGTTTCTTAATGAAATGAGCGGGAGATGATGTTTGTGTGCTCTTTGGCCAGATGTCATTACACATCCGTCTTCAAGGGATCAGCCAAAATTTGCTTTGGGCAGTGTCACGCTTGTTGTCTGCTTCACTGATTAGCTGGATTATTCATCAAGATGAGTTACTTTCGCATCCACATTGAGTTAATCAACATGCCCTGTGGTGTCGAGTCCGAAGAGTGGTCAGCTGACAACACAGGGCATATGGTAAGTTTAGGCACAGAGCAGCATGGTGAACCATGACCAACAGTCTGTCTACTCTTTCCCTCCTCAAGCACCATCCTATAGCCGTGTGCAGACTACATTCATCTATATTCACCTCAACTAAATTGGGAGATTTAGGAGGTTTTACAGGTCCAATTGCAGAAGTCTCCTGTGTACCGATGATGTTGAGTCCTCCCGGCTATGAGACCAAGGCAGATAGATCTTCCCATTCTAAACAATATCATTGAAGCATGATAAAATCTGCTCACAGTATTCTAGGTCTCACGCTGGGCTTTTGGAAGCGCCCGTTTTCCCAAGCACAACACTCCCCGCTACAAAAGTGATGCAACACTTCCACCAAAGGTGCAATCGGGAGGAGTGTGTGTTTTCTAACAGTCCATCTAAGTACCCAGCGCAGTTGGCAATGCCTGTGCTCTTTTCCTCCCACTTTAACAACTTGACGGATATTATCAGCGTAATCAGTGGTGGGCATCCCGAGGCATCATATGCTCAGAACAAAAAGCTAAGGTCAGGGAGAGAGGGGCTACTGAGATCCGCCTGCTGCATTGTTCCCAGATCGTTTGTGCTTTTGCCTTCTTATTTTTTTATTACTCTGCTTAGCTCATTTGATCCTCCTCTCAACTCTTCATACTTACTTTTTTATTTCTCTTTTTCTCCATCTGCCTCTAAACGACACCTTAGCAATGACTGCTCCTCCAACTGATTTGCCTGTGTGTGACCTCCCTCCTTTAGTAGAGTCATTCACGGGCAATGCTGATGTAGAAAGCCTGGCTCTTGGCGGGCAGACATAAGAGAGACAGTGACACGCGGCTGTGCGCTGATAGACTTTCCACTGGAGTGGATTAAATCAGCATCAGGCTAGTGGAGCTGATTACCCCAATATGAAAATGCAGTATCTTAATGGTACATATTTTCATGAGGCAGCCCTGTTGCCTTTCATTTTGCGGCTAATATGTCTATTCTTATGAGTCATTTACTTCTTTAATTACCTTTAGCAGCAGATGCACAATGGTGTATTAATGTGAATGATTTTTACTGCCACTTTATCATACTGAGCCTGTGAAGTTGAAAGGCGTAATTGAGGTGGAAGAGCAACTCATGAGAGAAACAATATTTAGTTGACAGCTCCTCTTGTACTCTCGGAGGGTGTTTATGATTTTACACCCCACTAAAGCTGTAATAAACACAGTATTCATTTAATAATGGCAGACTGCGGAAATGCTTTCACTGGGATCTACTCAGTTATTGAATCATCCCAGGAAGTTGTTTGGCACAATAAGACGACGCTGTGCATATGCATGTGTTCTTGCATTCTGTTGCATGTGTCTCATCGTAGTTCCTCTGCATGCGTTTTTCTAGGGTAATGAAATAACTGTTTGCAGCAAGCATAACCTTATTTGCCATTCTCCCATTTGCATCATGTGCACCTTTGACATTCCATGTCATTTGCATCTGCGTGCTTGTGGAGCTTGTGGCATGTCTGTGTGTTTTGTCTGCAGCTTGTGTACTTTCCTTGGTGTGATTTTCTGATCCCGACCACTGTGAATGGAGGCCTTCTTTAGCCATCTGTTGTTAAGCTGCTGGCTAAGCAAGGCTGGGGAATCCAAACAAACGCAGAGCACACAGCAAACGGAAGCTGTCAGTCCAGCATAGCTGAGCTGACCTCGCCGGGCTGGGGGGTGGAAGGGGTGGTGGTGACCCCTCCGTACCAGGCTCCGAGCGCCCGAACGCCTGGTCGGGGCACTGTTTACTCTCCCCTCCATGCCCCCTGCAACCTCCCCCCCTCTGCAATATTCCGATTCCCCCCCACCCCCCCTCCCCATCTCCATTTTACCTCTCTTTTTCTGTTTCACACTCTCATTCTCTTCCTCCATCTGTCCAACCCCCCCGCCCTCCTCCTCTCCTGCTCTTCACTCCAATCCCTCCATCATCAGTCCTGCTTCACAGAGCCTTCTCCTCTATCTCTACTCACAGTTAATAACTTTGCTTTCGTCTTGTTTTTCCAACAGTCATATTTTTTCTCCTTAAACATTTGTCAGGAAACTGCGTTACCTGCTCTGTTGGGGGAGAGAGAGAGAGAGAGAGGAGGGGAGGGGGTGTTACAGAGGGAGGGGTGTTGGACAAAAAATACCAAAACATTTTCATTGAAGTCAAATTTTGTCTTATGTAAGTGCACACACTGCCTTATTGTTTAAATGTGGTTGTTTGAAATGTTTAGTGTTTTCATAAATATTAATAGATTAGTTGAAAAGCGCAGCAAAGGAAGGGAATCTAATGGTTTGAAGTGGGTATAAAACATTGATTTATTTATGTATTCTACATGAATTAGTTGGAAATCTAAACACAGGCTGGAGAGTGTTGTTGCGAGGGCCCTGTAATGTGCGAGGTTTGAGCATCAGGGCCTGTTTTCCATGTGGAGTGGCTTTTTGGAAATGGCATTAATTATATACTTACTGGGAAACCAGACTTTTCCTGCTTTGCATTGCAGATAAACGTCCGCATTACAGAGGAAAAGAGGAAGAGAAAAAAATGCAATTAATATAAATAGACATGATCCTCACTGCTTATCCCCTTACATGTTTAAAAATCGTCCCCTGCCTAAAAAAACAACCAATGTTCATTTCAATTAAAATGACATTATTCCAAGTGAATTCCATCACTACATGTTTGCATACTCAACACACCATATATGCTATCGGTCATACTGTGAAAAAAAGGATCAGTTCCACCCCCAGCTTTACTGGTTTCATCGTCACTGACTACAGTATATTATATAATTAATTAAATGATTGGATAACTTGGCTTTTTTTGGACACTTCATCTACCTACTATTACCATATATTATTGTGAAGGGGCTGAGGAAGTGCAGTGTCAAATTTGATGCCATTTGAACACATGATACTTTCAATATTAATAGCATGGTAATAAACAGGCGGCCAGTGCACTGTGTCAGTGGAGGCTGGGCAGTGAGCTTTCAGTCAGTAGACCGAGTTGAACATGTCTTCTAAGTCTTAGGATAAAATAAAGAAGCCGCCAGGAAACTGGGTCAAACTTCAGGTCAAAATCTCCAGATCATTATGAAAATCTGATATTTTTATATCACCATATCGGACTGAGACACAGACATTCACTTGTGTCAAAGGTGCTGATCTTTGTGGCAACAACATTCTTAGAATCACTTGCTCTTTAGGAATTTGCCTAAAAGCACGATGTTTGTTGCTGAAAACCTTTATATTGCATTGATTTGTAGAGCTTAAATTTGAAAAGTTGTAAACTTGGGTCAAAAGATTGTGTCGATTGCTAAATAGACCCTACAATGTATGATAAAATAACATTAGTTAATTAAATATTTCAGACTTGTATCAAAATCTTTGCAAATAAACAGTAATAATGCAAATTCAGTTTCATTTCATGAAAAACATTTACTACAAAATCTTCTCACAGATGTACTAGGTAGGATGAACACAACGTTTTCTAACCTCACACTGCATCATAGACTGTTTATAAAAAGCTCTGCACACAATGTCTAACAAACAAACAACATAAAGTGACAGTATATAGTAGAACTGTTTGAGGAGGACTCACTGATGACAAGGACTATTTTTGAAATAGCTCCAGAGCATCAACACAGGACAAGAGAACAATCGATTCCTGACAGGTGGGGCACTTTAGTAGTTAGTTATATGTGCTGGTGAATTATGAGTAAAAGCTTGTGGAAGAAGAACCTGGCCTCTTGGCTTGCTTAGGTCACGGCTGAGGAGCAGAGGGCTTCGTCTTTGAAGCAGAAGCAGAAGTGATAAATGTCAGGTGAGTTGAGACGTGCGATCAGTCAGAAAGTCGAGCAGATAACCTTGACATTTAGGCTGCTGGGGTTGAAGCCCCGCTGAGGCTGTGGAGCGAGACCAGAGGGGCTGGTGTTAACTGAGCCAGACTACATTAAGAGCTAACCTATTAGTCGTGTTGTTGCTCGCTGTCTCTGAGCTACACTCTCCTGCCTAATAAAGCCTGCCGAAACATGGCTGCCGAGTAAATACGCTGGAGTGTCAATGCCAACACACACAAGAATGGAAACGCACAAACAGATGCACGTCTCGTTCTTTCTCCTTTTCTCCGAGTGGCCGTAGGGATCCAGTTACACCTGCTCGCACATCTTCTAGCAATTAGGAACAATCTGCTTGAAACCATTTCACGTTCAAGGTCTTCCCCAGCTGTGGCAAGAGGAGGAGGTCTCTCTGTTGATGGGCCTGAACAAACATCACTGGCCCCGACTTTCCCCACTGTCTGACTCCCGAAGGAGGCACCCTGACCAATTTCCCCCTGAATGTTTTCCCCATCACATTTCCCGACAAAGTCTATTTTCTCTGGACCTGTGTTTCGGTCCCATACAAAACAACTGCCATGATTCAGATGCCTCCCGTGGATTTTTAGCGTTTGATTATAACTGTCGGTCAGTGCAGTTGCATAAAGAGAGAACAGGGAGAAACATATCTGAAAATGTGTCTGCATTTTGCCATTGTGGGAAAAGGGTGCAGTTGAGGATTCAGCAGAGAGCAGTGTTGACTGTGTGGCGATGCTCTGAGTTGGGATTTGTGAGACACCCAGAGCTGGCTTTAGCAGCAGGAAACCCCAAAGCCTGTAAATAATCCGCATCTGCAGACTGCACATAAAGACATTCAGTACTTAGCAGTTCCCTTATCACAGCGTGATAGCCCAGGGACATAAGAGACGCTCCTGCCTCTATCCACTAATATGGCGTGAAAGTAGATGCAGATAAAACGCCCGTTGTTTATTGAGGAAGTTGCGTTAACAAGGGGAAGAGGGTGTGAACTTTGAACACATTTAAAATGGGTGGAAATAAAAGATGATTTCAAATGACAAGGATACCAAATTGCAACGCCTTTGTTGCTGATAAAACCTTGTCATTTGCCGGAGGCTGTTTTCTAATCAAAAACACCTGGAGGGTTCACACCCTCCATGGTGTGTGTGTTAGTGTGTGTGTGTGTGTGTGTGTGTGTGCGTGTGTGTGTTTGTGCATATAATACACAGATATTGAGAGTGTATGTATAGTGTGTGGGTGTAGGCGTCTATATCTGCAGTTGTGTTCATTTCCAGTAACAAGTTTGCTTCCCAAACAACCTTAGTTTCTGATTGTATCATGTTGTTGTGTTTAGGCAGAAGAAATTACACAAAACCAATTCGCATCAACACACGGTATCACAAACTCAGATTTTCTCTGTTCTGTTTTAATTT
The DNA here is from genome assembly GCF_947347685.1 of Pleuronectes platessa. Classification (NCBI taxonomy): domain Eukaryota; kingdom Metazoa; phylum Chordata; class Actinopteri; order Pleuronectiformes; family Pleuronectidae; genus Pleuronectes; species Pleuronectes platessa. The sequence continues at coordinate 24,139,792 of NC_070627.1, read as the reverse complement.
GTGTATTTAAGTAAACATTACTGATTGAACATTCGCCTTTTATACAACACAAAATTAACCCCTGTAAAATGTTAAAAGTATAATTCTGTCCACTTCACTGTGCAGTGTCGTCCTCACATCCCACTGTATCACTGTAGCTTTAAGCTGATCTGTCATTAGATTCGGACTAGTATACCTCTCAGTGCGTAGAAAGCCTCGCACCTGTCATCAGCTTCCAGTTTATTGCATTTTGTCTGGCACTTTCATGTCTATCAAGCATCCACTCCTTCGAATGGGAGATCTAAAGAAGATAAATTCCAGAGGAGCAGGGGGAGGAGGAGGCAGAGAGCTCTGAAATAGTGGAGTGGGTGCTGTGTAAACACTGCAGTGACAGTCCACAATAGGTTATTTTAGCCCAGCATTAGGCCTCTCGAAGGCATGCCATCTCCAGTGGCCTTTTTGAAATACAAACATGACAGGAACATTCCCAAGCGTCGAGCAGACCCTGCAACACATGGTTTCATCCCACTCGCCTTGTAGCCTCATTACATTTCAGACCAACAACAGTGTTAACTCGTTTCATGTCTTGGCTTTCTAAAGCCAAATTGTTTAAGTCAGCCATATGTCATGCAGCATAGATTTCAATTAATTAGATGTCAAGATAATCATAGACCTTGTTTTGTATATGATTACATAATTGTTGGCCTTAGTTTTATTGGGGAAACAATTATTTATTGAAACCATTGACCAGAATAGCAGTTGGCTTGTTGATTTTACATTGTCATGCCATGTTGCAAAATACCATCGTTGTTTTAACTGTCATGTGACTCGTCTGCTCTAAGCCAAACTCGTTAGGCATGACCTGAAGTCAGTCATGATCATCCTGTCTGTAGCACGCAACCTTTATGCTGTTAATAAATCGTAAACTATGAAGACAATACTTGGGGGTAAATGCGTTTCAAACATACATCTAGACACTGTGGACACTGGGGTCAAGCTATTGATGAATGTTAACATTAGGGCTGGACAATATGGGAATAAAATTATAGCAGGATAAACGTTTTCCATTTTTATCAGTCAATCTAGATAATTATCCTGACAAATGTCACACTATTATTCCTTTAAGTTAAAAGGCGTGAGTGAAGGTTGTGGTTTTTAAACAAGCTTTCTGAGCAGGGAGACAAACCTCACTGTGTTTACACAGTGAGGTTTGTCAAATGTATATTTATATTGTGATAGTTATTGATATTGTTTCATTCCCCAGTCATAATTAATGCTAATACTTTGAGTAATGTAATGAGAAAATTTCTGCTTTTCAGAGCTGTCATGAATATCAAAATATGAATGCACTTGTTAACATTGCATTATGACTCTGTCAGTGAGGGGAGACTTCCCAGAAATGTATCTGTTCATCCATTACTGTCTGAACTTCCTATCATATCCTGTTGACTCAACTCTCTTTGTTCCAACACCCTCGGCTGTAAACCCTAGACACACCGCACACACACATTTCACAGCATGTGTCATCGGTTACAGGGAAAAGAAAACAGCCAACTTTGTTTACTCTGCAGCATGCCCGTAACACCACGCCATGCATGGGCGTTGTTTATGGTTTCATGACAGTTTTTCTTTTACTTTAGAATATCCTTTAGTGTTTCCGAGTCAGACAATATGTCATTGTTGAATCATTTTTAGATAAACAGAGGTGTTAATAGGAAGTAATTACACACATTACACAAGTTAAATAAATGTTATGAATATTATTTACAAATTATGATTTTTCCCCCCCTCCAATATGATATAATCACCAAAAAATAGTGCCCTTTAATTAATTTATTAAGCAAAAATAAATAGTGTTTTTTTTACATAAATACATTTTGTTGCAATTTTTCGAGGCTCGATGATTTTAAATCAATAAAAACCTTCATGATGTGATTTCATACAATAAGAGACAATCTCAGTGCGTTTGCATGTACTATTCAGGCTCCCTCCTCGTGTCACTTCAGTTCACATCGTATTTAAAAAAAAAAATCCAGATTATGAGACTATCTTGAGTAAACAAAACTAGTCTAAAATGTTAAATGAGTAAAGCAAATATTGCCATCATGCGTGGGAGTTAGTTTTGCTCCCGAAGTTCTCTGTTTCAATTCATACACTTTCTTTATGAGTGTACTTGAATGCAGGAGGGGGGTTCCCCTCCACAAATTTCAAAGCAGAGGACAATTAGGCATGCAGAGTGAGATATCTTGTTCTAGCATCATCTATCTTTCCACGAGGGCTCAGAGACAGACGAGGGAGAAGGAAAATTGATGTACTCCAAACTTTAGCATAGTGAACTGCCAGGAGTGTGGCCCCTTTGTAGCTTTGTGGTCATATTTATGCATCATGATGTCATCCGACAGCCGTGCGTTTGGGAGGGTCAGTACATACACCCACACACAGACCATCGTACAGCTGTTCACTCCAACCCCGAACTGTCTATTCCCTTCCTGCGTTATAGAATCGTGTGACTTCAGTGCCACTAAAAGACCAACTTTCTGAGTTATTTCTGCTCCCCCGTCCATCCACAGAGCTTTGTGTTTGCCCTTTCTCTGTTGATGTCTTATTTTCACACAATCTTCCACAGGTTTCACTTTTTTACACGTTGCTGTAGCTGTTTTCCTTTTTGTGCACTGTGCTCTTCCTTTTAAACATTCCACTTTTTACTTCTACAGTTTCTGAACTTACTGAAATAATTGAGTGGGGAACTCCTATAGATTGTCTGTGAATGTGAGATGAGCTTGGATGTGTCCCACTGTCTGTTTGTTTAATTGTGGGAGCAATCGTCTGAGGAACATGGAAAGAATGAGGCCAGTTATTTACCCAGATGGTTTACTGGTGGAGGTGTGAGGCTGGCCAGCTCACTGTGGGAACACAACGCTTGCTTTTCTTGGTATCACTGACCGTTTTCAAGACCTCTTGTGTTTTTTTCCCCCCAGCTCTCTCTCTGGCTTTGTTTGCTCTGGATGGCATGTTTGATTATTTATCGTAAGGGAAAAGGGAGTAGCTGGAGTAATAAACATGTGACTGCACTGTATTTTGTTTTCCACTGAGAAGGCCGTGTCCTTTAACAGAAATTTGAAGCAGCCATAAAGCCTTTCATTTGCTTTCCAGAGGGGAGTTTGACGGTGCTAATGGAGGATCAAAAGTACTGATTAGTGTCTTTGACAATTTGTGTTTGCTGTTAATGCAACTTATCAACAGATAAATATTTCTTCTGGATGGCTGCACTGAATTTTTTGCCTTCTTTCTGTCTGAGCATTGTCCCCCGTCTGTTTGTGGAGAGAATGTTTATACCAGCCACAGTTCTATGACTCTGAATGGGAGAGAATGAAAAGATTGGTGATGTTTGTTTGTTATCTATCAGAAGGCCAAGGAAATATTGTTGTAAGCAGATACGTCTGCTCTGATAATAGGCATCAAAGTGCTCTCATGGGACTTTCAGCCTCTATCATTTCTACTAGACTTTTTTTTAAAGAAAAACTATTTTTGTGTTTCTCTGTTAGGCTCTACAAGTGGCACGGCAGATACTCCTCCATCAGCAACAGCAGCAGCAGCAGCAGCAGCAGCAGCCTCATCAACTACTGTCTCAACAAAACACTGGCCGCAAATCCCCCAAAGCCAACGACAAGCAGCAAAGCCTACAGGTACCGTAAATATGTTTGTCATTCTCAGAAACCGCCTTATTTATTGTCTGGTGATTATCCGATCAGGCTCAGTTATTTGACTTTGTGGTTGCTCAAATACAACAACAAAAAAGGAGAGAACTTTTGCAGCTTTCTCTAGAACACAGTGTGCGAAAAAAGCCCGGCACGAGAATATGTTCACAAACAGGAAATTAGAATTGGCAGTGCAACATTTGCAGTCTTGTGTGCTCACGCATTATGTGTGATTTAGCAGTCCACACGCACACACACAAACACACACACACACACACACACACACACACACACAAACACACACACAGGTTTGCACATCAGCTTGCTCAATTAAGAATTTGTATTGACCTCCATTTATCGTTGACAGCATAACCAAAACTTTCACCCTAATCTTAACCATGACCAAATTATTTCTAACCTTAACCTTGAACTAATCTCAACTCCCATCTTGCTGTTAGTTGCTGTTGTGAAATATGTAGGACAGACTATTAAGAAAGCCTCTGTGTGGCCAGTTTAGATCACATGAGCTCATCCAGCTGGGCCAGTACGGTCATACACATGATACACATCAGTGTATGCGATTGATCGTGATTTCAGGTAGAGGTGTTGTCGACAGTGCTGCTCTGTTCAGGAGTGCAGCTTTGCTAAAAGCAGGAGAAAGTGTGGAAATGAGGGAGAAGAAATAGAGAAGTGAGAGAGCTGCAGTCCTCCCACAGAGAAGTGAGTCCGGCCGTGCAGAGGAAGCTCCATGATCTCCCTGTTTGCCTTTCATCACACACACAGCAGAAATGTTTAAAAAGAAGAGGCAGGTTCCTGCCACCAGCAGCAGGAGGTGCTATGGAGAGGCCCATTGGAGGGGTAGTTGAGGGCTGAGAGGTGGAGTAGGGGTGGGAGTGTGTGAAGGTTGGGAGAGGTAAAGAGGCTTTGGGACAGCCTTTGTGATGCAAAGAGAAAACATATTTTTTTCTGCTTTTAATGAGAACAGTGCTGCATATCTGATGCAATATTTTCATTAATTTCAGATCAGAAAACTCAGAGATGTATATCTTTGTTTGGAAATGGAGCAGTTGTTTGTGTCAGTGTGAAATTGCAAATAACTCCAGGGCATATTTGGTAATTAATACGGAGGCCCTGCTCTCTATGTGTGTATATATATAATATTTAATGCCCTTACCATCCCATTGGGGGCCCTTTTTAATGAGCCATTGTAGCAGCTAGGTCTAATGTCAGGTTGTGAAAAGCCCCTTTGTTGTGCAGATGTCTTCGGAATAGCTCCAGAGGATGAAATATGACTGTGATGACCTTTCAGTTGTGTGCATATTTGTCAGGATTCAAATAAGTTGAAAGGATCAAACTAAACAGTTTCCTCACCCTGGCAGGGAATTGTGCTGCAGAGGTCAACAGAGGGGACCGCAACGGCAGATTCCAGCGTACAGCCAGTTGTTGGTACATAGTGAAGTACTAGACCATCTCTTGCAGACAAAGACAAAATTAAAATTCTAATTTATTAATGTATACAGAGAGCTCGGCCAAGCTGTCGCTCAGCTATTGAAAGAGAGTCGGGCCCTTTCCCCCACATCCCCTCCCCGCGCCTCTCCTACCCTGTTACTGTGAAGAGAGCACGGGCTGGCTGTAGTGTGTAACTAACATCATAAATTGCCAGCTCTCTCATGTTGTATGTTCCATTTTTGCTGGGTTGAAAATACCATTTTGAAAAAAGAAGAAGCCACAGGTCCCGGCAAGTGTTTGTTTATCTCTAAATTACATATTCTGCTAATTAAACACACCCTGACCACATAAGCACTGAGTTTGAAGCCAAGTGTTCATACATAAACATCAGTGTGCTGTTCCAAGCGAGGATGTTTTACATGTGTTACATTAGTTTTTGTGTTTTTTTTCCCTCATCTCATGCTTTGATCCTGTTGCTTTATTTTTTCTCACACGTCTCTCTCTCTCTTTCTCTCACACACATAAACATATTTGGGGAAACACCAGAAACTAACGGCCTGAGTCTCATCTCACTTCCTCTTTCAAGAACAAACCCGTGCTTTGGAGGAGCACTCCGTAAGCAGAACGTCCGCTATCTCCATCACACAGCCCCGATAATGATTCTCTGTTGAGCTGGACTGGGTCATCAAAAGACATGATCCAACAATTATGAGGCTGTGTAGTAAGCTGACACCCCATAAAAGCACCTGATCTGCGAACGAGTCTCCATTCATCTCAGCGGTCCTTCCCATTAGGCACGAGGCGCTGCTGCACAGACTTTTACTCATTTGGAGATGTGACTCACTTTCCAATTCATTCTTATTCAAATCAAAAATAATGAAGCACAGTATATACAGATCATCTAAAAAAAAAAAATGACTCGCATGAGCAGGAAAGGGGGAAAAATATGAGTCAAACAAGCCTCAGAATCCTTGATCAGCATTAAATGGCTCTTTGGTTTTATATCTGCAGCACCCCCACTCCTGCACCGCCCACCCCTGCCTCTGGGTGAAGATGCCTCCGCTGAACACTCAGCAGCCTAGAGGTGCTTTAATCACACCATATACACAAACAGCTGCTGTGCTGCCTGGGAAAGCAGCTAAACATACTTGACTGGTCAAAAAGCCAGTAAATTACATTGACAGAGTGACACGTGTAATTAAAAGAATCCATGCCACTTCTACCTTTTGCACTTCACACCTACAGTGGCACAACGACAAGAGCCGGCAACTCCCACCCCGCTAATTACCATTATCAGTGAAATGGTAGGGTTTGTCTCATTAGTTCCATGTGCATTTAATTAGAGGCGGGCTGAAATTGGATTTAACTTATTACTTTTTCATGGATCACTTTCTTGTCATCACTTCAAATTGGATTGAAGCCCCAGGTAACTAATTATGCCAGCCGCAGGATCAGGATTGGAGAAATAGGTAATTAGGAACAACACTGTCGGACCCTCGCTGATAGTCCACCAGCACCAAGGTAGGGGGGAGGGAGAAATTGAAGCTCATTTGTGGCGTTGCTAGCGAGCCTGGCTGGTTAACTACACATCATTGCAAGGGATCCTGGGTAGACATCCACCTCCTATAGAGGATTATATGGCATTCAGCTGGGCTGAAGATGTTGTGTCTACACGGTGTCTTTGCTGTGTTGTAATACTGAGATTATGCTTGTTTCACATCCAGAATAATATCTGGGATTGGCCGTCATTGGTACAGTGTGAGCTATGGCCAGTGGCCAGCTAAAGTTATATGTCTGAACACATGAAGTGAATATATTATTATGATTATTATATATTATATAGGAAAGTAAAGATAAACTTAACAAATGTAAATGTAATAACGTACAGATTGTACTTGTGCTCAAAACAGAAATAGTCTGCAAAGTTCAGGGTAAGGTAACTTTATTTTAGGTTACTTTGAGAGCTTTTATGTATCATCTAGAGCCCGACTGATAAGGATTTTTAGCGGCCAATGCTGAAGTAGTAAAGAATTATTATACCGATATATCGGCTGATTTATGTATTATAAAAATGATTTGGCAAGGATGACGCAGATGTTATCAAACCCTTATCACAAAGAAATGTGATTTTGGTTTAAAATGTTTGACCCGGAGGTGCCCTCTGTGAGGCTGTACTATATTATACATTTTAAAAAGAAAACACAATTAAAACAATATAACAAATAATGTTATGATGCATGAGCTGGAATTAGGAAAATACATATTTTTATACAATGTAAACATCTTTTCTGGATTGTTTATCCTAAAATGTCACATCATATCAGAAAACAAATGCTTATACAGATATGTAAGTGAAATGCTCATGTCATCTATTCATGTTCATCTTAAAGTGAGGAGCTCATGGTAAAGAACTTTGGGTTGCATTGGGTTTCATCGTATTTATTATAATCATGTCTTGGCCTTTTGTGTTCAAATTGGATACTCGATTCACTATTATCTGATAAATGTTGCATTGAACATTTTCATGATGTCAAAGGTGCATTACTTGTTATTCCTCAGACACAGAAATACAGATGATAAAGCTTCAAAACTGTGGCAGCAGACATTTTTCTTATCTGCACTCTTACTAGCTGAAGACACAGTCCACACTTCTTTCTTCTGGGTTTCCTTTTTTCCTTCTCTTTCTTTCTCTCTCTGTTTTCACACCACAGTGTACAGCCTCACAGAGGGCACCTCCAGGTCAAAAGATAATGTCTTTTCAGTTTACAGGATGAAAGCCTTTTAAGTTGTAGAGCGCCCCCTCTAACGCCCCTCCTCCCTGCGTTTGCTCTTCACATCCTTCATTTGTGGTCTGTTGGGGGGAAGCGTGATGTGACACAATCCAGGGGCCAAGCCTGTGTCTGACAGGACAGGGAGAAGCCGCCGGCTCTCTTTCTCTCCCTCTCCTACTGTTTTTGCAGTAGGCCCATGGCATTGTCCTGACACATGTATACCACAGCGCTGCAATCTGTAAGTCATTAGAGCGCTAGGCCGAAGCCTGTCAGCTGGAGCTCAGCCAGTGCTGCAGGGTGATCTGAGGCAGCATTTCGAGGTGTTCCCACAGCCCAGTCGGCCAGTGGCCCAAAGTGGCACGGCAGCGGTAGCCCACTGGCGAGGTGACAGTGAGCACAAGACTGGATTAATGTTCTGCGATAGATACTATGAGATAAAGATTCCTTTTTACGCATATGGAGACTTGGCCAACATAACAATAGGATATATTAAAAATGATTTAGAAGGAAAAAAGAAAGGCAAGGAAACAGGAGCTAAGAGAAAGAATTTGAGAATATATCGGGGCAGAGGAAATGGTGGCTTGCTCCCAGATCAGTCAACCAAATCAAAGCCTTGCCAGATTCTAATTGATTCACTTAACGACTACTTTAAGCTCGCCAAGATTAACTAGTCAACGTTCAAATCTCTGCAGGTTGTTCCACACAGGACAGGAGATAATTCACAGAGTATGTAGATGTAACCCTTGATAGGACAGCCAAAATGCCATATTATGTGTTTATAGATGGGGTAGGTAGTGCTGGAAAAGCTTAATTCGGGCTGAATGAATGATTGATCGTGTTTATTATTGTCCTGCGAGGACAACAGATACTTTCTTTTTTATATTAAGACTTCATTTATTGATGGCTATCATGAAAGGATTTCAACAAATAGGATAAAAAGCGGTGAAAAAAACAATTGTGATAAGCGTTTCAACAACTTACCACCCTACATTTTAGTAACGATAGCGTTCCCTATAGCATCCCATTGCATTTATCCTGAAAATATATTTTTTGTTGTCCTTAACCTCTTGAATGTTTGGTTGATATCAACATGCTATTGGGAAATATCCTTCAGAAGAGCTTTCATGTCCTCAACAGTTAAATCCCATAATTCATCGGTCGTGTGCGTGATCCTCAGAAGGAGTTTGTCTCTTTGTGTTTATAAAAAGTCTCAAGGTGATGTCGTAATGACATCTCATTTTGACGCTTGCGTTGCTCTGAGGTGATACAATCTGTCAGGAATGATCAACACAGAATTCGGGCCGATGCTTCGCGTGGAACCGCAGGATCGGGCCGTCGCTTTCGCTGTTTGTTTTCCTTGTCATATTGTAAAAGTGTATTATGTGTACGATATAGATTAGAACCAGGTTTGGGATAATCCTGTCAGAATGAAGTCATCTGTCCCAGTTCCGCGCAGCCAAGCAGAGACTCAAGGAGGAGGAGGAGGAGGTGTGAGGGCGGTGGGGGTGTTGGGGGATCTCTCCGAGCCAAGACGATGACTGTCGAATTGACTCCAGTCACAGCGCTGGGAGCAACACTACCATTTTCAGGACGCGCTTTTCATTTGAGGCCTGATGTTTCCCTTCAAGCAGTGAACCCTCTCAACCCTCCCCCCACTCAGTCATCCACCCAGACAGATACACACACACACACACACACACACACACACACACACACACACACACACACACACATACCATCTCCTAAAAATCTGTTGTATCTTTGTGTCATCCTCTGGCGCTGTATCTTGATGTCAAGTGTATGTTGTTTGGAATGATTCACACGCCCTTTGCGAATGGGTGGAGGGATGGATGGATGCACAATCCCACTGCATTAACAAGCGCTTACAGATGCACAAGGTACTTGAGACAAAAAACTTTTGAAATCTTTGCTGACAATTTTCACTTTTAGTTAGAGGGAGGGGAAAAGAAATACTGTCTCTTGCGGACGGCAGCAGAGAGATCCAGAGACAGAATGGCCTTCAGCTACAGGAGGACTTTGTTGTATTTCATATTTGTGTTGGACTTGATACAGTAAACCATCACTGCAAACAGCCTCCATGTTGTACACGCAGTCTACACAAACCATGGAAATGACACACTTGCTTTGTTTATTGAAAGAAATTGTTTGGAAAGTGGGACGGGACGGGTTATTTTATAACACTGATAAGGTTAGATAAACACTTAATCACAGAGGTGAGCAGAGCCATAGGCTTACTTTGCACTGTATATTGAGTCCTCCTTAAAAAAGGCTTATAAGAACCATCTACCAACAAACATGCATTTGCCACTTTATTATAACAATAATTCTTATGTTTCCGGGATTATATATCAAAGCAGATTAATTACAGTTTAAAATAATCAAAATTACCGGAGCTTTATATAAACTTCATATTAAGCAGTCAGGTTATTTTTACCTCCACGTCCCCCCACATATTGAATGTTCCCACCCTTTACAAACACAGTCTTCTGAGTTTCTGTATATTAATATAGTACCTGATTAAAATCGAAGATGATTCAATCTGCAAACAAGAACGGGCAGAAATTCCCCCACCTCCTTTAAATCGATGTTGCTCAAACCAAGAAGTGTTCTTGTTTTGACTCATTGAAAAACCACACTTGACAGTACTCGCCAAAACACAAGCTTCGTTATAACTGGCTGGCGAATCCCCTCAGGAAATACTTTGCAAATACAGGGTTCACATGTGCTGACTAAACAATGTGAACCTGAATGATGATGTTAAAAGTAAATAATCAAAGCCCCAGTTATGAAGAGAAAGGGAAGGTAACTCAGGTGTGACCTACTGTTACTCCACTCTGCTCTGGGTGATAACCTCAGTCATGAAGCAGAAGCAGTGGTTTGTGGACGCTAAAAGGTGTGTTCACTGATGTGTCATGACAGTTGAATTACACTTAGTTTTAGAAGGACACCACATCACCAACAATAAATAAAACTCAAATAAATGTTAAAACATAAATCCCCCCTTTTTTAAGATAGAAATAAGACCAGAGACAAATATAAAAAATGAAATTTTATGAAATAAATGCAGCTTAAAATTACATAAGAAAGATAACAAAAGTCACAACTGATTTTGTTATCCTTGATTTCAAATATATTCTCTTCAAAAAGGCTTTTGTGTTGAGAAATGACACTCTACTGTGTTTTATTATTCTTATTATTTTTGTTTCTTTTATATTTATCTATTGTCTATCGCACAGGGACAACAGTTGCCAATTAACTACTAGTGAACTCTCGGGCGTCTAAATTAAGGGTCTCGTTTTTTCCTCAAATCAAATGTAGGTTCTTTGCTCTATAGCTTAGAATACATAGTCTCTAAGTGTTTGATTTATATGTATAATTAAATGCTTTGTTTCTCCATTGACTTTGATTGGGGGCATGTAATATATATATAAATATATATATAAATAAATGAGTATTAGAAATATCACACATTGTTGTGCTGATGTGAATCTAAAAAGTATTTTTGTTGCCTTGGCGATTATATAGAGCAGCTGTTATTTATATAGGTCCCACACCTGCCCTGCTGACTCCCATCAGTAAACAGTGATTTACTTCACACACACAACGAGAAACACTGTGTTTGTTTTCTCATGACAATGGTCCAGGTCACCAAAGCCCTTCAAGAAAAGGAATGAGTGTAGTTTCTGTATTTTAATCCTCTTCCTCTCCGCTTCTCTCCCTCTCCTTTCTCTGGTAGCAGTAAGACACTGGCTAGCATGCCGCTGTAGCTTATTCACTGGCTGTGTTAGTGTTTTGGGAAAGGCTTTGTAAATGGAGCTGAGTCGTTATCTTTAGCCAGAGCCGAGCGGAGCAGCGCTCAGGCCAGACCAGACATTAACTCATACTTTCACTCTAACTCGAGCAGGAAATGGGAGTATTTTATAATGTCATCCACTCTGTCATGAACACAATCGCTCAGCACTCTCTGTAAACTATCACAAGGGACGCCGGTTCAGGCTCAAGGATATTGATGTTTCGCGCAGCGCAGGAACAAAAAAGAGAGAAGAAAAAAAGCTATACAGCATGCGAATGGCATCGACACATATGTGTAATTATTTTACATATCGCAGGCACAGAGGCAATGGATTAGAGAGACAGTGTGGGAGAGGAGAAGCTTGAACTGTGTGTCTGCTAAATTTATCATGAGGCCTTTGGGAGCGTTGAAATGAGAACAGTGGCCTATTACTGCTAAGAAGGTGTTTTATTGAGAATACGCCGACATGCCACCCCAGGGAGCGTGCTGGGGGAGAAGAGTGTGGCCATAGCCTAAACCACTCCGTGCACGTGTGTGCATTTGTGTGTGAGATGTGCGTGCGTGCAGTTGTAGGCACATGCCGGCATGTCACTGTCTTTTTGTGTGAGCCATCTTGAGGGTGTCAGATAGAAAATAAAAGCGGCCTCTCTTCCACTTAATTATTCCCTATGATATGCATTGGAATTGTCACTTTTGACACTTGAGGTGTCCCAGTCAATAATTTATATAGGTCAGGCCAGCTTAGCAGAGCTCATTGTTAGTTATTAGCAGATGAGAGCAGTGGCGTGTTATGCAGGCGCTCTGTTTATTTTACCAGTGTGTTTGCGGCCTGGAATGCGTCCCATGAACATTCCTTCATCCCTGGCCAAGGGTTTATAGCTGTTGATATGAGCTGTGTTTTAGAGCTCTGTTATTCAGCTGTGTGTTTATTGTTATGATAATTAACAAAGTGAGGTGTTAATCTTGCTTCATACCATTCCTCTAATTCATGTTAAAGGGCTTGTGCAACTTATTGAAGCTGATTTTTTAGTTTTTACTAAAAGTTGGTCTGTTTAGCAACATCTCTTATATCTTAATGTTGTGTACCACAAAATATTCACATGGTTTAGATTAAATTAAATGCCTAAAGGTGGCATTGTTTCATTTGAAGGTTAAGAGAAATGTAAATGGGCAGGAGACAAGCTTTTCCTCCTCTCCCGGTGAGTTCAGTAAGATCTCCAGTAGGTGGCAGGGTCCTGTTTCCCTCTCCCGTCTCTTCCCCTCGCTGAGTGCACATGGGTGTTAAAGAGTGTGATGATATCATGACAGCTAATTGCTCTCATTGGGATGGAGTTGGATGGATTGCCTGGTAGTTTGTGTAATGTAAGCTTTTAATGGAAGTGCTTTTAGCTTGTCTGAGACCAGACTGTAGTTATAAGTGTTTAAAAACTGGGGAAAGTTTATGCTGATTAACTAGATTTTATGACCAAATATACACATACACACTAAAATAAACTTGGTGTATTGCACTTGGTTGCTTGTTATGGTGTTAGCAGGCACTGTAGCTGTGCATGTTGGAGTAAAAACAAACTGTTCTCATAAATACACCATTTTATTCTAAAATAAAATGGCCAACATGTGGTATCAGCATGGGAAATTTAAAAGGAGGGAAAGAAAAGTGTAAATAACTACAAAGCATCTGAATTGTTTGTGCGTTTGTTGTTTTCGGCATGTGAAATGAGTTGTGTCTTTGTTCTGGCACTGTAAACACTTCCATTTAGGAGAACAATAAAGGGGCTGATAGTGGGGGCCACTTTTCTTTCTTTCCGCTGTATAGCTGTGTTTACTTATCTGTTGTTTAATTAAAGGGCCTCTTTTCTACAGGCTCCCATTGTTTCAATAGCACGGGCGGAGTCCCGGCAGGGGTCAAAGGGTTAACAGCCGTCAACTGTGCCTTTTTTCCTCTCTTTTTTCCTTCTTTTTTTTTTTCTATCGGCCCCTTCACAAAGGCACGGGTTCACCTGCAGCCCAGCCTGCGGCTCCCTGTTGTGTGGCCCCATTTGAATTAATTATGTTTAGAGGACTGTTTGTGATTGGTGGAGAAGGGCGTGGTTGATTGGATAGTTTTGTATCTTGTCAGCCAGGGAGCAACCTTGCACGTGCAATCTGTCTGTATCCCGAGGAAGGTTGGAGACTCCACAGCACAGCAGCGCCTGCTCCTCAGCCTCCTTGCCTGACAGCCTGTGAGCCTCGATACCTCTCTCTCTCTCTCTCTCTCTCTCTCTCTCTCTCTCTCTCTGACTCACTCTCTCTCTTCCCTCACTCTCTCTCTCTCTCCTTCCCTCGCCGCCGTGCTCTCCGCTCTGCTTCACTCCACACCGCGTGGCCCGGCACTCTGTTTACCCTGCCAGCTAAATGGAGTTTGTCAGGTTTGTCAATATGATTGATTTGTGTGATTTTGCCAGCTTTCTTGTGTAAAAAAGAAACTTCACAATTTAATTTGACCAGGGAAAAGAGAAAAGGAGGATTATCGTCTGCCTGTCGTTGATGTTCTGTCATTGTGATTGGTAAATTTTTGTCATGCAGTTTGTATGAGAGGAGAGGAGCAGTTATAGGGCTTTACTCTGCCGGTGAGACACTTGATAGTTGACAGTCTTGTTCTGACACATGAAAGTAGGTGTCATGTACATTAGATTTACTGTATTATATCTGAAATAAGATTGTATGGATTAGTTGCTTGTTTTTATTTGTGAACTGAGATGTTCGTGCTTGTCAGAAATTTGACTGTTTCCCTTTTAGTTCATGCAGCTGTTCTTCTTTTTTTTGTTCTGCTTGTTTGCCGGTTACAGCTTTGGATTCCTTTTGCCTTTTTCACGTCTGCCTATTCTCGCTGTTTGTTTAGTTGTGTTTACTTTGCTGATAGAGAGCGAACCAGTTAAGCAGGATCCAGCACTGTTTGCTGTTTGAATTATGGAAAGTTCAACAAAAACAGGGGACAGGTTTGTCTCCTCGTATGCATTGTTGTTTTGAAAATTGTTTTATGTGGCAATTATATGTATTTATTATGTTTCTCAGGGTAGGATATTCGAATCTCATAGACAGACTTTAATGTTGATTTTTGTTACTTGCTGGTTGTGTGTTGTGTGTTTTGTGTTGATTTGTTGAGGTTGATGGTCAGACTTTTAGTTGCTCTCAGGCAATGGTCTGGACTAATCCTCATGGTGTCACAGTGAATTAAGACAGAGGCTGGCACAGCTCTATATTTGACACTGTCACCGCATAACCACGCCGGAGACATGCTGTCACTCCAAATGCCATCGCTCATATCTTCCTGAAAAGTTAGAGTGTGTGACTGTTGGTACGTGCCTGTGTGTGTATTATGTTTATGTTAGTGCTTTATAACAAAAGGATTGCAGACTACATTTAGGAGGGAAAGTTTTGGTCAACTACTTCTATTTTTTTTTCTGCTGTCAACTTTGAGCCCTACTTGACAGCTTTGAGGTTTTACACAGAAAATGTCTTTGACGTCCGGTTGTTAAATAGCCTCAAGTACTTTTACTACAACAGTTTTAAGTAAGACTCTCATGCAGCTGTAGAAAGGATCCACATGTGCTGTCTGTTTGCACTTACTTTCGCTGAATTTTTTGGGGCTCAATGTTTCAGCACCTTGCATCAGTGGTGAAGAGGTGGGTGCCTAAAAGAAAGGAGGGATGGAGGAGAAAACAGCATAGGGGAATATCAGATGGTCAGGGAGGAGAGCGAAGCCTAAACAGGCCAGTGTGCACCGTAATGCCGTGCAGCTGTGCAGAGACTCGCAGTTTGGGAGAGCTGGAGTGCGAGCTGATTGGGTTGACAGTTTGTAATCAAAGTTGATTTATTGTTCATTAGTAGTGCATTAGCCCTTTCAGGCAGGGGCGTTATTTGTGCAGTGGCCTGTCAAGGCGAGGGGCTGCCAGCACCTGTCATTTCTAAACCATGACATAGGCAACCAGATATTAGCTGTGTACCCGGAGAGAGGGGAACAAGGGGTTAGCCGGCAGAGCCCCACGGCTCGCTGGGATATCCTTTACAGGGACGGTCTCTGCGCTGTGCTGGAGTAGGCAGGCGAGTCAGCGACAGGAGAGAGAGACGGAGGAATAGTTTAGCAGTGATATAGTGAAGCACCAGCTGCTCTCTGCTGTTATTGCCTGCCTTTCTTGACTAAAACATGTTTTTACTTGAAAAGGGCTTTCATTCATTTGTTTTTTTAAAGGGTCATTACTGCTTTGAGCGTCTGTGTTTCAGATTCAGTAAGATTAACTCTACACTTGAGATGCCATGTGTTTCAAAGGGCTGAGATGGTAGGATAATGAGATTACATGGTGTGGAGTGTTTTGTGGCAGAAGGTATTTTTCACTACAACTCTCTGACATGAGTTATTTATTTTAAAACAGTGAGGGATACGATGGTATTGACGTGTTTAAAATAAAGGTGGATTATTGAGGATGTATATGGACGTAAACTGGTCTGGCACATCTTGATTTTTAGTTAATGCTATAAATCTACAGCTGACACTGAATATATTTTTCTATATAATTTAATTAATTGGCTGTATACTTTATATGAGTCACATAACACAACAATATTAAGAATGTTAAGAAGCAACACAATTTGTGGCCCTCTTGTCTGCCGTCATGGAAACAAGGATTAGCTTTGCGTTGCTGGTGTGCAAAGAATAGAAACAATCTGCATGAGGATATGTTCGCCATTGTCTTTCAACTACAGTTTCATTTTAAAGGGATTTTAAAGGCTGCGATCTTAATTAAATCTCAACTGACTCAAATAATGCATCAGAAAACGCTCATGGTTGCGTAGCCGCGTCGAGCCGGTAGACCATCGATCACGGGCGCGCAGCAGTTTACACCAACAGTGGCTGC
Source organism: Pleuronectes platessa (assembly GCF_947347685.1). NCBI lineage: Eukaryota > Metazoa > Chordata > Actinopteri > Pleuronectiformes > Pleuronectidae > Pleuronectes > Pleuronectes platessa. The sequence continues at coordinate 24,123,186 of NC_070627.1, read as the reverse complement.
AATCAGGGAAAAGTGAAAACGGTAAATGGTGGAGTGCAGAGTTGTAGTTGTCACTCTGAATTTGTACGTCAGGTTTCACTGCTGAAGTGTGTTGTGAAATGTGAACTTGGAGGTGTGGCTTCGAAGGTCAGAGAGACTGGACATTAGGTCTCATGTCAGAAATGCAATGAAGGGTGTGGATTTCTTTTAGCTTGTTTGTCTGCGCTGGTTCTGAGCATGAATTGTTAATCATGACTTCTTAATTACTTAAAAAATGCATCAATGCTATTTTAGAATTTTATAAAACAATTTTTTTAAATAATTTTTTTCAAGAACATTTATTATTCATTTATTATACTATAGTAGACAAAAGCACAAATGAATTTGAAAAATACAAATTTCAAATTAGGAAAACTAAACTAAAGCACTATGATTATGTAAAGGCCGGTGTGAGTATGAATGTGTATGTGTGTGTGTGTATGTGTGTGTGTGTGTGTGTCACCTGCAGTGGTGCCTGCCTCCAGTGTGGGAAACAGCGTCCAGCGTTGCAGCTCAGCTGTTATTGTTGGGGTGAGAACTCGCTCACTTTGCCGTGCAGTTTGTTTGTTTAAACCCGACAGCGGGACCAGCTCCGGCCAGAACCTGTTTGTTTGTAGTCGAAAAGTTAATTAAAATGCAATCTTGACTTTTGTTTTTACAGTTGCTGTAAATAATGTGAGCCTCAGCCCCCTCACACCCCTGCACCCAAATACAGAACTTATAGTGTGTGATGAAGGGAGACAAAATGTGGCTGCGTTTATCCTGTTTATCTCAGATGTAAACATTTTTAAAGGGGCTTGATTGTGGAAAACGAGGAAGGAATGATGGAGGGAGGAAGGGATGAGTAGTTCTGCCCAGCTTTTTACAATTATTTGGCATACTAACAAATTTAACATATACCATACGCTACTGTGTACACATTTGGTTTGTAATAATTTCATTAGCAAGATATTATTATTATTGTTAATTTAGTAATTTGATCATTATTAATGGAAAAGTTTGTCAGTGTGAAGATTTTGTTTTTTAAATGTTCTCCACCTAAGAGATTTCAATCAACCTGAGTAGGTAACATGGAATTAGTCTTTCCAGTCTTGTCGACGACTAATTATGTTCACACTTCACTTAAGTACAATAGCTCCCTTGAAATCCTCATTTTGGTGACATTTTCATGCAGCGGATCACAGGGTGGGAAGTCGTTTTTCATGCGCCTCTGCAGGCCAAGGTAAAACAACAGAATCAAACGGACCAGTTTTTTTTATTTTTTTTTTTATTTTGCTTCTCCATTCCATTTGATGCCCCTGCAAACCAAGATGACCCAAGGGAGCACAAATGAAAATTTTATAATTCTTTTCGTTTTTTCTTCTTCTTCTTTGTCACCCTTTTTTTTCTTTCTGATAAGCTGCACATTTGCGGCTGGTGAAACGTCTGTACCAGTCTCACTGATATTCACCCCCTTGTCCCTCATTTCGGTTTGTCTTAACTGCCGCTATGCAAAAAAAGGAGCCAGCGTGCAGCTTGAGTCTCCCCTGCTCCTTTTCACCAGGCTTTGACCTCTGACATGTGACAGGACGAGAGGGGGTGCAGTGAATCAGTGACTCTTGCAGTTCTTTAACATGTGATCCGTGTTGCTGCATTAGATTGTCTTTTTTTGGTGAATTTTCTTTTTTTTATCGAGTAGTGGTGCACATAATAGAATTTGGCTTTCTGCAGGTTTCCTTAATGACAAATGCCTCCTTTACTGCCTGTGTGTGAATGTTGAAACGGTGCAGAAAGTGATGCTGTAAATGAACTAGTGATTTTCAGATTTTTCAAAAAAAGGTAATTTTTTTCAACATTGTTAAATGCTGAAAAATGTTTCAAATTTAAATTCATGTTATGTTTTGCTGTATACATTTAATACTGAATATACAGTGCCAGCAGACTTAGGTGTTCTGTATGGGAAATATAGTTTTACTCCTCATATACTGTGTGTTACGGGCTGCACATGTACCTGTATGTGCTTGTGACAGTTAACATGCCACAGTTAAGGTTTGTGTGTGCGTTTGTGTGTTTGGCCAGCAGGCCTGTGCTGGTACAGTATATTGCCTCCAGTCACTCTGCAGCTGTGTTCCAGGTTTGAATGTTTATGCATGGAAGGCAACTGGAGAGCACCACACCTTTGTGAAATTCATAAAAATCAGCTATTTCTGGCATCCTCAGAATGTCCTCTTTTTTTAACACCGTCATATTGGTAGAGCAGATTAGAGCTGGGCTCACTGGATCCCTCCAGTTATTAGCCCAGTGCGAGCCGTCTCTTTAGACTATCTTTAGATGGTCATATATTTTTGTGGATCATCTGGATTCATGATGTTATCTGAGAGATAAGGGAGTACACCATATGGGAGTGCTCTAAATGGTGACTGGCGTCCTGTGTTTGCGTTAAATGGGAACGATACAACAGCCGGGGCAATATTTTTCAGTTAAAGTGCTCCCTCCCGCCTTTACTCTCAATAGGACCCAGTCTTAGGCAGATTTTCACTCCTTCAGCACAGGATTAAATGGTGGTAGTTACATTGATCAATAGGTTAAGAAGCATACAATCCCTCTTACTGCTAATGACCTCAGTAGTAATGGGTAATAAAATGGGGGGCTGTAATAGCCTCTTACTGGGGCTGTGCACAGAGGAAGCTGCTCTAGCTGTAGTTACTGTGAGCCAGACGGTCGAGACAAGGCAAAGTGTGAAACCATGATGAGACACACACCTCAAGTGTAAAGAATTAAGACGCTTAAATAGAATAAAAATCTCAGTGTAATTTGTGAGGAAATTGGCGGCTATTGTGAGCTGCTATAGTGTGTAAACCCTTTGTGATAAGTTGAGGCTTGCATGTCAACACTCTTGAATAATGTGGCATGACAAAATGATTATACATTTGAAAATATGACTAAATTTACAGCTTTAACATGGTAGTAAAAATAGAGCATGACAAATATGGCGTTGATTTCTAACGCTTGCGGTTAAAGTAAAGCTTCAAAAAAGGAGGCTGGCATTATTATTTATCCTTGGTGTGTGTGTGTGTGTATGGGGGGGCTCATATTTAAAGGGGAACTATATATCATATCACGTATGATGCTGGCATGTATGACACTTGCATGCAGCAATTCAGAGCAGAGAGTTGACCTTCAAAATATTTAATCAAAATTAGCGATGCCCAGAAAAAAAGGACTTCAGTGGATAATGACTGTGAAATTAGGGAATGGGAGGCCGCGGCTATGCAAATGACAAGACAAGTCATGTGCAAAAGTCAAGATGAACTGCATATTAAGACTTAATACAATGGGGAATTAATATAGCATTTTCTTCCTATATGCCTTGTGCTGTAAATGAGAAATGTATGTGTTAGTCCTGGGTGGGGCCGGCTGTGCCTCCCTCATCCTCTCAGGGGCCAGAAGAACACAGCACAATATGGTCTGGCACTGTTCACAGTAAAGTTAACGGAGAGCATCAAAGCCGCTCCGTCCTATTTGACGTCGCTGCCCTTTCCTCTGCATTAGCAGTACAAGCTGTTCATTATGGCAGCGCTTTGTTTTTGTTTTATGCTACAATGGGGAGAATGAATAAGGTAATATGCATGCAGGGCGTGTGTCAAGAAAAGCCCCTTAGTTACCGGACAAGGTTTTAAACAGCTAAATTACATTCAGAGGGGCATGAAAAATTCAAAGGGGTGTCATTAGCTATAAGGTGGCCACACAATTTGGGTAACCTTGGTGAAGACAGACTGTCATCGGCTATGTCCGCTCTATCAACTGCTGACATCAGCCTTAGAGACAGAGAGCACATTTTAACACACGCTCAGGCACATACTGTACATACTAATGTATGGTGCACGTACACTGAACCATTTCCTAGACGTGTTAACAATTGCAAAGAGGCAGCACTATCGCGTACATCTTAGTTGCTGTTTGTCATACAAATGTCAAGGGAAGGAGCTTTTAATTGTCTTGCACATCATGGCGTTGAGTGGCAGCATCCAGACACACTCTGAGTCCCCTACGCCGCCGGAGCAATTAAGGCACCCTGACAACTGTGGGGGCTCCTTCAGTGTCACAACAAATCACTTGTTTTGAGGAGTCATGCACTCACACCTTTCTACAGGGAGTTAGTTAGTGGCCTGCGTGTTCTTCAACGTGGCCCCTCCTCCAGGCACTCCATATCTTCACAATAATAGATGGCTGTTGACAGCGTCTCCTAATGAAATGTTCTCACATGACATGACATGCCTGTGCAACCAGCACGTCCAAATGCAGGTACGGCATCTTTGCCACGTTTATATGGTTGGCCCTGAGAAGCCTCTCGGCAGAAGCAGGTCATGTCTGATGACGTTGAAAGGGTTTGTGTTTGTGAGAAGGGAAAGTCAGAGGATGGCGGTATGGGTGGATACAGCTGGCTCCTTTCTTTCACCAACTGTCCTGTAGCCCTCCTTAGTCTGGTGTGGTATCATAATGGTTAGAGGGGTCGATATGTGTGTGTTTGTTGGAGGGAATGACTCTTGAGATTAATATAGAATCCAGTTAAAACCAAAGTGCGCTTATATACCTAGCTTAAAATAATACTCATGTTATTAGAGTTTTTACTTGTGACTATACACAAGAATAAGGAGTCATTGTGCCCTGACACGTTACTGTATTTTGTCTCTTGACATCTCTGTGCTCGCTTTGTGTGTCTGTGCAGGTTCCAGTGTCAGTGGCTATGATGACACCTCAAGTGATAACTCCACAGCAGATGCAGCAAATCCTCCAGCAGCAAGTCCTGAGCCCTCAGCAGCTCCAGGTTCTTCTCCAGCAGCAGCAGGCCCTCATGTTACAACAGGTAATGTACAACGCGTCATCTCGACTGGTTATGTCAGACATCCCATTTCAGATGGTGGATGTCTTCTCATGAACCCTTCAGCCGCAACATTAAAACCAGTTACTGTTTTTTTTATTGTTGCGGCTGATCGGTGTATATTGTTTCACAAAAAAATATAAATCTCTTTGAAGTGCTCTTAAATTTTTTTGCCTTAAGCCCCAAAAGATAGCATTCCTCAAAGTATTGAAAGTTCTCACTGCTTAGTTTTCTATGACTGACAGACTTTGACTCACAAGCTGCCTCCTTGTCTCTTTTGCAGCAGCAACTCCAAGAGTTTTACAAGAAGCAGCAGGAACAGCTCCACCTCCAGCTCCTACAGCAGCAGCATGCAGGCAGCAAGCAGAGTAAAGAGGTAGGCTGACATCACTCCAGCCGCCTGCCATTACCAAAGCCGTTGGCCAGACAGAATATGGGAGTCATGTGCACCCACCCCTCCACCCCCTCCTAACTCCATCTGCTTCCAGACTGTGGTTAAAGCGGAGCGGGTGGGGGTGGGGGGGGAATCAAGTGCACTCAAGCTTCTGATTAGCATGTCAGACTCGCTGGATAAATGGTAAAAACTGACTGATACTGTGCTAAGAATTCAGAGCCTCCTTTTCTGGAAGCGTGTAATATTTTAAAGAGCCTGAGCCTTACTTCATTGTTCTAGATTTTTTTTCTCCTTTTTCCAAGTAAACAAGTGTCCTGCGCAACAAAGAGATGGCCGCTCCTGTGAGCCTCGTGTAGGACATAATGAAAGGCAGAAGGGAGAAAGGCAGGAACACGGAGCATATAAATCTGAGAGGCTTTTCTCAGTAATTAACATGGAAATGATAGAGGAAGAGAAGGCATGTAATTGTGAGATATCAGTGCAATGAGCGCTCTCAGCTTTGTTGCCTGTGTTGAGTTTTCTCTCTCTCTCTCTCTCTCTCTCTCTCTCTCTCTCTCTCTCTCTCTCTCTCTCTCTCTCTCTCTGTCTCCTTCTCTCTCTGTCTTCTCTATCTTTCTCACTCTATCTCTCCTTTGCTTCCTCCAGTACAGTGGGGCTTGCTTTAGGCAGCAGCTTAATGCGTGTTAATAACTGGCGGATACAGGCATCACTGTGGACAAAGCAAAATTATTATTGTGCGGTCAAAAGAAGTTCAAAGGCAATCTGGGATTTTTTTTTGCCGTTGTCCCCATTGAGTTCCGTGTTTGGAGAGAAGGGTAAGCATAGAAAATTAAGCCCAGTGTTAAAAACAGACACACATCCACTCATGCCCACACTCACACACATCCGCGTGCTGTCGAAGCTCCCAACTTCAAAGTCGTAGCTCCCTAATTAATGAACTGCGGGCTTCAGTTTGGACAAGTTGTGGCGTGATGCTCCCATAAATCAACATGACAGCGGAGCTCCTCGGCCTCAGATAGGGCCTGTCACCAACTCGCATCTGATGTAAACACTAGAGGAGCAAGGGGGAGAAAAGAGGGGGAGGAGATGAGGTGGGGGGAGGTGCAATTGATCAGTTGAATGGGGCATGAGAATAAAAGAAAAGGCAACTTTTGAAGCATATTATGTATGATCACAGGAAATGGATGCAGCCTCGAGAGGCTCTCCCCCTCTCCGCCGATGTTTTCTTTCTCTCCCCATCGCTCTCTGTCTCTTTTTTTTTTCTTCAGTCGCATTTCGAGCAGCCATCAAAAGACAGAATAAGAATTATGCAGTGACTCCCCTGTGGCTGCCAGACAATAACCCCCTGTTGTTGCTTTGTGCCTCTTTTATTTTAAAGACATCAAAATTTAGTTTTTCAAAGATCTTTAACTTTATATCTGAAGCTTGACAATAAAGGCCTGCCAGTGCCACTCTTTATCATTTGTCAGGGACTGTATTTTTCTCTCCCTCGTGCCACTTCTTGTTAACCTCTTATTTGGTCTATTGGGTCTGGGTTTTTAATGTCTCTGCATGCTGCGAGCGCACAGGAGCTGCTGTCAGCTGATGGGACCAGAAGAAACAAAATGTCAAGGGAGAAAGGAGTTAGATTAATTTGCAATACTTGATTTTTCTTTCTTTTTTCTTTTGTCTACAAACCCGCCCTCTGTTTATTTTGCGTTTTGAAGAAAAAAAAGAAAAGAAAAGACATTGTTGCTTGTGAACTCCCACCCCTGTGGTACTATTATCTTCGTCTTAGGCTGTCAGGGAACAGAAAACCACTGAGGACACGAGAAAGTTCTCCACCAATAGCCTCACAGAAATAGGATGGATCAGGGAGAATCACAGACCACCTGTATCCAAAATTTCACTGCGACCTCTGTGACCCGTCCATTGTTTCTCCCCTATCTTTCTCATTCTCACTTTTGGGTTAGATAACAAATGAGCCTGTGAATTAATGTGTGCTTACTGCTCAATTATGACCCTCCGCAACTGTCAGATCGCCCTCTTCCCCCCAGATTGATCCAATGAGATGACCTCTCTCGCTGTAATAGACCTGCGCTGCCCAGCACTTATTCCTGGAGCAGCAGACTGGGTGTGGGGCAGGAGGGAGGCAGAGGAAGGGAGAGGAGGGCCGCCCGACCCCTTTTTGACAAGGCGAATGTGGGTGGACGGAGGGCGGCGCAGTTTATCTGGCTGTTTCAGAGCTTCTAGCAAGTGACCTAACAGCCGCCTTGTACTAAGACCTTTTTTGTGTGCGCTCAATTGTGAGAAGTAAACAAAAGTGGTGTATCCTGTGTTTGGTAACAGGGTGCGGTGCACAGCTTGGCAGCCCCGGCACTGCTTTTAGTGCCCCCTCCTCTCTTCCCACCCGCTTGACAACTGGCCTTGTATACTCATAAACAGGCCCAGCATCCTGTTGAGTCTTAGACACGGATATTTTATCCTTATCTGTTGGAAATACAGACGGTGCCCTGATAGATCCTGTTGGGACATCTCAGTGAGTTGACTGTGAATTTGTTGAGAGCGACGGTTGATGAAGAGGTGAAAAGTCATCTCTCTCCTCCGTGCCCCCCGTTATCTAAATAGCATCGCTCATTTGTTTTGACTCATAGGAGATTGGGGATATTAGATAATTTCCTTTTATTTATTATTCTGACTCTCAAGTCATCTTCTCACTTCCATTTTCTTTCTGCACTCTCATATCACTTTGTCATCATATCAGAGTTCACACGTTTCACTTTTCAGAGCCAAACTCCCAACTCTCTCAAAACACCCCCACAAATCAGTAAAGCTACACCAGCATTTCATTAAATCTGTCTCGATGAAACAGCTGTAGCTCAGTGAGACCAACAGAGCGACTATCTCTCTGTCAGTCCACAGTGTGTGATTGAACGCAGCTTGCAGCACTGGTTTGGGGAAAGAGTGTATCCCTGAGCTCAGCGCCATGCCTGGGAGAGTTGTGAGAGTTGCCAGGGTGGTTATTAAGCACTTTGATTTAGTCACACGTTGTTTGCTGAATTATGAATGGCTGTAATTAAATTCCTGTGGCTCTTATTATGAATGATTAACTATGTTGTTTCGTTGTTTGTCATTTGCCTCCCGACTCCTCATTAATTAAGAGAGAGAGATGTATAGTCTACCTGTCTTAAGTGGGCGCTGGCACAGCCACACTTAAGGCAAAATTTATGAAACTTATACAGAGGTATTTTATGCGTAAGCACACGTAAAGTCCATTAAAACTGTTGTTATGAATGAACATGACGTTCTAAAGTGTTTATTTTTACAACTTGAACCGTGAACTCGAGAGCTTTGAGCTTCAAATGTTTCTGTCAGCAGCCTTACATGAATACAGTTATATGCAAACATGCAATTCATCTTTACATGTTTGCTCTGGCTGTTATGCTTCTATATACCTTTTTTATATTAGCTGATGGTGTGTCCTTGTTTTTTAATGTACGTGTCTGTTTGTTTGGGCCAACAGCAGCAGGTGTCAGCGCAGCAGTTGGCCTTCCAGCAGCAGCTCCTGCAGGTCCAGCAGGTCCAGCAGCAGCATCTACTCAACCTTCAGAGGCAGGGTCTGCTCACCATCCAGCCCGGACAGACCGGCCTGCCACTGCACTCCCTCACTCAGGGTCAGTACCTCATATCAGAGCCCTGTCCTCAACCACTGGACTATACAACAATTAGATATCAAGTCCACCAGTCCGCTATCGCTCAGTGGAAGAATTTGGTCGTAAGAAAACACTACAAGTCAGTGCTTGGGGACACCTCTTTATTTTCACAAGTGTTTAAGTTTGTTTGTGGATTTAAACTGATGATATTGAGAAAATAGTTGAGTCGAGGTCATGAGACAAAAACAATGGTGATGGGGTCGTACTGATAAGATTGTTTATTGCTATATTGGATGATCCTGGCATTGTATATGAAAGCAAGTTGAAGTCCTTCATCTGTTATTACAGGTGATATTCCCTCCTGAACACAACTGTTTTGTGTTTTCAGAATAAGAAAGATTTTTTTAAATATCTAAATAAATGATAGAGTCAAAGACTGGGAGGATTTCAATCAGATGTAAAAGGTAGAGTGACACATGGGACATCAGACTTATGTCACTCATGTCACTACCATGCACAGCCATTGGTGTGTCATGTACTTCTTGTTCTGTAGGAACCAATTTTGCCATCAGTTTATTAATTTACATTGTGGCTTATGAAAGTGTATCACCATAATTATTCAGATTAGTTTGATTTGCCACTGTTGTAGCCCTGCTACAAGACCTGTACAAATTTGCTTAATCAAAGTGAACAAATGCACCACTTAAGTATGTAACCACATACTGTACATGGTTTCACTGAGGCAGGACACACCTATAGTAAATCCTCACTCAACACCTCTTTAGTTTACTAAATGGCATGTTCTCTTGTCTGGGAAAAGCCACTGTTTACTCAACCTTTGTTGTTTAATTCTTGTAGGTTTTATTCGGTTTATTATCGTCACAGACAGTAAAGGTGGAGTTTTTGTTTTCTTTTCATCCTCACTTTGTTCGTCGACTCTGTCCTGTTTCTGTGATTGGTATCCTGGTCAGAGCCACCTTGAGCCTGGAGTAAGACAGCATCTATTGTTCTTAAACTGCCAGTGAACTTGTCGTAGTGAAATTGCCTGTTACTCCATCAATGGAGTCAATACTAACTGTTTGGCCAGGAAGTTTATTTCTTTATTTATTCTTTAATATTTTGTTAAGGAGTGGTCCCCTCATGACAAAGATGTCGTCATAAGGGATTTAGAACATGACATTGACTATTCATTCCCAGCTAAGACAAACAGTTTTGAAAAAACAAGATAAGGGCAATAAAAATGGGAGGGTTTTGGGGGGTGCTTAGGTAATAGGCAAACACAAACACGGTTTGTACAGTGGTGTTATTGTTTGGACTGGGTATGGAATCACTCATCCGTTCGCAGACGATTGCCATGGGCACAGGCGTGGAGCACCGCTGTGTTGTGAATGTGCTCCACTGAATTGCTCTGTGTCAGATGTCTGGCAAACACATACACACCCCTTAAGTAAAGCATTATATGGGTGTTATTACTAGGGACTGTACTTTTGATGGATTTCACAACAGCACCAGAATATCCTGTTTATACTGTCATCTTAATGTTGTTCCCAGGAAACTTAACTTATTAAGAGTGGTGTTGTATTGAAGTAATGCCATTATTTTACCTAATCATTTTTTAGATGCACTTTGTTCGGGCTGCACAATTTATTGTCTCAAAATGTTGAGATAGATTATTTGGATTAACATAGAGCTCTGAAGCATCACAGCACATGCTCAGTTTACCCTGAAGCTGTAGCAAGAAATTATCAAATATTCACCACCTAATAAGATACCACAGACACAATGGAACTGTAAAGAAAATATTTTGAAAAAATGTATTCCCAAAAGAAGCATGACAGAAAATCGCACTTATAATTTTGAGGGAATTATTTTATTTTTATACGATATTGTTTTACCCTTAAAAATGCAGTAAAACGATTTGTATGTGAAACTTACAGCATAGTTTCTTTGAGGTGTTTTTTACAGTCAACAATCATAATGAGGAACTGGATCTCCCCACGTACAATTAGCTGATTGTTTCACGTTGCAACAACCAGTCAAACCTGGTTCGTTTGCCCTTGCAATCCATCGATGATTAACTCTGTGCCTCTGACAGCTGTTACAACACTTAGGCCAGTGCTGCAGGCCCCCAGTTAGTCTTTCTATTCTACATATTTTCTGCTTGACTGTTTGAAGTTATTGATGACCTTTCTGTTTTCCACATCACTAAACTCTTTCATGCATCAGCGGGCCAGGCCTCTGCTGCTCAGATTTAATCTGCAATATTCAGTTAACAGTTAACACTGCGTCGGAAGTGATGAGTTGATCTGCTCTGTTTGGGTCTCAGCGATTACAGATTCAAACTTGGGGGCAGTAAATTGGCCAGGCTTTTTCTTCTTTTTGTAACCGATGATTTTATGTGTTTCATTTCATTTAGATAACAATATAATTATTTTTCAAAGGCCACGTGAAATCCACTGTATCCATTTTCCAAGACAACAAAGGGGACAAAAAGGTTTTCAAAATGATAGGTCACTGTAACAGTGTAAGGAATGGAAAGTAGATGTACAATCTGTATTTGCGGTTTTGCTGCTAAGATGCACTTAAGGACTCATTTTTCTTTCAATTTCCTGCTTTGTTAAATTGTTGCCTGAGACCGATTTGTCACTTTACGTCAAAGCGATGGACTGGAGGAATGTGTGTAAATTAGCCTTTCAAAAATGTGATAGCACTAATTAAGTATAAACTTGTAGATAGCAGTTTTGAGTGAAAAACAATCGTCACATTATCTGGAGCGTAATTTGTTTCTCTTGTCGTAAATTCCTTTGACATTAATGTTCAAAGTCTTGGAAGCGGCTTGACGGTATCTGTTATAAATTACAACAATGTGTTTGGGGAGGATATAACTTTCATAAATATAAATTTGATCCCAACACCCCCTCCCACAAAAAGCATGTCCTCTTGACCTGATAAGTGAGTCAGTGGTAGACCAGGCTCACGTTGTGTGTGTGTATCACATAGGGGGATACTGTTTGTGCACATCCCGGATAAAATGGCCCCCCTCACCCTCCGAGGTTGCGCTGCACGAGAGCGAGTTCTTGTAGCCGCACTACATCATTTAAGCTGTCCAGGAGCGGCCGGGGGGACAGTGACAAGACAAATTTGTCGGTAATATGAAAGCAAAGAATGTGGTGAGCCATGAAGTGCTCACAGAACAGCAGCACATCAGGGACAGCGGTGGGAAAGGCGGCTGACCTGTCAGTGATTGATACGTCCAGCGGTGGGCTACGGGTAATAGTTCCTGCAGCATTAGGACAGGACATATTTCAGGCCTAAGGGGTGCATATCAGCAGGCCAGTGATTACGGTAACATAAACAGGGGTGCAGTAAAGGTCCCAGCCTGACGGAACAATAAACTAATAGCGATGTCACTGTCCCCCCATGGCACCGGCGCTGTGTGTGAGAAGTAACAGCTCGGTTTAAAGAGCCCGGAGCACTGAGGGCCATTTTTTATTTGGGGGATGATGGCCTGCAACTGATGTCATTATGAACCTTAAATCAACTTTCTGCTTGCTTGAACATGGTCACCTGGGTACAGGGGGACAAGGACAGGAAAAGGTTGAAGAGCTCGGCCTGTCTCGGTGCCAGAGCTACCTGCGGAGGTAAAATTGAGTTGGGAGGCCGGTGATCAATCAAGTGTCCCAACAACATACATTTTTTAAAGTGCTTGTCTGTATTTCCCCATCGTAATGAGCGGAATAGTTGTGCTGAAAAATGGAAAGAGGAAAGATAAACCAATCTGGCGTTTAAAGGATGGACAAACTGGGGACCCAAGAAAGAGGATTTACGGATCAATGTCATTACGTTTCCCACAGTAATCAGATGGAGGGGAACTCAATGCGTTTTGTCAAAACACAAAAAAGAATACCTGCTGAGACGCTCGTGTAATGGTGTTTTATTGTCATTTATGTGAATCATGAGCCTCAGCTGTTTTTGGAAGAGGTTAGGGTTGGACCCGAGAAGAACAAGGGAAGAGGCAAACAGAGGGCAATGAAACTATGGACTAGATCCAGAAAGAGACAGCTTTGTCCCACTCCGTTACCTCTCTCATCAGACCGGTCTATCCGCTGCGGTTTCATCTGAGTAAACAGTGGTGTCGGGGTCACCAGGACTGCTGGGTAATTGAGCCAGTGCGGGCCGCCCTGTCAAGCACATCGGCTAAAAATACATCGCCCACTGTCATCGGGCACCAAGTGGGGGGAAAATGATTGGTCCCGCTGTCGGAACGCAGGACACTCGCATCACCAGTGACCTTCCCCTTCCAAACCCACCATCACAGCAAAAGAAATAGAAACAACAATAAAAATAAGTTTTGCTCCAAAGTCTCCAAAGCCCGCCATCAAAAACAACAATGGAGCCTTCTGAGAATGTGCCTCCACCAATTGGCAAGCATTGGATTAGCATGCTGTAACACAAACCGCAAAATTAAGCATGTTTAGCCTGTCATGGACGTGCACTTTGATTAGGGCACATCAAGGCATTGAGGAGAATAAGGGAGAAAACAGGCAGGCAGAATAGAGCAAGTGTGTTGAAATATCTGAATGAGGAAAGACGCTCCTTGGAACGTGGAAAGGTTATTGATTTGTCCTGCAATCATTTCCTGCTCTTTGATATGCAAACGATCTAGTGTGAATTTACAGCAATCCTATCAGACTCATTTCACAGTTCTTAGCCCCTGCGTCTCTCTGGAGTCCTCCGCCTCATTAGGCCAATGTTCTCCATTACCAGCATAATTAAAATCTTTAGTAGCTTATCAAATTAAAAATATTTTTGCTGATCGTATTGAGATCTTCACCTCATAGTTATTTTTCCACAACAGGAATAAATTAAGACTAAGCATTTTGCACACAATGTATTACAATCTGGTGCTTGAAAGGAGCACTTCTGGTATCTATAGAGCTGGTGATGAGAAACGGGGAGGCGGGGAGGGGGATCCAGAGAATATAAACCCGAGCAGATAAGCATGTGCAAATCATCTTCCATTTGCCAGTGCTCATTTTGAGAATGGATTTAATTAATTGTAATGTTAAACGAGTGGTCTTTGCCGGTTTGTTCTGTGGATAAACTCAACACATATCCGAGGGCCTCGTTCACCACGCTTAAAACATGCGGCTTATTTAAGCGCATATCTGCATACTCGATACAAATCCACACATATTTTATATCTCTCAGTATGCCATTAATATCAGAGGTAGCCAGCACAGATGTGTTCTCTTTTGGCTGGAAATACAAATAGCAACAGATTCTGCACCCAAGAGGCTTAATCTTATTTTACATACTGAACCAGCTTTATCCTCATTTGTGTCAAGTGATACAGACTTCTCCTGCACAGTAACAGACACACCATAGATGGACACGTATACTGTACATTGTGTGCCAACAAAGGCTCTCCTCTCTCAGACATGGAAAATGGGGTGCACAAACGCAGCATTATCCTTCTTCATCCTGACTCTGGCCCTGGGTGTCTGGATCACTGTCATTCGTAGGCAGAAACAACACACACACTCTACAGACATGTTTCCAGCATACGGGAAAATGTCTTCTGTCTTCAAGGGATTTTTTTCAAAGGGCTGTGTGAGCTGCAGTGTGCTTGACTTGTTAAATGAGGTTTAAGTCTTCTGTGTCAATTGGAGGCGGTGCAGAGCTTTAAGTATTTTGCACATTAATGCGCTTTTGAGAATATTACCCCAGGGTCCTGTTTCTAAAGGAGGCAGGGGTGGGATGTTTTCTAGTGTTGCTATTGTAAACTTTTTGTTGTGTGTGTTCTACACATCTCTCTTGTTGAGAGAAAATGAGGGTGATTATTCAGATTTCATGCCTTGTCTGGATGTTAATTATTTACTGTGGGCATGAAATTTGCGTGAATGCCAGGGATTTGTGTATACAAACACGCTCCAGATCACAGGGAAAACGGGAGAAAGAGAAGGAGGTGGCGGGGAGAGGCGGAGGAATACGAGAGCTCTCAGTTCATTACCCTGTAGTGGAATATTTTCTAATTAATACTCAGCTTTGTTTACAGACCCTTTGATATAATTAAGTGATGACGAAGAGAGTTGGATTAGCTGTTAATTGATTTAATTAACCAATTTGTTTGTCTCAGGCATGATTCCAGCTGAGCTGCAGCAACTGTGGAAGGAGGTGACGAACGCTCATGTGAAGGAGGAGCACAACAGCAGCAGCAACAACGGCCACCGGGGCCTTGACCTGTCCTCCCCGGCACCGCCAAAGAACCCACATCTCAACCAGCACTCCTCCACCAACGGGCAGTATATGAGTCACAAGAGAGAAGGGTGAGCCACTATATCTGCAGGGTCTTTTATCATTTATTTTTAGTGCTCTCTTTCTTGTATTTGTGTGTTTCTTACATCTTTTGCATGCTCTCACAATGCAAACATGAGTCATTTAAGACATTACATCAGCAACAAAAGTTTTCCAAAACACCTGATCCTTAAATCATTTGTAAAATACAAGTGGTAATTAAACAGAAGCAATTAACTTCACTGTCATCTTTGTCTAATGCAAACCACAGATTCACTGTTCATGTAGCTGGGGATTTGAGAGGAGCACCGGGAAGGAAATCTGTGATTTGGAAAAATGTGTATCCTAATAGGATCGCCATGCACTTCATGTGGGGTCAGGGCGAAGACCCCTCTCTTGCTAGTGCAGCTGTGACCGAAGTTGCATTTCCTTGAGAACATTCGGATCATCTCTGTCTTTTCAGAGAAAACATTCCTTTGTGTTCCAGGAACTTGTTGTCTCACAGAATCAACCTGTCAGGTTAGAAGAAAAGAAAAGTCACAAGAACAACAAGTCATAATACACCAAAAGAAAAACACTGGGCGTATCATATTTTCAACGTGAATCATTTGTGTGCCGTGTTTGCTTTCTGAGCTATGTATGTGTGTGTGTCTTTAAGGAAGGAATTAATTTGGCATCTAAAACATTTGCTTGTTTTCTTGCACCAAAGCCTGATCTTTGAACTGCTTGTGAGGAGCCTCCAGGCACAATGAGCTCACTGCGTAACATCTGACTTGTGTTCCAGTGATCAAAACCTGCACGTCATTATGAAAGCAACGCAGATGAGAACATGTTTAGCACAGTAAACCAACGGGCCTTTGTAGGTGAGGAGGGGCTTGTAGAGAGGATCTGAGCGACACCAAGAGGAAATGCTCTGATCCAGTGATTGAGTGATACAAATGGAAAGCAGCTATTTCTTTTCAAGTAGCATTGTCAGATTGAAATGGATTGATGACATACTACCTGTGCAGACTTATCCTCCTTCACTGGGGTTCAGCGCTGCCTTCCAGCAACCTCACTGGAGAAAAATTATAAACTGGGCGTTAGTTGCGCCCACAGTTAACAGTATCCTTCAGCTTGCACTTCTTCATCTAGCATGTGGCTCAAAGGTTGTTTTTTTTTTGCACGGCTGAAGACAAATTGCAGAGGGGAGATTGACTCGCTCACTCCATCACACATTGTCGCAAGCGAGCAAACAAGGTGAGCATCGACAGCAGCGAAAAAGGCGAGAACCATCATCTGAGGGCTCCATGAAACATCGGAGAAGACATAACACAAGAGCTGGCAGCCCCTCTGCCTCGTGCTGACTGTCAGAGATTAAAGAGGATGTCAACAGCAGTTTAACACAAGCTTAAGTGAGGAAGGCAGTCTCTGTCTGAATATTCTCCCGGTATCTTAGATCTGTCAGAAAAACCGAGCAGGTGATTCTCATCCACCCCATCTGCTACAAGAAGTCGTGGATTACCTACGCACAGTTTCAACTGCGCAATTACTAAGACCAGACAACTGATACAAAGCGAGCTCAAACATTCTTTATTAAATGTTTAATATAGCAACTTTTGATTCACACAACCAATAATCCTTCATCGTGACAATTATTGGGACTTTTAAATTGCACAACTATCAAGAGCATTATTCCTCTCTTTTGAAGATGCAGTCTCAATTTTAATCAGACTCCATGGGAAGAAGAATGAAATATTATTAAGTATGATTATTCTAAGCAAGGCCCTGAGAAAAC
The DNA here is from genome assembly GCF_947347685.1 of Pleuronectes platessa. NCBI lineage: Eukaryota > Metazoa > Chordata > Actinopteri > Pleuronectiformes > Pleuronectidae > Pleuronectes > Pleuronectes platessa. The sequence goes on along the minus strand of NC_070627.1, from coordinate 24,106,207 downwards.
GTCTGTGTTATAATCCAGGGATTTGAATAATCAGGTTGAAGATAATGGGCTGGGCCGGCCCGGGCGTAAATAGAGAGCATCCACTCATCCTCCCAGCGCTGAACTTAATGAACTTTTAATTGATGCGGTTTTGCAAGTCCTTTTGTCATGCAACAGAAACAAGCCTCTCTGCTGATGGGCCTGTTTTCCCGGCTGGCTTCAGATTGGTTTACAGCAGGCCCTAAGTACCATGTAGTTAGTTTCATGTGTCATATAAAATCTGCCCAGGCACAACGACGCCTGCAACTAAAACCTTAAGTGCATCCACAGGAATCACTCACCGGCTTTGCACTTCCGTCTTAAGGAAGGAGGAGAAATTCAATCACTGCCGGCTTGACACACCGAAGACGAGGCGTGCGTTCCTGCTTTTAGTTGTCTCAGAGAACACTCTGGCAAGGCAGGCTGGGATTTCTGTTTGTCTGAATATCATCGCTGATACGACCAGGACCTGAGTCACTCAATCTGTCGGCGCGTTGTTGTTTCCCAGCCCATGAAACTGTGATGCAGAGATAGAGATATACCCCTGTGAGCCAGGTCATCTTTATTCAATGATTTGCTTATTTAAATGAAATGTGCCTGATCTGTATCTGACACAAATTCCCAATGCAGTGCTGCATCAGCTTTGTAAGGGGGAGCATCCTCACAAAGCACTTGGCCCACTTTACTTCCCAACAACCATCAGTAACCACAGCTCGGGGACTGTAACGCAGCAATCTGTTAAAGAGATAAATAATCAGATTTGGCACAGCTCTCCCATCTCTCTCTTGCCTTTCATTTGTCTTACACTAGAAAAAACTGATAATTAAATAATTTAGGGTAAGGCGTGCAGTGGCAGAGACGACGTTAGGAAAGGATAGAGTTAAAAAGGGGAGGGGAGTTGGTGAGGGTGGAGGGGGGAGGACACGAGGGAATAGGCTAAAATCAGTACCAACGATGAGGGAGAGTGTTGTGACTGGTTTCACACACTGTGGCCAGACTCTGACCCAGCACGGCAGACATCAATCTTCCCACTTTTTGTTGATAGATTGAGTCCATCAGCACACGATGCCATAGATCACGACTTGTTTATGGCCCAAAGCATCTCATCAAAAGAAGTGAACTAGAAAACAACTGGATACCAGCTGTCGGAGCCATCTCTGTGTCTGTCTCCACATAAACACAGAGCAACACCTGAGAGGTTTGCGCGTTTCCAGTTCGGCTCTATAGGCACTTTAATGTTCTTTCTCTTCTGAAGGAAGCTGATGACACGGTTTTTCCTCATCGCTGTTACAAGATCATTACAGTGTTCTTCCCCCGGGCTGCCTGACAATAATAACATCCTGACAGACCTGTCATTGGTGCAAGTCAAATTTAACACTGTTCAGTGCAGGGAGCTGCAGAGCATTTTTTTTTTTTGTCTCCTGAACATGTTCTCAAATAGAAGAAAGCCCCGATGAATCCTACACTCTTCTCCTATTACACTAATGTAGCTCATTTGGTGTAAATTCTGTCATTTACCACTGTTTAGCCATCTACCGTTTAAAAGGGCTCTTCTGCCGCCAGCCCCACTGCGCTTAGTGCTTACTGATTCCCAGCGCACTCCACATTTCAATATCTTATTAATACAGAATTAACCAACAAGCCCGCTCGCAATGAATTAAAAAAGGATCTGTTTAAATTAAAACTGGCGTTACCTTCACCAGTCCACACATTTCCTTGTTAAAAACTCATTATTATAGGTCTTCCGCCATCTATTTATTAGCAGTATCAAAACAGAGGTCTTAATGTGAATGCATAATTCATAATTGAATTAAAAAATTCTGACTTTTAAAAGAGGGAGAAAAAAAGAGCTGCTAACCACATTCATGAATGCTTGACTGCTTCCTAATTGCAGTGCAATTATCACATGTTATGAACAATGTGAACTCTTAAGCAAATAATTATAACACAAGGAAACCTGTGACGACCTTTAAAATTTCCTACTTGAGGTACAGTTTTACTAACATTGATACAAATGAGATTTTAATCTGAACATCAGTTCGCTTAATTCTGCAAAATTGCCACAGCACGTTTAGATTACTTTCTTTATTTTTACCTTGTTCGCTTTACATTTTGAAACCCTGGCAGATGAATGATTGGCTAAGCAACGCAATATTTAGTTATTTGCAGTGTAAATTTTTCCTCTGTAGTAGAAGTATTAGACATGATCTCTTATTATTTCTATGCATATGAATGAGATTTTAGTGGCTGGAGTTACTCCCACATGACAACCCAAACAGTTTGTGGTGTAATGAATCTCCCTGTTTAGTCCGCAGTCCTAAAGAGCAGGGCTCAGACTGGAGGAGAAGCAGCAGTGCTCTGCTCACGAGCCACCAGAAGCACAGGTGGTAGCGATATAGGCCAGTCCCCCAGGCTCTTGTAGCTCAAAGTTGTGTGTCTTGTATAGTGCCTGTGTCCATATGGCTGCCTGTCTCGCACTCTTAGCAGACGCTGCCTGCACACAGCTCTCTCTCTCTCTCTCTCTCTCTCTCTCTCTCTCTCTCTCTCTCTCTCTCTCTCTCTCTCTCTCTCTCTCTCTCTCTCTCTCTCTCTCTCTCTCTCTCTCTCTCTCTCTCTCTCTCTCTCTCTCTCTCTCTCAGGGCTGATTGTGGTTAGCTGTGGTTGCTCGCCTCTCGCCATATGGAAGAGATGTTGTAAAGTTTGTTGCTGCTATTTAGACTGATTGTACGAAGCCAGACGCTCCCGGTAGATGCAAGCCTCGTCAGCCCCCGGTGACACGGATTGGTCAATAGATAAATTGATACCAGGCGGGCGGTGTTTATGGTTTGCGCACAGTGTGAAAGTGCCTGGTGCTTTGGGAGTCTCATGTTGTGCTACATGCTGCTCCAGGTGGGCTTCGGGAGGCATGTTGCAGTGGGCAGCAGCGCAGGAACAGCAGCGACTGGGGGGAGCCCCCTTGCTGTCTTGATCAAAGAGAATTGCAACATGGCTGAGCATTACTAAATAATTACATATTGATTTAGTTGTGCTTTCACAGCATGAGTCTGCTCCTTAAGAGAAGAGCAAGCAGAGAGCACACAGGTACACTGATTCCACACTAGCCGAGGCTCTTAGATCAAGTAGAAGTCAAAGTGGAAACAACATAGAATACACACCCCTTGCCATGATATGTGACCTCAGGGCCTCTAAGTGTGTTTATGTTCAATAAAGTCGTGATCTTTTTTTATTGATAAACGTCTCTTCCTGTGATTTTCTCTTCCAGAACCACGCTAGAGGAGCATTCCCACCACAGTCACCCTCTCTACGGTCACGGTGTTTGCAAGTGGCCCGGATGTGAGGCAGTGTTTGACGATTTCTACTCATTCCTCAAGTAAGTTAAAGATCTAGCCAGAGGGGTGTTTCCATCGTAGTTTTGCGGGTCCTCGTGTTTAGGTTGATTACAGCAACTCAGAGGCACTACAGGTGCAGTTGGTTGTTATTGAAGAGTGTCAGTGCCTGGGTCGGTCCTCTCTCGACAAGGGTACTGACTGGGGCAGGGTCTCCTTCTGAGAACGGCATGGGCCTCTAATTCCTGTGATAAGTGCAGTTCCCATGGTGAAGGGAGCCATTTTCCCCAAACAAACAACCGTAGGATGTTTATCTGTGTCAGCCCACACTTAGGGCTCTCTGCATGTTTGCCCTTGTCACTGTACAGGAGGATTGGTGGATGTGTTTGTGTGTGTGTCTGATTGCCTTGCTCAGCTCTTACTGTCCTTCCGCTGGCCGTCTATTTGTTTTTCCTCATCCTTTTGTCATCCTTTCTTCCTTTTTTTGGTTTACACGCCAAGCTTGTATGTGTACTTGGAGATCTCGAGCTACATTAGCAGCACCTGCTTGGTCGTGCATCTCTTCAGTATAGGATGTTTTACTCTGTCCAGTCTGACACTTGCCCTTTGTTTTGCACCATGACTCCCTGGGCTGAGTCAGACCCCCGGTTTACTAATCAAGCCGGTGTGCAGTGCGCTCTAGGTAATCCAACACATAACAGCGCCATGGTTACGTAGAGGATGAAAACATCTGCTTCGTGGCAGCAGATCAATGGCTCACTGTCACCCCAGATTAGTCGCACTTTAAACAAGATATGACACAATTCCATTATCCCAAAACAAGCACTGGGCGAACACACAGCGTTCTCACAGACGCAGGAGAGAAAGGTGCTGCCGCGGGTTGCTTAAACTTTTCACTGTCTTTGTCAACGTTTTGAACCCCCTTCTGATCGTTTATATAAATCCACTGTGTACACATTTTGCATTTTAAAAACCTATCACAGTAGATTGTAAAGTGCTGTTTCTGTTCCAGATGAAAAGGAGGCAGTTCCTTATTTTACGTTTAATTTAATAAACATCCTGAGACACTGAGTTATTAAACACACACACACAGACACTTTCACACACATTTCAGCTTTGGGAGTGACCTCTTAAATCCATCACTATTTATTGTATTCTGACATTGCCTCACCCTTTGTTTATAGAAGAGAGGGGAATTAAATTCAGTGCGCCTGGTAGAGCTTTGCCTGAAAAAGTCTCAAAGTGCACTCTGCTCTGTTTTTACAAGTGTTTTTATCATGGCAACATCTTGTTTACTTTAGTTGCCTGCTCAAACTGCTTGGAACATGTTAAGAAAACATTTGGGGAGAGTCTCCACAAAGCTGCCTTTGTTTAGCGGCAGACGAGAGTGCGAGCAGCTCACCAAGGTGTTAACTCTCAAACCCTTAAGCACTTCCACATGAAACTCAGCAACTGAAACTGCAGGCCTCCGAAAAGAATCAAAAATAAAAACAAAGAATACATCAAGCGTTTTATAATGCTTTACTAACGTCTCCCAAAAGGTCCGGAGAAATGTTGGAAATGAGTGAGGAGAAGTGTGTGTGAGTGAGTGTGCAGTCAGCAGAACAGAGTGTACTGTGTACCAGAGAGAAAGAAAGGTGAGGGGGACGCTAACGTCAACCAGATTTCAGCTCCACATGCCAACAGTAACAACTAACATGGGCCTGAATGTTGTTTTAAACTGTGTGTGTATTTATTCTATCTTTTAAGGAAAACATTACATACCTACATGCACTATCTTGGTAAATACAAAGCGCCAAATCAGGGTTCCTGTTTTCGGGCTCAGCGGACAGAAGGGTGTGGTAGGGTTCAAAGCAGGGCCTGGTGTTTTTATGGGGGTCAAGACCCTTCTCTTCAGTGTCCAGTCAGAGGTCAGAGGCAGCGAAACACTGCAGTGCCCTCTAGTGCTGCACTGTCTGTCTGCTGAAACCACAGAGACTCTCACACCTCCACACAATGTAGGTATTGTTCTGTGAGTTATGCAGCACTGGACCCCTGCGAACCATGTAGACTTGTAAAATAAAAACAAATTTCAAATAATGTAAAATATAAGAAATATACATGTTTTTTGTGATTTTTTATTTTTATTGGTAATTAAACATTTAAAAATAAAGGAGGTAATTGTTTTTTAGACATCAAATTTTGAATATATTCTAAATGTAAATACATCTGTAAAGATGTGTGCGTTTAATTTAAAATTCCACCCAGGAGTGAAGAAGATAAACCTTCCTCAGAGACAGCCTTAAGCTCTGTGTCCAGTCCATATAATTAGAAATTGTAAAGAAGGGGAAAAAAAGACAGCAGGCTAACTAACTGATATGTAAAAAGCCGACTGTTACAGGAATGTCTTTTTAACTTGTTTTATTGTGGTAATTTACATTAGGGACTGTCATTCTGCCAGAGAGGTTTTAAAAGTGGCTTCATTTGAAGTCCAGAAAGTGACACATGCCAACGTTCATAGTCTCTCTCGATGTCAATTCCCCCGTATCCCCTGCTCCCGTGTCCAGACACTCCTCTCAAGGCTGCATTAGGGCCATTTGAATATTTTATTTCCTATTAATTATGCACTGTGACTCTCCATGTCATTAGAAGAAATAAAGTGGAATGTAACAAAGGATGAAAAGAAGCAGGGCACATGTCTCCTATGAACAGAGAAATTCCAAAGCTGCTCACGTAGGCCACCCTTCATTGAAAATTCAGTCTGTGCCAGTTAAATTGAAGCTGAAACGTCTTTACCTATTATTTTCTTCTTTGAAATTTAGTAAGATGTCCTGAAATGTTTACCAGTTTCATTTTCCCAGCTACTTAATTAAATGGGCATTCATTTGATTCAAGCAAATGGAAAGCCCAAAGAAGTCTGAATTGATTTCAGGGAAAAAAGGGGGTTATTGCCCACGCTTCCTTTAAATGTGCCTTTTTAATTTCTTTTTCCCCACAATAATTAACATCAAGGGGCTGAATGTATATCGCAGTCATTTTGAAAAATGTGTTATCGAGACACAAAAGGAAGACCTGAAGGGGGGAATAGACGACGGTTCCCATAAAGATTTAAATCATTCACCTCAAGGTTGAAACTGCCGCAGCTGAAGAGAAACTTCCACATTTCCAGCCGAGCGCCATCAATTTTCCCTTCCTTTCACGTGTGTCTGTTTTCTGAGGTTGTGTGTGGTGTTTCGCGCACAAATGTGTTGTCTGTACATAAAGAAACGGCATGACATTTATTGGGCTATCATAACACCAGCGCTGCCATCGTGCCTTCACAGACCGACTCTGGCTATTTTTGATTTGCAGTAAATGACAGAAAAAGTGCATTTGAAAAGGCAGACGCGTTACACACCTCTCCCCCATCTGCCGGCGCCAGCCTGGTGACAGTGACCTACATGGTCACCGAAGATGTGATATAATTTATGATATATATAATATATTGGATCCATTAGCGAGCATAATGAAGTAGTGAAATGAAAGGGTATTTGTGAAATCAGTTCAAACATCCTGCTCGGATTATGATTAAATGATTAATGAAATGCCCCTGCATAAGCATTTTCAAACAGTAATTCATGCGGCGACTGATAAAATTCCCCCAATCATATTTCCTTCACTTGTGAACCTTATCTCCACCATTTTATATAAATCACAGGGGAAAAAAGAACCTGTCTGCGTCCCGGCAAGCTACTTATTTAGATTAGTTATAAATGTACAGGAAAAGAGAACATCTTCCCTGTATAAAATAATCACGCATAATTATATCCATAATTCAAGTTTGTGACAGATCCCATCTCCTCGCCCTGTTGTCCTCTGTGTTTGGACTGGCTTTATGGCCTTAATTCTAATGACAAAATCAACAGGACTGATTCAGTAAGTGGCAGTTGAAACCTGCGACGAGGAGAAATGGCATCAGGGAAGTGGTGCATAATTTAGCAAAGGAGTCCAACCTGAAATTCTTCAATCATTCTTCTTATCTGTGAGCTGTAGTTGAAGCAGACACGACTGTCATGAAATATTAAGTGTCATTCTCGTACGGTAAAAGAAGTGTTTCTTCTGGCTCTGCAGACATTGTATGTGTAATCTTTGCAATATGCTGTTTGTTTTATGTTGAAACTCTGCATGATATTGTCCTAAGTGATACCACATATTCTCTGTGCACTCTGCTTTACTCAATTACCAGGTTGCGTCATTAAAGCCGATATCGCAGGGCCTTTTGTTTCTTCCAATCTTAAAAGGCTGCAGAAGGTGAAAGTCAAATTGACATCAGTTTTTGTCTGTTCTCTTTTTGTATTTTTCCAGGCATCTTAACAATGAGCACGCCCTGGATGACAGGAGCACGGCCCAGTGTCGAGTGCAAATGCAGGTCGTACAACAGCTGGAGCTGCAGGTATTGTCTCGCCGTTTGTTTTGGCCCAAATATTTATGTGTCGTCTTCTCCTGACACTTCCTCAGCGTCTGCCGAACCCCTCCCTGTCCATCTGATATCAGCCATGGGGGTCATTCACATGTGGGGCGGGGGTGGGTGGTGGGAGCGGAATGAAATAATTTTATACATTTGCAAGTAACCAGTCATTAAAAATGTGTTATGTATGCAGCCGAGGAAAGATATATGAAGGACCCGGGGCTAAGTAGAGGAGATAATTACATTTTGAATTTTACTGGGTTTTAAAGTTATTTATGACTTTTAACTATTTGGCACCAACAATAAAACACTCAGTGAAATGACTCGGCAGAGTGAGTTAAAAGAACAGAAAGGTTATTGTAGCCCACTATAGAAAACTGTTGATGCAGTAATCAGTAGTTTTATTACTTTGTCAGTTATTATTAGTCTTGAGTGGTCTTTTTTCATCTGAGAAAGAAAAATATGCATTTGTGCATTAAGAACGCACTTATGGAAAAAGGTTCACTGTCATTCCATTAGAGAGGCTTTATAACGGCCACTGAGTCACATGTGTGTGTCTGTGTGTGACGGTTCTGGGTTAAATGGTGAACATGACCACTCTGCTAATGTTAGACTGCACTTATTTATTAGTATTTCAGGGGAAATAAAAACCAACTGTTCCTCTGTTTTTATTAATTAGTGGCTTCTACTGTTGCAAAGCAAATACAAGAAAGATCAAATGTAATGTATTCCACATTTCATGCAATATTCACTTGTGGTTTCACATATTAGCCACATAATTCCCCTCAGAAAATGACTTGATAATGACTATAAAGCAGTTGTGGTTTACAGAATGTTCACCTTAAACAGTGAGAGTAGAGTTTCTCAAACATAACACCGCACCAACATCCTGTTATTTCTGCTCTGATGCTGTGTTATCCAGGGGGACAGAGCGAAGGTTTATCAGAGACAGACTTCCTCTGCATGCAGCCTATCACCATAATTTAAGCTGGCAGCTAACACGGTTCAGAGTTTCAGACAGGTAGAAAGGGTCTGGGTTTGTTATTGGCAATGAGACGCCACATACTTTAACCTTCAATTGGAAACATTAGTTAGATAGATCTAAAAACCTTTTTAGAAACAAATAATTAGACGGTCCCAATAGCAAAAAGATCAATTTGTTCAAACACACTCACTGAGAAAGATCCATCACCGCAAAGGGATGTATGGAATGAATTAAGTGTAAAAATCAAAATGTTGAATTCATTAATAACATGTTCTCTTTCCTCATTACAGCTATCGAAAGACAAAGAGCGTCTGCAAGCGATGATGACGCACCTTCATGTCAAGTCCACGGAGCCCAAAGCCAACCCACAGCCGGTGAGCAGCAACCCTGTCATACGTCTCTCTGTCTCCCTCCCCCATCCTTTTGTTTGTCTTAATTGGCACACGTGTATTCATTAATCCCTTCCTCCATCTTCTTATTTATCTGCTAAATAAAAACAGCTGTTCTCTGGAGGGAGGCAGTAAATATTGTTTGGACCACATCTGCTGACATCCGAGATTCAATTTGGTGTCTGTGATGAACTGAATGCACACTGTGTAACAGCCCCCTCGTCAGCCTCAGAGAACAAGAGTCTGAGAGATGAGAGAGCACTGGAAAATAGAAATGATAATATTAGATAGCAGGTATTATATTGTATTATATAATACAATGTTTTACTGTTTGTAGTGGTTTTAATAGCAATATATGTCCCTGTCACACAATATTAAAGACTGATATGTAGACAGAAATTGGTAACTGATATTAAATAAAACGTACTATAGGTGGAAGTAGCACCTGGTAATTTTCACAGGAGACATTTCAATTCTCATCTGTAAAAGTTGGCAGGAATTAAATAATTTCTTCTTCAGAAGGAGCAATCCTAAGGGTCAAGGTAAAAAAGAAAAATAACAACAGCATTTTTCACTTTAGTTTAACATTTTCAGTTTTAACTTTTTTATTTATATATGCGTTTGGCATTAGAGTTAAGACCCAAATTTCCGATTGCCCTTTAAACATTTTGGACAGTGAACAAATGTAATTAAAAAGTATCTTGCAGGTTGTGAACAAAAGTCTTTATTATATGCTGTATTCTGGTGATTCACTGGAATATACTAGAAGTGAACAAATAAATCTTTAATAAATGTAATAGCAAATCAATTTATTATCTTTATGACATATTCCAAGCATCATGCTTATCACTCCTAATATATACCATGCCATAAAGCTCACTGCTTAATCCCTTTCCTATAGGAGCAAGGGCTTAACATATGGCATTTAAGTGTCTGCGCTATTTTGTCATGTTTAAGAAGGGGCCTCTGCACCATATTTCAGTCTGTGTGACAGTTCCTTCTCAGAGCCAAATGTGTGAAGATCATTTTACTGCAGGGAGTGAATCTGAAATCACGCACATGCACAATACACTGAGCATGCAGGAGTCCTGTCTCTGAACACTGTGCAGCTTGGATCATTTATTTACACCCAGAGAGGCGGCTATTGACGGGCGGAGGCTGCGTGTGCTCTCTACACAGCGCAGCCAGTCAACATAAAGCGCCTGGAGATGTCGACAATAGGCTGTCTGTTAAAGCTGCGCCCGTGTCACACACACTGATGGTGTAGATTAGAGTGCAAAACGAGGGCTCTGACACAGGGACATTTGTATATGAAAAGTGGTAGGGGCGGCAGATAGCATCTTGAGTTCGCTACCTCTCCTCTCTCCCCGGGGCCTGTGAGAATGGCTGTGTCAGAGCACAGCATTAGCTCTCTCAAGGGGGCAAGCTGGGATTTTTATTCAAATAAATAGACTCCCTTTTCCCCAATGCCGCTTTGCCTGCTGGGAGCTGCTATGAAATGATAAATATGTCTGGCTTCAGCTGGGTGAGTGGTGGACTTGCACAGGTCAAGCCAACCGCCCCAACGCGGCTTTAGTGAGATTGTGGCACTGGAGGTGTCCACCAAAAAAAACCCTCTTCTGAGTAGCTGCAGAAAGAAAGTCTCTCTGTGCTCTGACAGGAAGGAGAAGAAACAACTGTGTTCCTGCAGTAATTGCTAGCTCTGCTTTTCTGCTGTTGCATATAATAAAGGCATGTTTAAGTAGCCAGCTGTCAAAGCAAAGGAGCTCAAACGAATTTGCTGGTTTACATTTAGTTATAATTAAAGACAAACAAACTGATATTGTGCATGCCCAGCGTCAAATGAATGGGATTCATTTTATTCTTCTGAGTTGGATGGGGGCAGTGGGTGGAGATCAAAACAAAAGGTGCCACATTAGCAGTACGTGTCTGTGTGTGTGTGTGTGTGTGTGTGTGTGTGTGTGTGTGTGTGTGTGTGTGTGTGTGTGTGTGTGTGTGTGTGTGTGTGTGTGTGTGTGTGTGTGTGTGTGTGTGTGTGTTGTATTTGCCTGTGTGTGTGGCTGGGTGTCTGCGCTCGGTGTCACTAAGCATTCTTGTCAGAAATCTGACCTTTTGCGCCATACATAATTAAGGGGGGACTTTTTGTTTATTTTCTTTAGCAGCTTGCCGAGTCAAAGCCAGTATAATTAGATCACCAATTACCATTTAATTAATTTCAGTCTGAAGTCTCATTTTGTCTAGGCACTGGAGTGAGCCCAAATGGTGAGGCAGACAAAGGCAAGGCTATTACCAGCCTGTCTGGCCTATTGTTGAAGCCTCTCTGTGTTTATGGCCAGGGAATATGGATGAAACATGAAACAAAGCCTGCTAATCCACAGGAAGAGAAGTCAACACCGCAGCCCCATTCTATTGATAGCATTGTGTCAGAAACACGCAAGAGCAAAGTGTGATTTATTTTGCTCGTGATTCAGAATAACACGTCTTCGGCTACTGTTGGTGAGGATGTAGTTTGCGCTTGTGCATCCCAGCAAAAATCCATTTATTTGGGCAGACGATGCCAAAAAGGCAGAGTTCATCCTCCAAAACATAAACGGACATTGTGAGGACTTGAACACACGTCTGTTTAAATAGGGAGAGTTAGAAAACACAAATGTCATGATGACTATTAGGAAATGTCTATTTTTATTAAATAAAAATATGTTTAAAATAAACTAAAAGAAGGAAATATAGTAATGACAGTGCCATGTCAATTCTACGGATTTTCCGTCTTATATTTCTGATATCTCTGTAAGACCTGTTGGTGATGAGTGCTAATAATGTGATTAGTTATAAATGGGTTCTGCATTTTTTAAGTAGAGTCAGATGTTAAAAACGACCATTACCTCCCCACCATCATCAGCAGAAATTAGACATCTGATCCCTCGTAATCAACACTTGTCAAAGATGAGAGAGTGCTACACTGTCCTCCCTCTCTCTATACTCCTCTTTGGGTATTCTTGTTTTTTCTTTTTCTCACAGTCCGGAGTCATGTTTAATTTGAAAACTGCCTTCCTTCGGCAAATTAGCAATTAGAACAATTTTGCGGGAATATGTATATGTGTCATTAGTTTTCCTGCCAATTAATAGCTGGAGCAGGGGGTCAGGCGAGAATTTTCCACTTGACTGCTGCTTCAGTACGGAGGCTTGGCACTTGGCTCCGAGCCGCCACAGCTGCTGGAAGCCATGCTGTACCTTTGGAGCACTTGCCATAATTAGTTTACCTTGTAGCCATTATTACTTAAATCCCTCCTTCTCCTCAGCCCGCCCATCCCGTCCTCACACGCAGGCCTAAGTGGTAAAACCAAATATTCTCTACATAGGGCTGTCCATGGGAATACTACGAGGCCATCTTTACCATGGCCGCTGTGGCCCTGATGATGGAGGTCAATCAGATACAGTAGTTAATCATCAGATCACCTCTGTAAACAGCTCCTAATTAGACTCCTCATTATAAAATTTCAGCTTGTAATTAGCCCAGATTGGCGTCTTCTTCTGGCTGCCTTATTAGCAGGGTGGCTCAGGGGTAGGAGAGAATCTCACTGTTATTTTCCAGAGCGGTTTGGGTCGCCCCGTCTTCCCTTTGCCACTCAGCCCTCACTTGTTAACGTGCTGCAGAGCCACAGTGGGTGGAAGGGGTGTTGTCCAAACGGGACAAAAGACTAAACAAAGGCGGCGAAACAGAAAGCTGGGAGCAGGCCTGACGTGTCAGCAAGGGAGAGGGAGGGAGGAGAGAGCTGAGTGTGGAGAATGGAGGAGGTGGAGAGTGAAAGTGGGGCTCCAGGGTTGTTTTTCAAACACTGAGCAAACGTTCATGGATCATCTCAGGTCCTGCCTGCAATAAGAGAGGAGATATGCATAGTCAATGAGCTGTCTGAGACATGGGAGTAATTAGAGGACTAACTGAACTGCTGTCTGTTTGTGTTTGTGTGTGTTTGGTCTCACTTCCTCTCCTCAGCTCAACCTTGTGTCCAGCATCACGTTGTCCAAGTCAGCCCATGAGGCCTCCCCGCCTCTGAGCCTGCCCCAGACACCGACCACACCCACCACACCCCTCACACCCCTATCCCAGACCCACTCAGTCATCACAGCCAACAGCCTCCACAGCGTGGGCCCCATGCGACGGCGCTACTCGGAAAAGTACAACATGCCCATCTCTCCAGGTACTGTGCGATGTACACAAATACACACATGGAACAGCACACTCATCAGTCCAGCTTAATAACCACATAACCAAGTGTACACACACAAACACACACAGCCATGAAATGTTGCTATAATTTGTATTATCAGCTTCTGATTGGATGTTTCCGTTGACACAGTTTCTGTTTGGTCCCTTTACACAGATATCATTCAGAACAAAGAGTTTTACATGAACGCAGAAGTAAGACCACCGTTCACGTACGCCTCGCTAATAAGACAGGTAAGAATTTAGCTTGAGCTTTTAATCTGTATAATTTATAAAGTAAGAACATTTAACATCCTGCAGCCCTCAGAAATACAGCAGCTGTTCACAAGGTCGCAAACTGCTTCGGGTTAACTTGTTACTCTGTTCGCTTCTTCTTACACTTTGAACACAATTTAAACAGAGGAGATGATTAACCGTCTTCAAATGAGTGAAAGAATACATGTGGGATTCAAAAAAACACTCAGATACGACAATTGCATTCGATTAAGCGTTTCAGTGTCCGTGATTATCACCAAATTCATTTCACACAACAGTAGAGATGAACCTGTTTTAAGATGGCCAGTCAATTATCGCTTGGCCTCAGTAATCTGGCATCTCAGGAATTAATCTGAGCCGGCCGTAATTGCTGCCGTGTAATCTGCCTGAGATATGTTTTCTGCTCGCCCTTCATTTACACCCACAAAAAAGAAAATATATTTAAATGTGCCGTTTTGACTCAAAAGTTCTGAAGACTCTTATAAACAAGGAGACAGTATTCCCAAGTGTTGTCTGTGTTTTTCCTCAAGAGAACAAACAAACCTGCACGCTTCTTCTGAATTATTGATCATTTTGTGATGGGAGCAAAATTGTAAATGTTTGTTTCTGTCACTGTTCCTCATCCAGGCAATTCTGGAGTCTCCAGAAAAGCAGCTAACACTAAACGAAATCTACAACTGGTTCACACGAATGTTTGCATATTTTAGACGCAACGCAGCGACGTGGAAGGTAACTCTTGCTGTTCCCTCTTCTTTTTCAAACCTAACCCAGAGAAGGAGACATTGTGTTGATGTTAGAGAGAATTAAATGATAGCCTGCTGTAATACCTTCAGAAATGAACCTTTGCACAAATGCATAACAATCCCCTCTTATCCTGTCCAAATGAACCGCCCTTTAAACAAACATATGGAGCACATTGAAACACGCAAGGAGAGCAATATGTGAATTCTTGCATAAAAAAAAGAAAGAGAGAAGAAGAAAATGAAAGAAAAAACGAACAGCCTGTAAAATGTGGGGATGTTCTGTTGGTGGGTGGCATGAGTTAAACATCGCAGTGCTCTGCCAGAGACTCCAGGCTGAGTCCCTGACACTTCACATGAGAACACTCTGTTTTCTATCAGACCACAAACACACACACACACGCGCACTTACAGTATAACATGAAATAATATAAACATGCATAAGGGGATGATACGTGCAGGCCGACTTTCTACTTTGCCAAAATGGTTTTGGATCTTGATGCGGAATTAAACTTTTCATATTTATTTGAACACATAATGAAGGGAAATACCGACTCAACCAGATCTTTTTTTGAGTCAAATATTGAGAATTTAAGGTTAAGTTTCAGCATCTCACACTGTCAATTTTTTCTGAAAGATCAGAAAAGGCCGCTTTGGGAATAATATATTGCCATGGAGACCAAGAAATATTTATGTGTTGTTAAAGTCTTCTGAAACTCAAGGATCATTTAATGCGAATAGCATTCTGTGTTATTTGTTTTAAATTCAGGTTTCTACCAGAGACTGTGTTTGACATATTTTTCCCATGCAGGCATATATACTGTTCTGATAGAAACCTTCTTTCTCTCTTTTTCTTCACACCAACTGAAGAATGCAGTCCGGCATAATCTTAGTCTTCACAAGTGTTTTGTGCGAGTAGAAAACGTAAAAGGGGCTGTGTGGACAGTCGACGAACTAGAGTTCCAAAAGAGACGGCCTCAAAAGATCAGTGGGTAGGTTCAGCCTCTCTAGCGCCGACTAGCATCTGTCTCACCGCTGACTGAAGAGGCTGCTGCTGCTCCATCTCATTGTCTGTGTGCCGTAACGTCCAAAGTCCCTGCTTGCTTTGGGTGCCTCCCCTTCATGCTTTTCAGAAGCCTTTTGGTGATGGCTCATAACCCACAATGGCTTATTTTCAATTTGATCCTCACACTCTCCCCTCCTCCCTGTGTCGTGTGTTTGTCCGTGTGTGTGCGTCCTCTGTCTGTCCTGTCCATCACTGCATCTGCATCTGGCTCCCCTGCCTCCCCCCTTCCCCGCTGCTGCTTTGCTTTCCCAGGGTGCCATTCGCACCAACCTATCCCTGCATAAGTGCTTTGTGAGAGTAGAGGATGAGTTTGGGTCCTTTTGGACCGTTGATGATGAGGAGTTTAAGCGCGGCCGCCACATACAGCGAGGCCGCCCTCGGAAATACACCGCTGACGAGAACTTTGACGAGCTGCTCGTACAGTAAGCACTTCTGCCTCCAAACTCCAGAGGCCTCCCCGCCCCACCTGCATGTCCCCCCCCACATCCACTGTGTTGTCATCATGCTTTGTGTGTTGCGCTTGCCATCCATCATGCTTTCATAATATCAACTCCTTCCCATGCAATGTAAAATGGTGATAGTTGTGATGTCGTCAAGTGACTGAACACCTCACAACTATGGCTTTAATATCACTACAACTGTAAATGTAGTTAGCTCTTATACAAAGTGCATTGATTTATTTTTATTTAATAAGATACTGTAGCTGAGCAATGCATGCTGGGTGAGACACAAGTCTGTGGCTGTAATTTGATTTCATCTCTTTGCAGAAGTCCAGCCTTAGTGAAGAACATTCAGACCAGCCTGGGCTATGGTCCGACCCTCTCTGCTGCCTTCCAGGTAAAAATCGAATGTGAATTCATCCTCAGTCAGAAAAAATTCATGAAAATCCCTCGTTTCATGTGTCCAGTGTCCCAGTCTTTGTTTTTAGGGAATGTGCTGGTATGAGAAGAGTGATGGGCGACTGAGGAAGTGCTGACAGCTCTCTTCCTTTTCACATTTAATGCTTCGGGCTTTGCTTTTCAGGCTTCAATGGCAGAAAACAACATACCTCTATACACTACTGCTTCCATTGGAAGTCCTACCCTCAACTCCCTGGCCAACGCCATCCGCGAGGAGATGAATGGAGCGATGGACCATGGAAACAGCAACGGCAGTGACAGCAGCCCAGGACGCTCGCCCCTGCCAGCTATGTGAGTGGTACACACGCTTTCTATCACCAATACAGTTTGTGTAAGAAAAGAGAAGAAAAGAGAAAGAGTTTCAACTTCCCTGAGACATAACACTCTAAATAGATGTTGACAGAAAATCTTTGCAGTGCCCACCCAAAAGGCACTAAAATGAACTAATGCATGGCATCAGATGAAAGAGAAACAATGCCAGAGAGGATAATAAATAAATTGACGAGGGATGATATTGGAGTCGTGTGAAGGGTCATGGCCAGAACTGTGGCTGGCCTCCGTGCAGAAAGGGAAACTCCACCTCTTCGAAGCTTCCATCACCAGGCAGGAGCCCCTCTGTTATTCTAAGAGCGAGTTTATGAACTCTCCTTTATGTGTCCTGCTGTCTGTGTCAGTCTCGCCATAATCAACATTCCAATTTGTTAAAATATTTATAAAATGCCAGAACGCAGAGCGACGGAGCTGTTGGCTCCGACGCGGTGCAACATGAGCCCCAACACATTCAGAAACGCCTCTGAGCCGCTGAAAGAAAAGCAACACAAAAGGATAATTAGTCTGGAGGAGATCATCCAAGATTCTCATGTAGGAAAGTTGCGGTCGGCCTGGAAACCGCAGCTCCCCGTTCACTTGTTGTATAGGAGTGTCTGCTAAGTTGTTTGAAGCCTAAAATAATACAGCACACGCTGCATCGTTTCCAGATGTGGGGGCAGACCACCGATGTGTAGACTCGGGGATGGCCTCCTGAAAAACGTCTGAGCTTGGGGGAAATTCTGCCTGAAAACAGAAAAAGGTGCAGTAATGAGCTCCTGGCCAAATGGATGAAAAGTGCCATCCCTAATCACTGTGAACATAGCTCTGAGCGTGGCTGTGGAACAGGAAAGGCAGAGACAGGATGGGTGTGCTGGCCTAAAGGCAGCCTGCTTCTCCCTCTGCCCCTCTGCTTCTATCTTTAGGCTGATAGAGCACACCAACTCTTTCTCCATAATTATGTCTATAAGCTTTACGCAAGTACAAAATGAGATCAAACTGTTTTCTTTAGCTTTTTTAAAGAACTTTATTCTCTTATTAACAAAACATACCCGCTGTTTCATGTTTCATGCCCTCGGATTGAGCGTTGAGTGTTACATACAGTAGCAGCGTTTCTGGAAGTCTCCTCACACATCCCTCTTCTTCTTTTGTGGTGCTCTGGCTTGTACAAGTTCAACACCACTGTGTTAGCTGAGGAACATGTGTTGTCCACATGTGCCTGTGTGCTGCTGCTGGACAGCACGCAGCTTTTTAACACTGCAAAGAAAAACCCAGTGCACTTCTCCCAAACCAGAGAGTTAGGTATCCAGAGAAGGCTAATTATAAGCAAAGTGTAGAATCAGCATGCAGTTCAATAGAATAATAATAACAATTTCATGTCTGCCCTGCAGCCACAGAGTGAGACCTGAGGCAACAGCACTTGTGGAGTTACTTTGATGTGAAAATGATAGAAAAGCTGACTTTACTTTTCCCCCCTTTTTATAATTTACGCCACAATATGTCAGCTCATTAGCATACGAGCGTCTCCATCACAACAGTTGCAAATTACATGAGACATCCCGGCGTGAATAAATCAAATGTGGGCTTTGGTGATGAAGAATGTGCCAGTTCGCCCTTGTTGTTGTAGTAAATGAGCCCGGTGCCTCATCCTGACACCGCTCTACCTCCGCTACGGCAGCCTGGCACCGCAGGTTAGAGCGGCGAGTCCCCTGCAGCTGCTCGTAATGCTTTTTTTCTTCTCTCCTCCTCTCAGCCACAGCCAGGCCTCCTCTCCCCGTATGCTTTATTCCTGCTCTGTTTCTGTAATGAGAAATTTGGCAGATCTCATCTCTTTAGTGGCTCTTTTGCCCAGGCTGTAAGCTGGGAGGGGAGGGGGGGGCTCATGTTTTTGCCTTGTTTACAAGTGACAGCGTTATTATTCTCATAAGGGCTCTGTTTCTTATCACAGTGTTGTGCCGAGTGCGCCGCTGCCGCTCTCCTCGCGCCTCTCCTGCCAGCGCTTTTCTTCCCTTATTGACACTTGGTTGAAAATTCGCATTAATTCTAGAGTTTAAAGCATGTATGGCGGTGTCTGGTCGCTGTGTTTGCTTGAAGTTGATTAATGATAGAAGCCGGCTCGGGGTCGTCCTCTGGAGACCCGCCTCGCAGGTTGTGCATGTTAACGAGCAGGAAGGGGAACACACAGCGCGCCACTGATCCACAGCCACCAGGAGGCTGACAACGGCAGCCCACTCGCTCTGCAGAGTCCATTCTCTTCTCTCCTCGTCTCACGTTGTTAATCTTCCTCATTTATCAATTCTAAGTGAATACCCTGTTGTCGGTTGCCATGAAAATAAAAAGCCTGCAGCTTTGCCAGGATTGGAATACCTCAAAAGAAAGCTGAAATTATCATCTGCACCGCCGAGGCCCCCACTCACAGTCTCACCGTATCCAGACATTTGTTTTTGTTCCCTTGTTTCCTTCTTTATAAACAGAATCAGCTCAGGTCTGTATCACTTTGAGTTGGCGTGTGTTATAAAAAATGGGTACGTAACAAAGTTAAGAAGAACTGGAGCTACATGTCTACTTTCTTCTCCTCCTCCAGGCATCACATCAGCGTTAAGGAGGAACCACTGGACCCCGAAGACCACGAAGGGCCCCTCTCCCTGGTAACGACTGCCAATCACAGTCCGGATTTCGATCACCACAGAGATTATGACGACGACCAGGGCCACGATGACATGCTGTAAGGCTAAGAGCGGCCCCTCCCCTCCCCAGCCTCAGAGGCCGAGGCAGTCTGGGTCATCTGGGAGACAGAAGCGCTCCGCAGATAACAAACACTGAACTGCAGTCTCAGCCACTGATGACAGCTCTCAAATGTCTCCGAGTCAACTTTTTAGTGCCATTACAATACATAGCAAAAACACACACACAAACAGAAACACAGAATACAGCCCACACGAGGCGTCTTTTTTCTGATTCCTTTGTACTTTTGGTTTAAGTAAAGCTTAAAAAAAGCAATCTTCCTTTCTACCCATGGGTCGGATGGACTTGTTTGGTACGGGGGGGCGACGCGTTCGCGCTCCGACCCAGACCCTTGCCGCGCAGCCAGGACACGCTGCGCTCCGCGGACTGCGAGAGGGATTGCGTCTCTCCCCCACCTACCCCCACAATCTCTCTTCTTCTCTTCCATTCTCCCTCTGTCAGACACACACATCTTACCACAAACTGAGGAGAGAGAGAGCGGACAATGACTGACGTTTAATTTACACCGTGTGCGTAGGTGTGTGTGAGGGAGAGCGAGTGCAGACTTCTGTTCATTGTCACTGCCTTCAACACTTCTCATTGGTTTGATTCCATCTGGGGTGGGAGGGATGTTGCTTTTATTCGGGTGTATTTTGTGTTGGGGGTGAGAGGTTATAAAATATCAACGTAATGTGTTTTTCTTCATCATTCAATGCTGATATGGATGTTGCATCTATTTTGTTGTTGTTTTTGTTTCTGTAAACTGATCAGACCTCATGCCCATGCTGTGGAGATTCTGTGTGGTCCGCACTTGATGATGAATGTTTATGATTTCTTTTTCACCTTGTTCTTTTTTTAAACACACACACATGAAGCAGAATGTCTGATACCGAGCAGTATTTTTCTGTCATTTATTCCAAATATCATCATGGAAATGAAAAAAAAAAAAAAAGTCACCGCTCTGACATGTAGCCCACCCCTCACCCGCTCTTCTTCTTCTTCCTCCTCATGAAGTCCATTGGCGATGCACTACTCATAATGAAGGCTCTCTCCACGCATCAATGAAGCTTAATTTAAGATGCGAATGAATGACAGAGAAATCATGCAGGTTATGGTTTATCCTTTACTTTAAAACAGCCCTCGCCACAGAGCATGCTTAGCCGCAACACAATTTCTGATCACTTACAAGCTCCGGGGTCTTTTTTTTATTATGTAAAATGAAAATGTCAGGTGTGCACCGGCGAGATAAAGATTTCCACCAATTAATTGTGATTTCAGAACACAACCGTCATTGTTAATCAAACTATGTCTGGCTTTTTCCACTCTGTAATTTCATTCAGAGCTTGAAGATAATTTCCCACGTAGTTTTATTTTGTATCTTGCGCTTTGGTCTGATCGTTTTTTTAAGTTTTAGTGATTGTTAATGTAAATGCACATGACAAAATGCCCCTGTCTCCTTCTTCTTCAAGGGAACAAAGTCCCAGAGACTCGCAATAAGACCGAAAACGTTGCACATTCCAGCATTTGACAGCCACCGTGAAAGCGCCCGGACGTACAGTACATGCCGTGTTAGAGAGTGTGGATACCTCGACGTTAAGTGTCACCCCCAAAAAAAAAAAAAGCCAATGAGTTCTAGTCCACTTTGAACTGAGTGATTTCCACATGTGGTTTTATGATGCAGCAGCAAAAATTCCAGCTTTGATAGATAGTCAAATTTGAAAGAGACCATGAATTTCAAGACTGCAATCAACCACTTTTAAATTTGTATTTATTATTAGTATTATTATGATCATTTTATGTTTTATTTGGCTTTTTCTGTTGTTGTTCATCTGTTTTATTATCGTGTTCTGTGACTACCAAAGATAAACTACAAAGTCAATGTTGTGTGTTCCATGCAATAGCAGATAGGCCAAATATGTCCCCTCCGTTCTCTCCCGCTGGACGACCTCAGCGGCTGCGGTCGAGCCGGTGGCAGACTGGATCCAGGGCCAAGCTCCTCCAACTCATTCACCTTTATTAGAAAAGGACAAAATAGAACCAAAGGGGGGCGTCCCGGACAGGACAAGCTGCGTTTGGCAGTGACCAAATCTGACCGGGAGGTGCTGACAGTCTGACTCCATGATGATGACCAAATTAGGGAAACTTTTTTGTCTTTGGGCCAGTGAGTGGAAAGAGGGAGCTTTTTGGTCAGGAACAGATTTGTGCGCAAAATCAAGGGTGTGTACTGTAGATAACGCTGAAAAAAAAATGTACTGGCAAATGGGAAAAGCTTTGCAGAGAACAATGTGAAATGGATTCTATACTTCAACTGGACCACACAATGATTTGTTGTTTCTCTTCATTTTTCTTTCTTTACATGTTTGTATCCTTTGAAATGATTGTATGCCACTTTTTAGGGGTTTTAGTGTCTTTATGAGGGAAGACTTTATGATTGTGTTTAGTTTCTGTCAACTTATTACTTTTTATATTAAAAAACACTCCTGTCAACTAATAAGCTGGGTACAAGGTACTTTATGGCAGTTATTGTTATCCTTTTTATTTTTGTGTTCACCGCTCATTAACTAAAAAGGGGCAATCTGTGGTTTCCAGAAGATGTATTTAATATCCAGGCAGATGTGGGATGGGTCAGTCACAGCCGGGCTCGGATCGTGAGAACGGGGGCCGAGCTCATCCACAATTTCCCCCCCACCCCCCCCCCCTAGTCATCATGCAGGCTGGTTTATTTGGTATTCAGAGAGGAGGACCAGCGCTGGTAGATTAGAACATTCTCAGCATGTGTAGCCTGACATTACTAAAGATAACAGCATGAGAAAAAGCCGTTAGTACGCATACCTCATTTCAAACCTATAGGGAATGATTCAATTAAACGAGAGAGAGAAAAATAAATAGAAATAAACAAACATTTCACTCAGTTGCACTTAGTCTTATGTCTTGCATGTGTAGTCCGATACTGTAGAAAGAAAAAAGAAAATAAAAAAATGAAATTAGAGCTTGTTTATCTTAAAAGGTTTCATCCTTTTTTTTTGCCAAACCAATTCAAACCTCAGGCCTTTTGTTGGTGGAGATATCCTCCAGCTGTGTGTGGCACATTCATCCTGTCTGTCCTCTGATGGGTGGTTTTAAGGGCGTTCCAATATTAGGTTGTACATACATGTCACTGTAGCCTTTGTCTTCTCCTCTATCTCCTGTCTTTTCCTTTTTCTCTCTCGCCCTCTTTTCTTTTGTTTAAGATAAAGAAATACATTTGTGTTATGATGTTTGCTTTATCGCCACTGCTTTGTATTAACTATGAAAAAGCTATGAGAAAAAAAAAACTGCTGTATGTATTGGAATAGCAAACTGTGCTGCAAATGTATTTTACTTAGTAATCCTTGCTTTAAAAAAAAACAACAAGAAAAAGAAATTAAAAAAAATCACATCATCCTTGCAGACATGTGGGTGAGCTGGGCAGGGGCAGGCCGGGGGGGAGATTATCTCCCATTTTGGATTTTAAACTGTAATATAAAAAACAGACTTTTCTCTGTTATCATTGACCGAAGCATTTTGTACAGAATTCCCCCCCTCTTTGTGTTAAAGCTGTTTTTTGATACTTCCTTTTGATGGTCCAACCACTGCCTTCTGTGGCTCCATGTGAAAGATTACTGCTCTGAGAAAAAAGGGCACACAGGTATATTTCCTCTACGAGACGGTGGTATCTTGCATGACTGATACCAGGGTCACAGACATGTTGGGTGGGTGGGTAATGTTTTAAGTGGTCAGTAATAATATAAGGGTGTATCAATCTAATGATATTTTATATGAAATTAATAGGAAACAGAAGAAGAAATATGCAGTGCCAAGATGTAAAGAATATCCTTAAATGCTTTTTTTTGTTTCCTTTTCTTTGTTGTTTGCGCAATTTCATGTCCTTCATTTATCGGAGACGTGTTCTCCTCATCATCTGTCTCCTCATCCAGGTAAAAGACACGGTTTTATTTATATATATATATATATGTTTTTTTTTTAATTGAGCAAGCCGATGGGCAGGTCAGAGGTGGAGGCTAACGTGGAGTCTAACGTCTTGCAAACTGAGGCTGTGTGGCGTCACAGCCCCCCGACATCACACGTTGGCACCCGAGCCAAAACACGCCATTGTCTCAACCATCAGCGACCATCCAGCCTGCTGTCATTCCGTCCCCCCTCCTCCTCTTTTCTCCTTCTCTCACATCACACTCTTTATTTTCTCCACATGGAGGAGGTGGTGGGGAGAGGGGGGGTGGGAGTAGCAGCCGAGGAGCTGTCAGGGTGCTCTCATCCTGCAGCAGCAGCTTGTCTTTCTTTCTCTTTCTTTCTTTTTCTTCTTTGAAGATGTACTCTGTAGTTTTTTTTTTTTTTATAGAGAAATATTATTGCTCATCATTTCCATCGGTGTGTAACCTCCTCATCATTCCTCGTGTGTCTGATGCAGACCACTCTGTTGTAGTCAGTTGCGATGACTGACGTGAGCATTCTAAACATGCAATAAAATGCTGGTTGTTCAGACGAATTCCTCCGGCCTCTCCATGTTATCTATTTGGTCTGGTGTGGCAATACGAGCTGCACGATGTCTGTATTTCATAACATGTGATCATTCTCCAGTGTTGACAGAAGAATACTTGATACAGAATTAGGTAGTTCTCTAGAGTTGAATTGAGATTGAGATTTTTTTAGCTTCCATAAGGCCTTAATAGCAAATGCAGCTTTCATTTGTTTTGCTGTTATCAACTGTGAATGCATCAAATCATGTAAAAAACTAATTATCACAGTTACAAAATAATATAGCCTGATATTTTCCACGTTTATGGGTTAACGCTGCATTTGCGGTTCTCTCCTCAATCTCTCCACCTGCAGACTAGTTGAACCTGTGTTTGTCATCTGCTGCAGGACCCTCGTCTCGGCCTCTGCATTAAATTATATCGTAATTAAAAAGAGACAGTTAAACTGTCCTTTCCTAACAGCAATTTAGGTAACTGCATTTGATAAGCTATAAATTGTAACAGCATTAAAAATTCCAGAAATAATAGCGATATGGATTTGGTGACGGGAGCTAATGCTGATGACCAGGACTCAGGGTTTTTTACGACAGAGGCGCGGGTCATGTTGGCCACTAAACAGGAGACAAAGATCAAGTCTAAGCACTTTTAATCTTGTGAAACAAGCAATTACAAATAGTTGCATTGATTTGTTAAAAAGCTTTAGGCGACATAAATCGTTTCTTGCTGAGCTTATTGCTGGAAAACATAAATGTCAAGTGTATTATTAATTAAGGCCTTTGAAAGATAAGATTTAATGGAAACAATATAAAATCACAAGCAATCTCTCTGTGGGCAGTATTTCACTGGACGCTCGGGCTCCGTGTGGATCCGTGTTGTTTTCATGACACTGATCACAAACCAGATCAGACGACAGCGAGTCAGAGGGAACGCACTGGAAAGTGTTTGTGTTGGAAAAAAAATCTGCCATTAACAGACGCATTCACATCAATTATCTGCAACATATGATATTATTATGGTCCATAAAGGTGGATGAAATATTATGGGGACAGTGTAGATATATTGACACAGAGACATGATCGGCCAATACTGGCCCTCCACACATTAATCTGAATTTCTCTGTCGCCAACACACCACACTGACATGACACAACCTCCACACTAACATTTTTTTCTGTGTGATTAATTATCGTTTTCAACTCCAGAAAGAAAAGATGCTTTTAAATAAAACAAGCTTGTGTTAAAGTTATTATTTTTCTAATCGCTTTTAGTGTCAGTTCCCATATTAATCACTTATCATTCATGTGTTATTTCACTTAACTTTACTGGCTGTTTTATTTAATTTATCCACCTGCTCCCTTAAGTGGGAAATACCAAGTAATACAACAGGCAGAATCATCAATATCAATACCAATACTTTTTTTTAATCATAAAAATGACTAATGAACCATCATAGACAGAGACGTGTCATGATTTATGAGATGCATCATTTATGCTGCCTCTGAAAATATTTTATTCATCCCAATTATCTGTCATGACGTTAATTTACCACATTGGATGAAACATGTTTAATTCTCTCAGTCAGAAATGTATTTTATCTTAAATCTAAAGATTAACTGAAGGTAATTGATCTGTAGAGCTTTACACAAAATGGCATTTTAAGTTACGATTGTGTTATTTGATGCCTGTGAAATGAGACAGTTCTAAAACAGGTCCATGTTTAACCTCACTGAAACAAAATGCATCACGCCAGTACCGTGGAGAAGTCAATGACCTGAGAAAAAATGCAAAAACGGAATTGGTATCTGGTGATATAGATTTTTTTGTTTCTCGTGGAGCTTAAGACATTAAACATAAAATCCACAGCATGTTGAAACAACAACTCAATTTATCCGCA
Organism: Pleuronectes platessa; assembly: GCF_947347685.1. Classification (NCBI taxonomy): domain Eukaryota; kingdom Metazoa; phylum Chordata; class Actinopteri; order Pleuronectiformes; family Pleuronectidae; genus Pleuronectes; species Pleuronectes platessa. Next base: position 24,080,441 of record NC_070627.1, on the reverse strand, counting down.
GACATCACTGTTGTTTCTTTGTCTGAATAACTTTGAAATAGGAAAAAACTGTTGTTAACTTGTTAAAGAAAGACGTGTTCTTCTTTTCGGATAGGGGGGAGTGGTGATTTTAACATTTTTCATCTTTATTAAAGAAATGTAGTATAAGCGTTACTTTGGCTGTACTCTTGCTGTCTTACAGTATAGCGATGTACAAGGTCTGATCCCAGTCTAATCACAAAGCTGTGATTGGTTGATTATTTTCTCCAACCCAGGAGTCATCATCGAGCTCGACGACCTGTTTTTATCACTGATCATATCAGACATGGGACAGTGACACGTAACAAGCCCATAAAAAAACATGTAGAACATTTAGAATATAGGACAAGTTGTTAAACATTCCCTTGTACGTCTGAAGGTCTTCTGCACAATTTCAGTTTCTAACTACCAGTAGATGTTAGCAGGTGTTATTGGCCACCAGCGGATGTTAGGGACATAACTTCCATTAGCGTCATCAAGTGTTTTGGACTGGTGATCAATGATACAGGCCGAACTTGAGGGAATGCTGAGGTTAAAGGTGAATCTGACTGGCTACTGGCTTGTATGGCAGCACTATAAGAAGCCATGTGGCCGCTCAGTAGATCAGACATCATTATCTCTATGCCTTTTTAAACTGAGCACTGTCCCATTTTAGAACATAGGACAAGGTAGAAAATAGCCCTAGTATGTTCTACTGCACTAATTAATGCCTACCACCAGTTGACGTTATCGGATGTTAGCGACCACCAGCAGATGTTGGGGTCATATCTCCAGTTGTGTAAGTTCACACATACAATAGATCCCATTATTCTGAATTTCAATTTGTGATCATACCCAATTAATAAGCCACACTTTTTACATGGCAGGATTTTTTCTCCATTAATTTCTTCGGGTTTATACAATTTAGCGAAACAAAAACGATATGGCTACATACCATTACAGGTACGTTGAAAACTGGGTGAACTGACCCTTTAACTTTTAAAATATCAGTGTTGGCTTCCTGTGTGTTGCTGTGTGTGTAACCTTTAGAGAGATGTTGCTGTTGCTGTCGTACAAACTCCAGGCGGCTCTCAGTCGTATTATTGAGCTCCGTTCGTTTGCAGAAAACAAATGTGGATTCTCCGTTCACTTGATTCTAATTACGGAGTGTCACAGCCTCCATCCATTCACACGAGAGCTTCAGTCAAATAGTGGAAAGCTGGCAAACATCCCATCGTTGCAGCGAGGCAATTAGCTGTCCTGCAGTGTTTGTTATTCACGGTTTGATGTAAAAATTTGTTTATTAAGACGGGCTGCGGGCGCTGGTGTGCAACAGACCCGCTTGTAATTAGATTCCAATTATTTGTCTGTTTCTGATATTGTAAACTGGCACTTACCAAATCAGTTAAATTGACACAGTGCACTGCTTGGTTTACCCGGTAATTAAAATGTGTTCTGTTAATTAGATGATGACCACTTTATTCCAGGGCTCTCGTGTTCGGGGCTCCTCGGCGGCTCGCTGTTTGGATCATGAGTTGCCAGACGCTTCCCTAATCAGCCCTTGTTTTGTTTCAATTACCACCTGCTGTTGAAAAGGCATGCCTCGCTGCCCCCCCCTCATCCTCCTCCCACTAAACACACACACACACAAAAACACACACACACAACAATACCACAAGGCCGGTTTCGGCTCCAACACAACAATCAGCGGTTCACAGCTGGGCTCGCTTTCTTCTTTTTTAGAAGGCGCAGCTACATTTCAAAGACACTGCGAGCAATTAAAAAGGGAACTGAAGCGAGATGAAAGTATAAAGGTGCTTATCACATCAGTTAGCGGGCCTCGTGTGAGTAGCCACTGGTAATTACGCTCATTGAGTAAATAGCGGAGACGCTCTGATGTCGCCTTCTCTTGGTAACGGGGGGTTAAGGGTGGGGCAGCTGCTGGATCCACTGATGAGTTCACTAACTAAACATGTCGAACTGTCCAATGCAGGAGCCGTGTGGAGCTGAATGCAGATGAACTGCTGGTTAAAGACCCTCACTGATTATCACAACCTGAACTTCTCCTCTCTGAAACTCGGCCGTGAACTCTGTGGATTTTTTCTTCTCCCAAATCGACAGTTTACACTTTTGTTCGCCTCCCGTGTTGCATTCAGGGACCCAACTCAGTCTTATGTCAAACATTCCAGTATGTTCTTCACCTTAGTAAAAACCGTATTTAAATAAACTATTTCAACTTAAAGTTCAATCACAGGCTTTTTTTAAAAACAGTGTAAGAGCATGAACATCCAAAGAGTCAGCCATGTCGTCATGGAGATAGATCTTTTGACACTGAGATCCTGTTATATACTGAGAACACCTTTAGACTCACTCATGTTATTGACCGCTGCCAAGGAGGCGACGTCTTCATTGACATTTGTTTGTTAGCTTGTCTGTTATTAAGCGGCATTGCACAAAAAACACCCTGGTAGAAGGATCTAGCATTATGGGTCAGGGGGCGGATCCAGGAATTTAATTTTCAATTTCTTTAAAATTGCGAGAATGTCTTTTTTCAACAATTTCACATATTTACCTGAATTCCAGATAACTTTGCATGATTCATGATTTTTTTTAAACATTGAGAGGACTAATATATATGACTGTGTGTAAATTGGTGCAGCTTGTTGGGCCTAGGTGGAGGTTTGTGTTCTATTGAGTGTTGTTCTGGTTTCCCAGTTCAGTTGAGCTGAAGACAGTAAATACAAACAAAGGCCAAGCAGTGAACATTATTTTATGAATATCAAACAGTACTTATGTTTGTTGTATACATACGGAACACTTCAGTGAGCCACACAGCTTCACTGGGTCACATGTTCCTTCGTTACCATCAGCCCACTCACTGTGGTTTATTTAGTCTCAGTGCCATTCACTGACTTGCTGCCATACACTAAGTACTCAGACGAGCATGAGATGTATATAAATCTACTGCTGAAAATAATCTGGAACATATAGACTGTTTTCTCATGTCTGGTAAAAACTACAGCACTGATATGATACAGGGAATAACAGAGGCTGTTTGAAAATGAAACTGTTAATCTATGAGCCATTTGATTTGTCTCTTCATTTGGAATCAATGGGCTTGAGGCTGAGCCACATACAGTTTAGAGAGGTTAGAAAGTGAGATTAAACTCATTTTAGGTTGTAAATACCATCCCTGAAAATAAGAGGAATTGTAGAACAAGTTTCATCCTTTTAAGAGTCCTGGGCTATTTTGGTTGTTTTAATGCCTTCAAATTTTCCTTTATATACAACACTAAACATAACAATGTTTTAACCATGTCATGGTAATTTGACATAACATATCAACACAGTGCATCCAAACATTCCTAAGAAAGATAAGAGCTGATATGGAAAAACATGTTTTACTTTAAAAAATACAATCATCCTAATGAAGCATTTCAAAGTCAAAACTGTAATTGTGGTCGTAACTGTGAAGAAACGATTGTGAACGTGATTTTACATCCAGTGTTTCTCAATAAGAGTTAAATGCAAGGTCTGTGCCATACTTTTACCATCCATTATTCCTTCCATTCTTCCATCCATCCATCATCCAACCATCCATTCTTCCAGCCATCATATATACCTTGCATTGGCCCTTGCATACTTTTTGTTTGGCTTTAATATTTACATGAAATCTCTATCATCATATCACAAAGATTATTTACTTCTTTTACAAAAGAGTTTAAAGTTGATAACAGAAATCGGTTTGCTTCATACGTTCTGACGCCTTGAACCAGTCATGTGATTCCATCACGCCAGCGACTAGAGAGATCTTATGCAATAAATATATATCAAGAAAGCAGAGACAACTTCCCACGGACTCAAATCCTGTTTGTGTGGTTGGGCCAGTTGCAGTGTTGCAGCTGAGAGTTGTGTGTGTAACCTGCTGCTGTGTAGTGAGGAGCTCCTGCTCCTTTGCCCACAGTGGGAGCAGTGATGGTGGAGGGTCCTGCAGGTCTCCACCATGGTCTCCACTCAGCTGCAGATGTCCGGCCTTCACTCGTGTCGCAGCAGCCAACATCACGATTAGAAATGTTTGCTTTGAATAATTGAAGAGATGCAAAACAACATGAATAATTAGGACATCGGCCTCTCACACTTTTTGTGTCATGGTGAATTAACACAGAAGTGGCTGCTGCTGGGAGGGGTTTTAAATATTATGATTTATGATCAGGAGAGAAATAAACCCAGTGTATTAAAACAAGCAGAGGGATTATTTGTTAGGATGCACACAGTTTGTCCGCCATGCTAACACTTATGTTTCAAGACTGAATTATGCTTTTATACATATGACTGCAGTGCGATATGATGAAAGAAGCCAACTATGGTTCTTCGCTCGGTAGGCTAATGCGAGCGCACATCCAGCAGCCGGTTAGCTTAGTTTAGCATAAAGCCTGCAGGCACAATGGAAACAGTTAGCCTGGCTAGCTGGGGAAATGTTTGAGATTCAGTGTTTTCATCAGTGAGCTTCAGCTGATTACTGTTTACTTTTGGTCACACTTTGGCTAGCACTGTTTTCCCCTGTTTACCTCATCTCTGCGCTAGGCTGAGCTAGGCTAGGCTAACCGAATGGGCCGCTGGTTGTAGCTTTACACTAAGAGTACAGAAAACACGGTCATTCTCCTCATCTTACTACAAGAGAGAAAGTATTTTCCAAAATGGTTTAACAAGCAGCCTATTCAGTCCGTATTTCCTTAGATAGCGCTGCACGCAACACAACACACAAGCTTTAATTGTACTTTGAGATTGAGAAGCATCGCATGTTGACATTTAAATGGTGTTTTGGTGTCTCGCTGACAGCTCGACTTAAACAGCAGTGTATTAATGCAGATGCCTCAGAATTTCTCTTCACTCCTGCTCTGATTCAGATCCTCTGTCGGGTTCATGCGTTTCCTCCTCTGTGAGGAGAAGTTATCATTTAAACATGGCTGGTGTTTACCTGCACTGAACCTTGATTGAGGAAGCCTGTGCCTTTACACTGATGCCCTCCTAATCTGTGTGACTGGCATTCTCATTTCTCTGACGCTGCCATTCAAAACACAAACATGAAATGTTGGTTTTAGAACCGCGAGAGCTGCAAGAGTGAATTTCAAGTGCTTATTCAAATATTTCATTAAAATGTAAATTTTTGACAACGCTGTACGTCTAGCTGTGCACAAGGCATGACCTAAGAAGTTATGAAGTTATAACAGCGTTTCTCTCTCTGATGCCAATTAACTGGTGGGGAGACTATAATGTCCTTACCTTGTTTTATCGCCACATAACAGCGAGCCAACAAATGCATCTGGTGTAACAGGAGTTTCAGGTATTGACAGCTAAGATTGGTGGACTGCAGGAAAAAAAGAGAAAGTCCAACATGAAGCCTCCTGGAGATTGGTAGCTAATCAATTCTCTTATCTCACACAAAGTGCAAATGAAGTGATTAAAATTAGGGTTATGCAAAAGCAAGGAGGGAAAGTGAATTGTAAATGAGACGATCGGCAGCACAGCTGGCTGCTGCTGAACGTGAAGATTTATCTCCTGACATTTGTCACGTCAGAGGTTTGCTTCACTCACACTGGTAACAAAGAAAGCTCCTATTGATTTGGATTTCTGCAACAGTGAAATTCAACCATCACTGATTAATTAATTTTGAAACAAAGTAAAGTAAATATAGATTTCTCTTTGACATAAATCTGAGCTGATGTGCTCTTGCATAACCTGAATATCCCATTTTCCAATTTCTGTTTGCAAAATTGATTTTGATATTGTAAACTGGCATTTATCAAATCAGTATCTGTTTTTCTTTTCCTTTTATTTCCACTTTATTTGTCAATGTTACAAATTCAGATTTTCAAGTCTAATTGCTATTTAGATTCAAAGACTACAATTTGATAAGTTGTTCGTGCACATGGCAAACTTTGATATCTTTGCTTTAAAAAATATATGCAATTACAATAACACCATGCTGAGAAAATGAAAGAAAACTAGAAAAAAACAATTCACACAACAACCATAATACACAATATAATATAATATATATAATACAAAAACTTCTCTGAAACTGTAGACTTTGAAATTCAGAGATGGGTGTTGCCCGAGTCAATTGCGTACGTGCTAGAGAACCTGAACGACTTTTTCCCAATTTACAATTGCAAAAATATGTGCGAGTGTACTCTTTAATAAGTTTACTTATTAATCAATGCATTTTTTACATTAGAATCATTTTTTTTTTTACATTTAGATTATCCTTTATACTAATTATTCTAGATTTAGACTGATTTAACATTTTGCTACATAAATAGTTTGAGGATAAATGTATATTTCACATCTTCATACTGAAAGATGACTGTGATCTTGAACTGTTTGCATTTATTGATTTTATATTTAAACTTTGATTAATATATTATTGATTTATGTTGTAAATCCATACTAAATTAGTACAGTATACAGCTGAAGCAGGACGGACACTGGGTGAGGAGTGTGTGATGGGGTTAAATCATCCAGAGTTTTTCTTGTTTCAGTCTTTTTCATGGGGTCTGAATGCCTCGGGGGCCGCCTGTTTTAAACATGCGGCGGTTTTGTAGGAACGATATTTGATAAAATCATGATAAACAGCAAATACCCTGCAAGGCTCTTTCCTTGTCAATCAGTTATTCATCACCTCAAAGTGTGTTCTTGCCAACAGATGTATGAATACATTAGCAGTGACATGTTGACTTTTAGGGAGTCTGTCTATATAGGACGGTGATAAGGAATCTACATTATACATGTGAACTGCTCTCACACACTGGAAGAGGAAGCAGTGAGGGATTAAATGATCAAGACTATTGCTAAACTATGGGAAATAAATACACTATATATACATAAATGATGACAATGAAAATAAGCGGATGTTTACTTGGAGCAGGTTTGTGTGACGCAGCTTGAAATATGCTGCAGTTTGCCTGAACAATATTTGATAAAGTCATGATAAAGAGCAAATCCCCTGCGAGGCTTTTCCCCTGTCAATCAGTTATTCATCATCTCAAAGTGTGTTCTTGCCAAAAGATGTATGAATGAACAAACAGAGGCATGTTGACTTTCAGGGAGTCAGACTACCTTGTATTTGCTGTTCCCCACGCCTTGATGCCATGATGAAAACTTCAGCGACATAAACCTCCGGGTTGGTATTGCTCCAGGTTCTTCACTCTACCGCTTTATTTCTTTATTTATTCTCTCATTTTTAACTTGCAGGGGGGAAGAAGACAAAATGGTTGCAGGTGGTGATGAAAATAAGAGCCATCCATCATTATTTATTAGGCATGAAAAAGATACACAATAATGTAATTTAATCTCTCAGCAGACAATTATTTCCACATATTGATAACGCAATGCGAAAAGTGCCATGAATCCTAATATGATGTTTGCTTTTATTGGTGTATGATACAACCAGAACAAATAATGTAATTGTATCAGGAGGAAAATGTGATTATTTGCCCATGCTAACATTATAATACCAATCTGCTGCAGACAATGGTATCATATTATTTTGCTGTGCTTAACTAGTTGCAATTTGCATTAAGTTATTATATCTGGGTGGCAATAAAGGCAGCTCTCTGCCGATGCTCTCTGCTTTTCTCAGTTTCTCATTACAGCTCTGTGAACATTTTGGGAGGTTTCCACTCCGAGCGTCTTCATGACTCCTGATCTGAAGAGGGAAACTTTTTACTTGGACTTTTAACTGCAATTTGATATGATTTCCTTTCCTCTCTGTGCGCTATATCCTTTATTTATATTGTTCGCAGCCCCATTCCAAACACAGACGACTATCCAGCGTTCATTCAGGCCAGTCTGAGGTTAAAGCAACACGACACAATAGACAGAATTACTATGCAAATGACAGCGCTGGAAACAAAAACACCTTTTCCATTAAAAAGTAAAATGCTTTAAATATTTGCATATAGGTGCTCTGATTTGGTTATTCCCAATTTCAAGATGATTAACATTAATGAAGGAGCGGCTTGATGCACTGACTGTCAGGCCACATCAGGCCACCTCTGTAACCTCCTCTGTGTTTTGCATGGCGAGGCGTTCACGCCATACTGAACTAATGACCAAGTCAGCCCATGTAAAATTAGGCCGTGCATCTACACAAGTGTCTCTCTGACATTATGAAAATGTTTTATTGATGACTCATTATTAGCATTTCGGCGGTGAGGTGAGTTTGATCCACCCAGAAGATGCAAAGTGTAATAATAATAATGTCTGCTTAATTATTAATACCCAAAACCTAATCCATCTCTGCAGAGAATATGTACATATTTTAGTGTCTCATTTGAATTTTTGCAACAAACACACACCTAAAAACCATTAGACGGCTCGTGGTAATGACAGGTTTAAATGGGCTTATTTTTAAGAATTAATGTGTGACTGCCACTGTACGGCCTGAGCCCAGAGACAGAGGTCTTCCTGTTTATTCTGTTTGATTCTGAGCGCGTGCAGCATCCCACCGCACGTCCCCGTAGAGAGGCGAGCAGAGCACACACTGTGTGAAAGCGTCATTCTGCACCGGAGGCTAGAGGAGTGTTTGCAAGTCATTAGTGGTTTGTAAATGATATTTGTTCCCATGTGACATATCATTTGAAATGGTTTTCTAATAATAACACCCACTGATAATAAAATAAGAGGGCCCTCATGTTGTGATTATGCTTTTCATAAATTCCGTTTGGAAAAACGGAGGGAGGGGGGTATTTCAGTATGAATAAGTGCTCAATATGTTGATATGAATTTTACACTCAGATGGTGAGCGCTCCACTGATACTGTGAAAGATAACGCCGCTGTAAGCTCAGGTTCAGTCTCGGAATTAAACTTGGGTTGTAACCTGACTCGGCTTTGTTGCTACGAGAAATCGTATTTTCCTCTAAAGCTCGTCTCATTGTGTCCTGAAAGCAAAAAGCTTGACCTGTCCCCTCCATCCTTAATGACTCCTGACAAACACCCGTCCTCCCGCCGAGCGTTTCCTGTCGGTCACAGCACCGAGCCAAGACAACTTGGCACAGGACGCAGTGTGTCTGGTGAATGCGGAGCTGCGCCGCCGCCCGAAACACCATTTACCTCGTATTTTATGAAATGAACCAGCGGCTTGGAGATCAATAGGCCCCCGTGGTGAATGCGAACAACGCTACTCGGTCCTTATCAGGAGCCCGCTGCCAATCTGTGGCAAGTGAAGCCTGCACCTTCCCTGGATACACCACTGGTCTTTGAAATTAAAGTTGACGCCTGTAATCCAGGGAAATGGTCCCTCTACTCTCGCTTAACACCGGTTTAGTTTCACCCCAGCTGATGATAAAGCATGACAGAAATACAGAGCACTATCTTCTCTCCGGGGTTGATAGGTTTTGCCAGCTTATCAGGGAACAGGCAGCTAACCTTCTTACGCCTGGCCCGTTGACAAAACTGAGGAGTCAATTTACAAAAGAAGCCGTGCTGCCTGGCTCGTAAATAAAACCATTCTTTCTCGACCGAACACACAAAAAATTGTGTCAAAAGAAAATACCCAATTTTTATAAACCGCCCAAAAGTGAGTAAATGCATAACACAGGAGGCTAAGCGCTGGTGATAGAGTGTATTCATGTAAATCCGCCCAAGCACAGCTGCAGGAAATTGACAGAGATCTACTGGAGCGCTTTGCCTGTAAAGGGTGGGATTTACATGCCTAACTAGGGCTTAACCACCCTTCCTCCAGTTTACCTGTTACTCTCTGGCCCGTGAGCACGAGCCTGGATGGGCTAGGTTGCACTGCTTATTCTTAATGCCTTTTCATCCCCGCTCATATCTGTCAGTCTCAGAAATGAACCCGTAAACTCCACCGGGGCAGCTCGCCGCATGTCACAAAATTGGTTCAGCGTGACAGCACGTCGGGAGGTTTGTTTGTTTCCTGCTCCGGAGGCCTCACAACTTTCCCCACAGCAGACCTCAGATCAGCTACAAATTAAAGCACACGCGCACGGCAGGATGTGAGTGATGCCGAACGAGGCCGTGAGGTGTCGAGCGCTGCTGCAGGACTGCTTTATGGGTAATCGAGATCACATTAAAGCGAGTGCTCCTCCTGAGGAGAAAGTGCAAGTCTTTTCCTTTTGGACAGGATGTGGCTTTGGGCAGTCAGGGGGTGGCGGGCGTCGCTCCTGGGCTCCACAGCCCTCAGCTGAATCTCAGCCCCTGCAGGCACATTCTGTAGACCGCTCATGGCAGTTGAGACTAAGCAGAAAAACTGTTTGGCTTTCTTCTTTTTTTTTCCTTTTACACGAAACTCGCATTTGTACACGTAGTGCACGCAGCAGTGAGCTCGTGCCAAAGCGGCCTCAACAAAACAGAGAAATGTTTCCTCATTTGTTTTTTCCCTCTGAACCTCAGATCCTTCCAGATGATTAAAAAACACAAATAGTGGGCACCGATTCTATTAGTGCTGTCGTCCTATCACACAGGAACCGAGCACAGATGCAAAGCATTCCTCTTTGCCTTGTGTGTTTTGTATTGCCCCCCCCTCCAAACAATTGGATTTTCAGAGCTGGAGCCGCCGCCAATAAAATTAATGGGAGACTTGCTGAGTCCATACAGGAAGTGGGCTTCTTAAATAAACACATTGTTTCCAAACTAATCCACACCCCTATTGTTTACAGACCAGGGAACAGGGCTTGGTGCAGACCGGGCTAGTCCGCCCAGATTACCCCCCCACCCCCTGTCAAGGCCGCTCCATTTCTAAACAGAGGCCAAAAAAATATAAAACTGTGAAGCAGGAGTTTACTTTGATGTTATTTTGGGTCAGCATCTGTTTTCATGTTTCCTCCAAATATTACGTGATGTTCAGAATTTCTCATGAGCAAATGCCCACACAACTTTTCACTTAAATATGAACAGAGATTTACATTCTGTTTTCTGTGGGATATAAGTGGAGAGTTTTTAGTAAAAAGCCTTAAACCTCTTGGTGAGTTTATGCCATTTACTAGACGTGTCTCAACGTCCTCCCGCTATTAAGAAATGGAGCCAAAATATCCAAGATAATAACGCTGCCATCTTGCTCATTAGGGGACAAAGTCTATGCAGCCACCAGGGGGCGAATGAAACACTTAAGGGTCAGTTCGGGGGAGTCGTCATCTTATCCATCTTTATATACAGTCTATGGTTTATAGCATGAGGGACCTGGTACTGAGTGAAAACACTGTGAATCCTAAGAACATTGATGCTGTGTACAGCTGTTTTCAAACATTAACTCCTGGATATTCTCAAAAACACGTAGTTTGCCTTTAACGTTAGAAAAACGCAGCAGGAGATTGTCTGAGTCAGACGATTTCACAACAACAGGAAAATGTCGAGAACATTCAGGTGAGGGGTGGCGTCTGGGTAGAGCAGCAGGAGGCAGGACATGATGTGGACATTTCACTGTGGAAATCACACAATGTCGTTTACAGCACAATGTCTAAAGCTCTGGAATCTCATCTTTCCAAGTTGACAACTCTTCTACGTGTATATGAAACTTCTTTTTCATCCTGACTTATTTGTTTTCTTCCAGTTTGTCAATGCTTTTGCTAGTGATAGAAACGTAGACATTTTTCTGCCGTCTTCTCACATAGTATCACTCTGACTTTTTTCCAGACATTTTACCATGGGGCTGGCCGGAAAAGTTCTGATTAGTGTTCATAGCAGCTCTGGACACTTTTCAGGAAAATCCAGACTTCAGTGCATGTCTGAAACCAGATTAAGTGCCACTATGATTTAAGGCTATAACTATGTATTTGTCCTGCCCACCCCCACAAAAGAACCAACACAATTACAGTACCCATCATCAAATCTGTAAGAAAGATACTCACTAAGTGGCGAGCCAAAGTCCTGACATCACTAAACCCTTCTTTATAGGCTTGCTTTCTCCTATAGTTCTGATCATACTGGCCATTTTAATAATTTATCTTGTTTTTACTCTTTTCTCATCTGTAAATCTTTTAGAGGTTCAGTGTGTATAATTAAGTGACATCTAGTGGTGAATTGGAATGTTGCAGCTGAATACCCATCCCCTCCCCCTCACCTTCCAAACATGAAGGAGAACCTGTGGCCGGCCTCAGCTGTCTTATAACGGTGTTGAGTTTGTCCAGTTTGGACGATTGTAAAAATCAATTTACATAAAGACTTTAAAAATAAAGGGGTCCATTTCAGGTTGAAGAAGCAACAACAACAATTGTACAATTTAGATGAAACACACACTAGTGAAAACATCCCTCTGATCATTTGATATTCAATTTCTGCCAATAAGTCCCTTTCACCTAAATCATACACACTGCACCTTTAAATTTCTGTTCTCTTATGCTGTGTGATCATCTAATTGCTTTTTAATAATTCCTTATTTGCCTTCATTTTTTTTATTCTTAACTTGAAAAGCACCTTGAAGGTATGCTTTGAAATGTGCTATGTGAATAAATATTATTATTATTAGAAGTAGTGATTTAAATCAACAATATAGATATATAATGCTTTATTTTGTAATATATAATGACAAGAATGATGTTTTTTAGAACAGAGCCCAAAAGGTTAAAGTTACAGTTATAATTGTAAATCAGAAAAACAATAAGCTGCACAAAATATTAACTTCAAACAACGGCCGCTCTTCTATTTGCATGTAGAGACCCTTATGTAATGAACATATTTTTACATGATCAAATTTATCCTCCCTGAATTTAAAGTATACGTGGATATTCACAACCACTCTGTCAACCACTCTCACTTATCGCCTCCTGCATTGATTTTTGCTTCAAATACCACCAGTCACTTATCCCACATTTACATAATGTCCGATGAGAAAAATTTGTCGGACAGATTGTAATTCATATCCCCACTCTGCGCGCTCGCCCGCCCTGCTACTTCTGGTAGCTACCTCACATTTACATTTCAATCAGTGATTATAGCCTCTCCTCCTCTCACCCCGCTGAAAGTAAATACTGGACTCCACTATCTCGCTCTGAAATGCGCTCGGTCGGACCTGCAGGGATAGGCATGAATATTCTGCCTGGTACATATTTACCATGTGCTGCTAAGTGTCACATGCTGCAAATGCATCCTTTAATAGCTCGCTGCTCCGAGTACAGCACAGTGTGGCGCTGACACCGCCAGGAGCCTCAGACGTGCTCAAAACGTCTTGTTTAGGCTTAAAGTGGCCACCAAATGGCTCGTGACACGTCCTCCGAGGCTGCTGTTCAGTGTCCGGCACTCTCACTCCGTCTACGCTCATCTTTTTGTTTTGTTAGTCTAAACCCACTGCCCCTTTCCCCCCTCCTCCACACTCTGGGTTCATCTCGCTGTGCGTCTCTGAAATATCAGCAAGCAGAAAATGAAAGTCTGACACTCGAGCTACTTCCTGTGAGTTTTTTCATACAGCCGCACACATTTAACACGTCACCGTGGAAAAAAGTCAAGCAAGTGGAAAATCTGTCTGTTTTTAATTTACTGTTGACTGCAACTGTGAAATCAACGTTTGACATGTTTGTTCCTCTGGGTTTTTTGCAGAGATGGCCCGAGCGTAATAAAGGAACAAAATGCTGTGTGTTTTATGAAGCTGACACCCACACAGGCAGCTGCTGATGACAAATGTTGGGCTCCCTACAGTTGGAGCGAGGCCTCACACAGAAAGCAGGTTATATCTTTACTGGTTTGGAAGCGTCCGTTGGAAATTCTGCTGCGTTTGGAAAAAAGCTCACTTCCATGTCCTCCACCGCTGGACGCCTGCTGTCTGTTGACTTCTCTGTCAGTGGTAACTCAATATCCAGCTTCCTGGGGAAAAGTCAGTTGATGAGTCATCGTCAACTGACAATCATTACATTTTAATTGCCCGAGCTTGAGTTCAGGTTTCCTTTGTGTCTGGGCTGGAGCGGTGAGGTGACGCTCAGAGGGAAACTGTTTGCATGTTTTCTTATTTGCTTCTTTTGGAAGAAGCTGTTGCGTCTCATCTATCATGAAGCAAGGAGAAGAAAAAAAAAAGGACAAATCGTAATAATCACACTTTGCCACAAACTGCTCCCCCCGGCCTTCTGTTTTCCAAGACTGGTTACACACATGTTGGCTCCACAGAATATTCAATAGACATTTATAGGAAATAAATTAAGAGATGAATGCAAACCATATGGCATTCGGAGGTTTATTTGTAAAGCCCCTGCATCAAAGCTTTTTCCAGATCACACCATATTAGCTATGTTTTTCCAGTCCAGCAAAATCAGGAAGGTAACCACAGACTTCCCTGATGGGAAACACATGAGCGGCGGTCCGTCGAGACAAGGAGCCTCATACACGGACCAGGCATCGTCAGGGAGCATCAGTGAAAACAATTATTCCCTGCATGTCTGGATGTCATATGTCACCCATGGGTTGGCTTTAATAAGAGGGGAGCACGGTGGAGCTGCGTCACTGCTTTGCTTTTTAGCCTCACGGTGACCCCAGCACCCCCCCCCCCCCAGCTATATTCACACTTCTTCACAAGTGAGGCGGCCTGGATTCCTGTGCGAGGCGTGGGCTGGAAGACAGGCCGGGAAGCAAGCCAAGAGGAAACGGCAGTGCCCAGGGTATACACTTCCCCCCCTGCATGAGTACAAGGCCAGACCCCCCCCCCCCCAATCTCCTCCTCTCTCCCTCCCAAGCATTTCATATGGGCCAGACAAGTTTACGGTTTCGTGCATTCGAGTGTGACAGCAGCAACCCTCCTGCGTGTGACGGGCCCAACAGCAGCGGTCTGCCGACACCCGGGGTGGTTTCCCCTTCTTCGCTGTTGATCTTGGGCTCGCGCTGCACACACGCTAAACGGCCTGCCAATGGCAGACGTGGAGGGCCACACCGCTGACAGTCCGCAAAGTTTAACCAGGAAGGTTTTATTTTTTGCTGTGGAGACGCGCTCTCCCTGCCAGCTTGGGTTGCGGTTTGCCTTTCCAGGGCTTCAAACGTCTAGAATGGGCATAAAGAAGTAGACGGGGGAAGTGTCAGTTCTCTTGCCATTACACAACACAGACCACATCGGGTCAACTCTCTCTCAATCGCCTGCTCTGCTTTACACACACAGATAAATGCACTCTATGCTCAGAGTGATCAGAACCTGCTGTGCGCCATCAGGCAGTTTACCTCCGGAGCAACAGAAAAGCGCTTTCAGGAAAAGAGAAGCCAGAGATTCCCGCTGAGGGAAAATGCATCAAAGCGCCTGTCTTAAGGCTATAATTAGCCACCGCAGTGCTTGAAATGTAGAAGAATGGAGTCTTTGGAGGAACAGGGTTGTTTATTTATTCACGTTTGTTGGTTTAACTTTCCCTCAAATTAGCAAAATTCGCACAAGACTTGAATAATCTCCTCTTAGTTTGCTCTTGTTAGTGGTGTTGTGCAGAATAAAGTTAAAATTAAGGAGATGTCATATTACAACAAGTGGTTTTGTTTTGTGTTTACAGTGAATAAACTGATCCTCTTTCCCATCAGTCCCGTCTTTCAGGTTGCATAACAGTCGGGGGCTTCGTCTTGGCAGAGCAGCGGCCGTGGATAAATACATTCAGTCGATTCTCCAACGATGTATGAAATCCTAAACTAATAGAAATGTATGACCTGCCCTCCCTCTGTCTCCTGTCTAGTGATCGGGCCAAACCAGTGCGCCTGCCGCTGGCGTGCAGCAAGCAGCTGATGAAAACCATGGCCCTCAGAAGAACTTCGGCATTGTCTTCCCTCGAGAGAGGAGGAAACTCCTCTATTCTCTCAGCCACCGACACATCTGCTGACAGCTCGCTGCTCCACCAGCTTTTCTTCAGTAAAACGATTTATAAATATTTAAAATTTACTGATGTTTTCATGCGCTGTGTGTGGGGAGGTTTTATATAAGGCTTATTCGACAACCCGTTCAGGAAAAAAGTCCCAGTTGTAAAATAACCTCCGGTGCCTCGGATTCCATAAAAAGGAAAACATTACTAACAGCATGATCATTTTTTTATGTATGAATCTTATTTGCACAAATCAAACTGTTTCACCGCTCTGGTCTAATGTGGAACTGTGCTTTAACCAAGCGCTGCAGTCAGAGTGCGTGAGGACGACAGATCGTCTCACATTGAAGAGTTTCATCTCTGAACGGCTTAGTTTGCTCTGCCTGCTCTATACATTGCACTTTCACGGCACCTCTTCAAAACAAAGAGGAAAGAGAAATTCATTAGTTCTTTTTGGCAGTTGAGGGGCTCTCACTACTAAAGCATTCTCTGTCCACACAAGGATTTTGGCCTGAAAATGCATATCAAGCAACCACACAGCAAGAAGTTGTGAGTGTCTATGTCATTATTTTCAAACATCTCCATTTCTGCTCGTCCAGACTAAACCAGCAGCTTTTCCAAACTTCTCTGTTTTAGCGTCTCTAAAACTCCGGAGAAGTGTGTAAGCCAGATGTATCCGTAGCGATATTGATAAGTGTAGTAGTGTGGATGAAGCATCAGTAAGGCAGGGAGTGGAGGCATGACCAACAGTGACGCTAGTGGGAATCACACAGCGTCCTCTTCACTATCTGTAGCTTCATCAAATCTTCTCACCAGCAGGTTTCTAAGCAAAGGATCCAATAACCTCAGGCTGCAGTTTCTTCCAGCACATGAAGTCAGTGTGGACCCCTTTACAAAGCCTAAAGAAAACCCACCGCGCCACATCTGAAAAACTAAAGATAACCACGACTCTCATAGACTTAATATGAAACAGGTACGGCTGTCCACCAGAAAGAAGTGTTTATAGATCGTCTCGCTCTGTAATTCCAAATGACTGGATCCATGAGGAGTGTAAATTTGTTTCAGTTTTCTCATCTGCAGACGAAGAAGGCAGTAGCAACTGTTTGCCTTGAGAGTGTCACAGTCTGCTCATCTCCTGTCTGCCAGTATTTTTCCACTCACCTGTCTCTGCTCCACTCTGCCAGTCAGCCACACCTCCTCATCAGGTCAACTCTCCACACCTGTTACAGCCCTGGCTGCATTTAAGCCTGCTCCTGTCTCTGCTTCAGTGCCAGATTGTTCTTGTGTTATGCCTGACTTCCAGCGTTCTTTCCCCGGACTGATCACCTGTTGCCGACCTGCCTGCCTCGTCTCTGCCCTGGATATTACCTCAGCCTTCTGTCTTCGACCACGAGTTTCGCCTATTCCCTCCGGGTTACGCTCCTGCTCTGCTCTGTGGCTACACAGCTCACCACTGGACCTGTCTGCCAGCTAGGTAACTCATCAGCTGTGGACTTTACCTTCAGTCAGCGACACCAGGCTCGCTCCTGCTCAGATCACGCAGACGATCACTGTGAGCAAAGACTTTTCACCCTGCCACTGCTTGAACTGTTAAAGACTGCAGTGAACAATAAAAGTCATTACCGACTGGTATTTTGTCTGCCTGTGCTGCTTTTGGGTCCTCACCATATCCGTGACAGTACAATCTGGCCAGGCACACACGCCGATGGATCGCCTGGAGAAGGTAGAGGCGATGCTCCAGCACCACGGGGCGCTGCTGCTTTCAAACTCAGCAGAGGTTCAACTAGCGGTGGCTAAACAAGAGCAGGCGTTTACCTCGCAAGCCTCGCAGGTCCAACAGCTCGCCTCAGCTTTTGCTCAAGCTGTTCCTCTGCCTCCAGAACCAGTCCAGCCTCCACCAGCCCCGTCTGCCTCTGCCTCTGCCTCTGCCTCCGCGTTCGTCTCGGAGCCTCGTGTGGGGGTTCCTGAACGCTACGCCAGGGAAGCGGAGGGCTGCCGCCCGTTCCTCACGAACTGTTCCATCCTGTTCGCCCTCCAGCCCCACACCTTCGCTTCTGAGGACGCCCGGGTGGCGTTCACCGTGAATCATCTGACGGGGCGCGCTCGGCTGTGGGGAACAGCCGAGTGGGAGCGTCGCACTCCAGCGTGCTCCTCTTTCCAAGCCTTCGCCGCTGAGCTCCGCAAAGTGTTCGGGGAAGCTTCCCGAGGTCCGGACGCTTCAGGAGGGCTTCTGGGTCTGAACCAAGGGTCTCGTTCAGTGGCTGATTACTCCATCCACTTCCGCACCCAGGCTAGCTCCAGCGAGTGGAACCAGGCTGCCCAGTGCGACGCATTCCTGATGGGGCTCGCTGACTACATTAAGGACGAACTGATTTCATACGAACTCCCCTCCACTCTCGACGGCATCATAGAGCTGGCTTCCCGCATCGACCGTCGCATTCGAGTGAGACAGCGGGAGAGACATCAGGGGCTTGCGGGACGACGCCAGCCCGCCCCGTCACCAGCGGCTTCCGGGGTATCGATGCTTTCTGGCAGCCGGTCTTCAGGGGAGCCTGAACCCATGCAGGTGGGTCGGGCCAGTCTAACTCCAGAAGAGAGGAGGAGACGCCGCGAGGGGAACCTCTGCCTGTATTGTGGTCAAGTGGGACACTTTATCTCCGGGTGTCCGCTAAAAGGGTCGGGTTCACCAGGAAGGAAGGAGTTCCTGGTGAGTCATTCATCTAACTCCTCCTCCAACCCACAATCTCTGTGCCAGGTCCGCCTGCTACTGCCTGAGGGATCCCAGACCCTCGCCACCCTCATTGACTCTGGCTCTGATGCCAACATTATGGATTCGAACCTAGCTCTGCAGCTGGGTGTCGGTCAGATTCCCCTGCCAGCTCCAGTCTCCACCAACGCGCTGGATGGCCGACTTCTGGGAACTGTTACCCACCAGACAGCGCCTATACGGATGTTAATCTCCGGGAACCACCACGAAACACTCCAGTTTCACATCCTGCACTCTCCTCGTCATCCTCTCCTTCTGGGGTTCCCATGGCTCCGACGTCACAATCCACACCTTGATTGGACCACAGGGGCGATCCTGGGGTGGAGTTCTTCCTGTCACCAGGTCTGCCTCAAGCAAGCCGCCGCACCACGATCTTCTGCCTGAACCAGTTCTTCCACCGATGTACTGGGAGTCCCGGCTGCGTATCTGGACTTCAGGGAGGTCTTCAGTAAGGCCAAGGCGACCTCCCTTCCCCCACATCGGCCCTATGACTGCGCCATCAACCTCCAGCCCGGTGCCACGCCGCCCAGAGGACGCCTGTATTCCCTGTCCGTTCCTGAGAGGGGGGCGATGGAGACTTATATCAATGACGGTCTAGCGGCGGGCATCATCCGCCCTTCCTCATCTTCGGCTGGAGCCGGTTTCTTCTTCGTGGAGAAGAAAGACAAGACACTCCGCCCCTGCATTGATTATCGTGGATTAAATGACATAACAATCAAGAACCGGTATCCCCTGCCTCTCATCTCCTCAGCTTTCGAGCTCCTAGAGGGGGCCACCATATTCACCAAGCTTGACCTGCGCAACGCCTATCATTTGGTCCGGATCCGCGAGGGGGACGAGTGGAAGACAGCGTTCAATACCCCCACCGGTCACTACGAGTACCTGGTGATGCCCTTCGGCCTCACCAACGCCCCTGCTGTATTCCAGAGTCTGGTGAATGACGTGCTCAGGGACATGCTGAACAGGTTCGTCTTTGTGTACCTTGACGACATTCTGATCTTCTCCCACTCCAGAGAGGAACATGTGCATCACGTCCAGAAGGTCCTCCAATGCCTCCTGGAAAACTCCCTGTTCGTCAAGGCCGAGAAGTGTGTGTTTCACGCCTCGTCTGTCTCCTTCCTGGGGTACGTCGTAGGGAGAGGGACCGTGGAGATGGACTCAGCCAAGGTTTCTGCCGTCACCACTTGGCCCACCCCTGATTCCCGCAAGCAGCTTCAACGTTTCCTGGGCTTCGCCAACTTCTACCGGAGGTTCATCAGGGGCTACAGTTCGGTGGCGGCCTCCCTCACTGCTCTTACCTCCTCCAAGGTGCCTTTTCTCTGGTCCACGGCCGCCAATGACTCTTTTCAGGCTTTGAAAACACGATTCACCTCGGCCCCCATCCTCCGAATGCCAGACCCTGAACGGCAGTTCGTGGTCGAGGTGGACGCTTCTGACTTGGGAGTGGGGGCCATCTTGTCCCAGAGAGCAGCCTCCGACCAGAAGTTGCATCCCTGCGCCTTCTATTCCCGACGTTTGACCCCGGCAGAGAGGAATTACGACATTGGGAACCGAGAACTCCTCGCCGTCAAGTTGGCTTTGGAGGAGTGGCGACACCGGCTCGAGGGGACTAAATTGCCGTTTCTGGTTTGGACAGACCATAAGAACCTGGAGTACCTCCGCTCCGCTAAAAGACTGAACTCCCGCCAGGCTCGATGGGCACTCTTCCTGACCCGCTTCAACTTTTCCCTCTCCTATCGACCGGGGTCTCGCAACGTCAAGCCCGACGCCCTGTCACATCGGTTCTTGGAAGAGGAGGGGGAAAGGACCGACCCAGACACTATCCTGCCTTCTTCCCGTCTGGTGGCCACACTCACATGGGAGATAGAGGAGAGGGTCAGGTCCGCCGCCCAAGACCAGACTGGACCCAGTGCTTGCCCTCCCGACCGTCTGTTCGTCCCGCCGGACCTCCGGTCCGAGGTCCTACAATGGGCCCACAGCACTCAACTTACCTGTCATCCAGGGATCCAACGGACCAAGGACGTCGTGCAGCGCCGGTTCTGGTGGACGTCACTGGATGAGGACATTCGGGGTTTCATCAATGCCTGTCCCACCTGCAACCAGCACAAGCCGGCTCACCATGCCCCTGCCGGTCTTCTACATCCTCTGCCTGTGCCTCATTGTCCCTGGTCGCACATTTCTTTGGACTTTGTCACTGGTCTACCACCATCCAGCGGCTACACTACTATCCTGACGGTGGTAGATCGGTTCAGCAAGATGGCACATTTCGTGCCCCTGCCCAAACTTCCATCTGCCAAGGAGACGGCTAAACTACTCCTTCTCCACGTCATCCGTCTCCATGGCATCCCGGTGGATGTGGTCTCTGATCGGGGTCCCCAGTTCGCCTCAGTGTTATGGAGGGAGTTCTGCTCGCTCCTGGGAGCCACCGTCAGCCTGTCCTCAGGGTACCACCCCCAGTCCAACGGCCAGACCGAACGCAAGAATCAGGAGATGGAAACTGCACTCCGCTGCATGACATCCCAAGACCCTACTTCCTGGTCCGAACAACTTCTATGGGTAGAATATGCCCACAACACTTTGACCAGTTCTGCCACTGGTCTCTCCCCCTTTGAGTGCACCTATGGGTTCCAGCCACCGCTTTTTCCGGCACTGGAGAAAGAAGCATCCTGCCCCTCTGTCCAGAGCTTCATCCGCCGTTGTCGAAGGACTTGGACCCGAGCCAGGGCAGCTCTACTCCGGGCCGCTGACCGCTACACCACGGCATCCAATCGCCACCGCTCCAAGGCCCCGGACTACCAGCCGGGTCAGAAGGTTTGGCTCTCCACCCGTGACATTCCCCTCCGGGTGGAATCCAAGAAACTGGCTCCTCGCTTCATCGGGCCGTTCGAGATCCAGCAGATTGTCAACCCGGTGGCAGTGAGGCTAAAACTCCCTAGATCCATGCGGGTTCATCCCATGTTTCATGTTTCCAAGGTCAAACCAGTCCGAGAAAGCGCCCTGGTCCGTGCCGAGCCGCCTCCACCACCTCCTCGCCTCCTCGCCTCATCGATGGAGGTCCCTCCTACACTGTCCGTCGCATCCTGCAGTCTCGCCGGCGTGGGAGGGGATTCCAGTACTTGGTGGACTGGGAGGGTTACGGTCCTGAAGAAAGGTCCTGGGTCCCCGGGAGGAACATCGTGGACCGCACCCTCATCAGGGACTTCCATCGACGCAACCTCACCCAGACGTCCAGAACCAGGCCACCTCCCAGACCACATCCTCCGACAGAGTCCCCGAACGACAGCGACGACGCCGAGGACAGGGCAGGGCCCCCCTACTCTGAGGAAGACGACGACACTATCCCCGGGACCATGGAGGAGGAGATGGACGCTGGAATCTCGGACGAGTATTAGCCCTCCTCCAGGCCCCCGCCTCCCAGCCGGTTTGGTCCATTCGTCTTGGGACGTCAACTCTCCACACCTGTTACAGCCCTGGCTGCATTTAAGCCTGCTCCTGTCTCTGCTTCAGTGCCAGATTGTTCTTGTGTCATGCCTGACTTTCCAGCGTTCTTTCCCCCGGACTGATCACCTGTTGCCGACCTGCCTGCCTCGTCTCTGCCCTGGATATTACCTCAGCCTTCTGTCTTCGACCACGAGTTTCGCCTATTCCCTCCGGGTTACGTTCCTGCTCTGCTCTGTGGCTACACAGCTCACCACTGGACCTGTCTGCCAGTTAGGTAACTCATCAGCTGTGGACTTTACCTTCAGTCAGCGACACCAGGCTCGCTCCTGCTCAGATCACGCAGACGATCACTGTGAGCAAAGACTTTTCACCCTGCCACTGCTTGAACTGTTAAAGACTGCAGTGAACAATAAAAGTCATTACCGACTGGTATTTCGTCTGCCTGTGCTGCTTTTGGGTCCTCACCATATCCGTGACAGAGAGGCCTGCCAAGCCAAATGATATTCTTGGGTTCAGACCAAGTTTTCATAAATATGGACAACAGATTCTTGGCTAAAAAAAGCCCACACATGTATATCTTGCCACGCAGGATGGAAAGATATGTGGAGAAGGGTGATGATCAGAAGACTTTCATTTATTAACTTTGAAATATCAATGAAATAACTATCTGATCACCGTTTCACATTTTCGCGAACATTTAATTTTATTTCAAATTTAGGTTAAATTCACCTGACAGTTTATAATGTGAATGATGCTGTTGCTTGCAGACTGAGGTACAAAGCATTGACCTCTGTATTTTTCTGGTTTGCACCTGCAGCTTATTGACGACACAAAATGGTGCTGCAGTTCAAGCAGTGATTTTTTTTCTTTCAGGTCAAGAATTGTCCAGATTCTTAATTGTGGGTCGACACAATTGTGAAAAGCTTTGTCAAACACAACTGACTTATAGCATTACAACAACATATCTGAGGAAACACCTGCTGCTGCACTGTCACACAAGTAATGCTGCAATACCTCTGCTGATCTACACAGAGAAGGGTGTTAGGGATATTTATATGTCTTTCACTAACTGTCATCACGTGTTTTCTTTACGGGCTATGTTTCTGTCAATGTTTCATAATTGTTCTGTTAACAGAAGCAGAAACAGGACGTGCTTTATTGGAAATTTAATTTGATTAAAATACTGTATGTGAGTAAAGAGAGGAGGAGAGAAGCAGACAGACGTACAAGCCAGAGTGCTTATAGGATGTGATGTCATGAATATGCTAATTCACATACGTTTAGTAACTCTTTGAGGAGGTCTTGGCTATTTTACATGGAAAGCAATTGTTAACAGTGTTGCCTATCCACTATGCAGTGTTGCACATTGACCACTCATGGTGCAGCCATATATTTGTTTTTATTCATCCACAATGATTAGATGTCCTTGGCCTGTATGGATTCTTGACTGAAGTAGTATTCTTCGTTTCCAGTCCACATAAAACATCTCATTGTGTATAACTGTCATTTACCTCAGTGTCCTTATTGTTCAGTAAATGGCGCTCCAAATGATCTCCTCACTTTTACTTCCCCCATTTGAATTTGCTATCGCTTCAACCAGCAATTTATTCCCCCCCAATGAATAATGTGACAGCGAGTGTCCCTCGAGTTTCACTTGATATTGTATTTCTTATTTGTTCTTTCATTTGACTCCACTTGAGCATCATTTAAAAAAACAAGCGCGGAGAGAGTTGATCCTCATCCTTACTTTAAACCCTCTCACATTAATCATCAATTCATCAGATCTCTTGTCTTTGCGGTCGCCCCCCTCAATAACTCTCAGAGCGGATGAGTCACCTCCAAAAAAGTGTCTCCATCGCACAAGTTCCGAGAGCAGAAATCCCCCATAATTCTCTGTTTCTTTATCCAATGTCAACAGCTGACAGTCTTTCAAAGTCAAACACAGTGTCAGTTTCAATAATTAAAGCTGTTTGTATTTCAAAAAGAATATTTCATTTACAAAAGAAGGTCATATCTGAACTAATGCCAGTGGATGGACAGCTTTGCTTCAATCATAGAAAAGAATAAGCACACTGTGCCCACCCCCCACCTGTGAAAGTGATTACATTTTATGATTAAAAGGAAAAGTAATTGAATACTGCTGAAAACCCCCAGTTCATATTGGCATTTTTCCCATAGTGGATTTAAGTTGCAAACAACATAGACTATTCTGTTGTTGTTGTATTCTGTAGATCAAAGGCGGCTTTAATAAGCCCATTATAAATACATCTGAAAATCCACTCTGATATTCAGCAAACAAATCAATACAGGATGTGCACCGTTCATTGGTCTTTTATTGTGGCACTGTAGGCCGTTGCTGAGGTACCGCACCGTAATGAACGAAAACCGTGCAGGGCTTCGGCTCCCCCGCTGGGTTCAAAGCCAGTCATACGCAGTGTACTTTATAATTGAAATAAAGGTAATCTCTCCATTCCTTTGAGCTGCCGCTTACATTCCTCTGCTGTTGTCGACAAGAAACACGTCACGACCAGAAGGTTGTGGGAGTCCATGAAAGAATCAGTCAAGTGCTTTGCAGTTGATTCTTGATATAATAATGTGTGGTGTGAGTTGTCACAGACTGACTGACATCTCAAAAAACAGTGTGATGTGTTGTCAGATGTATTTCTCTCCTGACCATTAGGTGAGTTTCTATAGGAGCCATATATTTCCTCATAAATGATTAAACAACAGTGGTGAAGTGTGTCCCTAAATCTATATCCATGTTTCACTCCTGGTTTGGAGCACAGTGACGGTTGATTAGGCTTCGACACACCCGGGCTTCACCACCAGTCTACTTTATCTCTTTGCAATATTGATGAGCAGCAGGCACCTCAGTGGAGCCTAAAAGCCCCCTTCTGACCCCAGGGCCTGCTGAGTGGGGAGGGTGACTCCAGTGGACCCCATCGACAACTGTGGGCTAAATTCAACCAGTCATGAGATGTGTCTCAATTCAGCGGCCGCATCCTGGAAGGACCCATTGGTCGACTGCATTCGTCAGAGCCCTTGATTGGGACAGCCTATAGCAATCGGTCTACGAATATAGCCAACGACGGATGAGGCCCCTGAATTTGGACACAGCTATGATTGAAAACAAAGTGCAGCGGCATTGTGGGTAGATCAGTTTATGACCACGAGACTAGTTTTTGTAATTAAGAAAATTAAGAAATATCCAGGTAGCTCTGGGTCATGGAGTAATGTGTACAGTAAAACATTATAATATTTTCATCTATCAAAGACTAATACAGAGGTTGCTCTTACTTGACATATTATTTCTATTCTAAAGTATACTTGATATTCTTTACTACAGTAGTTTCATCACGTTTTTTTATTTCTGACTAGTGTATTTGAAAGTTTCCTGGAAGGAGCGAGATCTGGTACAAATTAGTGGGACTATGGGGACAAAGCTCTGAGACAGATGTTTGGCCATTTTCTGTTTAAAAGCAGTGGGGTTATATTTTGGCCAGGGACAACAGATGGTTTGAAAGAGGAGTGAAGAAAGCTATCTACATCAAACTAGAGAAACCATCTCTGAACAGAGGAGGAGGTCTAAAAACCACCTATCAGCCAAATACAATACAGTTTTGACTCCATCACCAGGAAGTTTCCCTACAACTCACACCTTAGGACACATGACTCTCAGGGGGTGGGTGGGTCAAAGTCTCCCAACACCTCCCAACAAAACCAGCAGCAGGATGGGTCCAGCCTCTCAGGTAAAAGTCAGTTAGAACTGAAGAAGCCTCTTGAATGAGAGCTGAAACATCTTTAAGAAACTCAACCAAGTCCAGTTGACTCTTGATTTCCACAGGTGGTTACAGTCGGGTCAGGATTCCTCATATATCTGAACAATGCTTCACATAAACAGATACATGTTTCTGTATCTGAGTCTTTACTCCTCATAACCTCAGTGATCAGCCTCCTCTCTCACCTACACCACTTGACCGCTGCACTCCTCAGCCTCACTATTGTACACTGCAGTATAATAAACCTTGTTGTAAGTACATTAACCTGGCTCACAACAATGGGAATGTGCACCCTGAGGGGGATACCGGCATTATTGACTTCCTGTTCCTGGAATGTTCCTCTCCCGACTGTTAACTGAACTCGTTTTAAAGTTTGCAGGCATGTGTGGGAAGTGAATATATTAAAGACATATCCTTCTCTCGTAATGCATGAATAGGGATTAAGTGTTGATTACAGGGCCGGGTGAGGGCCTCACTACATCTGGACCTTAGATGAAACTTCAGATAACTGCATTCTTCCAGCTCCTAAACATGTTGTCCTGGAGCCCAGGGACACGGTGTGATTTTTTTAAATATGCAAACATTTAATCTCTTCAAATGTTCCAGTATTTAATGCTTTCAAGACCACACTTGATGGAATGTCTTGATAATTGTTTTCAGTATTTAAGGTAAAAAAAACTACAAGATCGTAGTGTGGACTTCAGTGACTTAAATGGCATGAGCATCTTTAGTCCAGGCTGATGACAGCTTGTGTTTATTGATTGAATGACAAGTTAAAGGATTGATGTTTTTTTTTAACGTTTATTACTAAATACTGTGTAGATCAACTGAGCATCAGTCATGTTGGTGCTGCATCGCGACCGTCTCTCACAGTTCTCACAGATCCCACAGCAGCAGGAGTTATGTCAAAATCAATGACACCGCTTTGATAAAATCATAAGAAATTTACAGTGACCAATAGCATCAAGCTTTACAATCGATTTGAACGGCCCAGGAGGGAGAAGAGTTATGAGCCGACCATCCCTCTGTGAGCTGTTCCAAGCATCTATTTCATAATAAGAGCAGAGCAAGGACGTCACCTCGCAGTAGCTTCTGCCTGAAACATACTGTCTCACTGAAATACAGTATAATCATTATAACATCATGAAAAACTTTGGAGACGAATCGTTTTGACACATTTTGTTCAAATAAAAAGTGCATTGTCCTGGCTACATGTGCGAATAATGCTGTGACAAATCTTTAAGGGACCATAATGATTATGTATGATGAGGGTTAAACTTCACAGGTGTCACAGGGTAACAGAGATGTGAGGTAAACACAGACTGCAAAGATATACATGACATCTACTCATTCAGTGAAAGAATCGTTGTGGCCTCCACTTAAGTGTTCGACTTCAAACTAATAGATGGCATTATAACACCAGTAGAGATACCTAAGACAAACAGCCCCGTATTTATTTATTTTGTTTTGGGTGTTATTTTTCGTTTTTCACTATTTTATTTCTTACTGCAATTTTTCTGTGTCAGTCTTGAAAACACAAGGAAAAACAAAAATTGTTCATATCATTTGAGTGTTAAACGAGTGACTTTGCAATGAGATTAAACAAACATCATTTCACTATCTGACTCTTCTAGGTTTGATACACCACTACATTTTGTGTTGGATGTGCCGTATTAGACATTAGTCAGAGATACATGCACTTGTGATAGTAGCATAGGACTGTATTCAATAACATCATGTTACTTTAGCTGTTTTTATTGAACAGCTCTAAGAAGCCTCGAAACACTACCTACAGAGAGATGAGTATTTAGTAGTTTGTTTGATATTTCCCTCAGGGGTTGGTTGAGACCAGAAACAGAGGTGCAAGAGTAAGAGATTAGACTCACAACATGGGCTGAGCCACAAATAAGTATTCTTCATTATACCAACTTCAATTTAATTCAATTTTATTTGTATAGTGCCAAATCACAATATTCATTATCTGGAGGCAGTTTACATAGAAGTTCAAGACCAAAAAAATTATAGAGAAACCCAAAAGTTCCCACAATGAGCAGCACGGTGGAGAGGGAAAACTCCCTCATTAACCGGGAGAAATCTCTAGAACCAGACACAATATGGGCGGCCATCTGCCTCGACCGGTTGGGGTGAGCAGAGAAAAATGGGAAGGAGAGGAGAGAAGGGTGTGAGAGAGAGGAAAGAGAGAGGAGAGAGAGAAGAGTTGTGTACCATCATGTTTCAGCTCTGATGGACTAGTTGTTATAATGAAAACAATAAGAGTGATAATTAGCTGAAGGCTCTACCTCCTGTTCTGCTCGTACAGAATCTAGGAACCACAAGAGAGCCTGTTGTTTGGGACCAAAGTGGTCTACTTGGACAATACGGTGTCACAAGATCTTTTATACATGAAGGGGCTTGATTGTTAAGGGCTTTATATGTGAGGAGAAGGATCTTGAATTATATTCTGAATTTTACAAAGTTTACGTGGTGCTTTCTGATGATGTTGCCTGAAGGAAACATAGATAAAGCGAAGAGTATCGGTCCAAGGACAGAACCTTGTGGTACTCCAAGACTAACTTTTGTGCATGGACGAGTCATTTTTAACATATTTGAACAGTTGAAATCTATCTGATAAGTCCAACTTAAAGGTGATAATATGTCAGTGTTGTGTTAACTACTTGTATCTGCTGTAGACAGGTTTTCATACATTGACTTTACTACAGCTATAAGTTCAAATTTTGTATTTTCATTACTACCAGTCCTATAATATGAAAGGGGAAATTACCTCTCATTCAAAAATATGTTTTCATGTTTTTATGTTTTACGTATAGAAATAAGTCATGCTCTCGAGAAGAAATGATCAGACAATAACAATAACTAATATACTCAGCGAAGCAGCATTTTGGGG
The DNA here is from genome assembly GCF_947347685.1 of Pleuronectes platessa. NCBI lineage: Eukaryota > Metazoa > Chordata > Actinopteri > Pleuronectiformes > Pleuronectidae > Pleuronectes > Pleuronectes platessa. The sequence goes on along the minus strand of NC_070627.1, from coordinate 24,051,784 downwards.
TTTCTAGCATTTCCTATGTTGTTTTTAGTTTTTAGTTTTAGTTTATATCTGTCGACAACTTCCACCATCACAACTATTTATCATATCCTTGTCACATAATCACATAATAACTCACTGTGGTTGTCATGAACCTTTTGCTCTAAGTTTTTTTTAATCTTTGACTTCTGGATGTAATTCTAATAGAAACTAAAAACTGTATCTTATTTTCCCGATGTCTGTGAATAATTTCCATAATTTCTTCATGATGCAATAATAACTTTCATTACAACTTCTCTGCATATTACCTGTAAATGATATATACACAGATCTTAACGTTATTGGTCAGTTTTACTTGCTTTGACAAATATCTCAGTATGTTTTAAACATTTCTGTAATAGGATTCTAGTTACCTAAAGGAAAAAACATTTATTTGTCATTTAAGTAAATGTATCAAACTAACATTGTAACGTTGTTAATTTAGCATATTGCTGTATATTTTGGACATTATTAAATATTTACAAGCCTTACAGCAGTAAATGGTGAATGTGTGCAAAACTCAGAACCTGACGGCAACACTGCTGTGGAAAGTAAACTTTTGCATTAATTCAGAGCTAATTCAGCTTTCAGAGCAAACAGATGAGGAGACAAGCTTCTGGGCAGGTTACATCCACAGAGCTGTTTATCAAAATAAGCAGCCAGTCCAGAGTGGTCAGCCTATTGATTTTCCTGCCAAACATAATCTGTTTCACCATCATAAATCTGTGTCTGACATCTGCACAAAGCCCCATTTTAGCCAAACACGGCCAAGTAAGGCTGTTTATTCACCGATAGCCTGATAGTCGCCATGACAACGCTCACTACAATTAGACAACTGTAATCCCGCCTTCAAACATGCACGTAGTTAATTATTTCAGCACAAAGTGAGAAGTGAAATACACGAAGAGGGGAGAAGGAGAAGGCAGCTGTGGAATCCTGGCCTGCTGCTGTCAGCCGGCCTCGTGCAGCTGTGTGTGTGTTTGTTTGTCTGTGCGCACACTCAACACAGCGCAGCCAGCCTTTAATGAGGACTGAACCAATGAAAGAGGAGATTGAGAAATAAACACAAAAATGTACGTGTAGAGGTTTCGAACTTAACATCTACGCCTAGATGTAGCTTTGAACTTTACATCTACACCTAACACAGAATAGACTTTAATTATAATATGCTTATAGATATTGATGTCATGTCTCCACATCCTCCCGCTATCCAGAAATGGAGCCAAAGTAATCAAGATACGAAGCTGCCATCTTACACATATGGGGTCAGCAGCAATCAGGATGTGGAGCGGCGGCAGCAAGGTCCCGCTGATGCATGTGCTTGACCTATCGTGAGTCAGTCTCAGCTGTCAATCATAGCATTTCACCCTGATTTTCTAGCATCAAATAACCAATTAAAACCAAACATACTGGAAAAATGTGCACTTGAACAAGAAGGAGTGGGATAGGAACTGCTTAAAATAATAGATAATCTTTGTGGAAAACAAAACTGACCACTACTTTGACTTTTGTGTCAAATAAGAGGTCCAGTTACAACATTGATTTCTAACATAATTCAAAGGTTTTTCAACGTTTAAAGTATTTATACGTAAGAAAATGTTTGATAGAGATAATGGGAGCTGCAATGACAACTGAAATGGAAGCGTTATTGCCATTCATGGTAGAATATGTGAGTAGGCATATTGTATATCAAGCAGTCTTGTTGTAATCATAGTCCGTGATCAGCCGCCACCACGATAATGATCAACCACCACGATTACTATTTATCTCCACTATCCATGACCACGATCCATAATCCACCATATCAATCCACGATCAGCTGCCACCATGATCCATATATATATATATACAATAGAATGGAGGTGAATTCCATATGTGGTCCTCTATTTACTGAAAAATGATACATTCTTACCAGAGGCTGCATCTGCTTCTCTGGATAATGAACAAAACATACTGTCGACTTTTTTCACAACGATTTTTAGGCTGGAAGAGTTAGGAGCACTGAGTCTTTACATAGGAAAAGTTGCGCTTCTCTAGAATAACAGGCTCCATTATATAGAGGTAAACATTTTGGCAATATATAGATGACAAAAGCTAAAAAGTAAATGGATGGAGCTTAAAAAACAACAACATAGTAGAACATGAGAGTATCTTTCATTAAATCCCCCGCGTGTGGTGAACAAAGCCTGCTGAGCATCTAAACACCTCTAAATGGTTCTTTGTTTCAGCAGAATTTGATCGATTCCTTCAGAAAATGTAATCTGTTCGTTAGGTTTTGTTGTCTCAGTTGACTCTTTGTGTTATTCCAAACAGAAGCACAGCACCACATGCTTTCTTCACTCCCCAACAGCCTCTCTTCGAAAGTTGACTCAGACAGCAGCGCCCTTATTCCCAGGAAGCCCTCAACAAGAACCATTTGCCCGTGCTCATGCCATGTTAACAGAAAAAGCTCATTTGCAATGTATTGTTAAAATTTTTATTAATAGCAATTTATGTCACTCAGACAGGGCCTCTGAGAAAGAGAAAAACATTTAGACCTTGTACAAATCTATCACTCAAGTTGTCAAAGAATTTGTTCTCATGCAATATAAATAGGCCTGCGCGTCTGTGGGTAGCGAGATGGGATCTGTTTCTGTGAGGGCGACGGGCTGGCTGTTTAGAGACTCCCAGTAAAACAGGTCATGCTGTTCACATCATGAAGCTTCAATCACAAACAAATGTTTTATTTAAAGAGCCAAAGCGTTGTTTACTCCAGTCTGCTTACTCTCCTTCCCTTCCCTTCCTCAGCCACCCGGGCACACTGTGTGTTCAGCACATTTGAATGCTGGAAGCACACTAAGAGGAAACAAAAACACTCCTGACAGGAAGCTCCACACTGTCACGTAAAGGAACAAATAGGTAGGCATGTCGCTAAGTGAACAAATTGCACCGACACAGTTTAATAAATGAAGCATTCAGGGAGAACAAATGTGTTAACCGTTGCAGAACTCACTATTGCTGTAAATAACCTCTGCAGAGCTTGTTTGCTGACTGGACTTGAGGGTAAATCTGAGTAAAGTACACAAGACGTGGAGGCTTTTGTTGTATTTGTCACTGACAAATATGGCATGATAATGTGCTGCACCCGTCGAACATATTGTCAGAATATGTCAAGTTATTATGAGTCCACTGAAGGATCTGTGCCGGGTCTCAGTCCTGTCTGTTGTCCTATTGACTGCAACTGTGACCGAAAGCCAATTCTATTGACAAATCAGCACAGCAGACGTCCACTATCAGCATTTATCTATAGCTATAGTTCCATAATTCATCAAGGTTGTTGTCTCCTTAAAGGATAATTCCCCTGTTCTTATGAAAATGTATCAAGACCCTTGCAACAGCACATTAAAGCTATCTGGGCTTCACTGTATGTGGAGTCTTGTTGTCGATATGAGGTTACCAGACAACCAGAGGAGTCTCCAGTCACCTGACCCAATGTCAAACCACCATTTGTCATTTTAATAATTTTTGCACATATTAAAATAATCAAGATTTCTTTTTAACTTGCTCTTATCAAAGTGTTTCTTTTCCCGAAATCTAACCCCAGGCAGGACGCAGTACATAAACGCTGGTTCATACACCCTGCGATCTATACACCCAGCTCGACTGGTACACTATATAGGTAAGCATTAAGCGTACAATGTACTGAATAGATTTGTCTACAATTCTTTACAGTGTGAACAGTCACAGTAAACGAAAGAAGACATGGATGGAAACATTTGGACCGCAACTGCCCATTAGAACCACCAATCTTAGTTCTCAGAACAGTGTCATGGTTCAACTTTGACTGAATATATATATATTACTTCTGCCAGGAAGGTTTTATTTTCACACAATATCCACTAAACCAAATTCCACCAAACTTGGTGGAGGAACGAGAGCTGGGCCGATTTTTACCGTCTTTGACTATAGCTGCTTTCAGACATTCCCGGAACTCCAGATAATCTCCTGAAAGGGGGGCTGTTTGAGAAGGTCCCTAAGTAAAACTATAATGTCCGAATGAGCTGATGAGAGAACACAGCGGTATTCACTACGAGCGTATGTTGATGATGTTTCTAGCTTTCAACAGACGCATTAATATAACAAACAAAAAGAAAAACAAACATCCCAGGATGAAAAAGCAGGAGACACAGACATGAGACAGGAGAGTGTTTGGTGATTAGAGGCAACGCCGGTGTCGATGTGCTGGAAACAAAAAAAATTGATCTCGGAATTTATTATCTGCATCAGAATTTATTTCTCGTCCTAAATACTGGTATTACCATTACCAGTTGAAATTATGAACAAGTTAATAATGAGTTTATAAAAAGAAGTTTATAAATAAAGTAGAAAAAGTAGTACAAATCATCCTCCTGTGACCAGCAGCAGAGTGGACAGCAGTGTGACCTGCACTTTACTGTGTGTCCATGTTCCCTCTCTCCCCCCAGAAGATGTTGCTTTTAGAGCACAACATCTTTCCATCTTCAACAAATGACATGCTACTCAGAAGCACATTAAAAGCGAGTGTTTCATTAGTGCGCCTGTTGTTGTTTTTCACACCGGGAGCCTCCTGTTTTGCATATGATGAGATGATTGTGCGTGTGAGCGGGAACGAGTGGTGCTTAATGTGGTGGACAGTGATCAGCAGCCCCCCCCCCCCCCCCATCAGGACTGCAGGCCATCTCATTTACATTCCCGCCCGTTTGTGGACAGAGCGCTACATATCTACCACAGCTCCACTCCTGCCTGCAGCACCCACCCAATGTGCGTGCGTGTGTGTGTGTGTGTGTGTGTTTGTGTGTGTGTTTGTGTGTGTGTGTGTGTGTGTGTGTGTGTGTGTGTGTGTGTGTGCGTGTGCTACTGCCCAGTCAGCCAAGGAGGATTTTGCGCAGGTTAAAGCCTCTAAATGAAAACAGTTATTCTCATGACTAATTCATGAGATGCTGAATTACGGCTGACAAACAAGAGAAATTTAAGTATGACAAGCAAAATGAGGCATAAAGGCTCGTGTTCTACAAGCCAGAGAAATGTGATGATTGAGAGAAGTGAGGGAGCCGTTCCCCAACGCAATGCAAAATCTGACAAAGCTGACTGACCTGGTCAAATGCCACTACGACATGCAACATACAGTACTTAGGCTTGTAATGTGCCTGGCCCCCCTTTGCTCCACCCTCCAACCCCCTGCCAACCTCACCCCTAATAGATGAAATATGGGTTTTTAGCTGCAGGCCAGCAAGACTGAGTGAAAGACAGATAGAGAGAGGGGGGGGCGAGGGGGGTGGAGGGGTTGGAACCCAGGCAGGGGTTCTGCTGGCCAGAGTCTGGCTCTTCACATGTCCTCCTCCAGAACTCACACCAGCACGACACAGTGAGATAAAAAGTGAAGGGTAGACAGGTCAAAACACGCCAACCACCCTGAATTCACTCTGGAGCAGGCGTCCCGGAGGTTAACCGGCCTCTTATCCCGCCTAAACCGACAACAAAAGGAATGTGCAGTGATCGTGGCGCTTTTGAATAGTTCAAAAGATGTCGTCTCGCATAAACCCCGCGTCCATCTCGATCACAAAGGAGGCCGACATGAGGGAAAACAGGACTTCAAATGATGCAACAAGACAGCGGCGACGATCTGCAGGGGAGTTTCGGCAGACTGTCACCACACATGTGAAACAAGAACCCTGACATTGGACATGAATGGTTTGCTCGAGCTCAGATCAATGAAAGCAGATAAAAAAAAAGAAAGGAAGAAAAGGTATACAACACACTGAAGATTTCTCTTTATCTCTCTGAATGATGTTTACCTGCCAAACAAAAACTGTCATAACTAAATTTTTGACAGCAATTGCTTTGGAGGCAGGGAGGAGATCTGTCCTCAGGGCGAAAAACACCATTAACATTACTATTGTTTGAATAATTTTTTCCGTTAATTTAGGGAGGAGTGTATTTACATGATGGATCTTCAGTATTGACTTTTCTATACAGTCTGAATATGCAAATAGTAACTCAAACATCAGAAAATACATATCCTATGTGCAATTATGTAAATCGTCTTTGGTTATTCATTCAGTTATTCACCCTCGTATTCGCTCATGCATTCATTTGCCATATTAGGGGCCGGCAGTGATGCCCTGAAAGCGGCGGGTTCTCTCCGCAGGCTCTGTGGACAAGACAATGGGCCGGGAGAAAATCCCCTCTCCAGAGTGGCGGCGCTGCAAGTTGACCCGCGCACGGCACACAACACCATATGGAGAGAGATTGCTTTGAAGAGGGCTGGACGGCCCTGCACACCAGTGCACAACTTGGAGCTTACATTCTCGTGCACGCACACCGTGACCTCATGCACACACACAGTATATGATCACTTTCTTGTTCCCCTACTGTAAGTCACACACACAACGAGATCTCCCACAATTCTAGATTTTTGTTCTCTGTTACATCTTTTAAGGAGATGTGAGTGAAATGACAATCTGAATAAAAAATCTCATCACATTTCTGCTGCTGAATATAAAGAATGGAGGTTTGAAAAGTAATATTAAACAAGAAACACTGCACAGTATGGAAGAAAGATGCAACTATTTTAATGTAGAAGAGAAAGACTTTGTGGTATACTGCTGTGAAGTAGACACCGTCATGATGCCACTGTTGCTTGTTTACAGTGAACCAAACAAGGCCACTACATTAGTGCTCCAGTGTGTATGATCCAGCTTTCCACAATCAGAGGCGTGACCAGTAAAACAACAGCGCTGGCTGTGTTTCAGTTCAGGAGCTCCATCCATTGGAGGAGGCAGTCTTTGTGGGCCACTCATAAATGATATGTTCTGGTCTACAGAGGCTTCACCAGCTTGATATTACCAGTATCACCAGTGTGCCACGTCTCTTATTGCTGTTACCGAGCATCAGAGTTGGAGTTGGACACAACAAGAACATTTTAATCCTCCTTTGTTTTTTAACATGTTCACCATTAGCTGTTCGTTGAGTTTAAGCCTGATACTCATGGGTTAGACTCTCTGTGCCTGCCAGCACAATTAACTCTTTGAAAAACTGTTCTTCACTGAAGCGCAATGAATCCTGGGACAGGTTAGCCTGTGAATGATCCACCCGTTGGAGCCTTTGTTTCTTGGGGATGAAAGGACACATTTGGAGGAGCCTCTGGAATGGGACAGCTTAGCTGTGACGCAACCGGTCTTCAGATGCAGCCTACGAAAGATGCAGCCCCTGAATTGAGACACAGCTATAGAGACGTTGATCAGATATTGTGACGACCATTGCTGCAGACACATTCCATATTTGTAACTTTCATACAGAACAGTAAGGTAGAATAAAGACACAACCTTCCCCTCTTGAACAGAATGTGTGAAAGGGGCAACAGTTTAATAGCTGAGCACCCTCAGACATGTTTCGTCAGCCCACATCCTAGTGAACAATACTTTTCATGCCCTCGTGATTTTATGCTATGCGAATGGGAACAGTAAGCTCATAAATTTGCTCTGCAGTTTTTCAGTGCACATGGGTGGGTCACTGCGAGGATTGATTTCCATGAGGACTGACATGAAAAAAGTACACATAATGTTCACGACACATGGTTCTGATCAGACTTTTGACCTTCACGTAACCTGCAATCACTAATTCTAAGCATGCTTTCATATGGAGAGGGAGTGCGGTATTAAAGGTGACATGCAAAGAAAAAAAATAACGGAAAAAAGAAAAAGAAAAGAGCCTTAGGAAAATAAAGTACTGAACTGTATTTTGTCATAACTGGCCAGTCACAGCGAAATATTTTCATTCCTGAATAGCTTCACTGTGTAATGTAATGATGCTCAGGCCCTGGCATTACGTGTGTGTGCTCAGGTGGTGTTTTTTTGTTCATTCCTCTCTCTGGCTATTCTATTCATAGGGAATCATGTGTTAAGACTTTACGCTGGCATTTGGAAAAGCAAGAGAAGCAGACCTGACATGCTTTTTTCTTTCGGCCTAATACTCAACATGTTCTGTACTCACCAACTATAAAGCCTTGAAACAAAACAACAAAACCACAAACTGATGATGTTATGTCGCGTTAGACAACATACACTGCGGCGATAGTCTGATATAAAGTGTTGCTGGAGGGTGAGAGAGTGTCCCGTGGCGAGATGTGTTTAGCAGAGGAACAAAGAACAGGAAGGAAATGCAGAAGACACACTGAGCAAAGAAAAACATTTTCCAAAACAAAACACACCCTCCCCCAATCCGCGGAATTAACTGGGAGAGTTAATGAGTTGCTTGTTGGTCAATGATGTCATTAGTGGTTGTGGAATGTCGGAGTACAGTAATAAGATGCTGATGATTTTTTATTTTATTTTGATATCAAAACCTTTTACTTTGTCGTGTTTTGCAGGTTTATTTTAGAATTTACAGTTGCATGGAAGTGGAAGGGACTGTTTTCAGGGTAAAAATAGTGAAATGATGACAAAGAAGAGACAAGCCCAATTTCTATAACTGTGATTAAATGAGGGTCTGCGTCGGTCTGGTATTCTATAAATCTGTACCTGATCCCACATTCCATTCCATTTCAGTAGGTGGATATTTTATTTGTGGGGCATTTGCAGTTAAGGCATACAGAAAGTGCCATCATAAATTTCGGGTTGCACCCGGACATAGGGCTCTGTGCCTAACCTAGCAGACATGGGTTTAAATCACAAGGACCAAAGTGGACCCCAGCGGACTGGAGGATGCGGACACTATGAACTTCTTTCATCTGCATGCAATATTTTTAATAACAAAAAATTTGACAAAACTACATTCCAACGGTTCACACCAGCAGGGTCTGGATCCAGCTGCATCCTACAGCTGCATATAAGGAACTTGGCCAGCGTCCGATGTTAATGACTGAATAAGCAGGTTGTCATTTGGAAATACTTCAAATGCACTGTAATGCCATGGAGAGAATATGTTAATATACAGTAATGTTGTCCAGGATGTGTAATGCACTATGTAATATGTTACTTTTAAACTAATTATGTCAATTCAAGCCAAATGGCTTAAGTAAGACCTTCACAGAAGAAGTCCCCAACATTTTTCGTCAGCTTATTTTGAGATGAATAATGTTTCAAGTGTTTTAGTCAACTAAGACTAAAATAAAATGTTTTTTAACATAAAACCCTTTCCTTCAACTAAACCAAGTAGATTTGTCCCTAAACCTATAACCTAACTATAATAGATTCTATGACGATGACTCCCATGGCCATATCCTAATGGCTATATAGTTGTATCCGAGGGGAGTGAGTAGATTATGCTCATCATGTTCCTGTATTTATACTTTAGTAAAGTTCAAACCTTGTTCAAAAGATAACTTTTAATCATAACAGGTTTGTATTATTTGTGGCATTGCTACAACCTTTAAGTGACAGCTTGTCCAGGTTCCAGGTCAATGACCTGACCTAACGTAATGTTCTCAACACAGGTAGAGACCAACAGAGGTCAAATGCCTGATACCTCCCAAGAGTCAGTTAGAAGGGAAGAAACCTCTAGGCTCAGAAGTCCAGTTGCTTATGTTCACCTGTACAACTTCTGAAGATACAATGACCTGGAGGACTGAGAATCTTCAGATAATAATATCAATGTTTCTCATCTTTTGTGCAGCAGGTATTTCCAGTTCTTCATTAACAGTTGAGAAAAAATTGACTTTGTAAGTTGCTGTGGAGGAATGTATGTAATGCAGAAAACTGAAATAAAGAAAAACAGCTTTTAACTTGAAATGTGTAAATACAGACACTCTCAAAGCCTCCCCCCCCCTGTGTGTATTCACAAGAAGTGAAAGTAGTCCCTGTGCGTCACTGCATCTGCCACATGCAGGGCCTGAAACGCTGCACGCTCCATGTTTGGGTAAACTGCGTAACAAATTGGAGAAAAAGGCTGTAGCCGGAGACACACAGTAAACTCCCTCCTGGACAATACCATGCTGTATTATTAATACAACAGCATAGGTCCTGGCGTTGTAACCTGCTAAGATGGGGGAACATGCTCATTGATGATATCAAGGTGACTGAACACACACAGAGCAGCGGGCCAGCTGCTGTTCAGGCTGCATGGTGGGGCTCACGCTGTGGACTAGGTGCCTGGCTGCATAATTGGGAATTATTAAACATGGCTCTAGCAGCGAGGTGATCATGAAATTGTATTTTCCGTCTTGAGGGATGGAAGCAAGAATTAAAATGTAACCGTTTGTTAGGAAGCGAGGAAAAAAAATTGAAGAGTCTTGTCCTAAACCTCCCATGATTCAATTTGTGTTAAGAAACAAAGGAAATGCATTTGGACAAGCAGGGAGATGGATGATGCAGACTGCTGTCATAAATTGTGGATTGTTGTAAATTGCAATCTGGATAAATATTTCAGCAACAACTGGACCAGCATGATGAAATGAAGGTTCAGAGATATTGTCCGTGAAAGAAATGACTTTATAGTTAACTGTGATGTTGACAGACCTTCTGTAGAGCATGGATGATCAAATTAAAACACTCTGTTTTTATTATTTCAGTTTTTAGTCCATAGAACTTGACCTTAAAAAAATGTTTGTCATAAAATTTAAAAACAAATATAGACACTAATGATATCTCTTGAATCTTTTGTCTTTTGTATAAAGTTCACCTATGGTGTCTCCACCACACTACACATAACTACACTGACTTAGGTCTTTATTAGGCCCACTGAAATGTTCATACAACACAACATGTTACACATTGTGGAATAAAATGTTAAATATAAAGATGAATATCAAATATACATGTGGTCCGTCACAAGAATTTTAATTAACTGATGTGATGGAAGCAACTGACTCACTCAGGGTTTTTTCATACTGTAGCTGAATCTGGGTTTTAGTTTGGTGGTATTGTTTTTTTTATATAATATTGTAAGGTCTCGAGTTTATTATGTTAAGTTAATATATGCTGTGATTTAGTGCTATACATTTAAAAAAGAATGTTGATTTGGTTATTTTAATAAAAAGATATACTTCTAAAAATGATACAAAGGCTTATGTGAGTTTATTAAATGTTTAATTCCAACAAGGACATATTGAGACGAGTAAAAATGTAAAATATAATAAGATGTAGTTTTCTGTGTGGTGCATGAAAGCCGTTAGACTAAAGAGTCAACGATTTACTTTTTTTCTTCACAAAGTAAATCATTAATCACACAGTACAAATGGTGTTTTCTGTTGTCTATTAAAAATAAAACACCTAAAATCACTAAAAGGTATAAAAAAAAAAATCACATTTTGACCACAACAATGTGTCTTTGTAGAAAAGATGTCTTGCAGATCAGATTCTTTCTTTTCCACAATGTGGTAAACATGTATGGAAGAAGGATTCTTAAATTTTGGCTAATGCAAACATTGTATAATTATGGTTGAAGAAATTCTAGAAGTTGATAGAATTGTGTATCTATAAAAATGTACTATTTATTGATTAAAATCAATGATAAAATATTGTCACATACCTTCAAAATAAAATGTCAGTAATGTTGCATTGAAACACATGATGTAATGGAAAGGGTTTCCACGGCATGTTTGAATTAAATGATTATTTCAGTAGTTGTTTCCAACCGAAAATAACTGTGTTATAGAATCAGATTGAAATTCAGTTAGGTTGGTGCATATATTAGCGCTGCTTTATGAATCACGCATGCAGACCCACACTTTAAATACATGTGCCACTCCACACAGTGTCAACATAATAAAAACCAACAACCTAAAACAGCTACAACAACTTTCTCCTGTTCAACTGAAAATTAACCTCAACTTTCCAAATCAGAAAAGTGTGACAGGCCACACGCGTCTTTGAAATGAGTTCATCTCGCTGGAATCATTAGTTTGGAGCTGGGAGCAGAACATTTTCCTCTGTAGCAGCAGTTTCACATAACAATGCAATAATATTTTCCAGCATAATCTAAAATGATGTTGGGGGGAAAAAAGGACGAGTGGCTTGATGTGGCAAAGAAGCAGAGGGTGTTAGTGATTGTCCTATATTGCTCATGCTCTCATGGATTACTTAATTATCAGCCCGTGCCGACGTTCTGCTCTGTTAATGGTAGGCAATATGGCCTTTACCTCACTTAAGGAATAAATTGTATTGCTCCATCTCTCTCCATCTTGTGAAGAACACTCCCTCCCACACACATACAAACATCCCTTCCCTTCTCTCTTCACTGCTCACACAGATCATTTAAACTGGAATGGGATAGTTACTGAAGCAAAATCCCGATGAGATCCGCCGCTACTCACAATAACAATTTCTTTAATTGGGCATCTCTGCCTATTTCCCTGCAACCTGTTTTATTCATCTTTGCAGAAATCGGGGATGGGATTCCTCATTGACACATGCTGGGTTTATGATTTTGAATCATGAGGAGTGCAACTTTTCAGAGAAATTGTTATTGCCTCAGTGGGAAGCATTGTTGTGAGGCTCAGAGGATAAAAAAAAAGGGATGAAGTTAATCATGAGCTTAGCCAGTTGTAAGCTGTGGCAGGTGGCGGCTGGGTCGACATCAGAAGAGAAATGAATGCACACCTTGAGGAGGAAGACGGCGGGGCAGGGGAGGGGTATCTGTGTCATCAGGAGGTCAGTGTCATTAGTGGTGATACGGGACAGAGGAGCTGGTCAGCGCTGGTGGGCTCGGCTGAAGGGTCGAGAAGGAAGAGACAGAGAGTATCTCTATTTTACTATTTGTCATGACAAAAAGATAATATCAAATATTTGTATTGACCATTTTCAATCAAATCTTCTAGTATAAACATGTCTCACTGTAATATTTTGTTCCACAGTTTTACTCAATAAATGATTCAGTTCTTTAACAGAATAGTTCACCAGTTTAGTGTGGCTTTCATAATCAGACTTAGAATGAAGCATATCAAAATGATATAGAGATGTCTCATTGTTATCCAGATGTTTTATGCTAGTAGCAGAATAAGTTTAGATTATAAAGAAACACCAAGATATTTTTTCAACTTCTTATCTCCGGATCTAACTGCCACACAGTGACATCACCTGAGGCAATTCACGAGATTGCAGCTCTCTGCACCTATGGAGACAAAAAAGAGATCGGACAATTTATTTTGTTGTCATATATGGAGTCATTCTCTTCAAGACAAAATAATTTGATAAAGAGGGAGTTAATAAAATTAATTCAAATTGCTTGTTTCTTGATGAGAATGAAATGAGAAACATTCTCTTGTCTATAATGTGGGGCTACAGCCAGTATCTAGTTAGCTTAGCCCAGTTAAGAGACCGGGAACGGGGAGTGAGCTAGCTTGCGATGACAAAAAAAATCGAGTACATTTGCCTTAAGTTAAAGTGCATGAGTCTCCTCGTTTAAACATACTTAAAACATCTAAAGTGACCATACTGTGTCATTATAACTGATGCTTTGGGTTAGCAGCATTTTAGTGTTGTAGATAAGGTGAAGCTGTTTTTATTTCTTTTCTATAATGTGAGATGGTCCAAGAGATGACCAGGTTTTCTGCCAATGAAATTTTACAGGAGAGCTCCACCTTTTCAAGCAACCACATGTCTACCTCAGCTGAACTGGAAAAGAATAAACACAAATATTTCAAAGTTGTGCTTACACTGCATAGAATCATTGAACAAATGAGTATTTAATTCCGAGCTGATACAGTATAGGCCTTCTTAATAAACTGAACAAGGCTAAAGGTAAACTGTGAAAACATTATTACCATACTAACCCATTACTTGAAGAATCCATATTAAGTAGCGAAGTATTAGCAGCTAAATGTAGCTAAAGAATTAATTAAAATGATAAGTTCCTTTGACCGATATGTTACTATATTTGACGTTTGCATGTTGGATGCTGCAGTGAAGTAGCTTGAAAACCACTTTATGTAGAATTTTAAACATAACTGAAAAAAACGGAACATCTTAAGAGTCAGATGACTACGAAACAAATTTAATTTATTTAGGGTAAGATATTCGATCATTTGAATATAATTTTTTTAAGTAATCATTAACTTAAGTGGTCAAAGAAATGGATTGTAGTTGGACACACTCACACACACAGACACACACACACACACACACACACACACACACACACACACACACACACACACACACACACACACATACACACAGGACAGTGAGCGAGACCCACTGACCTCATCATGAGTTGTGCTCTCAACAGGAAGTCTCCTCCGTTTCACACCTACCCTCCAGTGGACAGCGAGCAGCACAGAGGCCGCGCTCCAACCGCCCCTGACACTCCCTTGTTTGCCAGGTCTGTGTGTTTTCCCCTCACGGGCCTGTTTGGAGTAAATATCCGGCATTAATATCCACACCCAGATCTTTATTGAGGATTATTGAGCATTAATTACATTAGCATTTTCTCTCTTACAACAAGGTGGCTTCTTATCTGTGATCTTCAAACTGCGACTGGGAACTATTGATCTGGGCCATGTTGTCATTCAGATGATAATTAGGAGCGGGTGAGGGGTCAGCCTCCAATCCGTTTGAACATCTGGATGAGAGTTCCTCAAGGACAATGGGAGCTGCAGGATGCCGCCACTCTGCCAAGCCCTGTGTGTCTTTATGTGCCTAAGTCCATTATACAAATTGTCTAATTAATTCCCACATTCCAACAGAGTGGCCCAACAATCAATGGAGACAAAACACTGAGGGGAAAACCCAGAGCACAGTTACACCTGGTACACACGGAGCTGGACGAGATGCACCTGCTGCACAGATTAAGCCTGACCTTTTTATTCAACGCTACAGTTTGTGTTAACAGTTTTCAAGATGAAATGCAATGTATATCAATTGCATGTAATTGCTAAGGTAAAGAAAACACTTTAAAATGAGAACATTATTTTGTGACTTTCACTTTTTCTAACCATCTTATCTTCCTGACGAGAACACTATTAACATTAATCTATAACAATTCTGGACCACCGTGAGTTTGCCATCGTTTTATAGACGGCGCTATCACAGGTTAGGCTTATCTATAATTAAAACTGTATTTTAAGGCCATGCAAATTGAGATATTAACAGACCTAACATATATCCTTCTCAGTGTGCTGGGGACAGAGTTCAAAAGAATCATTTTACAGAGACTCTGCTTTGTAAAAAAAGTAGTTCATTGTATTCTTTTTCATGAGTAAATAAAGGTAATCTCCATGGGTGCATTAAATTCTGTCGCTGCTGCATTTATGTTATCGTTAATGCGATGAATAATTCCGTTTGCACGCTGCAAAAGTGCTTACAGCAGAAGTTTGGAAGAATCAACTGAGCAAATCGTGTGAGAAATTCCTAAATGGTCTTGTTCAGACTGTTTAAGTGTGGAAAAGCTCTCCTGCACTCTCTCAGTGTTTGGTACCAAGCTGTACCTCATGCATGCTTGACCACTTAGAACAATGGCTTGTTAATCCTCAGTTCAAAGCAGAAACCGATGCAGAGCAAGACAACAGATGTCGCTCGGCTGAAATGTTTCCAAAACTACAGATAAGCGCCGGGTATGAAAGGAGGAGAGCGGCTGTTTTAGTCTGCAAATTATTATTGCCTGTAAACTGTAACTTAAAGGGCCCGTGGTCCTGTTAGTCAGACAGTGTGAGCTGTTGTCGCCACAGGAAACAGCTTATCATAGTTTCTGTTAACATGCTGCAATGTAAATGAACAGCTAAACTGTACTTGATCCAAATGTGCAAATGCAAAACATAAATGTAAATCGGTGTGTGTGTGTGTGTGTGTGTGTGTGTGAGTGTGTGTGTGTGTGTGTGTGTGTGTGTGTGTGTGTGTGTGTGTGCTCGAGCCTGGGGAGGATGTGGACAAACAATGCAAATGTTGCCCCCTTGTGGTCCATGTGCACTCATGGGGAGCTGGCAGACATCTGGGACGACAGACGAGGCACCTGTAATGGTTTGATTCCAGCATGTAAGATAAAGGTTGGAGGAGTAAAGCAGGTGCGTTTTAGCTGGATCTGATGTCATGTGGGAATCGTGAGCAACATAAGGAGGAAACGAGGCTTTCTAGGTTTTGTATGAAGTGAAATGTTGAGGAAACAAATGATTTATGAATCCAACCAAACCTCCACATTAACTGCATCCCCTTCCCACATCTCCGTCCCTCTCTGCCGTCTCCCTCTCTCTCTCTTTCTCTCATTAGAGCAGAGTAAATTTCAATGTCACTTAAAGTCACGGCTGTAATTTATTGGCTCCTTAATACTGACGGACAAAGGTCGTGAGCAGCGCTGTGAGGCGTTCTATCAGGTTTATCTGTGTGGGTCATTAACCTTGACCTGGTGTAAATGCACTTCAGTCCAGGAGGCTCCCCCCGTCCTGCACGCGAACGTTTTCCATGCCCCCAAGAAGTTCCACCCCGCGCTGGCCACTCACTCCGCTGCCCTGTTAGCTCAAGTGCTTTAAACTTGCCTTTAATTGTCATATGGCAGCCAACGCAGCTTTCTTAATTGATCTGACCTTTCACAGCGCTTTCTAATTTCCAATCCCGCTTTCATTGTTCCATCTGGTACTTTTAAAACGACATCTGGTTGACTGTACTTTACCCGCTGATCTCTGTACAGTTATTTTCAAACTTAATGTATGCTTCAACAGATGTTAGTTTTTATAGGTGAGCGAGGAGCCGGACCGCGCTCTCCCACGCCAGCCCTGTGTCCATAACACTTCCCCCTAAACGATTCAAATATTGACAGGAGAAATTATGAATTGGGTCGTGACAAACTCTTCTCTATTATGTTGAGGCTTCTTGCTTTTGTTCTGTATTTGTTAAACATCAATTCCCCACAGTTTGTTCTAATCGCTGCCCATAAATAAAACATCAGCTTTCAGTTTATGAACAAATAAACATTTTTTTTTGGTTCAATTGTGCAAATATGTCTGATGTGAGTGAGAAGGCAGGGATGTTTGTTTAATAGATAACAAGCTAAATGTGGGCAGTTGCTCACCATGGACACTGAGGGAGAAGCTGTAACAACATGGCCGCTGCTCAAACACTTTCCAGAGGAATTCCTGTAAAGAATGTTTAAATATTCCCTTGACTATCAACACCACAGCTTCTTTTATCTTCAGTGGAGTAGAAAAAGCCTCTAGCATGGGGCA
The DNA here is from genome assembly GCF_947347685.1 of Pleuronectes platessa. NCBI lineage: Eukaryota > Metazoa > Chordata > Actinopteri > Pleuronectiformes > Pleuronectidae > Pleuronectes > Pleuronectes platessa. The sequence continues at coordinate 24,034,662 of NC_070627.1, read as the reverse complement.
CCTTCCCTTTCTGCACGTTCTCACAAGATACTCAAATTTCCCATGCATATACATAATCTCTTTTTAACCCTTTCCCCAGGAACTGCAGCGCTCTGGTCCGTCCTCCCTGTCTCCAAACATGGACGACGGACGATGAAAACGTTGCAGACCCCCTCCAAATGGAAACTTCATTTTCTGCACTGACATTTTTTCCAAAAGATAAATTTCCTATGGCTTGTATTTTCATGGGATAGTGCTCAGCTCAGCTCTACCTGCAGGCTGTTAAATTAGTGCCATATAATTGACTGATTAAACGCTTATTGATTGCTGAGATCCGGATGATGGAGACGGAGGATATGGATACTCTTGCCCTTGCATTTTACGCTGTCCTCTGTTCATGAAAGAGCATAATAAAAAAAACTGGCCCCTGACTTTTAAAAAATCTGGCTGAAGCTACATTTTGCAGATTGATGACTAAAGTTTTAGAAAGATTATGAAGAATTAATCAGAAATGTAACTTTTTCTGAAAAGGGATTTTAATAAATGCATAAAGTAAACTAAATATATTGTGTTTTTCCTAATGTCCGCATATTTGATAACAAAACAGGGTAGTGTTGGACAGTCTCACCGGGATTTAAGAGACAGGGATTGACATGCGGCTGCCTCAAGGTCAAAGTCTGCTGCTAAAAGCCTCCAGCCACTGATAGACACGTCCTCCCTCCTGAGCCATGTTGGAGCAAACACACCACAGAACATCTGTTCGCAAACAGCCCTGATGGAGCCACACTGACACCGAACGCACACCTCACCACCCAATTCCCCGGTCGGGGCCAGATGGCGGCCCGTGCCGCCGCTCCCTCCTCTCCTCGTCCAGGACAAATCATGAGGAAGAATGGCCTGCAGGTACCGCCCCAGGCACGCCTGTGCCACTCACCGCTGACCACCCTCTGGTGGCTTCCAATGTTCCCTCCTGTCAAAAGACAAATTGTCCAACAGACTGCTCTTTTATGAATTCACCCCGCGGTCCATTTCTCAAAAGAGGTTAAGGAAAATCCTTGGCCTGAGCTGCTCAACTTTGAGACAGAACTCTGTCCTCTGAAAAGTTAAGATGCCTGGAACCAGAGAAAAGCAATAGGTCTGTAAACAGTGGGGTTGTTCTGACTTTACTGGTTAATCTGATTGGTAATCTGAGTTCAGCTCTCACAGACACATCACTGCTATCCTCTGTATGAGGTTCCTCTGAACGACCTGACATCAGAATCATGTGCTTTGATGGCGTCATCAATAGGAACATGGGTGAGAGAGAACATAGGAGAACCTGTTCTTCGCCTGATATATTTATTAGAGATAATAACTGGATTACTGGAAAATAAAATATAAAATAATCACCAGCTAGTGTTTTCTTAGTGTCAGATTGGGGAAGTTGAAACTGTAAAGTATGAAAAGAATAGACCATACACACACAAACACATGTACACACACACACACAGACACACACATCAATCATCGAGCAAACAACCAAAGCCATCTAATCATCATCAAACCAATTGTTCAGTGATTCAGCCTCTCTGTGCTTTTCTCCAGTCTCTTTTCATGTGGGATGGATTCACTTTCAGATCGGTCTGGACTATTTCAGCTCTAAAGTCATCTTTTCTTACAGGTGACCCGGTTAGGAATGTCACCACAGATCAGGGATAAGTGTGATTAATCTCCACTGACATTTTAACGGCACCCTTTACACAGCATTTCATCTTGAGGCAGCGCTGTAGAGATGTGTGGGAAACAATATGTCTCCGATGACAGTTAAAACCAGGGATAACAGCAATATCTGCTCATGTCGCCTGTGTGTGATTTTCGGGGGGGGGGGGGGGGGTGGAGGCTGTCTAAGTTTTTAGCACTTGATATAATTACCACTAATATCCTTGCTGAATATTGTGAGCAAGCTGTAAGTCAAGTAGATGAGATTTTCTTTCCCTATTGTGTCATTGGACAAATGAAGTGTTATGTACAGCTGCTTGGATGTTGACATTACGCATAATGACCATAGGAGTTATAATTACAGTACGCAATGATCTCAGGCAGGTTTTAATAGGTCACGTTTGTCAACATCAGGAGATCTCACCCATTAATGTTTTGTCATAGTGTCACATTTATTCCCTGAATTGTGACGTCCTTAGGCACAAGTCAAACAAACACTGTTCGCTTCTTCTCACTGAGCAGAACATTTCATTCAAGCCAGGAAACAAGCTTGACATTAACCTGGTGAACCCATACATACTCTGTTCACCCAAAATAGCAACACATATTTCCCCCCACTGTGGTCTGTAGTCATGGATAAAGTTTGGGTTTTGTTTATTGAGATTGCTGAGATAATTGCTGAGGATGGAGGATATTCAACTTGTGGTGCTCAAAGCAAAAACCCAACATTGACGTGCCCTCCCAGAAACAATGTCCTCATAATACTGGATAATGCACACAGAGCTCAAAGCCAACAGTTTTCAATGAGAAATCTTTTTCAAGACCTGTCATTGGTGCGTTTTTATTCTAAATGTCATTATTCAGTGCTCCGTGTGCCGAGACATAAAATTTAGTTCATCGTTTTATTATGGTGGCGGCAGAAGTCTCAAAATGTTGCCAAACAAAGCCATAACTGTCTGTCTGTCTAAAAACCACCAACTGTCCTTTTAAGGGGTTAGGCTGTTATATGCTAAGCCTAAACAAACATTGCTTCGGTCTGTCTTTTAAGGCTTTGTAACCGTCAAAGTCTGTCTATAGCACTCAACACAGAGGCTACTGGTTCCTATTTAAAAAAAACAGGTCATAAATGCGTTACAAAAAAAGAAACTGCTCATTCATTTTCAAACCGGCTGGACTCGGTTGTTTTTTGCCTTCGTTGCTCAAGCAAGAGCAAAAAGTGCTGCAGGCTATTTTCAGCTGCAAATGCAAACAGTTGGTATTCTTGTGAGTATTTACGGCTGCAGAACAATGTGGTATTCATTCAAAACAAACAGTTCACATGTTCATCATAATGAAGACACATGTTGCAACACAGTGGCTCATTGATGGGGCTTCATGGCCCAAAGAAGAAAGTTACATCAGACTTTAGATACACAGGTAACTGTCAAACTTTAATACCGTTTCTACAACACATTCTGTGAGTTTCAAATCTGTCCCTGTTCCCCCGGTGCATCAGTTTGTTTTCCAGATTGGAAACCTTGTAGAAAACCCATTTACATTCTAAAACATTGAAAAGGACTGCCAAAACTTTGCAGACAAGGAATAAACACTTGTCCTCCTATTGAGTTGAGTTTATAACACATTTTCCAAGACCGGCCCATACATTTACAAGCTTTCAGATCACATGCTTTTTGGCAGCGTTGTCCAGCAGCTCTGATCTGAAAATTCAAAACTTATGGACTGTAAAAAAGTCGGGATCCTAGAGAAACGGTCTCTTTGCTGTAGTACAGTCCAATTCCATGTTTCAAGCTGAAATAGGCATAAATAAACAACCAGTTTCCCAGTAGTTCCCGGACTCAGTCTGTCCTGATGGATTTTAAGATTGATCATAAATGCGTAATTTCCACATATTTATAAAACATGTCCATATCTTTAGTAAAGCATACGATAATATCAAGATAATGATTTAAATATTAATTACTGCTGAATTAGTGGTTTACAGTGTATTAGTGATGACAGTTTAATCTTCTTCATCTGACTCAGTTACACACAAGCCGCACAATCAGATGTTGCTCTGATCAAACACATCTTTATCTTTCCCGGAAACATTAGAAGTAATATTTACACCAATTGAGAAGTTCCACAAACACCGAATATCAATGTCAAGAACAATCAAAGGGTCACAACTGACTCTCAAGGAGAAGATAGGACTTGATTCAATCAGTCGATACATCATTGGATGACGCACACAATGTTTGGACAGCTAGTGAGCTCCTCTGCTCGGCCATTTCCTGAGCAACACTTCGGGCGTGTTTACAGTAAAACCAGAGCCCTCCAGACACACACCACAAGAGCGCACTTGACTGTGAGATGCGCTCTCTGAGAATGAGGCAAAAATAAATCAAGAGGGCCCCTACGTCGAAAGACCCCCAACCAAAATCGTACTGGTGTTATTCAGTGAGATTGAGTTAATTAAAGCTGTTCCGAATGGAAGCAGAGGTGGAGGGTGGGGGTGTTTTTCTTCAAGCCCTCACCAGCCTAATGGTGCAAATAATTTCTACCTGACGAGGGCATTCCTACCACAGGTACGTGTCCTGACCGCCAGCAGCAACACCAGACAAACAGCAATTTAGCACTCTACTGCAAGTGTTTACACTGCACTTTGGAATTGTGACTTTTTTAATGCAACTTGGTGTTTTTTTATATGCACTTTGTATTTACGTTGAGAGGGTGTTTTTTGTAAATGGGACGCTAAGACTTCATGGTTTCATTCGGAGCCCTCTGGGGCCCACGGTGTGAGCTCGTCCCCACAGAGCTGAGGCTGGAGCCCACTCACGGACAGAGAGAGGAGCCGGTTGGTGCCGCAGGGCGAGGAGAGAGCGACGGCGCAGGTTGGAGGAGGGGGCAGGGTGGGTGCTCTTCATGCCTTCAATCCCACATGATCTCACTGGTCCTGGGGAGTATATCAGGCAAAAGCACCGTGATCATTAAATGCCCATGCTGCAAATCTTTTTAATTATTCTCCTTCCTCCCTAGCCTTTTAATGAGAGGAGTATCCACAGATAATGTGGGTAATTGGACAATGAGATTCACTCATTCAATTATTGACCACTGAATCTGCTCAAGAGTTGATGGGTAATCCTCATTCTCGGCTCTGGCTCAGAGGCTCAGCGTTCAGCATCCCGGAAAGAAAGCAGAGAATGCTCCTTCTGGGGGATTGGATGTCGTTTTAATACGTTTTTTGGGCTCCGTCCAAAATAACTCATTACATTATAATTTGTTTGAACCATGAAAGGGTTAGATTTAAATGCTGTTTGGCAGGCCCATCCATAAAATCTTGCTTAGTAACCTCTGGTATGTGAAGCCGGCCTTTGCACACAAACCACATATTGGCTTTTTCAGTGGGAGATGTGCTGTTGAGCGATCGGCTTTTGTTTGAAAGCTATTGAAACAGGAGAAGAGTGTGTACCAGTCATTTTAATGCTCTGAATCCGCCACAGTAATTCAGCTGCATTCATGATATTAACTGTTTATCGCGATGGTCGTTAAAGGAATAGTTTGACATTCAGTCAAACAAGCTTTTTTCCTCTTGTAAAGACATTTTCATGTTTTCACAGTACATAGGTGGTTAGCTTAGCTTAGCATACAGACTGGAGATAAAGGGGAATAGCTAGATTAGCTCCCACCAAATATATAAATTTCCCTACCAGCATCTCTATCTAGTGGCTCATTACTTAAGAAGCTAATTCGTATTTGTTTTAATAATGGAAAAAATAAATGATGATACTATTTCTATACTTGGACCATTAGCCCCCTGGAGTAATCGCTATAGTTGCTCAGTAAAATAGAGGATTGTCATTTTAAATATGGAGCAGACAGAAACATGGGACAAGTTTTAGCTTGATCAATAAAAATACAATAAAAAGACGTGATTCGTTTGGATCGTTTAAATTGAGGAGAAACAATATCAGCTGACAACCGTTATCAACCAACAAAAAATTGGAAAACATTGCCTCTTCACACCCACGTGCTAAACGAAGGGGGAGGTCCATGTGGTGGGGCTACTGAATTGGGCCCCTAAATTCAGTCAAGAGGCTGAGCTGAACAAAATAAACCTGCATACACTGTTGTAGGCTAGCTTAATGCTAAGCTAAGATAACCAGCTTATAGATACAGCTTCATATTTAATGGGCATAGGCATGTGAGATATTAATCTTCTCATCTAATTCTCAGCAGGAAAATGATCAAGAGTATTTACCCGATGCAGAAACGTCCATCCACATAATTATAAAAGGTAATACAAGCTCTGTTTTTGGGTGTTTGGCGGAGATAAATCCAAACCACAGATAGTTTAGCTCTCACGTGGGCCCGCAGTATCTCTATACAGGTATTTAGGATTTATCCTGGCTGACATGGGATTACGAGTAACAGAGTAAACACTGTTCCCCTGCTTAAAAAAAAGGCGACCGTTTCTCCCCGTCTCTACCACCGCTTAACGCTCAATTGAAAAAAAAAATCAGTCTCTGGATAAAGGACTTCTCCGGTTTGAGTGAATTTCAAACCTGAAGGCAAAATCTACAAACACAGTGAAGACCCCAGAGAGAGGGAGAATTCCCCCACTGATCATCCAATTTGGTTGATAGCAGTGTGTGTAGAAAGAAAAAAGAGAAAACAAGGAGGAATCTTCCATCACCCTGCTTCTTTCTGGCGGCCCACATTGATCCAGCGCATTAATCATGTGCAGACAAACAGCATGTTGTGTCTGTTGGTAATTGTGACTCTCAACCATACTTAGCCTATAGCTACTCTCAACGTGAGCTGATAAACCACTCTATTACCACAGCACAATGTAGGACACGTTCCGTCAGTGCAGCTTCAGAGTATGTACGTGAAAAATATCACAAAAAGCAGTTTATCTATTTCCAGTAATGGAATTACACACATTCTCCCGAGCAGAGGCTATGAGTATTTTCTCAGTGGCAATGCTCCATTACAAGAAACATATTATTACAGAGAGGAGAACCGGCTCGCTAACGCTAGCTTTCCAGCGCAGCGATCATGTTAACAGTCAGCCCCGCCTCCATCCACTTGTGAAATTCACACCTCCAGCTAGAGTCATTATCATAATTGTTACCAAATACTGTAACTCCCAAGTTTTAATTGCAATACCATTAATTTGCAATCTGAATAATTCCCTTGCACAGACAATTTCATTTCCAAATTGACATGCCCACTCAAATGATTTCATATAAACACACTGATAAAAAAAAGAAATATCTCAAGGGCCAAATAGGAGGAGGGAAGGGGGGGGGGGGTGGGGGGGGGGAGGAAAATTGTTTCAATATGGTCTCAAGGCAGGCAAACTGTATCAAGAACTAGTCACCGTTACTCCTCCAAGGCTTTTAAACAAATATGCCCTTCAACTGACGCGTTATCATCGTCTGTGCAAAGCAAATAAACTATGCCTTGCCTCATTTCTTTTCAAGATAAAAGACCAGTCGTTTGGGCATAATGGTCAGGGCCAACAAAATGAAATTATAAACCATTCATTAAATCAAGCGCACAAGAGGTAACTTTTCTAATAAAAGATTCTCAAAGTTTAATTAATAGCAGTCGTTAGCGCTCGTTTAGAACTTATCGATTTAAACATAACAATATGTTAAAATAATGTATCCTGCAACAGTCATCACCCTCCCCGAGCGGGGCCTCAGCTCACACCACATTGTAATCAACAGATTGTTAGACATGCATTTTCTGGGCCACTGAGACAGCCTGATGTATGGGGTCGAAGGGAGCGCTCACAATCTATCCATTGCTGCAATTTATTATCTTATTTTAATTGTATACACAAACATTGAGGTGATTTAGGTGACATGGTGGAAAGATGAAATCCGTTTATATTAAAAGGGTTGCTCACCCCTGGAGCCCACTGCCAGCAACACCTTTCAATGACTGCTTTTAACAACATGGTTATTGTTTTATTGATCAGAGTTTTATTACATATTTGACACCCATGTTATGTGTTAATCGAACTGCATATAATTTTTTGACACATATTTTACGAGATTATGACTGCAATTAATTTAATAACTATTATTTTTTCGGTGATTTCAGTCTTAACGAGGTTTGTGGGAGAGTGCTCCATTCGTCTTGGCCGTGTTGTCACTCATGCACTCTCTGGCACGGTGGCGCAGTGCACGACCTTAATGGAAGCTGCGGAAATGGCCGATCGAGCTTGCGTTTGCACTCCCGGACTCCTCCCGGAGCCGCCTCCTTTTGTTCTAGGAAGTGATATCACTATTAAGGAAGCCATTCAGAGCCATATAATTCCTCCTTTCTACACTTAAACACTCCAAGCTTATGGGAAAATTATACAACTCAGCCTTTGCTCAGAAGTACCTCGAGGATGTGTCATTTTTCAGGCAGTGTACGTTTAACCTATACGAGGAAAAAAAATAACCATTTTCCACATTGTGAAGAAGGATTAATATCTTTTCTTAAAACGCAAATTATGCAACATTGGCTGAAAACTCAGTAAATCAGGCAAACATGGACGCCTGCTGATGGTACGTGGGCAGTTAAAGCAGGACAGGGGGACAGGGATATAACAATGTGTCAAGCTGAGATGAAGCTCACACATCTATAAAGGCCGACACAGCAGGGGGCCACTGTTGGTCAATAGCATCTATATGGGTCTCCTCTCATCTCTAAGAAGTCACATCTGCTGAACATGGCACAATTTATCTATCAGAAGAATTATTAATTAATAGTTCATCTCATCCTGTATAATTGAGGACAGATCTGGAACGCCATTAGCTGTGATAATAAAGAGAGCGTTACCTCCCGCCCACCTGAGCGCACGGGGAAAAGCCTGTTCTGCTCCGGCTCTTTGTGGCCTTGTCAGCATATGTATTCTTTTGCAGTGAGCAGTGGTTAACAACTTATAGGTTTGTCAAACCAATTTCATTCTTTTTAAATCTTCATAGCAATTATCTTTTTGCATAATCAGTTTCAGGACCTTGGGGGTCTACTGGGTCTTGTAACGTCTTTAAAATAATTGTTCAGATAGCAATTTGAAGTTTTGTGGAAATTGCTTAATAATCAGATCCCAAAGTCAATATTTGGCCGAGGAACTAAGTTGTAGATGGAAAAGACTTCATGGGGCTCCAACAGAAAAGACGACTGGCTAAAAATAAAATCATATCAGAAGTTGGTGCCAGCTCAACATAAAGGGGTGCATGTGCGCTCCGATGTTCGAGTGTGTACACGCTCAAGCCAGCGGGTGTCCGCGTGCGTGCACATTACATTGAACCTCGTGTGCATGTATGCAGGTGCACATCCAGAGAAAGTAGACCCATTTGAAGTCATAGTAATTTTCCATTTTAATTTGCCATCAAAAGAAACAAAGTCAGAAAGATTATCAGTGGGAATAAAGCTATATTATCATGAAACATTAACAGCTGTTGTGGACCTAACACAGCGGTTATCTACGTTTGAAAGATATCCAACTATAAGCGAGGGGGGGGCGCAGATTTAATGTTTGTCCGAATTACCCTTGTAATGAGATGTATCTGAGCCTGTAGTAATGACAGTAATGAGAAAGATAAAATTACAATGTGTAAAAACAGAGCTGGCATATCAATGACTGGCCAGACAGAACTTACTGTCTGATGTACTGTATGTGGGGACAAAGGAAGCACGAGATCCGTGATCCCCAACAGCAAGGACAAATAAAATAAAATACAGGTCTAACACGGTGCTCCCCTTGACTCCTAAAGTATATATGAATCACTACCCTTATTATCACTCTGACACAGCAAGGAGCTTTGCTTTATGAACACTACTTAAGGAGCATCTCATAATGTGCACTGACCAAACCCAATCATAATCTGTCTTTCCCAATAACAACAAGACAATGCTTTACAGAAAACGTCTGATGTCATATCATCATTACACTAATAGCAAAAGTGCGGTCTACTCTTAGCCCCCCCCAATTAGTCATTTTAAACTGCTTATTGGTGAGAAGGCATCAATGATCAATTCAAGCGTTTAGCCTGTGGAGAAGGGCTTGAGTCAGTGCCAGCACTGATTATCTAAAGGAGCAAAATGGTCTGTAATAATGGGTATTTCTCAGTTTCGTCATCCTTTCAACCTAAATATAAAGTTCAGGTTTATATGTGCCATCGACTTAATACTCAAATGATGTGAAAAAATTACAATGCTACTTGGTCAGCGCCAAAGAGCAGTCAAGGCCTGGGTGGCAACTAGCTAGTCAGATATCTCATGGAGAATTTAGCAGCTGCGGGTCAGACGCCTACGTTTTATGTTAAACTTATGTTGCTCTATATCTGCATGATGTGTACTTTGGCAACTTTTAGCAAACAAGCCAATTCCACGTTGGTCAGAGATCTATGTAAATTCATGGTCGAAAGCAGATATGGCTCAAATGCATTCAGGGTGTGTCAAAATCAACTAATGCTAGTTCAGTGGTAAAAAGGTTGCTGCACCAGGCACATGGTTCAAAGCTTGTACTCTTATTAATCATAAATGCTTTTTTATGTTATAGGCAATAAACCAAGCAGAGTACATTCTCCCATTAATCGCGTATTTGCCAGGTAGTGAGAGAGCAGGCTTCTCTGCATAGGAAACAGACCTGCTTTGCAAAGTGAAAGCTCAAACAGACCAGGGTTTCTTTGGCCAACGGCACAAATGCTTTCCACCGGGTCAATGCACCAACAATGTGCTTCACCGCAAAATGATTTTAAGAGCAACGCTCCCATAGGACCATTTGTATTGGACACGAAAATGACAACTGCATCTGTCTGAAACTATAGCAAAGACATCAAGTAATGTTTGGTGCTGCATTTTGTCTTGTAAGATGGAGTCAAGCTACAAATGTATTGAATGCTGATTTTGACATTATTTCATTATTGTTAATAATTATAATTCGAAAAATCGGAATATTGAAACTCTGCATTCATTCAGATTGTATTACTTGTATAAGACTTCGATCTAAACCAAATTATAAAAACACATTTATATTATAACTATATTGAGAGTTCTTTACAGCTCTGAGAGAGAGGATTTTTCATTAACAATATTGTTTTCTGAAATTTAGGTTTAGTAAAGTGTCTCATATTACAGGACAAGACTTTTATGTGTTCATTCATTACAAGTCTCATTTTGAATTGAGAGAGTAAAAGGATAACTACAGTAATTTGAATAAACCTTCTTCCAGTTGAACATATTTTTGTGATATTTTGTAAAATGTCATACATTTGGAAGCTTATATGTTTTTTTTCCAAAGAATGTATTGTGTTTGCTATCACCATCTAAATTTTGGATTCATATCAGTAATAGGATTGAAAAATGTAAAATTATACCCAGCTCTATTTTTAGAAGCAAAGTGGGAAGTGGTATGGCCGAGACTACTATTTGAAGATATATTCTTAAAAATATACTTGAAAATATTTTTGAGAATGAGTGTATAAGCGATAATTAATGATATAATTTGAGCAGAGATTTTTCCGGTTTACTATTGTTTGATCATTGCTAATATCCAGTGTGACACAATGAGACCTCAGACATTAATGAACCTTTCAGCTATGCAAATTAAATACAGTGTATTGACTGAGTAAAATGAAATAGATCGCCTGGAACCAGTACAGAAGCTCTGAAATCAGAACAATACGCCTAAATGTTAATAGAAAAAAAAATCTATTTAGCCTTTTAGTGGGTTGAATAACTTCAAGGCTTTTTCCGAACACCCCATGGATCATCCTGAGGTCCCAGGTGGGACTGTTGCCTAAGGACACTCTCACTTCCTCCACTGTGGAGAGAATCCCCAGTTGGTTTAAGTCATATACTGTTTGACGCCAAGGAATCCAATTTACCCCATTCCCATACTTCTTTGATTTCCTTTGCTTTGTAAGGTCATTTATCTGCAATCTTAATTTGGAAACTGTGATTTCTTCCCTCAGTGACAAGCAGCAGGATTGTCTCACCCCCACCCTTCTGGGCTGTCATAAAGGTAGGCAGGTGTCCTCGAAGATGTGAAAAAACTTGAATATATCAGACATGTTCAATTAGAGCAAAATGATCTCCAAAATGAATTATTGTGTTCTTAATGGGCTGAGCAGAAACACTCCCTAGAGCACACAAGGTGAGCTCTGCTTTAAGGTACAGCACTTAAAGTGGATCAGAACAAGCTGCTCCACAGGAAACTCTGTGGTAGTTAATGAAGACCATTAATAACTGCAGCAATGTATACTCTTAAAGTTCTTCACCAGTAGTGGAGCAGTCAGTCTGTCAGAGAGGGAATCTTTGATTTCATATTTCATCCTTTCTCAGGCGTGGCTCAGGTTCCCAGAGGTGATTTTTCAGGATTATAACCTAATGCTGTGAAGAAGTAGCTCTCGCAGGCTATTTTGCGCTAAAGTTTTTCCAAGTCTTTAGCACCAAAGTTTAAGAGTAAGTTTATTTGAAAACTGATAAGAGAAGTCTGTCCCTAAAACACGATGAATTTAGAATGTTTTGAATAACTGAATAACTGTGTTAAAAAAGTCATTAAATATAAGCACATTTTGGGTTTGCCATTACTTGAATAATGCAGTGTGGTAAAAATATATTTATTTGATTACTTTTTTAAATAAAAACCTAACAAGCCGTGCTTCATATCAAATTAGACAAAACAAGAAATGATAGGTTTAGTCTGACAGGGAGGAAATAACAGATTGAACTTTATTTTGCAGTGCAGATCTGTAGAAATATATCATAAGGATCAAACAGATGGAAATAATTCAATGTCCTGGCAGTGGCCTCTGTAGGTAACTGCTCAGGTTAGATAACAGGTGTTAGGTGTTTTTATTAGGGGCAAATTTGTTTGTTTACTGCCTAATTAACAACAAATAATTTCTAGTCGTTTCTAATTAGATTTAATGTACAGGTTGTTACATCTTATAAGCACTCTGTAAAATTAAATGTGAACAAATACAAATACATTTTCTCAACGATCTGTATTTTAATTGTAAAGTGTTTACATGGGCGGATGATCTTATTTAAATAAAACTAAAAGTAGGCATTAGGGATTAAGAATCTACATTTATGTGATTATTATCTTACAATATTCAACATGCCACCCATACTATATTAAGTGGTTGTTTTTTCATGTGTTATATTTATAGAAATGCATATTTTATTTATCTAAGTATAATGACATCGGCCTATGACATTAAACTTGGCCCACCAGGGTTAACTTTTTGTAAAAGAATGGAGTGAATATGAAATCAAGTGCCGTCTTCCCTTTGTCTTCGCCGGCCTCAAGGTGACATGGGAGTCTGCTCTCATCGCCAGAGCCAACTATGACACTTATTCTCTGTGGAACTCATTAAGGGACAAAGAGGACCTCTGCACCGGCAGCATGTTCAACAAACTAAGACTCCTTACTGAAACAAAAAAAAATAAAAAATTCCATTCAGTTCAATGCAGCACCTGCCAGGGCCACACATGCTGAAATTGTTAAGTTGTCCTTCCAAGGTGATCTGGACCAGGGAGGAAATAAGATAATTCCTGTGAGTATCTCACGGTTCACTTATTTCTTGACACTGCAGTCATCAGTGTTTCCGTCAATATAACCCACCAGCCAATTGGAAATTCACAGAATAAGCTGTGCTAGTTCAAATCAATTTTTATATATTATCTGTCATTTATCTTTCTAACAACTTCTCAGAAAAGATAGGTCATACTAGAACGTTTGAGTACCACTGGAGACTTACAATATGCATGGTACTTGCATGTATACAAATAACCTCTTTATTCTTGATACAGGGCAAAAATAAGATAAAGATATTACTTCCATTAAACCCCATTTAGATGAGTTTATTGTCCTGAATGAGTTGACTGTATATCACGTCAATGCAGCATTCAAGCCTTTTGTCATCTCATTGTAACGCCCTGTCCTGCACTAATGCAATACAAACTTTTTCCTCAAAAAATTTGGGACTCCCGTCCATATGCAGAAGATTTTTAGAAATGCCTTGAAAAAGTGAAGTTTTTCAAAATCTGATGTCACAGCTAATTTCCTTCATGTGCACTGCTGTTTTGTGCATATGTCGTTAACAAACAACAATGGCAGCATTGCCGGGTCTAGTTACAAGTTTGCAGCTAACTTTTACTGCACCACATTACAGACAGGTGTCTGCCTCGCCCTGTGTCACTTGGACCAGAGTGATCTTCTCAACAGGCAACTACTGGCCTGGCATTCCTGTTTGAGCACTTTTGTGTTTGTGTCTGGACGGATATATTTTGTGAAACAAAGGTCGTATGGACAGAGATTTATTTTTGTGTAGACAAGGCCTAACATACATGTAGCTTTATCACCATTATGCTCAATTTAATTTTGAAACCCAGCACTGTTTCCCCTTGCTCTGTTTTAGTGTGGTTAGTACCAAATGATCATTGTTTTTATTGTTGGTTTTATTAAACAACAACTAAAAGTAAATCCACCTCCAGTCCTTTGACTGTAAATACGTTGAACAAGCAGGATAAGCATGTTCACTGCCAGAAACAGCACATGAACACAAGCTAATATGAGAAGCAGCAAAGAATGTGTGTACGTGCTTGTTTAGAGCTGTAAATAATGGAGTGGAATGTAAGTGAGGTAAAAGGGGGCGTGAAAGCTGTCATTTAGACTTAGTAGCTGAACTTGATCTCAGGCTGTCACTTCACTTTGCTTTGGAGAGTGTCAACCACTGATTTACAGGAGCCCAAACTAAAGCATAACCTGCTGAACCACTGCGACGGTGTCATTGATGTTGAATAATGAGGCCAACAGAGTGACAACAGGATGTCATCACATCATCACTATCCTTTATCTGTCTCACGAGAGCAAAAGATTAGTTTTGTATTATATCACATTAAATCATCAACACAACATAAAGAAAACAAGAGAGGATGATGAGGAGGAGGAAAGAAAGCATTAGACACTCAGTGGAAGTTATTTTCAGGAGTTATATTTACACTGAGCGCAGCATAGTGTGAGCTCAGTAGACAAATACTCTCACATCTTAATTTTTCAATTAGCATGGCTCTTGTTCTCTAAACATATGCAAACACAGCGGGGCGTCCATTAAAATGCAACTCTAGTGTTGAGCCTAATTAGAGTAAATTGGTTGGCTTGTATTGGGAGAAATTTGAATGCAGCTCACTATGCATGTTTCACCGCATGTTTCACCCCAACAAACAAACTGGCACTCGCTGCCTCATAAATATGTTCAGCAGAAACACTGCCTCGAAGCAGGGACTGAGATGTTGTACGTGTGTGTGTGTGTGAGTGTGTTTACAGGAACTATGTTCATATGTGGAAAATGTGTTACTTCTCTTTACAATAATTGGTATCCTCAGAAAATTCCCACTTGGCATGTATCTTCCTAATGACTCAAGGAAGTAAAGTGATGAATTTTGTGTGATGTGGACATGCAATACTCTTAGATAAAAAATGGAATGAACAGGTGACTAGTGCTCTGTAGCAGTCAGCAGGGAACGAGGCAGCATGTGTTCAGTGTGCCATCTGAGCTGAACATGTCCTCTTCCACGTCCTCAGATAAACAACAGTCATTGGCAACTGGTATTCACCACATCAGACCAGCACAGTCATTTACGGGTGTTTTCCGTTGCTCATTCCTTCATCAAGGTAACAATTTCCTCTGAAATAGCCGTCTTGCAATGTATGTGAGTTCAATGGAACATATATATAATAGGCACACATGTGAACAGTAATGAAGCACATTCAATTTAATTTTAATAGGAACATTGACTATCAAAAATAAAAATACATAATAAATCTCAGATAAACCAGGTAGGATGAACAAAAAGTTGTTTCACTTCACTCTGCACTGTAGACTAAACACAAACTATAAAAAGCCATTGTAGAACTCTTTGAGGAGGACTCAGTGATGACAAGGAATAATTCAGGACAAGAGAACAGAACATTACAAACAGGCAGGTTTAGAGCGAGCACTACTCTAGTAGAGTGACTGATATTTTAAAGTGATGTTTCCTTTTATGATGTGATGCTTTCACCTTTAGCTTCATTTTCACTTAAAGGGCGAGACTTACTCAAACTAATAAAATGTTTCTGACTTTGTCTCCTTGATGCTGCGATCAGAGCGGATCTCCAGTATTTTTTGCCAACGTCACTGGAACATCAGAGAGGTTTACAGTACAGTAGGCAGCAGGCCAAATGGACCCTGTGCAATGTAAAGGCTACTTTGTCCTGGATGCTCCCCGCTTTGCCGAAGTGAAAAGCTTCCGCCACAGCCAGGACCAGAAGACTATGACACATCCTTAGAGCTGACATACGGAGACACCGAGCTGTGGTTTCGGTGTCAGACGTTGACTCACATTGGCCTGAGTTGTGTGGAGCCTCATGTTTTTGGTTTGAGGTAATCCGGTTTGTCATACTAAGTACATTCTCTATTTGTGATGCAATGGACCAGATGGCAGATGAAATGACGTTGAGAGCCGATGTGAGAGACAAAGGGAGGGCGAACGCTGCTGAGGAGGGCTCTCGCCGGGTGAGAGGAGGTAAGTAACGTGACTCAGGTCTGTGGAAAAAGTCAGAGCATGGCCACTGATTCACTGTGTTTCTTGTAAATCTCTGTTATGATAATGTTCAGTCGTCTGTGTTATCCTCCTGTGTTATACTCGTCCTGAAGCAGCTCCCTGAGTGTGCTTACTTCTATTCTGGGTTATTTTATGTTGAACATTTGACATTTTGAGGGAAAGTGTCACTGTTTCAGAAAGATTTCCCCAACAAATCCCATTTTGCAGCAATGAAACAAATGGATTTTGTCAGTCGCTTGCGGACGTACATTTTTTAAATTGTTTTGGGTGTTTTCTGTTCGACTGTTGTGCTGCAACTTTGAGTTTGCATTTCGATTTAAAACATGATGTGAAATTATCCTCCATCCACCGCTCTGAGTTGTCTAATGATTGAGTGTGGCTTGGCCAAACACTGGAACAAAACCTGAAAAATGCAAAGTATGCCTGCAGGCCTAATTTCTCTATCAGCTAATGGTCAGGGGCACGGACTAGCTGCGCTTCTTACTTAATTCATTAGATAACCCCGGAGCATCACGCTGCTTCTCAGCTCAAACATACGCTCAGACGGTGCTGATTTTAAAGTTTATTTTTAAACTTGTTGTTCTTCAAATACCAATTCCTTCCTTCTTGGCTTCTCATTTCAGCCACTGAGATGTGGCTGATGAAATTACAGACATTTCCAGTGAGGGATAAAACCTGACAGTGTTAACACAAGAACATATTTTTTACTTTGCTATTGCATATTTATTACAAAACAGCCACTTAAGTCTTAAAAATGGCCAATACAGCCCTGAGCAACGTCCATTTGTATCTGTCTCTCAACAGTTTAGGTAAGACAAACAAGACAAATACAGTTTATTCGACTTTCAAAAATGTGCCCAGAGTTTGAATAAATCATTAGGCATTAAATGTTAAATAAACCAGAGAAAGGAATGTTGAATAATTCATTTCAAATAGGTGGTGAAAAAGTAAACACTCTGCAACCATCGCAATAATTCATTAATATCTGTTTAGATTTGATGTTGACATACTGATCTTAAAACTTCCCAACCTTGGACTTTGGATTCTCACAAAGCCCTGAACACACAACTTATACATTTGTACGACGTTTTTCATTGGTTGATAAGTTACTATACTTTATTTTATAGCCATACATAGTTTGTACCTTATAAAATGTCACAGGAAAATGTTGAGATCCCCAACGCCGTCATTTTTGCCTCAGTCATTATGCCTTTGTAGTTTGTACAATATGTTAACCATCTGCTAGCTCCACCTTCCATGTGAGGGTCATATATAACATCACGGATCTGGAGTATCACACATCTCCACTGTAACATTTGCACATTGAGAAGCTCGACTGGTCTTTTGCTGTATGTTGTGTCTATTAGTGCAAGACTCCACTGGTTTGGATCAACCGACCGTAGTCAGACAAAAATTCAGTTTCAGGTTGGTCACATTGGCTGGGCAGATTTGTTACGCTGCATATGTCTGTTATCGAGCGAAGCAAGCAATAACCATGTGTGTAAGGCACAGAGTAATACAAACTGAGTGCAGCTTAGATGAACTACATCAGGCTTGGGTTGGGTTTGGACACAAACAACCAAATTGACAATTGTCCATTTTGAATCAATCAGTAGTTCCATGCACTAAATATTCATCCAACATTGAAGCACTACCAGCCTCATTAAAGCTTATGCACGCCTTCAGTCCGCCCACACAGGTGTTATCTGATTACTCCCATTCTCAGGACCACGAGGGTGTGGACAAATTGTGTTTGACTGACAGCTCCACCCTCCTGTTCATTTTGTAGCACCCATTTGAATGACTGGTTGACCTGTCATCATTCTTATTGGTACTTGAGTTTTGGAACGTAATAAATTCGCATTATAGCATTTTTAACGTGACCATGTCTAATCAGCCCGAGTCATTAAAAACACTTGTGTGGGTGTGCAGGCTTTATGTGTTGGATACACTTTGCTATTAAGCTACTAAGCTTGGGACTCTATTTCCAGTTTCCACTTGACAATAGGGCAAACAAATCAAACAGTATACCTTTTTTTTATCATTGACCAGTGGCATGTTCATCCCAAAGATTGTAGATGTCGTCCGATGTCGGGACATAGACTTTAAAGCAATAGTTTGGTTGGCTTAGCATAAAGAGGGAAGGGGAAACCAATGGGCTGTTCAGTGGATCTGGTTTCTTTACTTTGAATCGAGCTAGGTTAGCTGTATCCTTCGCTGTTACCATGAGATTATTATCTCAGCTTGTCTAGAAATAGGGAAGGTGCCAGCTTAGCTGTGTCCAAAGATAATGAGAAATAGAATTAATGTATCATTTAACTCTTGTTGTCACCATGGAATTGCTTGCCTGACATCCTGGTTAACAAACAAGATATAACAAGTCAATTAACAAGCTTTAGAGTTGCTAGTAGGCAAGCACTGGACAGCACCAGGCCATGACCTGGACTGTTAACAATAAATTCAGCTTGCATGCATTTGCCTTATCATTCTCAGAAAGAAAGACAATTTGTTTTTCCAAAATGTTTTTTTCCCATTAAAAAAGCATTTGGCTCGTGCAGTTAAAAGGAATGTCTTGTTGTCGTTCACTAATTTGAATCTCAGCAAAGTCTTTTAAACTGTTTCAAGGCTGTGATTTATCAGTTTTACTCCCACTCCCTGTGGCATTCACTGTTTCTACAGTGTCTAACCCTCAAAGAATCTCAACAGTCTGGTTCTACTGGATAGCTGCCGTGGCCTGTGACGGTATAAAGACTTTTAAAAGTATTCTTGTGCTGGCAGAAAGAAATCTCCAACCGTGAAAGTGGAGAACATTGTGTTTGATTTAAATTTTTTTACACAGGATTACTGTATGGTAACATTACCACAAAGCCACTAATATTGGCAGTAAATTGTCCGTTTCTACTTTTTCAAATTAATTACTGCAGTTACAAATGGTGAAACAGGCTTGTTACTTTTCTCTTCTGAGACATGGACAAGTGCAGACGACAGCTGACAAATACAGTCCTCAGCTGATTTAACTGTGCTGCAAATGACTGAGTCAATCAGTCAGCACCAGTACCTGTTGATGATAAGTATGTCTTTATTTATTATTTAACATTTTGTCTCTTACAGAAAGGATTCAATTTGAAGCTCAAGTCAGAAACTGGGGACCTGCAGAGATTAAGGCTGGGGACACCAGTGGGGACACAGATGCTCAGCAGACCAGAGAGTGTGACAGATCCTCTTCCCCTCGGTTCTCTTTGAAAAAGTACCTGAGGAGATCTTCCTCCAAAGCCTCTTCCTCCACTGAGTCTCTGTCTTCTTCACCGCAGAGCAACATGGATGGTTAGTGACATCAGCACTTACTCACCCCTGCGCCTGACACCGTCAAACTGCACGATCAGCTGACAAAGCCATTCAGAGAAATACACAGTGAAGGCTTCTCTGGGAAAATAAACCTTGCGTTGAATCCTCTGTAAAAACTGTTAGGAAATTAACTTTTTCATCCAAACACTGATTTTGCACTGATGAAATAAATGATCGTTAATATGCAGCATAATAATGCCATAGACCAAAGACAGAATAAAGAACTTGACAAATTACAAGCTTTATGCCTCACTATGCAGTGGGAATGCTTAAATGCAGCTCATATGATCAATTATGAAAATGTGTGAATAATTAAGAAACTGAAACTACAGCAAAAAATAGGAAGACTAATGGAAAAAAAAGGCCACCAAAGTAGACTCGCTACTGTACATGCAGCATTAGTGATTACACCACAGACTGTTTGTTCTTATGCTCTTGTATAAATTAAATATTAAATAAGTCATTTTAAAATAACTCATTTGAATTAAAGAGATAGTTCAACATTTTAGGAAATACACTTATTCACTTTCTTTTCAAGGGATAAGAAAATGTATGTCATATCATGTGTTGATACGGAGTCAGGAACTAGCTAGCCTAGCTTAGCATAACAACTGGAAGCAGAGGCTGGAGCTAGACTGGTTCCTGTCCAAAGTACAAAAGTAGATTTGTACTTCTTTAACAACAGTTCAAGAGTCTGCTTTAGGCTCATTTATCCTCAATGTTAGATGTTAATATGGAAAATGACAGAGTAATGTAAGCAGTGACAATTACTTTTTCCAAAACAATCATATTTATTATCATATAAAAGGGAACTATGGTACCAAGAATAGCAACGTCACTGTGACAAAGCTTTAGGAGATTGTTTACAGTCTCTTTTAGGCACATAATCACAAAAGAAGAGTATTATGGCCCTACCTCTAGATATGAAGTGCCCCTCTGGGAGGTTCCCCCTTTCGACAGAGCCACTAGGGAAGTCCCCTGGGAATCACGACACTCGCTACATCATCAGCCAACCAACCTTATTACATTGACAAACAATATCAACTAAGGTTATTATATTAACAACCGTTATCAACTTACATTATATTGGTGACACATCTGACAACTGCAGGACAGTCAGTCAATGCACAGTCAGCGTGTTTACGTCGGTTCTTAGTCCTGTCCATAGAAGCGTCTGCCTCACACTGAAAAGGTTAAAACATGAGCAGGAACGTATTTTTTCAAATTTCATATACGGGACACACAAGTTACGAACGTTACTCGTTGCTCTCACTCAGACTGTTTAAATGCTTGTTTTGACTCCGTGAATTACATTTTCATTTTCTACTGGATAAAAATAAGATATTCCGCTGAAATAAAAAATGTATTTGTGATTATTTTTGCAAGATTTCATACTTACATTTATGAGCATTTTACCCGTGAAGCATTTGGGAATTTCCGTCTACCCCTTTGTTTTTAAGGGGGTCCTGAATGCACTACAGTTAAAGGGGTGTTTTAAAGGCTTGATGGCGAATACCCCTTCATCACATAGAGGAAAGGGATGACACTATTCCCCTTCACGGCCATTTCTAAAACAAATAGGTTAGCACGCTGTTGAAAACTTCAAACAACGCATCAACCATTCATAATTTAGACTTGGTGCAATTGTAGAACCTCAAGAGAACTAAATCCGTCTAAGCCACCTTCTTCTCACTTGATCATTACATCCACTAATGAGATTTGGTCTTCTACGTAGAATGGAATCTGAATAACTAGTTACCATATTTCTGTATTTGTGCTGAGCCTATTCTTCTTGGCTTCGGTGCAGATGATTTAATCCAGTCATTTTGAAATCACAAAAGTCACATCATAACATTCACACTGAGGCATTTGGTTTATATTTTTATACTTTTATATATTCAGATAACCATGCTCTTCTTCCAAATCCTATTTCCTGTCCGACTGTAACACTTCTGACCTCTGATTAAATTCATGAAAGCAGTGCACAATTGCAATGACATATTGTTGATACATGCTGATAACAAGTATGAGTTGAATGTAGTGTCATCTTGCTCATACAATAGCAGCTGAATGAATTTAAATCACCATAAATCTGTGGATTTAGCTAAATTTGTGCATAATTCATTCCATAAAGTGTAATATCTTTATCAAAATATATTATGATGCAGACCCGGATCTAGATGCAGATTTTAAATTTACATACATTTTAAATAGCAAATTCATTAAATTTTGTAACCTAGAAGGAAATACACTTTATCCTCTCTGAATTCTTTGCAACACACGTCATAGGGTCTTTCCAACAACATGTCTTGTGTGTGAGTAACTGTCTGTTCATGGTCAGTGTCACTTGATGATCTCACGCTTCATAGCACCCGAGGGGGCACCATTTGGCAAAGGCTGCTGGGAGGACACACAACATTGCTCCACTGCAGCCACACCACAATTTGGAAACGCTCCTGGCAAAGTATACAAGAGAGAGTTGGAGTAATTGATTATGTCTCCAAACAGCTTTCTTGCTTGTCTCTCTGAGGGAGTGGGGCATGATTTCCTAAATTATGCATGTATAAAGGAAGCAAAGGATGCTTTTAAAACGTTATAAGATATAAGTGAGGACAAGCAGCTCTTATAGCAGCACAAATGATTTATGTCCCCAGATATGGTTTAAACATCACAAATTATTTCAAAGAGGTCTTTGCAAAAGCGTGAAGGGGTTATAAGCTTTTATAAAACTTAACGTCCTTCCTGAATGGGTGTGTCTCCCTCAGTTGACTGTGCAGGAATCATCCTCAACTGCCTCTTCTGCCGCTTCGACAGCAGCAACTGCTGCCCCAACTACAAGCAGGTCGTCACAGCAGCAGAGTCTGCATCCAGCAGTGACGATGACTCGTGCACGGACTTGGACTGTGGTCTGCTCAGTGCCTGTAATGAAGGAGGGGATTGTCTGGAGCTGGCGATGGAGGTTTCTGAGTTGTGCTTCCGCTAGGAGGAAAACAATACGCATTACCCTAAGGAACTTGATGGAAATGCATCAGACTGTGAAGTGGACAGTTTCTTCAGGCTAAAACTCTGATAAATGCACAGAAAATGATATCAAAGCTGTTACATGCAACATTTGTGGTGTTAAAATGACAATAATATAGATAATGCATCTGTGAATGCATGTGACCTTGTATCTATATAATGTAATGGCCTAAATCTATGAAACGGACCCATTTCATCAGACAGTTTGACTTTGACAGGAAAAGCCAAGTGGACCTAAATGATTGACAACCGCTGTCACCCATTTTTAAAGCAGCGAGCCTGAACAGTAGAGCCAGGAACTGAATGCACACACTATTATTAATCACACCTACTATGTTTGTGTTTCCTGTCAAGGCGTATTTAATATTTCTGTGAAAAAAGGGTCTGTTAGGTGTTCCATGTTATGTTCGAGGTATAAAGGAGAAATTGTAGTGAGACTGTTGATAGTTGTGGTTCAGCATCAGTGGTTCCTCTGTTTATTGCAAAATACTGTATCTGTTTCCAATACTTCCTGTTCAACACAGACAGATTTAACCTCAATCATTTCAATAATAAAACATAAATCTGTCAAGATGACTGTATGGGAAGTTTTATGTTTTGAGGCTGTCAATCTTTTATCTGAAAAAAGTATTACATCCAGTAAATACATTACACACTGCATTTATATGGCAGATGCTTTCAACCATATTGAAATACGGTAAAAAGTGGATTCATACCATGTTTTAATATGAAGGAATTTAACAATCCATGCTCCATGGATATTTATGAAACCAAATCATCTGATTATTAATGTATGAAATAGCAACTTTCTTATAGTGGTGGCTTCTCAGATTTCTACAGTTATCATCAGATATCGGAAAAGCCAGATATCACTCCAGAGCCAGATTCCGCTAGATTCAAACAATGTCGGCTGGTATGGAAGAGCAGGAAAAACACAACTTATTTCAACTTGGAGTGTTATTCCAAGGTGATAGCCCTAATGTCGGCCCAATAGTCACTCCAGATACATCAATGTTTTAAACAAATAATATTTATTATATATTTCATATAAAGTGAGCTATATGAATTGGATTAATGCAACAGTACTGATACAACATCACGTTTTGGGGGCAGTTGCTATTATAATAGTAATAATTGGCTACTAACGTTACTATTATACCTTGTCCCACAATCTAGTGTGAAATTTGCTGATACATCCTGTCAATGTTATTGTAAATAAATATTCCTTTATCTCTGACCTGCTCCTCCTAATAAGTTACTACGAATATCATGGCTGTAACTATCACCTTAATGAATGAATCCTGTAACAGTCCGAGTTAAGTAGTGCGTTGAATCTAAATTGTACTGTATCAAATCACCATGCAACAAAGCAGCAGTGTCACCACAAACAATACACTGGCCCCCGGGCCTGTGAATTCCACCGCTGCTCTGTTGATACTGACACACCAATAAGCTCTCCAGCTGCAACGTTTTTCTGAAGTGTCGAGAAAAAAAGTCTTGAAGCCTGTCCCCTGTTGAGCGTGCCCATTTCAGTTCAAGTGCCACTGGAAACACAGGGGCTGCTGGATGTGGCATTTGTGAGACACTCGTCCTTGACGCTCCCCTCAACCCCTGTTCTCAAAGACAGTTCTCTCAAGTGGTAGATCAGTGTTTGGATCACTTCAGTCTGAAAGATGTCCTTGTCACATAATGGGAAATGGACACAGGAGCCTGGCTGGCATGTCGGTGTTAGAAACAGTGAACAGTACAACACAACATTGTTCTTAAGCACCATCTGTTTCTCAGACAGGTCAGAGGTGCACAACTGAGTGTTACTGGATCAAGCTCAATTACCAAACATTTGTTTTCTGCTATTACCCATAAAGACGATGAGAGGAATCCAACTCTGAAAACACACAGACTATTATAGTGCAGGCGTCAGAAGTACTGCCATCGCATGTTGTTCCAGTTACACACTCCTGCTACAGTCCTGTAGGACAGAGGGAAACACAGGGAACGCATCTGAAATGCCTTAGTTTGATAATTCAGTATTATATGTGCAGATATACAGTGAGCTGTCACTGTAATTCATCTCCAAATCTGTAGCTCGTAAATGATTTAATATTTTACAGAATCTGTGCTTTTACAATCCACTGTATTATGTCTTTGTTTTCTTTAATTTAAATACAGACCATGCAGGTTTTATTGAGTTTTTATTTACTTACTTTACTTTAGTTTCCTGTGGTGCCGCTGCAGTTTACACACTAATGTAATGTGGTCATCTACCAAATATACTGTAAGTCACATTGATTTCTTTGCCTTGTATTGCCGACAGTAAAGTATGCGGCAGACATTTTTACTTTTTTTTCCTTTTACTGTTGAATCGATTTTTATATTCTCTTGGTTGTACATCATTTCTTTTAATGTGCTTGTTTGGTTATTTTATATAAAGCAACAACTAGAAGTCTGTGTCAGTGCAGCACAAGACCTGAGTGCTACTCATTCAGCAAAATACAAATATAACTTTTTATTTTATTCTACATATTATAGAAGCTTTACAAAACTTTAATGTTGTGTGTACCTATAGGACATATATATATATATATATCTTTATTTATTCACTACAGGCAGAACAAACCACAATATTTCTACTTGACCAAATACAAACTCAATTTAAAACTGATACTCGGCCCAGAAACCATCTTCCTGTGAGGTGACAGTGCTGCACAACCACCGTGCCAGCCTAAATTTGATGAAATCCAGAAATGCTTTTCAATCAGCTGATTTTCTACTTCCTCGTGTTCCTCAAAGTTCTCTCGAGGGAGCATATGAAACTTTGTGATAGTTCAGTCAGGAACATCATATACACCATGTTTTTAGCATAGATGACCTCTGATATCCTCCTCGGATCCACGTTGACGCTCGCACACACAGGAAACACTGCACACGAGCTCTCGCCAAAGGGCATCGCTATTTCGACAGTCGAATTTGAATGTCGGGGTTTACGGACACTTGGATGACACCACAGGAGCAGTATGGAGGCATTTCATGTTTCTTTCTGCAGTTTGTTTTACGCTTGAAGAAGTAGTCACCAGTTATTTCAAGTTTATTGGATTTGGCTGCAACTCCCAAAGTGTTTTTTGTTGACTCAAACACTTCACCCACCCCTCCATCGGCACAGTGGTGAGTAGATAATGAACTATCCCTTTAAACCTTTACATTCACAGTATTTAGAAAAAGAGGGTTAAAATAATATGCAAAGAATTATAAGAATTTGACTTTGTGAAAGCTCAAGGTGCTTTTTTCAAAGGCCTTGTATGAAGTTATATGTATTTTTAGATGGAATTACTCCTTTGATATGAATTATGTGCTGAACTGACCGTGTGTGACCTCCTAAGAGCTCCACAGGAGCTCAGAAAGCAGCGTGCAGACTACAAAAAAATAAATGTGGATACTACACAAGCTGTGCAAAATTGTATGTTACGGGTTACATCTACAGGGAACACTGCTTGTGACCAATTTTCTCATTACTTGGTGTAGCACAATTACAAAGCTGAGTGCTCTAGCTGATACTGCTCCATAAAACCTATTGGTGGTCCTTTGTGGTTTTTCGAACATAAATTGTGCCTTCATAAACAGATGCCAGTTTTAAAGCGAAAACATCTGCACATCTTAAACTCGCTGGATCCCTTTCAAATTACCTGATGGCTCTGGGAGCAGCCCAGGCTTCAGAAACTAATGTTTTTTTTTAATAACATCCAAATGGCCTGTCCTTTGCTGGCCACGGTTCAAACGCTGTCCCATCCTGAGCCGAGCGGATGTGGACAAGGTCAGGTGGTTTTCACTGCCACACAACATGTGCATGCACCGTAATGGTTGCTCAGAGGATAGTGGTAACCCATTAGCTTTCATGCTACTCCCCTGGTTTACAACCTAATTCGAAACACTTGCACAGAGAGTCAAAAAGAAAGATTAATACTGAAATGATTAAATGTGCAATGTGTTGTAGCGAGCTAAATACTTCCAAACACTGCACGATATTCCACTGTTGTGTTTGGTGACACAAGACTCGCATTAACAAAGTGATCTAATCGCGTGCAGCTCCGCCATGTTTACATGCATCTCTGCTCACTAATCGGATGTGAGGTTTCTTCAGAGTTCAGGCCCTGATCGCTTCATTAGTGTGAAGCTGCTCTTCCTCCAGAGCTCACAGCACTAATACCATCTCCCCTCAGACACAGCACTGCAGCCTAGAGTGGCCTCCTGAGGAAGCAGCACCATTAAATATTAATGCCATGTGTTTAGAGGGTTTTTATGTCAAACAGCGGGTTTGTCAGCATCTTGTGTAGTGTTCCTCCAGCTGAAGTCCATGTTGAAAAAAAGTGGGTCCCAAAGCCTAATGTAGCATTGTGCCTTCAGAATAATTTAGGACTGTTTTTCTAATGGTCTTTCTGTGTCAATACTGCGGACACATTCAATGTGATTTTTCTTTAGTAAATTGAGTGTTTTTAAGTGTCTGGGAGTGCAGCTCTCAGTGCCTTGCTGTGCAGTGTAGCTGTCACAAGGTGAAGAATGTTTTTGAATAACATGATGGCTAAGAAGACGACATTCTGCCCCGTGAAACTGTGACATCAGAAGGACAGTAGATACAACATATATAGTTATTAATGTAGTTTTATTGCTGGACTACCACACCACATCTGTGATTGCAGCAGGACACGTCTAAATTTATGAACAATCTGTCAAGAAATGTGACATCTGTCCTCATTTTTTTGTCATTTATTATATTGTCCTAGTTTACATGCCAATTTCACAATTACCCCCACAAATGAACCTGACCTCACTCTCTTACAGAGAAGTGGTTTGTGTGGAAGCAACATCCTCAATTAGGTCAGGGGCGTTAATAGTACAGTGGAAAGCGAACACTCCCCATAACATCCTCCAGGAATTGCGCCTGACACTACTGACTCTCTTGAATCTATATTTGGGCCATGAGCGTGGATGTGTGTCACCCAAGTCTGTACCCACCTAATCTCCGCCGCTGCGAGTGAAGTGAGTTGTGTGCCCATGGGCGGAGATTGTCAAGGCAGGAAGGGAGCTCCCAGCAGGCGCCGCAGAAACCAGGCCCTGGGCAGGTTTTTATGATACCTTTCAATCAGCGGAGGATTCCCAGCTGAAATGACAGGTGATTTGACTCAGCCTCCAATTAATGACCTCATTCGAACAATTAAGAGCACGGGAGGAAGGGGAAAGCCCTGCGAAGAAGACAGCGAGCGGAGCCGGGGGGCGAGTTCTGATGCCTTGATAGTGCACGGTGCTGCTCCTCTCACCACGTCGAACGTGACTGAAGCCTGTCGTCCCCGGCTCAGCTGACCCCTCCCTGCTTTAACCAGGTGGCGTCCTGCGGGGAGAGCACACACTGGTGAGGAGTTGGCATGGGGACGGAAAGGAAGGAAGGGAGGGACGGAGGGAGGAGGAGGGTGCGGCTGGGGTAGGGCAAAGGGGTGACAGGAGGGTGGCAAGGGAATGATGGAGTGCATCAAGCTGTGTGTGTCCCCCCCTTCCTCTCCTCTCTTGCCCCCACCCCCCACAGCATAGAGGAAATTAAAGAGCTGTGTAGCAGGAGGAGAAGAGGGGAGGAGGGTGGTGATTTAGAGCGTGGCGCAGGGGGATGGGGACCCGGCGCATTGGAGTTAATTACTGAATAATGAGGAACAATTTATTGTGTTCTTGTTAGAGACATCAAAATGCTGCCGGATACTGCCTATAGAGACGAGCATGCCTCTCTCACTCCTTGTGCATCGGTTAAAATGGGGTGTTTAACACCAAGTCATTAACAGGCCCCTGCCTTTGCCTTACCTTATAAAGAGGGGGTGTTGCAGGTCTTCTGGGCTGATGAGGGGACGTGTCCTCAGAGTTTATAAAACCTACTGAAAATCTGTGTCTGCTTTTCTTTCTCCAAGTTTTGGGCTGATGATGTGTAAATTTGATCTCAAACTTAGACTCAGATGATTTGTAGCTGTTTGGGAGAGTGGAAGAATAAAATTGTGTCACAGCCCGGCTCAAGAATGGACAAATTAGGGAGGGCTACACATGAGTTTTACCTAAAAATGTGTTTATTTAAAGAAATCAATAGGAAATGAATATGTAGAAAGACAATGCTTTGTAATATTAGAACTTTACTCTCGTAATTTGCAACTTTAATCCTATAATATTACAACTTCATTCTCAACATTCTCCCTCCCTCTCTGTCATAGACAATTTCAAAATAAAACTATTTCAAGATAAATAGTTTAGGAAAGAGGACAAATGGAAAACCTCAGATCCAATAAGGAGCAGGACAGAGTACATTAGCTGATGTGGCAGCTTCCACATTGACAGGACTTCTTTTGTTTGGTCAATCTTACCTGTAACACCACAAAGTGAAGTACTTCATTAATAATTTGGATTATTTTCAATATACAATTGGATGAGCTTCAGTCTGGAATTTCTTTCCTGCGGTCTCTGAAAAAAGTCTATTCCTTTGGGTTTACTTTGGCATCACCTACAGCACTTACTGACATAATATTCTTATAAAATTTAGTTTAATAAGGCTACGAATAATTCAACCAGTAGATGTAGACCAATGTATTTGTATCCCATAAAACTTGTTATGATCCATATCTATTTCAACCATAAACCATAGGTATGTAGTCATGTTTTATCAATTGTATTCAATTGTGTTGTTTTTCTTCACTACCGTTGTTTCAAAGCTGCATTTGTGGTTATTGTCTTCATTGTGGCAATAACTTTGTGTAACTCTATGTAACATCCATATGCAACTCTGTCTGTCATATGTACACAGCAAAAGGCAACAGGCCTGTTGTGTGTAGATAATTTTGTTGAGCTACAATTAGACAACTGGAGGATTGTGTCAAAAAAGAAAAATCTAATATTAACTTCTCCCCGTCTCACTGGTGTAAATCCTCAATCTGCAAATTCCATCTCACTGTATAGACGCTAACCCACAGTGCATGTCGTGTTCACAACAGTTCTCCATGTTTACAGACTACTCATGCAAGGTTTTAAATATAGTTACAGTGTTTAAATATGCCTCCTTGCTGCAGGAAATTCCTGCCAATAATTCCCTCATACACACCGCGCTTCCTCTGTGATGTTTACTGTGTTCCTTGTAAACAACTGCCCGAGTATAACTTCATTTATTTGGCAGGGATGAGAAAAAAGAAGAGCTGAATGCAACTTGACTTCATTCTCCGCCACAGCGAGACAAACTCCCCTGTCTTCTGAGGGAAGTGTCAGACTTGCTATCAGTCCTTAGCAGAGTGTGAAGTATCCCGACTCTTTGATGTGTTAAATATGAGATCTGACCATAGAACAAAGCAGCTGTCAGCTAGCAGCACGTGTCAGAAGCAATCCACGCCAATTACTATTGAATTCCTGTCATACATGTATCTGCTGTGCAGACGCTGAGGTGTGTTACAGTATCGCAGTGTTAACACAGACTTCAGACGATATTCAAAAATAAACATCACAGGCTTCAGTTGTCTCCATCAAAAGGCGGCTGATGATCGTCTGCAAATACACTCCCAACATGCACCTTTGGTCCAGACTGCTTTGAGATGAGGTCACGGGGTTTGCTGCAACAAAACCAGAAGTGCGAGGCCCCGGCGCTGCATTGTGACCTAGAGAATATGACTTTAACTTTGTCAAAGGTTCTCAATATTAACAGCAACACAATCACTGGATCACAAATCACACACTGTAAGTTATGAGAGTTACATGCTGTGTCTCTCATGACATTGAGGGAGAAAGCGAGAAGGTGCTTGCTGAGTGTGTAGCCATGCTGTGTTGCCCAAATAGATACGTTCCATCTGAGAGTGATGCAGCCGTTGGAATGATCCCGCTAGACAGATGAGTGCTACTTGAATGTTAATGAGGGCTCCTTTAGACACGCATAAATTAAATGATTAGATGTCTGCAATCATGCAAGGTCCTTAGGTGTCCCCTATTTATGGCATTTGAAATGTAGCTGCCTTTATTTACGACATGTCTCCCCTGCACAGGCTTCGCCACCTGAGCAGCCTAACGCTTTCAAAAGACGAGTTTTTTAATGACCTGCAAATGAATCACTCTGGCAGAATCGTAAGAGAAGCGCAGCCCTCCCCCTTTTTTTTCAAAACAAAAAGGGAAATTGTGCCATCCACTGAAAAAGCTTGCAGTTGTCTGGAATAAAATGCAGGAAATGAGGAACGCAGTAAAACATATTTGTTTCGGAGATGCCTCTTACCGTAAGATACACTGTCGAGCCGCGGCGACGGCCTCGGAGGAGCGCGCGGTCTCCGAACGCAGTCACCCAACAATGAATCTTCTTCCACCTTCACTTCACACGCTTTTCATTGTCGTTTTCTGGTTGCAACAACAGCTATTTTCATC
This sequence comes from Pleuronectes platessa, assembly GCF_947347685.1. Classification (NCBI taxonomy): domain Eukaryota; kingdom Metazoa; phylum Chordata; class Actinopteri; order Pleuronectiformes; family Pleuronectidae; genus Pleuronectes; species Pleuronectes platessa. The sequence goes on along the minus strand of NC_070627.1, from coordinate 24,003,606 downwards.
TTCATGATTGCATTAATTACAGCATAACTCATGTCTCTCGGCTCCACCAGTGTTTTCCCCATAGAACACATCATGTCAAGGCCTCCACAAAGGAAGAGAACAGTACATATACTCAGCTGGCACTTCATTAATCAACATAAGAAATCAGCGTGGCTTGACACTTATCTAGCTGCGACTGATACTACTACTGGAGTTGTACTTGTACTTTCTTTTAATAATGCCATTTAATCCTATTCTGAAGATTTTAATGAGATTTAAGCTCATTGATGTAATAATCAGCGATGCAGCCATATACAGTTGTGTAGACATAAAGCCTCATGATGGACATACAGTAAGTGACTGCTTCTCTATTGAATCATTGGCCCATTTTGAAGACCTCTTAGGGTCCGAAGAAGACCCCTGGGTGCACAGACAGCAATAATAAGAGGCACCCATGTTCCAGTCACCCACTCTCTGGCCAAAGTGAGGGCTTTTTTGTGTTTCTGTGGTGGGAGAGAGAGCCAGAGAGAGGAGGGGGAAGAGAGAAATCTCTCTTAAGATTTCCGCTATTTCCCCCCTCTATTTATTAGGGTAATGAATTTCCGACTGCAGTGCCAGTTCCACTGAGCCTGCTTCTCGGCCTAATTCTCTGTAACATTTCCTCATTGCCGCTGGGGAACATTATATGAAGGCAGGGCTTACAATACCATCAATATGCCCAAGACGACAATCGGACGTCTCATAGATATTAATGGAAGTGCAAATTAAATCAAAGTTGGAGTGCAGCTATCGGGGCTATGATCAATGCCTTTTGCACAGTCAGATTTAATATGGGGTTTGTAATTTGAGTATCCAAACAAAATGTGCATCTTAATGGGGAAGATGAAAGTAATCCCACATGGGGAGGAAATAATACATTAGCTGCATTGTAATTAGAGAACTCGGAGTGCAATGTTTCCCCAGCTTGGTATTAATGTTGAATAAAAGCCTGATACCTTTACGACGTGGACATTTGAATTGTTTTTTTAGATACCTCTTGATGGGTCAATGGAGGCAAAAAATCATGATTATGTTAGCTAAATGTATTAGAATCAAACTTAATACCAACAAGACTGATGCATGATAAATATTATTCCACTCATGACAAATAATGAGAGAAGAACACATCAGGTATGTTTGGATGTGATTGTGATTCATTTCATTTGATTATGAAAAACCCCATGTTTTAAAGCAGAGATATTAAAAGTAAGTAAAAGATGATTCTGTGAGTCCCTGATTGTGCAAGTCACCTCACAACAATCGAAGAGAATACAAAATAATAATGCAGCTTGACAAAAACCTTCCACTTCTATTTATTGGCAATCCTTCTGAGTACACACAGCAGCCGGTTAAAGTGACACCATGTAAAGTCAGCAGGAAGCATGAGGAGCGCAAACAGCAAAACAGCTTTTCAATGAATAACACATGAGATATCAAACAGTGGTAGACAATGATCCACAGCCTTCATCGAGTCAACAGCAACACAGGAGAACACACGGGCTCATCGCACTCGATGCTTCAATTTAAATCAGATCACAACGAAACAATAGTGGGTGCCAAGGTGCTTTTTAATGAGGAAATTAACTTAAATTAATAAATTGTTTGCTTTCTTCCTGAGAGTTACATGAGAAGATTCATACAACTCCAATGCTAAATAAGAAGCTATAGCTCGATTAGCAAGTTAGCTTAGCATTGCATAAATGAAGTTAAAACTGTTGATTCTGTCTGGAAATATCAAAATGCCAAACAGCCTCCTCCTGCTCAATAACAGGTAATATCTTGTTTGTTTGATACCATAGACTGTATATAAAGATGTCTGTCTCCCCAAGCGTCTTGATCGCCACCTAGTGGCTTGCTGCAGTATAGGTAACATATCCCACCTCCTTCATGTGAGTGGATGGGACAAAGATCAAACTTAAAAGTCAAGTTAAATGACTTGTGATTTGATTTGTTACAACAGGACCTCGCAACTGTCGCTTTATCCCTCGATCATCACTCTGCAAGATGGCCAATTTATATACCCGGCCAATGGCTAATATGTAAAAATAAAATATGATATTATTGTGGTTTTGATGTATTCATTGGTCAAATGTGAAACTATTGCTTTAATTGCAACAGAGTATTCTGTAAAAGAGAATCTTTTTTTGTGTCTATTTTTAAACAAACAGCAGGATGGTACAGTAGCAAATGTATTTGTTTTATCTTTTTGAGCTATTGTTTTTATTTTTATTTAATGGACTAAAACATTTCATATAAATAATCCTGAATGTCTGACAGCTAAAACTTCAACATATATTTTAGACATGGCCAAGTCTTTTTTGAAGCAATGAAGATCCGTTTTTCCATCAGGTAATTAGTCAAATTAAATCGTCTTGGGTCGTTAAGTTTGAAGTTCACAGAGCACCACTAGACTTTATTAGAAGATAAATGTTGACATTTCCTTTAGCTTTTGCGCAGTGCTACCTCTGATGATAGCATCAGGGGGCTCAACTCAATTTATAAGGTATAACATTTCATCTTCAAACACCTCGCCGACTGGGTCTGTAACAGGACGCTGTAATCCATCAATAAAACTGTATTGATACTGTCAAATGTTAATATGTCACCCATAAACCCCTGGGCATTCTTGTCACCAGGACACAGCCTGCTCAGCAACACCGATTGCCTCATCGTGTTGTTCGGCATCGACCAAGGTCTCCCTCCGAACGGCCGCCGCTGTAAAATGTTGCACGCAGCGACTGAGTCGAGCATTAATCAGAGCAGATTTGAAGTGTGAAGACGCAAGTGGCTTTTTCTGCTGGAGAACTGTTTAGCACAACAGCGCCGTGTACAGCCGGGTCCCGCTCTTCAGTGTAATGGCAGCAAAAAGGAGGTCATAAATAATGGATTCAAGATCACTTACACCTCATGAAGCAGGCCGCGGCGTTTGAGGGTGTATCACATTTTTCTGCTAAAACAATGGATTTGGCTCTTTTGGCTGCAATTGTAAAGGAAAACAAGACCTCTGCGAGAGCGCTCTGGAAGAGTTTAATGTGGTGCAAAACATGACGGCAAAACAACAGTTTACACACTGGACCTGAAGGATGGCAGTAGACAGGAAACACGAGGGCTGGGAACATGAAGGCTTTTGGTCTGGGTTGGCTTTGGGATAAAACAGTCGCTTTTCTTACCTGTAACTCTCAAAACTAACCACATTATGTCCCAGTTTCATTCAACTTTGAAAAAATATGAATGAATGAGTTTAACCTGAATCCTGTTTGTCTTGAGTAAAGATTTGGTCCATAGATGCTAGTGTAAATTATACTTTATCATCAGCTGTTATAGATTCTTATTTGCACTTAATTTTCTCTCAACTTTAAGAATTATTCCAATCTCCTCTTGACAAAATAACAGTTATAATTACATTTTTAATGCATTTGAAATGTAACTGGCCACTATCAAACCACTTTTAATTGAAAATATATTAGTATTTATTCAGCAGAATTGGCGAGGTGTCCTTATTTTATCACAATCTCCTCACATACACATAAGGCAGAGTTCAGTGTTATTACCTTTAGATGATAGCAAATAATGTGATAACCTCCTGTAACTTTGTGTCCTTGTGTCAGTGCTGCCGCTGCCTGTCTTCATACTGCCCCTCAGTGGCAGGACACTGAAACTGCCTTAAAAAAGAAGCGTTGCCTTCCTCTGAACAATTTCTGCAAAAACCCTGCATGAATGTGACATGCCAGAGTTAGATATTTTACTATGAAATATGGGGATAAGAATCCTAATAATACCTAATGTGCCAATACAGCTGGAGATAAATAGCACACGAGCAGAGGAGATGATCAGATCTCACTCCATATCTTAATGGGATCCTCTCACGCGCCATTCCCATTAATGACCAATCCCCCAATTATGTAAATCGGCGGACGGTCACTACCACTGAGGAATTGAAGTTGCCCACACAAACACCAACAGTGTCACATTGCAGAGAGTGCTAATTGGCCACTACTTTTCACATAATTGCAGTGGCCAGGGTCATGTCCTCGGCCAACCTCCCCTTTAAGTATTGTTTCTCGGCACACAAACAGTTAATGGAGCAATTAAGATGGCACTCACAAGCACCACTTGTAGGGACCATTTGGCAGGAAAGAGCTGCAGAGAGGTGGACTGGGATGCCGTAATCCTGCACATGGTGCACGAGAGTCCGGGGGGAGCGGTAAGTCAAGGTCCAGACAGGGCATATTACAGCTCACTGGTATCCTGCTCTGGTGTGAAAGTAAACTGGTGGTCATCACTGAATCCACCATCTTGCATTTCGCACTTTCTGTCATTTTAATAGAATGTAAAGCTAATACACAGTTTTACTCCTGGTGTAAGTAATGTAGCTTAGTGTTGCAAATTGGTTCAAATTAAGGGAGTAGAATAATTCCATTACTTTGTTTCTGGAAGCATGGCGGCACACTGCAGGCTGTCTGTGTATTAATGAAAAAATTCACATACACTTTTGCACTTGCATGAAACATACAATCACTGCTACCACTACAAATCTCACAACACAAATCTCATTGACAATATTCTGCACACGCACACAATTGAAATGACAGTAGGCTTCATATAGTTTCACTACTGATTTCCATTTAGTAAGGTGAAGCAAATCACACACGTCTACCGTGAAGAACTCAGATACATATCTCATATTTGCATTACTCCCATTCAATACTCATTATACAGTTGTGTTGCTCCTTTTATACAACCAATTACTGCTTTGGCTCACCTAGAAATACAGAGGTACACTGACATCAATGCATAAACATATATCAGTTGAACATCAGCGAGATGAAAAATTAACTAAATATTTTCCATTAATATGTCAGAAATCACACATGCATTCAGGCATGCATTGTACTGTAAATAAGCCTCACGTTTATATTTAAAAAAAATTACTACTACTTTTCAGTGTTTGGAAAAAGACAAGTTTCTTTCAAAAGCATTAGGGACATAAATATACACTGTTCAGTTTATGCGAATGTCAGGAGGGAGCAGAAATTGTGACAAAACTCTTACTGGTTACGATTTTCCATTTCACGTTTGGACTTTTCTTAAACAAGTCAGCAAAACAAAAAACTAACAAGAAGCCGGCTGTTTGTTGCACCATTTTATTTCTCAATAGTTACACTTTGATTTTCAACTTACTGACACTGTTTTTTCCCACATACAAGTTACGTGACATCAAACTGAACGTATACAGGATGAGACCTGTCGTAAATAGATCAGAGCTGAACAACAACTAACCATCCAGTAACAATACTTTTTTTGAAATTGGTCAAATGTGTAATTTAATACTGATATGGGCATAAAATGGTGCTCCTGTAAGTGCTTAAAAGAGAGATAATGTGAACGCCACCTTTTTCTGAAACTGATCCCAGGTGAGTGAGGAACAAAGTTTCCGTCTCCCTCCTCTACCACAGACTTTGCCCACCCTCTATGACTAAGTTATGCCCTGTCATGTAGTCGGAGGCATCAGATGCCAAGTAGACCACTGCGGCTTGCAGGTCTGTCACTTGAGCCAGTCTACCAGCAGGGATATCTGACAGCCAGCGCTGCACCAGAGGCCTCAGACTCTCCGACTGGATGAGAGGGGTGTCAACGATCCCCCTGAAAGAAGAGAGACGGAGGAATGAAATCAGAAGGCATCGCAGTTTAGAGCCAGGAGTGACAGCGTTGTTTCAGAGCCACCACTTTGGTGACCAAAATAAACCCAATTATCCTGCGAAGAAAGGGCATGGAGAGCCGTCTCTGATACTTACAGTGGGACTGGTGGCACGTAAATGACTGGCACATCTCAGGAGGAGCCTGCGGGTGTGTGGGGACATTTGGTATAATTTGCTCACAGCCTTTGGGTTAACTACTTAAATACAACTCCCTCCTTTTTTTACCGACGCAGGGACAGTACTTAGATAGGATTCACGTGAAGACATTTTGTGCTGCTATTATTTTGTCGCTGGTCCGTTGTCTCGCCTCACAGCAAATGCGGTCCCCCTCCACCTCCTCCAGTGAAATATCACACGGCTCACATTTGAATAAATATGTCAACACGCCTGTTTGTGCCTAATACGAGACGACTTCTGACTTTCTACACAATCGACGTGACAGTGACTAAAAGCCGTGAGGCCCGAATCATTGTTCGATGCATCCCGGCGCCTTGATATGAAATTCCAGCATTTGGCTAAATTAGCACTTCCAAGGAGCGTGTGACACCTTGGTTAACATATTCCACCTCAATTATATTTCTCTTCAGCCGCCCTGTTATCTGGAACCTTTCCTGGCAATCAGAGGTACTGTTTTCCCTCAGCCAATTTTCTAGATAATGCAGCTTATCACCGCCGCGGCTAAAGTTGCCAATGGAATAGGGCTCCAGTCAACCTCGCGAGCGCTAATTGTGTCCCTTTTTTATGCATATTTACCGACTGTCACTTCAAAGAAATCAGCGGCCCATTGAGACAGCCAGTTAGCGAGGGGGAGAGAGAATTGCTTCTTTGCAAATTAAAATTAGCAAACAAGCTGCCGATAAATAAAGCTGAGCGTGTGCAAGGGCTTTGTTCTGGGGCTGTGGCTGGGCCCGGTGCTACCGGACGGATTTGCTCAGGGATGGCTGGGGCTAAGGGATGCTCCACTTAACACACACATACACACACACTGACTCCCCTTACACACACACACACAACCCTTCCTGTGTTCTCCTCTTTTCTTCCCGCTGCTGAGCTTCACAGACAAATAGATACAAACAAGGCTCCATTGTCGCAGCAACACTTTGAGTGAGGTTGCAAATTTGATTCCCTAATTGAATAGAACAATTAGAGCAAGTGTTTGGTTGATTCATCCCTCAAGACGTCATCTAATTAAGCACTGATGCATTGTTTGAGGACCTAAATTAGTGCATCGCTCTCAAATGGGGGCTCTTCATATGAAAGCAAACACGCTAATCACCACTCGTTTTTGGCAGCTCGAGTCCTCGCCACACTCGAAGGTGGACCGGGGCGTTTCAGCGCAAACACTGGGCGAGCGAGCGCCGAGCGAGCAAGTGAAGAGACGGCCAAGAATAGACGGCACTCACGGTGAGATGCAGTTGACACGCACTCCTCGGTCGATCCATTCGGTGCCCAGAGTCTGAGTCAGTTTAACCACTCCGGCCTTGGACGTGTTGTAGGAGAGTTGCTTTTGAGGATGAGGGACTGAAGGGCAGAGGAAAGAGAAATCAGTTACACTAAGAGTCATCAAGATCACATTTAGTGCATCATGAACTTTGACTTGATTACACAGGTATTAGATTAAAATATTTTCCTTCATGGTTTCATTTATGTATTTGCTAGGGACAGTGCACATCAAACAGACAATATACTGTAAATGAAGCAGAGTTAGCTGTACATAATCATTTCCATCTGTTGTTCAAGACAGTTTTTGGATATCTGACATAAATTAAAATGAACTATCTTATATAATTACAAATTTAAATGGATAATTTATATGTTTTATATACACACCATCAAAACTAAGTAACAAACACATGATTAAAACCCTTCGGCCAGTAAAAGTAAGCAAATAGCACATGATTAAAATATATCATACAAATCAAACTATACAATGCAACACTTATATACTGTACAAAGAAAGCCTAAGTCTTAAGTTGGTTTTTAATAGATAGATGATTCTTATTATTTCGGAAGTCAACAGATAAAGTCGGTGGCTCTGAGAAAAGACACAACCCATTCGTCTCTGATGCCTCTTGCCCGACCATTACTTTCCTCCTGCATTATAACCTCACTCAGAGTGGGAGGTGCACTTCATGTTATACACAACCAATATTTTTGAACTAATGACAGTAAATAGATTGAAATAGATAAATTATAATGTTCTGTTTGTGTCGTGTTTCTACTTGTGATAGATAGAAAACAACAGCAGCTCCTTTCTCAAAGAGTGCTCACACACTACACATCTTATATTGCAGCTCATGCACTTTCTTGTGGACACTACATAAAAGCTCCTCCATTAGCTGGCTGGAGGGGGAGGGGGGGGGACGCTGCTCATGAAGCCATGTAAAATTAATTGCTTATAATGTCCAGTTATGCTCTGTCCTCAGCAACAAAGGCAGGGAGCCATTTGTTTGCCTTGACCATCACAGATGCTGCACACTGCATGGGATGCCGGGACAGGGGCTCATTTTCTACCGGTTGATTAATCATCGTGAGGAAGGCTCCAAGTTACATACAACTTTAGTAGTTAACCTCATCACCTGCTGATCTGACTGCCAAATGGCTTCAGTGTGAGACGGGGATGATAAATAACGGCCAGCTGCAAGGAGGCAGAGAAGCGGTCCTGGGGAGAGGAAAAGGCTGGACCATCCCTGCCCAGGACAGAGGTAGAAGGTTGGGAAGAAATAAGATGTGGACGTTAGGACAAAGGCTCCGTGGCTGAGAACGTGGTGCAGCGGGATTGTGTATAGCGAGTGTGGAGAGATAGTGGGAGAAGGTGAGGTTGGGCTGGGCAGGGCTGGATAAGAGCAGGCTAGGACCTCAGAGGAGCAGGCGAGGAGGAGCGGAGCCCAGGGCTTACACGCAGATTGAAGGTGAAATCCGACTTATCAGGACAGGAAACACAGCTCAAAATGCCTAACAGCACTAATCCTCACTCAAGACCTGATGATACAGCCCCAAAATACCATTCAGAAAATGCCTTCATCCTTTAAATAAACCTGCATTGATGTTTTCTCGCCCGTCTTAAAGAGCAGTAATCCCCAGAGAAGGGAAGAGGAGGTAGAAGGAGGGCATTCTCCAAAGCCCTCTTTAACATTCACCCTGCTACTTATTGCCCATTTCAAGTGGAGGAAAATATGCGTTCTTTATCAGGCACGCCTTTTACATTTTGAATTCTTCGGAGCAGATAAGGAGATCAAATGATGCCCCTCCTTTCCCATAGTGGCACCAACGTTCACGACCGAGCAGCTGCAGATCAGCAGGTGTGTGTGTGTGGGTGTGTGTTGGGGGGGGTCACAAATCTCTCAGTAAGGTCACACAGCCTCTCCCCCCAAAAAAAAAAAAACCCTGAGTGAGACCGTATCGACATGGATATTTCCTGGTGTCTTTGAACTGCTGGCCTTTATTCAGAAAAGAAAAAATGGTGGTTGATGGTCGACGTGTGTGTGAGTGTGTGTGTGTGTGTGTGTGTGTCTGTGTCTGTGGAGGGGTGTTAGTGAGCACATATTCTATTCAGCAGATGGACAAAAAGCTGTCATTGTGCATTTTAATTGGGCATTTACGGCTGCTTTTTGGGCTTCCACTTGGCTAGAACAGGTCCCATCTGATTACACATTATGACAATATTACAACAGATGTCCAGACCAATAAAGTAAATTCCTGAAGGACTGCACGTAATGTGAGTAATTGATCATTTTTTTTACGCCGGCCTCTATTTACCAGCATGCTCCTGTTTTACAGATTGCCCCTGCAGTCGGGACTGGGGCCCATATGGCACAGCGGTTTACTGGCGATTTGACTATACTGCTGATGAAGTGTTGCTGTTCCTCCGGAGGAACCTGTTGGAGGAGGAATGTTACGCCGTTTACGCCGGCGCTGCGAATTACAAGGCTTTTACTGGGCTCACGCTAAACTCTAAAAGTTTCTTCCGCTGTTCAAACACGGCTGCTGGCACAGGCTGAGGTTCTGCCACTGCACAGGAACCCCGCCCCCCCGTCCCAAGTTGGACCTCAGGTTGCCTTCCACATCCTCCAGACAGCTCCGCAGAGAGGGGATGTTTATTATGATGCAAAAGCGCCTCAGCGAGACGCAATCACAACACTATGTATTTCCTGCTATGCTTATTGTATGCAGGGGAGGATGCATCTCTATACAACAGTGAAACTGGGGTAAAAGAAAGAAAAAAAAAGTAAAGCTCCATAATCCTGTTTTAATTGTGCAGGTTCACCTTAAGTTTTCTCTAAAACATGAACACGGCAAGACGTACACAAGGCTGATGCTTTCTTATTTCAACTCTGCAACCGTATAACGATCGTAAGTCAGATATGATGACTTCACGTCTGCTGATAAATACTACTTAATGCGACGTGCACTCCCGCACATAGCTGCACAGCAAAACAGTATTTAACTCTGCGCCTCCTCCCCCTCCTCCTCTCAGCCCAACTCTCCACGCCAAATGGAGAGATTAAAAGCAGACATGGAGGGGCTCCAGAGAGAGTGTGGGGGAATAGAATCATCACTCACCTATTAGACTGGCCATGGAGGCTGTGTTGATAATCTTGCCGTATCCTTGCTTCAACATCACTCGACCTGCCGCCTAAAGCAAGGATTCAGGGGGAGAAGAGACACATTAAACACCTCATTATGGCGCAGATATGCTACAGAAGGCCCGAGTATAGATCAAAACAAAAACATGCAGTTTATACTCAGAGATGGTGGTCAAACGTGAGTGGTTTTTAAAGCTGTGGTGGAGCATCTCAACATATGTATGGAAATAAATGACTGACAGCGACTAGATAATGTGGAACTAAATTTAGTTGCTACAGAGCAGCTGGTCGGACCATCAATAATTAGGTCAGACAAAGAGATAGACTACTGAAGGAACATCAAGAATCATTCAAGTTCTTTCAGCATATTTTATTCTTAAATTTTATTTTTTTAAATATTTACAAAGCATATATTTCTTAAATATTATGTTATGAGAGGAGAATCTTGGTTTTGTCACTGTTGCTCTGTTGCATTTGATAATTTGTACCTGCTACACAGTACATCCAGTCGATATCTTATTTGTTGCTTTTAAGTATTTCAGATAAATTATGATTGAGTGTTCAATTATTTGGATGACAAATTCCCGCACTTCTAAAGCCATTATAATAAAAAGCCATCAGTAAATCTGAAGAATCTGCAAACAGGGAAGCTTTAGAGATTTTCACAGTAGTTTGCATAGGAAAAAATAGATGTCTGACAAAATAGTATACTCCTTGTCCCATAGTAGAAAATGTTATTCTCATTCTTTAAAATATATATATATGTTAAACCCATTTCAAATCTGGTATGATCCATAAAAACAGAAATACCTAATGCTGTCTCTGTTCTTCTTCTGCCGTTTTCAACACAGTGGTGTCTGATCACTCAGTTTCCCAAAGATGAACAAAGAAAACCTTCAGATTAAACTAATCCACACAGGATGGTGGCTGAGTATCTCATCCTCTAGTGAACTGTGGCATCCAGCATTGATGCAGAATTGAATGAAACCAAGAAGATTTTATTAACAATATATTTGAATTGTCTGATTTTCTACATTGAAAATAAAATCCTCTCTACGAAGCGTTTCAAAGTAACAGCAATGAAATAAATTATTATGAACATACTAAGGAGATACTGATTTAAAAATAAATGTTAAATAAATTAGGCTTTAACTTTGATTTAATTTAATACATAAATCTACATTTATTTTTGTACAATAAACACACACACACTCTCACATTCACATTCACACTCACACACACACACACACACACACACACACACACGTTCAGTGACACACACCTGACAGCACATGAACGTCCCCCTCAGGTTGACCTTAAACGTTTGGTCCCACTCCTCCAAACTGGTGTCTTCACTGGCTGAGTTCATGTTGATGCCGGCGTTGTTACAGCCGATGTGGATCGCTCCCCATTTGGAGACGATGATGTCAATCATCCTCTGGACGTCATCTGATTTGCTTATGTCAGCTGTGATTGAAATGGCATGGATACCTGTATCACACAACAGGGACGTCTGTTAAAATACTTTGTACACACTGTACCTTTAGAAATGCATAACTTCTATCTAAGGGCATTTTAGAAGTGCAGTTTTGATCAACTTGATTTACAACGAATAAAACACACAAGATAAAAAACTTATTCAACAATATCACAGGTAAAAGTTTTTCCCATTTATTTCTAATGTATATGAAATCTTATTGTGTAAAAGAAAAGTGGACAGATAATCCCAACAATCAGAAAAAAGTTTGATCAGGTAGAAAATATCTTATCCTTTACTATGCTGCCATCTGCTGGACATGAAGAAAAGCTATGAATGACATTTGGTACGTAAGGGGAAAGTATAATAATAATAATAATAATAATACAAATAATAATAATAATGATATTACACTTTAAAGTACTTTTCAATGTATGATAAACAATTTGATCATACATTTTCAGCTGAGGGCTTGAAAATTAGTTTTGGCTTAAACCTGAATAAAATGAGTTGTAATAGTCTAAAAGACAAATGACAAAAATCTCTTTACTAATTAATTAATCAATCAGCAGATTTATTCATTATGGAGTAAACTATATATACAACAACTACTAGTACTAAGTTTGACCAGCTGGCTGGCACAGAACATGGCAATGTAATTTGTGTTTGCAATCCGTACCTTTCAGGGAGAGCTCTTCGGCCACAGTCTCAGCTTTAACTTTGTCCATGTCCACTACAGCCACCTTCGCACCAGCCTCCCCCAGGGCGTGAGCAAATGCTCGGCCTATCCCCTGACCAGCACCCGTCACGTAGGCCACCTGTCCATCGAGACGCATCCGGTCGAGGATGGACTGCCCCTTGACCCCACGGAAAACCTCGTCATCTGTTATTTTACGCTAAGAACCAGAGAGGACATAACAAGTGAGAAAGATGCTATTGTAAAAAGTGTGAGCTCTGTGATTTTATAACATCGGGGTTAAACTGCACCTGTGTCCTTGAGCATTCAGAAGCAACAGACACCCGACGGATTATACTGATGCCGTCTCTGAGGGGGATGATGACCTTCAAACAAGACAGACATCATTAACAAAAATATGAAATACCTGTAAAACACACACTCTCATGTAGAGGTTTGAAACTGAACCTGTTCCACACGTGGATCACTCGAGACGAACTGGTTGAATTCTCGAAGCGCCAGTCCGTTGGCGTCGGTGGAGTCTTTAAGATAAACCTTTGCTTTGAACAGCGTGTTGTCTACACATATGACGCCTCGTAGTTTCAGCAGGTTGTTCTCCAGGATGAAGTTGTAGTAGTTGATGTAATTATTCTTGTCAGCATCAATGAAGATCATGTCAAACTGCTCACCTGCAGCTGCCAGTTCCTGAAAGGGACAGATGGTTTATAGAAAACCTACCACGTGCTCCTAGCTTTACAAATTAAGACAGACTCAGTGATAACCATTGGCTACTGTGACATAACGTACAGTAGCTACGATAGTAAATGCGTTGAAAGTTTGCAAAAGAGTCATCTTGTATCTAAACAAGAGGTCTCTAAAAGTCGCCTCACAGTCTGATCTGAACCCAGTCGTGTCCAACCTATAACCGATATATCATTGAGAACTGTCACTTTTTAACAGAGCGTGTCTATATTGAATGGCACAATTTTTCTAGCCTCGATACAGCCGCCCAGGAAATTCACTGAACAACTGCATTTGTTGTAAATCCTCTCACTGATGCCACTCAGCCAATCAAATCTGTGAATTCTGATGACCACTAGGACCGACCAGAGTCGGTGACCGAGATTCTCATAACGGGGAGATGATGGGAAGAAGAATATATAGTGATAAGTGAGTCGTAGAAGAGTAAGAAAAGTTATGAGTAAGTAGGACATTTATATACAGCTTTAATTTTTTACAATCTACAATAAAGATTGAATCATTTTTTAGAATACTTGTCTCAAATCTCTGAAGTTCAGTGTGAAAACTGCAAAAGATATTATTTAAACAATATTGTTTTTATTCTTCCTTTGCTTTGATAGTTAGCGACTCATCCATCCATCCATACCACTTATCTTTTGACCCTAGGAGATTTTCTTTATCTGAACCTCTTTATATTCTAATCAGCCCTGGTCTTTAGGATCTCTTTAAATCTGTAAAAAAAACTCTGACTCTCCTCCCATGGTGTTTGGCTTATTGTCTCTCACCTGTAGAGTGTCCATGGCAGATCCAGTTTTGACAGTAATTTTCTTGCCATGTGGGGACTTGTCAAAAAAGGGCAGAGCGAACTCCTTCAGGTACGGCTCGAACTCGCAAGCGACTAAGTGGCCGTCGTCAGGAAGCCCCTCGGCCATGGACAGGGCTCCGTAGCCAGTGAACATCCCGATCTCCAGTACCTTCTTGGCTTGACTCATGTGAATAAGCATCTTTAGGGTCTGACCTGTCACCAAAAACACACCAGGGAGCACGTTATCACTAAATGGTAGATCAGTGAATAAAGTAGCACTGAGTAGCAAATCTCCCACCTTCCACATGTCCAGTGATGCACTCTTTGGGAAGCCGGAACTTGGTTTTACCCTCCTTGTGCACTTGATCCCAGTCATGAGATATGGTTTCCCTACACATGACAATGGTATTATGGTGTTAACATTATTAGTCTCATCTTGATCTTTGGATGATTGTGTATTCACAGTAGGACATACTTAAACAGCTCTGCCAGAGGTTGACTCTCCTGTGTGGTCATTTTCTCCAGGTAGTCATCCAGACCGCTGGCGATGTCCAGAGCCTTCTGCAAGTGACGTGTCAGCTCTTCGGGGACATTACCAGTTGATGCAGCTAGCTCACTGGCCTTAGTGAGCAGATCCACAAGGACCTCCACCGGGGTGTCAGGGACTGTGGAAACAACCCAAAGTCACTTCAGTTTAGTCATTGTGAAGGAATTTCTCCCTCCTCAGCTTGAAAACAATAGTTCATTGTCAGTCTCAAAGACAGCTGTGAAGACACTGATAGAAGTAAAGCAGGTCCCGTCTCCAGCTGCAGTTGCCGTAGACACAAGGTCACACAGATGTGATAGTGGTGCCCTTCATGAGATATAGTCTGTGATATAGTCTGTGTGAGCGGACATACGGAAGCACAGTATCAAAAACATATTGTGACTTAGGTGAAGGTGATTTATTGTTGGGGTTTGGTGCTTAATCTAATCTTCACATGCGTATGGATCATAGACTGAATTTAAAAATGTGTATTTTCTCTAATGACCAGCAGAGGGCGACTCTGCTGCTTGTCAAAAGGAGTCTGTTTTTGTAGAATTGGATTAAAACTGACCCTACTTTTCCGGTAGGCTACATAAAACAGGTCTCAAATCGATCTTCCTCAAAATAGTATCATGTTCATTTGATAAATTATAGTCCAGAGTCAAATGGACAATAAAGCATGGCAGGCACTGAGATGTTGACACAGTGCGATTGACAGCTGCTTATTTTCTCTGATTGGTAGAAAACCAAGATGGTGCTGGCCAAAATGTCAAACCCAAGGCTTCAAAACAGCAGTTAACAAACCAATGGGTGACATCAAGGTGGTATAGATAAGTGCTGTGGCACTGTGAATGATATCTCTAGTTGGGCATAGTGTGAGTTTTGCACAGGCGCATGGAAGATTCAGAATTGAGTAACTTGCTGACACAGTGTATGTGTTGCTCATGTGTAATAAGCTGCTCTCTCTAATATCGATGCCTTCTCCAGGTAATGTGATGAGATGCTTTGGCAAAGGTTTATATACAGTTTCTTTCTGTCTGTTTTTGAACAGCCTCTGTCATTGCAACAGTTTGCAAGACACAGTCAGGAAACTTTAAAGATGCATTTATTCGTCCCAAACACATGCACAGTCATGCAAAGGCACACTCATGCAGGTAGGGAAATTTAATCTCTGCTTTTGACCCATCTGGTGCAGGACACACAGAGCAGTGAGCAGCCGTGTACGGCGCTCGGGGAGCAGATGTTGGGGGAGTAAGGTGCCTTGCTCAGGGGCACTAGACAGGGTAGGGAGACTCTTGGATTTTTGGACAGATCAATCCAGGTTCGTCTTTTTGTTGTCTCTCCGTGGAGTCGAACCAGAGACGAACCAGAGACCTTCTCTGCCCATAGTCCAAGTTTCTGCCACTAGACAACCGCCTCTCCTACATGAGTGTGTTTGAGATAAAAATAAAGGTCCAGTTCGAAAACGACCGTATTCCATCTAATGAGGAATCTACTGAGAGCTCTCTGTATGTCTATCTTTAGTCTATCTTTAGTTGATATCTCTGAGAATAATTCAAGGATCTTGATGAAAAATATCTGATATGTTTAAGGAACTGATATTTCTGAGTGTGTGCGATTTGGTGCAGGTCCCAGAAAGTCCAGATCTGGTGAATTGAAATGTTGTTTCATGAGGGGGCAGTTGGGCCTTGGTGGATTGTTTGCTTAATGAAAAAAACAGATCACGTAAATGTTATGTCTTAAAGTTGCTTGCTTTGTCTCTCCAACATTTCAAAAAGCCAAATATTTTCATTCATTACTACAACAGAAAAAGGAAAGAGATAAAATTATATAAAATAGAATTGAATAAACTGGGACTAAGTTGTTTTTTTCTCTACTTACTTAAAAATAAAAAGTGAGTCAGGTGGTTCAACCAGGTAAAATATTATTCTAAAACATTGAATAATAGGTTTAAGTGAAATTATTGTTGTAATATAAATATTTATTGTATGGAATGCATTATGTTTTGTGCTGATGTTTATCCATCTTTAAATTTACATTTGGGTGCTTGAGATACTGAATACCTGGACAAGAGGGACTTTTTTAAAATACCATTTTAGAAGCGTAATTTGTAATTGACCCAATATCGATCATTTACAGATTCATTAAAGTAATTAAACATTAAACTATAGTCCTTTAGTAGAGATTTGAGGTACTCCACCACAGTTGAGAAGTAAATGTTGTACTTTTTACTCCACACCATTTAGTTGGGCACTATAGTTACTATAGTTCCCTTGTAGATTCAGATTTAAGACTAAAAATATGCATGATGATCTTATTGTTAAAGAGTTAACCAAGGGCTCTCACTCTGTTTGACATGTGACCTCTTACAATAACAGCAGTGTAAGTTCAGAGCTCATGTGGTTTCATCTCAATAACTTGTTGAGGCCCCAAAGCTACATATTAAACTACAGACTACACATTTCAGAGGAAAGATGAAGTAAATTAATTGAAATAACTTTTTTTAAATTTGTCTTTCATCATCTCATGTCCCCTTATTTTTAAGTTCTGATCTGCTGAGGGGTGTGACCAATAGGATGGGAACCAGTAAAACAACAACATGTAAATCAGGTCATTAAGATTCAGCAGAAACAAAAATCACAGTATTTACATGTTTAATGCATCTCCTTGGTCTGTAATACGGACTGAACCTATACGACTTGAAAACCAGTAGTGGGCTGTGATAAGGTTCAAAGGGAACAGGTTTCAGATCTGGACTGTTCTGGTGTCAACCACCATAGAAACCTCCTGTCCACTGGGAGCGTTGTCAATGTGCTGTCCCAGTTTTACTCTACATTCAGAACTTCCAGGACATTTATTGGTTAATACTTTAACTTTAGAAGGAGTTTGAATAGAACGTTTACATTTTAGTTTGGTATATCAGTATATGTATAAATATATAAAATATTTAAGGTACTAAAATACCTTAAAATACTGTATGTCCTGTTTTATTTTGTTATATTTGTTCGCTCTATTAAAAACGTTTTCTACTATGAACCAGTCAACACGTGTCAGTGGGGAGGTGTGGCAGACAGTGGTAACACATCTCCCCAGTCTAATGAACGAGGCTCCACTGGAGTTTATCTCTCAAACTTGTATATGAAACAACAGTCTTACCTTTGCGTGCCGACATGTTTATGGGCGGGACGACCTCAAGCAGCTGTGAGGAGCCTCAGGACAAACACCAGTCAGCGGGTTGTTGTTCAGTCTCAGCAGCGGTGCAGGACTCAGAGTTTGTGGGAAGTGACTGTTGCTGGCAGAACATGCGAGTTCGCGCATTATCCAACAGCGCGCAGCACGTGTCCACGTCGGGTGAGCGAGCGCCGATCTACGGCACTCTGCAGCAGAGGCGGCTCTAAGAATCTGGGGGCCAGATTCATGACCTAAGGTCCCCCCCAACCCCCCTCAATGAGAGGAAATGTTTACGTCAACGAGCACATTATTTGCGAAATAAGAATACAAATTCCAGAACACTGATGATTAGTACCTAAGTATTTAATGCAATCTGATGAAGTGATTTGTGAAATATGTTGCCTGCTCCTTTTATCATTTTGTAAATTTTTTATTGAGTAAAGCATGTCAATCCTGCCATACTGGACTGTGATTACATCTTTATCTTCTATTAATTTTTAGGAAATAATCAAAACTATTCCTTTAAATTAAAATTTAGATTATTATATTTCTACCTTGTTCTTCCACTACAGTGGTTTGAACAGCCCTGTATGTGATTTATTAAATGTATTAAATCATCGACAAAGGCTTGGCCCTGCCATCACAATTAAACATCATTTTTCACATCCTGTTAGGTGTGAAGGGTGCAGTCTGCCGAGCTAATAGGTAGGGAACGTGGTTGCTAGTCTAGTTTTGGCATAATAATGTGTAAATTGTGTTATTATTCCAATAAAACATTTTATGTAAGTTTAGCCACGTCACTTACACAGAGAATTTGTGCTTGTGCTGGCAAGTCAAAGTGTCAAAAACACAGAGGATGTTGAGAAGACAACAGCAGATGCACAATGATAAATCAGGCCCTTATCAATTTATGCAATGAAAAAATAGCAAAGGTCTCTAGAGTTTGCAGACAGACAGAGCTTCAGAATTCATTTGGGGAGTTTCGATTGAATGTTTGACACATGGCGGGCCAGTGGAATGGAATGCTTGGAATAACTGGGGTGCCAGTTGCTGTGGCTGGATATTTTTAACTGGGAGTTATGGCCCACAAAAATAGAAAAAATAGGGGGAGGGCACTATTGAACTGATTTCATTTACATGTTATGTGTGAAGCTTTTGAATTTGTCAATCATAAATATGATATATGACTTTTAAATAAACGTTCACATGCTCTTTATTTTTTTGATGATGATGATAATCACTGTTATTTCTTAATTCTTAAGGGCTCAGATTTGATATATGTGTATAAACACTATGATACATTTTGTGTGCATGTGTATTTTCATTGTTTATGCTTGGTGAGCTCGCAAGACAAAGTCTAGTCTCCTTTGCTGTTATGGGAAAACAGTATCATATATTCTATCTTGTATAAACAACTGTATTTATAAGGCATTTAGCATATAAGCAAGATAAGACTCTAAAGAAAATGAAAAAAGAAGGATCTGATCCACATCCCCACCGAAATCAAATGTTTTTTTTCCTGAGCCATACCACATTGCTCCACCAATTATTGTGGGCATCCATCTAAAGCTGTTTTCAGACTTGACCTGCGGTTAAAATCCGGAGAATTAGTTATGGAGTTTAGCCGCAGTCTGCCTTTCACACATTCACAACACAGCAGGAGGTTCTCATACAGGCGTGTTCACGACAGCATCAAATCCTCCGCATTATTCAGGCGAGAGATGGAGCAGCCGGGAGCAGCAAGGAGGGGCAGGAAGTGACATATTAACTCTGCTGCGGAGATGACATAGATAGAATGATACAAGCTATTGATCCGGAGGTAAATTTCGGCATTCCAGTTGCAAACAAAACAGTTGAACAAAAGAACATAAGAATATTAAAAAGAATCAAGAATAAATACACAGAATCTGCAGTGAAATGATGGACTAGCCACCAGAACGATTAAAAGCTGTCACTGTAAATTAGCTGATGGAGATATTGAAAACACAGATCGTTTAAGTATAAGATGAATGCAAATAGGTGTGAGAAGTAGAATAAAGGATCAAAAGTAACCAAGCGTGACTACTGAAACTAAATATAAATGCAGATTTAAAGATAAATAAATGAAGCAATACCCAAGTTGTGCATTACACTAACATAGCCCTTAAATTATGGTACTACTGATGTTAAGTGTATTTAAAAAAAAAAGAGAAACAGTGCGTCTCTCCCACGTTAGAGGCGTCATCAATCCCCCACTGTATCTTCACATCGGATTCTCCTGACTTTCTATGGACAGATAAAGTCTGCAGAAACTGCGCAGCCTCTCGCTCATACTTTTGCGTTCACACAGAAACTTTCTCTACAGGACTTTTTTTTTTAAGAGTTTAATGCATGTCTGAAAGCAGCTTAGCACACAGACAAACAGAGACCAAATTATAACCCTTATAATAAAAGAAAGTGCATGCCACTCTTTCCTTTGTCATATATTGTCAAATGTGACTGTTTGGTATAAAATAAAATAAATAAAACGTGAAAACAAGCCTTTTCAATCGCTAACTCAGATTAGTTTTTTTCTGAGCTCTCCTTTTCATAACTCTTCACACAATGTCCACTATACTGTGAATCAAAGTTCTAGCCCCTGCTGTAGGTGTATCGTTTGGTTTTTGGTTTCAGCATGGTTTATAATCAATGCAGTCTCACTGAAATTTGTTTACTAGGATATGAGACCCACTGTTAAGAAACTGGGTATTATGGGAAATTAACAGTGATACGATCGGTGGCCTTGTTCTACAATCTTAGCATACCTAGCTAAATGCAACATTGGACTGAAGGTCGTACTGTGTGAGCACCGAGCACTGGTTCACCCCCAGCTATAACTATTTTGAATAAATCTATTTTATTGGTTGAATGTTACATTTTTTCGAACAGAAGACCCAGTTTGGTTTGGCTTGATGACAAGTGCAGTTGTCCTATCAGTTTTGAACGAAGATATGAAAGACTTTTACCTCTATTTAACGGCGATAGGTTAAAGAAGGAAGGTGAGGGGACATCTGGTGAGGATAAGGAACAGACTATGACATCAAACATTTGATGCCCCTGTAGCTTCTATCAGTTTCACTATACTCCCTAAGAGAACTGTTTTTAAATTTTTTTGAATCCTCGTTATCAGTGTTCTTATGTTACATTAAAGGGAAAGTTCACATAAAAATATAATCTAAATATTTATCTACCCACCACAAGGCCGATGGAGGGGTGGGTGAAGTGTTTGAGTCCACAAAACAGTCACGGGGGTAAACAGAGTTGCAGTCAAATCCATTACGATTGAAATTACTGGTGATTCCTTTTTCAGACGTAATAAAACAACAGCAAAAATCTCAACACGCCACCATACTGCTCCTGTGTTGTCAGCCAAGTGTCCGGAAGACCCGTCTTAAAAATTAAACTGGAAACATCATCACTTACATCGGACAGTGGACACTTTTAGTTTCACAGTTTTAATATTATGTTTCCCACCTGGATCCCAGTCAAACCAGTTGGAACTGACAAGGTTACAAGGCTGTTTATCTTCATGCATGCAGACTCTGCTATTGAAGGTAAAAAACACTGCCACCCAAAAGCAACAGCATGTCAATGGGAATTAAATATTGTAAATGTAACTTGTAAAATAAGATTCCTATGCCATTCTCTTGACAATAAACATATTTCTATTTAATAATCAACATATAATGCAGTTAAGTAATGTCAGGCTTCAAGTTAGTACATTTTGTGTCACTGTGAGGAGTTCACTCATACTGTAAGAAGATGCTCCTCCCCCGTCTAAGGCGCATCCTCAAAATAGGATGTTCTACCCTAAGACTCATTTAGTCTGTAACCAGATCTATTCACATCTGTAAGTGACAGTCACCCCAGCAAGAATGGGAAAGGTACCTCTGGAGAATGCCAAAGAAAAGAAAACTGAGTTCAGCTTAGTGCGGGTCAAAAGTACCTGGAAGCGTACCCGGGGCACGAAGGACAACATGGACAGAGCTGACTGTGTTTCTGATGCAAAAATGTGAGTTTAACATTGAACTTCACTCACAGTCCTTTTAATAATGTAATACAAATGGCAGGATAAATGCTTCATATTGGATTTGTGTATTACTTTAAGTATGTGTATAACCTTTTAATATGTATTTATTTATTCATGCCATAGTTCACGTTTGCTATTTGCACAGAAAGAAGGTTCATGGTTCAACCAGTGGAAGGCACACGGTGAAAAATGTGACAACACCAGCGTCATTAAAAAACTGGTTACAGTAAGCTAGAATTCAGGCAATACTGTCTCCAGTAGAGGCTTCATAGGAAAATGTAAAGCCAGCAATTGTAAAGTGCAAAAACAGATGTTCATCAGGTATTATTATTAAGTATTGTAATTTATGTGTAGCAGAGGAGACTGAATATTTTCAATAGTAGAAGCAAATTAAGTCTGTAGGGGAAACCGATTCTGTTTTAATCAATCAAAATAGCCATTTGCGCTCATGTAGTTGTCTTGAGGGTAGACAGCCCTTATCCCAGCATATCTATAAAAAAAAAAAAAGTACTGTAAAGTTCAAGATAAAATTCCTTACATTTTGTGTATATTCCTATTAAACACACAAGTTTTTACAAAAGAAACCCTAATGTTGAGAAATGTGTGTTACAATATGTGGTTTCTAATGAACCGTGCTCTCTGATACGACCTTGTTTATTCAGCTTCTAGCCAAAGCAGGGACACCGAGTTTTTGGAGGCAGTGTCATTTAATCTCTGAGAGATTGTGTTCTAACTAGATGATGACTTGATCTAAGAATTAGGTTCAGACAGGGATTCTCATTAATTGATATTAATAAATATTGATTCATGTTTGAAGTATTAATATTCTGATGCTTGATTCCAAAAGTTATTTTAAAGTCATTGCTTTGGCTTCAGTCTTTTTCGTCTTGTATAACTATTTTACAAACACAAACAAGACCTGATACTGTCACTGTGTCCCCTAAATATTCTGCAATTTATTGACATAAACAGAACATTGTCCTCTGAAAGTGCTGATATAGTCCCCATTAAATAATAATGCCTTTTTTTATGTGTGTTTTGTGGCAGCTATGAGAGCATCACAGAGCAGGGCACCTCTTGGACAGTGGTCAGCCCAATTGTCTTCACCTACAAGGTAACCGAGACTCACAACTTGCTGGATCCATGCAACGACACACTCCTACTGGGTCAAATCACCGACCCACAGCAGGTGGAGGACATGAGAAAATCAAGCAAGCCACTCAAACGCTTCATAGTCGTTGACCAGGAGGTCTACAAAATCTATGGTTCCAAGCTGACTGAGTACTTGGAGGCCAACAATGTCCTGTACAAGATCTTGGCTCTACCCACCACTGAGGAGAACAAATCCATGGACATAGCCTTGAAGATCATAGAGGAGGTCAACAACTTCTCCCTTGACCGGCGCAAGGAGCCCATCATTGCCATGGGTGGAGGAGTGTGCCTTGATATTGTTGGCCTGGCCGCCTCGCTCTACAGGCGACGCACTCCTTACATCAGAGTCCCGACCACCCTGCTCTCGTACATCGATGCAAGTGTGGGAGCAAAGACAGGGGTTAACTTTGCAAACTGCAAGAATAAGCTTGGTGCCTACGTTCCACCCGTTGCTGTCTTCCTTGACCTGTCCTTCATACAAACCATTCCTCGAAGGCACATCTCCAACGGGCTGGCGGAGATGTTAAAAGTAATGATCATCTGCTAATACCATTACTTTCTGTATATTAATACAAAATATAATATTGGTGGAAAAAAACGTGTGTGTCTGTTATTGCGACACTTGAAGTATGAAGGAAAACTTTATTGTAAGACCAAAGTGTTTGAAGAAAATAAAGGTGTTTTATATTCGTGAGTGTTTTGGAGTTTTGACCTCTTTGGAAATCTTCAGAAACCTTTACTCTATATCCAATATTATTCAACACTTGCCATTTTCAGTAGATAACCTACTTACTATGCTTTGTATGTGTTTCGCCTGCTGCTTTTACAGATGGCCTTGATGAAGCACAGAGGCCTCTTTGAGCTCCTTGAGAAACATGGTCTCATGCTGCTGGACACTAAATTCCAGACTGATAAAAGCATAGATGGGCACAACCGCCTCCAGGCTGCATCAAGGGCAACTCGTTTAGCCATCACCACCATGCTCGAGGAGCTTGCCCCCAACCTTTGGGAAGATGACCTAAACAGACTTGTGGACTTTGGACACCTAATCAGTCCAGCACTAGAGATGGTAATTGATCCTTTAAGGCAGACATAGCACAACACTATGACACTTATAGCCCACATTGATCCTCAAAAAGAAGTTGTGTGTACATTTTTACATCTTAATTTGCGCATTGGATTTTGAGAGCAAATACCCACATCCTAATACTGTCAAACTTTTCTTTTCCATACAGAAAGTTCTCCCATCTCTCCTGCATGGTGAGGCAGTGAACATTGATATGTCTTACATGGTTTACGTGTCTCAAGAGAGTGGTCTTTTGACAGAGGAGGAGAAGCAAAGGATCATCAGCTGCATGGTGGGCCTGGAGCTGCCCGTCTGGCATGAGGGATTCACCATGGAGCTCATACAGAAGTCTCTGCAGGACAGGCTGAAGCACTCTGGTGGCCTCTTCAGAATGCCTCTTCCTGTTGGTCTTGGGCAAGCAGGTAAGAATCATCAGGCTGAACTTGAAAAATAGGAGCATTAGCATCGTCCTCAATCAGCCTGAAGCTGTTGCTGATTATGCATACAGGGAGTATATCATTCAGTTGGTAAAATATGAGCAGGCATTAACATACTGGAAAAAGGCCTTTCACAATATCCGGCCAGCCTCATATCGGTCTGTATTTCACTAAATATATAGAATATACATTTTCCGGATAAGATGCTTTGTATGAGTGTATGCTTATGTTACAGAGATCATGTAATATTGTTTATGTACAGTCTTGTTAATGCTCTTTCTTTCTTTGCAGACATTTTTAATGACACATCTTATGAGACCCTGCACAGAGCTTACGAAAAATGGCGTGACGAGCTGAGCATCAGCCACTGCACCAGTTCAATCCGAAGTGTAAAACTGTAGCTACTCTTCTTTTTTTCATTGGAAAATAGCTATAGAGCATTTACCCACTGCATTTGAGCAACAGTCTTTTGACCATCATGTGTTTCATAGTAATTTCTCTGCATAGTGAGAATATGTTTCCTAAATTTTGATTTGACAACAATCAAAACGGGAAAGAGTTGTTTTTTCAACAGTTTAACAGTTTGATTTTCATTTATTGTATGTATAACCAAAGCTTGCTGCTTGCTAACTACACCCCTGTTATGACTGTGAAATATACCCTAAACCTTCATTAAAGCTTTTTATTGTTCATTAAACACGAGTTCATTTTTTCACGCAACATTAGTTTTTCAGGCCTTCTGCCCAATTTAAATCCAACACTCTTTGTTTTCAGCCCTCCAGCAGTTCATCAGAAAAAAAGAAATATATGTGTCTTTTGCATGATGAAAAGCTAAAGCTAATAAAGTGAACATTTGTACAAAGTTTGAGGACATTAGCTCAAGGTGTTCGTGAAAAAGGGATGGACAAAAAACATGAACATAGCTGTCCATGGCTGTCACAGGTGTGAGATTTCTCTCTGTGTACATGGACCTTTTCTCAGAGTTATGCAAGGTAATGATGCAATAAACAAGTGGTACAGGTCAACAAAGCAACTGAAAAATTTGGGACAAAGGCTGGTGTGAGCCCGAGCGTTTAAATTTATTATTTTATTTCTTATATTTCATTTTAAATTTGGAATTCAAATATGTTTACAACCAGGGTTTTTTTTCTTTTTTTTTCTTATAACCAGACCCACAGTTTAAAAAACAACGATCATACATTATCAATATAAGGCACATTTACACTATATTGTCATGTTTCTAAATTCGCTTTATAAAAACTAGCCCATAATTACAAATTAGGAAAGTTTCTGATGTCTGACAACAAGTGAGAATAGGAAAAGATCAATGATGTTTTAAATTCCTCAGATAAAAACAAATCTTCAGAAACCCAACAAGCTCTTTGTGAATAGAAAAAGAACAAATATAATATAAATAAATAAATGATAGTAATAATATAATACCCCATATTAACAACAGTTATTCTCATTTGGTCACCTCTGATTTGTCAGTTCTTCAAAACATGTTGAGAGCATGGAGTTCAAATAATACAACTTAAATATGTTTAGAAACAAGTCTATTTATACTTATAACCAAAAGTTCGAATTTTACATTCTGTCAACCAAAGGTTTCTTCTAGCAAGTTTAAACATCAGCATTTTGCACTTCTCTCTCAATATTATATACATCATATGTGAAGTAAGTTTTCACATGTATGTTATCCCAATTGCCCAGGACAGCTCATTACCCTGTATGTATCTCTGAAAATATCAAAAGTTAAAAAAAATACAACAATTAAAAAGACTAAAAACTGTAAAGTTATAAAGTTGACTAATCTATACTGACAGCAGAAATTTCTCAGTAACCTCGCATTTGCTTGTCAAGTAATTCTGAGCTATCCATCTGTGTGGAATTGAGATCATATGACTGTATCAATAGAGTGCACAATGGAGAAATGCATGAAAGCTCACAACAAAATAAAAATAGTTCAGCAATATTTGAGCAAACGATGATACAAATTTGAGATCAAGATGAAATGAGCTTCTCAGTTCCTTCATCCACTGCGTCATGTGGATACCTTTAAGTCACTATAATGTAGGCGCCTCATTAATGGGCTGCTACAAATGGACGATGCTAACAGCTGTGCTCCTTCTCCTCCATACTGGAGCTGGAACTGTGGTGGCTGCTGCCGTTGTCGGAGCCGTCTGGGGACATAGAGGACATCAGGGGATCACTCGAGGAAAACGACGAGAGGCTGTCTCTCACCAACTCCTTCATTTTACAGGTCCTGGAGTTTCCATAGGGGCCGGGGTCCCCACCGTCTGAAGGGATCTGGTCAAAGGTGATGGTGCCATTGTTCAGGTCCAGTGTGGTTGGAGGGGACATGTCGGGGTCCGAGCTGTTCTGGTAGAGGTCTGAGGGGCAGTCGCCAAGGACGGGCTCCTGTTTAATGGCTCGGGCCAATAACTCTGACGTGCAGACAGATGGGGATGACACCACTGTAAGACCATGAGCGCGGGCCTGGATCTCCAACTCCTTCATGAATGAACAATCAAACAAAATATGAACACTTTTAAACTTCCTGAAAGATTTGAAAAGAAAAAAGTATAAACCCATTTTATCCGATTAAAGCATAAATTGGCACAAGTAATAGCTTTGTCAGTGGATAGGGCCTAAAAAAGCGGAATGGAATAATTCAACATTTGCTTTCTTGTGAAGAGATAGATGGGAAAATAGATACCACCCGTAGTTACTTTAGCTTCAGACTGTGAGGAAAACGAATGGTCTGGCTCTTTGCAAATAAAATAAAAAACCCCTTAAAGGCATCTCCAAATTTCACGTCAATATGTCACGATCACATATCGTGACATATAGCTCAGGTATTCTGAACCTTGAGTTTTGACTTAACAGAGATGTTGCAAACCAACATGTTACACTGTATTAACTAGTGAGCTGAAACTGGTATAGTTGGTTACCTTTGGACAGAGCATGGTTAGTTGTTTCCCCCTGTTTCCAGTCTTTATGCTAAGCTAAGCTAACCAACTACTTGCAGTATGTTTAATAGACAGACATGAGATTGGTCCTGGTCGTCTCATCTTAATCACAATGAGACAAACATTTTTCAATACATTTCTACTCCTCCACTGGACATATGTAGAAGCACGTGTACTATTAATATGGCATTATTATATTATGAATTATGGCCTAAACTTTGGCCTCTAGTAGATGATGCAAATACCCCAAAAAGTGTATTAGTGAAGTACTGTGTGTGTTTTTTTTTACATGCCTTGATATTTTGACTTTGTATTTTCCTTCTCTCTGTAGAATAACACACCTGTATACGCAGCATCAGGTGACGGTTTGCGTGCTCCACCTTCCTCTGTCTGCACTCCAGCTCCTTGGCTCTCTGCTGCTCCCGCTGCAGCTTCCTGATGTAGTCCACCGAGGCTTTCAGAATGGTGCCCTTATTCCAGCGCATGTCTCTGGGGTGTGCAGGAGACAAAGATCTACAGTCAGAGTCAGCTGACTGGCTGACCAGCTGACCAGAACAGCACGGGATTCTTTACAGCTGCTCTGGGCAGTCATGCTTTCACACGTTAAGCACACATCGACGCATGAGGAGCAGGATGTAGATGACAAAGCTAATGAGCAGACAGACAAACACTCACACACATAAACACAAACAAAAAGTACTCACGGGTCATTTGACTTGGGGATTAAAGTTCCCAGCTCCTTGATGCGATCGTTGATGTTGAATCTCCGTCTTCGTTCAACTTCAAAAGGGATTACACTGTTAGTTCAATTCATCAGCTCAATCAGTCTAAGTAGGTTTAATTACAGATGATAGAATATATCATTATACATCAAATACAATTATAAGTAATAAAGCCAATTAGAAAGTACATTTTTTTTATTCCAACTCATTTAAAATTTTGATATTTCAAATTTGGCAATTTAGGACTCCAAAAGTACTAAAAACAGATATAAATAATTGAGATATTAAATAACACCGTACCGATTTCCTTTAGGAGATCTATTTATTATTTCATTTCATGTCATTAGGCTTTTAACTACTGCATATTATTATTAAGTATGTATCAGGTAATTGACTGAGAGGCTGAGCTTTAAAAACGGTATTGTTTGAACTTACTTAAATTGTGGTTGTCTTTCTTTTGTCTCTCTTTAGCCATAGCACGAACCTCAGCCTCTGTGAAGCAAAGAGAAACGTGAACGTCAGAGTCTAAGAAAATCATTATCGTTTAATAAAAGGGCTTATAAGACGGTGGTTATATAAAATGGTTGCATCGTAACATTTGAACATGTCTGCAACTTTACACATTCAGATCTTTAATTTACCACATTATGCTGCATCATCACAACTACTAACAATATTATGAAGGATCTGAGGATTAAAAAGGAAATAAGGCTAAAAATCATGACAATTCACATTCTATGATTAATCTTTATTAATTTTGTGCGATTAAGTAATACAAAAAATACCTTTATCGTTTCTGAAAATCGGATCGAAAACAGCTATTACGGTTGACAGAACATCATCTTTTTCACTTCTAATGACTTTGCTTTGCTTACCTACTGGAAAGCCCTCTTGCCTTTGGTAGTTTTCATACTGGCTACAGGATCCAGACTTGTCCAGTACTTGCTTCATGCCAGGAACTGGAGTAATTATTGGCAAATTATTGACTTAAGGGTATCTGGTGCATTTCCAAATTGCACACAATATCGACAATGCCCTAGCGTAATGCTCTCACTTCATACATTCTGATGGAAAAGTGTTGTATTTACTCTTAATGAGGATTTAACCACAAAAACACCTCACTGACAGAGTAAGAGATAAGTAATCAGACCTGTAGACATATGACAAACTTTCAATAGTGTGTACTCTAATATGATGTGACTTGCAGGTGTGTATTGAAAAGAGTTAGTCACAGATAAGTGCACTGAAAGGTTTTTTTGCAGCTTTCGTTGACTTTGACTCTCAGTTAAACTTGGCCTGAACCACAGTAACAGCAGTAAATCAAAAGTAAAAATATAATATTGACACACATCCCAGATAAGTGTGAAATTTACCTGAGTATTCCCTTTTAATGCTGGGTTGACAGGAGTTGCTGATGGCGAGGCCCGAGAGTGGAAGTCCTTGATTACCATAAATATCAAGAAGGTTGCCAGACACAGGGAGCTACACAGCAGGAAATCAAATATCAAAAATATGTCAATATAGTTGTGAATTATAACTGTTTCTTGTGTGTTATTTGAATTATGATACATGAAATATGTAGCCAAACCTTTTCAAGCAGCAAATATACTTAAAATGATTGTAAGGTCTCGACCTTTAATTTTTTTAAATGCCTTAAGATAATGTGTTGTGATTTGGCGTTATACTACTAATATCAAAAATTACCTGGTTGTTGATTTGGAGTCCTGGGTCCATCAGTCCAAGAACGTCTTCATTGTAACTTGACTCCAAGCTAATAATATCATCGATGACATCATCCATCTGTGTAAAATAAAATCACATTTTATTTCAAGATTACTATAACGCAAATTTGTGATAACAGTTCATCAGGGCTTGGGAATGTGATGAAATCAAAGCAGACGTACTTCTTTTTCACAGCTGGAGCTGAGGGTGAGCAGGGCCATGGGACTGTTGGGGGCGCTGCTGCCGGGTCCAGGCGGCATGCCGTGCTCAGGGGGCTGGCTGGGACACTGGTTGCCGACTTTACCACCCAGGGTGGTGGACAGATACTGTCTCACCTGCTGCCTCTGGGCCTGCTGGATGTGGTACTTGCTGGGATTATCCAGGTGGGACTGCACCTATGTGAGAAAAATCTTTTCAAACCAGTCTTTTGTCAAGCCTATATGATGGCAAGTATACTTTGTATAATAAAAGAAGGCAAGGATTGACGATCACCAGAAACTGCTAATTCATAAAAAGAGTAAAGACATCAGTAGTTATTACGAGTCATAGGCTGTGAACTATGTAAACACAAAATAATTTTGCTTTAATATACAGGTTTGAATGTTAAACCTGTCACTTAAAATTCAGCTTCATGTTTGATGTTGATATGTAAATTCAAGTATTGAAAAATACTTTAAAATTGTACCCGAAGAATAGCAAATCCACCTTCCAAACCTGACTTCAGACTTACCTTAAAGACGTTATTCTTATCACTATGCTTTATTCTGGAAATGTAACCGAGTAGTTCTTTCTTTTTAAATTACATTTAAAATTGTTTTAAGGGGAATGAAGAAACAATCTCAAATGTACAAAGCATATTTTAGCATCATTCACCCAGACACATGGCCAGTTTTATTTAGCAGACACTAAAACTCCCCAACAGAGACAGTGTAGAGCGTTGTGTCACATGATCTCTGACCAGCTAAAGTTCAGACAACTGTAAGTATATCTATGATACTGAGTAATTCTCATCGACAGATGTAAACGATGGTAACCAAGTGTAAATACTCTGCTAGAGTACTATGACATTTACTAGTAAATGTAAAAACTTTAGACGTGCTATTTTGACGACAAGATAGAAATAAAATATTTAAGTCATGTTCATGCTCGCCATTTAAATATTTGATTAATAGAGGGAATGAAAAATCTATCCATCTCACCTGATAGTGGCTGTATTCAAGCATCTCCATCATGTTCAATGAGTGGTATTTGATAAAAAAAGAAAAATGTACATGCAGTATATAATCCCTTTTATCTTGTTAGCCTACAGTGCGAACAGCAAGCTAGTTTGTGCAAATCTGAGAACTGTCACTAGTCGTCCTTAATTTATCCAGGGCTTAGGGCTCATTAGTTATGCAAGTTAAGAAATGGAGGAGGACACTGAGGCTCATCCCACTGCTGTGTTGTTCCAGCTTAACTATGAATTTATGTCTTTATAGAGCCCATTTGACGTCACTAGCTGCAGCTCACAAAGGAGCCTTTCTACTGGTCGGACAGTAGTCTGCGAACTGAAGCTTGCTTAAGGCCAACTAACGTTTCATCTTTAGTTCTGCTCATCTAGTATAAAACATTATTTGTTCTGAGCGCCAGCAACACAATTGACACCACTGTTTCACTACAAACTAGCCATATTCAAATTACAATGTATTGTGTGTTTACCAGCCCTCCCATTTTTTGATGTTTAGAGGTTGATTACATTTAAACCGTCGATTGCTACGCAGTCACATTTCCAGGGTGAGGAAGGTGAATATCAATCTGGGCTAAAAGTGTTTTCAGGCTAATGGTTTCAAACATAGTGAACTTTTCTGTTCACAGATGTGTTTTTATCCAGCAAAGATCAGCTCTCCTTCTACTAGAAAGCAAGTCATATAAATCCTAATATTGGAAGAGCAGCAGTCAAAGACAGCACATCGGCTCCAAGGTTTTTAATAGGATTTGTGAATCAGTTGGTCGTGGCAGCAGTGTAAGGTGCACTTTTACAATAAACTGTTGCTGGGTCTGCGTGGTCGGGATGTCGCTTTGATCTCAGCTCAAATTCATCTGGCAAAAGGCCTTAAAGTTGCCACTGTCCAATTTTCTTGTTGTATTTCTTCAATCAGAGCTTGTGAAACCAAGGGAAAGTCAATTTTTCTGATGTTTGTGTAACGTGAGGATTCGATTTGGGTTGTTGGATCTGTCTTAAATTGAGAAACAACAGGATTGAGACGGATGGAACTTTTTGAGCAGCACTTAACTTCACACTGGTCATCTACATCAACAACACACACTTCCTTCCTCTCACTCTCATGTGACTGAACTAACAAATAAGAAACCAGAAGACTAAGGTAGATGTGAAAGAACTACAGGCAGATTCAACACATCATTACTACTGTTGCTATGACAATTATGTGTAAATATGTAAATAGTGCATCTGTAAAGATACAAATTAAAATAGCTTAACTGTTAACATTGTAAACACATTTTTTGTAAATTAACATTATATTAACACCTTTAATACATAAAATGCAGCTCAAAGTGCTGTACAATAAATTCAAAAACATTAAACAAGTTAGATTGTTAGCAATGAAACAAAGACTTTTAGGATCAAGAAATAAACATAAAGACAATGGTGTTAAAAGAAAATATCAACAGAAGTAGCCAAGGTCGCAATACAAGATAACAAATCTTCAGGGGGACACCCCTCATTTATGTCCCATGGAATAATTTGACATAACCTATTTTTTTAACTTACTTACTTATTTATGTGAAAGAACAACATTTCATCACAGAATACACCTCTATAATGATCAATTTAATGGATGAATCTGAATTTAAGTTAATCAAAAGAAAAGTAAAGAGACATCATATGAGCATCATGTTCATGAGCCATAAAGAAATTTAAAATAATAAGATTCCATCAAACCATAGACCCTTTATAGTCTTGTATTATTTGACAAAAAGGCCTCAGTGGAAGTAGAGACTTTCCAACCTTTTTCTTTCCCTAGTAGTGGTTTCTCACATGTAGTAACCTTTTCAAGGGTGAAGAGCTCAGACAACTCACTGTTGTAGTAAATATCGTGTCGTAGTAATCACTGTTAATGTGTGAAAATCATGACTGGTGTTTGCTCTCTCTTTTTCCCTGAATAAGAACTTTATTTTGTCAAATAAAAAAAAATGCCACATTTTCGGGTTATTACATTTAGATGGCAATCTATGGTTTGCTCCTTCAATATACAAGGATTAAGGTTAGAAACAGAATTACATCCGTTTATAAAAGGGTGTTCTAATTTTCTACAATATACTTTCACTTTTTGTTGTTTTGTGCTGGCTGTGTGTGCAGAGATTTCTATAAACAGTCTATGGTGCATTGTGAAGTAAGAAAAGTTTGGCTTCATTCTACCTGGTTTATCTTCAATGCTTTTCATAAAATGAAACTGAACTTACTTAATAACTTAAATACTACTTTTAATACTTTTCTCTTATTTGGTTTATATATAAGTCTGAACGATTTCCTTAACCGGTGCAATCTTTTTTACATGGTAAGCATTGCAGCAACAAAACAAATGTGATTTTACTTTGAAGACAAATTGCCAAACAGAAGGGGATTCTGTGAATGTTGTTGCCAAGTTGGAGCTCAGCACCTGTCAAGGGGCTGTGTCTCAGTCTGATATGGTCAAATAAAAAGAATCAAATGTCTACCATAGTTTATCCGATACATTATCAAGTGTGAAGCACATAAGATCAACGGTTCATGAGATATGCGTTCCGACAGACAGACGTTTGTGTAATTATAAAGTAGCTATGACTCAACTCATCTCTTTTTCACCCTTGATTTTTTTAGTAAAATTTAGGCTCCAGTTAGATGCTTTAAGCTCACTTGATAAGACTTATAAACTCAAAATCCATCCAAGTGCGATTGAGAGTTGACAATGTCCACAGACAACTGTCCTTTGTGTGTATTTAATAAGTTTATTTATTTGTGATGACTTGTTTTCTTCCAAGCTAACTGGATAAACTGCGTGTGCTCGTTGTCTCACCAACTGTAGGCACTTTGTAGGCTGTAATTAATACTCATCAGAGGGATAACATCAATGTCACGCCAAATTCTTTTCCAGTTTGGCTTCTTAATCTAACTTTTCAGTACTTTGCCACAGTGCTGCCAATTATTAATGTGCTCGCCTGAAAGTACACAAAATGTTTCACTCATGCGAAACTGAGGCATCAATTATTTACAGTATCGCAACTTATATTTTGTCACTGCCCGTGATGATAGTGAATCTGATTTCATAAGCAGCGCACACAAGAGTTGACACACTGCATTCAAAGACAATTTCATGCCTATTAATTGATGATGTCGAATAATAAGCTATTCTCAGAATCCGACTCTTATCCAGGGAATTATGATGCTTGTGAGGATCCTCACGTGTAATGAAACACTAGCAGTCGTGCGGCTAATTCATGCAAACGCTTGACACTGCATCCCGTGTAACGCTGTCGGGACTCTCAGCATCATAGCTTCATCTGGGTTTACTGGAAACTCACTAGGAGTTTAGAGAGGTTAACTCAAACACAAGGGAAGGGCCGCCGGGTGGACAGAACCTTATACGATACAACAGAGAAAGTATTCTTTGCAATCTCATAGTAGAGTGTTTCTTTGTCTCTGCTCCGCAACATGGCCTTTTCTCACAGCCAGACCATTGGGTTGAGGCTGAAATATTTACAAGGGAGGCATTTCATGTTAACCCTACAGCAAGCTGAGCTCTCACTTTATTCAAAGTCTCTTTGTGAAACAGAGGTTTATTACCTTGTCAAGGAGAGCACATGGGTCCATGTTTTTGACTTCTGCCCTGAAGACCAATAACATTTCGAGAGGAAGTCATCACTCCTTGACCCCTGAAAAGAAACGGATCCATTCATGTCTCTCTACCAGCTACATTCTTTTGCCTGTATGCTTTGGCCACCAGCCACAATCGAGGGCATTTTGTCAAAGGAGGATGCTAAACATTTAATGTTTGCTACAATTGAAGGGGACGGCTGACAGAAGAGCTACTGACATGATATGACGTATCTTCAAATCAGCTTGACAATAACTGTGGTGTACAGAGAATAGATGGACAGACAAGGGCGGAGCAGGAATAAAAATAGACTCTGGACTTTTGACTCACACTGGAACCAATCTGGAGACATACCATCACATACAGCCCATGCCATACTTTGCATGAACACAAGAATCATGCAGTAAACAGTGGTTAAATCGACTAGTATTGGTAGAACAATACATGAAACACCGACACATGGAGATATCATTTTTAACATAATATTTACCCAATTACAGTCAATAACAAATTTAATGATTTAAATTAGTACATATAGCAGTGTGTGAAGAAAAATAATACATTTGTTCAATTTATTTTACAATTGTTTTATACATTTCACTGTTACGGCTGTGCACCTAAATTATGTTATATACAATATGTTGATGATCAATTATCTATTAATCACAATAAATATTCCTTCCAGATTTTTTCTAACAACTAAAGGTCACAGTCCCTTTATCAGGGTTTACTGAATTTCTCTCACGACTACTTCATGAGTCCAAAGATGTTTGCTTTATAATAAAAGTAGGAAATCCTGAGCTGAGGATTTTGGGCATTTGTTCTTGATAAACAAAAACAAAATAGTTGGGAAATAATGTTCTTTAAGTTAAAAGAGACTAATCTTCAGCCATTATTGTAATATTCTTGTTTGTTAAGACTGGGTATTGTTACAATTTAGTTTTCATACAAAGCTGTTTAATTGAGAAACAAATTCCAAACAGTCCCTTACTACAAAGTGGCTTGTGTGCACACAACAGACCTCTTATACACTTCAATTTATTACAAAAATATAAGTGGAGTGCCAACACCACACACAACTGTTCCGTGAGCATGCAACATATTTTTGTTGCTTGGGTGTAGATTTAGGACGAATACAGGCAACAAACCAACAATATTTAATAAATTACTATTTAATAAAAATAAATAGTTGTTTTCCAGCTTCAGCAAACTCATGCTGGAAGTGATTTCCCCCCCAGAATATATAGTCATTCCTAGTGATCGATGCAAGACCAGGGTCTTTGGTGATACAATTTTCTGTCATTCATTGTGTCAGCGCTCAAATCTGGTTATTAGCACGCCTTTTTAAACTGCATGCCAATGAATAATAATATTTACAGCAAGCTACTGATTCATTGGATTAGTAGCAAAGCAATTCTGCTGTGACAGCATGGCCAAACGTTGCAACATCAAGATCACTAGGGAAACCTATCCACTACTCTGAAGAGGAATAGTTCTGTATTAAACTGCATCAGAAGGTTTTCTTAACCTTCTCAAGATGCTATCTTAGCTACCCTCATCTCAGATTCCCTTATTCAGGCTGCACATCAGATAAGAACCGAGAGCTATCATTGGCATTCTGTTGCCCGAAACTACAGACTGAACTTCCCCTGCTGGAAACAATTGTGAATTGTTGAACATTTTAGCAATTTGTGATAATCCAGATTTATGGTGCCACTTGGTCCTCGGGGGCTCCTCGAGAATAAACATTTTAATATGAAGTACATTTTAAATATTACGTCATTTAGCTGACGCCTCTATCCAAAGCGAATTAAAATTAGCAT
Organism: Pleuronectes platessa; assembly: GCF_947347685.1. Classification (NCBI taxonomy): domain Eukaryota; kingdom Metazoa; phylum Chordata; class Actinopteri; order Pleuronectiformes; family Pleuronectidae; genus Pleuronectes; species Pleuronectes platessa. The sequence continues at coordinate 23,967,112 of NC_070627.1, read as the reverse complement.
CCATTAGGGGGATTTTTAGGGGGGTTCAGAATCCTTGGGCATGGCCGCCAAACTTCTTGCTGGACGACAAGTGCTCTACTCCATCAGCCATATCCACTCTGGACATGGGCATGTCAGAATAGGACATCTCACAATAGCTAAAATTACCATTAGTCTCCAGTAATAAGGTCACTGTAAATGTACAGATGAAATCCTGTAGCTCGCCAAGGTTACTGAATAAATACATGATTTTAAAAAGTCAAATTGCAAAACAGCACTTTGGGCTAAATGCTAATGTCAGAATGCTAACATACTCATAACCTGTTATTTTTTATCTAAATTGCAAAATCAAGTCAAGTATATTTACATAGCACATTTTATACACACAGTGTTAACTCAATGTGCTTAAAATAAAAGCAAAAAATAGGAAAGATGCATGGCAAGATAGGCAAGATACATAAAAGAAACGATAAAAACCTTAATAAGATAATGATAAAAACATAATTAGTATAAATAAAATAAGCAGTAATTAGAGAAGTATAAAAGTATAAAAGTATAAGTATAATAATAATGACTTAAAACAACAGTGATACAAAAAAAGATTTGAGGGGACCTAAGCTTTTAACTGATTTTAAAACCAGAAAAAGTATTTTAAAATCAATTTGTTGTCTTACTAGGAGCCAGTAAAGAGAAGATGAAATAAAAGTGTTCAGACCTTTTGGTTTGAGTTAATATTCTGGCAACAGTGTTCTTTATAAACTGGCTTTTATGCAATCCCTGTTTTTTCAGTCCAGCAAAGAGTACATTGCTGTAGTCCAGTCTACTGGAGACAAATGTATGAACATGTTTTCCAGAATCGGACAGTGACAGGAAGCATCTGGCCTTCGATACATTTCTGAGATGATAAAAAGCAGTTTTAGAGGTATTGAACCAATTGTGAGGATTGTGTTTTGGTGTTGTGTTGTTTTTGTTGTGTCTCCTCCTTCCCTTCTGTTTTCTCCCTGTGTGTTGTTTGTGGCAGGGGGCGTGGCTGGCTCCTGCCTGCAGCGGACGAGGCACACCTGCTCCCAATCCATCCAATCATCCCCTCCATAAAAGCCTGGTCTGCTCACCACTTCAGCACCAGATTATTCTGTCTACTCCGGTAGCTGTTGCGCTGCAGTACTCTCGCCCCTTGTGTCTTTTGGATGTCTACTAATTCTTCCTTCAACCCAGAGCCTTCGTGTGCCTCACCTCTCGGCTCATCATCCTCGTCTCGTCCAGGATCCCCAAGCCAGCCAGCACCCCGCCTCCGCGTTCTCAGTTCCTCTTTTAAAATGAATGCGCTGTCGATGTCTTCTAAAACAGACTCAATGGCAGCATCTACACATCTCAGCTCTCCAGCGGCAGGCATGTTTGTTGAAAACGAATTCAACCCAAGCGCACTTTGATGACGTGGTTGATCACGTTACCGTTGATCATCTGTCCATCATCGTATAAAGCCCGCCCTGACAATCTGATTGGTCCGGTCACTTTCGAACCGGGCATAATTTGTTACTAGTCTGATATTAGTTTTGGAATGTGTGGTTGTCAATCTAGCTACAGGATTTTAACTATTACAACATGTGTTGTTATGGTAGTTTTGAAGTGGAAAAAGTAAGTGGTTCACTTTACCCCCTTGATTTTTCTGGTCTCTCTCACTTTACCCCTAAAGGCTAGGGTATGCTTCTCCGAGTCCGTTACGCGCGGACGGATCGAACGGACTCTTTTTCATTTATGGTTCTACGAGCGGTTTGTGCTGAAAACAATTCACTGCCAGAACAGTAGTTGGTGCAACTGAAGACGAGCTTAGAGAAGCCTACCAAGCTGGTTTGTTTACCTCCTCCCGGCTCCTAACACACAGTGAACGATGGCAAATAACAGACAAAGGCTGTTTATGACGCGACAGTTTTTGCAGAAATAAAGTGACACCCAGCGGGTAAAAATGCTTATGTTATCGTTTCTAAAGGCCGGCGCATGCTTCTGCGTTTTCACAGGCCCGCAAGCGCAAGAGCCCTTCCGGGCCCCTTACGTGCTTATGTATTTCTTCTTACGTGCGTCGCCCAATTTTTCTAACTAGACGGCAAAGCTACGCGAGCCTCACGCAACCCGCAAGGCTTGTGATTGGTCTGCTTACTACATCCCGTCCGGAGTCGCATTTCCGGTTTCATGCCCCGTAATACCGGCAGAAACAACGGAAGATTTAGAAGAACGAATATGGACCAAATAGAAGAGAGGTTGGCAGAAGAGATCCGAAAGTATGACCACTTGTATAACCCGTCACTGGATTTGTCCGCCAGAAATAGTCTACGAGGATGTAAATAAACAATCGACGAAGAAGAAAGAAGTCGTCTCTAAGGTCGTCTTCGACAAAAAACATTACTCCGCCTAGTGTTCTGGCGCGGAATTGCTTTGTAGGACGCGCTGCACGCGCAACACTTGGGGAAGCATGAATAAGAGAGTCCTGCGACACAGCTGCGTGAAAAGCCGCCGACGCAGTTGCAGAAGCATGCGCCGGCCTTTAGTGCAGCGGTTCCCCGGTCTTGTTTCCAAACTGCGTTGCTAATTCAACAGCTTGAAGCTACACGGAGGCAGCTAGCTTCCCCTCCAGCTTCCACACACAGTCAGCAGGGACACCCGATACTAACTACTACCAAGTGTTTGCTTTTAACCTGACGGTAACAGGAAACAATGTCATGATAGCCCTGAAATTAAAGTCGTGACAGCGGGTTTTTGCACTGTTACCACCGCAGTTAGCATGGTGGCTAGCCCGCTAGCACCGTTATGACAGGTCGTTATAACCGTATGTGACCGTACACACATGCCGTTTGTGCTCTAACCAGCCACCGTCAGCCGGACAACTCCGCTGGCTTAGCACACTTGTCACATTAATCATAGAGTCGTAGTTGTGTTTTGGGTTTATTGTGCTATAGGGAATGAAACAGGAAGTTTGAGGTCAGGAAATGTCGTTAGCGGACGTTAGCGGACCAATCACAGCCAAGGGCTTTCCGTAGGCTCTCCGCTATGCCGACGTGTAGTTAGAAAAATCTGAGCTGCACGAAAAGCTCTCCGTGGAGCCCGGAGAAGGCGTTCCACGGCAAAGAAGGCGGTCTTATCTGTCCGTGCCCGTCAAAACGGAGAAGCAGACATAGGCCTTAAGCTGGGGTAAAGTGAGACACAAGACCATATTTTTGAAAAACAATCATATTTTCACTGCCCTTTGTCCCGAAGACATTCTGCTCATTTCCATTGCTAGGAAACATCCTGAATTAATGGGAAGTGTGTAAATTTGACTGATATATCATTTTAGCTCGCCTAGAGAGGAGCAAATGTAAAACATGTCTCACATTACCCCACTCTGAACTTAAAAATGCTGAAGTTATTAGTGAAACTGTGAAACAAAGTTATAAAAATGTATAGCTTACAATATCACAAACGCATATGAACACTTATACACACAAACGCACAAGTTTTTCGGAAACACCTGTGTGACAACCCTCGAGTTGTCCTGCTGTGTTGTATGTGTTTCAGGTTCCTGTAGCCAACGTGAATCAATTGGGGGCTGGTCCGGGATCTGACCCAGGTCTGTTTCTCACTCTCTTCTGAACTGAGAGAGTTATAGGCCTCTAGTAGGTTCTTTTCTTTTTGGTTTTTAATAAAAATGCAGCTAATTGAGTATAAAGGGGAATATTTCCATCTGTAGCATTGCCACATAATGTTTGTTTTGGCATAGCCTACTGGGATATTCTGTACTATCTCAGGTTCAAACTGCTTTTCATTAAATAAATTTGAGAAGTTGGAACATTTTCCTCGATTTGGGTCCAGCTTCTCATTAAGGGGTGATGTCGGCTCCCGAAGCCAGACCAGTTGAGAAAAACTTTTTTAGAGCAAGGTATTGAGGTGGGAGATGCTGCGCCTATCTGCCAATGCTTTAACAGATATTCACCTGAACATTTTAGCAGTTAGAGTCAGAGGTTATTTTACATGTTGGAGCAAGGCATTGCAGTACCCTCATATTCTAGCTGGGCCTCACCATGTTTGTTAGTTGCTAAGCCAGATAGAGTATTCAGACTCTGTACAGACTTCTGAAAGTGAATGCTGTCACCATGCCGGACAGCTATCCCCTTTCCTCGGATTGAGGATTGCATGGACCTGGTTGGGTCAGCAAAGTTTGTCAGGAAATTCAATTGCCTTAAAGATTAATGGCAGATTTATCTGACGCCGCGGTCTCAAGAAATTGCATCTTTTATTACACCTACTGGATTGTATTCGTACACAGTTATGTAATTTGGGCTGAGATGCACATGCTACTTTTCAATGCTTAATGGGCTGCAGGGGGTTGCACAGTATTTAGACGATGTAGTGGTGTATAGTGACTCATGGCAAAAACATATGCAGCACATTCAGGCCTTGTTTGATCACCTGACCTGGGGAACCTCACCGTAAAGTTGAGTTTGCCAAAGCTACGGCAGCCTACGTGGGTAAAGTGGTTGGGCTGGGTGCTGTTAGCTCTGTAACAGCAAAGGTGGAGGCCATTGAAGTTTCCTCCTTCCACTACAAAGAGGGAGCTTTCCAGGTTTTTTGGTATGGTGGGATCTATTTCGACCTCCCTCAGACCGTCACCACGGTCTTAACACGAATGATGTCCTCATCTCCCTATCCTCGAGACCAAATATCAACAATGTCACGTGAGTGACCTTAAGGGGGCTGGGCTCACCGCCCATAAAGCTCCCCGGTGAGCGCGGCCGCCTCCTCCTTGTCTGAACGCCTCAGCCCGTTCTGAGTGACAAAAGAGGGTGACGGTCATCGGTCGGTCTCATAGATCCATAGTTATGGTCATAACTTACGTTCTTTCAAAACTTCTCAGTGGTTGTTGCTCCTTTGAAAACATGATGAGCCTAAAGGTTGAATTCAGATTTTTGTCAGAAAGCCTTTAATGATGTAAAAGCTTCGCTAAATTGTGCTCCTGTGCTTGCAGCTCCACAGTTGGAGAAGCCTGTCCAGCTGAAAGTTCGTCAAGGGAAAGATATCCCCAATGGTGAGAGCTTTTTCCATCTGCTGATGGAGACAAGAAAGGTGAAACTCTATTATGTGAGTGAGGGGGAAGTTGAGAAGAAGGAGGAAGTTGTCAGGCAAGTGCCCCTGTTTAACATTAAAGGCTCTATGGAAATACATGTGGCACTCAGCGTATCTCCTGGCATTCTCAAATACAGGGATTGCATCTGTCAGGCTGCTGAAGGGGTGTTTGACTGTCCATGCCACAGTCTAATGGTGGTTGCTCTTGTAGCAATTGATGCAGTCAATAAAACAGAGCAAGAGTTCAGACCAGATGTCACCGAACAGCATCACAGCGGGCAGTGGTGTGTTGTGAAATGTTATGATGAACCTTTTGAATATGGAAGTCAAATGCATGCACCGCAACAGAGTGAATAAGTTCTTCTGGCCAAGACCTGAAATGACATCAACGAGTTAGTGATGACCAGATTATGTGCCTGATTCCAGAGCCCCTGGCATTGAATAAGCGGTCAGTTCAGATTGATCAGTGGTTCTGGGAGTTCATAATAGGGAAGCTGAATGTGTTAAATAAGGTACCATGAAATGTAATACCACGACTTGATCCCCAGTGTACATGGATGGAATGAAAATGAAATGAAAAATGGGGACAGTTCAAAGGTAGCCTTCTTGATCACAATTTACAAACATAGCGTGTAATGGTAAAAATAGCAGACAGCTGTGGTTAAGAAAATGTACAGTAGCTACTTTGTTGTTGTTTTTCTAAAGCAGTTAAAATGTGTTGTAAATTTTGTTCAACAGCTTTCAATGCTTTAACCAACTGTTAGTGATTTCAGATAAGATGTAATAATTTAGGTTCATCTACTAATAAAAGTTTAGCAGATGAAAATACAGATCTGGGGTCCTGTGTGTCACTGGTGTTTTATTATGTCACTGCATGTTTTTTTTCTACCACTTAAAATATAATTTGTCACATTTGACATAATCATTTTACATCCACTTAGAGTTAAGATTCAAGAGATTGCATCATTACTTTTTTACAAGTCTTTAAGATATTTTCATTTTTATAGCAAACACATGGTTGCATAAATGAACCGAAACACCTTATAACATTTTCAACAACTCTTATAATTGATATAGTTAAAGGATAATTTCCTGTTTTGTTGCGTTATCATCATTCTTCTGAGACTATAATTTCCTGTGCTAAAAAGACTGATACATTTTTTTTAATCCAAACCTTTAAAATTGCCAAGAGTCACACCGGTGACAAACAGTGACTACATGCAAATTTAATCAGATTTTTGCCAATTTTACTTTACTGTTACTTAACCATTTATTTATATTAACACATTATTAACAGCTTGTAAATTAAAGGCTTACTGAACAACATTTTCCAGAATTTTCTCATTTTTTTCGGAAAATTTTAGAATAGTACAGCAGTACAGATTTAGTTTATTATTTATTGTATGTGCTGAGCAGGACCTTATAGATAATATAGTCAACTTGCAGTTTGGACTTGTGCAACTTGCGCTCCGATTCCGGTTCTTTTTAGTTTCATACTCTTTTCCATATCCCTCCAGGGGGCTTTAGTGTTTTATAGAGAATAACTTGGCTTTTGCAGGTGCAATGACATTCATGATTTGTAAAAATGAACGGCTAAAACTATTGACCAGGTTGTCACACAGATAAAGAAGACCATTAAGGACTACAATGTGACCCACCACAGCGTACAGAGTTAGTACATCTCACTATAAACTCGCCAACTGTGTTTGCACAGATAGTGTTTATTGACTACTGTGACATTGAAAAATATACAATAGTGATCTTTAATCCCACTGTCTAGTGTGCACTTTGGGGTTTCATCAAGACCTTAAGAAATAACCGGGACAAGGGTGTAACCACGGTTATGAGTGGGTCCAGCAGAGTGTTATTTGAGCTCAAATGTTGATAACATATCAGCAAATTGAATGGCAAAATGGTCAGTGGTGTTACCAATGTGAATGATAAAATTACCAGAGATAAGAGCTGAGTCATTCTGAACCGTCATTTTTAAAAAGAGCTCCCCAATTCAGTTAGAAATCCTTTTCTGACCCTTAGATGGCAATAAAAAGTGAGCCCAAGACAGGGCTAAACAGATCTAAATACCAAAGCTAAATATCCAGAGGTGGAGTAAGAACCAAGCAACAGTTTGACATGATAAGGTATCTAAGAAGATAGCAGCAACACCACCATCCTTCTTGTTAGATCTGGTACATTCTGAAAAATAGAAGTTAGATGGTGAAGTTCTTTGCTGCCATATTCAAGCCAGCTCTCAGGAGCGAAAATACAAATAAGCATTTAAGATCTTATAACGTATAACTGATGAAATTTGTTTTAGAAAGGAATCTCACTTTGAGGAGTGCCATCTTTAAGAAGCTGTCAACTATAGCATAAATCAGTTTCTGATGGAACAAGGTTTCTAGAGGCAGTGTTTGGGACACAATTCATCCAGTACATCTCAAGGTTGATTTAACCAAATATAATCCATCCAATGAACAATTGTGTCAAAACCACAAATGTGAACTTGTAGACATGTTATTACTTATGGAAACGTTTGGGGATCATCAAAGTTAGTGGGTTTAATAATCTGTAACCATGAACATGTGTACAAATTTTCTGTTAAAAATGAAGATCAAAGAGATAACAGAGTTAGCTTAGCATAGAATAAGCACTAAACAATGGGAACTAGCCTTGCACTGAGTCACCAAAACTATGCCGACATCTTTCTGCTAGCATCCTTCATGTCTGAAACATCCTGTTTGAATCCTTTATGGATTCTTACCATTGGGTAGCTAATCAACAAAGTAGACACAACACAAAACATTGGAAACTTAAATTACCTGCAGGCATTTTAGCTAGTTTCCTTCCCTCTCCTCCAGCTAAGATACACATCATATAACAGTGTGTAGAAAGAGGAATGGCTTAACTGTTGTCCCTCAATTCTCATCTTAACCGAAAATTTAAAAGCAGAACACATTATTCACTGTCATGGCTTTGCTGGTTAGCCTGCTGAGCTGCGATTCAAGCTAGAGGAGTGCTCTTCTTACAGCGTGTCAATTGCTTCACTATTGTAGGCCTGAAGTGAAAAGAACATTGGTGCACATTGTAAAAAACATATTAAACATTAATGTAATGTATGGGCCCATGTTTTAGCCCAATGCTTAATTCCACAGGAAGTTTAATTAATTTACACCATGAGAAAACACAGAACACACAATTGGTCCAAAGTGACAATAGGGAGCCGGATTTTGAGACGCACAACTACTACATGTGCTGATTTCCTCCATGGCCTCGAGGAAGTAGATTTTGCTCTCTGATGCCCTTAGTAACAATTCTCTACAGCAAATGGCAGATACTGTAGAGACAGACCCCTTTATCAAGAGGAGGAGCATGGAACAAAGAGATGTTTTATCTGCGCCTTACCCTGTGGCTACTGGGTAACATTAGCAAGAATTTAACATCCGTCCAGTCTGTGGGATTAGGAACATGCACTTGCTTCATTGGAAAAACAATGAAGCTTAATTTAGCAACTACATAAACAGAGCCTCGTTATCATGCCTTGGTGTGGGGCTATATGCTATCTATTCGCAAAGAGTTATTCAACAGAGTTCAACAGTGAAGTAATTCAGACGAAATACTGTATGTTCCCTATTAGTAGCGAGGAAAAGGTCACACAGCCCTATCTCTCTCTACTTTACAGATTGTGATCGTGAAAAAAACTGACTAAATATTAATGCGGTAAATATTAAACTTGTGCAGACATGTTCTACACTTTGAAAATGTTATCTTGAAGAATCAACTGGCTCTTAGAAACTGAGAACAGAGGTCTAGGTATACTCTGATGAGTTTAGTAAACAAAAGGCTCTTCTTTACTCAGCCTCAACTCAGTTTGAGACCTCAGAGACTTCCCCGAAATTGAAAGAGCACAAACATGCAGCATTATTCAGCTCAATGCGCCTGGAGTTTGAGGAAAAGGTCAGTGTAAACCGCTAACAGCTGCACGTGGAGTTGGATCTGATGATTTTTAAAAGTCAGGGTTTTTCAGGGCCATCAAATAATGTGACTTTGATCCCATTATTAATGATGGGATATATCAATTATATGCTGAGAGTTTTAAGAATCAAAACGCAAAAGCAATATTAGATGGAAACACTACACTGACAGAAAAAAGAATAACAAATACAGAAACAAAACTGTCATAACCCTTTGGAAGCTAAATATATATTTCTCATTGTATAACTTGACAAGTCCAATGCCTCTGTCACTTTTCTCAACTGCTGTGTATGCTACAAATGTTACAAAATTACTCAAATAGAAAGTACAAAAAAACTAATTTGGTCAATTTCCTATCCACTAACATGGAGGAGGTTGGGTTTAAGACTGATACTGTAACCAGCTGCCCGGGGGCAATTGAGATTCTTTTGCTTCACTTTTGGGGAGCTTTCATTTAGTTCCATCTTTGCAGTCTAAAGTTTGTGACTACACCCAACCCCTCTCACATTTCATGTTGCCATTTAATCCTGCCTTTAAAGTGAAGAAATACTGATTAGTTGCCTCCAGTGTTTGGAGAGACCAATATTTTTACATGGCAAATGTTTATATTTTTAATGGCCAGATTCAAAGACTTGATCCAAACATTGGAGAAGGGACAAGCAGAGGAGATCATGTGTTGCCAAACATTTTACCCCCTGACACCCAGCATGCCTGTGCCAAAGACTTGCAACAACTATCAGAAATGGCAACAACAAATTATATTAAATTGAGCTAGCACAATTTTTTTTTTTTCCAATGTATCATCTTGCTTTGTATAATTAACATGCTGCAACTAATGCTGTCACTAATCTTTCATAATCACTCCAGTGGTTATTTGAGGACAAAGAAAACTAAAAAGGCTGATGACATTTCTTATTTGAATTGACAATATACACACATATCTTTAGTGAAGTTTACTCTATGTACTTGTACATTTCACTTAAAATTAAATTGTTTTTATAACTTATAACGGCATTTGAAACAAATCTGTTCTTTTCCGATGTTTTAGAAATCACATTTTACATTATATTGCGTTACATTATACATTGCATCGTTTGAATAAACTGGATAATGTGAAATGAGTAAGGAACAAATCAGTGAAATTTAAGTAAGCCAAGGTTTTACCTTTTACATTGTAATATTGTTATTATTATTATTATATTTTTTTTACAGTTGAGTTGAACAGTATTTTGACTAAAAAACACTATTTCTAACTATTTTCAAATTATATTTATTTACAATACAATTCATTTAATTGAGAACAACTGCATTAGAACTCCAGGAAAGGAGCCATAAAAACTGAATGTAGGTTTATAAGTTAGAATCAAAGTAACCCAGTTGCATAAGTTTAGTTTCATGAAATTATATAAAGTGAAAAAATGTTATCATTAATTTCTCAAGTTAATTCAATATTATTTGAGACATCTGAGCTTTCTGGAGATAATTTAGGATCTTCTGTTCATAAAGTACTGAGGTCACTTCCACTGGTGAGGCTCTACAACATTCATTGCTCTATAACAAGCCTGATAACATCTAAGACAGCAATGATATATGCCCAAGTCGGTCTCCAAGGAGATGAGTTATATACACAGGCATGAAAAGCTGTAGTGTAGCTACTGTTGAAGAAGCAAAACTGGTTCCATTGTGTGATGCCATCCCTGACCTAACCGACATAATCTTTTGGGGGAGGGAGGGTTGGGGGGCATTTTTGCAGTTTTTTGAAGGCAACAATGGAGACAGATTGAAAATGTGGGGGAAGAGAGTGGTGGAATCATCTACTTACGTGGGGTGGAAACAGATCACACCTCAGGGAATTTGTGGCCATGTGGTATGAGCTCGCGTAGTGTTTGAGGAGATGAGATATTTCCCATAGCTAAAAAAAAGTGTAAGGTATCACTGCAAATGATACAATTGATCCAGAAAGAAAGGTAGGAGAGACGGAATAAGAGTTAATCATCGACCTACGGCTGTTTCTCTACACTGACTACTTCTGGCTGATGTCCATTTGCAGTACAATGAAGTTGATTTGTTTTACATTTTGTTATAATTTGTGAGCAGAGATTGTATAAAGATGGACCACGCATGCCATTTTCTTCCCACTATCCAAATATGAAGCCCAAATATCCCAGATACAATGCTGTCATCTTGCACATTTGGAGCCAGAGTGGCACCGAGGGGATGGAGCTGTGATCTTGAGGTCCTTTTCATGCACCCACTCAACCGATCAGGAGTCTGTCTCAACGGTCAATCATGTTTTTAACTATATAATCAAATAACCGATTAAAATCTAACTTACCACAATAATTTGCAGCTAGACATAAATAATGACAAAAATGTATATGATGTGTACTTTGACCTATTATGTTCCATCCAGTATACGGAGAAGGCAAGACTTATGACCTCTACCAGCCAGCATGGGGAGAATAAAGCGGTCTGGCTTCACTTTCGGTGAGCAGTCATGTCATACTTCTTTATACAGTCAATGTTTGTGCATAGAGGGCCTACAATGGACATCCTTCCTTCACCAAATTGTGCTGCATTAAAATATTTACATTGAATTTTGAATCTTAATTCAGCATACTTTATATATCACTAAATAGCCAAAATGTAAACATGGACTAAAATGGGGATCATTTGTATCCTAGAGCTAACTAAAAATCACCTTCTTTACTTGCTTTTCATCACCCATAGCTACCCAAGTTATGGAAAGTTGTTTTTAATTATGAGAGAGAGAGGGCTTAAAGTCTCAGATTTAGAAAAAAAACTGATTTAGATTATCTGGCAGTGTTTCAATTCAGTTTCTTTCTAAACTGGGCTCAGGTTTGAACCTAATTACACGTAGTTGAATAAAAATGTGCAAAAAAACTCTGTCTGCATTTGCCATGATCTCTGATCACTTGATTCTAAGAGGGGTCAGAGGTAGCCTGGCTAATTAAGGGTCCCCTCCCCCCTCCCCTTTTGGACAACCCTATTTGAGCATTATGTTTTCACTTTCATGGTCTAGCAGCTCTGCCTGGTACTTCTAAGCTATTTTGCTTCGCTTGCTCGGTTTTAGGGGGGGTCTCTGATAATCCACAGGTTAGGTTCAAACTGTCAAAATGTGTTTGTCCATGGAGCAGGCACTGCTGTCTAGATGGTTTTGAACTGTGAAAATTATACAGTATGAGAGAAAGTTCCTCAAAGTTGTCCTGCTCTATTGCTAGTACAGACATTCTGAAGGACTTTTTTACACTGGAAAAACTGTATATTTCTATTCCAGTATAAACACCACCACAACAATCTCATGAAATGGCAGTGCGACATTATTACAAGGAAGTAAACACCAATAAAGTAATATCCTGTTTGGCACATAGACACAAAACCACGTGAAAACAGCGAGCCTCCTGCCAAGTGACACTGTGGCAAGATTACATTTTCATGCTAAAATAACTTGAATTGGTATAGTGCTAAAGGATTATGTCTGCTATCAATACGCTCACTGATACGTCAAAGATGAAAATGGTACTTCTCACAAGTCAACAAGTGATGTCATTCATGACCTTAAAAGAAGGTCTCCATCACCCAACGGCAGAACTTTAAACTCATCTTGCAGAACATATCGAGCTTAATGATATCACATATATATCTGTGATAACTGGCAGAGAGAAGGATATTTTTAGATCTTGTAGGGTCAGAAAATCACAACAGAGATATCATGAGTTGGAATTTTCTCTCAGAGCCTTTGGAAATTCTTAAGGGGGTGAAAGTTAATACCTGGTTCTTATCTTGAATGCAACAGATTATATTCAGCCAAGGTTATCTTAATGATCTATCAGACTATGTAAGAGTTATTATCCAAGAGTTATCTACGGAACAGTAAAACGCTCTCGTCAACTTTGTATTCTTACGTATTTCGTAGGTTCCATTTTATCGCACCAGAAATGAAATGAATGAAAATATGTCAGTGTAGTGGAGCAAATAGGATTACATGAGCTGAATGCCCAATGTCTGGAAACAGGAATTCTGTCAAGAGATAATCCTCTCTATGAATTTAACACAGACCACTCTCAGAGAACTGTATTTGTCTCTGGGAACTGAAACAGATGTAAGAATTTGAAAAAAGTTGTTCACTACTAAAAAAAAATGAAAATGTCCAATACATGGGACCACAGATGCACAAAACAGCATCTACCTCTATGTTGAACACCGACATCTTTCACATCAATGTTGCTTATACAGGTGAACGAGGCTTACCTTGAGAACTTCCATGGGCGGTTGGCTCACAGCAGGCCGGCCGGGTGGAGGCGTTACATGGACGGTGAAGGAGTGCAGGGCGCCGTGGTGTAAAAGGTCCCTGGTTCTCCTCTCTCCTTCCACCCTGCGCTTTTGACCCTGGCGATGGGCAAACACCAGTTGCATTCGGAGCTGGACCTGTGACACAGCCGGGGGGGGCTTATGGAGCCCATGCAGGTCCAGAGGAGCACTGAAGAACCCAGCCCACCCAAGGGCAAAAGTAAGAGGGAGGAGTTAGACATACCGGACAACACAGTGCTGCCTAGTCTGTTTTACTGATTTAAACTGCTCTTAATGTGTTAATTAACTATAAAATGTGTTTTGGAAAATTTGGTTAAATTCAATGTCATGTCTCTTTACGGTCGCCTTTACAATATTTTTTGTGGGGCAGCAGAAGCAAATTGTAAACACTGCAAACAAGAAAACCGTTTACACAATGAAAAACATTAGAATTCATTGGCCTTATTGATAATTTTTGTGTTATTTACTCTCCTTTTAGCTCTGCTTTGGTCTCCACCATAGGCTGTGTGTAAAAATTGGCCAGATGACAGTTCGCTAAAAATTTAGTAGTAAATTAATAAAAGAGACACATCAAATTAATTTTAAAAAATGGTTTCTGCATTTGTAGGTAGTTTGTTAGTTCAGGTGTACATTTTTCCAAATTGGTTTGGTTTTATTTAGTTATTTTATTGATATAAAGAGGGTGAAACATCATAATTGATAGCTGACTTGCAATTGATCAAGCACATGCAATCCTGGGACCTCGATACCACAGACTCTGGCTCCAAATTACGTCAAAAACACAAGTTAACAGTGCCCTTGTCCAGGACATTTTGACCTTATTTATATACAGTCTATGTTTTCCAATCACTCCTGAGGTTAACATTTACCTCTTTGGTGGCTGGGTCCTGCTATATGCTAACTGCATACATGTGTCTTCAAGTTAACATTAGTGTGGTCAAGCAAACCAAAGAAATTAGATAGATGGCAAAGTTGAATAATAATTATTAATGGGGTAATGATCGAATTCGATCCCTTTCACATTCACGTGTAATTTAATTGACTGTAGCTTGGGAAACCATTGATAAGAGCATAAATCCAAATTAACCCAAATTTCAACAGAAGCAATGAAAGAGGCATTAAAGTTGTTAATTCTGTTAATTAGCACAGCATCAGCAGCCAAATTGAGTTTATCCTCCAATACTCTGCCAGCTCACAGATCGGTTTGACGGTAAGCTGGTGTGGATTTTGTGCCACCAGACTCCTTACAGCTGCTCTGTTGTATGGAGCCAGAACAGTCTCAAAAGGATTAAATGCACACAGAAATGAATACGTGCGCAAAAAAGATCCACAAATACATTTTCAATGCACACACAAATATGTTTCATTCCATATATAAGTAAAAAAAATTCACATGTAAAATATAAGATTCATAAACATATTTCCGATGCACACACAAATAGAAAAAAAATTCACAAATATATGCATGTAAAAGTATTTGCAATCTTCATCAAATACATATTTGGAGCTTGTTACATTCATATATAAACTGTTGGACCTGCATTTACAAAGTGCTTTTAATTTGTAAACCTCGCTGCATTTGTGTGTGAGACTTTTGAGACTTTTGAGACTCCCCTGACGTGTCTCTGTTTCTCGAATGCGTTTTTTCTAAGAGGGGATCGTCTGTAGCCAATCAGATGTCTCACTCCTGTACAGCCAATCATGTGAGTGCCATTAAAACGCTCGCAGGCAGCCTGGAGGTTTTTAGCCCGCCAGCCAATAGACATAGAATTAGTAGACGCTGATCCCCGGCTCCTCACACACAGAGAACGATGACAACAGAAAAGGGCTGTTGATGACGCAACAGTTTTGCTGAAATAAAGTGACACCCAGCGGGTCAAAATGCTTATGTTATCGTGTCTTAACGCAGCGGTTCCCCGGTATTGTTTCCAAACTGCGTTGCTAATTCAACAGCTGCAACAGCTTGAAGCTACACGGAGGCAGCTAGCTTCCACACACAGTCAGCACGGACACCCGATACTAGCTTAGTGTGACCAGACGTCCCCGATTTCCGGGGACAGTCCCCATTTTCGGTGATCTGTCCCCGGTCAAAGCTGTCCCCGGAAATGTCCCCGATTTTGACACTGAATGGGGGAAAAATCCGCGCAGACTCAAACTCCAGTTATTACTGTAGTCATTTAACGCATCACCAGAGAAGACGTCGTATGACGTGCAGACGTTATCAAGACGCACGACCAGACGCAGCAGCGTCAACAACAACAATCTAGAGGCGGCAAAAAGGAAAAAGAGAAGATCAGCGGTCATAAATGGTATGTTGTGTATGAACTTATTTATTTTGTGTGAATTGGCAGTAGACTTGGCTGTGTGTGTGTGTGTGTGTGTGTGTGTGTGTGTGTGTGTGTGTGTGTGTGTGTGTGAGAGAAGTGATGTAACGTTAAAATAAGTATGATTGTTTATCTGAACTGAAGACCTAACGTAACGTTATAAAAGTCAGTGAACGTTAACATTATGACAATGTTTTCATATCTGTCATAAGTGAAGTTGTAATGGTAACGTTAGCATGAGATTACCAGGTGATGACATTGTATGTGGCTCTGTTTTGGAAGAGGGGGAGGTGGAACTGCTTTGTTAGCATATCATTTTCCTGTAGGCATAGTGACCTGAGACTGTTAAAATAATAATAATGATGATATTATTAATTAATAATTAATTAATTAATAATAAGTCAATGGTTGATAGTTGTGTGTGTTAGGCTGCTGTTTTGTTTCGCGCTGTGTGGGTAATCAATGACTGTAGTAGTTATAAATGCAGACCATTTGATTAGCTGATGCCCTGAGTCACTGTTTTATATGTCACTGTTTTTAGTAAAGGTGAAATAAAGAAGTAAACAACAGAGTGAAGGAGAGAAGAGGAAAAGAGCAGGAGAATAGTGTGGAAAGGCAGAAATAAAGAAGTAAACAACAGAGGGAAGCTAAGGAGAGAAGAAAGAAGGGTGAAGAAAAGAAAAGCATTGAAGGAGAAGAGAACAGACGAGAGGCAAAAAGAGTAGAGGAGAAGATGGCTCTTTCAAAGAAGCGCAAATGCCATTTTACAGAACAAATCCAGAAAGAATTTCCATTTATACGCCCCTGTCGCCCAGGCCAAGACGACACAGGGGTCCACTGCACCCTTTGCCAGTCTTCTTTTTCAATTGCCAGTGGGGGGAGATATTCTGTGGTGGAGCATCAGCAGACAAAAAAACATAAAAAAGGTCTGACTGCCAATGCTCTTACGCCCACTATCACCACATTCTATAAGAAGACAGAGCCTTCCCAAAAGGAGTTCGAGTTAGCTGTGCAGGAGGGCATCTTGGCGTACCACACTATGAAACACAATCATAGTTACCGATCTATGGACTGCACAGCACAACTGACAAAGAAGCTTTATGAGCCAAAGTTTTCCTGTGGCCGGACCAAAGGTGAAGCCATAGTGAATAACGTCTTCGCACCATGGGCAACCAATATGGTAAGACAGGACCTAGAGCAGGTTGAATTTGTTTCCCTGTCCATTGATTCATCCAATCATGGACATTTGAAGCTGCTGCCATTAATCGTCAGGTATTGCAAAGCAAATGATGGCAGCATGTCCATAGAAACAAAATTGCTTGATTTTGTTCAACTTAAAGGAGAAAAGGCAGAGGAACTTGCAGCTGAGATCATGGTGGTGATTGAAAAATTCTCCCTGGAAAATAAAGTAGTGGCATTCTCTGCCGACAATACAAACACCAACTTTGGCGGGCTGAATAGGGTGGGGAGAATCAACGTCCACACCAAAGTGAAAAATGCACTGCAGCGGGAGGTGATTGGACTGGGTTGTCCTGCCCACATCATCCATAATGCAACCAGAACAGCTATGGATACCCTTCCCATCGATGTAGAGTACCTGCTCACAAAGATATTCGGGTATTTTCATATTTACACTGTTAGAGTGGAAAGATTGAAGAGCTTTTGTGAATTTGTTGGCCAAGAGTATCAAAAAATCTTAGGACACAGCAACGTTCGCTGGCTGTCCATGCTCCCTGCTCTAGAAAGAGTGCTTAAAATGTATGCACCACTTAAAGCCTTTTTTCTTTCTGAAGAGAAATGCCCTGTTGTCTTGCGAAGAATGTTTGAAGATCCACTGACTGAACTGTGGCTTGCCTTTGCCCATGGAAACCTGGCCATATTTAGTGAAACAATCAAGAAGCTTGAAGGCCAGGACCGCTGTGCTGTGGAGTCAGCTGCAATCCTGAGAGAGGTGGAGATAAAATTGACAGCAAGACGTGACGACAGCTTCATTCCAGTACTGGCCAGAGGACTACTGGGAGAGCTCGTGGAAAATGCAGCAATTACTAGAGAAAACTTTCTCAATACAACTCAGTCTTTCTTCACAACGGCTGTGAACTACTTGCAAGCTTGGGGAAAGCATACAGACAATTTAAATGACTTGCACTGTCTCCTTTTAAAAAAGAAACCTCTGCGCGAAGAGATCCAGAAGGCAACAGCCACACTGCAGGAAAAGTGCCCCAATGTGAAAATCAAAGAAGATGATTTGTTTGATGAGGTTTCTGCCCTGCAAGAGTTCCTAAAGGGGGAATCACTCTTGAAATGGAGAGAGATTGAGACACCACTCAGTCAGAGATGGAGCACAGTATTTACTCATTTCAAAGAAAATGACATCCCGCACACTAACCTGGCAAGATTAGTGTCTGTTGTCATGTGCTTACCCGGCAGTAATGCACCAGTAGAGAGGGTGTTCTCTCAAATGAATGACATATGGACAGACAGCAGAAATAGGTTCACTGTTCCTTCCATCAAGGCCATACTTATTGTAAAGACAAACATCAACCTCCCTTGTGATAAGTTTATGGAGATGCTGGCCAAAGACAGAGCCATCCAGAAGAAAATACATTCTTCTGAGAAATATGCAAATCAGGTAAGGAGAGGGAGGGAGAGAAAGTGGGAATGAGGGAGAGTGAGAGACAGAGAGACAAAGTGAGAGAGGAGAGGACAGCCCACGGATAGCACTTGGCTGTGATTGGTCCACTAAAAAAATAATTTCCGCCCGGCGTCATTTCCGGACCTCTAACTTCCTGTTTCATTCCCTAAATCACAATGAACCTAAATCACAACTACGACTCTATGATTAATGTGACAAGTGTGTTAAGCCAGCGGTGTTGTCCGGCTGACTGTGGCTGGTTAGAGCACTTACAGCATGTGTGTACGGTCACTTACGGTTATAACGAACTTTGATAACGGGGATAGCGGGCTAGCCACCATGCTAACTGCGGTGGGAACAGCGCAAAAACCCGCTGACTTAATCCCAAGGCTCTCATGACACTGTTTCTCAAACACCGTCAGGTTAAAAGCAAACACTTGGTAGTAGCTAGTATCGGGTGTCCCTGCTGACTGTGTGTGGAAGCTAGCTGCCTCCGTGTAGCTTCAAGCTGTTGCAGCTGTTGAATTAGCAACGCAGTTTGGAAACAATATCGGGGAACCGCTGCGTTAAGACACGATAACATAAGCATTTTGACCCGCTGGGTGTCACTTTATTTCAGCAAAACTGTTGCGTCATCAACAGCCCTTTTCTGTTGTCATCGTTCTCTGTGTGTGAGGAGCCGGGGATCAGCGTCTACTAATTCTATGTCTATTGGCTGGCGGGCTAAAAACCTCCAGGCTGCCTGCGCGCGTTTTAATGGCACTCACATGATTGGCTGTACAGGAGTGAGACATCTGATTGGCTACAGACGATCCCCTCTTAGAAAAAACGCATTCGTGAAACAGAGTCGCGTCAGGGGAGTCTCAAAAGTCTCAAAAGTCTCACACACAAATGCAGCGAGGTTTACAAATTAAAAGCACTTTGTAAATGCAGGTCCAACAGTTTATATATGAATGTAACAAGCTCCAAATATGTATTTGATGAAGATTGCAAATACTTTTACATGCATATATTTGTGAATTTTTTTTCTATTTGTGTGTGCATCGGAAATATGTTTATGAATCTTATATTTTACATGTGAATTTTTTTTACTTATATATGGAATGAAACATATTTGTGTGTGCATTGAAAATGTATTTGTGGATCTTTTTTGCGCATGTATTCATTTCTGTGTGCATTTAATCCTTTTGAGACTGTTCTGGCTCCATACTGTTGTGAGGTCTACCTGAACCACTCTGCAAATCATTCAACCACTTCACAGCTTTACTCGAGGAATAACAGACTGCGATAAACCTCAGTCTGACCGATCTGAGTTCGGCCTTTCAAATGTGCAGAATATTGGAGCGGACAGCGCCTGCACATCCTAAACTGAAATGGATCGGGCCGTGCACACGCTGTCAGGATGAGGCATTCTCCGGTAAAATGATCCTTTTGATAAAAAACGCTTCAAATCCTCTCAGCCTGTGCAGCTGTGTTATAATCGCACTAATTAGGCTGGCATGTCAAATCCAGCCCCCGTCTGCATCTATCACTGCAACATCACCGGTGGCAGCGCTCCAGGACTAGAAGAGAAACTCAATGATCTTTTTTGTATCTTAATTATCCACAGAATTCCACCCCTTGTTTCTTTTAAGTTGTGATTCTTTTGGGTTTTGTTCATGACCAGTGCCACTTTACCAATGTGAATCCTATACGTTCCACAAACCCCTGGAAAGTGAGATTTAAGAAATGATCTGCCTTGCAGTTTTCTCAGTGTGATTGTAGGCAATATTTTACATTAACATAAAAACTTCCACAGAATACTTTAACATAATAGTGTTGCTTTTGATAATTGTTGTATTTTGTAGATATTGGCTTTAATTCCTCTTATTATCTGGGCAGTGCTGTGTGAAAAGTAGTGTTAGCGTAGCATCGCTCACAGATATCGAGCATGTTATCCACTTGATTACCGCCAAGGACGTTTTATTTGATTTTTAGCAGGATTATGCAAAAACTAAAAACTAATTTCCTTTACATTTTTTGGGGGGGTTGGGCATGACCCAAGAAAATCCATTCAATTTGTGTTGATCAATATCAAAGTGCCATTTGATGACTTTTTCCCCCACTTCTTTTAACATTGTGTTTATCAACATTTTTGTTGTATTTATGGATCTTGGACAAATATCTGGCATATTTAGGGGATTTATAAGAGTGTGTGCAATGAGGTGCAGATCCAAACAAAAATCTGGATCTAGTTCATTTAAATGTGGTTTCATCAGGGGAACGTCAGCTTCCAGCTCTTTTTCGACTCTGTTTCAGTTGTGGACCTCTGTGACATATTATCAATTCAAAACAGACACACAAGGCTCAGGAAAAGCATTTGAGAAAAAAAAAATCATTGTCAGGATATTAATTCCTGTTCAGCTGACAGAAAAGAATTGGTGATGGCCATGATCCATTACAAGGTCAGTTGAACCAAATTTGGTTATGGTTAGGGTAATGGGCTATGGGCTATGGCAGTGATAGCCAACCATTCGTCTTAACTGTCGATCCCCCAACTCTCTGAACTCACTGGCTGTTGTCGCGCCACAGATCAGCTGTGTGTCGGTTGTCTGTTTTTCACACACGCTGTGTCTCCACTACTGCCGGTGGAGTTGCAGGTTTATCTCCTGCATTTCCTCCAAGAACAAGTTGGTTTATGTAAAGTAAATGTCAGGACTCTACTGTATGAAGATGTGCATCTTTCAGTTCCTTTGTTAACTGGGCAAGGGAATGTATTATGTCAAGGAGTGTCCTCACTAAGATAGATGTGCAAACGTGTGTGTCTATGTGTGTAGCTCAGACACACAGCTGATGTGTTGTGTCATGAGGAATTATAATTCATTATATGTGTTGTGCTTTGAGGAATTATAGGTCATTTTAAAGTGCTCTGTGACTTCCTGGTGTGACAAAACAATGTCTCACAATGACGAATCCAAAATGTCTTGACATTTATGCTTTAATTGGAAATACTAGTTTAAGGAAGTAGGTCAAGTTGTTTTGCAACAGGAGCAGTTATCTATCACACTATCTCCATTCATTTCAACTGGTGTTTGGAGCTGAGAAGTTAGAGGTGGATCAAAACTATTATCAAAACATTTTTATAAGGTTCAAATAGTATCTCAGTGTCTGCAGCACCACAACTGTGTCGACTGGGTATTGGTCAACTTAAGTTTAAAACAAAACTTGTGTTCTTTTGACTCTCAAACAATCATCAAAAATCCTGCAATGTAAAAAAAAAAGAAGAACAAACTGAAGACAGAATCAACAAAAACAACATAAAACACAATATTTTCATTTTTCAGAGAAATGTTTTAGGTCTCGCAAAACACAACAAACAGGCTAAGCAATAACAGACATGATTGACACCACATCAAGTTAGGCATCTCTGTTTCTCATAACAAGAGCAGGAGGAGTCCCGGATGTAAGCTCGTCCTCATCACGCGCAACTGAATCTGTAAAACGGATCAAGCTCCTTTATTCTCTTTTCTTGTTGTTGTTGTTTTTGTAAAGAAATCACCGGATTTACCTCAGTTCTATTCAAAGTCACCGTATTTTTACGGGTCAGCTCGCAGCGGATATAAGTCAGTATCTCAGTACCCGAGACGGCGTCAAGGGTCGACCAATTGCATTAGATTAAATAAATTATACCTATTGTGGTATTGTGAAATTCTGCAAAAACCAATGAAAGAGAAGCCTCAGTTTTGTGGTTGCCAAAAGTTTGAGGACCCCATTCACATCCATTTAGCCGTCGCCCCGCACCTGGAGGTATTATGTATTTAGACTGAAATGAAACAAATAAATTATGAAAATGCTTGTATTGAATGGTCACAGCCACTTATGGTCAACCAGGAGCTATATGCTAGTAAAATATTATTATATAGTTTTATAAAATTATAAAACATTTTTATACAGGCTTTTTAGTCTTAGGATGCTGGAGGGAGCATTGCCCCAGTTCCCAATTGAATCAATCAAAGCAGACTTGGCTGTAGGGAGAATTGGGCCTTAAAAATACAGAAGCTTAAACCTTGTGCTATCAGACAGAGGCTGAAAAGAGGAGCTGCCGCAATGGACAGTATGAGGAAAAATATGTCTATTCTGAACATTAGAGCATGTAAACCTGTTCAAGTGATCATCCAAATTTAAATTCTGAGCCTGAATATGAGAACAATATGTCTTCTTTAACTCAGATGAAATATTTATAGAATTATAATAGAATAATTGTATAGAGGTTAAAGAGAGCCAGATATCTACTGTACTTTGGCATTAAGCACAAGAGGTATTGATCACAAAATGTTAATATTCCCAAACAGAATCAGTGTGAGGACCTGACACACTTACTGGAGTTGCTAAACTGAAACTGAAAAGCACAATAAATGTAATCGCTGGATCTGCTTTTGTGTCTGCTGAGTGTTGACACAAAGTTTTGTTTCACAGTGGTGAAAGCAGCTCTGGAGCAGAGAGCAAACTGTGATAATTACTCCACAGGGTCATTATCCTCATTCACCTCCTTCTCAATGGAGGCCTTTGTTTCGTCTCTGGTTATAAGAGCTTGTTCGCGTTCACATATCAGACTGATATGAATGTTTTGTGGGAACTATGTTTTAAGATTTCAATTAATTAATATCTTGTACTAGTCTTATTTTACTGTGTTATGTTGTCGTCATGGAGTGTCGCAAATGTTGTGAAGGGAATTAGAGAATCTGTGTTTAAAGATTTTTATATGTAATGAATCATTAGTCCTTTTTTCTAATTACCAGCAAAAAACACAACTTAGCTCATCAAATAATCGTATTGCCTGACAAAGACTGTGTGGAGTAAGAAAATGTTAAGTGTTTTGCTTCATGGAGGACTCAGTGGAAGAGACTCCCTTTGTGTCTCTCAACTCCATGACGGGGTTAGGCAGAAAAATGTATTATTCTCGTTGATGTGCGAGGATGTGACTTATTACAAGGCCAGTTGGCTGCACACAAAAGGACAATTCAAAGCAACATCTTGTGTTCTTTCCCCAGGATAATGAGTTATTTACAGGATCTGTTACAGAATAGTACAACTAATAATTAATTTCCCCCATTATCAAACCCATAAGTATGTGGTCTAGGAGTGTTACCAGCTGAAACTCAAAAGTATATTTGCAACCTTTCACTAATTCATGTGACACAGGTGGCCTTTGTGTCTTACTGACAGAACTATTCAAGTTAAATAAACCCCAAAAATTGTTTATTTTTTCTTTGTCCAACAGACCCTGCATTGTATACTCCATCATCAACCCTCACATGTTGTGGGGTCCCTCAGGCTTCTATGCTTGGTCCCATTCTTTTCATCAAGCAAAATTACTAAAACACATTCAGTAAACTACTTCTTGGGCCTGGACGTCAGGGACTGGCTGAGACGTTTCATACAATAAATAATTTGTTGTATTATATTAAAACATTCGTGAAATTTAAATTGTAGTTTTTGCGTGATGTGTACATTGTCTTTTTTTATGTCCACAAAGAGGCAATTTTAAAGAAAAAAATTATAGAAGATAACTGTCAACATCAGCTGTTTTGAGTACTCTTTTTAAGTGATGTATCTATTGCTGTGGGAGCTGAATCGGATAATCTGCATTATTGTTATGTGTGGAGCAGATCTTTAATTACCTCTGTCAAGGTGGTTATGTTTTTAATGATTGTTGGTGATCTAACAGCGGACTACGCAAAAAAAAAAATCATTCCAATCAAATTTAGTGGAGAGACGGGCCAGAGCCAACCCATTAAGTTTGTGTTTGGATGCAAATTAACGGGAGGCTCCAAGAATTTCTTTCACTTTCCTTTAAATAGGGTATTTTTGCAATAATTGTAAATGTGTTTATTCAATCATTCTTCATTTGTGTGAAGTGTAATGTTTCACCATATGATATTTTCTATTAACTGAGTCTATTGATTTTAATAATAAGGGTGTCAATAAAAAGTATAATAAAGATTATTGTATGAAATTATATTTTTTTTATAATATTGCTTAGTTTGTGTTTTCCTTGATACTTATTATGGCAATATCTTATTTGCAAAAGGCCAACTGCTTCAGTTCTTTAGTTATTTTAATCTTATTTGTTCCACAACTGTTGTTTGTTTTTAATAAAGTTCCTTTCCAGTTGCATCACTATTCTGTGTTACTCATATTTCTCTTGACAGACCAGAAGAGTCACATATATAATGCATTGGATTCTATGTCAAGAGTTAAGAATTACGTTTTATCACAAATAAGGCATTTAGGCCACTTCCATTTTTATATTTCTACTAAATGAACAAAGCTGTTATGTATTGGATTGTGGAGGTATGTACTCAAGCGAGTGCAAACTTGAAAAACAGAATGTCTAAGTTGTGATTTGGTCTTCCTATATATTCTTATGGGAAAACATTTATAAAAATTGTAAATCCCCACAACTAGATGTCACAGTCTGCTCATCTCCTGTCCGCTGGTATTTTTCCATTCACCTGTCTCTGCTCCACTCTGCCAGTCAGCCACACCTCCTCATCAGGCCAACTCTCCACACCTGTGACAGCCCTGGCTGCATTTAAGCCTGCTCCTGTCTCTGCTTCAGTGCCAGATTGTTCTTGTGTTATGCCTGACTTCCAGCGTGTTTTCCCCGGACTGATCACCTGTTGCCGACCCCCGACCTGCCTGCCTGCCTCGTCTCTGCCCTGGACATTACCTCCCCCTTCTGTCTTCGACCACGAGTTTTGCCTATTCCCTCCTGGTTACGCTCCTGCTCGGCTCTGTGGCTACACAGCTCACCACTGGACCTGTCTACCAGCTAGGTAACCCATCAGCTGTGACTTTACCTTCTGTCAGCGACACCAGGCTCGCTCCTGCTCAGATCTCGCAGATGATCACTGTGAGCAGAGACTTTTTACCCTGCCACTGCTTGAACTGTTAAAGACTGCAGTGAACAATAAAAGTCATTACCGACTGGTATTTCGTCTGCCTGTGCTGCTTTTGGGTCCTCACCATATCCGTGACACTAGATTTAAGTATTCTTCACAATTTTACCCAGCCCTAATAGGTAACAATATAGAAATCATTCCACTTTTTGTTTTCTATTTGTGTTCTTTCCAGCATTTGATGTTAAAATTACGCACTCATTTTTGTGCATTAAGTCGAGAAATTAAGCCAGAGGCCATTATCATTGTCTAATGACAATAACAATGATAATAGCCGGAAGAAAAATGAAACTATTTGTTAAAGCTCTTCATACACCATGACAAATTAAGAACTTGATAATACTCGAG
Source organism: Pleuronectes platessa (assembly GCF_947347685.1). Classification (NCBI taxonomy): domain Eukaryota; kingdom Metazoa; phylum Chordata; class Actinopteri; order Pleuronectiformes; family Pleuronectidae; genus Pleuronectes; species Pleuronectes platessa. The sequence goes on along the minus strand of NC_070627.1, from coordinate 23,941,493 downwards.
AAATGAAATACTCACCAGCTCAGAATTAATAATTGTTATTATTCTGATATATTTGAGTTTGTCAGTGGGATGCTAGTTTTTTATTTAAGAAAGCTGAGGGACATTGTTGTAAACCCTTATTTACCTAGTCTAAAGTGATTGGTTGAAGTTTCATTTCACAGTGAAAACCTCAGAAAAATCAACCTTCAGAAGTTGAAAGAAAGCCAAGTAGGTTTTTCTTTACGTAATATCTGCCTTGTGTCTGCTTAATTACTAAAGACAAATGTTAAAGAAATAATCTTCACGCGAAAAATTAATTGTATGAAAAAAATGCCCACCGTGTAAAGATACACTTTTGTCCAAAAATTACTTTTCTTATTTGTATCCTCCCTTTCCCTCAACTGTTTTGTTGTATTTGCCGGCACATAAAGCAGATATATTTAACTTATGTTACTGTCAGGTTTGTTTAAAACTAATTTGACGTCACTGAGGCCATAATATTTATTTAATTTTCCACAAATAAAAAGTTCTGCTGTTTCCTTTGTCTTTTGAATGAGCAATGAAATTGTAGAATAGATGTCAGTTAAATTTTTACACGCTGCATGTTTTTGTAATTTGATATGGATGAGTCACATGACTGCTATTCACTCTGCATATGTATACTGTATATGACAGAAGATGTCAAACATGCAACATCTTATTAGGGACATTGTAGGGTGAATAAAACCTTCATAAATGTATATAAAAAGAAGGTGGTGAGAGGGTATTTTTCCAAATTATAAATTCAAAGAAAAAGTACTTGAATATTCTCTGTGATTATCAAGTCACAAATTTGTTGTTATGCCTGGAGAACAAATCAAATATTACATTATTTTGATTAGATTCACTATTTTTGATTGCTGTGAATCCCATTGGTTTTCCCATGGATCGAACTCATCACACCAAAGATATAACTGTCCATTTCACTTAATGTACGACCCCTGGAGAGAAAAACTTCCTCTGTTGCATTGTAGGATCCTAGTTCCTGATGCACTGAAGCTATCACCACATCCAGACCAGCTCGTTGTGAATAGGCCCACTTCACAACAATATCTCTTCAAAGTCTAAATTCTTTCTGAGTCTGGACTAAAATCACGAGTATTCCCGTATTACTAAATCTGGTTTTAAAGTATAATTTGATAAGGTCATCTCCTGAAGGCATAATAAACAGTGAGTGGCAGCGTCTGTGTTGAACTAACTTTGCAATGTTCCTTGTTAAAGGAAAAACAATTTTGATGAGGGCCATGATTTTGCCGAACACAAATCCATAGGTACACACAAGTGACATACACTATGATATTAACATGTACGCAATTTGGTATATTTCATTAATTCTAGTAATACAGGTTTTATTGTTGCGTTATGAATAGTCTGAGTGCAAAGTGTGAGCCACATTACAGTTGACAGACTACCATGAAGCTGCAGGGCATCTCTGCAGTTCCTGGCTTGAAGCCATGTGATCAAGTTAAAGTCTGTGTGGCTTCTTGGCCGCGGCCGCTTGGCCGCTCCACAGAAAACTTCCTTTGTGTGAAGAGACACAATCACATATCGTGTTGAGATTTCTGCAACAACACAGTCAGTAAGACTTGTGTGGCTTTTTCAAGATTGCTATTGCAGTAGCTGAAAAAGTTCACCAGACGGCGCTAAAGACAAATGAAAAGCCTGATGACCATCAGACTTAACTCAATTCAAAATGAGGATCAACTGTGAATTATCTGTTCTCATTGCCAGTGAAATTGTTTAACTTGTATTTTTTTTCCCATTTAGTGTATTGAGCAAAAGGTATCGACCAAAATTATCTTGAAGAAAAAGGATACCTCAGATATTGAGTATTTTAACCTCTCCTATTGCGTATTCTCGAATAATGTTAAAACCAAGAACTTTTCAGAATAAGTTATGAGGGAGAAAAATAGCTACAACTTTGTGAAACTCTCCTCTCTGCAGTAACAACATGGACTGGTCAACATAGTGGTACTACAAAAGCTCCTAATGGCAGTTTCACTCATCACTGACGACACACTGTGAGTGAAATATAGCTCATGAACTTTTAGATTATGTAAAATATATTTAGGGTCTCATGTAACGAAGGAAAGAGCCAATTAAATGTGTACAGGCAATTTCTATTCATTATCCTGTAAGAGTCGGAGTCAATTTTTTCCATAAATATAAAACATGTCAGAAGGGTATCCTTGGTAAAATACAATCAAACAGTTGACAGAGCTGCATGGGTTGGGAAATAAAGTTTTCCCTCACAGGTTGTTAGACCGACAATGATCACATCCTGTCTGTCCTGTCAGAGAGACAGGGAACATGTAGCGTTGACAGGAGGTGAGGTCGAGCCACACGGGGGAAAAGGAGAGAAATTTGAACAGCAGCAACAAAAACTGAGCTGGAGGACAGAGTGGAGGAATATAGGGACTAAGATTTAGATCAAAATGTTACTTTCTACCTCTTAATACGCCTAAAATGACTCAACATTGCCTCTTGGGGCACAAAGTGGTATTAAGATATGTGTCAGGCCAGTATGATGGACAAAAACATTACATCAATATAAATGTATATAGTAGTCTTTATTAGGCAGTAAATGAACAAATAAGTGAAGAGATGTAGAAATAAATGAATAAACTAATAATTAAATAAATGTATGAATGCAGATATAGGTTTAGGGTCCGTTTAATCACAAGCTGTATTTATGGCAAATTTTTTTCATTTAATTATTTACTTCTAAATCTGTCTATTTCTTTTTTATACTTACGTGTTTCTGGTCCTTCATATACTATGGCTAGCTGGTTAGCATGCTAACTCTAGTCGGTATAAAACAGAAAAGATAGATATGAAAAAGTGTACATTCAATGATAGAATATATGCAAATGATTCAGCAAATCCATAGTTACCACCCCTACAATGAAGGGTTGAGTAATTATTGTGAAGTGATTATTCGTTTTACATTTACATTGCACAAGGCTTGAGATGTATCAATAATATTTTACATATGAACACATTCTCAGGTTTGAAAGAAAATGTGGGGGAGGAATAAGGACCAGTGAATTGAACTTCTGAATCATTCACCCTGACCTGGAAAATACTAAAGACCCGGTGAAATGACCAAGCTATAAAGAAGAATGAAGGCTGGTCGCACAACAGCTGACCTGCTTACAGGTCTGATGAGAGGATGATCTGAGATGGAGGGGTCAGTGCTCACTTATTGTTAATGGTACTTATTGTCATCCATCCTTTGTTTATCCACACTTATCATGAATACATGGAGGTTGCTTCAGGAGGAAGCATGAAAGTTGTCAAGAGCTCACGTCTGTCAAAGCACAAAAGTGGATGACATTAGGAGCCGATCAAGGTCAAAGCTGATGGCATGGGGTAGAGTAAGTCTGTCTTGGATGGGGGTGGGGTGGAGTGAGAGCGATATGCAACCAAAGACTGAGAAGAGAGGATGCACATTGACAATGGGCCAGCGACTGCAGGACAGTGTGTGTGTGAGGGGCAGCTCTCAGGAGGATCAACCTCTCCATGTTAACATCTGTTCCACGAGAACAACATAATCCCCTTGTCCTTAAAATTCATAGTTTCCTCCCTCCTCACAGGCCGGTTTCATTCTTTGTTCTCTTCTCAGTTGTTTAACTCAAGATTTAAACCTGAGGTGTCATGTTAATAATGATTAAGTGAGGGCACTAAATGACTTCTGAGTATAAAACATCTCATCCGAAGCATCTTGGAGATACATATATAAAGGTTTGCTTCATTTGGATCTTGGCTGGAGTTTTTGTTTTGCTTATTTTTCTGTACTGTTTTATTGTTTGATTCCATCATATACACCAAATCTCAGCGTTTGCTTCACACATTGTATTCTTTAAAGTCACCAAGTCATGCATTTCTGTCTTTGTATTATGATAATGAGAGTATAGCTTAAATGAAGTGTCATCAGAACAATAGCTTGTGGGCTAATCTCATTGAGAGCTAAGGCAAGGCAGAGATTGAAGGGGATGAGATGGGTGGGTGGGGGGTGCTTGGTGCACACATGGCACTGGGGTGAGCCTAATCACGGCCTCGCAGAAATCCTCACAAATGGGGAGGGGGATGGTGGCCGTCCCTGCGGTGACTCATTTAGTCTTTGAAGAAAGCATTTTCCCTCCTGTAACACAACAGCCCTTTGCCTCGACACAAAGACTCATCTTTTGTGTGTCTATATTCTTTCTTTTTCTGCTCTGTGTGTATGCACAGCTGAGATAGACGAGGGAGTGTCACCCCGTAGACGAGACCTGACACTTGGTTCAACCGGTTTTATAATAAACTGGACAGTTTTCATCCCTCCCATTTCCTTGGCCCCTGCCATTTTTGTGGGCCTTTCCATTGTTCGGTCTGCCACCGAGCCACAACAGGGTGGCACTCCTTTCCTTCCCCTCACACTGGAGTCATAGGAAAATCTACAACATCTCCGAGAAGTGACATGTAATGTTCCAACAAACCTGTGCACTATCATCAGCATGTCCATTTTCTATTATTTCTACTTCATAGTACAAATAATGGCTAATAACTCCGGACTTTTCTGAGAACTTTTTTAATATTTAGTTTCGTAAAATCAGATAGATAAGGGAAAGGGTTCATTGATTCTATTATTTGTAGCTCACAGCAAGATTGTTTTTTTGCTTTTAAAGTCACAGTAATGGTACATTGACCATAGACGCACAGGAGGTCTATTTGGCTGAAGATGTAAAGGACATGGGATAATACTGCAATTCAACCAACCAATCACTATCATACTGTTAACATAGTAATTTGTTAAATGAATGTATTTCCAAACCCATCTAGCAAACTCAGAGCAACAAAAGTCTACATATATACAGTCTTATGTTTCTGTTCAACTGGTTAATTAATTCCAGCGTTCAACTTCCCTTCAGAGGTGTACTGGCTTTAGCTGCTAAGTACCCTGCTTTTCAGCAGCCTGTAAATCATTTGATCTATCTGCTGTTTGGTGCTAGTGTAAGTAACGCACAGTGAGTTTGTTGGGGATTGATTTGAAGCTAGTGCTTGACATGACACTGATAGAGAGAACAGTTAAAAAACATTTAAGCTGCTGCCCAGAAAATATAAAAATGAGGGAAACTCCAGTTTTTATATTTTTTTAAGGGTTTGACACTATATATAGCACACTCATTGTTAATTAACTGTGAAAACACGGTAAAGCTTGTTCTGTAAGAGGGTTTATGGCTGATTTTGGGCAACTAGGCCAGCTTCTCAAACCAATATTATCTTCTTATGTAATGGACCTCAGGGCAGTGCTGCTGCTGCTGGCAATTTAATGTAGCCTACATACAGCAACTGTCAAATGAGGAGCACATTAGACGTGCTCAGGCAAAAACCACACAGTTGGACCAAGCTATATATTTGCATTGGAGTATTTGTGTAAACAAATTTACCCCCTGATCCACCAATAATAATCCACACATGAGCTAAGACTGTTGAAATGCTTACAGTACATTGAATGCAATATAAATGTAAAACTTTAACACACAACAACTGCCCCTTAAGGTTCATCCACCAGGATGTTTGTTTGTTTATTTGGTCTGGTTTGGTTTGATTTGGTTGGTTTGATTGGCTGCCTGGTTGGTTGGTTGGTTGGTAGAAATGGTAAATATTAATGCATACTAACATAAAACAATGTCCAGGGAGATGTTATTATCAATATATGGCATAATGTATGTTATTATTACCAGGCATTTCCGTCAAACCTTTCAAGGTAACTAGGTTGCTTGTTGTTAATGTGGAAGCAGAGTCCCAGAGATGTTGTAAATCAACTTAAAATAACACAAAAATATTAAATGTATCCCATGACCAAAAAGAACCACATTCAGCACTAGGGTTGATATATAATACACATACTCAGTGTGAAGCTGATAAGACAGATTGTGGAATAAGTAGATAAACATTGGCCATTGCCAGATTTCTCTGCATTTTCCTTTTTTTAGGACATTTTCACAACTCATGAATCTTGATGAGATAAAGCCACACATATTTAGGGAACTGATAACGATGAGTGAGTGAAGCTTGATTGAATGTATGCGCTCTGCTTTGGAGCCATGCTAGTTCAGTTCAGGTCTCTGCTCAGCTGTACAGCAGGGAGCGCTCCTCCAGTGGCCAAACACGGCACACCGAGGCAGCAGCAGCAGGGGGAGATCCATCTGTCCCATCCCGAATCTGTGGAAGGTAGAGGAGAGCAGAGGAGGCGGGGACCCGGACCGGACTGACGCTCAGTGCGTGGACACAGGGTTACTAATGCCGAACAGGCAGCAGCAGCTTCCCTCGCTTGACTTTTCATCAGAGCCCTGCAGAAGCAACTCTCCATTCATTGGAACAAAAAGCAGCTCTGGTGCTGCGGGGACAGAGGCGGATTTATGTGAACGCCGGCGGAGACGCTCTGCGGACAGACAATAAAAGTGGGGACAATCAGATCACAACAAAAGACAACACAAGGTAAGAACCGTTTCATTAGTTTCCTAAGTGCCTTTTTATTTCTAAAAGTAAAACAAACAATAACAATAATATATTGGTGTGGTCACCTGTACACAGCCTCTCCAGTTTGTTTTGTTATCATGCATTAACAATAACGTGCGCTTTCTGTTCTCATTCGCTATTTCAGAGCGCTATTGGGTTCATTTGGAGCTATAAATGCGCTATTTTACGCACAATCCCCGCATGGAAACAAGTAACATCATCACATCAGTTAGAAAGTGTATGCATGTGTTTGAGTATCAATTAATCCCAGCCAACCCTTAACTCAACATGGAGCCACACAGTATTTTATTGAAGCTGAGTGAATGTCAGCTGGTTTCTGAGTTGTTGACATGTCAACATGAGTCGGGGACCCTGCTTGTCAGAAAGGTGTAGTGGAGTGGCTCAGGACAGATTTAACACAGTAACCTGGGGTGTGGTCACTTCAGTGATACCTATAATGCACCTTCAAGAGCATGTATTGTAGTGTACTTTATTACACACATACACACTATTCATTCCCTCTGAGTCTGTGGTCAGCTGGTGTGCTGTCCTCTGTGTGAATATCCTGTTTCCGGGACCAGACACACAATGGGCAGGCAGGCTTGTGATATCCTGTGTGGGTCTTGTGTCACCTCACACCATGAAAAAACCCACAACAACAGGGGAATGACTACATTTGAACAGATCTCCTAAATGTCAGGCATATTTAAAAAGTCCTGTGATCTTCAGTGTCACTCATTTCTTGTCACACAGCAGGTCTGACATGAGGAAACCCAGTGACAGGACGTGAGTGATAACAAAGGCACAGGGTGACTACACTGAATTTGTGCCTCACGAGAGAAACATGTGCTGCCTCTTTCTCTCTCTGACACACACACGCGCACACACACAAAGTGCAAAGGCAGCGCAGCTTTGTGTTGACTTTAGTCCAGGATGTTCAGCTGCTTTTTAATGGGGTCAGCGCTTCTGATTCAATAAAGCTATTAACCGTCACAGAGTTTTCCAACGCCGCTGTTCGCCACAAATAGGAGTATATTTGCCAATCAGGGGCCATTAACAGACCTTATCCGTGTCTTTGCAAGTGTAAACAAGATTTAAACAGCACATCCAGTCCACCTGGGGAGTGTGACCTGATGTGATGATGCGTTCCCACCACAATCATCCGAGGCCCTGTTTTGTGTAAAAAGTGGTTCATCAGCATTTTTCTTTCTTTTTCCCACACGTCTTCATTATAACGCTCTGTGCACAGATTTGAATGACAGCATTTGTCGGTTAGGTTACGTGATACTGTTGTCATGCAGGCTCGTATAATTTAACACTTCTGCTAGAAAACAAGTTCCTGCCTGACTGGTTCTGACAACAGATTATCCCCACGCTGAAAGATCCCAGTCAGAGTCATGGCTCGTGACAGGTGGGAATGTAAATGTGAATGTTTGCAAGTTAAATCCAGGTATTGGGCTGCGTGTATTTCCAGGTGACAGCATGAGTTATATACAATATGAAGAAAACAAACTGTGTTTCATGGGTGGAAAGTGGTCAGTCTGTCTCGAATTTGCATGAGTAAAGCACAATAACACTACATCCTATAATACTGTTTATTTTTAAAGACTTACTTCAGGGCATAATAAGACAGAGAAGGACTCAGGAGTAAGGTGGATTGTCCCTTCAAAGACTCCTAACCTATTGTTACCTATAAAATAGTTTAGCATTTTGGCTAAATTTAGCATTCAGGAAAACTAGCATTTCAGCTACAAGCTAAACCCAAATTTGCTTACGATAGACTGTACAGTTGGACAATGACTGCCCCCCAAAAGTGAAGCCAAAGTGTCTTGATCATCTCTGGTGGCTGGCTGCAGAATAGCTCATAAACCTCAACTCATACATGTTAGTGGATGGGACATGGACCAACCTAAAAAGTCAACGTTCACGTTAATCTTATTTTTTTCAAGATGGTTTATGTTCTTTTAGGTAGATCTTATCATGTCCAAGATCTCACTTTCTGGTAAGTTTGGGTCAATTATATTAAAAGGGGGTGAAATGTACTGATTGACATCAGAGTGTTAGGCCTTAACAGCAAAACCTCTGAGTGTATGAAACTGATACACAACACATAACATTTTCAAAGTCTCACTTTATTCAGCGAAGAAAAAAACATGCCACATTACTTAATCGACATTTGATTGGGAAGAGCAAAAAAAGCAGCCGGGCAAAGTGTGCTAAGCTGATGTCACATTTAGAAAAACATGGATGTTGTGGATTAGCACTTTAATATAGCTATGGTAAACAGGCTTGCCGCTGGAGGCCTAATTCAGGGGCAGACACTGGAGTGTTTTCTAGTAAATGTGTTTGTGGGTCAACAGTAATCTATAGGCTTTACAGTGCAAATCAATTTAGATCCCAAAGGGAGAGCGGACATCAGCGTAAAGAGGCGTTATTGAGAATGATTTAGTCCATTAAAAAAATGTTCTTCCCCAAATCAGTCGTACCACGATTGCTGTAAATGTCCTCAGTGCTGCTCGAGCCTGTAACATAATCGATGAAAACATGGTTCACTCTGAAATTTGTGTCAACAGGAATCTGTGCCTCGGCTGTGGGCCAGCTCAGCAGGCACTACATCTCTTTTCCTTGTTTCACGTCTGCTTTGTCCCCTCAGACAGGACATCCTGAGTAAAACAAAGAGTCTAGACTTTAGTTTCACATTTAAACCGCTAGAAATTGTGAAACATCCCATATTTACGCTTCCTGATTACGGGAAATATTGCGCGCAAAGAGGTTGTGGGCGACAAAAAAATAATATATTTTGGATTCGGGGGGATTTGGGTCATTTCATTTTCAAATGTAAAATATTCGCTGTTTATTTCCCTTCAGATTAAAGCAGCAAACACTGACAGCAGCCCTGGAGAGGGCCTCTCAGCTGGTTGGGAATTCCTCTGGGAGCCAGTTTGTCATTTAAATGAATGCGACTACATTAAAACAAGCCCAATCTGTTTAAGGACAGGCACTGGCCAGGTTGTGGACAGATCCCCCTCAAAGTGCAGCGCTTAAGCTCACCTACTTATGAATTATTTAAAGAATGGACACTAGGATAGATTTATAGGTTACCCATGTATATCTGTGGCTATTGACTTCATTGCACTTCAGACTGAAAGCCCCCTGTCTCTGGGGGATGTTAGTGGGAAATTAATCACAATTCCAAAGGTGCATGGTGCACAGTTGGTCGGTGATACATCATTATTTACCCCCCATGAAGACCACTGTTTTAATGAGAAATCTGGACAGAAAACAACTGTTTCAACTATGTTTCACTCTCTAGTGCCAGTCGCTCTGTTTTCTTAATAAGATCTTTTATCTTTTACTTCAGACGCATGAAGAGTAGATAATAATAGAAGAGTAAACAGGAACATGTTTTATGTTTTCAGAAAGACCAGTAGAGCAACCCTCAGTGGCTACTACGTTTTCAAACTAAAATGATCTCTGTCCATATGAGCGATATTTGCCTTGTATTTGCGTATGTGACTGTGCCATAATGCCGGTTTTCTTCCGGTGGAGGGTCATGCAATACGAATCCAAGAGGAATCAGTTAAGGCTACGTAGTTACCGAAAAGAGCCAATCAGCAAGCGCCCATGAGTGTCCACGTCATCTTTTCCAACCAATCAATTTCTCCCTTTCCAGACTAAACTAAAATGGGGCCAGCAGCGTTTCCAAACTACTCAATTTTAGCGGTTCCAATATTTTAATTAATTATTAATTAATTATTTTATACAAATTTCCAGCACAAAAGGTTTGAAAGTCTCAACTTCTAAGATGTTATGTGATGTTTTTTACAATTAGTTTTCAAACCTTGTTTTATAGACAAAGAAATCGAGTCATCAATAAAGAAGGTAATTGGCAGATGAAGCGCAATTCATCATTCAATCACTCTTTAGTTGCCCCACAGTGAAATTATGTTAATAGGTGACAATATTTAATATTCCTCATAGATATCTCTGTCTGTTTTTGAAAGCATTAACAAAAACAGCATTATGGAAGACTTTTAGGACGGAAATGGTTCCTGCTTGGTCCTTGTTTACATCACATTGCATCTCAATCGCTGCTATGATGCCTTTTGCTTTGTGTATGTTCTCTAAAGGACCTGTTATGGGTTTTCACGTGCCACAGTCACAACACACAAGGTTAAGAAGAAGCTGCAACTTAAAACTGTAGTGCTGCTTTCAGACATGCAGAAAAGTCTGGGTATTCTCCCGAGTAGCTGTATGTGAGAATGCAAAAGTCACTTGCTCACATAATTTTCCAGAACATTTCCTCCCAGCCCCCAAATAAAATGTTTAGAAACATTTAGAAATTGTGAGCCCATAAATGTCTTTGTTCACCTAGCTGTTAGTATTCCTCACACACTCAAAATCGTGTAGGCCTACACTGCTGCACAGGTGGGCAGGTGAGATGTAGCCAGGAGGGTCTTTCTCCTTATGGCAATGGAGGGGGCCTTAAACCCAACGGATTTGTGCAGCGTTGAATTCAAGAGAGGAATATTCCTCCTTTCTGTCTGTGTTTACCTCCTCCTCCTCCTCCTCCTCCTCATGCGTCTCTCAGACTGGGATGTAATTGCTGTTAGGCTGAGAAAAATGAAAATAACAACAAAGAAAAGGCTTATACCACCTTCGTCTCCGTCTGTGCTGCTGTTGGCTTGCCTGGGAGGTTTTTTTTTTGGGGGGGGGGGGTAGTCCTCACCGTAATTATGCTGCTTGTGTGACTCTCTCCATCAATCCATCCATCCATGCCTCTTTTGTGATCACTCTCCATTTCTTCCCATTTTCCTCTTAAATACACAATGCAGAGATCACATGAACTCTCTTTCACCTACATACACACACACACACACACACACACACACACACACACACACACACACACACACACACATCTCTGAGGTGATGATGTTGAGAGGATGTGTGAAAGCCTGCACGGTAATGACCAGAATGAGACTCCAATCACCGTGAGAGTGGATGAGGTAAAGGAGGGGGGAGGTGGACGGAGAGGACCTGAGTTGCTATTATTATCCTCTCAGGCGCAAACAGAGGTACATGGTGTCGAGTTTAGAAAAAACACACACACACACACACACACACACACAAAAAACAAAAACAACCAATGCTCCTACAGCAGATGTGCCCTACGGCCTTGGATCTACAGTGATCAATACTGCTCAATGCTTAAAAACCCATGTGAGTGTTTCACATGTTCAGTGCCAGAAGGGGTGGGGGCACGGCAAGGAGACACACAGGAGACTTGAATATGGGAAAAGACTGAATATGTGATGATTTGGATTTCACCAGCCCCCCACAAAGTAATTTCCTGTTGAGCGGCTGTGCTCAATTTTTCCTTTTTTTTTCAACCCTTTCCTCGTGCATTCATTTATTTTGGGTTCTATTGTCTGTTAAATTTGTAGTTTTGGAGCCATGGTGGTGCAGCGGGTTCGACAATGGAGATGGAGGATGTATAGGTGCTGCACCCATTAGAGCTTAGCATTCATCATTAATGGAGTGTTATGTGAGACTCCTCTTTTACTGGGTTAATGGCAACCAATACCCCCCCACCTCTCTTACACATACACACAGACACACACATACACACCAAATCCCAGGCACCATTCACCTTCCAACTCAAAATCCCCTGCAGTTTAGAATGAAAGAAATCATCCAGCTGCAGTCACCTTCACCGCTGCAGCTCGGCATGAGGAGGATGAAGGGGGGGGGGGGGGGAGGCGGGGAGAGGCGAGGGAAGTGATCACCTGCGCCGTGGACCAAAACCGAGCACCCTGCTGGTCCACTCAGACAGGCCAGGCTGAGCTCTGTGACAGGGAGAGAGGGCAGCGGTGAGAGACGTGTTAGCACTAAATACGGAGAAGATGTGGGTGCATGGTGATTAAGTGACGAGGAAATAAACCCAGTAACTCAATAGAAAGAGCTGCCTTTGATTTAAGGCCTTTTCAAAGGTCCGTTGTGTTGCTTAGAGGCTCAGCTACTTCCTTTTCAAACATGATTGTTGTCCCACCTGAGCATGTGTACGTCTTTTTCACTACTATACTCTACTGCAGCAGCACGCCTCATACATTTGCTAATATTTACAAAAGCATCAAACAATGTGCTGTGTTGTCTATCAGCAACATTAGCTTCTTCAGCTATAGTCTGTGGACAGAAGTGATGTCAGGACAGTGTTTGGTGACACTGTGGCCTCTTAGAAAGTTGATCCGCTGTTAGTGTGCAGGGCACAGTTGTAACAGGTGTCAGGCACAGTGGGAGGAAAGATGATAGTGTATCCCCAGGGGAGGGCAGTGGTTGTTAGACTGGGGGAAATGAAAGGTGGTGTAAGCATGTGTGCTAATACATGTATGTACAGCCTACATCTGTCTGACAGTAGGGCTGAAAGTATAAGGTCATGATTGGTTTAACAAAGTTTGACATTTGACTAATCAATGAAGTCAGTTCTCAAGCAAATTGCCAAACTGTTTTGATTATTTAAAATGTTTAAAGTTTACTGCTTATTTTCTGTTTGAATGAATTGTTCCTTGAATAATCTGGTTTTTGGACTGCTGGACAGACAAAACTAATACTTTTTAGACCTTGGCCTTACAAAATTAAGTTTAAAAAAAAAATGTCCTGTAACTGTTAAGGACTCAATGACTGGTAAATTAATTAAAAAGAGTTCTCAATAAATTGTGTAATATTGAGAATATATGTAGATTATCACATTGTCACATAAAAATCTAAATTTAGAGACATTTTACATGTTGCTGAAAAGTAGCCTAATAATTTCAGTTGTTATGTAAATCCCTTTTGAAATCGATTAAGCCTCATCACCGCACTGTGTTCGGCATAATGTGCCACATCTGTTGATATGGCATGGAACCCCGTTAATTCATTTAGCTCTCCAGATGATTGATGATCTGTGTGCATGGTAAAAATAAAATAACAGGCATTCCCTGGTAATACTTAAAACACCCATACAGCTTTTATAGTGCATTGGAAACTGATCTGAAGAGAAAGACTGCCACTATAAAAAGTTGGAAAATCAGTAATTGTGTTGTAGAAAAGGAAATGTTTTACTCTCAGTAAATAACAGTACCTTCAGTTTTCTAGCTGGGGCTACGTCTCTGTACAATGTTCACGTTTTAAATCTGAACTGCAGCAGTAAAGAGAAAACACAAAAAAAGCAGAATTGAGCTCATGTCATAAAGTTAGACTTCTTTACCTTATATTACATTTTTTTTATTAAACTGTAAACACAACACTGACTAACAGTAATATGTAAGTCAGTAATATGGCATGTTAATATTAATATGACACAAAAATAAACATGTTAGCAAGCATTTACCCAAACATTCGTGAGATATTGGACACATGTCCAACATTCACATTTTCTTTTACCTCTGCTTTGGTCTCCTCAGATTCCTTTAATAATCGTTTTGCTTGGAGTTCCCACTTTTTAAACTCCCTGACTGTCTCTCTGCCGCCTGCCGTCCATGTGGTGTAGTGAGTTTCAGGGATTTTGTTCAGCTTTTTGCTGGATTTGCTGGCAAATTGAAATGATCAGATCAACCAATCAGAGCTTTGGGCAAAAAACATTGTGCCTCTTTTGTTGTCCCTTCAAATATGTGACTTCAGCCACTGAGATTGTTTCTCTCCACAGTAACTCAGAGGATATTTGCTCGGTTAAAAATGTATTAGTCCGTGTGTTGGATGCAGTAATGAGGCATGTTTTCCTTCTGCAGTGTAGCAGCTGTTTCAGAATATCTGATGAGTTAAACGTATTGAATAAGACATAGCAGCAAACCTGGAACAGATGCCCGGCTCTGAGGCTCTTTGCTCCACAGGCTCCACCTTCTTATGAGTCCCCATTTGACTCTGAGTGAAGGCCCCCTCTCTTCAAATCACAGCACCTCTTAAAATCGCTCTGACAGAGCTGGAATCTTTAAGAGCTTTTAGCCCATTGAGAGCTTTTGTATTTATACATCAGGATGAAAAAAGACATTTTCGATTTGATACTGAAAGACAGCAGCAGTATTCCTTTACGGCCACTGGCTTTGTGACGCCTGTTTGAGCCACACAGGTTCTTCTGTTTGTCTGCACGCTGGATGTTACCGTGGTGCAGACAGCGGTTTTCTGCATTCAGTATGTCTGAATCAGTTGTGTTCTACCAGGCAAGTGTTGTCTGGTCAAATAAAGCCATGTAACTGATCTTATTATCAGGTTAGTTATGTGGATCTAGAGTGACAAACCAAACTGTAAATCATTTTAATGCAGATATCAGCCACCAGAAATCAGCATTTTGTTGCCACAAAATGGATTTAGACTCATAAACAAATGCTCATAAGAGTTAATGGCACCACATGCTGCACAATTTCAGAATAAACTCGGAGCTTGGAGTAGAACCGTTGCTCTTTCATGTAGATAGCGGACTGTTGAGGTGGTTCCGGCATCTAGTCAGGATACCTCCTATGGGCGCCTTCCTTTGCAGGTTTACCGGGCATGCCAAACCCGGAGGAGACCCTGAGGGAGACCCCGACTTCAGTGGCATGCGAACGCCTCGGGATCCCCAAGAAAGAGCTGAAAAGCGTGGCTAGGGAGATGGACGTCTGGGATACCCTTATTGGCCAGCAACCTCTGCAAACCAAGCCTTAAATGGCAGAGGATGGATGGTTGGATGGAAGGAGATTAAACTAGATTATAATGCTGTACATTATAGGGGTCAGATTTCTCCAGATTTAAAACAAGATAACTATCGTCACTGGGCAACCTGTCAGAAATGAAGTGAAGATCCACTTATAGGATGTTAAAAAAATTGGATGAAGCAAACAGACAGTATTCGGTTATTATCCATGGTAACAGTTTTGATAGAATTGGTCTTTTTTTAGCTAAAGGTTGAGGTTTCGGATGCACAGCTCTTTAACGATGATATTAAAAAGCTTATTATGAACTGTGACCTTTTCCTGCTTCTCCACATGCTTCCCCCTTGAGCAATTTTCACAATTATGGATGGAAACTGTACACGTAATTGTCTTAACTCATTTATATGTTTCCTGCATGGCCAATAATTCTTGTTTGTTCCCAGCATAGCTCTGAGCTGATGAAGACAACTCTTATGCACATCCACTGTGTGAACTATAACTGAACTGATTGTTTGTTGCCTGACAGATCATTTATAAAAGTCATAGAAAATAATCATGTGGATGCTTTTTAACATGTCAGAAACCCTCTTCATATCTATTTGTTCTTCCGGAAAATATGTAAATTAGATTTGTATATCATATTTATATGAATTATATATTTGTTTACATATCTTAAAAGCCAAACCATGTTAAATTACTGTATTTTTTCTTCCGTGCAATTATTGAATCCCTTCCGTTGCCTTGAGGCTCATAACAGCCCCTCACTTGTAGTGTGCACCCCCCCCACTCCCCCTTATCTTTGTTGCTCTCTCTTTGTTTCATTCCGATGCCTGTGGAGATGTCCACAGTGGCCATTCATGTTTTCCATAGCTTGACTATGATATTGAAAACTAATAACACAGGCGCTTTATCCTTGTTCTGAGAAACGTCTGGGCAAATCGAGAGACCCACAATCCCTCAGGGCAATATTTTATAGCAGCAGACAGTGCGGGGCTGCTGACTGACACCACAGCCTCTGCCTCCCACACACTTACCCCGGTCTGACCTCCTCCTCTACGTAGCATCTGGGTTATACGCACACATAGTTTGTCACAGCCTGTGGCCTCCAGGGTGGCCCTGAGCGCTGTCCCATGCAGCAAGAGGAGCTGGCCCCAAATCCCTAGACACAGCCTGACAAGCCGATAGGTGGATGGTGGCAGCATGAAGACCCTGAGCCCGCTTTCCCTGCCTTCTTTCTCTTTCCGTTTTTTTCCATACCCCCTGCCTGGCCACACAAAGCGGGGCTTGACTGTGCCGCCTCAACACACACAAAAAGCTTCTCTGTCTCTCCATTCATTCGCCAAATGGAGCTTTATCACATGGTGTTAATTGGCTGTAATTAAAATGTCTTGTGGTTGCTTAAACAGATGCAGTGACAATTTCAGTCATGAAGGATAATGGCCGCCTCTCACTTACTGGGATGATTGTGAAATCTGAAGGCCTGAGGGCAGACGTTCAGTTTATTTCATTGCAGTTCTTCTTGTTGTAATTTACAAATGGAACATAAAGAAAAGCAAGTTGTATGTTAAGAGGAGAATAAACAAC
Source organism: Pleuronectes platessa (assembly GCF_947347685.1). NCBI lineage: Eukaryota > Metazoa > Chordata > Actinopteri > Pleuronectiformes > Pleuronectidae > Pleuronectes > Pleuronectes platessa. The sequence goes on along the minus strand of NC_070627.1, from coordinate 23,924,721 downwards.
TCAAAGACAAAGAAAGAACAAATGATTTGATTATTTGATTTTTCTTTCACTCATTGTGTGTGAGACACGAAGATGCAAAGCTCATTAGAAAGTGGGGCATACTCTTTGCATGACCAGAGATGTCCCTCTTTCATGTTTTATGAACGTAATCTCTTCATGTATAATGCATGATGACAAATTGCCCTCATATCAAGTGTCATGATTTCTGACAGCTGTGTCCACCTGCTCCATTTCTAACCAAGAGTGACGGTCATGAAGCTACATGAGCGTGTGGGCAGGGTCCCTTGAGGCCAGGACATTATAAGTTAACCATCCAGCATGTGTGAGTAGGCCGGGCGTACTGCATACTGCATGTGTCAGCTGCAGACTCAGTATGGGGCATAGCTCGTCATCTGCAGGCCCATGTGGAGGACAGCTGTTTGCCTGCTCTGCTCCGGCTCTGTCACATCCACAAGGAGGCCTTCCCCTTTCAGATAATTAATCTACCACTTACTGTACACGGTAATTGCTATCCCGTGTTGAAATGAGCCGGGGGACGGGGAGCCTTGACGATCTTGGCAGCGCGGCTGCCCCCATCATGCCCTGCCGTGTATTCTCAACAGATTCAAGCCTATTAATACTGAACTTCTGGGACTGAGCCGAGCAGGGGGCTAAATTGTAACAGCCTGTCTGTCTGGATTCTTACTAAACTTTCGATCTAGCCTTCACCAATGAAATGAGGCCCTTATCTTAGGAGAAAGGGCATGACATTGGCATAAAGGTAATAGGAAAGCCCTCCAGACAGCATAATTTACCACACAATTTCCGGGACTAAATGTATTTCCTCTCTTTATTCCTCAGGGCTTTGGTGTCATGCAATTTCCCCATCTGCTGGTCTCAAAGGGGCATTGCAGCGTGAAGAGTAAATATGTCAGCCTCTGTTGTTGCTTTTCCACTACAATCGATTGTTCTCGGCTTATGGGACAAAGTGTAACGACAGCTTAAAAAGAGTGAGCCTTAAAGTGAACAGAGTCTTGTGTGCAGCGCATGACATGTGTAGATAAATGGACACCAGAGTGACATCAGAGAGGGTGACGGTGTGAGATCATGGTGTGTGCGTCTGTGGTGCCAGGCTGGAGACAGGGAGAGACGGAGACTGTTAGACAACAGTTATGCTGACGTTGTTAGGTTAACCAGGCAAGAGGAAGTTGCTGGTGAAAAGATGTTATCTCAGAGTGAAAATAGAATGATATTTTACCCTCTGAAATAGAAAAAACCTCTGTTGACAGCATGTGATTCTGACCCTGTCCTATTGAGCTCATTGTGAGGTTATTGAGTTGATTATTTAATACACAGAGTTTGCTGCTGCTATAATCAATATTTTTAAAGTATCAACAGATCACATTACCTAACACAAATGGGCGTTTCACTTCAGTCTGCAGTTCCTTGCAGCTATATAGAGCATTTAGCACCTTTCAGCTCAATGTTTTGGTTTTTACAACCAAGTGTTTTGTTTCCCTCTCATCATCTCAGCATCATTTCCAGTTACGCCAGCAAGGGGCTTTTTAAGAAGAAGCACTAATAAACCCTCTGTCGAACATTCCCAACACCAGAGCCTTAGTTAGAAACTCTAGCTAGTGAACACGATGGAGCGTTTAGCTGCTAAAGAGCCAGATGTTTCCATTGGGAGGTGGTAAAAACCATATGAAGACTAAAATCCATGTTCATTTGGGATACTAACCTAGTTAATGGAAACACAACAATTTAATGATACTGTTGCTCCCATACACTGTAGATAAAGAAAAACGACAGGACTGCTCCTCAAAAGTGAAGCCAAAGCGTCTCTATCGCTACCTGGTGGCTGACTGAAGTATGGATCACAAATGCCAATTTTATCACACTGATGTATGTTCAAGTGTTAACACCTCCCGTAAGTTTTATTTAGTTTTTTAATTAGTTATTTTAAAACTCAGGCTGACTCCGCATTGGTCAAATTTCGCTACTGCGCAGACTCTGGCTCCAGAGCTCAATTCTTGGATTTTTTAGCTTCCTTGCTGGATAGAGCCAGGAAGTGGAGACACATCATCCACATCTCTATACAGTCTATGGTTGTTTCACGTCGGCTGGATGTGTAAATAAGATACTGTTTGCTCACATTAGGTGTATAAACATCTAACAAGTGATAATATACCAGATGTCGTGTTTACAGCTTGTTCCAGTGTCTCCAAATGGCAAAACAAATCTCTGTATGCATGTTAGTGCTTTACATATATTATCCATATTATTAATGAAAGCTACTACTGAGATATATGTTCGGATCACTTCAGGCTGCTTATTGTATATCGCTCCGATTGTATAGTACATCTTGCAGACAATTAATTCCCACTTTCCCCTGGGACGCCCCCAAGACTCCCACAGATTGATTCTCACTGAGGTCGTTACCTCCTTCTGCATCTTCACCTCAGTGAACCCCAAGCGTAGAGTGTGGAAATCAACTGGGATTATTAGTTGCCTGCAGGCGTTCCACTTGTGTTTGTGTGTGTTTGTGTTCGTGTGTGTGAGTTTTCACAAATGTGTATTTGTGTTGCTCCCAGTAGACACAATGCCTGCATGCTTTTACATTGAAAAATAACCAATGCTGACTGGTGCTCCATAGTAAGTAGTGGTTATGATCTGGTAAGCTACTGAATAATAAATTACAACACAATTTATTGTTAATTTATGTTTTAGTTGTACAATATTTTAAGAAAAGTGGCAACTTGTTTTCTGAAGTAAGTGGATAGTTAACGTGCTTGTGCCTCTGAAATATGTGCCACGCATGCCTGAGTAGCCCTGTACCCTGTGTACTGTAACAATATGTGGACCAGAACACGCGGCTCTCCTTTATACACATGTGGCGATCATGTGTGTGTGAGCAGCGGCTTGTGTCCACCATATGCTTGGCTGTCCTGCCCGCTGTCATTCCAGACAGCCGTGCATGGCCTCACACGCCTGTCCATGTTTATCATGGTAAGCTGGTCACGGTGCATCTATAAACCTCCAAATGGGTCTCAGATGATGAATCCTGCCCTCCAGAAAGAGAACCTTCTGGTTCACGCATTGGTGGATTACAACGTCCGTAGTGTGTAATCCTGTTAGGACACATGGAAATGAGAGGAGAGCAGTTGAATTTACTCCCTCGTGTCATTATTTTATTATTTTTATCTAAATTTCATATCAACCACCTCCAGTATGTGTCAAGAAGCTGTGATTGTCTAAAGAGCATGAAATTGACTGCTGACCACAAAGAGCCTGCTATTTATTTCCCACCGTCGTCTTTTCTTGCCAAGAATAGACTGATTCAACTCTTTTTAATAATTTTTTATCATTATCACTTGAAATAAGGATACATGTATTCTGTTAACAAAAATAAACTAACCCCACCCCACCCTCTGCCCCTAGTGCAGGGTCTTATAAATACAACAATAGTAATAACAAAGAAGAGAGTTATAGACATTAACATACAAGTATAGGAGAGAGCGGGGTAATGTGGGACATTTTTTACATTTGCTCCCCTCTAGGCGAGCTAAAATGATATATCAGTAAAATGTACACATTTCCCATTAATTCAGGATGTTTTCTAGAAATGGAAATGATCAGAATGTCTTCAGGACAAAGGGTAGTGAAAATATGATTGTTTAAAAAAAAGTGGTCTTGTGTCCCACTTTACCCCAGCTACGGGGTAAAGTGGGACACTTACTTTTTCCACTTTAAAACAACCATAACAACACATGTTGTAATGGTTAAAATCCCGACAGCTAGATTGACAACAACTAATATCGGACTAGTAACAGAATCATGGGGATTGGTCAATTAAGCACATTTATGATTATTATGATTCATGTGATCTCTTGCACACCCTAGCCTACCGGCACATTGTTTCTCTGTCCAATTTGCAGGGACAGGGATATTGTTTTTCTCTGCGTATTCAAATGCCAGTTCACGATACTTAACTGGAGCAAGGCCAGGGAACTGGTCAGCCAGTTGTTTCAAGTATTTGGCAAGCTCCTCCTCCATCTCATCTGTGAATATTCTCTTTACCTCAGCTACTGCACCCCAGGCTACTGATTTTACTTTCCCTTTCTCATTTTTCTTTATGAATCTTTTGAGGGTTGTCTTGTCAATATTTCTATCCCTTCCAGCTTTTCTTAAAGACTTCTTTCCTTGCATGACCTCAGCAGCTGCACTCTCCATCTTTGGAGGGGTGTTTGGCCCCAGGTTGTCTTCCTGGTGTAGTTTCTTGGCATGATGGCTTTTCTACAATGTTTATGACATTAAAAATAAAACATATATAATGTAATATGACACTAAAATATATTTAAGACTAAACTTAACTTGTGCTTCATGGTGGGGTAAAGAGAGACACTGTCCCACTTTACCCAACAGCATTTGTCCCACTTTACCCCGAAGCCACAATTTTAGAAAAACAACATCTCTTAGCAATTCAGGCTAATCTTCAGCTAGCATCAATCACATGGTTTTATATGTTGGAAGTTCACCAACATGTATGATATAAGTTTTTCTACCTGAATCAATTTGTTTTGACACAACAGTGGATTAAGTTCAAGGCAAGAAAATTTACTTTTACATGCAAAAAACACATTTTTCTGAAAAAACATACTTTCCACAGCACCAGCACCAACTTCTCCTTCATGGCAAGGGGGGAATGGGAGGGGCTTGAAAACATAATAGTCACATGACCACAAATGTGTTCCGTTGCCTAGATACAGGGGGTGTTTCACATCACCCGATGTCCCACATTACCCCGCTCTCCCCTAAATATATACATAAGTCCATGCAGATCAAATAAAATAAATAATATCTCAGTATTATTTAGGAAAATTATAATAATAGTTATGATCCATAACTTAATCATATCTACAGTCAGAGTAACGCAGTACTACCCAAGCATCAAAATATGAGTATCATCAGTTTCAGTCATACAATTTATATGCATTAAAGTAACAGATTAATTCATATTAAATTAATTTAACAAATTTCTGGTACAATCCACTCACAGCAATTTCTGTAGAGCACTTCCTGGATGAGGTCTTTTGTTGGTAAGTGATAAATATGAATTGTAATTCAGCTGTTGGTTAGATATATTATTATAAAAACTGGAAGCAAAGGGAAACACTATAACCTGGCTCTGTCCAATCAATATCCCTGAATGCTCAATTCAAACTGTAGTGTAAACACTGCTTACACTACAAAAGATCCACGCTGTTTACTAAACAGCGTGGATCTTTTTGTGCCAGAATGAAGACGTACAGTAACACAAACCCTTGAGAATTGCACATAATCCCATTTTCTATAAAAGCCCATTGTCACAGCTGTCTGCCGCTGCTCATGCTTAGTATAGCCAGTTCACTGCCTGTCTACTCTACATGCAGTAAGTGACGTGACTGATTATAGCCAACATGTGTGTTTCAGACACATTCATGCAACTGCACACACTGACTGACACATGCCTGACTGATAATAAGGCCGATTTCTGTTGATTATTTGTTAACTGGATGTATGGATGGATGGAGAGACAGACAGACAGACAGACAGACAGACAGAAACATAGAGGTGCAACATCCTATGCCCTTAAACTTTGACTAGAGTGAGGAAAAACTACCCAAAAACCTTTTTACAGGGATAGTGCAATAGATATTGCATTTAACACTGCACATACACAAAATAACATTCATGAGAAATGCTGAGCTGCCTCACTGGCCTCAACAGTAGATGAGGCAGGAAACAGCATTGCTAATTTACTCTATATGCTTTGTTTTTTAATCTAATAATTATTATTCCTGTAGATGTGGAGGTCATAGTGTTCCTGCTCTGCTCTGTGAAAATTAGGTTGATCGTGTTCAATGAAACAGCGCCGTGTTGACAGAGGAAACTTGAGCATTCTGGGAGACCGGGGTCACATAAACAAACAGCGTGATATTGTTTCCAGCTGAACTGCAACACGTCGCTGCTGAGAGCTGCTCAACTCATCTGTTCTCCAGCTTTTCGGCCTGTGTGTGTGCAGCTGTATAAGGGAAGACGTCTGGCCGGAGACACAGGCACACTTAAGTCCACATATTTTATTTTTAAATCAAAAACTTTCTTAAAAGGATTTCCCACGCAGCTTCACTTTTAGTTTGGCCCCGTCAGACAAACACAACCAATTATCTTTAGTGTTCCTGCATAAAATAGAGGGTGGAGATGTCTGGTCTCCTCAGGAAATTGCTCCCGCATCCCAGACAAAGTGTCACACCATTCCCACACCCCTTTTTTCCGACAATGGAACTACAATACTTGCTGAAATAATACTAAAAATGATAAAAGATGACATTCGCCTTAGCATGGCAAAATTATATAACAATGGAGGAAAAGAAACCTGCCAAACAAAACATTTTCACCACTGTGAGTCACAGAGCTGTGTATTTCTGACTTTAGAGGTTGAGTGGCCAGCCGGAGCTGGTTTCTGTGTTTGTATACAAGAGTGTTTATGTGGAGGGGAGTTGGAGCCTCTGCAGCAGGGGCCTCGTGGTTCTGTCCTGCCCTCCCCTCATGCACACTATGAGGCAGTGTTTTGGACCAAGGCCCAGGACCGAGCCTGAGGCATACCGCTCTGCTCCAGCCTCTCCACAGCGCCGACTCTCACTGACATCACATCAGCTGGGTAGACATAGTAGACGTTTGTGCATGTGTAGATGCTGCTTTCAGCTTGTTGCTCTGAAGCAAAACAAAGTGGTCTGCAGTTCATCTCGTCTCCCGGCTCTGAATCTGTGAGGTGTCATCCGTAGCAGTAGAAAAGAGCCCTCAGTCATGGCTGTGCGCATCATACGTGGAATGGAGGACCTGGTGGCATCAAGCAGCCAGCTCGTCTGGGGCCTGGCACATCAGACCTTGAGGAGGTGGTACAACCGTGGGGTGATGCCGTGCAGACGCTTCCTAGAAGCCTGGTTCAGGATTGGGAAATGCTACCAGGTACGGCAGCTCTTTCAGCAGCGGAAGCATAAATGCTTTAATTAAAAATAAGTTTTATTGATCGCTTTCTCGACAGCACGTGTGATTAATTCCTGGATGGCAGATGGATTTCTTTGGTTGAATTGTTGTGTGTGTGGCTTATATTAACTATAATCTCACGGGAACTTTGCACCGTGTGAGGTGAACGGGTAATTTCTCTCACTTGGCTCTTTTGCGTATGCTCGTGTTTATTTGTGCGCCTGTGAGGAGTCTAAGCTGCCTCTTAGTGAGTCACAAAGCCTGTTTTTTAACAAGGGTCTCTCTCCCTGCACATGTGGCAGCCATTAGAAAGCAGCATGACCGGCTGTTTGATCTCACTGTCTGGCCAAGGAGGAGAACTTTCAGAGTTGGTCTTTGAAATGAATTGTTGCCAGAACACCTGTGTGCTGTCTGTTGGGTGAGCGTATCCTCCAGATAAGATATTTAGAGTCAGTCAGCATTTAGTCATTGAGCCGACACAGTGGTCCCTCTGTGAAACCTTTTCAAAGTGCATAAAAACACCTGGCGCTCACGTGTTCTCTCCAACAGATTGTAGTATCTGTTCGAATGTATCAGAGCCTTTGAATTTTTAAGCAATATACCAGGATGCAGCTTCTTCCCCTCAGAGTATTAAAGCTTATTTATAACAAGTTAAGTGAAAACCGTGCCTCACATTTACACTTTAAGTACTTATTACACGGAAAATAGAACACCCTCAATTCGTAATACACCAATGAATTAACTCTTTTTTTGTGATTATCCCACATCAATTTTTGTAATATAAAGTGTTACATTCAGTAAAACAAACTTTATTTATTTGTGTGCTACCAATTTTTTTAAGGTGGTCCAACAATTTATTTCAGTGTATGGTAAATTGTGTTATTATGTAATTGTATCTGATTCAATATTTAAGGGGAAATTTATGTTGTAGGTTGGTGTGAAAGCTAATTGCAACAATGCAGTTTATTTCTTTCTCTATAAACTGATCATATTTTTGGGGATAAAAGTCCTGATTTGAAAAGTATTGAGTGATAAAACGTTAACTTAAGACGTATGAAGAATTATGAATGGAATATGTCTGCTGCCACAAAGTATTGAAGCCAAGGTAATTTGTTACTTTCCACCACTGTGTGTTTTATTGCTGTTCAGCCTGTAGCTTGTGGTTTACCTCTGGTTAACGGTTGAAGTAGTTGTGGACCTGATCAAAGCGGCAGGGTGGGCCCGTCCCAGCATGAGAAGGTCAGTGGCTGAAGGTCATGTGAAGAGTGCGCCATTATGAGCTCCGTGCCCATAATGACAGGGCTGCAGGGGGGGAACGACCTCCCTGACACAGATGTGACCTCTCAGCGACATCACTCAGGTCCTCGCTGTGGACAGAGGGCAGTTTCTGTCTGGATAAAACTGTCCTTTAAATACTAAATACCGAATACTTTGATATTTTTATATGCTCATAAGGGGATGCTTTTTAGATGATTGTGAACATATTTGAAGCTGGTTATGAGTTGACACGAGGACAAAAGACAGATAAACGATTTTGAGTCAGATGCAAAGATTTTAATGGTGAATATTAAGGTAATTGTCTGTCTGTGAGCTTGAAATCAGACTGTAAACTAAAGGCCTTTGTTCTTTTCTCCATGTTTTGACTTCAGTTGTTAACAACAATGCAGCATTGATTGATAGGCTGTAAGAAGGATTGTTCCCTGGACAAGTCACAACGCTTGAGGCTACTATAGATATTAATCCCTGATCGCTTCTTCTTGCCTCTTCTGGACCACTAAGATGTGGAGCTGTAAAAAGTTTCTGCTGTGCCACTCACATCCTACCTGGATGCACAGTAGGAGTGGATATGACGTTCAAATCCATGGTTTCAGACCAAACTAGTGTTACTGCAAATAAAACCATTTGTTGAGGAGTCAAGCCCACAGAGTCGTAAATCTCCCCGAGGTTTAGGGAGTTGGAAAAACAACACAGTGTAAAAGCAGCTTGTACAGTATAAAAGTGAAATGAGGGCTCTGTTGTGGCATCGAGGACAATGTGTCCTGAAGTTAAATGCTGTGCCGGAGAACGTCTTCTCCGCCTGCGGTCACACTGGACGTCAACACGACCCTCACTTTTCCAGCACAGAGGCCAAACAGTTGGATACCACATGTTTTTCATTGAAGTCACAGAGAATGAAAGTGCAGGGACACATTCCTGAGCAGCAAAAAGCATCTAGTAAACACTAACACTAACTCCTGCCAATGAGGTTCTGCATCGTGTGTCTTCAATTTAACAGTAGTAAGATCATTTTGTTGCTACGGTCACATGAACACCACAGCCATGGAATAAAGAAGAAGCTTTCTAATGGATGAGAGCACCCCTTTTTTCTGCCTTTGTGCTGAAAAACAAAGCAGCAAAAGTCATTTTACCACATTTAAAACCACTTTGTGTGAGATCTCAATGTGATTGGCTAGTTATTATGGCAAAAATTATGGCAGCAAAATCTGGAATTATAATAATTTAATTGATAATTCTTAATGGTTCTTTATTTAACAGATTCTTTACACAGAGCGTGATGAGAATGAGTACATGGAATCTAACAGGTTTTATAGTAGCTGAACATCGGCCTGAATGTTGGCTACAGATTAACAGACTGAAATATGATTTGAATATTGTTCATAACCACACAATAGTATTCCTACCTTGTCCTGTGTGAAAGGCAGTTCTGCTGACTGCAACAGATTGACTCTTAAAACTATTCATCTTAAACAATGGAATGGAAATTCAATTAAATTATGCAGCAGCACTTCATTGTCCTTCAGTTTGATTACTGTGCTGGAGGAAGACGGGGGCTGATGATGACATTTCAGGGATTATCAACAGACCCGTGTTGATGCAGAGGAAGGATATGGAAGAGTGAAAAAGACAAAGTGTGTGTGTATGGGACAAAAGAACCTGAGACTCTTTGTTTATGATTCATGCAGCACATGGTGTAAATCACAGCTTATTTATGGCTCTTCTCCGCTTTGACTAAAATACACTTTATAGGGATGATCAACTTTCAATGACTTTGATGTTTTGGGACATGGCTCCCACATGGACATTTGCCCGGTAGCTCTCTTTACCTATTCATTCAGCACAAAGTCAAACATGACACTGAGGTGAGTCATTCCAAAGATGCAGCCATTTTATCCCGGGGGCTAAAACAGTGGAAGGGCAGCTGTGCGTGTGGTGAGGCACAGGTAGAGGTGGAGGCTGTGTACTCTCACTTTTGCAGCAGCTGACGTCTCATGTGGTGTTTTTTTCCTCTAGATGACCGAAGGACGTCTTTGCCAGGTTCACCTCCTTGACGGCAGGAATCTGGAGCTCCTGGTGCAGGTAGTTTGTCCGTTCCTGTCACATGTTCCTCCTTCTTTACTTGTGTTTCAAGCACGTTACATTTCATTTTCTACACAAGTGATCTCAACTCCAATCCTGTGTGTCTCTCTAAACTCTGCAGCCCAAGCTGTTGTCCCGAGAGCTGTTAGATTTGGTGTCGTCACACTTTAACCTGAAGGAGAAAGAATATTTTGGATTGAGCTTCATAGATGACACGTAAGTACATTTCCTAATATTGGACACTCATATTAAAGACTTCAAATTTGTGATACTGTCTTATGTTATTTTTAATAGGATGATTTGTTGATTTAGAACCAATCCATGTTTACAGAAGATGATAGAAGCCTTTAGAGAGTAGATAAAAGAAGAGAAAAGAGATTAAGATAGCATTATCACAATTACATTTCAACTTGCGATTTATTTGTTTATTCCTGCTCAGTGGCCAGAATAACTGGCTGCAGCTGGATCGTAAAGTCCTTGATCATGACTTCTCCAAGACCTCGGGGCCTTTGGAGCTCAAGTTTCTTGTGAGGTAAGTGCTCTTGCTGTTAAAGCTTTCCAGATCTGGAATACTGTTTTACATGAAAAACTGTGGTCTGAATGTTTAAATGATGGAAGCAAAATTGTTGTCAATAGTTGCATGGCTTGTTTTGGCCAGCAGGTGGCAGTGTTGGAACACTGCTGAGTGACTACCATGCTTCATTAGATGACACATGATGAAGACTGCTGATAATGCTGCTGAAATATAAATACAAAATGCATTGACATCACATTCCATTTGAACCTTGCTGTTAAACTGTCCACAGGTTTTACATTGAGAAGATCACCTTCCTGAAAGAGAACACCACAGTGGAGCTCTTCTTCCTCAACGCAAAATCGTTAGTGTTTAACGTAAGTTTGTTTTAAGTATTTATTTTCTAAAGGCGTGTCTCATATTTTTCTTTTTGAATCTCATAAATCAAATATGGCTTTTCCTCTAGCTCCAGATCATTGCACCCAGTCATTGATTCCCTTATGAGGAGACTCCCACTCCAACTATTGATCAGCCTCAGATTTCAATCAACTTGATGGTCGATATGTTGTATGCATGTTGTTGTTCATATAAGATTCACACGTTTTATTACTTTGTAGTTGGGCCTATGTTATGCAAGACTTACCAAAGCAATATTTGAATCTACATTGTTGTAGCACATAACATAGGCTACAAGTATATAACCTCAACGTAGTTATTCTAATACACCCACTTTTATCTTATTTATTCTACATTCATGCAAGATTTTATTAATATGCTTTTCATTAATGCGTTTCTACATTTCTTGAAATTCTTAAGAATATCTACTACTCACAATATTTACATGTTAAAAACTTTTTAATGAGCCCACTCGTACTTTCAGAATGCTGCTTTCAGGTGCTGTTGGAAATTCTACAACATAACTCAAATGGCTAAACAGCATTCACAGTTAAGTTAAATGTTATAGACACTGACTTGAAGTTTATGAATGTATTATATATATATATGGTTGGTTATATAATATTATATATTTAAATCGCGTAGGTAAAGCATCAACTACCCGCAGTCCGTAGACATTGTTGAAGAGATCTTTGCATGGCATTGATCGGATATTGACCATTAGGAATGTGGTTATGAATGGTGTTTTACGTTTGGTCGGATAATACAGATAAAGGTGCGGGTTACTACCACAGACTGTTTTACTACAGTGGACAGATAGATGCTAAACGAGGACACGGAAATGTACGAGGGGCGATGAACGCAGCACGTGATCGGACGTTGCAGTGCAGTTTTTTTATCGCGCGGGGAGCAGACTGGTCGCCATGGGATACGGAGACTGTTGAACCTGCTGTCGGACCGTACCACTATCACCGAGAGGGTTCCGTCACCTCCCGCAGGATCTGCAGCTCCGCTCTCCACGCACCACAGTGGAATGTCCCGTTGGTAGAAACCGCTCCGATAACCGTGCGGCTGGAAAAGATAGTTAAAAACACGCCGCGGGGAGTTTGAACCACCGTGTTGTGCGAGCGGCAGTGGTTGAGTCGGTAACGGTGGGGCCGAGGTACGAGGATTTCCTCTGAAGTCAAGTGTTCGGTGTGCGGCTCAGTCAGGCTCGACTCGGTGTGTGGGGAGGGCTCTCTGGAGGAAACACGCTCATTCACCTCTTTTTCCCGCAGGAGACCATCGAAGTGGAGAGTGGGAATGTTTTCAAGTTAGCCGCATTCGCATTGCAGGTAAGAAAGAGTTCTTATCGCAGGCTTTCCCCTCTGTAATGTCGCCTCTCAGCCCGAACGCGGGTGCAGACGGTCCGGGACACGCAACATTTGAAAACAGTAGTCCCTGGTGGGGGGCGAGGGGGGGGGCTGTTTTAGTCGCAGCCATTGTATGTATGTGACCCTTTATTATTCATATTGTCCTCTAACAGTCAGCTTGTGCTTCAAAGCAGTGGTGTAAATTAACATGGGGCCACACGAACTATGTTAATCGTCTAAGTTTGTGCAGAGAGCTAACATTAGCATGCTTAGTAAATATAGGGTTGTTTCATTTGCTTTTACCAACGGCATCATTTTCTCCTTTTCAGGAGGCGAAAGGAGTTTACACCAGGTAAGAAATCATTTTTATTAAAACCTTAAAGTCAATGTAGTGAATGAAGGAAAAACAGATTAAGCTAAAAGGTCTTCGTCACATCAGGGGCACCGTTTATTTATTTTTTACAACACATTTTAAGTTATAGGATCAAATTTTGCTTTGTGAAATCCACTTACACCAAGCTTTGCCTTTTCACTAGCATATCTTGTTGTTTTTTTTTGCTTTATTGTTATACAAAACATGCATAAACATTTTAATGAACTAGATTCTGCAGTTGAGTGCAAACAACACGATCTATAGTCTTTGTCAAATCAAATACACATTTTGAGTTGCAGAATCATTTTTACCTGATGAGACTCTGCACATGCAATGTTTTTGTCTTCTTAAAAGATACATGCACTTGCTAATTTTCATATTTCTGCTATTATGGTATACAGAAATATGCATACACAATGTTAATGGTCTAGATTCTGCAGTTAAATGCAGTATACACCACCTAGTTCCTTTTCACATCAAGAAAATATTTAATTTGAAACCCACTTTAAGTCACAGGATCACTTTTAGCTGGAGAGGGAGAATATACACACATAAAGTTTTGTCCTTTTTAAAGTAAAATGCACTTAAACATTTTTATATTTCACTAAGGTTCTTCGATAGCATGCATAAACGTTTGAATGATCTTCATTCTACAGTTGAACACACACTTCACCATCTAAAACACATCATTTAAAACACAATTTGAATTTACAGGAGGATTTTTAGCTGGAGAGAGTATACACACATATATTTTTTTGTTCTTTTAAGATACGTGCACCAGAATATCTTAATATTTTTGCTGTATTGGTGTTAAGAATTAGAAATGCAGTAACATTTCAGTGAACTAGCGTCTGCAGTTGTATGTACACTAGACAATCTACAGAGAGTATGTCTCTTTATTCTGACAAGGAAGCAGAGTTAGATTTGTCTTGATGTTTGGTCAGTGCTTACTGAGTAAATATTCACTGTGTACAGCCAGTTAATGCTCAACTTATCAGGTTCAGAAAGTATTTTTTACACTGGACTTCCCTCGGTTAATAATTTCCTTTTTTATTTTGCGCTTGTGACATTGAACAGAACCCCTGCTGGCTTGCTGCCATCCACTTGGTTCAAAGGTTGTGTTTAAAATCAGAACACTTGTTCTTTTGTCACACACTTGATGGTGAAGGCAGACAGCGTATTCACAGTTTAAGACTCGAAAACTTTACCAATGCCGTTCTTTCACTAATGTGGTGATTGTGTTATCTCTCATAAATGTCACACCACTTAACAAAAACTGGCCATATGACACAAAATACTACACAATCTGGTCACTTGGAGATTCTGCACTAAAGCTTCATAATCTTTTCAATAGATAAGATGATGTTTTCATAGTAGACCTTGCTCTCAGAGGCTTTACCTGCTGGTAAGGTATGTTCTTTTTTTTACCAGCCACGGGAGTGAAGGGCTGCCATTTGTTAACATTACTTGTTGGAGTGAGTGGCTGAGCAGGTTGAAGCAGAACAACCTGTGTGTTGTCCCTGTGCTTTGCCTTTAAAGGCCTCTCTCTCTCTCTCTCTCTCTCTCTCTCTCTCTCTCTCTCTCTCTCTCTAGCCTTTATGTGAACACAAAGATTTGTGCTCTGTAAGGAATTGTGTGTGTGTGTGTGTGTAGTTTGAATGGTGAAATATGCAATACAGCGTAACCTCTTGTCATCCCACGCCATTGTTGTCTTGCAAAAAAAGTGTAAAGCAAAACTTGACAGTGTCTGCGTGTGCTCATTAATTGTGCTGCACCATTGACCTGATACATGTTAATTATCATCTATTACAGATTTGGTTCAGACTTAAGCCTCAAGTATCTAAATGACTTCACCCTGAAGTGTAGTGCAGTACATGTGGGTGTGGGGATGGGCCGTACATTGTCTTGACTCTGAAAGCACAATAAGAGACAACCTGCCAACAAATCTGGTAAAATCCGGATGAATGGGTGTGTGTCCAAATCTTTTTTCTTGTTGCAAAGATACTATTTTCCCCCTTTTCACTCTAATTTATAATAAGTTGTAGGACATTTGGAGCATTTGTATTGTGTCAGTTGAAAAAAACTATTGGTAAATGTGTTTTCTACTTTTGAGAAATGTGTATGAATGGCATTATCCTCAAACGTCTGGCTCCAGGATTTAACAGTGTTTTTGTACTGGTGCATCCCCCGCTGTCCTGTGGCCACACTTTATCATTCCTTTGAATGATGTCCTTTATTTCTGCTTCTTTTAGAGAATCCCCTCATATACTCAAACAATATAAATGTGTCTCCTCTACACTGTATCACCAAAGGGCAGTGGAGTAGTGAGATTAGCTGTTGAGGAGTTAGGGAGACCTCCTCCTCCTTAAGAAGGATGAGCCAGACAAACTGTCCAATGGTAGACAACTTGGTGTCAGGAAGACTCTCTGCAATCGTGTTATTGTGGTGGTGCAGGCCAACCCCCTGCTGTGTGTTGAATTAAGGCACCATCAGGTTTCACATTTTACTTGGAGTGTATCTGAATTCCCTTTGCCTTGTTCACATTGCATCTTCTTTTAATGTATTGATTCGCACACTATTGCTGTTGTTCTCATCACCTGCAGGTATAACTAACAGCCAAGTTTTCTCAAGTTGATGAAAGGGGTTTTGGAAAACAGGAAATCACCGAAATGAGTGACATTTTTAAAGATCTCTAGCTGTTTTAAGAGTAACTGAGTGGAGTTTTTACTGCTGTTCAGTTGTCAACAGCTTCATCAATAAGCTTAGAATGTTCCGGCTGTTGTATATTTACAGGTGGTGATTTTTAATTTAAGTTTGATTTACCCATTTGTGTTCCAATTGTGTCCATATGAGCCCATATTACACCCAGACAGTTTTAGACTTCAGTTCTATTTGCAGGTGTAGCCTCTAGTTAGTGGTTCATTCACAGCAACAGGCTCTCATTTTGCTCCCCCCATAGTCACCATGTCTCGGCCCTGTGGAATAGCTGACACATGAGTATTATCTCTCCCACACTGAGCAGGCCGTGTTGGGCTGGGCTGTACTGGGTGTTGGATTTGCCCCACGCTGCAGGCTGCTGGGAGATAACAGACGTAGTAATGAATTCCAGATTGCTGACTGGGCAGCACGGCTGTAGAGTAGATCACCCCGACAGCACCAGGCCCCGGTTCCCTATAAAATGTATGCCATCAAACACACAGCGTGGTGCCACGGCAGCAAAACCCAGTGAAGCTAGGAGAGGTAGCAACGGGGGAGAGCGATTCAAGTGCCTCTGCCCTTGAGCCAGCAGTGGCTCACCTTTGTTTTTGTTTAGTAAGCTGTTTCAAGTAACTGGATCATTATGCTTTTGTACTACCATGTTACTGGCAGTGAAATGCCATTAGAGTTAAATTGAGTAAAAGGAAACATAAGGTCAAATGGCTTTTGACCTAAAATTGGCTTATATACTTATTTTCTTATGTAGAGGATACTGTCAAAGACTTAGCTGGTACACTAATTGCAGATGTTGTAATTGCTTTAAGACTAACTAGGGTCTAACCTTCACATCTGAGTTATGTCTCAGTGATTTCTAACAGCTGTGGGGCTCGTACAGTACTTTTCCTCACGGAGAGAGGCTGCCAAGTGTTTGTGAATGGCTTTTGTTCAGGTCTCTAGTGGACTGGCCCAGCAAACCAGAGCTCTTTTTGTCCAGTAGAAACTGAAGACCCTGTGCTCCCTCCTACATGATGCTGAAGGGACTCTTAGGTCACTGCCAGACCTTGACAGTGACAAACACCACAGTTTGTCTGTACAGATAACATGGTCCGTTGCTGTGTTTATTGTGACATCTGAAGTCTGTGTGTAATAGAACGGTACCTGCTGCATCTGTCATGGTTGGATCACTGGCTGTGCTGTGAAGATGAATCAGTATACTGTATTTTATCTGCAGAACATCAAATAACTGATATGTGCTGTTGAGAAGCTGCATGAAATGGATTTCATATTGTCCTTCAAGAGACTTTCTTTAAGTTAAAGGCCCCGTCCCGGCTTTTATAAATGAATTTATATTAGACATATGTGAAGCTTGAGTTTAGTCTTGGCAAGCAGCAATACTCTTTATAGATAAGAGATATGGAAATAATATCCTGACACTGCACCTTCTCTAAAGGTTTCTAAATATAAGTTATTTGACTGAATTCAAACCACACTGTGAAAGTACTATAAACATGGTGAACTGTTCTCTACATACTTTTCAACCTTGGATTGAGATTCTTGTGTAAACATTTACTTTACCTTCCTTATGGCCCACATGCTAGTATGGAACATTCATTTTAAACACACAGTAGTATTTAATTTTCTATTGCTATATAAGGTCTCCTAAGCAAATCTAAGCATTAGTGCGAGCGCAAGGTTTTGAGTGAAATCTGAACATAAAATAAAAAAGTCCTTGTCATAAACTGAAAGAACCCACTCTTTGATAAAAAGGCTAAAAAAACATTAGTTTACTCTAGGATGCGGAAGCGAAAGTTATGTTACACTGAGTTTTGCAGGGGAGCTTTCAGGGTAAATATCTGTTTCATTACCGGTTCAACTTCTTTACTTTCTGTCAACCACAGAATGAGATTGTGTTGTGGTGGTAGCTAGGGAAGGTTTAGGTTGATGAGGGTTGATAACTGTGAACATGCACACAGTAAGCTGTCATGCACACATACAAGATAGGTACAGATAGTTGTTCCTCTGAGACCAGCCTGCCCATCGCTGTAACAGTGGAAACTACCGATTTTTATGCTGACTGATGCGTGCCTGCCGAGGAGGATAAAAAAGTTTATGGATTCATGGAAATCCCACCGACGTGGAAGGTTAGACTCTGACAGATGTGTCAATGTGTTTGTGAGAAAGAGACAGATAGAGGGTTACACACAACTCTACAATGAAGCAACAGTAAAAAACACTAAGAGATCTTTTTTATGTTAGGAGAAGTGTAAAAAGTGTATCGGATCGTTACCGAGACATGTGGGACAAATGCGACTATTACGAGCTGCCACAGTCTAGGTAATTAATGGGATACTGGCGTTCACACATACAGTACAGCCCCTCTGGGTAAAGAGTAATAGCAAGCTACATCTGTTCTGAGATCAAAATGCCTCTTAAAAGGACTGTTATTGTGAATGCCTGTATTTGCTGCTTGTAATCTTGTGTATGATTTCTTTTTTAGTACTGATACTGCCAGATCAGACCTGAAGCAGCTCCCAGTTCTGCCAACAAGAGTTTTAAGGGAGCACCCATCTCTCAATTTCTGGTAAGATATCTGATGTTGTGGGTGGTTGGGGAGAAGAAACACCCTTTTCTATTAATACACTTACAATTTTGCTGCCAGATTTCCTGGTTGTACAAAGTGGTATGTACCCCAGAAGAGCAGTTCTGGGCAATATGGTGCGAGCAGTCCTTCCTGGTTCTTGGCAGACGTGTTTTGCCTCTAATGAGGTGACTAATTAATGCCTGGGTTTTGTTAATTACGTTTGCCCATTAGCCCTGAGAATGCACAAGGAGGTGCTGACAGACACTGACTGTGTGAAGGATTGCTGTCTTTCTGTTTCTTCCCTCAACACTGCTGTTTTTGCTCCTCTTCCTGCCCCTCCTCCTCTGCTTTGATAGTCGTCTGAGGTTGCTGCAGCTTCTGAAGCAGATGCAATGTGTTTAATATCCAAAGTAAAATGACAGTCTTATTGTGCATGCGTGAGCACATGTGTGCCACCATGGTTGTGTATCTCTCTCTCTCTCTCTCTCTCTCTCTCTCTCTCTCTCTCTCTCTCTCTCTCTCTCTCTCTCTCTCTCTCTCTCTCTGCCTGTTGTGAGTTTGCTGCCGAGCTATGCAATTAAAAGTGATGATTACAGTGGCAAGTAAATGGGATGCATCTGCAGGAGAGGAGGATGAGAGCTATCAACAGGCCAGTAGGCCAGACTGCATTTTCTGCATGAGCAGACACAATGTGTGTCAAAGAAAGGGCCCTCTCTTAACAATCCCTCTGTGGCTGGAATGTGTAGCACTTGATGGATTATTCATTTCAAATTTTATTTGTTTATTTGCAGTGAGGACAAGGTGATTGAAAATTACAAGAAATTGAAGGGACTGACCAGAGGACAAGCAGTTGTGCAGTAAGTAGCGAAATATTGATACACTATCTTTATGGTTTTTAAAATTAGTTTTCAAAATGTACCCTCCATTAGACATTACTGCCTCTGATTCCACAGTGCTCTACACCAGGCTTCCTCTTTAACCTTGTGTGCCTGCTCAGTGGCGGCTGTTGTTATAAGAGGTGGCTGCTGTCACCTTGCCAGAATGTGTCATTAATTAGAGGAGGTGCTCTTAGTTTAGGCAGCCGGCCAGCATGGGGAGGATCCAATCCTCCACTGTATATTTCCCGGCACTGTATCTCAGTGCATCCCTGGGTCATTTACACTGGGATGATTTGTGTCCTTGAACTGATCAATAGACTATCTCTCTCGCTCTGTCACGGCCCTGAAACAAATCGATCAACTTGCCACTGCAAATGACTGTGGCTTCTCATTCACTGTAGCTTAAATCCCACTCTGTCTGTTTTATAAGAGCCAGCGGGTGACATTGATGAAGTGACAGTGGCTGCATTTCTGTTAAACTGTTCCTCTTCCTCTAAAGGTATCTTGCCCTGGTGGAGTCATTGCCGACATACGGAGTCCATTATTACCCAGTGAAGGTAAGTGTGGTGCCCTGATTATTCTATCAATATATTGTCTTCATCTCTTTTTCTTCATTTAATGATTTCTCAATATTACATGTATTCGCTTAATTTTAAAGCTTTGGGTGAGGATTTTTCATGAGACCATTTCCTGTTTAAAATATGTCCTGTAGCTAAAGCAGCCACACATGTACGTTACTGTGGAAATACACAGACCTGTACTGAGTCTGCCTGGGTTGGATAAGGAGGGCACTCAATCATTACTGCAAATGTTCAGCATAGCATTATTTAAGTGATTCCTCCAGTTTTCCTTTCCTAACTTTCTCTACCAAACACTATTAAATCAAGGTGTCTGAGGAGATCAAACAGTGATGTTAAAATAACTCAGGCAGGCTCAGAGATTTTAAGGCCTTAAATGTATCTGATCTCTTCTTTGCTGTGACCCAAATGGGGTAATTGCCTCAGTAACAGGCCTCTGTTTATTGTTGTATATATATATTTTTTTTTTTACTCCAACCAATAAAGCTACCTCTTCCTGCTCTAATGAGCGCTGATGTGTGTGTGTCTGTGTCCATGTTTTCATGCAGGATAAGCAAGGACTACCGTGGTGGCTGGGAGTCAGCTACAAAGGCATTGGCCAGTACGATTTGCAGGATAAGCTGAAACCAAGAAAGGTAGAATGACCTTTTCTACATTTTTACAGCTGCCCTTTTTCATTTACTAATGTAGCTTTGATTGCGATGTTATTATTTCAAAGCAAGTATACTGGTTGACTCATATTTCTTATTACTCAACTTAGTTTTTCTACATCCATGTCCAATATCTAAGGATACAGGGTTTGGTATAATGTACATGTAAAGCCCTCTGGGACTAACGTGTGTGAGCAGGCTTTATATAATTATAATTGGTTTTCTTACAAACTCAAACTAAAGCAATTTATTTTAAAATACTTTTTTTTTAAACTTTTTTGTGGATGTATATCTTATCAATGAGTGATGAAAACTTAGTTTCTACTGAAATCACATTTGTATCGGTATTTGAACATGAAACTAATTCATGAGACAAGAGTGTAGAAATATAGCTTAAACTGACCTGTGGTCCTTATCATGGAGTTAAGTTAATTACTTATCACAGTAGCCTAATTATATTTGAAAAAAGCAAATGTCAGACTCACTGATGACATCTCTCTCTCCTTTTTCACCTCTGATGAGTTTACACCCCTATGTGAAGTTCTATTGCAATACGTAACTTAACCACTTCTCAGCCCTGTGCTTTTTGTTAGCTAGTTAATGATCCACCCAAGCAGTAAATAGGTGTAATTAGGAACCTGTTTCCCATGCTGGTCAGGAGAAAGAGGGACACAGATGGGAAAATACTTTGGAGTTTCAGTACAGCATGTGCTGTGTGCAGTCAAGGCTGAATGTTCCACAGCAAATACAGTAAGAAACCAATATTAACAACAATGGAATTGAATGTTAGGTACTATAAACAACACGGCTAACACATTTGGAGGGAAAATAGACAAATAAATACTTGCTCGAATTAAACATATTCACAAATAAGAGTTTACCAAGTATCTAACAATCTGGACAAGATGTCATTAACCCTTGATTAGGGTGAGAGAAAAACCTCCAAAAAAGAAAACCCTTTTAACTGGAGGTGAAAAAAAAAAAAAATGTTAGAGAGAGTCACAAGTGAGGGACCCGTCTTCCAGATCTGAAAGAAGTGTAATAGGTGTTGTATGTTGCAGAGCACATCAACTAATTAACAATGGTGTGTTTAAAACACTGATTTTCAACCTTTTTTGAGCCGCGGCACATTTTTTACATTTACAAAATCCTGGGGCACACCACCAACCAAAATGACACAAAATGACACTCTATGGCCTAACACAGTACATATAATACATCTAGTTAGTAATATAGTTTCTAAATGTATTAAAAAGCACTATTTTAAATTATTTCAGCCTTACTCTTATCTTTTAATGAGCACAAATTTAATCAGATTTATGAAACAATCTTTGATTTAACTAAACTTTATTTAACGGAGACATATTATACCCATTTTATCACAGTTGACATGGTTCCTTGGGGTCTTAATGAAATGTCTGTAACATATTTTGGTCAAAATACCACAAGGATCATTTAAAACAGGACCTTTTAACCCTGTCTAAAACAGATTGACCTGTTTTGAGTGCCAATAGTTACTCCCGCCGTTTACCCGCGCTTCATTGAATTTCTTCACTTTGACATTCAGAGCACTGGGCAGAAACCACATCGCATCAACACCCACCGTGGGCCTTCGCGATGCTTTGTTTTAATGAAACAGTCGGATTCCCCTGGTCCGCACCAGTTCTGGCTGCTAGGCGCCAGCCGAGGCGCACCGCCGGAGGGGGCCCCCCGCGCGAACGGAGGGTTCCCCCAGCGGGCGCCGTAGCTGAGGTGATCCGCGAGAAGGGCCCGACACGCGTCCAGAGTCGCCGCCGCCGACCGCCGTACCCGGTCCCCTCCAACGGCCCGCCTTCCGCACGGGCGACGGACACCGCCCCGCGGTCCAAGAGAAAGAAAGCCCCCGCACCAGTGACGCCGTGAGGCACCGCAGAAGAGGACCTCCCCCCCCCAAAAATAAAATACCAATGATATCGGTGAAAATAAAGTTTATTACCGATGTGCAGATGTCGGTAAACGAGGCGAATATCGGCCGCTACCGATGTTCGGCCGATACTTCGGTGCAACATTAGATATTAGATAATTTCCCACGGCACACCTGACGATCTCTCACGGCACACTAGTGTGCCTTGGCACACTGGTTGAAAATCACTGGTTTAAAACACTTGAGGAAAGAGGAAGACAGACATAAAGGGGGAGAGTTGAGGCTCAGATAAAAGTGTAAAACACATAAAAGTAAGTAGAAAAAGTAGTTTCCACATGATGTTAATTGCAGTCGGATATCTGACCTTTCGTCTCAGGGAATACTTCTACATACGTCTACCTAATTACATTAAACTTTGGCCATGTTTGGTATACATCTGACATTGTATCATTTTTCACTGAACATAAAGATGTACTGCTCCTTAGCCAATATTTCTGCAAGTGCACTTGTGTCTGTGATTATCATCTCTTTTGTTGGAACAGTGTTATTTAGTAGTGACCCAAAGTGTGGATTTCTTCTCAACCTCTTTCATTGAACTCGTCATAGCTGGGGTTGTAAGGCAGGAACCTGTTGACATAGCAGGGTGTGCTGTTATAGTGAATACAGAGGCATTAATAGGCACAGCCACAGTGTGTCTCTGCCTGGCCCTCGTAGTGGAAGGTGTAATTATGGTGCTCTGTGGGAAGCTGTGGGCCTCAGGGATTTGGGTTGGCACTCTGCCAGCTGGGTGGGTGGGTGCATGTTCGGAGTTGGGAGAAAGCTATGAAGGTGTTGGGGTTCAATAAAATTAGACTCTGCCTTCCCAAACTCCTCCACACAAGGGGGGACTGTCACATGGGAACCTGACAAGAGCTTCCTGCTCTGGCTAAAAACGTTGCCTTTCTAAATGCCCTTTTTTGTCACTCTTGCTGATAGTTGGAAGTGTGTGGATACTTTCCCTTTGCCTTGGAGGGAGTTCTCTGTATCTGGTAAATATTGATAGTGTTTCCTTTCTTGGTTCACAGTCCCTGCTTTCAACCCAGCCCATCCCTCCCTTCCCTCTGCAACCCCTCTCAGCATACCGCTGTGTGTGTGTGGTCTAGGACTTCATGTAGGAGTCCTAAATCTTTTTACACAGTCATGTTATGGGGCTTGTCTTTCTTGTGGAGACATTAAGCAAATCTCTTAGACCTATTTCATAAAAAATGAAGGTAAAGACATGCTTGGAGTTAGGTAAGGTAAGGTTTAGGTTAAGGCCGAATTATAGTCGGGTTGCACGCACGCACGCATGAACGCAAGACACGCAACACGCCCCTTTCGTGCCCTCTGCGGGCTTGCGTGCGTCCGCCAATTTTTGTAACTACGCGACAAAGCGACGCGAGCCTCACGCAGCCCGCAAGGCTTGTGATTGGTCTGCTTACTACATCCCGTCCGGAGTCTAGTTTCCGGTTTCATGCCCCAAAATACGCGGAAATCACGGAAGATTTAGAAGAACGAATATAGACCAAATAGAAGAGCACTTGGCAGAAGACATCCAAAAGTATGTCCACTTGTATAACCCGTCACTGACTGGCCGATTTGTCCGCCAGAAATAGGCTATGAGGAGCCGGAGTGGCGATGTAAATAAACAGTCGACGAAGAAGAAGACGTCTCTTCTTTGTGTGTTTTGTCTTTGAAAAAAAACGTTAGTCCGCCTAGGGTTCTGGCGGTGAATTGCGTTGCAACACGCGCAGCACGTTAGGGAAGTATAAACCAAAACGAGTCCGTCGATGCAGCTGCGTGGCCTTCCGCGGTTGCAGTCGCAGGACTATAATTCGGCCTTGAGGGTACGGATAAGGCAAGTAGTAGTTATGGATAAAGTAAGTTTCAGAGGAATGTATCAAAAAAAAGTCAATGATATATATATATAATGTATTACACAGATACAGAATACTATATATAGTATAACTATATAAAAATGTGTGTACATATATATAAATGGGTGTAGGTTCACAATAGTATACAATATGATCGGAATTTGAAATTCCACAGTACAGGGTGTACATAAACGGGATATTATAATTGGTATATATTATACAGATAAAAGTAATATACAAAGATACAAGTAATATGCAGGTGGAAACAAGTTTTCAAAAGATAGGTTTAACAATGTTAAACGTTAGACGTTTGTCTAAAGTAACTACAATAGTATAGTGTCATATTATTAATATTATTATCCTTATTATATATTATTATCTTCTCTGCATGCATGCCAGTTTCATCACTCATTGAATATACTGAAACCGAAAAGGTCAGCTGTGTTTGAGAGAAGTGCCATTTGTGGTCATGTAATTGAAATATCATTAGCCTTATGTATAGACACAGTGTTTTTATGTGATCTAAACATAAAAGGGATCATATGTATTTCATAGATCCAGAGGGGACTAGGGAGAGCGATGCTAAAAGAAGTGTTGTATTTAGAGGGGAAGCTTTGCTCATTACAAACTATTAGAAAGCTGGGTTTCCAGGTCATGCAATGGGACTGAAGCAGATGGCAAGTCAACACTTAATTAATTGAATTAAACTGGGAAACTGTTCTGTCTCTGTGTCACTGGGGCTCTCTCCCAGCAGGTAACGGGACACTCTTTAAGACCACATGCTGGTCTTCATATAAGCCAACAGAACCAAAATAAATGTTCAATTGATTGTGGGTGACAGTTTCTGCTTTGGGTTAATAACAACATGATATAAGACATGAAGGGATTGTAAAGTTTCTTTGTGAAAATAAAACAAAGTTAAAAGAAAGTTTAAATGAAAACTGAACACATCCACCCCCCGGTGATTTATCTTTTAATTAAACTCACTCTATCATAAATCAAAATAGGATGCAGTTCCTTCAGCTGTTTTCCTGTTATCATGTCTTTACAACTTTAAGCCATGTGTCATGTTGTGGAAACGTACAGTGTTGCCAATCTGCCAGTGCCGGTATGTGATATGTTACGTAAAGGGAGGGGCAGATCTTTTTCTGCACGGGCGTGTGAGTCAGAGCCTTTGACACATTTTCCTCCATGTTTTTTTCCTGTGGACTCATGGCTGTAGGGAACATTGAGTTGTCGGTGTGAGCTGGATCTGAACACCCTGATCCCATCTGAAAACCACAGGCCTTTTTGGAAAACTTCCAGTTGCTTGTAAATACCGAAGATACAGATTCTGTGTATTCAATCAAATCATATCCGCTCTGTTAAGCTGGTGGTTTTAAGGAGATAAAAATCTAGTTTTCTCTTCCTCTGAGTTGTATTGTTGGGGCAGTGAATGCAGAGTATGTCAACATGCTAGTGTGCAGAACGTTTTTTTGGAGTGGTTGACTACTGCAGTCTTGTGATTGTTGAGTTTAAGGTGTGTCGCATCCCTGACATATTTTGTCTCCATGTCTTAGTTTCATCTGTTTGCTGGCACCTCAGTTGTGGAGTTTCTCTAACAGCAGGCATGATCCAGTGAAAGTGTTTATTGCCTCGGCTCTTGTTATCTTTTGTTACAATGTAAATGGTGCTAAGTGATAGCGACTGGGTGGATTGGTGTGGGGTTCCCTCCACAATGGGATGAGGTTTTGGATTCAGCCTGTTGGCTGGTTCCTATTGTTCATTAAATACCGTGCTCTTTGTTTCACTGCCAGACAGACTGTGTGATTGATAATGAGTACAATATTGGCTCCGCCATGCCCGCACCCAAAAACTTTATTTTTATATTAGAAACCTGTGCATTTATTTTAATGAGCTAGAGTAGTATAATCAGGAACAATAGCAGTATGGTAGAGAAGAGCATTTTAATCCATGCAAAATTAGATTTCCTCTGGTTTATCATGCTTGTTAGCTTTTATTAGACCATATAGTACATATAGTTTCTACCTGGTTAGAGGCTCCTGCTATGAATGATTAGACCATAGTGACAGATTACTATCATGTTTGCCCGAGGGGGCGGGGATGGTCATAGTGAATTCAGCTACACAACAGTGCTTTGTGTGGTATTTATAAATGAAACGCAGAGAACTTCCCAGATTCGAGTGAATTATTCAAAGTCTGTATAGGTTTGATGGCTTATCTGTGAGAGACGGAAAGCAAAGTGCAAATAGTTGTAAACAACCTGCTGATCTGGTCTGGCTAAAAACGATGTGAGCTTTGTGTGTGTGTGGGAGGGAGCGAGGGAGAGTAGTGCAGAGCAGGTTAGAGCCTGGAAGGCGGTGTGAGGTGTCAGTGATGTCAGGGGAGGGAGGGGCTTGTTAAAGAGGCGTGGTCAGCTCAGCTGAAACTCTTGCAACACCTATCTGGCTCCCTGAGAACAGACAAGAGAGAGTATTGTTCGAGCAGGCTGCAGCCCTGTGGGAAACTCCGTCAAAGGATTCAATACAAACCCAAGAGAATCCTACCAGGGATTTGATAAGAGCTAAAAAAAACTTCACGGTAAGACCTTGTCTAACTTCCACCTATTACCTGTTCTTTTCAATAGGGTTTTATGTTTCATTTTCCTTATGTCCTCCTGTAAATTATCTGTCTGGTTTGGTGCTGTATCTGCCTTCTGAGATCAAGATACAAGCAGTAAATGTGGGAGTCACTGCTGTACAGGGAGATAAGAAATGTTCTATAGTTGGTTTGCTTATTACAAAGTATGTTTGTCCTCGTGGAATTGGAGTAATATCTGTTTTGGGGATATCTTCCACAAGAATCAGCTTATTAAAAAATATATAGGTTTTTTAATGTTCTGCCGCATCTATTATTTTCTTATATCAGAGCAGGGAGGAGTTGTACTCAGGCAAGTGGCTCCAGATCTGTTTAATGAGCGTACTATCCGTGCAGCAGATGTTCCTTTCTGATACAGAGAAGTTCTGCCTCTGTTTCCCTCCACGGTAGAATGAAATGAGAAGCTGGCCCGACGCCTGGCACGATTTTACTCCCTGCAGTTACAGCAGCATTATAATTGCTCCTGTGTTAGCCTGGACTTACACCTGACTGGCTGGCCCTCTGAGCCCAATTCATGGCTTCAGCGGTTATAAGCTCTTTCTGCTAATGTTGCAAGTCAACCAGTCAAAAACTTTGCTTAAAGGCAGGCTGCTTTGGCAGAAACAAAGCCAGTTGTTTTAATACTTGCCGGGCCATTGTGTTCTGTGGGGAAGATTGTAGCTTTCTTACCAGACTTATACAAATGTGTATTTGTACAGCCTTTTGTTTATGAAGTGATCCCTCTGTTCATGTACTGTAAATCAACATTTCAAGTCCAGTGTTGGCTTGTGTACTCAGGGGTGTAATTTCTCAATACCCATCCCTCCCCCTTCTCTGTCTCATTCTCTCTGCAGTTGTTTCAGTGGAAGCAGTTGGAGAATTTGTATTTCCGGGAGAAGAAATTTGCAGTGGAAGTGAACGACCCACACAGGTCAGAGAAAGCAAACAACCTTATTTTTCATATCAGTTTTTAAAGTGTTCCCATTTTAGCTGCTGCTTTCTCACCACTCTTGTCCTTAACCTACAACTTACAAATAGTGAAGGGCATCTGCAGCCCTTGGTGCATTGAGGACACCATGTTAATGGCTGTAGCCTGCCTGTTAAATGAGTGCTTCCTACTGGTCAAGGGCCACTTTATTATTCTATGGTTGTTATAGACCTCTGCTCCTCTCACAGCGTTAATGTGCTACTCTCAGCTGTCAGAGCTGTCATTAAATCCCACAGTCTGTTTCAAATGTGATGTCACTGCTTGTCTCCTCTTCAGTAAATTTACTACACAAAGCCTTGCAAGTTTAATTTTATAAGATTTTCTCTTTCCCAGTCTTTGCTTACTAAGATATTTTATATTAATGAAAACTTTGTTTATCTACCATCAGTGTTTTTTGTTATGTAGCTGAAAAGATTTTCCTTCTGCATCAGTAGATGTACTTAGTGTCTGTTTAATATCTTCCATAGAAGAACAGTGACCAAGCGAACCTTTGGACAGACTGGTCTGGTTATTCACACATGGTATGCCAGCCACTCTCTGATTAAAACCATCTGGGTGATGGCCATCAGTCAGCACCAGTTCTACCTGGATAGAAAGCAAAGCAAAGTAAGTCTCTGTTTTCTTGTGTCACGTTGTTCACATTTCCCACCAACACAATCAAACTGGCCAATACTTGTCTTACACTGATGCTTGACTTTTGTAGAGAGAGCTTGTCTTGTGTCTGGTGACCCACATACAGATCAGGGTCAGTGAGTGGGAAAAAAGCCCACAATGGAAGAGTAAATGACTGGCTGACACATGCTGCTTGTTTTGTGGTCTTTAAACTGTTTATGAAAAACCCTCTGACTTGATTTTGGAAAATAATTCCAGTATGAGATTAAGCTCAACATTATCAAAACCCACAGAGTTTATATAGTTTGTACATTGACTGAGAGAAGTTATTGTAAAGTGCCAAGACTAGTGCACCTGTGACTGTTCATCGTGTGATGCACTGCCTGATCCGTGTCCCATGTTTATGACTTGTGTAAATAGTTTGACAAAGGGATATGACAGGTTTAATAGCAATGGGTCCCATGATGCTAGTCAGCTTATGTTGTGGCTGTAAGGCTCTTGTTTAATAGAAGTAAAACTACTGTAACCTACTGATAGTAACACATTAAAATGCTCATAACTGCTCGCAGGGTGTTTATTAGTATATTAAGAATGTTACAGTCAGAGTAATTCATATTATTATGGCTGTTTTTGCTTTGTCTGTGGCTTGATGGGAAAAGTGTTATAGTTGTATAGGGATACGTGGGTTTTATGACTGTGCCATTGAGAATAGGAGAAGGCACAGTGTGTTTACAGCGCAGGTTCTTGTAAAGTGTTAAAACTTGTCCCAGTACCCCGAAGACATTCAGTGCTTAATGGGTTTTTGTTTATGGTGCATATTTGCTGAGCATCAGAGCTATTAGAAAGTATTAGTGGGCTGTGATGTGCATTTCGTGGTGGAGATGGATGAGTGTGTGTGTCTGCAGTCAGATGAGGTTATTCATCCCCTGTCTTGCTCAAAGGCAGATGGTGTGTCAGTGTTCATCCAGGAATAGAGCCCACACTGATTGATGAGAGAGCAGCGAGCTCTGAGAACAGAGTATGCAAATGGAGCCACTACTCTCCCAGTGCGCTATCATACAAATTAAATTCTCACAAACCTTCCTATACAACTCTTTCTTGTTTCCTTCTCCTAACTGTCCCCTTATTTTGTCCCCTAAAGTTGAATATGGCCAAAACCAGGAGTTCAGGAGACATCGCTGTCGACCTCACAGAGATCTGCGCCCCGCGGATCACTAAACTTTCCAGCATCGAGATCAAAGACCAGCTCATCATGGCCAGCAGTGGGAGCCTCATCTCAGCCGGTAAGCAGAGAGTTAATCAGCTAATGGCTTCTGTTCCACATTAAATTGATGAGAACGATGATTTATGGCTGTAGTCTTTTTTTTAAGCTAATCAGATGTGTGCATTTCCAGGTTCTGCTGATTCAGAAGTCAGTGAGGAGCAGAAGAAAGAGAAGATTGCAGAGTTAAAGAAGAAAGAAAAAGACCTTCAAGACAAGCTGACAAAGAAACTTGAGGAACTGAAAAAGATCTGCATGAGAGAAGCAGTGAGTGTCTCGCTCAGTCAGATTTTTTCAAGATGTGAAGTTTTTTAACTCAACTGACGGGTGGTTGTTCTTATTTGTAGGAGCTTACAGGCAGATTACCTCAGGAGTATCCCCTGGCCACGGGTGAGAAGGCTCCCCAAATCCGTCGCCGTGTTGGTACGACCTTCAAGCTGGACAACCTTTTCCCCTATGATGCGGTTAGTAAAGCTATGGTTTTGATGTATTACTACCTTTCCTGCTATTTGGCATAAAGAGAGTTGGATTACCTGGAGATCGTTCAGATCATTGGACTTTTTGAAATGAGGAGTAAAAGTTGAACATGTGCTTCGAGGCTTACATAGCATGTTTTGAATTAAACTGTTGTTGTGAGACGTAGCTGGCTTACATCTACAAGTCAGTGCGGAAAACTGAATATGAACGAGAAAATGTGAACACATTTAGAATGAATGTTTTATCTGTTTCTAATAAATTGTGTTTTTGAACAAGGAGATATTTAAAGTATGTTTCTCAGTTCGGAGGACTGCTGACAGCTTCTGATATGTGTATTTGTGACTACAGGACCCACATTTGAGGAATCTGGAGAGCATGTTTGCGCTACAGCAGAAGATTGTAGAAGCAGCCATCAAGTTAGCCAGCGAGGGCGACCTCTGCAAGACAGTTAGGAAGAAGAGGAGAAATAACTTCCTGGACTCAAGGAGGAAGCTGGAGGATATTGAGAGGGAGATCAACGCCTACAGGATCAAGAAAGGAAAGCAACCCACCCAGAGAGCTTCACTGATCTTAGCAGGTATTCACACAGCTTTATCAAACGTGATTGCTCAAACTAGAAACGGAAACCACAAGGCTTCTGGCCCGAAGATCTTGTCCTTCGCCTAAAGATTTTGCACGTTCACATGTAGAATCTGTTCATAGGAATGAATCACACTCAGATATCACAAACGACTACAAATCCATTAACACACTGTCTATGAGAAGAAGCATTTGTAAAGGACCATTCCTCTCCTCTGTTATCAGATGATGTCAACCCTTCAGACCTCAGCTCTCTATCTGACAGCCTTACTCTGGATGATGGTAAGTGTCCAAGCGTGATAATGCTCAGTGTGCGTGTATTTACACCCTCCTCACAATCCTCCATTATAGATGAGTTATAACCAAGTTATTGCTTTTATCTCCCAGATGATGAGTTTACTTCGCAGAGGCAGCGGTCCATATCAGTGCAGTATTCTCCACGACCACACCACGCAGAAACCCTGGACCTCCACTACAACCAGGAGAGACGTGTATCAGCCAACGAGCAGCACGCAGACAGCAGGTACACAGCTAGCACTGACAAAAATGGAGTGTATTTATGTTTATGATTTTCCAGTGTGTGTGACTGTGCAAAGAGCGAGTTCAGACCTGTAAAGCAGATCCAGGGCTACATTCCTGCCAGTAATCTCCTCCCGCTTTCTTCTGCCTCTCCCGCAATCTCCCTCTTATCAGCCCAAATGCACTTGCTTTAAAAATAGATGTAGAAGAACTTGTCACTGCCTGTGAAGGAGCAGTCAACAAGTCCAAGTTGAGAGGAAAAGAAACAGGAAAGTGGCTCTGGATACTTAGTTTAGATGGCAGCCACTTCACCACTGTTTACAAAATGATAGAAGCAATGTGTTGCTATAGGGATGTCGGCTCATTTTGAATGATCAAAATGCTTACTGTTGCATGAAAAGAAAGATCAATGGACTCTGAAATTAGAGCCATTGAGGTGGAAGGAGATGTTTTTTTTTCTTCTACTTCAGTTTTGTGAGCAAGGGTAGAGGTGTTTACCTTAATAAAAAAAGGAGTATGCCCTGAAAACACTGTTGTTATTTCTGTTCCAGATTAATTTATGGACAAGTCCAGGAAACGATCCATTACAGTCACCGTGATGCCTTATCAAGCCACAGCAGCCCTTTTAAACCGGCTTCCAGACAGCCAAGTGACGCCCGCAGCATGCCCCCTACCCCTCTTCTCACCCGCAACGCCTACAGCAGCACTCAGCTAAGGTGAGGCCTTATAGAGGGACTGTTTGTTCCTTTATATTATCTTTCAGCAGCAGCTCTTGTGTCTTTTCCTGTACATGTATATATGATCAAATCATTTTTTACTCTTGTAGGACAGAGGATGCTCCACAACATTTCCGCCAGCGTAGCGGGAGTCTGGAGTCCCAGTCTCAGTTCCAGACAGAACCTGAACCCCCCGTCACCTTCAACCCAGCCCGACGGAGCAACAGCACAGAGGTCCTCGATGACGGCTCCTCCTACACAAGCCAGTCCAGTGTGGAGTACAGTGTTCCTGGTAACCACACCCACAAACGCAGAACCCGCGGTCGCCACAGAAAAGACCTGTACGCCAACACAGGCAGCATGCCCAACCTGGCTCAGCCAGATACCCGCTGCTACGCCTACCAGCCTCGGGCCCGACCCACCACAACAGCTTATTATGTCACAGGTTACCCCAGCTACGCAGACCCGGAGCCTTACTCCAACGGACACTACATGTATAACGAGATGGAGGGACACTACAATGTCAACCCCTCCTACCATCCTGCCCCGACAGATTATCACGACGTGCACAGTCACTATGGTAACGACGAGATAGACGGCATGTCGCAGCACCCATATGCTACACTCAGGCCACCAAGAAACCGCCAGGTGGCCCACAGCAACGAGCATGTCACCAAGAACATCCAAAAGGCCTTGGTGGCTGAGCACTTGAAAGGCTGGTACCATCGCAGCGCCGCACACAAACAACCTCCATACTACGACTTCGACAGAGGCTCCCAGCAGAGCCTGGGCTATCAGACCATGCCTGCACCCTACAGCCACAACAACAGAAACATGTTCTCATCAGGTCAGACCACTGCACCCTGTAAACACTGTCTCTAGCAAATAATGTTAACACAAGTTTCACACGAAGGTCAATCATTACTGATTTGTTTTCTGATTTGTTTTCTACAGCGTCCTCAGCATCCTCTACTGGAAACTGGCACAGCCACATGAGTGGTGGCATGTCGGAATATGACATGCCTATGCATGCGCCGCCGCCGCAGTCCTACTCTTACAGCACAGCCCCATACAGCCACTCTGCCCACAGCAGGTGAGAAAGAAAAACTTGGCCTCAACTCAGCTCCTTATCCAATAAGACACTCCCTGATCCTCCTTATCCCCAGAGCTAAGCACAGTATTTAATTACCTGGAATGGTTATCCCTTACACACAACACTTGTGAAGCCAGTGTTACCTTTTCTTTAACTTCACCTTCATGTTATGTATGTATTTAATGTTACAGGCTGGTTCAGCAGCAGGATAATAGACTCTACCTAGGGGCCGGCTTTCACATCCTTCTCAGAACTTCAGAATGGTTCTCTTCTTCTCCTTAACTCTCCACTGGGCCCTGCTTTCTTATAGATATGGCGCCTCACAGCTTTTAAAGGCCTCCTGGCACAGCCCTGACGGTCGGAGGCGCTGTGCCTTTTTCCCTGATAGTTCTTCCTCCTCAGCTTCCTCCTCCACCTCCTCCCTGCCCTCCTCCTCCTTTCCCTCCTCCTCCTACTCCCCTGGCTGTCGAGCCAGACAGGTGGCCTCCAGCCCTGCGCAGCCTCAATCCTCCAGAGGGCACAGGCTCAGTAAGGTGTCCTTTGCTAAAGGTAGTTCATAGTAAGTAAACAGCGACAGCTGGAGCCTGTGCGTTTGCTTCTTTGGGTTTGTCTGCAGTGTAAATCATAGTCTGCTCATCCATGTTGAAGTGAACTTTGCATTTTTGAGATGTTTTATTGTGCATTATCATGTATGATAAGGTAACTGCATGGCTTCTATTAAAACATGCCTGCCCTACTTCCTCTTCTGGCAAGCATATTGCCATCCAGTGGTCACATTTCTCTTTTTTGTAGTTTGTTATTTCTCCTCTGCTGTCTGTTGTCCTGGCTCATGCAGAGGCTCCCTGCCCATGAGCTGCCATTCACCCTTCACCTTTGCCCCCTCTCATGTGCAGATGTCCCACAGAGTTTGAGTGGCGGAGCGGTAATAGGATGGCACGCCCTGCGGGGCCTTTAGAGAGGTGTGGTGCTGCAGCCTATGCTACTGACCAGGAAAATTAATCTTTTCCCCCCAATAATCAAAGTTGCAGCACAGAGGAAAGGGTGAGAGACGAGAATGTAAAACTACCCCATTTGGTTATCATGGTGATGGGGATCTTTTTTTAAACGTGGCAGGGCCTCACAAAAAACTCCAAATCATTTTTACCTTAATCATTTCGGGTTTCTTTTGGTGGTGGGAGAGCACTTGTGTGGCAGAGGGAAAATGTGACCTCTGATCATTCTCGCATTTGAAGGCTGTGCGTGTTTTTAATTTCTGTGTGCATCTGCTGCATTGCTGCGTGAGAATGTTTGACCCTGGGTTGGAAACTGAGTTTAACATTAAAGGTGGAGTAAGTGCAAAAAAAACGTAAAACAATATCAAAGCAGAAAATGGCTCTGAACAAGACAATACAAAGATTGTTTTGATTGGTTAGTAAGGACCCCCCCCCCCCCCCTTACTCACCATCGCTGCCGGTCTCTCGTCTTCAATCAATACTATCACAAACTCCTCAGGGTCTGATGGTGATGGAAGGGTACATTGCTCTTTCTCTGTCCCCTTCCCTCCCCCTCCCCTGGTAAATTTTTTTTACCTCTTTTCATTGCCCTGTGGACAACCACAAACGCCACATGTTGCAGACAGAATGGAATCATATTAGTGTGGGGCTACTATGATGGTTTTCCATTTACTGCCAGGAGCACATCACTGGCTCTGCTAGTGCTTGTGGACCATCAGGAGATGATCACTGAATGGGATGAAAAGTGTATTGGATTAGAATCTCTTACTCCACCTTGAGCAGATCTTACGTGTGTTTTTACATTCCTACTTAAAGTGGAGCTCCTGAACTTGGTATTGGGTTGGATAATCACAGCCCAGGGTTAATTAATTCTAAACCCATTCTTAACCAGTCACATTCATTTTGCCAGCTGTCTAATGTGTTTCAATCTCCTGTGCTTATTCCAGGTCCTACATAGATGTCAGCAGCCAAATGCAAACAAACATGGAACCAGACGACCAAATTCAATGGCACGAGGAATCAAAACCGGGAACAATAGTGTAGTTGCCTCACTTGTCGTCGCGCTGTGCGTATCTCTCACCTTGACACGTTGTCATTGTGCCTTAGACTGCACTTACCCATGTTTCTGTAAACGGGGTCCAAAGAATGAAGGAGCTTGTTTGTCACAAACACAGTTGCCAAACCGACCCACATCCTTGTGTTTTAATTCATAACAAAACCCAGGAGGAGCGTCTACGTGTGCGGAATTGCGAGTGTTTGTGGTGATGGCAGTTGTGCACTGAAACTTTACCAGGACCTGCTGTGGACTGAAACTCTCCAGTGTTTTTCTGAGGAGATGCCGACTTCCCTAACCAAGGACTAAGACTGTCTCTGTAAGAGGATACTGAGCCGTTATGAACAAGGAGAAAAGACTACTGCTTTGCTGATGTTCTCCTATTTACACGCATGTATGAATACTGTTACCATGAAGGAACAGACTTGGCTTGATGAGGACATCTTCAAAATGAAGGAATGAGCTCATTAAAAATGAGTCAGAAGAGATGGCTACTTCCCTGGAACGATGTACAGCCACAAGAGCCAGTTTTATCAAACAGCGTCGTTTCAAACTACCACTGTGCTTCCTGTCCTCCTGTGTGTCATTTACTGAGTATTTAGTACATCTCACTGTCAGTACTTAACAATACAATTGAGCCAAGTACTTCTACTGCGTCACACCACTTGAGTATTACTCGAAGTCAACTTTAATATTACTGCCACATCTGATCAGTCACTGCAAGAAGACAGTTCATTTTGTTTATCTTATCTTTTCTTTATTTAAGTTTTTTTAAACATGATATTTCCTCCATGCTGGAAATCATGGACTGGTGCTCCCAATTTCTCTCAGAGAATGAAGCTGTATATAAATGTTGGTATTGTAAATACACTGGGTCTGTCTTTTTTCCCCTTCTTTTTTAGACATTTTTATGTATTTGAAAAGCATGTAATATAAAGTAAACAACTGTTGTTAAGCTGGTTCTTAGTCATTTGTATAATTGCATTTGTTTGAATAAAAAAAAAATCAGCGTTTGAATGATTTGTGTGGTTTGAAGGTGATGCTTATAAAGTTAGAGACTTAAAGCGTCTCAGGAAATTTCAAAATCCTCATCCCTTCTCTCAGTGCAGGAAATGCAGGGTTTAAATCCAAATCCCTTAAATTAGATAAGTGAACGTCAGTTGATCCACTTCAATTAATGAAATGAGGGCTTGAAAAGTGGCACCGCTCAAGAGGAAAAAGCAGCTGAATAACCTAAAGTCTGAAAGAGCAGCCTGTGTCACTGAACCTGGACAGCTTCATTCTCTACGTACGAACAGTTAAGAAATGGATCATGTGGGGAACATTCAAGGAAGCAGATTGTAGTTTGAGAGATAGCTGGCTACATCCCAGCATTTCTTAGGTTTTATGGAGCCCGTAAGAATGAAAGCGGAGCTGCAATCAGTCATGATGATAGCTTATTATGAATAAATTAACTGTTTTTGAAATTGCTCCGCTGCTGCAGAGCTCTGTCACTCGGTTTTCTCAGCGCATTTGCAGTGCAGCCAGGCAGATTTTTGGGCTATGTGTCTTAGGGCCATAAACCGACCAAACCAGTCTTTAAAAGCCGTCACACCCTCCGTGAGCTAAACCCTCCTCCTCTGTTCTCCCTGTGAATGACAAGCCAGTGTTTATTGCACCAAACCCTCCCTCCAGGCATCCAGGCAACACAAGTCTGCTGACATGCATTGAGCTTCCTCCACCCTCCTAGAGATAATGCTGTAACCCTTCACCTCGTTTCCCTCCCTCCCTTTCCCCACTTTTCCACCCTTGAAAGTGTGTATCCTGCCACCATTAGCCTCTTCAGAAGGCCGCAGTCGAGCAGCTCCACTTGCTTGCAGTGCCTCTCGGTGATGTGCTTGTTGAGGGAGCTTGGGGGAGGTCTCGGATACTTCCCAGCTCCTCGGCTGTACCCGAGGCGGTGAGATGGGGCTGGAGTGTTTTGCATCCAGCTGTCTCGCTGTGTCTCGGTTCCTGCGCTGCCTTGCACCAGCTGCAGCCAGACGTCAGGGCGACTGCTCCAGCTGACACGCCACTACATAAACAATGGGCTCCTATGTGCTTTCCTCTCATCTTAACTACAGACGAAAGTACCGAGCCGATTAGAGCTGGGTCTCAAACTTTATAGTTAGATGGCAGTAATTGATGTCTGGAGCGCCAAGTACCAAAAACCATCAAATACTGAGAGCTGGTATCAAATGTCTGGACTGGGGTAGGCCCTTTTATGATCATAAATGGTCTCCGATTGAAAGCTGAAGCGATCAATATTTTGTATGAAATATGTTTGATGGTACATCCTGTTATTAAAATGTTCTGGTTAAATATCACCAACCACCATTTGTAGTTGACATATGTTTAAAAATATGCGTCTCCACCTCCTCTCACTGTAAAATAAAATGAAGCAGAGGTCCCGCAGATACACCAGCACAATCAATCCTGAATCAAACTCAGCTGTAAATAATAGTCTCACCCCAATTTTATTGGATCAAATAATTAATTGAAACCAAAACTATCACTTAACAGTGATAAGAACTACCAAAAATGACAAAAACATTTATTTATTATCATTTTAATGTATGTGGTGAACACCGCAAAAAGGTTCCTGGTTCAGTGCAGGTTCACCCTGTCCGCGTGGGTATTCTCCCGATAATCCAGTTTCCTCCCACAGTCCAAACACATGCAGATTGGGGTTAGGTTAAGTAGAGACTCCAAATGACGTAGGATTTATGACCTCTACCACAGCCAGCCACTGGGGGGCTAACCCCGGAGGATTTGGCTTCACTTTTGGGAAGGTGTCATGTTGCCCATCTTTATAAACAGTCTTTGTATTGAGCAAAAAGGCTCAGATGAACTATTTGTATGCTGCCTGTTCCAGCACCAAACTGCACGTGGACAGATAATGTTCGCAGCTACCTAGCAGGGTTGCCTTCTCTCCTTGTGTTGCAGTGGGTTGACATTTGTTCCGAGGGTTGAGTAGATCTGCTATGTAAAAAGGAAACACTCTAAACACAACATATGGTATGGCAGGGGTATATTTTGAGTTCTGGTATTGGGACGTTTTTTGGGCTGGTTTTGTTCTGCAGAACCTGGCAACCATACCCAGTAAACAAGGCATAGCATCTAGCAGGAAAGGAGCCAGATATTTCCTTCAGGAGTTAGTTGCGATTGTATGAAAATGTCATTTAATCCTTTGGCTTAAGCTAATGTTGATTTGCGACTGCTGGAAGCTTAAAGCAGCTATTTATACAGGGAAAGTTAATCATATTGCCTTTCTGAGCTCAGTTCAGTGTTTATGGATTGTATTTGCGTTGCCTCCTAAAATAAGTATTTTTCAATATTTCTCAAAGTAAGATATTGAACAAATATATGTATGTTGGACGCTGGCTCAGAGGCTAAGGTATCAAATCCGCCCTTGGGTCAAAACCGTTCATGACTAGACCCAAACCTAGAGTTAGGTACAGCACCTACAGTAGGTGTCAGTGATGAACAGCCCAAATCAGATTAAAGTGAGAGTAAACCATCCCACGGATCAGCACTTTGCACCTTGATCCATGCAGTACTGGCTATGACAAGTTTTGCCGGTTGAATGGTTGGATTAGCCGACCGGTCACATGCACCGAGGCCCGGGTTCATCTGCTAACATGGGTGAGCTCTCTGGAGTTGGACGAGAGCAGTGTGGGTGTATGGGAAAGGTTGAGGAGATCACATGAGGATGCAGCAGACTGCGGAAAGGTCACAGCGGGTCATCGTTAACGCGTCACGTGATCCGCTGCCGCAATGTTGGCCCAGGCGGCCGGATCTGCTGAATGACAAGTCGCCTTGAGTTCTGAAGCTAGTTAACCAGCTTAGCCAGGAGAGAGCCAAAGCCTCTCAGGCAGGCCGAGGAAGAGGGGCGGGGGCTGAACAGAGTCAACCCGAAGGCAGTGTGTTGTCAAAGGGACCAAACAGAGTTACATATTATATGATGCAAAAAGGACTCCCTGACCCACACCTATGTGTTGTGGAAACTAAGCAGGTGGAGGATGTTGTAACTTAAAATCCTGCATAAGGAGTAGAGTGGTTACTTAGCAGCTGGGACCAAAACAGTGCACAGCTTTATTTGTCACACTACCTTCTTGTTTCCAAATGACAAGTTAGTGAACTGCTGCTGACTCATGCAACAACACCAAGAAAGCAGGAGCGTTGTTTTGCACCGTGCAACTGTGTCTAAAAACACAGAACACACACACCTGTTGTGCGAGCGGCAGCACACACGTGTCGGTACGATCCTCACGGCAGCTGAAGCAGAGAGAACAAGGGCCTCCACTGTGCCTTCAGGGACACGACTTTAGTTTTAGTTTATCACCACCAGTGCTTGTGCTCACTTCTCCAAGTTCCACAATATGGATGAAGATGAGGCACGGCAGTGGGGAACATAAATCAATACTGTAGCACAGCCGGGGGGGGGGGGGGGTAAAGGGGGGTCACTGGAGTACAGTTTCACCTGAGTGTGCAGAGGTCATCTGTGGCGCTCGCTTCAAAAATATCACACATTCCTACAGGGGAAAGGCAGGATTTTAGAAATTCTGAAGGCAAAGGGTTAACATGAACACAGCTTTCTCTTTTTAATGCCCATCATTCTTATCGCCACGTTTCCCCTCGCATCCTCACTCTGCCCCTTAAAACCAAATAACAGCACGTTATGTTCCAGATGGATTCTCGCTATCTGCAGTCAATTTTAAATGGAATCCAATATGAAACAGCCAAAGTAGCTGACGCTGCAAAAACTAACTCGGATTTGGAGGAGAGTGACTGCAGATGCACTTTGTCACCGCGCAGCGTGCTCAGCTCTCCACACTATAATCTACTGCAGCCCATTGATTAGCATTGGGGGTAAGTGGAGAGGAACGCAAAGTTGGCCAATCCATCACCCAGGGGGCACTGTCAAGATTAAACAGAGAGAGGTGCGGGAGGAATACTGATGGGTACGGGTGAAGACGTCACGATGCTTTGAAGTTTTCATTTGAAATATTGCCACTCACTCCCTTCTCTCTTCTGTCTCGCTCTCTTTATTAGCGTGAACATGAGGTCGCTCTGTTTCCGTGCTCGAGTGAACTGTTACATTTTATGTGAGCAGACAACCCAGCCCTCTGTGCCTTGGCAGTGATGTGTGTTGACTGTGCACTTTTGAATTCTTTGTTAAAAAGGCAACACTTGCATCGCTTTTACAATTTTAGTCGAGGGTTAACAGGCAGTGCTGACGCTCTGATTAAACACAGATCTCTGTACCAAGGAGAGGAGTCTGCAGCTGTGTGCAGTACTGACACGCTGCATTGCACAGATGTGAGGCAGCGTAGAGGTGCACTCATCCCCGTCTTTCAGAAAAACTGCCCTGACAAGTTCTAGGTGGAATGACAGATAACCCAGAGGCAAAGATAACAAGGCTGCTTTGCAAAAAAGACTCGAGTAAACACACTGTGTAGGAAACAAACATTTAAGAGGTTTAGACAAAAGGATACAGACATTCGTTAAATCTAAGAAAAAAGTCAAAATCTTTGGCCAAAAAGATGGACGTTTGTGTGGATCGGTGCATAAGTGTGCATATTTGTGTGGCTCTGTTCCAAGTCCAATCAATCCTTCAGTTTTCCCTCAAGGAAGCTCTGGATCTTTTGAAAGTTCTCTTCTTGTTGACCCAGGGCCTCCAGCAAAATACCCATGGGTGACCTCTTCAGGCCGGCGCCCTCGATCTTGTTCTCCAGTTTATTCTTCATGTTGCGCAGGCGAAATGAAGAGTGTGCAAATATCACTGAAAGACAGATGGGAGAGCGACTGGTTACAGTTGAAACATTTGGCAAAAACAAACCAATAAACTTTTCAAACTATGATCAGTCTGTGACAATCTGTGACAGCACGTTTGACTCATTTAAAAAGAGCTAAGATAATTTTATAATTCAAAAGAACAGATCACTGTACTCTAAAAAGACATTTACCCAGACATAAAAGGCTTTTATTCAGCTATTAAATAATTTTTAGTCTCTCATCACTTTAATGCCTGAAATTATATTGCAGTAACATGCATATATTTACTTTATGTGTCATTTATGGTTTGAAATAAAAATGTGACCTTCAAGCATTCCTGTCTTGAACTTACATGCCAAAGGTAAAGTGATTGCCGTCATGAACACCATGACACTCCCCAGCATGGAGATGAGGAGGTAGCTGGCAAACATGACGGCGATCAAAAACGCTGTGGGGTTCTGCCTCTTGAAGTTGTTGATCACTGCTCGGTTCTCCCCGGCCCACACGGAGCCCAGGAACACCCCCGTCACCACGGCCATCGCTGTGAACATCCCCAGAGGGTTCAGGAACCTGCAGGGTGGCAACAAGAGACGCCGCAGTGAGCAGGGGGTCAGTCTACAGCATGAGCAAAGGCAGGGTTCACGTGTGTGGTCACTGGCTCCACCTAGTGTTTAGATGCTGTCAATACAACAACAGCACCCCTTAAAGTATCACAGACTGGTTTTTCTCAACTGAAAGAACTAACATTTTAACAGTAGTGAATTTATTTATTAGTCCATTAGCAGAAGATTAATCTGAAACTATTATGATAATATAATAATATGAAAATTCGGGCGGCAGTGATGGCCCTGATCAGGTCAAGTTCATGACCATAGTGCGTGATCGAAGGCCTGTCTCACAGTTACTCTGCCACTCTTTGAAGTTTAAAGCCTCACATTAACAGTGGTGATCCTGGATAACTGGATAAAGTTTCCTCAATTGTAATATCAATATACTCACCACAGTTAAATGTTCTAAGAAAAAAATAGGAAAACTCTAAATCCGTGTCCCTTTAAATCCTTAAATTCCTTTAATCCTTAAATTCTGAACAGTTCAAGTTACTTTCCAATGCTCTCTGGTGGACAATTACTTGAATTACTATTCAAGGATATACCTATTCAATTGAAATTGTATTTTCTCCTGACACTAAATAAACCTGTGGTTTATTTTTGGACACTGAACTGTGAACTTTAACTGTATTTAAGTCTAACAGATTGCCTCGAATCTAGAGATTTGTTGAGGATCTCCTGGAGAAAACCTGCTAAGAGCTGAATGAAGATGAAAAATAAATGTATGAGGAGGCACAGAATCATTTAAAGTTGAGTTTATCACAAATTTATTTGTGTCTACAAATGAATTTGTGACTACAAATAAATTTGTGATCACAGCATTTTCAGACATTTATACCAAAGTTATCAGTCAGAAACCACAGGACACAATGTCAGTGTTATAAGGGCAGTGGTAAACCCAGAGCATAGTCTGTGTGTGGAGTTAGGTTTATTGAGAACACTTAGGTTTACCAATAATGTTCATGTTAACGCAGAGATTTGGGTGAGCTGTTTCCAAACTGGATTAAAATGTCATGATTTAATGTAACCAGCCAAATTGAACATGTCAAAGTTCAGCCTTGTTGCCTCATGAGTCGGGATGGACTCACTGATGAAATGTTCAATACTTGTGTTTCCCCTCCTCAAAGATACAGGGTCCATCCAGCTGAGTAAGCTGCTGCTCTCATGACTGGGCTATCTGCAATGCAGCAGCTGATGGGACAAACCATAGCAACGATATGTCATCACACAGCTCAGCTCACAGACTGTGACAGAGGGCATCACTATTTTTAGTAAACCAGGCTTAAGTTGAAGCAAAGTGCCAACTACAGCCAAGATATTTCATAACGTGGAGACTGTGATGAATCTGCCTTGTATGGACTCATCAGATAATAGACTGGTTCATGGAGAAGTTTGCAGTGGTCAGAGGCTGAAATATGATTATGGTTCATGGTACAGAACGAGTCAGGACAAACTTTAATATTATTATCATTATTAACTTGTGCTGCTATCATTATATCACTACATCTATAAATATCACTATTATTATTTACATTATAACAAACCAGTCTTAGCTTTCTCCACTCCCCCCAACCTGGCCAGGAACTAGATTCAACCACAAGTCAAGTTCTGCTTGAGGTACCTTTGATTGATCAGTTTGCCGATATCATCGATCAATATTAGCCTCTCAGAGTCATATCAGTGAGTTGCGACATCGGGCCGAATTAGCAGATTTCATCCATTTCAAGGTATTATCAGTAACAGTAGTGGAGACTTTTCTTTACCCCAACCAATAAGTTATCTCAAAGTTCATCCGGGAGAGGGAGTTATTAAAATACACTTCTATATTTGATCTCTTCTTTGACACAGAAATTTGGGGATGGATACTTTGAAACGAACTAATCCAAATCAAGCTCAGGTGAAGAAACTCATATGTTCATATGTTGGATAAAATATCTGTATCCGAATTTTTCTGTTTTCTCTTTAATCATTATCGGCAGCAACCCCCCACAATCCATATGGTCAGTCAGGCTCCAGTTGCTTCCTGTTAAATAGTTTTTTCTCTCCACAGTCACAGAGTCTTTGCATATGAACTGTTGGGTATCTCCTCAATACTAAAGTCTCAACCTTACTGTGTAAATGTATGCTTTGTGTTGGTGCTATGTAAATTAAACTGAATTGAATGCTGGATAGTCTCCTTTATTCCGTCACTGTTTCCAACAGGTACATCCTGGGAGCCTCGAGATCTGACAACATAACAATAACAGTGCGTCACGTGGTGGCAGGAACAATAATAACGGTCCATTCATTCTTATGGGTTTGGCTTCAGCGCTTTCTTCTGTTAGCAGCCTGCACCCACCAGTCTGTCCCCTCGTTTTAAATCCCTTTAAAGTGGCAGCCTACATCCAGCTCACACTCCACAGCCCCACAGATACAAACTGACACGAGAAGAAAACAAACATCCTACAAAGTGAGCAGCATTTAGATGCTCTCACCAAACACACAAACACAGCTGTTGTGTTGACACCATAACTTCCCGTTTGTTACTGACCCGACAATGAGGAAGACGACGACTGCCAGAGCCAGATAGTTGGTCTGGTAGTAGAGCAGGTTGTTGACCACCCTGTTGTTCCACTTCGTCAAATCCTTCACGTCCGGTTTGGCGAATCTCTCCGAGCTGGGGAAGAAGTCGTCCCACGGCCTGAGAGGCGTCAGCTCCACCTTCGCCATTAGCCTCCTCCTCAGTGTCAGTGTGTTTTCTGATCTGACAGCAGCTCCTCTCATCCATGCACTTTTTCTTCTTCTTCTTCTTCCTTTAGTTTAACGGGGGGGTGGCACCTAACGTTAAAGGTGCATTACCGCCACCTACTATACTGGAGTGTGTTTCAGAGTGTTTGGTGGGTTTGGTCTGCGCAAATACATCAATAATAAAAACAAACAACAAACAAAAATAAATAAAATAAAAACACCAACAACTTAAAATGAAATCCTTAGCATTAACCCAGTTTCTTTTAAAAACTCAAGCAAGACTTTATATTTCCTTTCCCCAATACTGAACTAATTCTTC
This sequence comes from Pleuronectes platessa, assembly GCF_947347685.1. Taxonomy (NCBI): domain Eukaryota; kingdom Metazoa; phylum Chordata; class Actinopteri; order Pleuronectiformes; family Pleuronectidae; genus Pleuronectes; species Pleuronectes platessa. The sequence continues at coordinate 23,880,185 of NC_070627.1, read as the reverse complement.
AGATTAAACACCCCCCCCCCCATCCCCCCTCTCTCTCCCTCTCTCTCCCCTCTCTTCCTCTCTCTCTCCCCTCTCTTCCTCTCTCTCTATTTTATTTTGATGGGGACTGGCACCTAGAGTTAAAGGTGCACTACCGCCAACTACTATACTGAAGTGTGAGTACCCCCCCCCGTACACACACACATTTCCTCAGCTCTTTCTGTATCTTTCCTCTCTCTGTGCTATATTTCTGACAGTGACAGATGACATGTTCCCCCCTAAGCCACATTCACACTGTCCTGATGGATATTTCCCTATTAATGGCATTGTTTTATTTAGTCCTGTGTGTCCTATTCTTAGCCTTGATATAACTGTTTGTGGTCGGCTGTTTTTCCCCTTTGTCACCAAAACACCAAATGCACTCAGTCAGCTTCCTCAAAATAGGTCCATGTGTTTTTATTGAGTAGTGATGTCAGAGGTTTCCACCACAGTGTGTGTCCTCAGAGACAGTGAGACAGTGTGTGTCCTCATAGACATGGAGACAGTGTGTGACAGTGCAGCAGCACCTTGTGTGTAGAGCGGCTCTGACTGGGCCTTGTTGCTGGGAGGCAGAGTGGAGACAGAGCTCCAGAAGAATCAGAGGAGGTTGTTGTAATATGTAACTTCACCACTAGACGGCCCTAACTACCAATTTGGTTTATTCACATGAAGAATGTGTTTATTGAAATGACACAACACAAGCAGAATATATAAACCCACTATAAAGATGTTTTTAAGTTTCCTTTATTATTTTCGACCTTTGTCATTCAGTATGTCTCCATGTGTGCGTAACCACTTTCTATTTGTTTATGAGCAGAAAGTTCCTGGATTCACGTCACAAATTGATTTAGTTCAATACAAAGTTAAATACAATCGAATAACTTTGAGTTAAAAATCAGAGTTTTGTCTTTGACACAAAAGATCAAAACTCTGGACTTAAAAATGGGACGTTTTCATTTCTGCATCAGGTGCAGAGCGGTGGACGATTTTCTACTTTTGACCCACAGGTGGCGCTGTAGTATAACAGCAGAACATCCCAGTCAAAGCCTTTATATTCAGTCTATGAGTCAAACACATGGATAATTTCCTCTGTGACGAACCAGATGTAACGAGAAGAAAACCGTCTCAGAGAGAAAAGTGCTGTTGTCTCTGCTTTAATGCACAATAAACATCCTTCCACCGTCTTCACTGGAATCATGACTCTGGTTTTCTTTCCTCATGCAAACAAACAGGTGGAAACATCACGTCCTTGGTGCAGGTAAGAGAACAAAATCATCAGTTTGACATAATGGAAACAGAAGAAAAGGGAATGTCACTTTAACAGTATGAACAAGAGTCAATGAAGAGCAGAGCATCTTTAAATCTCTGAGGAAACTAATACATGTTTTACCATATTTAATAGAAAACTGACCCGAGGACGTTTTATGCAAACGTAAATGAAGATTCTTGTTGTGTGTTCTCGACCACCACCTCAGAACAACCACAAGGGGGAGACTGTAGCAGACCTCTGGGAACAGCAGCATGCTGGGAAATAATTGATGATGGGAGGTTCACAGCAGAGACAAGTGACAGAAAGTGTCTGAGAGATGATATTCTGAAGAAAGACATTTTGGGCCTGTTGTTTTGAACAGTTTGTGTTATTTTGTGTAGACACACTTGTTTCAACATGATGATTTCACTTCATTTTCAAGCCCATCTCAGTTCTTTCTGACTTTAGGATAAGAAATGTTTGACAGAGTCAGTTCCTCACAGGCTCAAGTTCTCACTGTATGGAGAGGTCATCATGTGACTTTGTGATGATCCTCAACACACGTTTGTCAGTGTAACATGTGACTGTGACGCCATGTTCATGAACACGCTGCTCTAACAACTGTCCAGCAGATGTTGAAGCTCTGAGGTCCAGTCCACTTCCTCTGCACCAGAGTGAGACCATCATCTCTTCATGGAGCTGTGCACGAGGTTGCTGTCACGGTGACAAAACACAAAGTGTGAACAACATGTCGGCCATACTTTGTACTTATGAAGAAAAGTTTGTGCTCCTAATGAAATTCTACATCTGATCAAGACACTTATTGATTTAATTCATCCACCAAACAAAACTATTTAAATGCAAACACACAAGGAGCAGAAAGAAGAAGAATCGGATCTAATCTGCAGCTGTTACACAAGACGTCCATCAACTACCTGGTTTCAGGTTTAGTTTAGCTCTAGTAGACCTCTCTCCCTCTCTCTCTCTCTCTCCCCCTCCCTCTCTTCCTCTCTCTCTCCCCTCTCTTCCTCTCTCTCTATTTTATTTTGATGGGGGGTGGCACCTAGAGTTAAAGGTGCACTACCGCCAACTACTATACTGAAGTGTGAGTCAGAGTACCCCCCCCCCCCCCACACACACACACATTTCCTCAGCTCCTTCTGTATCTTTCCTCTTTCTGTTCCTGTTATATTTCTGACAGTGACAGATGACATGCTCCACAGATTCTTCCCCTAAGCCACATTCACACTGTCCTGATGGATATTTCCCTTTTAAGTGCATTGTTTTATTTAGTCCTGTGTGTCCTGTTATTAGCCTTGATATAACTGTTTGTTGTCTAGTGTTTTTCCCTTTTGTTTTCATTCCTCCCACTTGTTGCTTTACTTGATATAGATGGCGTCCTTTTCCTCCCTCATCCCATTGTTTTTGCCAGTCAGTCATGATGCTACTCCTCATTACTGCTTTAGCTTCGGTCTTACGGAATGCTTCCTCCATAACTCTCTCCTAAGATGTTTAGAGAGTGAATCAGCCATTTCATTACCATCGATGCCGCTCTGAGCTGGGATCCACATACATCTGACTTCTCTTTGTGTGTAATGTAGTCTGTATAGTGTTTCGTATATTTTATATCTGCTCTGCTGAAGGATGCTATGGACTGTATTGACACCAATGCTGAAGGTGAGTCTGAAAATACTATACCCTTTTTAGTCTGGTTTTACTCTGTCTACTGTTATTGCCAACATCTCTACTGTATATGCTGTCAGATGAGCTGGTGTTCTCTCCTTTATATTTATATAATGTGTATATGTATGTATTTGGGAAGCAATGCGAACAGAGTATTGTGTGTAGGCCTTAAACTTTTTTTCCCCCTTTGTCTCTCTTCATATTTTCTTCAATATCAAGTTATAGTGACATAGGGGGAAATAACCATGTTGGAGCAGGATAATAAACTGGTTCACTGTATCTTTTTTTATGCAATCTCATCGTTTTTGCCATTTTACTCGCTGTCCAAACATCGCACTCTGTCTCAGCTTCTCCACTCTCCCAGCATGGTTTAATGGCCCTCCCAGTGAGTGATCTTCTTATTGTGTGCTTGGAGGTTTGACCAGTAGATTATCGTGAACTGTTTGTGTCGTGGATTTACTGCGATCTCAACTGAAGCGTCCCGCTACAACATCTCGCGAGAAGCAACAGGCTGCACGAGCTCCCTAAAGCCCCTCCTCGTGAGCCTATTGGTCGCAGCAGCCGCACGTTAGCGAAACACTTCCTGCCTAGAACGGCTAATGACAGAAGCGACAACTACTACAGTGTACTCTCCAACACACGTGTGTGTGTTGTGCTCGCTCCACGTGTGAGCTGTCTGGTACGTACACGTTGACACGTCGCTGTTGCTCATGTGCTGCTTCTGTATTAACTATTCGCCAGGTGCACGCCGGCATGCAGCGTTAGCTAGCTAGCTACAAGCTAACTGTCAGAAACAGAAGCCCGTGACGTGTGCGCTGTTTGTGCAGATGTGGAGCAGGTTGCTGAGTCCTCGTGTGGTTTGCAGATCTGGTGTCTGTTGGAGGAGTCTCTACACGATGCAGCTGAAGACCAGTGACTTCCGCTCTCTGTTCACCGAGGGGCTGAACGGACTCGTAGGTGAGACACAGAAACTTCCAGCTCCTCCGCCTCGTCTCCCACTCACATGTCAGCAGAGTCTGATATGGATTCATCTGTTTTCAGAAACATTGCCTTTGTCACATCCCCACAGATTCCCAGTTGTAATGTATTTATACAATGGATATAAATATGTTATCTGATTTTTGTAATTCACAAATCAGTATTCTAGTTTGGTCAATGGAGTATACAAAAAAAGAAAAAACACATGTAAAGTCATGTTTAAAAGTAACCACGGTCCTTACAATATTGTTGTAATGTTGGGTTTTACATTTTTGTTTATTTGGACCTCTGAAGGGACAAGGGCACTACAGATTTATATCATTGCACCTATAATATGTTTTTGTACTTTGGGCCTGAGTAGGAAATAAACAGTCAAATTGATCAACCATGTGACAAAATAGTTAAACTTTTAGTCCCAGTTACAGTTAAAGCACTGAATACAGCCTACATATCCCAGAATCCAACAGACTTTTTTTTTTTTTTCTGTTTAAAGTGGGTAGTTTAAAAATGAAAAGCCTCCAAGACTCCATTCTGAAGACGTCATCATATATACAGACTTGACAAAGCTCCCCTGGTCCTACTTGTCTCCATGTGGTGGTGAGTTACTACCACGGGAGGCAGACATTATTTTAGTTTGAGGCAAAGTTGAGTGACAGAGAGACAGTCAGAATTTTTATGAAAGAAAATAATAGAAAATGTTTTTGTTTCGATTCATGGAAATGTAATTCATCATCTTGGAAAGTTATTCTCCCCTCCAGGTTTATCTCACGAGTTAAGTTTCTTGTGCTTCCGGCCACTCAAGTTACTAGACTTAAATATGTGTTTGGTCTTTGCAGAGATATTTGAGAAGAATAATCATGAGCTAAGGATAGCTGGAGGGGCTGTGCGGGACCTGCTGTCTGGGAAGCGGCCTGAGGATGTGGACTTTGCCACGACAGCCACTCCAGAGGAGATGAAGCGCATGTTCCAGGTGGCTGGCATCAGGATGATCAACAATAAAGGAGAGAAGCATGGGACCATTACAGCAAGGGTGAGACATTTGTTCACTGTCCTGTTAATCTGATTGATCAGACAAGTAGTCTTAAGGTTGCATGATTGTCAGTATTCCAGAAAAAAGCAGCCCAGTAATAGGAAGTTCTAGTTTGATGTATTCATTCCTTGGATATGTAAGTAAGTCACATGTAAGAGGAGCCTGCAGTTTGTGACTGGAACATGTGGCTCGATAAGGGTAGATAAATAAGAAACTCACAGCATTAGAAGGGCAGTCTTTCTGTGCCCCCTGTCGTCATTGTTTTCTTTGTATATTTTTTACAGCTACACAATGAGAACTTTGAGGTGACCACCTTGCGTCTGGACGTTCAGACAGATGGACGTCATGCAGAGGTGGAATTCACCAAAGACTGGCTAAGAGATGCAGAGCGGCGAGACCTCACCATCAACTCCATGTTTTTAGGTAAGTGTTTTTATGCAGTGATATGAACTTTGTTGAGGACTTAACTCTGCGTTTGCTTCTGTTGTGGAGATGCAAGTGTTGTTGATTAATTTTCATTCACACCCTGTTCACACTGAAGAGGTTTAGTTTTGAAACCCATCACTTTCTCTATATTTACACCTGACGTTCACAGAAGTTTTCAAACCCTGAGAACAGAGACTTTTGGAAAGGCTGATGGTGCCGTTACGGTTAGAAAACGCAGAAACAGACTTTGAAAGAAATAATGTGGTCGCTTCTTGATTGAAGCAATGCTGATTCAACAACCAGCAGTGAATGCAAAGTGCTGCTAACAGTTACAGCCAGTAACTGTTCCATCTTTTTGCCGGTCCAAGATAGGAAGTCCCTGCTCTTCTCTTTGACCATTGTTGTGCCTTCTTCACAGAATTTTCTGCAACCAAATGCAGAATAGACAATCTGCTCCCTATTTACTCCAGCCTCCTTATGCACAGTGTAAACAGTGCGGAGTTTGTTCTTAATTCCTAACTGTGTTTTATAGGTCTCGATGGCACATTGTATGATTATTTCAAAGGATACGAAGACCTGAAAAACCGTAAAGTTCGGTTTGTTGGCAGCTCTGAGCAAAGAATCCAAGAAGATTACTTGAGAATACTGCGATATTTCAGGTGGGCTGTTTCATTTAATTTTTGTCTTAACCAAATCAAACTAAACTCTAAGTAAAATGGAGAGGGACTTAGAACCCTTTGGAGGGTGAAAAATAAAGTCTTCTTCTAAGTGTATTAACCGTAGCCCACTAAATTCAACCCAGGTTCTACGGCAGGGTGGCTTTGGAGCCTGATGACCATGACCCTGAGACGCTGACAGCCATCAAGGAAAACGGCAGAGGACTAGCAGCGATATCGGGAGAGCGGATTTGGGTGGAGCTAAAAAAGATGGTGGTTGGTAACCATGCTGCTCATCTACTGGAGCTGATGTACAAGCTGGAACTGGCCCAGTACATAGGTGAGACAGATGCAAAGAGATTTTTATAGTTTCTGGAACACTATATAGGTTTACATGCTCAACATTATTCCGGAATCAGAATCAGAATCAGAAGTATTTTATTGCCAAGTAGGTTTACACCTACAAGGAATTTGCTCTGGTAATTGGTGCTTACAATTAACATAGAAACATAAAAACGCAATAACATAAAGACGCAATAAATACAACATACATAGGAAAAGCAATACAAAATAGAAAACCAGTATATATTTACTCACTGTTTACTTCTTATTTACTCACTTTTTTCCAATATCTATACAAAGTAACATTTATTTTGACATAAACATTTCTGAATAAAAATATATAAAAGATGTAAAAAGTGATATGCAAAACAGTAAACAGTGTCCGATTGCAATGTAATGCAGTATAATATGATATGATGTAATGTGTTAATTTAACACATCCTCAAGGTGTGGGGGCGGAATAAAAGTCAGAGTCAGGTGGGGGTCCCGGGCCTTGTTGATGAGGCCAACTGCAGCCGGGAAGAAGCTGGTCTTGTGGCGGGAGGTTTTGGTCCTGATGGCCCGCAGCCTCCTGCCCAAGGGAAGAACCTCAAATAGTTTGTGACCCGGGTGGGAAGGATCAGCCACAATCTTACCTGCACGCCTCAGGGTCCTAGAGGCAAACAGGTCCTGAAGAGATGGCAGATTGCAGCCGATCACCTTCTCAGCAGAACGGATGATCCGCTGCAGCCTCCTTTTGTCGTTTGCAGTGGCAGCAGCGAACCAGATGGTGATGGAGGAGGTGAGGATGGACTCGATGATGCAGGTGTAGAAGTGCACCATCATTGTCTTTGGCAGGTTGAATTTCTTCAGCTGCCGCAGGAAGTACATCCTCTGCTGACCTCTTTTGGTGATGGAGCTGATGTTCAGCTCCCATTTGAGGTCCTGGGAGATGATGGTGCCCAGGAAGCGGAAGGACTCCGCAGTGACGACTGGGGCGTCACTCAGGGTGATGGGGGTGGGTGGGGCTGGGTTCCTTCTGAAGTCCACAACCATCTCCACTGTTTTCAGAGCGTTGAGCTCCAGTTTGTTCCGGTCACACCAGGTCACCTGTAGGCGGACTCATCCCCATCAGAGATGAGCCCAATGAGGGTGGTGTCATCCGCGAACTTAAGGAGTTTGACGGACTGGTGACTGGAGGTGCAGCTGTTGGTATACAGGCAGAAGAGAAGAGGTGAAAGAACACAGCCTTGAGGGGAACCGGTGCTAATGGATCTGAATTCAGAGACATACTTACCCAGCCTCACGCGTTGCCTCCTGTCAGACAGGAAGTCAGTGATCCACCTGCAGGTGGAGTCAGGCACACTCAGCTGGGAGAGCTTCTCCTGTAGCAGATTCGGGATGATAGTGTTGAAGGCAGAGCTGAAGTCCACAAACAGGATCCTGGCGTAGGTTCCTGAGGAGTCCAGGTGCTGGAGGATGAAGTGGAGGGCCATGTTGACTGCATCGTCTACAGACCTGTTGGCTCTGTAGGCAAACTGCAGGGGGTCCAGGAGAGGGTCAGTGATGGCTTTGAGGTGACAAAGCACGAGGCGCTCAAATGCCTTCATCACCACAGAGGTCAGGGCGACAGGTCTGTTATCATTGAGTCCAGCGATCTTGTTTTTTTGGGGGACAGGGATGATGGTGGAGGTCTTGAAGCAGGCTGGTACGTGACATGTCTTCAGTGAGGTGTTAAAAATGTCAGTAAACACCGGAGACAGCTGATCAGCACAGTGCTTCAGGATTGATGGAGAGACAGAGTCTGGCCCGGCTGCTTTGCGGGTTCTGTCTCCTGAATAGTCTGTTGACGTCCCTCTCCAGGATGGAGAGAGTCGTCGCTGTGGTAGAGGGGGGGAGGGCCTTAGAGGTGGAGAAGTGGAGGCCCTTGCTTTGGTGGGGGAGCTGCAGCTGATGGGCTGTAGTGTTGTGTCATGGGTGATGGTTTCAGGACTTTCCCATTGTCTTTCGAAGCGACAGTAAAACTCGTTCAAGTCGTTGGCCAGGTGTGAGTCATTAGTGGAGTGGGGGGCTCTGGGCTTGCAATTTGTAATCTGCCTAAAGGCCTCTGTATGCTTCTCCGAGTCCGTTGCGGACGGACACTTTTTGTTTTATAGTTCTACGAGCCTTTTTGTTCCGAAAACAATTCACCGCCAGAACAGTAGTTGGCGCAACGGAAGTCGAGCTTAGAGAAGCCTACCTCATGAGGTATATAGAAGAAGTCCACGCTGGTTTATTTACGTCCTCCCGGCTCCTCACACACAGTGAACGATGACAACAGAAAAAGGATGTTGATGACGCGACAGTTTTGCTGAAATAAAGTGACACCCAGCGGGTCAAAATGCTTATGTTATCGTGTCTTAGCGCAGCGGTACCCCGGTCTTGTTTCCAAACTGCGTTGCTAATTCAGCAGCTTGAAGCTACACGGAGGCAGCTAGCTTCCCCCCCAGCTTCCACACACAGTCAGCACGGACACCCGATACTAGCTAGTACCAAGTGTTTGCTTCTAACCTGACGGTGTTTGAGAAACAGTGTCATGAGAGCCGTGGGATTAAAGTCAGCAGGTTTTTGCGCTGTTTCCACCGCAGTTAGCATGGTGGCTAGCCCGCTAGCCCCGTTATCAAAGTTCGTTATAACCGTATGTGACCGTACACACATGCTGTAAGTGCTCTAACCAGCCAGCGTCAGCCGGACAACGCCGCTGGCTTAACACACTTGTCACATTAATCATAGAGTCGTAGTTGTGATTTAGGTTTATTGTGATTTAGGGAATGAAACAGGAAGTTAGAGGTCCGGAAATGACGTTGGGCGGAAATTATGTTTTTAGTGGACCAATCACAGCCAAGTGCTATCCGTGGGCTGTCCGCCATTTCGACGTGTAGTTAGAAAAATGAGAGCTGCACGAAAAGCTCTCCGAGGAGCCGCGGAGAGGGCGTTCCACGTTGGAGAAGGCCGTCCTATCTGTCCGTCAAAACGGAGAAGCATACATTGGCCTTTAGCCCTCTCCAGACAGAGGCAGAGTCATTGGCTGAGAACTGTTGTTGAAGTTTCTCAGAGTACAGTCGTTTAGCTTCTCTCACCTCCTTGCTAAACCTGTATTTAGCTCTATATACCTGACTCTGTCCCCGCTCCTGAACGCCTCTTCCTTCTCCAACCTTAACTTTTTGAGTTTAGCTGTGAACCAAGGTTTGTCATTATTGTAAATCACCCTGGTGCGTGATGGAACACAGCTGTCCTCACAGAAGCTGATATAAGAAGTCACAGCCTCTGTGTACTCATCTAGACTATTAGTAGCAGTCCTGAACACATCCCAATCTGTACAGTCAAAACACGCCTGAAGATCCTCCACAGCTTCACTGGTCCACAACTTTGAAGTCCTCACAACAGGTTTACAGAGTTTTAATTTCTGCCTGTATGCAGGAATCAAATGGACCATGACATGGTCCGAGAGTCCCAGTGCAGCCCGGGGGACGGCGTGATAAGCACTGCTTACTGTGGTGTAGCAGTGATCCAGAATGTTCTCCTCTCTGGTCGGGCATTTAATAAATTGTTTATATTTGGGAAGTTCACGGGTGAGATTTCCTTTGTTAAAGTCCCCGAGGACAATAACTAAGGAGTCCGGGTTAGTCCGCTCCACACACAGTATATGATCAGCGAGCATGCGTTGTGCCTCTTGCACGTTAGCTTGCGGTGGAATGTAAACACCGACCAGAATGAATGAAGCGAACTCACGGGGGGAGTAGAAGGGTTTGCAGTGAATGAAAAAATATTCCAGATCAGGAGAACTGTGCTGTTGAATCACTGTCACATCGTTGCACCAGCCAGAGTTAGTGTAAAAGCAGATGCCTCCACCTTTCGTTTTGCCGGAGAGCTCCGTGTTGCGGTCCGCTCGGAAAAGTTGGAAACCAGCCAGCTGCAGCGCAGAGTCCGGTACAGATCCACACAGCCACGTCTCCGTGAAGCACAGCACGGAAGATGAGGAGAAGTCTCTGTTTTTACTATCTAGTAGCTGGAGTTCGTCCAGTTTGTTGCACAGTGAGCGCACGTTGGAGAGGAATATTCCCGGAAGCGCTGTGCAAAGTCCCCGCTGGAGGAGACGCACAAGAGCGCCGGCCCGTTTACCTCTCCTCCGCCGCTTCACCGTCTGAACAAAGGTGAGCGCACCTTTGACCAGAATGTCCAAAATATCGATAGATGAGGCAATACAAGTCGGTAGTAAATTATCAGGAGTTATATCCCTGATGTTCATGAGCATCTCTCTGGTGAAAGAGCTCCCGGTTTTTAAGCAGAAAACTGAGTTAACTAACAATACAAGACAAAACATCGCGCACCATCTGATATTAACCAGATTAAAACTGAATAAGTCACTGCCAGGTAAACCATGTGCCATTTTCTAATGACCTGGATCTGACTAAAGTCATACACAATATAAGTAATTATTGAACTAAGACGTGGAATATCCTGGCCTTGGTCATATTAGGTAGTTGTCATCGTAATCACATTGTAAAATCCTTTTGGAGTTTTTACAGAATCTTGCGAGTTAGACACACAGCAGTTGCCTACCGCCTCACAACTCATGTCCTGGGTTTGAGTGTGAACAAGTAGAAAGGCGTAATGTTGAGTTATACACATATCAGCAACTAATTTAAACATCATAATTGTCAAAATGTTTCATGCAGAATAAGGTCGTTGAAATATTGGCTTCCATGTGAAACAAGAAGGCTCGATCCTACATATCCCATAATGCAACTTAACGGCATCTCACATCTTTCCTGCCTTGTAATTGGCCTCTTTTTTAAAACTGACCAATCGGTCACGCAGGTTAACTGTTATATATTTGAACTCTCAACCTCAACAAGAGAATAGGTCCATTATTTTCCTATTTCAGGTAAAACATTATTAACAACTATTATGGCTCCATGGTAGCACTTTGCTTATGTATGTACATGTGTGTACGTAGCTAAGTTTAGTGAAAAATGTTCCCATGCCGAACATGTGTTTGTCTTTTGTTATGACTCAGATGCCTCTTGAAAATGGAGTAGGCTCCAGCACATAATGACTGCTATCAAGTTATTATCTCAGGGAAAAAGATCAATAGTCATTAAATCTCAAGGGATGAACAATTTGGAGCTGGTTCTAAACAGGGAAGGATTCAATGTCCTCTCCTGAGTTGAAGTGGACTATGATGCCGCTTGACCTCTGCGGCACTGTGACCAGTGATCCAGTGTCTCTCAATGAATAATTTCAGGGCAGGTTATTCAGTAATACATGTTTGAACAAGATACCAAAGCTGAGCACTGATCCAATAAAATCCATTTCTCTTGTTTGAACTGCTGCTTATCCCTTCCGCCCTGATCCTCCACAGGTTTACCTCCAGATGGCGATGTTGAAGAGATGAAGCGAGTGTGGCAGAATGCCAAAGACTACTCTCCCAAGCCCATGACCGTCATGGCTGCTCTCTTTCACTGTCCAGAGGAGGTGGAAAAGATGGATCTCCGACTGAAGGTCTCAAGGGAGGAGAAGAATCTGGCTCTGTTCCTGGTCAAACATAGACGAGAGCTGTGCAAGAGCAAAGACGAGCCGCAGAGTCTCAAACCCTTCACTGACTTCATCTTTGATGTAAGTTTCAGCCTCCTCCAGTTAGTGTGTCAAAAGAAACATGTCACTGAGTTCCTGTTTGTTTTTCAAATTATGGGTTGATTAGATTCCTAGCGGAATGCTGTGAACTGTCTGATTGATTTTAGCCTTGAGTGTTCCTAGTACACATGCCATGTTCTAGGCAGACCTTGATTATTCTCCAGTAGGTAATATGTATTGTGCTGGTGAAATCAGATGGTGATTGCCCATGACAGCATGGTTGGGTGATTGTGAAGCTGTTCGAAAAAGTTCAGTCATTAATATAATTTGGTAGCAAGAATTTAAGAACATGAACCAAAACACAGGTTCCAGCTTCTGTGATAGAAACACTACTGTGTATCTGAGTTTTGGACGAAACAAGACAGGTCAAAACCGAACCTTCAACTCTGTGAAAATGTGATCAGACTTTTTGCAGTTAACAATTAAACACTAAATCTAGAAAATAATCAGCACATTAACGGCAATGAAAATGACTGTAGTTATACAGACAGCACTACTTGAATACACAAACCTTTCCGTCTGTCTTACCACTGAACTGTGGTCCACATGCATCCATCACCCCATCTGCATGCATCATGTTCCCACCCATACTAATGAGGCTCAGCTACAGGCATTCTCAGAAATGTTACTAATCAGTAGGTGGGATTGTGTTTTGATAAAAATGTGCTTTGGTTTCATTTCTGTTTAGAATTTTACTTTTCTCAAAACATAGTGATACTAAAACAATACAATCATTCAAATAGATTTTTTTAAATAAGTTTTGAAAGGATAAGCGCATAAAACACTGGATTAAGCATCAGTGTAATTCTGTTGAAACGAGAAGATGAAACAGAAGAAGACAAGAGGAGAGAGTTATTACGGTAGAAAATATTTGTCAAGAATCGTAGGACATATTATTGTAATAGATGGGAGCCAACATGAAAGCCGGATTTCAGCTGTGATTATTTTACTGTTTCCTCCTTGTTATCCCCATTTAACTGGTCTGAAGTGGATGATGATTGGTTAGACAAAATGTGATGTCACATCTGTGAACTAATCCAGATTTAGGAATAGCTGTTTCATTATATAAATAAGGTTTTTATTTGATTCTGATTATTGCTTATTGTGATGGATATTTAACTTAATAGAAAACATTTCAGATTCTAGAATTCTCACACGTGCTGCATCTTTCCAGAGTCGGGAGCTGGATGCTCAGATTAAAGTGTGCGAGCTGCTGACGTATCAAGGTGAGGAGAAGCTGCTGGCCGAGCTCCGTAGATGGTCCATCCCTCGATTCCCTGTCAGCGGTCACGATCTGAGGAGGATGGGCATCACGTCAGGCAAGGAAATTGGGGCCACCTTACAGAATCTCCGCGACATCTGGAAGAAAAGCCGCTATCAGATGGACAAGGAAGAACTGCTCAGTCACGTACAGACTTAGACAAAGCAGAGCTGTGTTTTTTTTCTTTTTCCTTTTAACAAATAGTCTGGACTCTCTCGGAAACTGTGCTGATCACTGGTATTGATCGAGCATTGTGGACAGAGGACGCCACAAGAACAGAGACATGCACACCTATTAATGAATGTAATTGCATTCTAAATTACCGGAGGGCCTCTTGTGTTCATCTGCATCGCCATCTAAATCCGAAGAGCTCACACACAATATGCACTGAGCATCGCAGCTGCCACATTATGCGAAAACATGATATGGAAAACGGCAACTGATTTCACCATACGTGTCATCACAGAGCTGCTGTTTCTCTCAGTCCCTCAGATTAACAGCTGATACTATAACGATGCAGATTTGATCCCGACAGCACTTATTCACTGCTTGCACTGGTGTGGATAGATGAAACATGAGGCTAGTGAATTAATACCTGAGCTCAGTTACATTAAAAAGGGAAACAGATGTTTGGTTTTGATTTGCTGTTTTTCTCTTAAGTTTATCTGCAGTTACAGAAAATATCTTGTTTTTAGTGAAGAAACTAAGTTGTGTTAAAAATGTTATTTTTAATAAAAAAAACTGAATTGCTGTGCAGATAAGTATGTATGTATGTGTAAATCTAGTACACTTGTGTATCTGGGGGAAAATAATGTTTTCTGAGCAGGAGGGAGGAGCAACCTCTCAGAGAGACAAGCTATAAAGCCCCCCACTCTCCACTACCAACACCTCACTTTCTGCCTGGACACTCAATTTGTTTTTTATTGGAAATGTATCCTTTAAACCAGACAGTAGAAAATACTGAGCTTACTAAAATAGAATCCCAGATTGCCTCCTGGCGTTTGACTTAAAAAAAAAAAAATCTCTACTTTAACTGGATCACCTTGAATGGTGATATAAGGGGGGTGCGTTACTCCGCTGTACTTAAGGCAGAGAGCATGGCTTGGTCAAGTGTAAACATCAGTAACATCTCTTTGGAGACCGAGCGTCCTGAGGATGATCCGCGGAACGAGCGCTTGGCTCAGGTGGAAATAGTTCTTCTGTCTATCATCTTCATCACTGCGGGGATCCTGAACTCCGGGCTCTTGTTGGTGCTGTGGAAGCGCAGGAAGCAGCTCTCCAGGATGCGCGTCTTCGTTTTCCACCTGTGCGTCGCAGACCTGGTGGTCACCTTCTTCCAAGTTTGTCCGCAGCTCATGTGGGACATCACGGACAGATTCGTTGGTCCAGACATACTGTGTCGCGCAGTGAAGTACCTTCAGGTGGTGGGGATGTTTGCCTCCACGTACATGATAGTGGCGATGACGATAGACCGATATCAAGCCATCTGCAAACCCATGGTGACGTTCCAGAGGCGCAGGGCGCGCTGGAACGGTCCGGTGTGCGCCGTCTGGTGCGTCTCTCTCATCGGCAGCCTCCCGCAGGTGTTCATCTTCTCCCGGCTGGAGGTCGCTCCCGGTGTGTACGACTGCTGGGCGCAGTTCATCAAGCCGTGGGGAACGAGAGCCTACGTGACCTGGACCACTCTTGTGATATTCGTGCTGCCCATTCTCACTGTGATCGTGTGCCAGGTGCGCATCTGCCGCACCGTGCACATCAACTTCCACATGAAGACGCAGCACGTCGGAGAGGCGCACACCAAGGCGCTGTCCTCCAGGGCCAGCAGCGTGGCCGGGGTGTCCAAAGCCAGGGCGAAGACCGTGAAGATGACCGTGGTCATCGTGCTCACATACATCATCTGCTGGACGCCTTTCTTCACCGTGCAGCTGTGGTCTGTGTGGGACGTGCAGGCGCCCACTCACTGTAAGATCCCTCTGGACTTTTACATGAAAACACATTTAGTAACATCGATAATCATAAAATATCCACTCATCACTCATGTTATTGGTAATAGTATAAAATACTACATTTGGGGAAATAGTGCAAGATACTACACGAAGAGAGTTAGTACAAATTGTGTATTACCTGAAGTTAAATAGTACAATATATTACATGAAGAGAAATGGTACAAGATAATACATAGATAAATACTACATTAAGAGAACAAGGACAAGAAACTACACAGGTACAAAGTACTAGATGAAGAGAAATAGTACAATATATTACATTTCGAGAAATAGTACAGTATACTACACGAAGAGGCATAGTACGAGATAAAGTACTTCATAAAGACACAAAGGATCTGAATTTTTTTATCTGGGCAAACAGTATGTGTAACCAAGAGTTGGTTCTCTTTATTCAAGAGGTAAGACTAAATAAAGAACATAAATAAACTGGAGCTCATGTGAATCTCTGTGTGTTTCCAGCTGCAATCTTCAGCATCCTGATGTTGCTGGCCAGTCTGAACAGCTGTGCCAACCCCTGCATCTACCTGCTGTTCAGCGGGAAGCTGCCCAAGAGGCTGGTGGCTATGATGTGCATGCAAGAGTCGGAGCGGAAGGACTCCATCCAGGAGGAGGCCACCATGGTCAGCTCCCTGTACATCAGTCTCAAGAGCTTTCGGTCAGCAGATAAAGAGCCTGACATCCACTGAGACGTCCTCTCACCTCGATAGGTCTTGACACCAAGTGTGAGAACAAACTTCAAAGCATTGTACTTAGTCCCTGTGGTAACAGTACTGTGGAGAACACATTGTGGAAATGAACCAGTGAAATGTACTAGTCACTGTTGAGTAGCAGAGACAAGTCATTAAAGGGACATTTCTCTAAAAACTCATGGTTGTCTCTATAACATGATAAATGGTTTGTATTTATGTAGAACTTTTCTCGTCTTGATGAAAACTCAAAGCTCTGTACAGTTGTTTTGCCATCTCACATACAGTGTATGTACAGTAATTTGGGGTTCAGTATCTTACACTTCTTCATGCAGAATGGGGCGTCTGGGATCGAACTGCTGCATCTTTTGTTAGTGGGTGATCCCTCCACCCCCAAGCAGTGGATTACTTAACCTATTGTGGCCACAGTAGTGGTGTGACTCGAGAGATGGTGATCCGTTGATCCATCCATGATAGTTCCAGACATTCGAGGTGCCCAGAGGATTAATCCAAATTACTTTTCGTATCCCTTGGGTTTTCCTATGTAGCCACCAACATGACATTAACATTGATCGAACTGCCGTGACATTTGGCTCATATATGTATGATCTCCAGAGCATGAACTTTACGTGTCGTGTTTTGTGTTCTACATGGAGGTCCTTTGTTTCCAGGGCCCAGCTTTATTTTGAATCCACAGCACAACATGAATCGGGTTATTTTGTCAGAAAGACATAAATATTGAGAAGAATCATTAACTGAACACATTTGCATTAATGACGTGACTTCTAATTAGCTGCATGTGATCTCGTTTTGACAAAGAGGGTATGCAACCGTTAACTTGTGAAATACGGTAATGAGTAAAATGTGCTGCATAATATGAAAGTGACAGAAACAAATGTGATTCATATTTTTAAATGTGTAATATGCCCTTTGACTGTGATTCTTCAGTATACATTTCAGCTCATCAATATAAATGATCACATATTCTGTATAAGATGATGACAGATCAGTCATGTGACACCAAGATCTTCAAATCTGCAATAAGATGCTCACTCATAAATGTGGCAGGATTTCTACAGTTTTCAAAGACTTTTCTCTTTTGCAAAATAAACTTTTGTGACTTTTTATGTGACTGTTTTCTGCTGTACCAACATCATAATTGAGAAAAAAATCTCCCTTAAGGTTTGAAATGTAATGAGTTATTTGTATTTGTAAAGGGCCTCACAGGCGTGTTTTCCTGCAGATCCCTGTTTTTCTGCTGTGTGTCATCTTACAGAGAATAGACCATGAAGACGTTGTCAGGTGACGGACACAAACAGGCAGAAATAAATTTCTCATGAATACATGCCATGTTGTGTCCAAGTAATTTACAGCATTAATGCATCATAATAACTCGAGGCGGGCAAGATGAGGGATGTCCGTGAAATCGGTCTGCAAACACATCAATAATAAAAAAACGCTGCACAGACAAATCCAGCAGACATCTTCCCACAATGAGTCCTGAGCCTTGACCCTCATCAGGGACTGACCGGCAGCTAGTCACTTTCAGCTCTGACCTTTAACGCTAAGAGAACAACCAGCGGCAGCAGCGTGACCCAGCTGCTGGAGGGAGGAGGGGAGCTGATTGACAGGTCAGCTTAGCTATAATTTTTTATTTGAACCATGCAGCATGTCGCATTATGTCATCATTCATATTTAATAAGAGTAAGAGTTATGATTTGCAGACATCCTGCAATTTACACTGGAAATATGTTGTACACATTAGGCTCAGATGAAATGCTCACATCTTGATAAGAACAAGGGAACAAGTACAGGAAAAAAGCGAGTGACAATTTAATCTTTAGAATGGACCTAGAAATGAAATGCACTTGAATATAAGATAAACATAATATATTCTATTGTACACACACTGGAAAGGATGAAAATTGTAATAGCTACAATAATCGAGCTGACCCAAGTTTTCTAATCAAGCTACCTGTTATATGGTTCAGGTCTGAGTGTATTCGGCACCGTCCCTCAGCCTCGCCAATTTACCAAAGTGGTAGAAAGTATTTCCCCACAGAGAACCACCATGTACAGAAAGAAATCAACAGAGCCCCACCAACTTCAAACGAAATTAATCTTTGTAAGAGCATCATGAATTCTTAAACCATTCATGTTTTATATTAACTAGTGCATTCCCCATTCCTAACCTGCCTGTTTGGAATGGGCTGTTTGATTGGCCTGGGATAATGCTCTGGAGCTAGATCAGAATTATAAAAGGAATACTTAAAACACAACAGACCTCCAATTTACTAGAAAGGAGTTTTTAAAACTGCATACATCCAAAACTTGGTTTATCTGCAATGAAGATTTTATTGTCAATGTTTTTGATCAAATGAAACTACATTAGCTTCATAACTGTTCATGTGTGTCGTGTTTGCATAAGTTTGAATGACTTACTGAACCAGTGTTATTTATTCATATTGCATGTTGGCTATTTCAAAGATCTGTTAACATAATTTTTCCGACCCAAGTTCACAACTTTTCAAAATAGAAGCTCAGTAGACTAATTCAGCTCAATTATGGCACTACAGGAACAAAACGAATGTTGCACTTATATTTTGTTGACAATTTGCTAAAAAGGAAGTGATAACCACCCACGACAGCTGAGAAAAATCTCTGTCTCAGACCAATATGATGAAATAAAGAGACTCAAAGGATCTGTAGAGAATTTTGACCCACGGTTTGATGCAGTTACAAACCGCTGGTGTGGTTTGTCCGAGAACATAGAAGAAAACATTATCAAATTCATCTGCAGACTTATTGACCACATCGCTTGTACTTTCCCAAAGATTTGACACTAATCAATTAGAATACATAGCATGTGTGAAGTTGATAAATGAACAGTTCACAGACAGATGTTTGTGGAATTTGAAGGTTGATAACCCAGAAGTTGGCCTTATGTGTTGCAGTGCATGTGTTTACAAATAAGGAAGATGTTTTTTTAATATGCTTATTTGCCTGTGTTTTCTTAGATTGCGTAGTTGGGTCCTCTCGGCCACTGTCAGAAACACACGCTGTATCAAGGGCAAAATTGAAGAATTACTTTTCAATTACAGTAGCCGTCCAGTCAGCAGTGGGAGGCAGTCGGCCGTACTGTAAATGGTGAACCACTCAACAGGAACCACGAGGTATAGGCTACACTTCCTGAGCCTGAATCAAGCAATCAAGCTATAATGGGCATCAGCAAGGTCAGGGGTTAGAAATAACTGCTCTCCTGTTAAAGAGTTGCCATCCAACTCATTGGATATAACCCATATAGCCATTAAATGGTAATGTGACATAATTCGAATTTTCTTCTGCGTATTTTTTTGAATCTCTGTTAAAGAAATTCACAGCGTTTAACTTGGAAACTTCATTTGAGAGTAGGAAAATAACAAGAAAGAAATTTTTGCCATTTTCATAGTGAAAGTAGAGAAATGACCTGAATGAGAAGGAGGTTTAACCACATGCAACAAAGGTCAGTGCCTTATGCCGCGTTACTTTACACCGTGGTGCTCGACTCTCAGAAATATGTCACACCTGAATAACCAGAGTTGATAATTCCAGTGCATCTGGAACAATGTTTATGTTAGCACGCCAGCCGTTTTCAGCAAAACCAGTTCATAATGACATATTACATGGAATTTCACGCATAATAACGGCGTAGTAACACATCCACAGACAGTAATTGCAGTACTGTGTTTACGATAAATTTAATGACAGAAGTGCAATGTAACAGTAAAAACTACAGCTTTCACTACTGTTGATACATGGTGCGGCCATTTTTAGTCATGAAATGAAATAGGGTCAGATCAGTATAGCATCATGCACAGCACACATAGCAACAACAAGTTTATTTCTACATTAAAATATGGTTATTCTAAGTAACATGGTTATTCTGAGTATCAAAGTATTGAAGTGTAAAGTAAACATTTGTAATATATTCTGCTGGTTGACATTGTTGGAAGTTACAATCCTGCAACAATTGCGTTATTAAAGAGTAGTGTCCGAAAATGTGGTCTTTTGCTGATGAACTCACTATAGTCCTCTACATAGAAGTCCATATATAGTGAGCAGGGGGAAGTGAAGGAGTGGGGGATTTCAGATACAGCCTTTTTTGAGGTTGTCTGGTCAGTTGTGTTGTTGAGTACCGAGTTTTCTATTGGATTTCTTTAGTTTGAGTTTTGGGAACTTTGGTGAAGGTGAATTAAATAGAACATAAAGCAGGCCTGTTTGGATCCTGCTTGCTCATCCTGACGGTCTTGTTTTATGTTGGTGATAAAACAATACAAAAAAATCACTTACATTTTTATCTGCCATGTTTGTATTAATTAAGAACGATGTAGCCACTGACCCTTATGTCAAGCAGGCTTGTTGATGAAGATCTGACCGACTCTACTTCACAATGAATATTGACTATCAATCTATATACCAATGCAATACAAAGGTTATAATTTTAATATAAGTATAGACAGCCACATGCACTGGCACCGCTGGCAGGAGGAATTTTACCCTCAGTTTTGTTTGTGAGTTCCTTTCATGTGATTTATTAAGAAGAGTAAAAGTAAAAATAACCTGCTTGACTCTTTAGGACATGAGCAAAATGTTGTATACTTGTTAAGATCTATGAAAGAGATGAAGTTTTCATGTAAGGGTTTAAACAGAAAACTTAAATATGATCCATCACACATGAAATGACAGGGCTGTTCAAATACGATATGCATTCAAACTCCAAATGGCTCCTTTTGACTGTGAACATGTGAAATTTACATGAGAAGTTACTTTGATTACCCTTTATGCTTTTCAAATCAACACAGCAGGCTGCCACTACTTCATCCCGTGTACATCAGACAAAGAGATCAGAAATATTGTCTGATTTCAAAATTTAGCAGACACCTGTTTTAAAGTGATAGAAGCACAAAGTAAATTATTTTATTTATTCTGCACAAATGCAGTCAATGATGCAAAAAAACCCGCCATTTGCTTGACCTGCCTGATTTTTCATTTGCTCTGATTGAAAAGATTCCCCTCATGGGAAAAAAACTCCAACAATGAATATTGGACATGAATAAAGGAGGATTTCAGGGCTGCACTCAGCTGCAATCTGGTGGTGTTTAGACCATGCGTCTAGACAAACGCTTCCACGTGTTGGTGTATTTATTTTTTCGAATTTTTCCAGTGCGTGTGTGAGCAATTGTGTCAATTCTGACATTATTCAAAACACAAGGAGGGGGGGTCCTCTTTACCTTGGTGGAAACAACAGTAGTTTGAAATTTAATGGTGCACTTCCTTGCCTATCATTCTTATCGCTGTCTTCTTTTTTGGGCTCTGCATTGTCCCACGGTGTGAGTCAGTAAAGAGAACAAACAGACAGAGCACATACTGATCCATGTAAAAACTCACTGCAATGTAGAGTCTGGATAAACAAGCTGTCCATATCATCAATAATGTTTAAATGATCACAAAATTATATTTTGCAATCACGATCCCCTATGATGATGTATATTTCACATCTTATATGATTATGGGATTATTTATACCAAAGACACACATCTACGAAAGGATGAAAAATACCAATGCAGCTGTGGTCCAGATGTTTCACTGAGGGGTTTTAGTATCAAGTGAGCATGAGTTTCCCATGAAACTTTTAAAGAGGGCAAAGATGAATAAAGGACTGTATAATTCATGCACCCGACTTATGATTCATGCACCGGCTTAATTAAAATGAAACAGGGCTGTGAGTTCATGATGTGCCACCAGTCCCAGGAATAGGTCTGAGTCCTTATTATTTCTCCGGCTTGAAGGCCGAGTTAATTTATCAGAACAGCTATTAGACTCTGATCAGTGTTGTATTGACCTTGAGACATTTTTACTCCAGTGTTTGAGTGAAGGTAAAGTTGCCCACACACACTGTAACATCACAGGCATTTACTTAACATCATGTACCAAGCCAGTGAAACGTGACATATTTTATTACTAATTTATATCTGAGTGAGTTTGATAAAGATTTTGTGATCCTGATTAACAGAAAGTCTTGTATAAACTATGAATACTACATATCAATCAGTAGAGCCTACACCTCCATAAAGGCCCAGTCCCCTTACAAAACCACATTCAATTCACTAGATTGCAAACCCTCATAAATATCAGTGAACATGACAAAACATAACCCTTATCCGTAAATACAAGACCCATTCATTATTCTGAGAAATCGATGTAAATGTTAAAAAACACCATCTCGCAATGTCTCATATACATTAAAGAGGTTTAATTAATATTGAAAAAACCTGCATCTGGACGAAAAACCAAAGTTATAGACAAATCCATGATGGGGATATACAGTATGTAAAAATGATGCTGTCATACAGTTCATGTTACAGTGATTGGGGCCAACGCTTCATTTCCCAGGTAAAATGATGGAAAACAAGCAGATGAAAACATTGAGGCTATTATTGAACGTAAGATTGGACAATGAAAACCTAGTTGTGTTTTCAAAAAGTGATAAAAAAAAAAGTGTAAAACAACAGTTGCTAGCTTGTTACTTCTGGTCACCATGACTGTATGTACCGCTCGCCCAAGGTGAGGACAAAGTGTCCTGATCACCCCCAGGTGGCTGGCTGCAGGATATATCACAAAGATGGAACAGGGACCAAACTAAAAGGTCAAAGTAAAGGTCAAACAGAGTTTCTCAGGAATTGTTTGTGTCATTTTAAGTAGTTCATCTCCCACTAATGATTGAAAGTGCCCATTTTAGAGCATGTGTATTGGTGGGACCTCCAAATGACGTAATTGGCAAAAGATTGCAGCATTGGAATCTGGGATATTTTGGCCGTCTCCTTACAGTTTTTCACAATTGTTAACACACGTATTTCAAAACAATAACGGCTTTCTCAAAACTGCACACAGACAACTGAAATCCTCACACACAAAATGCTAAACCTGACACTCCCTTTGCAAGATGACTCTTTGCCATCAAATCTCTTACCTGTTCACAAAATGGAACTTGTGTATTCATTTGGTACACACAGCCATATTTTCAAATGACACACACATACCATTCATTGGGAACACACAACTAAGCATTTGCTTGCACACTACCAAGCATTTACAGCACACTGAAGTGAAAAATTGAAAACACAATCATCAAAATGGAACACACCATATGAATGAATGAGCCATTTCTCCTTTTGTAAAATGTCTCAATGTAGGCCTACTTTTTTCATAGTCAAACATAAAACAGCACACAAATATGCAGCATAAAAACGTTTATTTCGGTACACACAGAGAACAGTACAGAACTGTAAACCGGCCTACTCAACCCCCCCCCCCCCCCCTTCACAAAAATTACAGTTTTTCACAATCGCTAACACACGTTTTTCAAAACAATAACGGCTTTCTCAAAACTGCACACAGAAAAACTAAAAACCTCACACACACAATGCTGACAGGCCTCGACACTCACGTCGCCACAGGCCTCCTCCATGGCCTGGAGCAGTGGGACCCGGTACTGTGGGTTCCGTTCATATACCTTCCACCTCCAAGCTGAAAATAATTCCTCAATGGGATTCAGGAAAGGAGAATAAGGTGGAAGGTATAGAATGGAAAAATGAGGGTGGTCCTGGAACCACTCAGGGACTTGAGCAGCCCGGTGGAAGCTCACATTGTCCCAGATAACAACGTGATCAATCCACTGTGGGTCATCTATCTGGTCAGGTGGTACCAGCAGGTCATGCAGGCCATCCAGGAAGACGAGGAGACGGGCAGCGTTATAGGCCCCTAGGTGTGCATGACGGTGCAACATCCCATGGTGATTCACTGCAGCACACATTGTGATGTTCCCACCACGCTGGCTGGGGACCTGAACACTGGCCCGCTGGTCAATGACGTTTCTGCCCCGTCACCTCTTCTTTACCAGGTTGAATCCCACCTCATCAATAAAGATGTACTGGTACAACACATGAGCTGTGTCATGCTCCTGGATCAGCATGAGAATGCAAGTTACAGTATGGACACAGAGAGGTCAACACAGTGGGCTACAGTGAGACACTGTAGAAAAGGAACAATATTGGATTACAGGTACAATACATGCATGTGTCAGTGCTGAATGTTTGTACTTACAAGCACAAACTCTCACCATAACTCCTTGATGGCTGTGTTCCATTCAAATGGGACCCTGTACACTTGTTTCATCCACATGGCATTCCTATGAAGAATACAGTCCAATGACGGTCTGGACGTTTTGTAAATGTAGCATGGTCAGCCAGGATCCTAGTTTTTATTTGTCTGAGTGTGATAGAGTTGTTCTCACGAACCATATCTACAGTTTCAGTCTCCTGTTTGGCTGTGTAAATGCTGTGAAATTGCTCAACAGACCTGAATGTTTAGAGATTTGAGTATTTGTGTGTTGTAGGTTGATGCTTGGAGATTTTACTTGAGAAGTGTGTGCAACAACTAAACATTGTGTGTAGTGTTTTGACAACAAGGTGATGTGTAATTGACATCAGAGTGTAAACAAGGAAAGTCAGAGTCTAATGCAGATACGGGAGTGTGAAGTAGTGCCAAATTGGGTTGAGCGATTGGTACATGAAGTGAAGGTTGTGCAAATTGTGCCGAATTTTCGCTTTTTGTGTGTTAACAACTGAGAAAAACTGTAATCACCCACTCAATTACTGATTCATCATATAGCAACTTCTATTTTGAGTGCGATACAGTGACCTCATTGACAAAAGGGTGAAGAAAACGCTTTTGTGCATTTTCTCTATTATAATAGAGCATAATCCTAACCCAGATAAATTCATTTTGGGGCTTAACCAACCTTCAGCATCCAATAAATAACCAGACACAATTGAAAAAAGAAGATCATATATTATTTTAATTCCAGATAAGTTGAAGTATTTCAAGCTAAGGTGACAGGAGAAGTGAGAGGGATGGAGAGGAAGAAATGAGATATGATGACAAGACACAAGAAAGAGGAAGAGAAGGTGGCGATGAAGAGGCTGAGACTGGAGTGGACAGAAGATGATGAGAGTGTGAATGAATGCTTGTTTTTCTGAAGTCAATGTCAATGTCAATTTTATTTATATAATACATTTAAAACAACTTGATTGACCAAAGTGCTTTACAGGTGGAGTGGCAAACTAGAGGACAGTTAAAACATAATACATTAAAGTTCAAGTAATACATTAAACATACATTAAAGTTCAAGTAATACAAATAAAATATAATTATTAATGTACAATTTTAATAATATAAAAATAATAATAAGAAAACTTAATAAAATATAAGAAATACGATAAGAAAAATTAAATCAGCTTCGCTTGGCTTTCTGATCAGAAAAATCTGAAAGCCTGTCCTTGGCACAACTGAACTGAAAGACTGTGAGAACCAGTACGTTTTTATTAGTGATTTAAATAGTGTTAGAGACGGGTCAGATCTAACGTGAAAGTGGTAAGTTGTTCCACAGGTCTGCGTATGCACGATCTCCTCTTGTTACTAGTTTTGTCTGAGGTTTGTCGAGGAGCAGTTGAGTGGCTGATCTCAGTTCCCTAACTGGAGTGTGCATACTAAGAAGTTCTGATAAATAAGACGGTGCCAGTCTGTTAAGAGATTTAAAAGTTAAAAGTGAGATTTAAAAACGATTCTGTGAAAGACAGGAAGCCAGTGTAGGAGGTGTAACAGGTGTGTGATATGGTCTCTCTTATTTGTCCTAGTCAGCAGGCGAGCAGCAGCATTTTGGTCTAGCTGCAGGCGTTTAATGGATGCTTTGTCTCAGCCTATATACAGGGAATTACAGTATTCCAGACAGGAGGTTATGAACGCATGTATAATTGTCTCTAGGTCCTTTTGTGGTAGGTAGGCCTTTACCTTTGCAATGTTTCGCAGTTGAAGTGGCTGTTGATCCATTGAATAAATAAGTGTGAGAAAGAGAGAACCTGATGCCTTCCATTTCAATGAAGCCTTGTAGTTATGTCAAAGTAAATTACCCAAACAACATGTTGTTTTTCATTATAATGTATTTTATAGATATTTCCTGGTGTCTGTGTTAATTTTGTCCAAACAGATGTACTATTGGAATCTGATGCATTTATTTTTGAAATGGTATTGACGGTAGGGGAAATAGTATACTTTATTTTTGAAAAGGTAGTTCTGGTAAACAAGATGATCGATATAAGGGCAAGTGTGCCTTGAAAATTAATGGAAAACATAAATTTTAGTCTTTTTAGCACCTGGCTGCTGAGGACACAAGGTTTGTGGATATTTTTTTCCTTATTATCTTTCGTATAGACTCAATTGGAAACGTACTTTTGCAGTTTTGCTAAGTTTAAGGACAAATGTGTGAATGTGTGTAATTTATCAAGATCACTCTTTGTAAGCTGTATTAGCCTAATGCCAGCAAGTAAGCGTACCATTAGCATGCCCTTGCTTTGTGATACGTGTGTAAAAACATGTGTGTGTGTTTGATTGTACAATATGTGGGGCAAAGTATGTTCATACTGAGACTGTGTATCATTCATTATAATTCCTGTTATGTTTATTATAATATGGTATATAAAGTGACAAATAATTAAAATTAAGTTGAATATGTTTACATGAAGCCCTCTGAATTTCCCACGGGATTGATTAAGTATCCATCTATCTATCTATCTATCTATCTATCTATCTATCTATCTATCTATTAAGAGTTTTTTATTTTGTTAAAATAAATAGCTATATTAAGGTCATAGGAGTTTTATGTTTGTATAAGTTCATGTTAAAGTCAAGCCTTATGAAGGACAATCTATAAGACAGTAGTTTAATATTTTCACTACTTTAACCCACGTGTTGTTCCTGGGTCGTATAGGCCCAGAGTGTGTGTGTGTGTGCCGCTGCGGGGTCATTTAGACTCACAGCTGATTCCAATTGTATTCTCGGGGGGTCAATTAGAACCACACAGACGATGGCGAAGAAGACTACGACCCAGCGTGTGATGCTGCTGCAGATTCTTCATCCGTGGAGGAGGAAGAACAAGAAGAAGAAAGACAAGACCAGAGGCACCACCACCACCACTGGACTTGTGGAAAGAGAGACCTTCCTGTCAAGAAACAGAGAAATAGCATGGTCCTCGAGGGTGTCCTCCTCCTCCTCTGCTGCGGGTCAAATTGTTGCCACTGCGCCCATCGGGGTCCCCCCGGGTCCCCCCAATGCATGCGACAACCTAGCCTCGACGTTCCATCTGTTCGTCATGCCGACGGTAGAGACCATCATCCTGGAGATGACGAATCGGGAGAGTTGTCGAAAATAGGGCGACAACTGGAAAGGGATGGACGAGACCGACCTGCGCGCCTAAGTAGGGCAACTGATCTTAGCGGGCGTGTACAGGTCCCTGGGTGAGGCCGCCGCCAGCTTCTAGGATGCTGAGAGCGGCTGGGCGAGACCCCAAGACGAGCCACGGACAAATTGGCGGCCGTGCGCGAGCTCTAGGACGCCTGGCGCGTCTGCCACGGCTCTACAACCCGTGGTCGGCACGGTTCGGAAGAACACACCCGAGCTCCCGATCAGGCTGCTCGCGGTCAAGGGAAGAGAGGTTTTCTCCTCCAAGTTCGCATTCATGCCCACCGCCACTCTGGTGTCCTGCATCCCAAAGAAAAACAGGAACGTGGTGCTCAGCGTCTGCGAGGACGGGAAACCGGTCATCGTTCTGGACTACAACCCCAAGAAATGAGGCATGCACAACCTGGACAAGGTTATCGAAACCTACAGCTGCAGGAGAATGACCGCGCGCTGGCCCCTGGTCATCTTCCACATACTCAACGTCTCCTCCTAAAACACCTTCGTGATATGGCGAGAGATAAACCCTGACTGCATGCCCAGCTGTTCCTCGAGCAGCTGGGAAAGGATCTGGTGACTCCCTCTCATTACAGGAAGTGAGCGCATCCTCCGGGCGTAATCTCCACCGTGGTTGTGAAGTCTGAAAGCCGCCGCCGCACGGAGAGCTCAAGACAACGACGACGACACTCGACCCGAGCGTCCGGCCCTAGTCGCCGACGCAGGAGCACCGCTCGGGCGAGTAAGAGGTGTCAGATATGCCCTGGGAAAAAGGACTGTAAAACTCACACCTCCCAATGATAACAGTATTTTTTTCAAAAATGAAAAACTCAAAATGCAGTGTTCCAAATTATTATGCAGAGTTTCTGAGTTTCAAAGTTTCAAGATATTTTATAGGTTGTAAAGAACTAAAAATTGTCATTTGTTGAATTTGCAGCATTAAGAGGTCATATTGACTGAAATCAAAAAAAGTTTTAATCAAAAACATCTTAACAGGTCAAGTTACATGTTAACATAGGACCCCTTCTTTGATATCACCTTCACAATTCTTGCATCCATTGAACTTGTGAGTTCTTTGATAGTTTCTGGTTTAATGTCTTTGCAGGATGCCATAATAGCCTCCCAGAGCACCTGCTTGGATGTGAACTGCCTTCCACCCACATAGATATTTTGCTTGATGATGCTCCAAAAGTTCTCAATAGGGTTAAGGTCAGGGGAAGATGGGGGCCACACCATGAGTTTCTCTCCTTTTATGCCCATAGCAGCCAATGCCCCAAAGGTATTCTTTGCAGCATGAGATGGTGCATTGTCATGCATGAATATGATTTTGCTTCGGAAGGCACGGTTCTTCTTTTTGTACCACGGAAGAAAGTGGTCAGTCAGAAACTCTACGTACTTTGCCGAGGTCATTTTCACACCGTCAGGGACCCTGAAGGGGCCTACCAGCTCTCTCCCCATGACTCCGGCCCAAAACATGACTCCGCCACCTCCTTGTTGACGTCTCAGCCTTGTTGGGACATGGTGGCCATTCACCAACCATTCTCTACTCCATCCATCAGGACCATCAAGGGTTGCACGGCACTCATCCGTAAACAAAACAGTTTGGAAGTTAGTCTTCATGTAGTCCTGAGCCCACTGCAACCTTTTTTGCTTGTGAGCTTGGTTTAGGGGTGGCCGAATAACAGGTTTAAGGACACTTGCAAACCTCTTGAGCATCCTACATCTTGAAGTTCGCGAGACTCCAGAGGCACCAGCGGCTTCAAACACCTGTTTGCTGCTATTCAATGGCATTTTAGTGGCTGCTCTCTTAACCCTACGCATTTGTTTGGCAGAAATCTTCCTTATTTTGCCTTTGTCTGAACGAACCCGCTTGTGCTGTGAATCAGTGACAAATTTCTTCACCGTCCGATGATCACGCGCAATTCTTTTGGAAATATCCAATGTTGTGATACCTTGACCAAGGTATTGCACTATTTGCTGCTTTTCAGCAGCAGAGAGATCCTTTTTCTTCCCCATTTTGCCTGAAACATGTAGCTTGCTTAATAATGTGGAACATCCTTCTTAAGTATTTTTCCTTTGATTGGGCTCACCTGGAAAACTAATTATCACAGGTGTCTGAGATTGATTTCAATCATCCAAATAGCCCTGAGACACAATACCATCCATGAGTTTAATTCAAAAACTAAAAAATGAATGTTTATGACCCTTAAATCCAATTTGCATAATAATGTGGAACGCAGTGTAAGTGCGAAAGGAAAGTAATATTTCTTTTGTTTTCCTCCTAGCTCCTTGTTCACACTTATCACAGCATGTATGAAGATGACAATAAAGAGTTGTGAGCCATCACTAAAAGAGAGTCAGAACATCTTTCAGTCGGGGATGCACGTACACATGCACAAGGGCCCACATGGAAGCACAGAAGATCTGAGTGTACGAAGAAGATTGATCGTTCACCTTTGCATTTGCAATTTTGTGCATGTAAGTGCATTCACAATCATCATGTGATGCATTACAAGCATGGTTGGTATGGGGTAAAATAACTGTAAATTCTACTCAAGCAGAAGATTAGTTAAGATGTATTTAGAAAAAAGAAGGAACTAAGTCAGTTAAAATGATCAAAATGTTGCAGAGAGGAGGAGATCTATGAGTAACAGCTCCAAGGCAATTGCAGGGGGCAATCACAGACAAAGGCTACGTTGCTAGGCAACGCAGTGGTTGTGATGCTGTCCTCTGTAATATCAGTCATTTGTTGCATGCAGCTTTCTGGACGTCATTCTGTGAGTCTTAAGCACTGCGACATCCTCCACAAACTGTTCTCTGTCCAACTCCTAAATCTACCCAGCCTCTGTCTGACCTTCTTCCTCTTTGTTCGGTCTAATGGCGGAGGGCTGCCAACGTCTAGGTGCATTACGGCCACAACTCTGTCTCCCTGCTCATCCAGGATTTCAAACTCAGAGCTGAGGTTCCAGCTGAAGGATCCACCATCAGCATTAGCATTTATAGCAGAATTTTGCATTTAGGGTGTAAATCAGAACCAGCATGCAACTGTGCCTGGATCTTAACATCACAAAGTTGATCGTTAAATAATAGATACTTAATCTCTGGCTGCCTATCACAAACATAATTTCTAGTTTACAACCATGACAGGAGGACGTGTTCTGCACCACTTGTGTCACGATTTTCAATGCCGTATGACTCATCCTGGATTATCATGTTTGCATAACAATGGACATGGAGGTGACTTGAAGAATTCTTGGAATGATTACCTAACTAAATCAACTCTTCTAGTTTTGTGCAAAGATACAGTGAAGGAAATAATAGTTTGATCCCTTGCAGATTTTCTAAGTTTCCCCACTGACAAAGTAATGAACTATAATTGTAATCTGAGGTTTATTGTAACAGTGAGAGACAAAATATCAAAAAGAAAATCCAGAAAATCACATGTTATAAAAGTTATAAATTGATTTGCATTTGATTGAGTTAAATAAGTATTTGATCCCCTACTAACCAGCAAGAATCCGGGCTCCCACAGTCCGGTTAGATTAGTCCTCTTTCTTTAAGAAAGTATTCCAAATCTCAATTTGTTATCTGTGTAAAAGACACCTGTCCACAGAATCAATCAATAAGATTCCAACCTGTTTGAAGCATTGACAGTTGGCGACAGTCACATGTGTCAGTGATGAAAAACATCCCATTAACATTGATGCCCTCTATTTTATGGCTGACTCCAATTCAAGACTTACATTAAAGAACTGTGTCTAGTGTCACGCTGTACTCGCAGCTACATTTGACCCCCCTTTCAACCTTGTTGTATATGCTTTAAACTGTGTGGATAAATCAGATAGAAAACATTCATTGAAAGAACGTATCATACCATTTGATAACTTCTCAAAAAGACTAGATTATCATCAATCTATGACTTAACTTGGCAGAATTTAAGAGAAAATAAATGAATACTAGAAGAGCACAGGGATGTTAAACCACACTTGAGTGTTGCAGAATTAGTGAGGACTAGAGCTCTGGTATGGCATATCAATAAGACAGACTCTGTGATGAATTCTTAATGAGATTCATATTCAAGCGTCAGTTTCATTTATCACTTCTATATACCTACAAGCCTTGAAGCCGTCAGGTGATGAAGAGAAAACGTACGTTTCTTACATTCAGCCCATCTGTCTTCCAGAAAAAAAAAAAAAGGATCGAAGTCACTCTATATTCTAGTGTTACGTATGATGTCCATTCATCGTCTTTGTTAATTATACACAGACTGATCTCGCACAGGATTCATTTACCAGTGAAGCAGTCTATAAAGTGCTGAAAAGTCTACCACACTGAGGTGTCTGGTTATCGTCATTGAACAAAGACTTTGTGGAATTTTTAATAAAAATCTCAGAAAACAATTCAAGATAAAGGATTTAAATAGGCTTCAGTTTTGATAAATTGATACAAAAATTGTGGATGGCCAACCAGCTTTAATTGTATTTTATCTCATCATTTTTGTAACAAACTGCTTTTCATTTGCTAAAATCTGATTTCTCCATTTTAAGTAAATATTTTTACTTAAATATTGAGTATATTACCTGAAATTAACTGTTCAAATGTTAACGAAGGTGTGCCACAAGGATCGAATTGAGGCCGCCTGCAATTTACTATTCGTACAATGGCACTCTTCCCCTGCAGGTCATGTGTGTTGCAGTGGGTGTGGCTGGCTTCTCCTCTGCAGCAGACAGGGCACACCTGCTCACACTCACTCATCAACCTCCCCATAAAAGCCTGGTCTTGACTCCACTGCTCTGCCAGATAATTCCGTCTAGTCCGGTAGTGCGGTCCTTGTGATTTTTCAGTGTTAAAGTGACTTACCCGTGTTATTCCTCCGCTTTGCCCAGGTATCCTGTGAGTCTTCAGTCCAGTGTTTTTCCCTTCCTCATGCCACCCCTTGGATTGTTCCAGCCAGCTCTCTGCCTCCACAGCCTGCTCTTCTCTGCTTTGTTCAGCAATAAACTTTTCCTTTATCAAATCCAGTATTTCAGTCTCAATACTATAACAGTACCCTAACACGGTAGAGCACATACCCCAAACAAGGCCCAACAGTCATATTAAATTCTGCACCAAAACCATTTAGTTTGTTTGGACATAGTTCTTAAACTTATAGAGATACATATAAACTGGTTGAGTTCCTACTGAATATATGTCATCTTAGCTACACAATGGTAGTAGTTATAAGTTTTTAGCCTTGTTTGTTAAAAAATCCTATCCTTCTCGAAACCTCATTTAAATCTACTAGAATGACTATATCCATCAAGATCCAAGAATTTGTATGTGGGAACTCTGTGAAATTGTCAAAATGAATGAAGGAATCCACTCCTTTGTCCTAATCTGCACCAAAATTGAATGGGTCGTTTCTTGGCACATGTCCCATCCTTCCACCAAGTTTCGTGGTTGTTCATTTTATAGTTTTTGTGTAATCCTGCCAACAAATCAACCAACAAACAAACAGGGACGAACACATAACCTCTTTGGCAGAAGCAACAATAATTACCTTTGGGCCGCTGCAAATTCTTTGCTCTAACGGTCTGTCAGATGGTGGTACTTGTTCTTTATTTATTGTCTGCATCAAGTGATCTGACCACAAGGAGACACAGTTGGACAGTTATGGTGGACAGTTATCAGTTTAAAATGAATGTGGCTGCATGTGTCTCAAGTGGCCTCTTGTGATTAGATCCCACTTTAAAGTATCTCTCACCCCATGCATAAACACATCATTTCCATTTCGCTGTGTTACCTTGTTTAACCCGTTGAAGAGTTAGTCTTCTCTATGTAATGGATTCAGTAAGGTTATTGATATATGGAGAGCAGTAAGACCTCCTGCCCATAAACACAAAACATTACTGACTTAAGACTGCAGATTGAGTTGTCCATAACAAAATAACTTAGGCTCTGTGGGGTTCATTAATGCATTAGTCTCACCTCCTTTTTATCCCAATTCTGTTTCCAAACGTACACATTGTACATTCACATTTCACTATACATGTATACTTTTCTTTACCACCAACTACAGCATATTTATTTCATTGTATCTCAATACCTGGATCCACCACTTTAATGATATTTATGCCAAAATGTATTTGGTTCTGTCTTGGCACATGTCCCATCTAAAAATCATAAAATCCGGGTTGAAAACATTCATCTTCGGCGGAGGTTATCTGCAGATGCTGGACATGCTTGTAGACTTGGATCTCTTCTGGGGCATTTATGTTGTTGCATTCACAGACTGTATGGTTGCACATCATGATAAACTCTACAAATAGCTGTGTAATAATGATTTTGTTCAATCGCTACCTGAATTGGGAATGAATATCTGATTGTCATTTTGGTAAAGATAAAATGATCTAAAGTTAGAAAGGTCTCATCGTTGGTGACTTCACTTCCTCCTGTTCCAAATTCTTCAATGACCTGCCCATGCATCTTAACGTGTAACACATGTCTCATTGTCTCTCCTCCCTCCAGTACAGTCTGTTTCTCTCTTATTCTGGTCAGTTCTTCTGTCAGTAACACTGGTTATCTATGACAGGGAGGAAAACTGAAAAGATGACTGAGCATAGTGCTGTTCATACTTCAATGTGACACCAGCTGCAATGAAACAAACTGGACGATGAAGTTGGCAAATAAATGTTAATCTTAAGTCTTGTATGTGGCACCTTGTAACAAGCAGTCAGTTTGCTACGTTGCATTAGAGGCATCGCTATGCACAAACCAAACTGCTCAAGGGAGGAAGCAGCACACACGAGTGTAACACGTGAAGAGATGGATTTAATTCATGCCTTTGCCTTGCAGAGCAACGGTACACTACTTGTGGCATTTTCACATCCACAAACAGAATGTATGCATTCATCATCATGTATCTCTGCTGCTTACTTACCTTTTAAAGGCACCAATCCAGTGTCAGGTGTGTGGTTGTTATTTCTAATGGATAGTAGAAATAACAACTCCCCTTTCCCCACATGCCAGTGGGACACGGACACAGAGGTGACAGTTCGACAGGTTTTGTCACTAGTTAATGTCATTGGAGCTCTTTTTAAGCCTGAATGTGAGCAGCTCCCTGCGGCACATTTTAATGTGCCTTAACTGCAGGAGAGCGTCATTGGGTAACATTTACACTGCATACACACCAGACTGTGGCTGACAGAAAGAGGTCCTTTTCACTTACAGACTGACTTGAAATAAGGTGAGAGTGGCTCTACGATAAAACGTCAAACCTAAAACCAATTAATCATCCTCTGTTTTTCTAATAAGCAGCCATGTCAAACATGCTGTTCTCCTGT
The DNA here is from genome assembly GCF_947347685.1 of Pleuronectes platessa. NCBI lineage: Eukaryota > Metazoa > Chordata > Actinopteri > Pleuronectiformes > Pleuronectidae > Pleuronectes > Pleuronectes platessa. The sequence continues at coordinate 23,845,545 of NC_070627.1, read as the reverse complement.
CATTCATACTGTGGGACTTATAACATGTGACTGGCTGAAACGATGTAATGTTCTGAATGGATCTATATGCTCACAGAAAGGGGTGGAGGGGTCGTCATGTCTCATCCCTGGTAGATACGGAGGAGGAGGGGATTGAGACCCTGATAGGGATTATAAAGAGATGTAGATGTCTGATTTATTCAGATCAGGGACCTCATTTAAAACAGTAAACACACAATGGGGTCTGACAGACATTCGACATGGACCTACCAGCTGAAAGGGACATCCCACCTTTATACTTGATATAGATAGATACTAGATAGCATTTTATTTTGTCCCTAATGCAACCATGGCAATAATTTCAATGATGCCAAGGAACATCAATTCAACAATACAAAAAAAAAACAATAAGATACATTGTTATGACCCAGCCCAGGAGAAAACCCTGTCGCAACATGATGAATGAGTCTCCCCTCTTCTCAGCTCCCAAGAACCCCCAGCAACAGATTTTTACATTGATCAAATTAGTATCAAAGTATTTGTATACATATTTATAATTTCCATTTTGTTTCCTTACAGTGAGATTTAAAAACGACAAACAGCCTCAAACTAACCTTGTTGTGGATGTGGACCAACAGGTTAACATATCATTTGTCATTTTTTACTTAGACAATGACATACTTGAGCATTTGTATTAGATTAAACTTTTTGTGATGTGCTAATATGTTAATTAGTGAACATTAGCTTGGGAGCCTTTAAAAACCTCTGGGCCATGTATGCTTTAGTTACAATTTAATTATATAGTATTTGTATTGTGTAGGAATTTCCACCTGTGTCTGATGAGGAAACGGAAAGATGAGAAACTGAAGATCCAAACAAATCTTCAAAGGTATGGCTATTACTTTGGTGAGCCATAGAGGTTATCGGGAAATAAATGGGTAGTCTCTACAGTGACTTTAGTAGTGCTATGGCAGCTTGAATTTCGTGAAGATGATTTAGCAGATGTGGATATGTGTTGCATCTACACACTAAATAAAAGACCTTACACCAAACCAGCAAACCATGACACTAGTACTTTCTTACCGACTCAAAGCTCTTACGAGCCTCTCCTTAGTAGTGTTTGAATACTTGCTTCAGTCCAACCATGATATCAACGAGCACACGAAACACACACTAATAGTAAGCACACAAACTATCTGTGGCATCTGCTTTGTATGTGGGCATGATATAGCAGTTTTTCATGATGTCGTACATGTGGTAAGCACACGGGCGCAGCGGTGTCCAAATGTGTGAAGTGTGAACGATAATTCAGAGTTTACGGTTAAATTGTGGCTGTCACCAGTTAACCTGGGCGAGTTCCCTGAAACAATAACACATGGTAAGATGTGCACAGGCTTCACAGTCATCAGAACATAGAGGTGATGGTTTACATCAGTCCGATCAGTGGCGTGGTCAACACGTTAGTTTTTATGTGGACCACAGTGCATCGATTCCCGTGGTGGGATTTCTTTCACATTTATATTTAGTCTGAAGATGATACTGACACAAAATGGCACTTTATTTTGAATGATGATGTTTCTTGAAGCGACCACACCACACTGTTTGTAAAAATACAACAAAATATGAATAGTTTTATTATTATTATTATTTTCCAGAGTTGTCAGTTACACAGGGAACTTAATGTACTCCTTCGACTGCTACAGCTTCAACAAAGCATGCAGCCATCTGACAGAAGAGAAGAAATACACAACATGTTGTTAGACAATGAGGACGTTAAGTTAGTTTTTCAAGATTTGCCCTGTCACAAAAGTGTCATGTTGACGACACACTCGACACACTTCAGATTGATCATCTGTGGATTGCACACAGATAAACAACAGTTGCGTTGCAGAAATAACGAAAAACAAACACACCCGTTTTCTGATGAGTGTTTGGGTTGTTTTCATCTCCGATGACTGAACCTGAACATCGAGAACATCTTTTAAAATCACGTCTGCTGATTTTAACCAGCAGTGATAGGAGGACACATGAAGCTTCATACGTCCAATAGATGAACGTTCAACGACTTTATACACACAAAAACACTGCTCGAGCTTCCACCTGGTTGATGGGAGGGATGTTTACATATGACACTTGTTTGGTGTGTGCGCATTGTAATGATCACCAGCGTCAAACGAAAGCACTTTGAGTGTGTATTCTTCATAACTCCTCGTGTCTTCTATGAAGAGGAGCATCTGTTTGTTAAGCAGTGTTTATTCTGTGTTCGGACTATCCCCAGATACCATGGGCGTTACCTTAAAGCACATCTGGTGTTATACAGCTGACAAAGCAAAAAAATTGTCATTTATGTGAAGCGCATTGTAGATCTCAGCGGCTTGGTGGCGTAATGAGATTGTCATCAGGCCGAAAGCTGGTAGTGCTTTGGCTTGTTGTTTCGAATCCTGTTCCAGATTTCTACACCTTTTTTTTTTTTTCACCCATTTGATTTATATTGTTGTCTCACCGTGATGCTGACACGGACACATTAACTCGTGAAGGGTTTTTGTATGATGTTTATTTCAATGAGACCTTCAGTAGATCACCGCACTTCTCACACTGGCGCTTTGTGAAAATGACGAATCTACGACCGGCTCTGCAACCGACCATCAACATATGGAATAAAGTAAATATATCACCAGTTGCCATGATCACCAGTTAAACTGGAACACCGGAACTGCTTCTGTCAGAAAGACTGTTCCCGTCAACGTTAACGCTTAAAAATGCGGAATGGCTCTGTGAACGCCCCAGTTTCAAATTTCAAGATTTAGAAGCTCATTTGAAGGAACATATTATGGAGAGACGTGTCGTGACATGACCAGTGAGAGGATGCACAACTAATTTCAAAGTTATATCTTCATTTACCGCCCACATGTCACAGACACACAGATGTTTCTGACAGCTCTATCAGCGATGTTTTTTTTTGTTTTTGTAAGGCTGATCTTTTAGTGAGATCACACACTTTGATTGAAGACCAACCTTTATAACATAAATCTGAAATTGGCAACTACTTAAAAATGTTACATTACATAGAGGAAGGTTTCCGATATGAACTTTTTGATTTTATTTGCCAGAAGTTACGGTTCCTACTGTGTTTAATAAGTAGGGTTGGTTTGGTTCTTTTGGTATGTAAACTGGCGTATTGGACATTTTGTTGGAATGACTATTTAGTATAATTACTTGAACAATAAGGTCAAGGCAACAGCAGTGTTTTATCTTTGTTTTTTACAGGCTGCTCTTTTGTTTCTGTCAAATAATTTGGGTGGAAGACAGGCTTATGAAATGATTCTGAAAGGATTCTCAGATTTTATTATAATTTATATATATTTTGCAATTTTTCAGGGTATTGAGTCACTCTAAAACTTTTGATATAGTGATATTAGAAGAAAATGGGATGTATGCAGTTTGGCTATCCCTGCAGTCAAGTTAATAAAACTGTGAAGAACATCTAAGCCTGTGTTTGAGTGCTTTTGAGACACTTCAAAGTAGCTGGAGGGCTACTGGAATGGTTCAGGTCTTCTTTAAGGTAAGTAAACTTAACTATATTAACATTTAGAGTCAACTTTCTTAATCATTTGTACCCACTGACCTTGTATAAATTGTCATCATGTCAGAGAAATTAAGAATTTCACTCCTTCCACCTTTTAGACATTGTATTCAAACTCCTGAGCAGTGTGGGAGGGAACAAAATGCTGGCTTTGGGACACCAAGGAAATGGTGAGTTTCTGATCAAAAATGTAAATTTGGGGATGCGGTGAAGCAAATGACCCAAGTTATTATGTAAGTATGTCTAAGATATTGTTTGACATTATTTCAAAAATTGGGATTTTTATGCACATGATTTTTTTTCTTTCCACATAATCTTCACCAGTATTTTCATAATGTAAATTTTTTTCTGTTTGGTTCCCATTTCCTCCATTGTTTGTGTTACTGACACACAACACTGTAATACACTTAATCCTCATACCCTAAATAAATAAAGTCCATTCTGAATTGTGCCATTCTCTACGATAATCACATCAAAAAAAAAAGAAGAAAAGAAAGGGAACACGTCGTGTCCATTTGAATTGAGCTACAACACATTGCATAGCATCCTTTGATTCTGACAGGGCCTTATTGGCCAAAACCCCCCAGATGCTTGCCATCAAAACCTTTCTTCTTAGTGTGAGTTGCTCCTGTGTCGCTCCACACTGATCCTGTTTTTATTAGTTTGACCATCATATCAATGCAACAGTCTCTGCTGGACTGAATTATATTTGTATAGTTCATGTATGTAGCTGAAATGATTGGATCTGAAGAATGCTTCAGTCAACCCGATTGAATAGAGCAGATCAAAGTACACATAACTGCAGAGCAGATCAAATGGTAAATGGTAAATGGCCTTGTATTTATATAGCGCTTTTCTAGTCTTGATGACCACTCAAAGCGCTTTACAGTACAGTTTTACATTCACCCATTCACACACACATTCATACAGTGCATCTATTCGCAGCATTTGTTATTCTATGGGGGGCCATTCAGGGTTCAGCATCTTGCCCAAGGACACTTCGGCATGCAGATGGGTCAGACTGGGGATCGAACCGCCGACCTTCAGGTTGGAGGACGACCACTCTATACCCTCAGCCACAGCCGCCCAAATGCAGTGTATGTTCAGTGTCACCCTCAAAAGAGACCACATGAAGCACAAATCTTACCCACAATTCAAAGACTCAACCTCTACGTCAATCCGTCAACTGGAAATTGAGCGTTGTATTTCCAATGTGTGTGTTAATGATTCACCAGTTCTATTTTTATCACACCTGCTCATCCAGGCTTTACTTCAAACTAGATTTCTTTCACAGCACTAACAATACTGCTCAGTGAAGTGAGTGGTCCTCTAGTCTAGTTGCTCTATAACTAAATTACTTCCACATGTATGACACTATAGGCAGAACAAGAGCAGAAACAACACTACACATGTTATGACCACTGAAATATTCATTTTCAAATTCTCTTTTGGAAAATGTCAAAAATGTATGTATTTTTTGTTATTGCTCACCATCCACTGCTGCAACATGGCCGACTTCCATGGAGTGGGACTTATAAGTCAATATTTCAGTTTATCTAGTCTTGTCACAAATTATCTTTGGTTGAGTACAGACATTCAAAACAGATCGATCCTGGTGTGACATCAACTCATGTAGACAGCTGATGAAAGTAGCAGTTAGCAAACAATTTAAGATTTGTCTAAATGTTTTTTCTCTGATCTGAATCAAGAAAAAAACATAAATTTTGATTAACATATGCAGTAAAAATACATTAGGCCCCCAGAATACAACTTTGACTTAATTGGTTTTATCTGGGATATCACAAGTATTTATTCTTTATTCAACGTTCATTGACAAAAGGGTACATTGTTATAGCGTTAACCAATGTTCCACTAAATAATGTAAATCATTGCAGACATATGTTTAAATCATCTCAGATTATTTACAATTGCAGATTTTTATTATATAATTTAAAACAGCAGAGGCATTAGCAAACTTTGACAGAATACTCGTCCCACACATACACACACAAACCTCTATTTTACCCTGATTATGAATTATCTGTTCCTTCTTTCTCCAAAGAATGCATGTCCCAAAGGTGAGGCATGGCTACTCTATCCTGAGCTATTTATGCTCCCTTCTGTCGATATATCTCCATCCACCATAAAACAAGCTGAAGATCAATCACATTCATCAAGGACATTTGTTTATAATCCCTCAGACGTGTCTTGGAGGAGACGAGGAAATAGGAGGCATAACGGAGAGCCAGGTACAAGGAAATGGATGTATCCTATGTTCCTTTTATGGACAACACAATCCCATCAGTGTAAATCAGTATATTGATTGGTTAAAACCGCTGATGTGATGGAACTGTAAAACAAAAGGCTTTGTGTCATTCCAGGAAAATCTGATGACTGTTATGACTTTGAGTCATATTGTGTGTATGTTTATGTGTTTGTGTTGTTGTTCCCCTGCTCTGTGTTTTTCATTTGTCCGTGTTTTAGGTCCGGCTGGTGATGGAGGATAGGCTGATGGCGCTGACTTTAAAAAGTCAACTGTCAATGCCAATTGGCCTTCATATTTTTCCTGGGTTCCTACATGACCGTGCCTTCGTTTCTGAAACCGGTCAAAATAGTCTTTGTCACCTTTGGAAGATATTCTGAGCAGTCCTTGTAGGGATGAGAAGCCTTTTAGTTTTTGTAACTTTTTTCTCTTGTTTTTGTAAATGGTAAATGGTTTTGTATTTATATAGCGCTTTTCTAGTCTTGATGACCACTCAAAGCGCTTTAAAGTACAGTTTTACATTCACCCATTCACACACACATTCATACAGTGCATCTATTCGCAGCATTTTGTTATTCTATGGGGGGCCATTCAGGGTTCAGCATCTTGCCCAAGGACACTTCGCCATGCCGGGCGTAACAATCACATTTGTTAGTATGTGCCGTACACTTGGATAATAATTCTTATAATGGCTGCCTGAACTTGAAAAGGATCAATCTACTGTGCCTAGAGCCTTACACAGAGCCAATTCATTGTATTTAGAGCCTTTATATACTTTTTATCTATGTCCTCTTCTTACAGCAGCAAACAGATTTTGGTTCTCTGCATGACTTCAGCCGAGTGATAAGGAATCTCTTTATTTCTAAAGGGAGTAAAAAACTCATACTCTGAATTAGTTAGTTACTTTGTGCATGAATAGTAGAGTTCTTTTAAAATTGTGTTTTTTTTTTTTCTCACATCATGCAGGTATGTAACTATTAGGAGTAATGTATTACAGTGTTATTTAATCTTCAGCATAACCACAACGTGACAGACCAGATCTCTACATAACACCCAGTGCCACTACAGCAGCCCATTAATTGTTAATAATAATGGGCTCAAATCTTAAATGACAAAAAACGTATCTTCATATTATTTTGAAGGACAGACTTAGTCAATAGTGTTTGTATCCTTACACCTCATTTCACCAAATCTGTGTTCTCCCTTTAGGTCTTATGTTTGTCATACAATATGACACAAAGAAGCTTTGACCTGATACTTGCAGATTTCACAACAATCTTTTCACAACAGGGAACAGGGGAAATAATATAGGATTTGATTAAGAAGAGGAGGTAAAGAATAGAATAACTAAGCCTGATCAAGGTAAAATAGCTTCAAGACCTTCAGCACACATCTTGATATTTGTGTTGATATAACACATGGACGCATGAAGAAAATTGAACCCAAATTGAAACAAAATTGAAAGGAAAACATAAAGGCACAAGTTGACCCTAAGATCAATGCACAACAGTCTCAAGCTGCATGATTTCTAGCTCTAGTGCTTTTCGTAAAAATGCATTTTGCAGAGATGACATGAAATGAAATTAGGTCTCATCAGTTCAATGAAGCAAAAGTGCAGCTTTCAAGGAAAGAACATCACATATTCAGTAATTGTTTGGGGTTGCCTACACAGGATACATTGAATCTGTGCAGGGCACAATAAAATCAGAAGAATCAATGCATGCTGAAGCAAAATGTACTCAGTGGCAGGTCATGGCTCCTCCAATGAGAGAATGATCTAAAACAGTGGTCAACAACCTTTTCAAGATCACTTTTTAATTCCAAATGTAAGCCAAGATCTACCACCCTGATATCTTCCAAGAAACCCACTCAGGAGGGTCATATTTGTTAGTTTTTGCAATTTATTTCAAAGGCTGAATTTATGAGCAGTATTCACATAAATATCAATTCATATTTACAGCATCTGTTCAATGCACAATATTTAGTTTCAGTTCAACAATATGTTCTGCACAGAAGCGGCTACTGCAGCACAATGTCTAATGGGTTGACGACCACTGATCTAAAACATCTAAAAACACCAAAGAATTATGCAATGTTTACCAATTTGATCTATGGCTTTAACAGGGTGCACGAGCTTGAGATGTGACTGTACGCCTCGGCGGTAAAAACATATGCGCCTGTGTTTGCAGGAGGAGGAGCATGTGTTACACTGCAGCAAGAGCGAGCATACAGCTAATTGTGCTGCACACACCAAGTTACAGATCTCACATGTTATTATATGAAATAAAAAAAACATTGACAGGACAAATTTCAAGCCACCACCGTCTAGATGATTAATGGGAAACACTGGAATGGATAAGAAAGACATACCAGGCCCTTGATTCCAAACTGAGCATATATGGAAAGAGCTGAAGATGAAACTATCTATCAAACCTGAGAGAACCGGAGCAGTTTGCTCAAGAACACTAGCTGATGGGTGTAGAAGCGTCATTACCAGCTACATTAAGTGCCTTATTACTGTGTGTGATTACCTCCAGAGGGATGAACTACAAAACAATAGGGTGATAGGATGATGAACCTGTATCTTTGTTTTGTTTGTTACATCCTGCAGTGTGTGCCTGGCCTCATTTGGTTTCTGAACCTGTGTGCTGTTGTCAGCTGCTGTCTGGACAATACAATCCTATGTGGCAGAACAAACTGTGCAGTTCCTTACTGTACAGATGGTCTAAGCAAATGTTATGTCTCCAAATGCATGTCTTCAAATTACTTATTTTTTAGATATAATAATGTGTTGATGTACAAAACATTGACTATATTGTTGCTGTGAGCAGTATATTTAAGGTGCACCTGTTGGGAGTGTCCACCTAGTTGTAGCGGGCATGCATGAGGCTGTTGGTCCTCAGAGCCTTCAGTCTGCACACTGAACACATGCATCCCCACTCTATGCTTTTCCTGCACTGTTGGTTATCACAGCATATTGCCTTTTTTTATGCTGCTATAGAAAGTAGCAGGTTGGACAGGTGGAAGTGTTACGGCCACTATCACAAAATGGGGGTGCACACAGGAAGGTGGGAGTGCGTAACAGAAGACCAATTTAATTTACATGCCCACAGGAATGAAGTTTTCTAGACCACGTGTAAGCATTGCCACAAGATGGCGGTCGCAAATAGAAATAAAATAAAGTAGTGACACAGGACCCGAACATGTATTAAAGCCAACGTTCGAGGTGAGCTGTACGTACTGTTGTGCTGATTTCTGTCCTGTTTAGTGTCTGTGTATTCACATCTATTCGCAGATAAGGGTTGCTTTTAGTTTAGCTATGATGTCGGTTGTTGTAATTTGTGCTCTCAAGTACAATTACAAGATCCGAGATTGTTTTAGATTTTTTCCTTTCTTACAATGTCATTTAAAAGATCCATCCTTGTCTGAATGTAACATTCCTGACAGACGGCAACTTGGTGAACGGGTGCGAGAAAAGCAAAAGCTATGCAATTGTTTTCCATAGACACGCAATCACTGAATAAACAGAACAGATGTAGTTAGATTACAAGCCAGACAAAACCCGCCTTTTCAAAGATATCTTTTGCCATTTCACAATCTCCTGACACGCCACAAATAACGGGTGCAGAAAATACACATATGTTTTGCCACCACCAGGTGTGGCTTGTGTGAAAAAAAATTTGTGAACCCAATGAAAATGTTGAGATATTTGCAGAAGACTACCTCTGCTTTGCTAAGAAGTTAATGATGAAGATCAGGTGGATCCCAGTTTCATTAAGCATGTCTTAACAATTGAGACTTGCTCTTTGTAAAAAAGACATAAAGCCCCTCATTGTGCATGTGTTTCAACCGGCTCACATAGCTTTTGTCATGAATTTGTTTTTATATTGTGTGTAATGTTGTTGATGCTTTTTACGTGGACAATGAGATACTTTTGAGCATTTGTATGTGATCTCAACTTATGTTGTGCTGTAATCTGTAGCTGGTGAGACTTTAAAGAACCCTCAGCATGTATGCTTTAATTTCTATCTTCATTGTGTTGTACTTTTCTATTGCATATAAATATTCCAAAGACATCAGTATGAAGTTTGGCTATTATTTCAGTAAAGCTGAGTGGTTACACAGTCACCTCTACAATCTGGACATAAATGAGAACTCTCTACTGTGCCTTGTTGTTGTACTACTTTGAGCCATGGCAGTGCACATATGCAAATACAAATTGTGACACTAAATCTGCTTATTCAAATTGTCATTCATTGGTCCCCCCATTGGATGGTATTAGTCTACAGATTTATAGATTTTGAATGTCTCTTTTTTAATAGATCAATTAAGATGTATTACTCAACAATACCAGAAAGTAACAGAATATGAAATGATGTCTAGCCTGATGGCTGCTGGTAATTTTCTTCGATGCAGTACATAAAAGCAAAGACTAAAGTTGTTGGAGCAAAGTTTTGAGCAAGATGTCGTCATGGCCTCAGACAATGTCCCTTCATACAACAAGGACCAAAGCTTCGCTCCTTCAAAATCAACTATAACTTAAGAGTGTAACGAAGACTTGGAGACATGGCATGAAAAGCAATGGCTCGTTATTGAGTACAAGTTGATAACTTTTCAAGACTTGCCATCAGTTTGGAGGGAGAACACTGCAACCAAGTGTCACCACTGCTGGGAGCCAGGTCTGCATAGACTGGGAATGCTCAAATGGACATTATGAGCAGTTGAGTTCTTGTCCTGATGTTATAGGGATGCCAGAAAACTATCTTCATGTGGCAGCATCTACCCCGTTCACTGGCGCCACACATACAGTAGTTGCTGACTGGGTAGACCTGCTCAAGCTCTTGAAATAAACAGCAACACAATGCCATCATGGAACAGCTGCTGCAGACACAATATGGGCTTAAAGGTGAGTTTTTTTTAATTGGTTTAGAATGAGTAGTCCCTCTTGATTGTAGAAAGTTATAGAGATAATGTAAAGTAAGTTCAATAAATACTTGATCTTTGATTATTTACAGCCAGGGCTTCTCTGCCAAATACTACACCTTCATGAAGGGTAGAGCTGATGAGATTATCCTTCTCGAGTGAGTGCAGGCAAGTATAGCAGTAGACCAGCATATCATGTAATCACAACATAGAACATATGTCACTTGGCATGTATGCTTTTGTGGTAGGCTATAGATTACACAGGCAACCAGCTCTGCTGCCATGGTAATAGGATTTCGGAGAGGACTGGATCATCTCCTGGAGAAAGGTATTGAGGTGGTATCTACTGATAGAGTTTGTTGATCAGAAAGGCGTTTGCAATATACAATGAAAGAAAGGATTCGTAATGTTTTTTAGGAGTGCATCAAATCTTTCCAGATTGCTATCCGACACTTTAGACATGAATATGTCAGTAAGTTTCTCTTCTGTGTACCGAACCCTGACTGGAATAAACGACCACTGTTTTGAGACTGAACATTGTTTCCCAGTTGTGCTTTTAGGTCCTCAGTTCATGTTGTTGTGCAATAATGCTTAAAAAGTGATACCATAGAATGGTGTGCCTTTAGGCATTCAATGAATTTGGTTATCAAAATAAAATATTAAACATTAATATCTAAAATATTAATATTAAATCATAACTTTAATTGGTTAAAGTTACCTCGGGGCACCACCCTTAAAAGGAAGGGAAAATATAGCCAATTTATTGATTAATATCAGTCTAATTTAGATCTAGTTCAATTAGAAATCTCAATATTTCCTATTAAAGATTATATAATGAACAGTGAAGGTTATGGAGTTCTTTACAGTGTAGCAGTTGGCAAAATTCACTTATGCAGCATTAATGAAAGAACAGTTGTGAAAGAAAAACATTTATTATGAACATAATAAAGTATAAAAACACCATTTACTACTAAGTGTGTGTGTCTATGTAAGTCAGTGTGCTTCCCAAGATGGTGGCTTAATTAAAAGTTCACACCTTCCTTAGCATGCTTTCAAGATGGTCGCTGGCCAGCCCCCTTCCCCTTTTCTTCTGAGGTGGGGGACGAGATAACTAGGTGTAGAGATATGCGTGTGTCTGTTTAAATGTTAAGTCAGACAATGAAAGGGTCAGAGAGATCTTGTGAAGAGCAAAACTAACATTTACTTTCAAATAACTGTAACCACAATATCTCCACACATGTCAAACTTATAAGAATCATATATACAGTCTTGCTTAGCTTAGTATAATTATAAAGCCCAGTTTTGTTACCAGTCATTGGAAAGGGAGAAAAGAAGTTGGCGTTCAGTTCACGGTTCTGTGAAGTCTTCTTGTTGGTCGCAAGGTTTCTGAATTCGCGGTTCTGTCGAGCTGTGGGGCTCAGTTGCTGGTTCGAAATTCTTACCTGCAGGACATCAAGTCGCTGCTAGGAGTTTGGTAGAGCTTGATTTGAGAGGCGGTTTCCTTGATGAGATGAGCTGGGAGCTACACCTTTGCACCCCAATCGTAGATTTGGATGCGAAGAGAAGATGCCAGGCTTCCGCCTCGGCGATGCAGGAGAAGAGAGCTGGCCGCCTGCCTCCTTGGTAGAATTGTGGAAAGAGCGAGGAGGGGAAGATCTGTCCTTATATCGGCTAGGTATATGGGGCCAGAGTGACCAATTGGAGTTGACTCTGGTGGCCTTTTCACACCTCTGGGTGAAACTGTCCGGAACAAAAGGACATGCAGCATCCTTGGAAACTGAGTTCGGGAGGCTTTCTCAAGAACAAAGACCATGCTTGTTTTCAGGCTTCGACTACACATATTGGCCGAAGAGTAGGCCTTTAGTTTCAGAGAAACACTGTCCCAACAATGTCTTCAGCCTTTACAGAAATGTTCTTACTCTTACTTTGCCAATTTTGTTCGCTTGTCTTCTATCTGCAATCGGCATACTGCCACGCCTCTATTTCTCTATATAAGGACAACCGTTTGAAAGGTGTGCTGTGCCGAAATACATAAATAAAATAATAAATGTAGAGAAACTGAAGTAATTGTGTCGGAGGTTGGAAGCTAAAAAAGGCACGCTTTTCCTTAGCGTGTCACCGTAGTGACGGTGTTTAAAATAAAAAGAAGAAGCAATAACTGAGTCGGTGATTGCTGTGTCCCCTGAGGCTCGGACGATGGTACAAGTAAAAAAAAAATTGTTTGACATCAAAGTTGATCCAAAAATAGTAACCGCAGATCAGAAAAAATAAGGTAAAAGGAGGAGGAGGACGACAAGAACCATATCTGACCAGGGGCCAGAGAGGCTGCCAGCAATTATTGGAAATTCATCATTAACTGGAATTTGTTCAATTGTGGTTCTTGACTTCCATCAAGAACCATCACCCAGAGGTAATTTATTATAATTCTTAAGTGGATATTTCCTATTTCTTGTATCTTTTGTCATTACAAGTGCAATTCAATCAGAGCAATGAAAATGGCATTGCTGCTTGCAATAGTTATTGTCGTTGTGGTTAGCGTTCCTTGCAGCCCCTGCCTCCAAACGCATTCCCACTGTGCTTTTGAAAAATTAAGGAATCGTGGGTGGCTCCTGGCCAGCGATCCACAACGTTGCGGCAGTCAGCATCACAGATAACCTGCACGCTGATTGAATGGAGTTCTTATACTTCTCATAAATTGCATGCGGGTGCAGTCTATGGCTCCAACAGCATGTGGCATTGCAGCAAACCCATGGAACATCCTCATAGGGAGGTTTTATGTAGATGAGCCTTTTCCTTATGATGCTAATTAAAAACGTGACGCACTCAGAGTTAATCTACTATTTCCCTCTGAAACAAACCTGTAGCAAGGACAATTAGGATCCAAAGGACTAGGATACTGATCCAGGGAATTGCATTATTTCCATAAAACATGCCTCGGCAGTCGAAAACGGCTGCTAAGCGATTCTTCACTTTCTTCAAACATGTTTTTACGGTCTCTGAAGATGTGCTCTCTCCTAAAGGCAGTGTATTCCATCAAGCTAGATCTGCCATCTTTTCACTTGCTTTGAGGTCAATAGGAGTCAAATTATTAAAAACTAAAATAAATCTACAGAGCCGATTATAGATAACATTTAGTGGCTGGAGATCAGTTTTGGTTGGATTACGATAGACAATGTCGGAGTAGTCGATTATTGGTAGGATGAGTTGTGACAAAAGTTGTTTTCTGACATTTGAGGTAAAGCAGTGCCTGGAACGAAACAGAACACCAACACCAGAATTAACTTGATGGACCTGATCTATGTGTGGTTTAAAGGTAAGTCAGAGTCGATCCAGTCGAGTTTTCTGAAGTGCTTTGCCATCAGTGTAAATTCAAATTAAAGAGTTCAATTTGGATTTGAGGATTTGTTGAACGCCTCAAAGCATTGAGTATGTTTTAGTTTGATTGAGTATTCCTTTAGTAACTGACATCCAGGGCTGAAAAATGTGAAAGTCAGATTGCAAGGACTATTGAATTTGTGAAATGGAGGCTTTTGAGGTGTAAATAATAGTGAGATCTGAAACCAAATTCAAATCAAATCAAATCAAAATTTAATCAAATTGATATTGAGAAAGGATATTATTGTGATGGTAATATGATAACTGGTAAAAAATTACTTTGGTCCCAGAGTACGAACAATTTTATAAGAACATGTTGATGAATCCCAGATTTGTGTGTCAAACGGTCGTAGGCAGGGTTTAAGCATAGATTTGTACGTACGCACATTTGTGAATGAGGCCCATTGTTTGGTTAAATACATGTGCTTAAGTACTCGAAGTATAACTGGAGGATATGAAAATATTTAGTATGCTCTAATAATTTATGCATGGTTTATATTTATGTGGATATAAATGTTATATTCTGAGTGACATAACTGGAATTATTAAACATCAATGGCTTTTTTTCAAGATTTTCAGAAATGTATAGATAAAAGAAATAATATATTATGTGGCAATGTCCTTTGCCATTGGGGTGTCCCCACAACTACCAGAGACAAACCAGCCACTCCTCAGCATTTGAACTTCTTTTAATCTCTGATGGCGCATAGCGCAGAATCCCTTGCGAATCAACAGCAAACTGGGAGAGAGACCCAGGAATGAAGTATTTTTTCCATTAATAAGGATCTAGATATTATAATAATGATTGTAATAACTTAGTTTTATATCACGTCAATGTGTTAAGACAACCTAAAAAAAAAAGGAGCATGCCAGCGATCTTTTTTTTCTTGCAGGATAGTCCTGTATTTTCAAATAATTTCATTCTTTGAAGACACACGATTGCACCCGCGTCAAGCAGCGATGTTACTGAACATAATAACAAAGCATCCTGGCAGGGTTGCCTAAAGACCACTGATAGCAAACTGTAGCTGTGTGCTTTGGATTCATACATGAAATAATATATCAAATGTCATTGAATCACCTGCATTAAATGGTTTTGTATTTATATAGCGCTTTTCTTGTCTTGATGACCACTCAAAGCGCTTTACAGTACAGTTTTACATTCACACACACATTCATACACTGCATCTAATCGCAGCACGTATTTATTCTATGGGGGGCCATGCCTCTTGCCCAAGGACACTTCGGCATGCAGATGGGTCAGACTGGGGATCGAACTGCCGACCTTCAGGTTGGAGGACGACCACTCTACCCCTCAGCCACAGCCGCCTTAGCATAGATGTTCTTTGTATATTATAGGTCTTCCACTTTATTTACTTCAACAAAATAGCATTTGTTTATTTAGGATCTCAACAATGTTATTACATTAGGGAGCCAAAGCTAGAAGGACGTCTGTGTGAAAGGGAGAGCAGCAATAGAGACCAATGCTGTGGTGTTACACATCATAACCACTTTATGTTGCAAAGCAAAGACAGCATGAGGATTCCTCTAACAGTAATAATCATGTTCTTGCCTTTATACGTTATGTAAACTGGCCAACTTTGATAGTTGATGAATAACAAACATTCAAGCAGAGTTCTTTCATCTACATGTCATGATTCTGCCATTGAGACAATTTCACTGTTGAGGAAAGACTGTTTTGGTCATGGACTCTTTAGTTTGGGGACGTATGCCTTGGTCTGCTTGTGTCTAGATTTGTGCTTTGTTTGCTTGTTGTTTCTGAGTTCTCCATTGCCTATTTTTTAAATTATGCAACTAGTGTGTCTGTAGCTTACCTTCCTGTCTGTGTCCTGTTCCCGCCCTTGTTACTAATGTGTTTCACCTGGTTTCAATTATCCCTGCCTCCATTGTGTATATAAGTCTCTGGGCTTCCCTTCGCCTCTGCTAGTTTGCATTCAATTTTTTGACCTTATTTGTGAAAAAACACAGCATGCCTCCATACTGCTTGTGTGGTTTCATTCAATTTTCATATTCAACTTGAGAAGGCATCATTTACGTTGTGTTTTAGGCCTAAGCCCAACCGCTCCTGCTGCTCTGATCCTGTATTCACACTTACAGGACACCACTGTTGGTCATTCACCAGCTCGATCACCTCCTCTCTGTTTCACTTTCTGTTTCAATAGCCTTTTCAGGTTTGGCTGCAGTAGATGACAACCCTCACACGCCTATAGTGGAGAGCGGGGTAATGTGGGACATCGGGTGATGTGAAACATCCCCTGTATCCAGGCAACGGAACACATTTGTGGTCATGTGACTATTATGTTTAAAAGCCCCTCCCATTCCCCCTTTGCCATGAAGGAGAAGTTGGTGCAGGTGCTGTGGAAAGTAGGTTTTTTCACAAAAATTAGTTTTTTGCATTTAAAAGTAAATTTTCTTGCTTTGAACTTAATCCACTGTTGTGTCAAAACAAATTGAATCAGGTAGAAAAACTTATATCATACATGTTGCTGAACTTCCAACATATAAAACCATGTGATTGATGCTAGCTGAAGATTAGCCTGAATTGCTAAAAGATGTTGTTTTTCTAAAATTGTGGCTTCGGGGTAAAGTGGGACAAATGCTGTGGGGTAAAGTTGGACAGTGTCTCACTTTACCCCACCATGAAGCACAAGTTAAGTTTAGTCTTAAACATATTTTAGTGTTATATTACATTATATATGTTTTATTTTTAGTGTCATAAACATTGTAGAAAAGCCATCACCGTAGCTGGGGTAAAGTGGGACACAAGACCACTTTTTTAAAAACAATCATATTTTCCCTGCCCTTTGTCCTGAAGACATTCTGATAATTTCCATTGCTAGAAAACATCCTGAATTAATGGGAAATGTGTAAATTTTACTGATATATCATTTTAGCTCGCCTAGAGGGGAGCAAATGTAAAAAATGTCCCACATTACCCCGCTCTCCCCTAATTAAGTATTCAATACTAATGACCAAACTTAATAAATATATAGAAATGTCACAAATGTCAGCAAATTACTTTTGAGATGCCTTTCATCTACTTACACTTCCCCATAAAAAACGTAGTCGCTGAGTAAAACCTTCTCCAAGCCTATCAAGCCGAGTAAAACCTTATCTTGCAAATAAGGTGTAGTCCTTTTCCACAGCATAGTCCAGTGTGATGCTATAAATTCAGATGGAGCTGTTTATAGACTAAATTATCAGTTCCAAGTTAGTCCTTATTGGACTGACGTTTTATTACAGTGCACCAATGTCTAGATTGTTTAGAGGGAGCAGCAGCACATGGAGATATAACATAGTATGCAAAATAGCCTCCTGTGGAGACCCTGAGCAGAGGGCGCTCACATGTCCTCGTTACCAATTGGTAAATTAACCTAATTATTATGAAGCAAAAATGGATCAGGCTATTCAAATATATTCGAACGAATTGCATGCCCTGTCAAATCATTTTTTGGGGAAAAAAACGACAATAAATAGTAAACAGCCAATCATAGAATTTAAGGGTAGAATGGAATTTGGTTCATAGTTCATATTTTTCTAATAATACCATTTAGTCTGTATTAAATTTCAATTTCTACTTTCTAGCTACTCAATGAATTTAACAATCCTCATAGACAAACATAACACCAAGAGAAGTGAAATGTTTTATGAGGTCAGTGGTGTTATTGACTAACAGCTTCAGGTCTCTGCTGACACGCTCAGTGTTTGCTCAATATATTTTACTCGTATTACTCGTATTGAGTCTCTATATTAAGTAATTGTCAGTTACTTATCATATTAGTTGTGACCCTGTGATTTTATGTGTTTTACTTGCACAGCTGTGTGACATTAACATGGAACTGAGGAATGACACCAGTTTCAAAATACAGCTGAGGCTGTTGGCTTGGGATAGATAAGACTCAGCCCTGGTTTTTCCCTGAGGTGCTGGAAGCTGCACTGAAGGATTTGATCTGCTATGTTGAGGTAACTGAAGGGTTTATCTGCCAAAGAATGGTTTTTGCCTGCCCAGCTGTGTCGGGTGGCATATGGTGAATACAGCTGATGTGGATATTGAAGAGGAAACGTGACGCAGTTCCAGCCCTTGCAGAAGCACAGACCTCCTGTTACCTCAGCAGTTGGTTATACCACTGGAGGAGGGTAGTCTACAAGGAGGTTTTAATAAGTCATTGCACAATTTTTGTCTTGTTGTGTGACTGTCGTAGGGCTTCATAAAAATGGCCGCAGTTACAGTAGGCCACTGAGCGGTTGACAGCTTAAACCCAGAACACACTTCGTTGTGCTTTCAACACGATTTGTGACAACTGACATCGCTGAGGGGGACCCAAAGGAAACTGTCAACAGCTTGTCCTGATGCCGAGCAGCATACACATCTTTGTTCACATACATTCGTACGAGCTTCGGTCTGTAGAGCTACAGTGGTGCCGGCCTGCTGGTTGTTCTGTGTTAGGCCAATATGTGAATACAGCTCTAACAGATATTCAGCCTCTGCAAAATCCATTCCTGGTATGATGGGAAAAATACATGAAGAAAAAATAACATTGATGTTCATCACAAGTTCCAGGGGAAGAGTCACAGCAGATGTACGCTAAGAGGCATATTGCAGACGGAGACTTGAGAGGAGGGTTTTAGATGTAAATGGAGCAGCACTATAGCTCTCTCACAAGGGTCCTCGACCCTTCCTTTACAGGAGCCACTAGTCCATGTGCAACCATAAAGATTATCTCTCATTTTACAGAGCATAATCTTTACCCAACAATCTAGTTATTTCCGTTTTGTGAGAATCTCCTTTCATTCTATGCACTGCAAAAAGAGGATTGTGTACTGCGCCTCTAAACCAGTAAGTGAAGTGTTTTGGATCAGAGGTTTTAAATCCATCATGTTAAAGGTCAGTTCATATTTTCTGCAAAGGGGCAGGCCTGTTGGCTGCAAAGGATAGCCTTTGGAGACAAATGACCTCAGCCATAAAAGCTCCTGTGTGTGGTCCTCAGCCTTGCACATCTTCTTTGATACCATTTAATGAATAGCTCGCTAGCTGTGTGATAGTAAGCAAGGGCCCACAAAAACGCTCCCAGTTCACATTAAAATACAATTCAAAAGCACTGAATAAAATTACAGTTTGATCTACAGCAACACATCATATTCGGTAGGATCATCATCTGTGTCCCATGAGAGCTATTTATATTTGGCTCTTCATAACTGTTCATTATCCAGGAAAAACTGTTTTCAAAAAGGTTTTCAATCTGTTCATTTTACCACAAAGGAACACTTCTTTGAAATATTAAGCTGTCTGACAAATGTAAAGCCGTATAAAGGATATGTTAAAATATAGTAACGTATCTCACATTTGTACTTAGACACAGTACTTGAGTAAATTAATAAATAGAAGCAAATCAAGTATTTCAGTAATTTAAGTCTAAATCCAAATTACCAGAGGAATACAATTTTGAAACTGATGATACAGACAAGGAAGAAATTCACTATTATTTATATAAATATATATAATTACTACATATGCGTAATAGTCACTGCAAGCCATGTTGTTTTTTAATGAGATGAATTAAGGATTTTAACGACTGAGGAGAAAGTCTATTAAATGAAATAAAAATAAACTGAACAAATTTTTGTTTTCTTTATCATTTTTATATTTCATATTACAGTGATTTTCAGACCTTTCTTTATTACATAGGAAATTCTAATGAAAAATTCAAAGCTGTATACCAGAAATACTGAAAACCTCAATTCCACAGTTAATAATCTGAAATGAAATGAAACTCGGTCTGAGGCTAAGTCAATTTGAACCGAACCAATGGTTTTGAATCATAAATTCACACGTGGTACATTGCCACAAAGATAAAGAGCTAATGTGGTGACATTTCAATGGGAGAAGACCATGAATGCAAATGACACTGATGAGCCTCATTCTCTGGCCAATGTGTTGATGGGTAGATGAGCTGGGTTACTGGGCCAACCACAGCAAAGATCCCTCTCAATGATCTACACAGGCCATGTGAGTGCCATACATATAGCCCTGATATCTTTGACACAGTGTTGGGGAATCTAATGAAAACGTTATGTGTAACCTTGAGGCTGTTAGTGTTCATGCTTGAACACCAACAACATCCGTTATTGACAAGAACCCATGCTACTCTCACAGGGACAGAGCGGCTGTCTCTTTCAATCAGGACAATCTCATTAAGTGTCGTGTTTAGGAAATAATTGATAACATTCATGCCTCGGCTCTTTGACGAAACACAATTTGACTCTTAAAGCAATTACATTTTAAGAGCAATGCTGGACCCTTGATTTGGAGCATTAGTTTGAATGAGCATATCATACTATCTCATCCGCTTGAAGCTATTTGCTGTTCCCAATTTTTCACCTTTTAATTTAAGCTGAAAAATATGCAAAGCCAAAGATTAATTTGAAAGGAGTTGGTACAACTAATGAACCTGTCAACAAGTCCTGTACCAGCCTAGTGCTATTACATTGTGGAAGCCTGGAAGCATACAAGCAAAGGGAATTAATGGAAGGCTTTTCAGGCCAGCAGATTTTCAAACTTGTCTTTTTGTTCTGGTGAGAATTCTTGGAGCATGCCCTCTGAAAGTCAACACAAGCCATGTATTTAGTTCTCCCCTAATGTATCAAACAGACACTGAAACTAGCCTCTGGTTGTTTCTGATAAAATGTTGAGCCATGTTAGGTATTAGTGTCTAGAGACATTTTGCCTGAATTCAAAAGGGGGACATTTTACTAGAAGGTTTTGCTGTGTAGCTTTAGACAGGATGCAATCATTGAATATCTAGTTTACATAGCATTAATTCATGTTCCTGTGTTCCTAGTTCCTAAACTGAAGTTGATCAGGCTTCACCAAGCACCACTGCACATTTCATGGATTCTTGCCATTTCCTGTCAAGTCCCGCAAAGGGATTTTGAGATTTCTCTCCACAGTTGGATTCATTAAGATGAGAAATTAAAATATTGACTAAATGAACACTGCAATTTGTTCTTAAAACAAACTGGAATAAATGTCATAATTATTTTTTTAATTATGCAATATAATATATAAACTGAACATGTGACACAATTACATACAATAATGTTATAACATGACATCATCCCTCACTGGCTTCCCACCTAGGGGTACAGCCAAATATCTTGAGTCAACTCGCTCGTAATATAAACGTTAATAGATCAGTGTTATGTGGCCTTAACCTAACAACACACTGAATCCCGGCATTTCAGTTCAATCACTCCTCTGGAAAGACTTTAGTGACTCACTGCAACAGACTAAAGATTTGCTTGATTGAGATATTTGTAGCTTCCAGAGGATGTATTTACTTAATTAAAGTAAATTACTTAAATTATTAATTATCTTTTCCTTTTATACCAAAACAGTTTGACTTCCATAGTCCCCAGAGGATTAATTGCATTAACCTTGATCCTCTTACATTGGACTTTTTGTTCAATAGTTTGATTTATGGCGAAATACCTACCTGCAAAATTAATGACATTCTCATCATCCTCTTCTGTATAGTGCTACTCAGCAAATGTTAGCATGCAACAGATAATCAGAGAATTCAAGCATACTGGTGTTATCATTTAGCTCAGCCACTCTTTGTTTTAACATTGTGTGGCTTGGTTGGAAAGTGTCACCGAGTTGCTGACAAGTGGACAGTGATTGTCAGTGGGATTATCAAGAGTAACAAGGATTTTCTTCCCAGAAAGGCACATTACAGATTTTCATTTAGAAATTTGGAATTTGTTGATCACCTTCCATCTCTGAGCACAGTTGGAAGAAGAGGTGAGACTTCAGGGCCCTAAAGCAATTCACCATCTGCACAGCCTCATGAGCACCTCAGGCACAGTTCTGCTTTAGCATACATCCCACTTGCACAAAGCTTACCGCCATCAGCTCATCAGACACTTTCGCAAAACCAACGTTTTGATGCCTCTGAAGCCATGCTGAAGCCTTAAGACAGCTTTTGTGGTATTTTCTACAGAAAGTATTCTCTTTAGTTGCGTGCACTGAGAATTCTACATGGATTTTAGTTCATTTCATTGCTGTCTTTCTGGACCTTTAGATGTAACTAAATCCCACACTACACATGTGCTTACCTACCAATGTATTGTGGCACACCATTTGGGAGCCACTGCTGTTTTCATTTGGTTGAACATTGCAGCCATGATTGAGGTCTGAACCCATCAGCCTTGTTTTCAGAGCACATGCAGAGATGATTGAGACAGAGGACATGTCGCAGTAATCGACTGGTCCCTCATGTCATCTTCATGGGTTTTCACTTTGTTCAGTGATGCGAAGAAAGAACCAAAGCAGCCTTGCTGTGACACGCCCCCAGCTTCTGACGTGTGATAGCGTATGTATCTAAATGCTCAAAGCCCCATAGGAACTTAATTGGCTCAGAAGCTGTGTTGTTTCCTGTGTAGAAAAGAAGGTTTCTTTTAAACTACCCTCTAATGGCTGTAAGAGCTCAAGTGTTCATTCTTGAGATGCTTCCAAGCTCACATTCACTCCCACCCAGCATATTTTTTTCTTTGTTCTGGTCCACCATTTCTTCAACAGAGACATTATTGTCTACAACATCCGTTACTTTCCTTTCTTCCCCAAAGATTCCTACAAAGTTTTCAAATTGATGTGACTGAAGTGGAAGCATGTAACATGGTGGGATTAAATATCTTTCCAACTCATTGAGCACGTAAGGATTAGGATCTTTATTTGACAGGATAAGAGGAAGGGTTTTAAAAGACAATAACTTTCAATGTATTTTTTTTTGTTTTTCACCAGGAATCACTTCCCTGTTTTATTGATCCAAACCTCTGTGAAAGCCATGGTGTTTCCTCCACACAAATCTCTTCTCATTTGGCTCCTCATCACTCTCACTCAGCGTGTTGTCTGTCTTGTTTGTTTTACCTTGAGCCAAGGGGAACATACAACAAAACAATGTGGAACATGTTGCTCTTTGCATTAAAAGCCTCCTGGAAACAGCAGCTCGGCTACAGAAAAGCTGTGAAATATGCTTACATTTGTTTTTATATATTTTCTGTATTACAAAATGCTAAGTTGTGTGTTTATATAATAAGTAGAGCTGTGAAAAATAACGCGTTAACGCGTTATGATTAAATTACAGGATTAATTCGTTTTTTTTTTTTAACGCATTTAACGCATGCGCAGAAGGACCTTCCATTTCCGCCGCCTCTGCACTAGTCGCCGCTCTAATGCAGTCAGACGGCAGCTGCCATTCAAACAAACAAACAACATGGATAATTCTGATGAACCTGAGGACCTTCTTGACGGGAAGATCGTGTTCCAAAAAAACAAAGATCGAACATTCAGTAAATCCAAGGTGATATGCACACTCTGCGAGAAGACGTTATCGTTTCACCGTAGCAATACCCGCCTAACCACCGCAACGCGAAGCATGTGTTGATCGGCGAGGGGCGTTCAAGTGGAATGCGCCAAACCAGACTCACTTGCCGGACACATTGTGCAAAAGAAGCGGTCAGCTTTACTGTCAGAGAGTTTGAACAAGTTAGTTTGCCTCACCAACTGGCTAAAGACCGAGTAGCTAAGAGGGCCTTTAGAGGCATTAGATTGTATCATGGTGTGGTTAATGGTTGTGTGACAAAAAATATAAAAAATGTCAACCATCCTATGGCTAAGAAGCTCAAATAATTTCTGTTTAATTTAAAAAAAAAAGTTTTATTCAACCACACAATGGCTAAGGAACCCGAATTCTGTTTAGGATGAAGATTATATTAATGTTCCATATGGAAAAGCAATGATAACTGCTGAAGAACTGCTGAGTTGCAGCACAAAAGAAAAGTTAAATGTCATAAATCTTGTTTTCACAAAAATATTCCGAAAAAATCGGTAATGTGATTAATCATGATTAATCCATAGAAACCTGTGATTAATTTGATTAAAAATTTTAATCATTTCACAGCCCTAATAATAAGTATACACATATGTTTGTTGCTGTGTATACATATGATAGGCCCTATGAGAGATACATAGCATCACATAACATCATAATGACGCGTGCTGCGTCATTTCCTGTTTCTTGTCACTGGTGGTGGTTGCTCTGCGAATTAGCTCCGCTGCTAAACACAAACACAACTGTTTCTCTGTAGCACTACGGCTAAAATCACCGGTCTGTAGTTAAACACTCGCACATACCAACCCTTACTCTATCGTGCTTAGTGATTCTGTGTTCTGTCTGAGCTCACCCTCGCAGCTCTATAGCAGCGATGTCTTCTCTCTCTCCCTGTTGCTCCACTGCTCTCTCTTGCTCCGAGTGTCTAATGTTTACCTACTCCTCTGCCTCCCTTAACAGTAGTGGTACATGTAATAAATATAGTGTGTTGATAGCGATGGAGGCTCGGCTTAGCGACTTAGCCTCGGAGAGGCACGGAGAGGGCGTTCCACGTTGGAGAGGGCGGTCCTATCTGTCCGTGTCCGTCAAAACGGAGAAGCATACATTGGCCTTTAAGGCCGAATTATACTCGTGTTGCACGGACGCACGCATGCACGCAAGACACGCAACACGCCCCTTTCGTGCCCTCTGCGGGCTTGCGTGCGTCCGCCAATTTTTCTAACTACACGACAAAACGACGCGAGCCTCACGCAGCCCGCAAGGCTTGTGATTGGTCTGCTTACTACATCCCGTCCGGAGTCTAGTTTCCGGTTTCATGCCCCACAATACGCGGAAATCACGGAAGATTTAGAAGAACGAATATGGACCAAATAGAAGAGCACTTGGCAGAAGAGATCCGAAAGTATGACCACTTGTATAACCCGTCACTGACTGGCCGATTTGTACGCCAGAAATAGGCTATGAGGAGCCGGAGTGGCGATGTAAATAAAGATTTGACGAAGAAGAAGACGTCTCTTCTTTGTGTGTTTTGTTTTCGAAACAAAACGTTACTCCGCCTAGTGTTCTGGCGGTGAATTGCGTTGCAACATGCGCAACACGTGAGTGAAGCATAAACCAAAACGAGTCCGTCGATGCAGCTGCGTGGCCTTCCGCGGTTGCAGTCGCAGGAGTATAATTAGGCCTTTAACGAGCAGTCCCCAGACTAGTCCCGTGCAGCCGGGAGCCCAGGGCAGATGGGGGACGTTCCAGAGGGGGCATAGTGCTAGACTTAAAAAGCCCACGATTAAAGAGCCACCAGCTCACGTCTCAAATAGATTCGCTCCACTCAGCGAGGCACCCGCTGATAAACAGACTCTGATTATTGGCGACTCGGTTCTGAGAAACGTCAGGTTAGCGACACCAGCGACTATAGTTAATTGTATCCCGGGGGCCAGATCCGGCGACATCGAATCTAAACTTAAGTTAATGGCTAAAACTAAAAAAGGTAAATACAATAAAATCGTAATTCACGTCGGCAGCAACGACTCCCGGCTTCGCATGTCGGAGGTCACTAAATTGAATGTTGAGTCGTTGTGTGCTTTTGCTAAAACGATGTCGGACACAGTAGTTTTCTCTGGCCCGCTCCCTAATACAACAGGTGATGACATGTTTAGCCGCATGTTGTCTTTTAACCGCTGGCTGTCGAGGTGGTGTCCTGTAAACTCGGTGGGCTTTATAGATAATTGGCTAACTTTTTTGAGAAAACCTGGTCTTGTTAGGAGAGACGGCGTTCATCCCACTTGGGATGGAGCAGCTCTCTTATCTAGGAATATTACTCAGTCTATAACATGACAACCCATAGTTGGGACCAAGAAGCAGAGCTGCAGTGCTAAACACTTCTCTGCGCTCCCTCTGGATCAGTCACACAACCCCATAGAGATTGTGTCTGTTCACCGTCCGATTAAATTATTGAAATTAAACAATAACAGAGCGAGAACTCCACACAAAAATTTAATACAAATTAAAACAACCTCTGAAACAATACAGGAAACCCAGACTTTTAAATGTGGTCTTTTAAACATTAGATCACTGGCAAAAAAGGCTCTTTTAGTTAATGAAATAGTCTCTGATTACAACATAGATTTATTATCCCTCACTGAGACGTGGCTGCATCCTGATGAATATGTCAGTCTAAATGAATCTACTCCCCCCAGTCATATCAATTCACAGGTTCCTAGAGAAATTGGGCGAGGAGGTGGAGTTGCTGCTATTTTTAACTCCAGTCTATCAATTAATCCTAAACCTAAACTCTGCTACAAATCATTTGAATGTCTGGTTCTTAGTGTTCCACGCCAATCCAGGAAACACCAACAGCCAATCATATTTGCCGTAGTTTACCGTGCTCCCAGGGCTTATACTGAATTTTTAAAGGAATTCCCTGAGCTTTTATCAAACTTAGTCCTAAAGACCGATAAAATTATTATTGTTGGTGACTTTAATATTCATGTTGATAATAATAAAGATTGCCTTAGCATAGCATTTATTTCAATACTAGACTCTATTGGTTTCAGTCAGTGTGTGCACAAACCTACTCATTGTGGTAACCACACACTTGACCTTGTATTATCGTACGGTGTCGGAATTGAAAATTTAACAGTACTTCCGCGCAATCCAGTTCTATCAGACCATAATTTAATAACCTTTGATTTTTCAATAACTGAATATATGCCACTAATAAAAAATTCATTTTCTAGATGTCTACCTGATAGTGCTGTAGCTAAATTTAAGGAAATAATCCCAATTACATTTAAACCCGTATTAGCAGTAGATATAAACAACAAATTCTTTAAAACCCTGAGCTCCATTGAGATCGACCACCTCGTCGATAGCTCTGCAGACTCATTACGATTAACATTAGACTCAATAGCGCCTCTAAAAAAGAAAAATGTCAAACATAGTAAATTAGCTCCGTGGTATAATTCCCAGACAAATGAGTTAAAACAATTATCAAGAAAACTAGAAAGGAAGTGGCGCTCCAGCAACAATGTTGAAAATCTAATAGACTGGAAGAATAGTGTTAAAGAACTTAAAAAGGCTCTCCACAAAGCAAGAGCCGCCTACTATTCAAAACTAATAGAAGAGAATAGAAACAACCCCAGGTTTCTCTTCAGCACTGTAGCCAGGCCGACAGAGAGTCACACCTCCACCGAACCCAGTATTCCTCGATCCCTAAATAGCAATATCTTTATGACCTTTTTTAATGATAAAATTCAAACTATTAGAAATAAAATCAACCATCTCCTGCCCTCAATTGGCACTAATACCCTCCCAACAACAGAGATCTCAGAAACGGCTGAGAATCCTACCCATTACTTAGACAGCTTCTCTCTGATCACCCGTGATCAGTTTACCAAATTAATCTCAGGTTCTAAACCAACAACCTGTATCTTAGATCCCATTCCTACAAAATTACTTAAAGAAATTCTGCCCCTAATTGATAGTTCGTTACTTAACATTATCAATCTGTCATTATCATCAGGTTATGTACCACAGTCTTTTAAAATAGCTGTCATCAAACCCCTACTCAAAAAACCCACCCTAGACCCAGAGGTTTTAGCCAATTACAGGCTAATATCTAATCTCCCCTTCATTTCTAAAATCTTAGAAAAAGTTGTTGCCAATCAGCTGTGTGAGTTTCTCCAGGAAAATAATATATATGAAGACTTTCAATCGGGGTTTAGAGCCAATCACAGCACAGAGACAGCCTTGGCAAAAGTCACTAATGACCTTTTAATAGCCTCAGATCAGGGACTTGTGTCTGTCCTCGTTCTGTTAGATCTCAGTGCAGCATTCGACACAATTGACCATCAAATTCTATTACAAAGACTCAAACAGTTAATTAACATTAATGGAACCGCCCTTAACTGGTTTAAATCGTATTTTTCTGATCGCTCCCAATTTGTGCAAATTAATGATGAGTCATCTGTGCGCACCAAAGTTAATCATGGTGTTCCACAGGGCTCTGTGCTCAGCCCAGTTTTATTCTCATTATATATGCTTCCACTAGGAAACATTATCAGGACACACTCGGTAAATTTCCACTGCTATGCGGATGACACCCAGTTATATTTGTCAATAAAACCTGAACAAAGTAATCAATTAACTAAACTTCGAACATGTCTCAAGGACATAAAAACCTGGATGACCCGCAATTTTCTCTTATTAAACTCAGACAAAACAGAGGTTATAATACTTGGCCCCAAACACCTTAGAGATGCATTATCTAATGATATACCTGCGCTAGACGACATTGCCCTTGCTTCCAATGAAACAGTCAGGAACTTGGGAGTGATCTTCGATCCTGATTCATCCTTTAATAGTCACTTAAAACAAATTTCTAGGACCGCTTTTTTCCACTTGCGTAATATTTCAAAAATTAGACATGTCCTTTCACAAAAAGATGCAGAAAAACTAGTCCACGCCTTTGTTACATCGAGACTGGACTATTGTAATTCATTATTATCAGGCTCCAGCAGGAAGTCGTTAAAGACTCTACAGCTTGTCCAAAATGCCGCAGCACATTTCTCCAATATTAGCATCGCTACACTGGCTTCCAGTTAAATCTAGAATAGAATTTAAAATTCTCCTCCTCACCTTCAAGGCCCTTAATAATATAGCGCCTTTTTACCTTAAAGAGCTGTTAGTACCTTATAAACCCGCTAGAGCACTCCGCTCGCAGAATTCAAGCCTACTTGTCGTCCCTAAATTCTCTAAAAGTAGAGTAGGAGCCAGATCTTTTAGCCATCAAGCCCCTCGGCTGTGGAATAATCTACCACTTTCAGTTCGGGAGGCATTCACCATCTTTTCGTTTAAAAGTAGGCTCAAAACCTTCCTTTTTGATAAAGCTTATAGTTAGAGCTAATTAGTGCGCCAGAACGTTACTTGTTCTATTTTATGACACATGACACACGGAGCTTCTCTTTCCAGCTTCTACTTCCTCTTCTCCATCCCTATCCCCCTTCCCCGGAATCCCTTTGCTTTATCACCCACAGATCCAGGGCCTCTGTGGCCGCACCATGGATTGCGGTTTGTGGATCGCGCACCGGGGGTCGCGGTGGTGGATCCAGTGTGGCGGATTCTGAGTCATGTGGGCTGATCGTGGTGCTGGTGGCGGACCCTGTGTCGCGTTGGCATTGGGCACGGGCGGTGGACCAGGACCGCGGTGGTGGCTTGTGATGGGTCCTGGTGGGCGGCGGTGGACGGTGACTGAGGACTGGAGTGGCGTCTGGTCTGGATGGTGGATCGTGGTCTAGATGGTTGCTGAGCATGGACTGTGCTTGCAGCGGGACTGCTTGGCATGTCATGTTGGGGTTGTCCTTCGGGATGTCTACCCTCATCAAATGCTGCTAGAGACTTTGATTATTGATGATGTTTTCCTGCACGTGGCATCTATTGCACTTCTGTCCGTCGTGGGAGAGGGATGCCTCACATGTGGCTCTCTCTGAGGTTTCTACGTATTTTTACCCTGTTAAAAGGGTTTTTAGTAGTTTTTCCTTACTCTTGCTGAGGGTTAAGGACAGAGGATGTCACGCCCTGTTAAAGCCCTATGAGATGAATTGTAATTTGTGAATATGGGCTATACAAATCAAATTTGATTGATTGATTGATAATCTCACACATACACCACTATACTCAATACACAAATGCTACTACATCCATTTCCATGCACTGTCATTTATTTTTTTAATTCACAAACATACTAAATAACTCGTATAAGGAAACAACTCTTGTCTTTTCTAGCTTAAAAAAACAATGGCAACAAGTGAGTATAATATCCACATGAAGAGAAGCCAAGACAAATCAGCTCCTAAGTTTACACTGCATCTTATTTCAGTTGTGTAGTCAGTGGAAGGAGCACTTTGTAGATATCGCAGCTGCTACATTCATCTCTGATGCAAATCAATGTGCAAGTATTGGCAAGAGGTTTTCAGGAGAGCAATGAAACGCCAACAGTGTGTGCTAATGATTCATTAACTTTCCTGAGCACAATCCAGCAACCAACCGAACAACACAGCAGCTGAAGTGAGAATAGACACATCCAACTAATCAAGATACACATTTATCTTCCTGACATTCAACAAAACTAACACACTGTACTCAGACTTAGCAAAATGATTGGTACAGATTGGGCCCACATCCCTCAGTTGGCCCACGTACCACGTGGGATAATAACATTTGGGTTCCCATATTCATTATTAACCACAAGGGCCACTTCAGGTTCACATCTAGATTGCACCTTGAGTAGATCACCGCATGTTTGTGATAAAACAAAGTGCCCCCATTTGTTAAGGTAAACTGTATTTGGCCCACATTAGCTATTTTAGAACTGGATGTGCGGCCCCATTAACTGAAGTGGCCCACATGTGTATGCTGCTTGAAAGCAAAACCTTTTACGTAACCAGTGTTGCAGGCAATTCTATATATGTGCAATAATTTCGCTCTCTCGACAATGCACGATCAACAATGCCAACAGTCCACTAAATGTACAATCATTTAATAATTTAGTTACATTATTGGGAGTAGTAATTATCGGTATAGTGAAATAGGGATCTACGTCTGTGTACACACGTGCTTTCTGATTATATATGTGAATATGGACGATGCGTCTGGTTTTTTAATCAGCTCCTCCCAAATGACGTCATCTCAGCCAATCATAATTGATCATACTGGCAAAGGAGACATAGGCAGTGTCAATTACTTGATCGTCCAAATGTGTTTTATGGAAGTGTTTTATATTTAACCTTTAACTTACTGAAATATGCTGTTATTGTTTTCTCAGATATGATTATAATTTCCCCCAGAATATGATAATTTCAAGCCTCTGGTTCTGAACATTTCCCATCCAGCAACATATTCATCTTGTTGCTCAGGGCAGAGGTGCTTTACATCTTTTCTTAAAGGGGAACCTACCTCATGTACAGTATGTCCTTTGGAATCATTTGACATGCAGCAACTTTTAACACAACTAGTTAGTTTTTGAAAGAACAATACACAAGTAAGCTCTTACAAAGATATTCGACATGAATTAAAAATACTTTTACTATGTCGCATAGAATACCCTATATCAAAACCAGTTTAATGGTAGAATTTGGAAACTGTCACGCACCCCCTGGCAGTGTAACACGGACCCTCGTCTGAGAACCACTGGCTTAGGGTTCACATTAATTATTTATTTTCTACAACTGATTAGGTATTGTCTTGATATGAATGTAATTCAAGTCTTCTCGTTTATGGATTTAATCCCAGGGGCAGCCTTTGTGGTTGGAGAGAAACTTATTTATGTGAGTTGTACTCAAACACACGAGTTCATTTTTGATTAGCTTCAGCTTTACTCCTCTTGAACACCACCCTGTTTCCCTCTGATAAGCTGCAATGTACCCACTGGATCAAGTGGATGGCACTGTTGTGTAAAAAAAGAGATATAGCGCCCTCTAGTGGACATTTCTCATCAACACCTACACGAATGAGCCACCATGAAATGACGCTTAAAATACTGTGTTTTGAAGATGAATCTCTCTGACAAGGCCACACCATAGTATATATTACATCAAATGCATAAATATAAACAAAACAAATCACAGCAGGTTTTCTGACTGTGGCCTTGGGTTTATTTGCTCTCTTTTGCAGGGATTCTGTCCAGCAGATGTCACCGCTGTCATTTGGAACACGTAAATGTGTCACGCACTAGATGGCGATGTGGGGTGATGAGCACTTACAGAGGAGATGTGGATAACTAAGGGATTAGTAAATATGATAATCCCTCCTTAGATTTTGTTATGAAAACAACAGCATTCAGAGAAAACCGAGTGACTTCAGTTTGACATTAAAATCCCACCTTTGACAGACTTAGTAGGGAAGCCGTTAGTAACCAGGTGCCCATTTATTTAAACGTTACATAACTCTGCAGTGGCTCTGTTGAAACACACACACATCATCAACTACTGTAGTGTTCCAGTGGGAATGCAGTCTGCTCAGTTAAAGCCTAATAAAAACACAGATAAGCACAAACATGATGCAGAGCAACAAAACCCAGTTATTAGATCTTAGGCTTCATCTGCACTGGGCAAGTTTGGCGGGTCTGGGTCTCAGCGGGGGTCAGGATGAAGGCTTGGTGAGTCCTGGTGATCGCTCCATCTTGGTGGTTCTTGGCATCTCTCTGTCATCAATCAGGCAGAGGGAGACACCTCCCAAGGTCAGAGCCCAGCTTGTCAATAGCAGACATGATTCAGCACTCTGGCAACAGGCAGCACCACCAACATGTGTCCCTCAGATGCCCATGTGCTATTATTAAAAGGTTCAACTAAACAACACTGTAGGATTTTCTTAGTCCAGAGGTGGTGAAAGTAAACACATTCTTTACTTAAAATAAACAAATCAAGTAAATTAACTGATTCAACCTCTTTACTCAAGTAACTGTTTACAAGAACAGGCTGTGAAATGAAAGAGTATAGAAGTAAAAGGTTCCCCTCAGAGGGTCATCGCTACCGACTGTAACTGAGACACGTGTCACACTCATATGGTTTTAAGACTTTTTCTAACTTTAAATATAATAAACAATTTACTAAACAGGGTTAAAACGCTGAAAGATTTGTGAGCATGAAAAAATCACCCAAGTGTCCAAAGCATTGAATGAAGTGTCTTAATTTAAATAAGGACAGAGACAATAAATGTGTTGTTGCTCTGGTTCATTGTTAAAGTCATTAGTGATGTTGGCTGATTCTTCACTTTCTTCTATGTTGTTACTCCTTGTCATGGACATGTGTGGCCCTTCTTCTTGGTTGAGTCTTCATCAATAGTCTGTGTTAAGTATGTTGTGCGTATTCTGCACTGATGGACAACAAGAATGTGTCTTTTCTGTGTTATTGTCCATTTAGGTCAAAATCACTTTGGATGTAGGAAAGGCAGCACCTGATGATGCATACAAATAAAAGCTTCCCTGATAAAAATATCCATCAAATGTATTAAAATGAAACTAATGGGCTGTTTCGAAAAGGGGTAGAAAGTGCAGATATAATTTGGTTTAAATAAACGGAGTAAGAATAACATGTCTTCAGTAAAATAAATACTCAAGGTTGGTTTTTGAGGTAACAGCAATGAAGTATTTTTTACTTTGTTACTTTCGTCCTCTGTCTAGGTCAGTGTGTGGGCAGAGACCCAGAGTGATCAGCTCCTTGGATGGATGCAGAGGAGGATGTGCCACAGCTGGCAGGCAGTGGCTTCCACTTAGTGTGCATTATTTATCCAGATTATTCATAGGGCTGCTTTCAGCCGGCCACACATGTGAGTAACTTGTGCTGATCCTTTGCTGACGGAGCCAAATTCTCAGTACACACAAACAAAACCAGTAAAAAGCTGCTTATCAAGCACATGATAGCATATTGTAAGTCGCTTTGGATAAAAGCGTCAGCTAAATGAAATGTAATGTAATGTAATGTAACATGAGGTGGTTTCGTTTGGAGTATATGGAGGGCTACTGACAATTACTTTCACAAATAATATATATATATATATATATATTTTCTTTATTTTAAGTCATTACAAAAGCCACCATTCAATATGTATGAGGTGGATGGATATACCACAATACATTTAGCATGTTGTATTTGTGGTTTAAAACTCCTAATATTGAAAGAATATGTTTCTTGAGAACTACTGAACCCCTTTGAAAAGCACAATAACCAACCAACGACACCTTGACATTCTTCTTTATTCTTGTAATATTATAACCTTATTCTTGAAATCTCTTGAATCTTTTCCCTATTTTAAGTAGCGTTAATTCTGCATCTTTCGAATGAGATCTAAAAGAATAGTTTGGTAATTTGGAAAATGAGCTTATTTGTTGTCTTCCTGACCAACCACTGTGTTGTCTGTATGATTAATGTGATGCTATATACATATTGTCTTGTCGATTTGCAACTTGCTAAATTGATCTTGCAGTCATGACAACGGTATCTATCTTCTTTCCAGGCAAAAGCAAGAACGTGTTTTTCCTAAAATGTCAAAAATTGAAATGCACTGGATCTTCATCCATCCATTTTCCAGAGCGTGTGAAGATCAGGACACAAATCCAGTATTAGAGTGGACCAGAGCCGGCTGCTGTGGATTGAGTTGTGAATGAAGGAGAAGAGCAAGTGGTGGAGGGAATGAAAATGACATCTTCATGCTTCCGTCACCCAGAGGGAGAGGGAGGACAGATGAGCCGCTTTTTTCCCAGCAACCTGTCTCCATCCGTCATCTCGCTTTAAACGGATTTGCCTGGAGAGAGCACGTCTCTGTCATCAATTACAGGAGATTTTGCCACAACAAAGCTGATCAGATAAAAAATACAGCAGAAGTTTGCTCTCCTCCACTGAACACGTCGAGCGGCGCTCCCTGCTGTGAAGCTGCATGAATAAACTGATTTCCAGGATTCTCAGAGTCGCCGCAGAGCCCAGATTAGACCTGTTTATTCACACGCTGCCGTTTCCCTTCTCCTTTACTGCAACACAGAGCCACTGATTTGTACCAACATTAGTTACATGTATTAAATAAGCTCCAGCAGTGCTATCAGCCTTAATTATTGATGAGCCATTATCTCAACCAATTACCTGAAAAATTGATAATATGATTTGATTTCTAACTCAGGGTAAATGCATTTAAATTCTACATGGGAAACTTGTGATGTGACATTAACAGACGTGTTAGCGCAGGTAAGTAGGGATGTTGGGACTATATTCTGTGAAGTGGTGCTGTCTCCTTCATCCGTCACACATTACAGACTTTACTATTTGCACTGTTCTTTCGTGTTGACCCACCTGAGACAGGCTATTAATAGACCTGGAAAGTACGATTTAGATGTTTATAAAGAATCTTAAACAAGTAGCCAATAAAAATTGTTAATAAGTCCAATTTTATTTGGGTCCATATTAACAAATCTCAACGAGCCCCTCTGCCCTTAACCTTTGAGTGAGGAAAAACATCAAAAAAATGTAAAAGGAAAAAGCAAAGAGACCTCAGAGACTCCTCTCCCAGGATGGACAGAAGCTCCAAAGATGCTACGAGTAGCAGAGCACAAAAATTAAATAACAATGTTTACAACATGAATAAGAAAAGCTAGCGTCTAACATAAATGAAGAGGTGTATCAAAGTTTAAAATATTTGTACATATGGAAACGTCCGACCAAGATGAAGGGAACAATCTCGTTGTGTTCGTAATCCATGATCAGCTGCCAACACGATCACCGTCCACCATCCAGGTCACAATCCACGATCTATCATCACGTTCATGATGTGGCCACAGCAGCGATCCTGGATCTGCAACCAGTAAATCACAAGGACTCCATCAGAGGTCAAGTCAGTGAAATGTATTGATGCGACATGAACGTGGTGAAGAGGAGAGAAACATGTGGTGGAATGTTTGGTTTGTAAAGTCTCCATGTGTTGTAGCTCTCTCTCAATGATACACATATTAGCATGCTCTAATAAAACTACAAACAAGACCCATGTAGAACTGATACAACTCCTAAGTCTTGAACTTCATTTATTATGGTCTTAAAAAAAGGTCTTTAGAAATCTTAAATTTAACTTAACTCAATCTTGCCATAACCCTGTTAATAAAAAATGCAAAATCTGTCTGCTGGATGTGGAAAATACAACTGTTTGTTCACCATGTTCACCATAACCGCTGCTTGTTTACAGCTTGTTCCAGTGTGACTCCTCAAGGGGCACACAACAACAAATATGAATGCAGCTTGCTTTAAATAATTTACTGTGTACAGAAAACTCAGCATATCCAGTAGACTTAAACTGAGTGTACATTTTATGAACTAAGCAATAATGTGTGTACTGTTATTAGAATACTACCATGCATATTCCTGTTTTTGAAGAAATCTGGAGATGTGCCTTTGCATAATCATATCTTTACTGTACTTACTGTTTTGTTTTTTTACAGTTATTTCATATTCTTATAGCAAGATGCTATTGATTGAGCACCTTTTGTATAATTTCACCAAGCATTATGGGTATGAGGAGGTCTCGGGACACAAAAGCCAAATCTTGTCAAAAGTGTCGACCTTGAGAAACAGGCCTCAGTGGACTATGAGTGACAAGCCTTAATCAAAAAGTAAATACAATGAAAACAAAAACAATTGTTGATGTATCTTTTTATTTCTAATTATATATTCTGTCAAACATACAGTGTGTCAGTGAGTATGTGTCAGTATGTGAGACTGAGACTCTTAAGACGTGTGACAGTAGATGTGACAAAAACACCAAGATACACATTCAGAACCAAATTGCTGTTCGGTGTGAACAGCGGTAGCCGTTTCCTCGCGGCTCCACTGACTCTCGGTGAAAGATGTGTAAAATTGGATAAAGATTGGATCTGACAAATTGAGCAGCCGAGGTTGAAAGAACGGCTTTCCGTCAAGTTCTGCTGATTAGATTTGTAGCCGTTGTGGACGGCCACTAAATGATTGGTTTCAATGGTTTGCCAGTAGTTCAAGCAGATGATCACAGGACACGAGGAAGACATTTCAACAATAGCATCACTTTTTAAGGAGAACTGCAGATAACTATGTGATGTGAGTTCACCTGGGCACAGGGACAAACGGATGCTTAAGCATCTTTCTTAAAACGTACATATCACAACCTCCTCCACCATCGCCTTATTGGTTGTTGTCAGAAACCTTCGACTCTGCGCTGTCCCCTAGTGGCTGCGCTGCTTAACAACCATGCATTAGGAGGACGCATTGAAGTACATGGGCAGTGACGGTTACACAGTAGGAAGCAGACGTATCTCTTTTCATACGTTAAGATGCATTAATTAACCATTAGATGATGAACTGAGCGGAAGTCACTGGTAAACTAGATCAGCTTGAGGAGGATCAATGGAGTCATGAGGTTTGGTGACTGAGGCAGAGGGAGCTGAGGACCGGGAAGCACACACCCTGTCTCAGACAGACAGCACCACCAGCACCACTCTGTGGCTCCTGCTGTGTAAGAGGTTCTTAATGAGAAGTGGGTGGAGGGGTTGCTGCCTTGAGCTTATCAGAGTTGTCAGGGTACAGAACTGAATTGAAACAACAGTGAATTTCAGCTCAATTAGCAACAACAACACTACAGCTCACAAGGTGCGGTTTGAGGTTGAGTGTTGAAATGTTGCCATGAGAACATCCGCAAACTTTATTCTTCTCTATTCTTGTGTTGAGTCTAACGAGAGTAAAATGCTGTCATATTCATAATATATACAGAAAAACACAACTAGCTCGGGAAAAAAATCTGCTCAGATGCGAATTCCCCACAGAAGATAAAATCACAGGCATCAGCACACAGGGAAATTCTGTTATGGTATTTTTCACAAATAAAATGCACAACAGAAAACTAATTGATAGTACAATTATAATGAAAGTGATTAAAATACTTTGTGCAATTATAGACAACTTAAATGGTTCACTTTAAAATAGTACCTCCTGCAGTCAAGTTCAATATACACTAACTGGGGCACCGTAATGGGGGCGGGGGGTTAGGTTTCCAAGGGCCCTGCGCTGTCAGGAGGCCCTCACACAATCTTATCATTTTTATTAGTTAGTTAATGTTACTAAAATAATTTGTATCTATTTAAAAGTTAAGTACAAAATTAAACACCCCGACACAAATAGAATTACCTCCCAACCGAAAGAAGTAGCAGAGGCGTTTGCGGCATACTATAAAAAATTATATGAAGGTCAAGAATTGATAGGGAAGGAGGAGAAAATAACAAAACTCTTGGACTCGATCCAACTGAATAGATTATCACAGGAGGAGACTGAGATATTGTCTTCTCCCATAACAATGCAGGAAATAACAGATAGTATTAGTAAATTAAAGAATAGTAAATCCCCGGGTGTCGATGGATACTCCGGGGAATATTATAAAGTTTTTGTACACGAACTAGCCCCAATTCTATGTCGAGTATATAATTATGCATTGGATGAAAGGGACCCCCCAAAAACTTGGACAGAGGCAATTATCACAGTTATACACAAAGATGGAAAAGACCCCACTCAGTGTATGGGTTATCGGCCGATAAGTCTGCTATGTCAGGATTTAAAAATCCTGACCTCTATCTTGGCAAATAGAATACAGAGACACATCCGGAAACTAGTTAACTCTGATCAAACGGGGTTCATAACCGGGAGGCAGGGCACTAATAATGCCAGACGAGCTCTAAATCTACAATCTATTGCTTCTGGTAGAAAGACTCCATCAATGCTTCTTAGCTTAGATGCTGAGAAGGCATTTGATAGACTGGACTGGACATTTTTGGAGCAAACAATGGCTCATATGGGCTTTAATGAAACCTTTTTGAGTTGGATTAAAGTGTTTTATATGAGTCCGAGGTCAAGAGTTAGAGTTAATGGCCAATGTTCCGACTTCTTTGACCTGGGAAGGGGGACAAGGCAGGGGGACGCGCTTTCGCCAGCCCTGTTCGCTCTTAGTATTGAGCCCCTTGCGGAATTGATTAGAAGTAACCCCCTTATACAAGGAATAAGAGATGAGAGTGGAGAACAACATAAAATAGCCCTATATGCGGACGACATATTAGTGTTTATTGAAAATCCCGTTCAGTCAGTCCCGGCTCTTCTACAAAATCTTAATGAATATGGTTTAGTATCAGGTTATAAAGTTAATCCTAGTAAATCAGAAGCAATGATGGTGTCTGGGACATGGCCTAGTCAGCTTGATGATATAGTAAACTTCCGCAGATCTAAACAGGGTTTCAGATATTTAGGGATCATACTCACTCCCCAGGTAACACAGCTATACCAGGCGAATTATAAAAATATATTTGGGACATTTAGAAATGAATTGGCAAGATGGGATGTGCTACCATTATCCCTTCTGGGTAGAGTAGAAGCTGTTAAAATGAATCTACTTCCCAGAATTTTGTTTTTGTTTCAGTCTCTCCCAATCGGGATCCCAACATCAGCCTTCAATATGCTGGACAAGCTCATTTCTAAATTCATATGGCAAAACAAGAGACCAAGAGTGAGACTTAAAACGCTCACTCTTGGGAAGGACAGGGGTGGACTCAGCCTCCCTAATTTAAAATACTATTTCTGGGCGGCACAACTAACAGCAGTGGTAGCTTGGATTAACAATGACTTAGAATCAGGATGGGTGAACATAGAGCAGAGCTCAGTGCCAGCAATACCTGTATCCACATTAGTGTTTCTAAACAAGCAATCCCAGATGAAATTTGAAATAAAAAATGTATGGGTAAAACACACCTTGAAAGTATGGTCGGCAGTCCAGAAGAAAATTAGAGGATCAGTTGCCCTCTCAAGGGCTATGCAGATTAATGGAAACCCAGATTTCCCCCCCTCAACAACAGATATCACTTTTAAGAGGTGGGCAGGCAGAAACCTGAGGGTTATTGACCAGTTGCTTTGTGACACCGGTATACAGCCATTCTCCTATCTACAAGACAAATTCCTTTTACCCCAAAGTGATATGTTCCGGTATTTTCAGATAAGAAATTACATTACAAACCATACAGATTGGAATATAATCAAAAAAGCTCCAACGAACATGGAAATTTACTTTATTAATATAACTAAATATCAATTACCCAGTAAAAAGCATGTTTCCCATATATACAGAAATCTGTTACTGGATACATCAGACAACACTTTTTATATCAAAAACAAATGGGAGCTGGAGTTAAATACTATAATTGAGGACGGGGAGTGGGAAACAATGTGCATTGGATGTCATAAAGGTATTAATAGTAACATGTGGAAGGAGTTTGATTGGAAGATGAAGACTAGGTTCTTTAAGACGCCCTCCGTGGTCTCTAAATTTGCAGACAATCCAGCAGCAATATACTGCTGGAGACGATGTGGAATGGTTGGCGACCACTCACACATATTTTGGGATTGCCCAATGTTGCTTCCTTTTTGGAAGGGGATAAAGAGCGAGATAAATAAAGTTCTGGGAATTAATATACTATTCACCCCAAGTCAGTTTCTTTTCGATCTGGCTCCTGAAGGCATGTACACAAGAGACCAAGAGCACTTGTTGCATATACTCTTGATGACTGCTAGGAAAATGGTGACAATAAAATGGTTGAATCCACAGCCACCTACAGTGGCACAGTGGAAACAGAAGCTGAGGGAGGTGTATGCAATGGAGGCTCTAACGGCTCAATTGCAATTAAAGTCTGATGTTTTTGTGAGGAGATGGCTACCTATTGCAGGATACCTCTCTAATTGAGGGGAATCCTGTGGTACGATGGAATGTCTTAACTGTCCTTTTATTTATTTATTATTTTTCACCAATCAGTCTGTCATGTATGATCTGTGATGTTGTCAAGGAATGTTTGTGTTTCTCTTCAATAAAAACAAAGTTTAAAAAAAAAAAAAAGTTAAGTACATGAAATAAATTTGGGTTTTGTTTCTAAATTTATGACAAATTGATCAGGATAGCTTTTATATTTCCCCTCTCTCTCTGTTCTTCGCATGATTTCATCCTGAGTAGAGACACCGAATCAAGTTGCTTGCTTTCCAGTAGGTGCGCTACAAGCAGAACAGGTGAGCTCTCTGTAGATTTGACATGTTGTCGTCATTGAAGTCAGTATATAAAAAATGAAAAGCGAGGCAACAGGAAGCTGAAAGGGAGAACAATGGGCCGAGTGTTAGACACAAAGACAGGTACGGACCTTCCTTTAGTGCCTGTTATTATATTATTAGATATATCATATTCTTTCGTAGGGCTCAAAACTTCTAGCTGTACCCCTGCACACCAACAAAAGACCAGTAATGATAAAAGACCACAAATAATATAATACTTCAGCAATCAGTACAGGGAACAATAACTCAAAATGGTTAACTTGGCAAAATCAATAAAGCAAAACAACAAAATCTCCTATCTGATTCTCTGGCTCGTTGATTTTTATTGTTCATAAGCCAATGCCCTTGATTGTCACAATTAACAGCTGTTGCTGCACAAAGAAAATCAGTTTATCATGAGAGTTGGGTCATGGAAATGAACATTGCAACCCTACTGAAAAAGACATAGCAGTTATAAGACAATAACATAGATAGAAGTATAGAAGATCTACAAGCAATGATAGGAAGTCAGCATTGCAGTAGTTTGTAGCAGCATTATTTGGTTTCCTGGTATAATTTCCTTCATGAATACTCTAATTGTTCCGTCATGCTGTGATTCCACCCTCCTGCAGCACTGCCTGCATGAATATTGATGAGACCAGCAGTTTTCTTACCTTTTTCATGCTCTAACCTGCCTCAGGTCCAGAGGCAGGTGTAGTGCGGCTTCCTGTTGGGATCCCCTTCGGATGAGTAAAACAGAGCGCTTTCTGTCTGTTGGTGGAGCCATTGGGGATACAAGCTAAATTACACGTGGGCCAGAGATCACAGTGAATTATTTATGTGCTTCCTGCCCTGTGCCCTGCTGCACATCTCGGGATTGCATCGCAGGGGGAAGCAGAGTCAGGCCGGGACATGCCTTCAAGCTCTTATTACAACCTCGTATTCCTGAGGCAGCCATCATAGCAATCGATACAGTCTGTCCCCTGCAGGCTTTAACTGGACTTAAAAAGCAATACAGGGAGGACGACTTGTGTAAAAAAAAAGATGTCCGTTAAAAATATTTCAATGGTTGTGATTTAAAGCACTTTCTTCATTTTTAGCTAAGAACAGGTGATAAAGTAATTGTTTGCCTGCTGTTTACACCCTAAAAGTCAGATTAGCCATTTAAAGCACGCAATTGAATTATTTTCCTCCAAGCGATCCATTGCATTTTATAGATCAGTGGACAACAGCCCCCCCCCCCCCCTCTCTCCTTGACACTGACACAGACACATTGTGGAAGTGATTGGATTGTCGGATGCGGCTAAATTGCCTTGGCTGTGAGTGTTGTGGCTCCGGAGCAGAGCTGGAGGGCGGCCGCTGAGGGAGGGAGATAAGGGACAATGGCACCTGATGAAGATGATGGCTTAAGGAGGAAGTCTTGGGAAGGAGCAGAACATGTAATGTTTGTCGTCTCAAAACCACGGCTTATCCGATTACTGTCTCCATGCTCTGTGGGATGTCTTTTGAGTCGGGGGCAATAACAGATCCCAGACATACGTGACTCAGGCTCAGGGCTCGATTATGATGCCTGTATGATTTGCGTTGGAAGGGCTTTGGCTAATAACTTATTTTTACTGCTGGCTCTGAAGAAATGGAAGTGAACAAATAAACAGCATAACACACGACGTTTTCATTTGCAGAGAACAGGAAGTTTTTTGTTCACTGTACCTGTGACATCATGAAGGTTAAATAAGTAATAAACAGATATTACCAAACTTAAAATGGACATTGGACTATTTTGCATGCTCACCACATCTTCAATGTTATGCAAGTGTGTAATACATTTTATATTATGATAGATTTTATTGCACTCTGCTCATTTTTTCTTTCTCTTTACTTGGACATGATTGACACAGTAAAGAGGAGAATGTGAGCGCACCACAAAAGGACCATGTGGCTTCCTTGTGATCTTTATTTTCACGTAACGTTTTTTGTACCTTTGAAATAATCTGTCAGATTCACAACATACAGTGCCTTGCATAAGTATTCACCCCCTTTGGACTTTTCTACATTTTGTCATGGTATAACCACAGATTAAAATGTATTTCATCGTGAGTTTATGTAATGGACCAACACAAAATAGTGCATCATTTGGAAGTGGGGGGAAATATTACATGGATTTCACAATTATTTACAAATAAAAATCTGAAAAGTGTTGAGTGCATATGTATTCACCCCCTTTACTGTGAAACCCCTAACAAAGATCTGGTGCGACCAATTGCATTCACAAGTCACATCGCAAGGCACATAATTAGTAAATAGGGTCCACCTGTCTGCAATTTAATCTCAGTATAAATACACCTGTTCTATGACGGACTCAGAGTTTGTTGGAGATCATTACTGAACAAACAGCATCATGA
This sequence comes from Pleuronectes platessa, assembly GCF_947347685.1. Taxonomy (NCBI): domain Eukaryota; kingdom Metazoa; phylum Chordata; class Actinopteri; order Pleuronectiformes; family Pleuronectidae; genus Pleuronectes; species Pleuronectes platessa. Next base: position 23,802,502 of record NC_070627.1, on the reverse strand, counting down.
AGACCAAGGAGCTCACCAAACAGGTCAGGGATAAAGTTGTGGAGAAATATGAAGCAGGGTTAGGTTATAAAAAAATATCCAGAGCTTTGAACATCTCTCTGAGCACCATCAAATCCATCATAAGAAAATGGAAAGAATATGGCACAACCGCAAACCTACCAAGAGGAGGCCGTCCACCCAAACTGAAGAGTCGGACAAGGAGAAAATTAATCAGAGAAGCAACCAGGAGGCCCATGGTTACTCTGGAGGAGTTGGAGAGATCCACAGCTGAGGTGGGAGAATCTGTCCACAGGACAACTATTAGTCGTCTACTCCACAAATCTGGCCTTTATGGAAGAGTGGCAAGAAGAAAGCCATTGTTGAAAGGGATCCATAAAAAATCCCGTTTGGAGTTTGCCAGAAGCCATGTGGGAGACACAGCAAACATGTGGAAGAAGGTGCTCTGGTCAGATGAGACCAAAATTGAACTTTTTGGCCTCAATGCAAAACGCTATGTGTGGCGAAAACCCAACACTGCCCATCACCCTGAGCACACCATCCCAACAGTGAAACATGGTGGTGGTAGCATCATGCTGTGGGGATGCTTCTCTTCAGCAGGTACAGGGAAACTGGTCAGAATAGAGGGAAAGATGGATGGAGCCAAATACAGGGAAATCCTTGAAGAAAATCTGATGCAGTCTGCAAAAGACTTGAGACTGGGGCGGAGGTTCATCTTCCAGCAGGACAATGACCCTAAACATACAGGCAGAGCTACAAAGGAATGGTTTGGATTAAAGAATGTTAATGTCTTAAAATGGCCCAGTCAAAGCCCAGACCTCAATCCAATAGAGAATCTATGGCAAGACTTGAAGATTGCGGTTCACAGACGGTCTCCATCCAATCTGACTGAGCTTCATCTTTTTTGCCAAGAAGAATGGACAAACCTTTCCATCTCTAGATGTGCAAAGCTGGTAGAGGCATACCCTAAAGACTTGCAGCTGTAATTGCAGCGAAAGGGGGTTCTACCAAGTATTGACACAGGGGGGTGAATACTTATGCACCCAACAGATGTCAACTTTTTTGTTCTCATTATTGTTTGTGTCACAATAAAATTTATTTTGCACCTCCAAAGTACTATGCATGTTTTGTTGATCAAACGGGAAAAAGTTTATTTAAGTCTATTTGAATTCCAGTTAGTAACAGTACATAATGGGAAAAAGTCCAAGGGGGGTGAATACTTATGCAAGGCACTGTAAAAGATGCCGTATCCTCGAGCAGCGGCTTCAACTCATCTCTGCCTCAGCAAACACTGCAAACCTTGAGAAAAGGGACAACGCAGACACAATAAAAGCAGCAACACCATGAATTCAGTTCCGAGGAGCCGACGGTTGGATTTGTGCGCTCTGCTTCCATTGACTGTCTGTCAGGGAAGTAAACCTTTCTTTGACAATAGCTCACATTGTGTTTAAAAGAGCAATCTTCTTTTTTGATCACTAAATTGTGCAGAGAGCATCCACACGCCTCCTGTAAAGTTAGCAAACCCTGTATTAGGACAAAATAAAACAGAATAAGAAAGTCTTGCATTGACAGACATTAAAGCGAATTAGAAAGAGCTTTTAGTGCTGTCTTAAGTTTGCAGCTTAAACTAAATGAGCCACAGAGGGTAAGACGAGAGCAGAACACATTGTGAGTATCACTTCTAGTTATAGAAAGGTCGTTGTTTCATTGTCACTTCTTTTCACATCTCTGCATAGAAACTCATTCTCAACACCTATTTATAACGAAGCTAGTTTCAGCTGCTGACGTGTTTATCATTCAGCTGTAATTCAAAGTCAAATCCACACTAGTGCACAAAGATTTCAAAGCAACACAGTTAAATCTCATTAGACCTATTAAAGACCCAGCAGGCTGCAAGAGAAGAACACCTCCAACATGGATCACATCTACTGAATGTATTCATCATCATTCATCTGATTATGAACGGATACGCCCCTCTTCCACAATGGATAAAGGAATCGGACAGAGGACACTAACTGACTTGGTAAATAACATCTGTTAGAGACCCTGTAATAAAACCTCACATTTCAAATTCACATTCCACAAATATCTTGTAAAAATAAAAAGAGGTTCATGTCACAGAGTCCTTTCTATAAAGAGAAATGTCTTTTCTTTAGTTTATAACAGGTTTAGGTGCAGATGATGGCTTTGGTTCATCTATTAACTTGGTTTTGTTTGAGTTCAAACATAACAATCCGAGAAGGAGCCATAAGGGGCACAGGCTCCTCAATATCATCCTAAACATTTTTTAAATAGCTATAACAGCCTGACCCCAAAGAACACTGATGCGTACGCTATATATACAGGTCAGTGCAAATACATAATCATATACATTTTATGTTAACCATTTATTTAGACACGTTAGACATTGAATAGGGTCAAATAGACCCCTAGGATTATAGGAGGGTTCAATTATTTACAAGTCTTATAAAACCCATGTTCAGTTTCAGGAAATTTAAGTGATATTGAATGTTTAAAAAACTAAAAAGGACCAAGGAAGGGGAGAGGGGCTCAAGAAGTGAAAAAAGTCAAAATAGGGCTTTAGCCCAATTTCATAAAATGGAAATGATTTAATTATCAATGAAAAGAAAAGGTGAATAATATAAGTAAACAAAAGTAAAAGAATAAAAAGCTCAACTTATAGTCTTGATTAAACAATGATGAAACCAACCCTGAGAGATGTTGATAGGAAATGAGAAGTATTTCATTGGATCACTTGACTTCCCCAACCTCTTTCTTCTGGTCATTTTGTTGTTCTGTTAATCTCTGTTTATGCTCAAAGGACATGAGTCATAATCCCTTCACTCACCAGAGGGCCCACTCACTTTAACACTACATAGGGCGTCGATGGGCCTTTGCTTAAATCACTAATGTTGTTGGTCTTTAGGGCACCAAGAGAATGAGCAATGTGCCCTGGAGCTGATTAGTAATCTGCAACAGGATTTCAGACTAGACAAACAGACTGGACATTGGTTCATCAGCCTAGAATAGTGAGGTCACGACCAATGAGAGCACAGACCAGTGCTTGGAGCTGCTTGTATTATTGTGCACGATGATTGATTGATTGATTGAGTTAACCTGAAACAACCTTCTCATGTCTGAACCCTGTGGACAGCCTCCTCACTCATTTGTAAAGGACAAAACTGCATCAAGATTTACTTAATCTCATCAGAGCAGCAGCCTGTTAGTTCATCTCAGTACAATGACAATCAACTCAAAGGTTCCCTAAGGATCATGTTAAAGGGAGTTTAAGTAGTAGTTTGTTTAATCTCTAAGAAAAGAAAGCGTATAAAAGTTTCAGAGTTAATGTATATGTTCTATCTTGACTGGGAGCATTCAGTTTTTGAAACCGATATATAATACATCGTTAAAAACTAGCAACTAATATTTAAAATACTTAGAATCTCTGAGAATAAACCCTGAAAATATTGCATTGTAATACACATTGAAGTTAATGTGTAGTGTACTGATACCTTCACGCAGAAGCACATACAGTATTTGCCAAATACTGTATGTGTAAGCACTCACTCACACATGTAACTCACCTGTAGGTATATACAGTAAAACCCATCTCTTTTTGGGACGCCCCAGCTGACAGCTTATCCAATTACGGCTGCAGAAACACTGGTTACAAGGGAGTCAACACTGAAATTGCCTGGTGTGATTCAATGTGGCCAACACGCCGCGCAAAATTGACAGTGTGATTTCTGACTAGGCTCCCAGCAGAGAGAGCAGAGAGATTACCTCCCCAGGATCCTGCTGTTTCACAAGCCGGGGCTCTGTGCCAGGGCAGGCAGGTGAATATTGGAGGTGGTTTGCTCTTCCAGCAGAAATCTGTAGTAGAAGTCCTCTTAAAAGCTGAGGGACTGATCCTTGAATGAAAGTCACTTGTTATTATGAATGACTGTAAACTGAAGCCTTCAGTCAAACGTGGCTGGTAAAAACACAAATGAAAGGTTAAATATTTCATGCGTATTAAAAATAAGGTAAATTTGAGTTCTCCGAATTGGACTGGACGAGGGAAATAAAAACTATGCAGCTTTGTGCACATTCTGATTTCTGAGAGGATAAAACCTTCTCTGGACATGTTTGTGGAAACAGTGTCCGATGGTGTGTTCAGGCTGAAAGTGCCGTTAAAAGCTGATGCATCAGCCATGTGTACAGGAGTGTGACAGTTTTTTGTGTTCGACTCAGCCTCCGTCTGAATTCAGAACTCACCAGCTCTCTCTCCTCAGGCTCTCACCCCTTTCCCCTAATTTCTGCCTTTCCTCCAATTTTTGGTTTGTTTATGAAGCAGATACATAACATCTCAGGGCAAAATATGTGGGTGAATCTATTCATCCCACTTATGAGTGAAAGCTCCCTGTCTAAGGTAATACCTGTGTTTACTTGTATTGTATTAGTGTTCTATAATCATTTCCCACTATTTAGTTCTAAGATGTAAGCTTTGTCAACTTTTCTGATTTTACAGTGAAAAGTGGAAGCTCTCTCTTTTTCACAGATTTAGCAAAGTCACATAACAGCCACAGAGTTTTGGTTCCCTCTCTGACACATATTGCAGGAATAAATTACAGTCCCCATGTGGTCAGAATGAAAAATGGATTCCTCCTCTGGAACATTAGTATAGACAGTGCTATGATCGCAGATTATTAAATAATTGATTAATGAATAATTTCCTCTTCTTGGGAATTACACTTTTGACCAGATAAGAAAAAGAAAAAGATAAACTAAGATACATGTTTTGCTAAAGTCATTGAACAATTAATAGTCTTGTGTTACAATATGCTTGTTAAAGATCTATAGTGCTTGTAATTGTGTGTTATTAATAATTATATATTATATTAATATTTTTTGTGTATCAAAAGACATATAGATAGATTAATTAGTTATAGATATATCTAGTGAAAACATAGAAGGGACCTAAAGTTCCTCTTCTTGTCTTTCTGCTAAGGAGCCAGATTATTATGAAATGATGATGGTAAACTGACGGATAATAATTCAGCAGCACATGTTCTCCGAGCTTCTCTAAAATGCATGAGTAGCTGCTCCAGCAGGCTGAGAATGGGCTTTTCTGTGAAGATAGTTTTTCATTCTTTATTTATTTATTTGCCTTTGTCAAAGTCGCTGTTGCCGTGCAGAATATTCATCAGATTGCCCTTTTGATGTGCCTGACGCTTACACTGATTCGCTGCAAAGACGCTCCTCTCATTAGAGATTCTTTAAACTCACAGCCTCAAATCGCATTAGTCGAGCATGGCAGGCCCTGGTGATGCAACCTCACAAAGTTACTGTATGAGTGCACTGTATGTGTTTATCCTCACACACCCATAACACATGAGGAAGTGCACCCGGGAATTTGTTTTGCTCCCGTCCCGTCTGTTTACCCTCGCAAGTTCAGGGAGAGTCAAACATGCATATTCACGATGGTGGTGATAGAGTTGGATCTGCCCCTGAGCAAGTGAGAATCAATGCATGGAGGAAAACAAATTAGCTTGACAAGGTGTTTGGCAGTTCAAGGCAATCAAATCACGAGCATGCACACGCCCTCACACACCTGACCCCCTGAAACAATCTCCACAAACACAAGGGTCATTCGAAGAGACTGCGATATCTGCAGGTTAGTGTTGTTTTCGTCGGGCAAACAAGGAAAACAAAGTCCCCATTAATGTTCCAGCTTGCAAAATCAATAATGCATGGTGCCGGGTAAATAATGGATCACACACTTCATATAGTTTCAGTTCTTCTCTGTGATGAATAATTGAGTTGGGAATTGTTACGTTCTGGGGAACCCTGACGAGCACGCTTCCCTGCAGAGATGTTTTACATTTCCAAGTGCCAGTTACAGCACGGAGCCCAGTGCTTGGGATTAAAGGGCGCCTCCCATCGGAACACAGCTACATCACTGCTGCAGCAACAACAGCAGCTCTGACATAATCTGAGAATCAGAGCGGGTCGAGTAAGGTAACGCCACATGAGCGGCTGACACCGCATAGCACATAATTTACCCGCTGGTAATAATATTTATCATATCATCACTATGCAGCTGAAATTTCCCCCTCATGTTTGGTTTTATTGAACGTTTACTCCACATATTGATTACTGTATAACTACTTATATGAAATTTAGATGACTAGCAAATTAGATAAAAAATTAACTAGGTACTTGAAATTACATGAACCCCCAGATGATCAAACTCTAATACTGCAGTGGTTTCTTTTCTTTGTGTAGTTTCCTGCTGTGTGCTTTGAAATGAGTGCCGGTTACATTCTTCTGCTTTGTGAGCGTCTCTATTGTGGAAGATACTGCATCTTCTCCAGATGCAGGGTATTAATTAGTTCACCCAAATACATTTCCCACAGTTGGGAACTTTAGTTTTTATTCCTTTCTGTTGTGATGTGAGAAAAACATGTCCTACATGAGCAGAACTTATTGTGTTTCTTTAGGTACAGTTTTTTGTGTTCTGTATTCTTTCAGCTGAGGGCAGGAAAACTATTTGTTAAAACCATATCATACATTGATGTGTCTAGTCTCCTATAGGCCTTGTAATCGTCCACCTGTCCACCAGATACTCCCCAACCTGCTTGTTCCTGCAGACCTGTCCCTCCTCATCCAGCCCTAACTGTGCACACTTGTGAACAGTGGCTGTGCTCAAATTCACTCACTACTCACTACAGTCCACTGCAGTGACTTTGCCAATTTATGGTCCGAATGCTTGACGAGAATTTGCATATCCTATATAGTGGGCTCATCATCTGCGTCCCAATTCAAGGGGGGTTTGCACAGCCCACGAAGACCGCCTCCTTCGTAAGGCTGAACTGGGAGGAGACGGACTGGTCTACAGAGCTTTTAACCAGCCTGGCCCGCCCTCATTGCTGTTGCCTGGCAACAGAGCTGAAGGTGGACACTACCAGAAAGTTTGAATACCGCTCGGTTTTTTAGTATGTGTACCGTTAGCTGTTTAGTTGAGTTGAAGTGTGATACTCGAGCATTAACCATCTCGTTGCTTGCTGATGCAACAACCTTTTGAAAAACATTACGTCACTAAAGGGAAGTGAATCATCAGGATCCACCCATTGGAGGCGTTGTATCTTGGGAGGAAAAGACACTGCATGAACTACTGTGACACAAAAAGGATGCAGCACTTTGGTGAATGTGGAGAGAAAAACTCCTTCATCAACTGCAAGAAACCTCTAGCCTAGCGGAGCCAGACTCCATGTGGGCGTCCATCTGCTTCGACCGGTTGGGGTGAGCTGAGAAAAATGGGAAGAAGTGCATGATGGGAATTCCCCCAGCAGTCTAGGCCTCTAGCAGCAAATAACCACGGGTAAACAACAAATTATAAGGATAAGCAAACAAACAACACAAACTCAGAGAAGCTACTGAAGGTGTTGACCCTCTGACAGCAGACAACCAAATGAACAAGGAAACCAAACCTCCTTAAGGTGAATCCCATTGCTCTTGATTAGCTGGGGAACCTCTGACCTAGATTCTGATATGATTCCATTTTATCTCTATATGATCTCAATATGATCTCTATATGATCTCTATGTGATATCTATATGATCTCCACATGAACTCAATATGATCTCTAGGTGATATCTATATGATCTCTATTTGATCTCATATGAGCTCCATATGATCTGTATACAAAATTAAAGGTCAAGAAAAACCCATGTATAAAGATCATTGCAATAGTCGGTACGGGAAAAGACAATTTATGAGCTTTTCCATGTGTTTTGTTGTCATCACGTTCCACCTCTTTCAGTCTATCTACTTCCTGTCCCAGTAAAACTGCCTGTTTTCAACTAATGCATCTGTGTCTTTCACCAGTTTCCTTCCTCTACCCTGTTTGGATTTTAAGATGTCAGCCTCTCTACTTCTTCGATGTCCATTGTATTCAAACTGCTCTCTCCTCTTTTACCCCGTACCTGAACTGTGACACGTGGTTCTGTGATGTGTTGAGATGGTCATGAATAATTGATCTGTTTCAGTCTCAAACCCTGTTGGATGTTTCTATTTATAATTTGTTATGTGTGAAGATGTGAAAAATCTTTTAGAGGCTATATTCTCTGTCCCATTTTGCAAAAAGGCAACATTTCAGTCGGTGCACAAATCTCTGTGTCTCTGCTCGATTTCTTATTAATTGTGTAAATGTTGGTTATGGTCAGATTTATATATATATTTGTTTAAAACATAGTGTTGGTCATGAAGATTGGGTTTTGACTTAATTCTTCTTTAGTACTCATTGTACTCAGTTTCTAGCTTATAATTATGATAGGATTCAGTATACAGATTTATTCAATATTCTCAGATTTAATCTGAATCTAAAAGGTTACAATTCCCAACCCCCACATCCCCAAAATAAATGAATCCCAATAAATGATGCCTGTACCATAAAGCAAGATTACTGGGTTATCCTGCTATCTTTGGGCCTAGATCAGGTTTTCCATTATCACAAAGCTGGTTCACTTTTATCAAGGGTGCATCACTTATGATGCACAGCTATAAGTTAAATGGAGCAGGTCGACTTCCAAGGTTCAGATTCCAACAGGATCCTGATTGGGAGAGAAGATTTATAGATGATGAGAGCAATAGTCATATTTATGGATCAGTCAAACTGTTCAGTTTCTGTTCACCCTCTCCATTTGTCTGAGCCTCTAACAAACAGATGACAGGAGCATTAACCACTAAATACATAATGACATTTATCGCTGTACTTCATGCAAATATGCTTCAATCTGTGTTGATTTATTTTACTCTGTTATTCAATCACTACAGCTCAGAGTAACAAGAGGAGTCTGTGATTGTAATTGGAAATAAAACTATTGCCATGTGATATTTTTTATGAGATAGACCTCATTAGACATGCACTGCTTTTCTCCTCCTCTCTCCTCCGTCTCTTTACTTGGCAGCAGAAACACATTCTGTTTCTTTATATGCATCACATCATTAAAGGTTTGGTCATCAGCAGACAAATATACTCACTCTACTTTGGGTGTTATATATCTCATCTCATTTTCGTCCGCTTATCCGGGGTCGGGTCGCGGGGGGAGCAGCTCAAGCAGGGGGCCCCAGACTTCCCTTTCCCGGGCCACATTGACCAACTCTGACGGGGGGATCCCGAGGCGTTCCCAGGCCAGTGTTGAGATATAATCTCTCCACCTAGTCCTGGGTCTTCCCCGAGGTCTCCTCCCCACTGGACGTGCCTGAAACACCTCCTAAGGAAGGCGCCCAGTGGGCATCCTTACCAGATGCCCGAACCACCTCAGCTGACTCCTTTCTAAGTACAGGAGCAGCGGCTCTAATCCGAGTTCCTCACGGATGGCTGAGCTTCTCACCCTATCCCTAAGGGAGACGCCAGCCACCCTTCTGAGAAAACTCATCTCGGCCGCTTGTACCCGCGATCTCGTCCTTTCGGTCATCACCCAGCCCTCATGACCATAGGTGAGGATAGGAACGAAGATCGACCGGTAGATCGAGATCTTTGCCTTGCGGCTCAGCTCTCTTTTCGTTACAACGGTGCGGTAAAGCGAACGCAATACCGCCCCCGCGCTCCGATTCTCCGGCCAATCTCACGCTCCATAGTACCCTCACTCGCGAACAAGACCCCGAGGTACTTGAACTCCTTCACTTGGGCTAAGGACTCATTTCCTACCCGGAGTAAGCAATCCATCGGTTTCCTGCTAAGAGTCATGGCCTCAGATTTAGCGATGCTGATCCTCATCCCAGCCGCTTCACACTCGGCCGCCAGCCGATCCAGTGAGTGCTGAAGGTCACAAGCCGATGATCCAATGAGGACCACGTCATCTGCAAAAAGCAGTGACAAGATCCTCAGACCACCGAACTGCAACCCCTCCCCACCACGACTACGCCTCGATATCCTGTCCATGTATATCACAAACAGGATTGGTGACAAGGCGCAGCCCTGTTATATATGAATAATAATAATTTCCTGAATTATTCACAGACTTTCTTGTTATGTAATTGTACTGTTTGCACTCAACCCAATGGAATGACACATTTTCAGACATGAACTTTCTGGAGGTTGTCTTTGACATCTGAAAAAGATTGTCCAGGTCAGAAGCGTTGACAAGAACAGGAAATTATCTGGAACATTCAGTCGGGAAGTGGTGCCTCGGTAAAGCGGGTAGGAGGCAGGACATGATTCTGCATGGTTTTGTTCACAGCACATCGAAACAGGCGCATGTCTTTTCAAGTTGATATCTGCGTTTGAATCTTCTACGTATATAGAACCAGATTTACATTCCCATTTGCGCTCTCATTGGTTAATTTGTTTTCAGTTTTGCGTCCGTCACGTGTTAGAAACACACCTACTTGCTTGTGTGAACAGTTCCTAACTTCCTGCTGTATTATCACATGGTCGCACAGAAATTTTTTAAACTTTTTACAATGGTACTGGCAGGTAAGTTCCCTGAAAATATTGTAATGTGGACATATGCATTCTCACATATAGTCCCTCCGAAAGAGATCAGGAAACCTTGAAGGACATATGGGTTGGCTGTGGGGGTACAGCGGGTTGTCCTCTGAACAGAAGGTTGCTGATTCGATCCCACACTTCCCCATTAACGTGTCCTTTGCAAAGATACTGAAAGCCAAACTGCAGGTCTCATAGAAAAGTGCTGCCCATAGATACATTGAACAGACACATGTGTGTGAATGGCAAAAAAACCTCTCTCACATACAGGTGCTTGCAGCTCAATAGCTAAACCCAGAGTCCTGACGCCAGTGATTCAGGACAGCTGATGTGGAGCCACATTAAGTCTAACATTCCTTGAGGTTCAGGCCCCTGCAGCTCTCTCCTCATCCTGTGTGTGCTGCAAAAAATGCACATGATATTTGTCTCTGTATGGCCTCTGTGTTGACGGACAGCAGCGTGAATGGGACATGCCAAAGCGGTGGAGCTGAGTGACCACAGGGTTAAAGTTGTGGAGGATTAAAGCGCCCAGGCACAGCTGCTTGTCTTGTTTTTGGGGGGATTTTCTTTGTGCCCACCTCTGAATGAATGAATGAAAAAAATATGATGTGGTCTCTTTGGAGTGTGTTTCTCTGACAGTGTGATGGACTCATAGCGGAAAGGTGCATGTCTGTGTTGTAGCAAGGTGTTTTGAGATAAATGGGAGATGGAGGGGACCATGGCCAGGAAGCTGACCGGTTCTCACACAAACATTTGTACGGTCCATTCTTACATGAAATGAATTAAAGTAGTGCAGTGTCTGTTCTAAACCTGCCTGTAATTTTCTGTTCTCTTGTCATCAGTGAGTCCACCTACAATATACCGTCACTTTTTATTGTTTGTGTGCAGAGCCTGCTATAAACAGTCTATGGTGCAGAGTGAAGTTAGAAAACTTTGTGTTCATCCTACCTGGTTTATCTGCAAAGAAGATTTTATCGTCAATGTTTTTCATAAAATGCAACTGAATTTGCTCTAGCACAGTTTACTTGGATGGTTTATAAATAAGTTTGAATTATTTACTGAACTGACGAAGATTGCATGTTAGCTATATCAGAGGTCTGTGGGAAAAAACGCCAATCCTCATACACAAGTTCAAACTTTGAAACTAAAAAGCACAGTAATTCAGCTCGACATAAAGCATTACAGCAGCACAACAAACATTGTGCTTTTACTTTGAAGACACAATGCTATAAAGGAAGTGGTTCTATGAATATTGTGATATTAACAGAGATCAGCATCCGCAATACCTCTGTCAGTCCAATATGTTTAAGTGTAATGAATCAAAAAAACCAAATGATCTGGTGGGAAACAGAAATACATGTTTAACTCAATCCGCAGACTGAAGGCACGCTGCCCCACTTCCACTGACTGTGTGTGTGAAGTCAATCAGATGAACTGACAGACAGATGTTTGTGGACATAGTAGGTCGGTGATACTATCTGTGAAATTTGCCCGATGAGGTGAAGTCAGAGAGACGTTATTGCTACAATCTTACGGAACCCATCAGCCCCTTATTCTAAAGGTACTTGAACGTCTTCCTGTTTCCTCCATCAGTCTCTTAAAGAGCAGGGGCACTGCAGTAAAATTCTTTATGGGGCCATACTTGTCTGTAATGTGATGCATTTAGCCTGGCCCAACTCCAAATGAGTGCCGCTAAAAGCTTTTTATCCAGCCACATTTCTATTTAAAAAGGCTGAGAGTGTGTGTGTGTGTGTGTCTTTGTCATAGACTATGTTTGAGGACAATAACCAGTCAATTGGGGAAAGAAGCTGTGTCTCTCATTGGGATAAAGCCCATTTTTGAGTCAGGGGTTAAGGTTTGGTGTAGGTTAATGTTAGGGGTAGGCTTAGGCAAGTAGTGGTTATAGTTTGGGTTAGGACAAGTCTATGTAAAGTCCCCAAAAGTAACTTCTTACAACATTTGTGTGTGCCACATTATCCTGATGATTCAGCAAGTGACGCAGTACAGATCATTTGGTGGCTTTCTAATCACGTTCACCTTCACATTCACAAATGCAACACCTAATTAATCACCCTGTTCTATGGTTTATGATACAATAAAATTCTTCTAAAAGGGTGTAATCTATTTTCATGGCCGCCCCGATGACCCACTGTTCCGCTGTGGGCCAGTCTGCCTGTGGACGAGATACAGTAAATCTGAATTAATTTCTCACGCACAAAAAATGTCCTTGGATCCAAAAGATTTACAGTGATAAAGCTTATTAAATGTACTGCCGCATTCTCCTCTTTCATCTCCAAAAGAGATGAAATGACAATTTTGTTTTCTCGCTCCCTGCATATGAACTGTGTTGGCACTGTCCTGGGTTCTCCTTTAAGAAACTACATATCCTGTCACTGCTTTATATATATCATATTCCACCAATCAGCTTTGAGATATAACACAACACAAAGCCATCACATTGAAAAGGGAGAACTGAGATGTAGTGGCACACAAATGTAAAAACACGTTGAAGTGAAAGAGGAATGATGTCAGACCTGTGAAACAGAGGAAAAGGTTTCAGGCTTTTCCAAGCAGTAGACAGCCACTATCACACACACATGCACACACACACACACCTTTGAAGTCTGTTGCAAGCGCTTCATCTTTGGTGACTTTACTCAGGTCACCAAAGTATGATTTGTCAGGGAGCAACATGCAGTCTGTCTGTCATCCTCTGCTGCAACACGGCTAGACGGTAGGACTATAATAACCCGATCTGACACAGTGATCAAACTAATAAACAGAGAATAGGACATCATTGAAGTCTATATTTCACTGTACTTTTCAGTGAAACTTTTACTACCAGTTGACATCACATCAACATTGTACTTTTTATTTGTAGTATTTGACATTTACTTTGCCGCGAGTTTTCATACCAAATGTAAATAAAGGTTAGACAGTATACAAACTAGCACCAGTGGCATTGATACTTTATTAAAGATCCTATATATTTAGATTCATTATTTCAATTGTATTTTAAAATTAAGAACAAAGTTCAGCCTAGCACTTCCAAGGTCCTTAGCGTCCGTAGCCCTATCGTCGACTTCAGAGTGTACAAAGTCAAAGTATTTAGCCCGTTTGATCAGAGGAGGAGTGATTCCTCGGTGAGGTTCTGATTGTGAGCTCTCTAAGTGTCGTAAGATACGAAAATCATATGAGATGCACCAAGTGTGTGGGACTGAAAAAATCACAGTGGTTATATTCTGTCTGTGGCCGGATGTCACGACCTAATATGGTCTAGTGACTTTTCAATGCTCATACAACATGTGCAGGATGGAATGCAGGATGATACAACGTTCACAGAATGTCAGATAGAGTAAAGAGCAAAAGGTCAAATGCTGTACTATAATTCACACAGGATGTAAGATAATGAGCAAAGCAAGAGGACAGGACATATTTCATGGTTAAAGGTACTTGCATATGCATTGCACAACTGCTAGAGGAAGAGCGCACATAAATGGAACATAGTTTCACATCTAGCTCAGCCGTTCATGCAACAGCTCTCACAGCTTGACTGACATGAAAACTGCCTCTTCAGTTTGTGCTGATTGCTCCGTGGGGCTGTATTCTGCAGCACTCCTATGAATTGTGCTCAGTCTAATTGTTAGTCATTTAGGATCCATAAAGCTGCATGTTTTCTTCTTTCAGATTCTAATGGCCTCTCAAATCCCTCAGAGTGAGCTCTATAAGAGGGATATATATATAAGCCTGTTCGGTGATATGGCCGTGTGGTCCGACTGACAAACTATGCACCAGAAGTAGCCACAGCGAGGGAGCTTTTAAGACACATGCTGCCTGAGTCCCTTTGCACTCATCGGCAATGAGCAGCCATCATCTCTGAGCCAAATACTGAGAGCCAGGATTTGTCTTCATTAGTGAATGTTGAGACACACAGAGCAGCTCACAGAATACAGGACAGTGTCTCCCTGCTTGTCCCGTTCACAGTTGATGTCTCCATGAGCAGATGATCATCTTAATGACACGTTTTTAGCAGATGTCCGGTCACAAATCTGCCGACTTGTGATAAGTGAAGCTGTTAAATGACCCCATCTGTAGTGGATCTTTGTACTCCACTTCGGTGGGTGCATTTACTTTTCTCGGTTGTTTACAGAGAAAATCCCTTGGATTTGTGACCTCCTATATGATTATATTTATTTATTGTTATTTATTTATTTATTTTTCCATATAGATATAGACCTTTTCTGTCAGTTGAATTGATATTTCACTGATCTGCAGGTGGGTGAAGAAACAAATGAGATACTATAGGATAAATGTTCTGGGCACCTTAAATAATGCTATTTATGTTATTTTTATATATAAATATGGCCCTTTTGTGTCTGCAATAAAGTTGAATAGATTGTATATTGTGAGGTGACTACACAAACACTTAAGCTGCTTTCAGTTGGCACTGAGCTCCGGGACATTTTCCTAAACGTTTCCGACATCGACTGTGATGGATAACAAGTATTATGAAGTTGGTTTACAACTGGTCCAGTTCTCTGTGGGAGAACCTATAGCTGCAAGCATGTTCATATGAAAGATTGGATTTGCTCACTGTGAATTTGCCAGAACTTTTCCTTGCTCAGAAAATGTCCAAGCATGAATACAGTGGGAAGAATTCATAAAATTCTGACCGAGTAGATGACGTTTCTAACAAGTCAGATGAGACAGATGCCAAACAAAAATCTCCAGAAATAATACAAATATCTCAGGATGGAAAAAAGTGACAAACATGAACAAAACGCCAACAAAGATGTCAACTTATGTTGGTGTCGATGTGCTGTAGACAAGAACAGGTGTTGTCCACAGTAGAATTTATTTCATGTCCTGCCTCCTCTAATCAGACCTTTACACTCACCTGAATGTTCCAGACCTTTTCATAACAGCCTGAACTTGTCTGACCTCAACAATTTCCTGTTGCATTTTTCATATGTGAAAGACAAACTCTAGAAAGTGTGTCCAAATTGCCTTTTATGATGTCGACCATTTTTATTAGTGTCAGTTTTTTTAAACCAAGCCGTAAAATAAAAATTAACATTGCTGTGAGATGATTATGTCCAGTAATCAGCAACAGGCAGTGAAATGATTTGATCTTCGGACGAGAAGAGGAACCAAATTGTATATTTTCCTCTGAAAAGTACTAGTAACTGCCGTCATACATCAGGGTACTCACAGTTATATTAAGTACAGGGGAATCAGGTCCTTTAGGATTCTATGATGCATGCACTCGTGAGGTGGGTGTTCAGCTTTACAGATTGGTTTTCAGACTGTGAGAGTAGTTTTATAAATTTGCCAACGCTGATGTGGGTTTTCACCCACACATTGCACAGAAACAAAAACACCCTGGAGCCACACATTTGAAAATAATTAACCAGTGAGCTCCAAACCACACACATCTTAAAATGTACAACCAAAAAGTAATTAGATCACAGCAGCTTATTCTTTGCATTTAGGAAGGATCTCTCCATGCAGAGACAATGGGAGTAGAAACTGTAGAGACCATATTTTACTGAAAACCTAATGGTATAGACCAGTATCTCAGTTTCAGCTCTCAGCACCTCTTACATCAGATCAGTAGGGAGGACTGTCCTGCACAGAAACACAAGTTTTACTGAGGAGGAGGAGGATGGAGAGTGAGTGAGCTGAAATGCTGCAGCAGGAGAAGATGAGAAATTCACTTTAACTCAAGACCTGGGCTGTAGTTAAAAAGTTTTATATAAAAATAAAAGTCCTGTCCTCAACAATTTTCTTTGACCTTGTGGGGAAACATGAGGCCAAAGGAAGATACGGAGAACTCAAGTAAAGAAATGAAGTCAGTTCCTCGGTGAGGTTCTGATTGTGAGCTCTCTAAGTCTCGTAAGATACAAAAAGCATATGAGATGCACCAAGTGTGTGGTGTTGAAAATATCACCTAATATGGTCTAATGACATGTCAATGCTCATACAACATGTGCAGGATGGAATGCAGGATGATACAACGTTCACAGAATGTCAGATAGAGTAAAGAGCAAAAGGTCAAATGCTGTACTAAAATTCACACAGGATGTAAGATAGCGAACAAAGCAAGAGGACAGGACATATTTCATGGTTAAAGGTACTTTCCAATATGCATTGCACATCTGCTTGAGGTTTTAGGAACGCGCTTAAATGGAACATAGTTTCACATCTATCTCAGCCGTTCATTCAACATATCTCACAGCTTGACTGAAATGAAAACGGCCTCTTCAGTTTGTGCTGATTGCTCAGTGGGGCTGTATTCTGCAGCACTCCTAAGAATTGTGCTCGGTCTAATTGTTAGTCATTTAGGGTCCATAAAGCTGCATGTTTTGTTCTTTCAGATTTTAATGGCCTCTCAAATCCCTCAGAGTGAGCTCTATAAGAGGGGTATATATATAAGCCTGTTCGGCCTTCATTTAGAGTTCAAGTTAGAAAGTAAAGTTTTTCTGTCAAAAAAAGAATCACATCTCATAAGTAATAATGTTTTCAATAGGCTACATTGAACCATCAACTACTCAGGAAATAACAAATAGATACAAATGAACATGGCTGAAATCTTTTATATATAAGTTGAAAGGAGTATGGAAGTAGAAAAAGCAGTAACTGCATAAAAATACGGAATTGTCACATTTTATCGGAAGGGGCCTCAAGAAGGTAAATAACACTGTACGGTGAACATCAGCATGTTATCATTGTCCATGTGAAGCTGGGGGGGGGGGGGGGGGTGATACTTCTTACACGCTACAAATGAAAAACAAATCGAAAAGAAAGCAAATATCTCAGGATGGAAAAGCGGTGCCATACACATAGAAGACACTGACGAAGATATCAAGAGAGTTTGTGGTGATAAGAAACAACACCAGTGTCGATAATATATAACTTATTTCAGTAAGTCTTGCCACTTTCATGGATGCTGTCTAAACTAAAACAAATGAATAAAAAAGCCTCAAAATGTGAAATAGTCAGGTGGCAGACAGTGCTTCTAATAAAAAATGGCAGCACTGGGGTAAAAATAACCACGTTCCTATATATTTCACAGCCTCAGAGTCACGAAGCGTTTTGATTTTCTATTTGTGTCTTCTCGGTTTGCGCTGACATCTATTTTTGGGACAGAGATGATTTTGTCTTTCTGTTCTCTGCCAGCTCGTGTCGGTTGCATCTCTGTTGCTCTGCTTTCATGAGAACTTTCAAAGTCGTCAGTGGGACACAGGGTGGAAGACATCATTTGAATTTCAAAGGCCCGACAGATCACATTGCCTCGATCAGCGGAGTAGAGGTCCTCTTGACAAGAAAGTGCCTTCAGAATTAATCATCCACGCTGAGAGTCCTCCTGGACGCTGCTTCCTCCGCCGGCAGAGCGAGCAGCCAATTTGGAGGGTGGAGAGAGCAGGTAGTCGTCGTCAGACTTCATAAAAAGAGCAGCAAACCTCCCAGCCCGCTGTAGCTGCCATCCTGACGGAGACCAAACATGTGCTTTTATGGGACGAGCAGCATGAGGTCATCTTGTTCTCATTTGCGCTCCCTGCTCACATCAGAGTATTTCAGTGTTTTGCAAAAACACATCTAAAACTGTGTCATTTTCAGTGCGCCCCGGGGAGACCTAAAATGACCCATGAAAACACCAAGCTGGAGCTTCTCCTGAGCTGCAGCAGACACATGCAGCACCAGAGACGGGCAGACGGCTCACAGCCCTCAGTGCTATGAGCTAATTAGCCATCACTAATGTGAATCAGCTTCCATTTTTACTCTCTTTGATTTACAAGGCCCGTCCCCTTTACATCTCCAAGGAGACAATTCGGTCTTGATGGACTGTTGTGGGCTCCGCGAACTAAATGATCCCATAAAATCCCATTTATGGCCGCTTAGAATCACCATTTGCTCTTGGAGGAGAGCCCAGTGTCGGGATCAGATGTCCTCATCATCCACTAGATCTTTATCTGCGGGTTTGGGCTTTGGTTCAGATGATGAGCACACAAGTAAATGTTTTATTTTGAGGAGCTACAAACTTCCTGCTTTTGTGTGAGGGAGGGAACTTTTCAGACCATGTCTCACAAAAGAGCCATGACCAAAGGATATTTAAATGAGCAACATTCACAAAAGCTCAACTACATGCACATGTTTCAGTAATTAACCTGCTACAACTGATGCTGTCACTTATCTGTTGTAGTCACCTCAGTCACATTGAGACAAAGAAATTCAGTAGGCTGACGATTATTTGAATGGTTTTATTTTATATTCAACTAGTATATTTTTACTTCTTGAAACTATTATGGCTAAAATATGATATTGAGAAATGGTTTTAAATTGTGTTAGATTTCCAGGAAATTATCTTGCCACCCTCCTTCTGTGTCTCCGGCCCCCTTGTTTGTCCCAGCCCTTGCTTTGGAAACCAGTGGAGTAAACCATCACCTCCAACATTAACAACAACAAATACAAGGATCATGAGCTTTTTGTGTGTGTTTCTTCCCAGTGTGTTGATAAAGCTGACTGTCTCAACGCGTGTGTGCTGACCTGAGCAAAAATATTCGAGTAGGGAAACAAACCAAGAAAAATGTGAGGCTGGTGCGAAGGTAAATCATTTTGTGGCGGTCGAACATACCGCTGACTGCAAATAAAATATCATCTTACCACACAAAGTGTTTTAATTTGGAAACGCAAAGGAAGGACAAAACCCTGCTGCAATAAGCTCCTCCTGTGCCTCCAACTGTCTCACTCCTCTCTGTCCAGGAATTGTGTTTTTTTGGACACTGTCCTGCTGTTAAAAAAGGAAAAAGAAAAGACCATGTGTTGTCGTGTGCAAGCTACTGATTACAACCCATAGTTACATTTTATTGCGACCTCCAGCAGCCGTATAGCAGGTACGACACAAAGGTGAGGAGGAAGACTGGGGATGTAGAATATAGAATAACAAGGTCAGTGTTAGGAGGAGGAGGAGTGGATGATTGTGGTACGCATGATGAAGTAGTTGTGTGAAGTATGACAAATGGAGCACGAGTTAAAATTCTGCCAGTGTTGCCTTGCATGTGATGAATTGTTTTTGTAAAAATAATGTCCCTTTGTCAATAACAAAAAAAATATGCACATGAATATTGGATCATTTTGACATCAGCTTGAAACATCGAAATGTCATATAAATGTCTTAATTTTTCCAATATCAATCAATAACAAATGAGCTTAAGCCATTCATAACATTTCTGTGGACAGAATCTGTAAGAGTAGATCATGAGGAAGAGCCTTCAGCTACCAGGCTCTTCTCCTGAGGAACCAGCTCCCACTCTGGGTCAGGAGGCAGAAACCATCTCTACATTTAAGGTCAGCCTGAAAATGTTCCTTTTTGATAAAGCCTGTAGAGCTGGATCAGGTGAGACCTGAACCATCCCTTAGTTCTGCTGCCATAGGTATATGAAATGGTACAGACACTACTTCAAAATGCACTGTCTCTTCAGTTTTAATATCTTGGTGGTTAAGTTCACTCAAATGAAAATTCTGTCATTATCTACTACCAAAACCCTTTAGGAGTCTCAGGGGTGAACAGTTCAGAGCAGAATCCAACCCTAACCCCAACCCTTCTAGGGCATGACCTGTGCATAATATTAAGATAAATAAGAAGTACTTCACCTGGACTGTGGTTGAATTTTAAGTTGTGTTGTATTTTCAGATCAAACACATCATGGAGACTCAGGGTCAGCTACCCGACACCATGCTCAACCATGGATGTAAAACTCCACAATTCTTCAAGAGAAACGTTGACTCCACCACCTCCGTTTGGAAACTCAAGGTGCCGACCTGAAACCGCTTGTTATATTCAAATATCTCTTTCTCCATCTTGTGTCTTTCTACACGCTTGTGCGAGTCTGATGCACTCTGCTAACCACACAACTTTCTGAACAGACACCAGAGGAGTACCGCAAAGATACGGAGAAGCATCCAATAGAGAACAGGTGTTGGAAGTTCACCTCCCTGGACGGCCTCTTGCATGTATGTCCTTTTTAAGATCATTCAACATGAGCTTGTTCCTTTAAGATAAAAAGAAAAACACTCGGAATATCCTAGAAAGGTTTTTTTTATTCAGTACTGGAGCTAACCAAGGACATGTTCGTGTTTTAGACCCGACCCATCAGCAGTCACAACTTTGAAGATAAAGTTGCAGAGATGGCCGACGGCCACATGTTTGTGGACATGCTGAAGGCGATGCTTCAGCTTGATCCTGATAGAAGGATCACACCCCGTCAGGTGCTGGAGCACAACTCCATCACCATGCGCCACTTCGCCAGCATGGATCATTAAAGCCACTAGTAAGTCAACAATGTGATCTGGTTAAATGTTTTAAAATGTATAATTCATCTTTTGCTATATATATTTCACTCGTACCTTGGTTACTGCGGATACAGTTCATGTACAGGTCCTTACAATATATCTTATACATGAAAGGATGATCTTATGAAAGGATTAATTTTCTTGCAGTGTCAGGTTCTGTTTTCTAATGATGCAAATGTGTCCCGACTTCTGGCATAGACACAGCTGTATGTGGGCCACTTAAGCGGTACACAGCTACCCACCCTGACTAGCAAAATCCTCCATCTCTTGCTGAGGGGAGAAAAATCCGACGCGCCCCATTGCACCAACCTACATCTCTGCACCACCACCACTCAGACCAGAGGAACTGAGGGGTCAAGAAAGAGGAAGATTGAACATATCAACTTGTGGTAAAATGGGCATATATGTCTCTGTTAAATAAAGTTTAGTTAAACCAAAGATTGTTTCATGAATCTGATTGAATTTGTGCTCATTAAAAGATAAGAGTGATAAAGGGCTGAAATAATTTAAAATAGTGCTTTTAAAATAATTATTTAATTATTTTCCTGGCTCAAAAGGGTGAATGAATAACAACAAAAACAAAATAAACAAATATCGGTATCGGCTAGATTGTTGTTTTAAACATCGTTATCGGCCAAGAATTTGTGGATGGATGGACAAATTCATATAAAACCCAAATTCTGCTGCACAACAGTCTGCAAATATTTTTGCAGACTTGATTATGTTGATCCAAACAACTTTTTTTACCCCTTGCACATTAACTTCAGTGTTGTAATAAGTTCCAAAGATCGTCAGACAAGATAACATCCTGTGGAGCAGCAGCTTTGAGCAGCAGCAGCAAACAGAGGAAGCTGTTTGGACTGACATCATTTCTCTGTGTACTGTTATAAGCAGTACATCATGTTGCACACTCACTGACATCTTCAGCTATATAATTATCTTGAATGAGTTGGTGTTAAATGTCAAATTCAGATCTGCAGAGTATATATAGGTTCTCGCCCACACAACTGAAAACATGCAGTAAGAAAATATATATTTAAGCCAAGGCCATAATCTGATTACAAGTTTGTCCAGCCTGTGTATAACTCTACAAATATCCGAGTCTGAAGTTACTTTTGTTCTTCTTTGAGAGAGACATTTTTTTCTATCTCTCTCATCATTCTCTCTTTCAATTTCTCAAGGGAGAGGAATGGGAGTTGGGGGGGGGGAAATCCTGTCAGAGGAATCAATCTACAGGACCAGGGGATGGGAGGGATGACACAGCACCCATCGCTTACCCACGCAGCCGCGTTCTGCTCTTGATGGTGAGCGCTGCCCTGATGGGGCGAGTGTGTGACATATTGGGGAAGAGGAATGATGGTGTCTCTCCATCACAGCCAAAGCCCTCTCAACACGTATCAACCCTTTCTTTCTGTTTCTAGCCTTAACTTTGTGAAATCCCATTCTCTCCAAAACATATACAGCCATCCAGATGTTCCACCTCTCCCTCTCTCCCTCTGTCTACCCCTGGTTGTTAATGACAAAGCCGTTATTGGTGTAATCGCTCAGCAGTTATAAAACCAGGCTGCCTGCTGAGCTGTGCTGGTGGGGGGTCAGGAGGAAGGAACAGCTGCTGATAATTCAGACAATGTACCTGCTATTATGCAGACACCTCCTCTGTGCCGCTGCCCTCATCATTGCACCCTAAATCTAATTAACCGTTTACTTAAAATGAACTTTTGCTACTCTCAAGGCTGAAAACCATTCAACATCTATCTATCGGAACAGATTATCATTTTAGAGGCATCATCTTTCAACATCTCCCCCCTGGTGACTCCGGCAAGGATAATTTCAAGAATCACAAACATTTGGATCTGACATTTCTCCCCTCTTCACATGTTAACATTGACGTTGATCTGTTGTTAAAGGGATAGTTCACCCAAAAATGAAAGTTCACTCATTATGTACTCACCACTATGTCGATGGAGGGTGAAGTGTTTGAGTCCACAAAAACACTTCTGGAGTTTAAGGGGTAAACAGTATTGCAGCCAAATCCAACATAAAAGTCTGCTTGTATCTACCTCCCGAGCTGCATCAGGCATTTAGGCTAAAAACATGGTGTAAACTTACTCATTTTGAGTTGAATTTGAATGTTGGGGCTTATGGACACCTGGATCACACCACAGGAGCAGTATGGAGGATTTTCTTTATTTTACGTTTGAAATGTCAGTCCCCAGTTACTTCCATTGTATTGGATTTGGCTGCAACGCTGTTTACCCCCGTAACTCCAAAAGTGTTTCGTGGTGAGTCGATGTGAATTAAAATGTTGGGTGAATATAAGAAGACTATAAGAACACTTACCTGCACATTTTTATATATTGAGTGTCTTGAAAAAATATGATTCATATTCTGTTTCATGTGAAGCAACTTGCTGTTGATGTAATGCAAGTAATCGGAGAGCAGCCTTTGCCTGTGGGTGCTCCTCAGTCTATTAGCAGCAGCAGCTGAATACTAAATGCTCCTCAGAGACGGTGGCGGGCAAAAGGCCAGAAAGCAGCACAAGTAGCAGCTGTGGGTTTTTTCTGCATCAGGCCACAAAGATCCTCAGAGCTGCTGACTTCATATCTTCCCAAATCCACCACCAACAGTACTGAACACAGCATGTTCCTGTGTACTGCCATATCTCTTCATTATATCAGGCCACAGTCATTTATTGGCCCGTGACAAAGAGACACCTTCACAGGAATCAAACATCAGAAGAGCACCCAAGCCTAAAAATAGAGTTGAAACACAGGCGGACATGTCTGAATATAGCCACTGATACTTATATCTACACAGTGTTCTTTCATCAACAGCAACTGCGACAAAAATAAGCTTTGCAACATAAATAAGCCTTGACAACCTATTCTTCTCCCAATGGCAAAACAATATATGAACAGGGAAAATTTGATACAAAAACCAAGAGTTACAAGTGGAATATTACTATTCTTAAGCAAAGGAGGTGGAGGTTTTCACTAATAACTCTGGTGACTGGTTTAGTCCTTGGGTCAACTTCATCCTCCTGAATTAATACACATCTCTAATCAGACACCATATCGTGTTTCAGTTCATGTTATTCCAGCACTTTGATGGCACTGTGTGGACTAGCCTAACCAAGCGAAGTAGAGAGTATTACAAATTCTTAGTTTTTTGTTTGTTTTCTTCCTTTACTTCTGGTATCCCTTTGGATCGATGGCGCCCCCAGCATTTGACTTTTCTGCCTGTGCCACGATCCTGTTACGAAAAATACTTGTCGTGTGGTGATTCTATATTGTCAACACAAATATTGTCTTAATGTGTACCGAGCTCCGAGGTGCTACTACCATATAATACATCTCCATGTTATGCAGACTGTGAGTGAAAAGATAGGTCGTTCATGGACCGCTTTGATCTGGCTTTTATTTCAGTATGTGATGGCCAGAAGTAGAGATTATTGTCTCTCTCTCTATTTTGTCTTTACACTTTGTCGTATTCATCAAATTAATGGTAACACTAATATTAGATTACCCGTACATTGCATTTTATAATTTATTGACCAAGCACAGACCAACTCTAACTTCTCATAGGATAGCAGGACAGATGTATGACTTATTTATGACAGGTATCATCAGCCATTCACACCTGGACCTGCCTATTTAACATCGCTAACGTGAATTGGGCAATATTGTCCGTCTGATTCATTGTAAACATGATGTGCTCCTATGTAGGCAGATGCAGTCAAAGTATTCAATAAGTTAGTTCCCTGACCGGGAATCGAACCCGGGCCACGGCGGTGAGAGCGCCGGATCCTAACCACTAGACCATCAGGGACTGCTATATGGCTTTTGAAGGCAGCTAAACAAAAATTTCTGGGTTTAAAGTGAGCAGGAGTTGAGGTACCTCCAGTGACAAGGTAGGGCTGTGCCATAGCATACCTTCAATCATAATACCGGTATAATTTTTTACGTAATAATAAATAATATAGCGACGCAATGAGACATACGCATTTACGTTCCGTGGCGCGCACAATAACGTCACAAACCCAAACATGCCTGAAAGCGAGAGCAGTTTATCAGCGTCCGATAACGATTCCCTTAAAAGAAACTACTTCGTATGCAAGAAAACTTATAGTGCTAAAGGTGGAAACACACAAAACTTGTTTCCCCACTTCAAGCGAAAAGACACCGCTGAGTGCAACCAGGCTGTGAAGGCACGCGAGCAGGAGACACGAGCAGCTGTTGGTGTGCGGCCCAAAGGTTTACAAGCGACTACGTCTATCTGTCGCTAGTGGGGCTGTCTCTAGCGTCTCCCCATGTGACAAGAGCCACCACGGACCTGTGGTCGAGCCGAACCACGACAACATACATCAGCCTGACCGTGGCACTACGTCGACAGCGACTGGAAGCTGCAGAATTCCTGCTTATTGCGAGTGGTTTAATGAGGTTAATGACAAATGTCTGTCACTTTTCTCAAAAAATCAAGTAAGAACAAATCCCCAAATCATAATCCTCTCCATTATAACCCCCACGTCTGTTCATAATAGCAGGCAGTCTCAAAACAATTATTGTCATGGGAAATAATTCCTGCCTTTAGTTAATAAAAATGTCCCTTTCATTTTTGTAAAACCTGTGTGATTGATGTATTGATGTATTGATCTGCTTTCATTTGTCTATTGCACAGAATAGGTTATCATAAATAATAGATTGTCCATTCAACCTGTTTTAAACCTGATGACGGAAAGTGCAGACACCACTGTGGGAGGAATCTGCGATGAGAATATATTTTTAAAATGTGTGCACCTATAGCTTTATGACAGTCTGATCTGGTTAAAGATCTAATAAGTCCATCTGGTCACACTAGTGTGTGCGTGTGTGGGAGAGAGAGAGAGAGACAGAGAGAGAGAGGAGATGTGTGTGTGTATGTGTGAGAGGGAGTGCGTGTATTTGAGAGAGAGATGGAGAGAGAGACTAACTATCTCTCTTTATCTGTGTGAAGGACCCCAGGATTGAGCGAACAGTGCGAGTTATAAAAAAGATTGTGGCAGCCTTTGCTCACCGCTGGAAGCAGCAGCAGGCTCTCAGGGATGCTCAAGTGGAAATCAGCAAACCTCAGCTCAGACTGGTCACAGAAGGAGAAAAGATGATCCACCGGCTGTTAGAACCAGAAAAGGCCATAACTTGGCCGTCTTGTCTGCTAACAGGTCAACCAGACACCTGGTGCTAATGATGCAAGAAGGAAAAGAGGAGTGGAAAATGTCCTTGTTAACATTAATAAATGATGCTGCCTGCAAGCTGCAATCATAGATAAAATGTTGTTCATTTATTTATTGTTCTATATCGTTAGATGATATCAGTAAAAGTTAAGGGCAGTGAAAAAGGCAACAACCTCCAAATAGCAAGAAACTCACTTGATGTAATGACTTAAAGAAGTACTAACGAGAAGACAGATGGTTTGAAGCAGGGAGTGAAAGAGGCCATCTTTGTCGACCTGATATAACAAATATGTAAAAGAGGAGCCTGTTTAAGACATGGACTTTCATCGAGCCACACGTCGTGTTCTCTCTCCATTTAGCTCACAAAACATCTACACCTCTATGGAGGACCATACATGACATAAGTAAAAATAAATAAATAAATAAATGTATAAATAAATACAGAAATAAATAAATAAATAAATAAAAAAGAAAATAAATAAATTAATACAGAAATAAATAAATAAATATGTTAATACCAAAAGAAATGTCAAAATAAATGTCTTAAATATATTTGCACATTTATTTATTCCCTGATACATTTCCTTTTCATTTGCAGTGTCCTTATGCTAATGAGAAAGGCGGGCCTAACCGCAGTCTCGAGCAGGATTGGTCACAAGAGTGTAATGATCCAGCCCTACGTCTGCCTCTCAATGCTGACTGGTGTCCAGTAGCTGTTTGCAGCGTTGAGCCAGTTCACACTTAAAATGAACTAGTTCAAGTTCAGAGGGTTAGTTAAGGTTATTTTTTATTGGGATGATTTAGCTGTCAGTAGTCCTGACTGTGAGCGTCACGTCTCGTGTTGTACTGAGCACAAGGAGCGAGCCGAGAGGAGAAGGAAACAGAAACTCCAGCTCGTTACAAACCACCTGCAGCTTCTGCTCTGATCATGAAGCCGCTGATCTCTGATCAGATGTGACCAGAGAAACTCTGTGTTTCCACTGTTTCCACTGTTCTACAAAGTGACTAACTGGCTGTTTCACGGTGAAGAGCTCAAGTCTCTGTCACTGCCCGTGTCTCTGAGCGAGTGTGTGGAGCAGCGCAGGGGCTGTGTGTGTGTGTAGCTCAGTTGACCAATCCTGCTCGAGACTGAGGTTAGGCCCGCCTTTCTCATTAGCATAAGGACACTGAAATCGAAAAATAAAAGTTGGAATAAATGTGGAAATAAATAAATAAATGTGGAAATAAATGCAGAATTAAATAAATCAATGTCTTAAACTTATTTCCACATTTATTTATTTATTTCCACTTTTATTCCAACTTTTATTTATTTCCACATTTATTTATTTCCACTTTTCAGTGTCCTTATGCTAATGAGAAAGGCGGGCCTAACCTCAGTCTCGAGCAGGATTGGTCAACTGAGCTACACACGCACAGCCCCTGCGCTCCGTCACACACTCGCTCAGAGACACGGGCAGTGACAGAGACTTGAGCTCTTCACCATGAAACAGCCAGTTAGTCACTTTGTAGAACAGTGGAAACAGTGGAAACACAGAGTTTCTCTGGTCACATCTGCTCAGAGATCAGCGGCTTCATGATCAGAGCAGAAGCTGCAGGTGGTTTGTAACGAGCTGGAGTTTCTGTTTCCTCCTTCTCCTCCCGGCTCGCTCCTTGTGCTCAGTACAACACCAGACGTGACGCTCACAGTCAGGACTACTGAAAGCTAAATCATCCCAATAAAAAATAACCTTAACTAACCCTCTGAACTTGAACTAGTTCATTTTAAGTGTGAACTGGCTCAACGCTGCAAACAGCTACTGGACACCAGTCAGCATTGAGAGGCAGACGTAGGGCTGGATCATTACACTCCTGTGACCAATCCTGCTCGAGACTGCGGTTAGGCCCGCCTTTCTCATTAGCATAAGGACGCTGCAAATGAAAAGGAAATGTATCAGGGAATAAATAAATGTGCAAATATATTTAAGACATTTATTTTGACATTTCTCTTGGTATTAACATATTTATTTATTTATTTATGTATATATTTATTTATTTCCATTTTTATTTATTCATTTATTTATTTATTTCTGTATTTATTTATACATTTATTTATTTATTTATTTTTACTTAAGTCATGTATGGTCCTCCATACACCTCAACTTCATTTCTCATACAATAGCAGGATGGATCTATGACTTGCAGGCATCATCAGTCATTCACAGCTTGACTCGGGACCAGCCAATCTATGAATTGGACCGTCTGACTCATTCCCAACATGATGCTCTCCTATACTTAAAATATTCAATAGAGAAGTTCCCTGACCGGGAATCGAACCCGGGCCACGGCGGTGAGAGCGCCGGATCCTAACCACTAGACCATCAGGGACAACTTTTATCCCCTCAAGGCAGCTGCATCCCACTTTTTGGCCTTCAAAAGGAGCAGGGGTTGAAGAGATTTGCAGACATTTTTCCTGCAGGTCTCACTTTGCTCAGCAAATCAGAATAACATTCTTACCTAAATGAAATGGTTCACAGCACTCAGATGTGTGTGAATCATTCACAGTCTCTTATAAGTGACTTTCCACACACATACAAAGATGGCAGTTGCCGCCTCAGAGGTGTTGCACCTCCAGTCAGAAATTACACTCATACTCATACACTAGATGTTTTTAATGCCATTAGTTAATTGACTAAAACAAAATGTCTAAATATCAAATTTTAACATTAGCAGCTGTTTACTTTCCAGTCGAAATACCTACTACTTCTGTTTTGTTTCTGTTTCCATCACCTAATTTCTTTACCACAGATAATATTTTCTTGTCCTCTGGGCAGCATCATTTCTTCATCCTCATGTGGACTGAGAGCAGACCGACCGTAGCAGTGACTCACAAAGTCATACAAGATGGGGGGAGGGAGCTGATTAACACACTAACTTCAGTGAAAACCTGCAACACAACGCAGACATAACATAAAAACTGTAATTATTCACGTTCTGTTGATAATTTTAATCTTTAACTGAATGTTTTAAACTAAAATACTAATAACTACAAATACTAATAAATATGAACAGAAATGTTATAATACATGTTGCACTATAAACTAACAGTCAGATGAATAAAATGTGACAAAAACTAAAACAGGTATCATAATTAACATTATATCCATACAAAGAAAAGGCCCATGTATATATCAACTCATTAGCAAGGTAGTGCAGCCTTTCCTCAAGGTCAGTCACACGATGACATGTAAAATGAATGGATGTGGTGCCTCTAGTGTGTCTTGACACTGTAAACACAGTCACAACAGTTTCTGCTGGAGCAAATTACGATTCATTCATCTTAAGCAGAAACAGCATCACTTCACATGCAGATGAGAAGGTCTTTGATATTAAAATTTAAACAGCCGGTATAGTCTCACATGTAGTATTCAGACTTAATAATGTATGCTATTTGGGTTGTTCATACAAAGTGATTCTCTTTCAAGGTAAATAACGCCACATCAGCACTTAGGTGGTTGCTATGGAGGCCAGTATGTGAATGGTGGAGGCAAAGAGAAGTGGAGGTTGTGAGGAGGATTCAAGTCTCGAGGGATGTTTGAGGCTTCAGGTCATACGCTGATGAAACTAGGCCTTAATATTAGTAGTCTTGTGTTGTGAAGGTAAAGTATGTGTTCAGCAATTTTATTACAAATATAAGAGTAAAAATAATATCATCAAAGAGTTATTCTTCAAAAAACGAAGTGGTAGAAAATGATGGCTTTTGTTGAGTAATACTAACCAGATGAAGTTTTCTGTGCTGAAATAAGCAGAATAATTCATTTAAAATGAGCAGGAATATTAAATTTCAGATTCAGAGAAATGTGTATTTTTCTCTGCTATAGTGTCACACTAAGGAATATATGAGTGTAGCATATGAAGGAAACCAGGTTACATGAAACAGTTTGTGTTTACTTAGAGAAATGTGGATGCAGTGGGTGGATTTACTCACAGAGAGGATTTCTTATTCAACTCCCATTATCTGCTGAGGTCTGTTGTTTTCACCCTGTGAGTCTGGGACGATGGTTACATTCATACTGCTATGTTTTTGTTTCAAAATGATGTGCTCTACCAAAAGTGAGTCAGTCTCTGATAAGCAAGACATTTTACTCCCTTGTCATATCATTAAATAACTAATTAAAACCAAACTTACCGGAAACACTTGATCAACATCAGTGTGATGACAATTACCTAAAACGACAGAAACCAGACAACACAGAGAGTTTTATTTGACGTCTACTTTTATCTTTAAGTTTGGTGCATGGCAAGTACACTAACATGCAGGAGGTTGGATTTATAACCTTTACTGCAACCAGTCACCAGGTGGCGATCAAGATGCTTTTGATTCACATTTGGGAGGCAGTCATGTCTTCAATCTTTAAAAACAATCTATGGCGTATTTTCCCGGTGCATGACTCATATCAAGGGGGTCTGAGGAAAGTTTCCAGATTCGTCCATTAAAATAATAATGACATGTTTTTTTTAAATTCTGAACACAGTGATAATATTATTAATAATTGTCTGACATCTTTCTAAGGCCTTTCTATTGAGTTGTACTTTCTAATAACTAGGTAGAAGAGTACAAGCTAGGCTAAGTCAAATTGTATTTACTAGGGCTGTAAAACGATTAAAATATTTAATCGCGATTAATCGCATTTATGTCATAGTTAACTCAAAACAATGCACCGTAACAGATAGGTTATCAATAAAAGGTAAGCCTACTACTACTTTGCTTTCAGCCAGCTACTCAAACAGACAAGCAACAAAATAATAAACAAACAAAATACACAGGCAAGTGTCTGCCTACTTTGAAAAAAATTAAAAACAGAACTTTATAGGGCTATTTGACTCCTCCCCATATTTGTGGAAAATGTATGAAATAAGAAGTACCCTATTTTGAAATAAATAAAAACATATAGCTGCAGCCTAATAGCTTAAAAATACATATTTTAGTTGGCGAAATATTAAAGAAAAAGCGAGAGCAGGTCAGACTGGAGGCGAACACAGATACTGACGCTCGGTAGAAACCAACTGCAGCTTCTGCTCTGATCCAGAAGCTGCTGCGCTGATCTCTATGCAGCTGAGACCAGAGAAACTGTGTTTTCACTGTTTCCATAGTCACTGAGCGGCTGCTTCACATGAACGAGCTCTGATCTCACTGTGTCTCTCTGAGCGAGTGAGCGGGGTGGGGGGCGGAGCCTCGGGACCGGTGCGCTATCTGGCAGCACACGCACACACAGACACACACACTCGCCCACTCCTGGTACTTCATGACGGCCTGATACGATGATGTTAAAAAAAATTATTGTGACTTGAATTGTGTGTGGTGTGAGTGCGTGTGAAAACATGCAAAAGCGTTGTGTCACACGGCGAAAACATGAGAATTGGCAGCTCTGCGTTAATCTCGCGAGACAAAAATTGACGTCGTTAAAATGGGTTTGCGTTAAAGTCGTTAACTGACAGCACTAATTATAATTATGTACGAAAATTTAATACTTTGTACCTGTTCTAATTTCAGAAGCTACAAGCTAACTAGCTAGAGGGAGTTAAAGTAAAAAAAATACAGTCTCCCTCTGAAAGAAGGTGCAGAAGAATAAGCTAGAAAGGAAATTCCAGAGGATTGAACACGTTCGCTAGTTGAACAGTTACGAATATCTAATGTAGTGCGAGGGCAATTTTTTTTTTTAAGCTTTAAAACTTTCAACCATTGGGTTGCTGCCATGTTCACGGTGAGGGGTCAGCGGCCAGGGTCATTGTTCCAGGCCGCTTTGCCTTTTATCTCCAGACACACTCATCCTCATGAACTCTAACGCTTTCCCCCGCTGGGTGGACCGGATCATGTTGGTTCATATCCGGTCAATAACTCCGTACGGTCCTGTTAGCATCGCCTGCAGGCTAGCGGAGCTAAACTAACAAACCATGTACAGGTACCTGCTCATCACTACTAACACATAAATACAATACTAAACTTGACTTACCACAGAAACGGGAGCGCAGACGACTCTAGCTTCTCTGTCAGGGGAACAAACTGAAGATCAAACCGTATTATTCATCCGTTATGTGAGTGAAGCCTCTCCACATCCCCGGTCAGTGTTCACTGACGGGGGATAGCCTGTTAGCCTGTTAGCTTGCTAGCTCAGGTGAAGCCGAGCAGGCAACAGGCTCGGAGTTGGAGTCACGTTTCGCATTATTCGAGTCGAGTTGCTAGGCAGATTTCGTGGGGCACATCTGAAAGTGCCCCAGCTCCGCCCACCACCCAATGTTAACTTCGGCCTGTGTGGTTCACGCTCATTGGTGTTTCCATGGTAACAGTCTTAAGCTTGGGCCGTTGCCCCCAGAGCAGAGGCGGACGGCAAGAGAGAAGCTCAGTTCACAGAGCAAGCACACAGACAGAAACACACACGAATCAAATTACTCAAAAACAAGACTATAATGCTTGTGAGTCAAGTTTATTCACACACACATTCACGCTACTTTGCATATAAAATAAAATAAAATATATTTTGCCACAAAGTACAGATGTATTGAGTTTCTGCACAGCAGCGCCATCTGGATCTGGTGGGGCAGTGCCCCATGTGCCCCTAATGTAGAATCGCCACTGCTCTCAGCACTCTCATAACATTGTTACTGGTCATAACACGCAGCTGTCTAGAGTAAAAGAAGCACACAGACATACAGAAAAACTAACTGGTGACCATAGTGATGCATTGAGCAGCTATGGAGCCATATATTTTCCGGAAGAGTTGGTGGAGACCAAAAGCAGAGCAATAAGAAAGGGATTATTGGAATTTATTAGGGCCTGAGCACTGACAGGCACTGACGACAGTGAGGCCCTATTGAAATTGTAAGGATTATTAGGACCCCAGCACTGACAGGCACAGACAAACAAAAAGTCTATAGGTGCAATTTGAAAAAACGCAACAGGAAGCCTGATTTTTGAGGCCATTTTGGCCATATTCCACATTTTACTTTGAGGTACTTGTACCAGGGCTTTCGTCAGATCAACTTCAAATTTAAATGAGTGTCATCACAACAAGATGGAGATACGAATTAACTCAAAGATCGATTGTTCATCACACGGTGTGACCATGGCGTGGCGTCAAAGTATGAGGACACGCCATAAATACACAATGTTCTCCATAGCGGGTATACATAGACCATGGACTCCAGTGTGCATAGTGCTATCACTACCAAACTTCTGTCTCATGATCATAGTCTAAGCCTGAACAGATCTATTTGTCAATCAGTGTTCAATCCTCACTTGGTTTACTTGGTTCACTAAGTTCACCTGGTCCTTACTTAGCTCTCTACTACCGATTCGCTTAGTTTACTTTGCTTTCTTGACGCAATTTGCTTTTTAATTTCTCTGACCTCGACATAAGAATTACAGAGAAACAATGCAGATTGAAATTAGGGGGGATCTCCTGCTGCAGGAGAAAAAGACTGAGCCAGATCAGAATCAAGATCAAGCTATAAAAGATGTAGAAGCACAGACCTGCTCAAACCAAGCCACAGGTGGATGGAGACGCGTGGCAAGATCATTTGGAATCATCTGGCAGACTGTGCACCAGGTTTTTGTCAGTTTAAAGATGGTCCTGACACGGAGCTGGAGGAGGATGTGCCTGTTGCTGCGTGAAATGTTGAACCGCAGAGCAGGTAGTTAAAGTGCTGGAAGACGCCATAGATCAGCTGTTGACATGGATGTAGAGGGAACATCTGGCTGTACCTAACTTAGGTGATCTGCCCTCAGCCTCCGGAGGGGTCTCCATTGATCTGTTTATTCAATATCTTGTCAAAAACATTCTAGAAATGAAGTATTCCTGATCCCTTCTCTGCTTGGTCACATCATTAATCCAGCTATGAGGATAATAGAAGGAAACCTATGAAGAGTATAGAGGATGTAGAATTTTACATCACAACAGTATCTTCGGTACCATTATTTCCATGGACATGACAAAACATGAATTATTGCCTTGAACTATCAGTTTACATACATTTCTTTAAGTTTTATATGAGGGCACATTAATATTTTTATCGAATTTGATGAGGGGTTAGGGTTTGAAGAATGAAATTCCCCGCAGGTGTTTATCATACAGTTTATCCACAAGAACCAGAGACTCCAGCCCCCTTAAAGCATCAGTGGTTTAGATAATGGATGGATGATGAAGTGTCTCCCACGATGGTTGTCTTGTTCACCACAGTTGTCATCTTCTGACTCTGGTAAAACAATGAGTTGGATCAGTAGCTACATTAATGTCAGCGTGAATTTAGTCCAGAGGTTGAATCAGACTCTTTTACTGAAGATAGCATCAACATATCAAGCCTCATAAATTAACCTTATTTGTACTTTTAAGATAATGTTGCTTTACAATAATTTCCCATTGAGTTCTCAGTGACTTTGACCTTGGTGTGATTCCTGGTGCCAGACGGTCTGGTTTGAGTATATCTGCTGATCTGGGATTTTCACCTTGTGATGGACTGTGACATGTCCAGGATGTATCACCTCTTCTGGGGTTGATCCATTACTACCATAAATCATTAGTGTTACTATTGTTGATGACCATGTTCATCCCTTTATAGCCAAAGTGGACCATCTTCTAAATGTTACTTCCAGCAGGCTAACGCTCCATGTTACAAAGCAAAGTCCTCAAACTGATTCCATGAACATGACAGTTTGTTCCATGAACTTCAGTGACCTCCACAGTCACGAGATATGAATCCAGTAGAACACCACTGCAGTCATATCGATATTGAACAGAATCTCAGAAGAAAGTTTCCGACAAAGTGGGACAGATGCTCAACCCTGCAGAGAAAAGTCAGCCTATAGCTTAGTTTTATGTTTGGGAAGTTTTTCCTCACTCTTGCTGAGGGTTAAGAGCAGAGGGTGTTGCACCTTGTTAAACTCTATGTGACAGTGATTTGAATACTTTTTTCTTAAAGAAAGTTTCTGTCAATTTAAGTGATTCTTATTTAGTTGATGTTTGTCAAGTTTGGTGTTAATTACTTGTTTGATGCTATAGAAATGCGGTAACCGGCTTGATTGAAAACTGAGACAGTCTCACGATTGGTCGAGCATTTGGATCGGCAAAACATTTCTACACCTGGTCCAACCCTGGATCACCACAGTGCAGAGTCTACCTCCAAAGATGGTGGCGTACATATTTTGGCTTCACTTCTGGATAGTGGGAGGACGAGGAAATGCCTTGTATAGCTTCACATATGATTTATAGTGCAGGTCCAGAAGATGAGTGATGTTGTTGTTTAAGAGCTCTTGGGTACTAACCTATCTATGGTCTATGGTCTATGTTCATGACTGATAAAAACCAATCAGGAATAAAAACAGAGTTTTAAAACTAACACAGGGCCAGCAGTGGTGAAGACTCAAGAGTGGTGTGGACACCAGGTGTAAATGTATTGATGTTTTTAAAAACAAAAATCAGAATGGAGTTGAAGCTATACACGATCCATGACACCTGTCAGTGATGTAGTAATGGCTACTGGGACACACTTTATTTGTTTCCCTTGGCCACACTCACACACTCCATCTCTTTTGCATTTCTACTTTATTTGGTGATGGTGGCGGCGTGGGCGGGAGATATTCGACATCTGTGGCTTGTCAAACACTGTGAGAGAAGGGGTGGGGGAGATGAGCTGAAGAGACTTGTCAGTCAATAACCTGGTCCCGGCCCAGAATGAAAATGAAGAGAATTGAAAAATAACCTGAGTTGCTTTCAGACACACACCAAACTCTGGATAACCTCCTGACAATCTCTGGAGGGGCTGAATCTGAGAATGCAAATGTCTGAGTGTGAGCCTCCAGACTTTCTGCAGACCTGCTCCATCGAGCCCCCTGGTAAAAACTCTGGATAATGTCCATATGAGCTGATGTTAGAACACAGCAGGAGATTGTCCAGAGGATTCAGTGTGCGTTATGATTATATTTTTGACACGCAGCACACATCAGAAATACAAACAAAAAGAAAATATATCTTGATAAAAAAGCGGTGCCACACAAGTAGAAGACAAAGATGTCACGAGAGCTGATGGGGATAAGGCCGATGACAACAAAATGTTAACATCCTGCCTCTGCCTGCTGCAGCGCCACTCACCTGAATGCTGCAGAGATTTCTGTGTTGTTGTGAACACATCAGACCTGGAGCATCTCCTGCTGCATTGTGTAAAAGGCAAACTCCGTAGGATGTCTGGACCCAATTGTGTGAACATCCTCTGGAACAGTTATAAAGGTGGGAGGGAGTGGTCGTCACAAACCAAATTCATATTCAGCATTCCTCACTTCCGTTCAATGTTGGTTTGACAGTTCGCTCATCAAATGTCTTTTAAACCGTAGTCGTACCTACAAGGTAACAATGACTTTGGCTGTGTAATGAAGGACAACAGATGAGCAGCAGCCATGTGTCCTTCCCTCAGGTGAGGAGGAGCTGACAGTGATAGTATTGATTAACATTGAGCTTAGCCAGCGCGTCTCTGTGATGGAGCGATTTCTATCCTCAGTGCTAACGCAGCTCTCTTGTCCGTGTCCTTGTCATAATAACTGCTGCGTGAATGACACTGTTACACAGATGAGACAGAGGGTTCAAATATCTGATGTCAATAACAAACAATAGGTCAGTGTCATTTCTCATCTATCGATAGTAGCATCTATCAAAGTCCAATCGAGTTTACAGATAACTGTCAGCAGTATGTCTTCCTCTGCTCGAGTACAATGATTTGTGCTTTAAATAACAGTTGCACAATTTAACAGCCATGGGTCTTTGCAGAAGACTGCTCTGACTGTGTTGAATCTTTATATGTAATCAAACACATCTTCGATCTGGCTTTACATTGCACAGTTTTATGACCAATATTTACTGTCTTTTATTCATGTTTTAAAAATATTTAGCTTCCTCATTGCTTTCATTTGTCTTTAGTCTACTATCTAGTTTTATTTTAGAATTTTTAAATATATTTCATTAGTTCTATGACTATATTTTTGACCTTTGACCTTATTTAATTTATTCCTGCCTCAAACTGTTTCACTGTCGAATTTCATACTGTTTTATGACCTGTTAAATTGTACTAACCAGTGCAACAACTGTCCCTTAAATTGCATTGAGCTGCACCCTAATTCACACACTTATAGATATTAACTCCCTGTGCCAGTTTTCTTTCTAACGAAACCATAAATTATCCCTTGGGAAAACTGTTGAGGAAAGTAGAGAAAAAGTCTTAGCTCGGCCCCCTGATCCGGATCTGCTCCAAAATGTAATGACCCATGCCTCATCCTTCCTTTGTGTCAACCTGTTCTGTTGTTTTTGTGTAATCTTCCTAAACAAAAATACACAACAACCAAAAACCACTCAGACTGGGGGGAAAACATAACCACGAGGTAATGAGTTGATTGATTGATTGATTACTTCCTTCAGTGAAAGACAAACATGTGCGTTACTCTATATAACTTTGCTTTTTGTGTTCGAACCTGATCTTTCTGTGAAAAACTGATTTCCTCTGGATGGAGGATAATGATAATGAATTCTGTTATCCTTGTTAGATGCCTGTTTTTATAGTTAATGTTGTGGCATACAGGTTTTGTATAATATGCAGTGCACCTGGGCACAGTGTTTTATGGTATAGTGAAGGTTGCCAGCTTGTTTGATGTATTTGGTCCATATGGTGCTGCTCAGTGCTTTGAGTAAATTTTTGTGTTTGTGTGTTTGTGTGCACACTTTTTCTCCAGTCTCCACCCTCCCCCTCCTTGTCAGTGGATCCCACCTGCATCCACTCACTCCATCAGGACCTGGAGTATAAAAAACCTCTCTGGATCTTCTTTGGCCATTTGACAGCTGGTGTGCTGAATTGTTCTTCTTTTGAGATAGTGGAGGATTGTTCAGTTTAGCTTTGGCCTAAACTTAAGTTACCGTTTTAGTTTTGCGATCGGCCGCTGCGATCGGCCGCTGCGTTCTCAGAAGCTTGTTTTAACAGTTTATTCAATACAATCTCAGTTGCTGAGCATATTTCCCTGACTTATTTTCGCTCACCTTTACTTTTAATATTACTCCCCTCCTGGATCTCCTCCTGGACTTCACACGAACACAACAAAGGGAACAAACCCCCTATTTTAGGCAACATATACCACGTCAAACTTTCAGCAATGTGTGCTAAGATACTAGCACTAATCTACATAAGTCTACAGAATAAAAGCATGGATGTTTGTCAGCTTTAGCTCTGACTTGGAGGAACTGTTACGTGGTGCACAGTCTAAAATGTAATGAGAGATGTGTTACAGCTGTGTTAGCATCTCAAAATTACTGTAGCAACAGTTTAATTAGATCAGTGTTTTTAATTATATTTTTGACAGGCAGTATTTTCCACTGATTAAATTGGAGCCAGTAAGTGAAAAATATCAATATTCCCTTTTTGATGGCCTTATTCAATATTCCCATTATGCAGAGACACCTGAGGCTGTGGTGAGAGATGAGCTGCATGAGCCACAGTCCTGTGAGGTGTGGCGACAACAAGAGTACACACACTAACACACATGCTTACACAAACACACATACAGTATATTTCAGACCTCCTGCTGAATGCAGACACTGAAAATCCTATCTGTCACAGAACTGTTAGGGGGCTTTAATTAATAATGATTATGCTGGTAGAAAATTAGATGATTGCAATTAACAATGCAAAGTGATTTAAGGAATGAAATTGTGTACGGTATCCCAGTATATCTGCAGCTTCATTAATGGTTAGAAAAATGCACCATAGTCTGTCGCCATCTTATACACTTACAGTCGACCTGTGCTTACTCAATGTTATGAGTTGAAAGAGCTATTGTGAAGTAGACCCATTTTATCTCTCTGCAAGATGGAGGTGCTATCAATACAGTCATTTGATTGCATTCCTTTGTTTCTTTGCACACAACCACAAACACACTACTCATGCATGTACAGACACACAATGCTCAGTCTCAACTCCCTGCTTGTTTGATGTCTCTTTGTTCTGCTCGCCTCAGCAGTGTCACTCTTCAAGGAGACACACTCCAGCTCT
Organism: Pleuronectes platessa; assembly: GCF_947347685.1. Classification (NCBI taxonomy): domain Eukaryota; kingdom Metazoa; phylum Chordata; class Actinopteri; order Pleuronectiformes; family Pleuronectidae; genus Pleuronectes; species Pleuronectes platessa. Next base: position 23,763,413 of record NC_070627.1, on the reverse strand, counting down.
CTCCACACACACGGAACGTCTCCCCCACAGTCCCTGAGAAACAACCTTCTTTTTTTGCTGTGCATGACGATGGCACCGTGCCCTCCTTTCCCCAGCCGAGGATGCACCTACATGCACAGCTTGAGCAGGAACACTCCCTCCTTCCACATGGGGATCCCTCCGTTACAGTGACTAATGGGTTGTCGGTTTGTGCACTGGGAATACTGACAAACACGGTCAAAAAAGTGATGTAGTGCAGCAGTTAAATAAAGTTAAGGGTATGAATCAGGAGGGGAGCTTATATCCCATATGAGTGTCTCTGAGGTAATCTATGGGTCTTCATTAATCACTGTATATCTCTGGAGAACTATATAAATAATATGTACAATAACCCATAGACATGAGTCGTGTTGTGTGTTTCACACAGCTCTGGATATTTCTGAACTTGTCACAGTTTCAGTTACAGATTGCAGACTTCGCATCAACTCTTGTAAGATGAAACCTGACCTAGTTGTTGCGAAAGGGTTTAGTAAGTTGACCTTTAAACATCATAAACAGGTTGCCCCACATATACCAATTTATGTGTAGAAATTCGTTTATTTTAAATATTTCCATGAAGTGGGGGGGCCACACTAAAGATCTGAGATTTTGAGAAAAAAGTAATGATATTAGAAAAAGAAAAGAAAAAAAATATATCAGGAACCGATGCTCGTCAAATCTTAAACAATCTCACTGTTTCCTTGAGAAACCCTTTGAACAACAGATACCAACAATAACCTTAAAATCAATCAATCAATGAATCAAATTTCTTTCTATCCCCATATTCACAAATTAAAATTTATAGGACTCAACAAGGTGTAACATCCTCTTTCCTTAACCTTGAGTGAGTAAAAACGACAAAAAAACAACTTTTAACAGGGTAAAAAACTTTGAAACCTCAGATTGAGCCATGTGCGACCTCTCCCAGGACGTACAGAAATGCAATAGATGCTGCGTTCAGCTGAACAGATCAACAAAATTACAATATTTACAACATTGAAGAGAAGAGACAGTTTTTAACATAATGGAAAAGTGTGTCAATGTTTTAAGTATTTATACATAAGAAATTACCTAATAGAGATGAAGGGAGCAGCAATGACAGCAAGGAGTTATTCTCAGTAATGGTAGAATATGTGAGTAGGCATATTGTATATCAAGCAGTCTTGCTGTAAGTAAGAAACAGTTTTTTAAAAAATATTCGAAAAGTATCCACAATCCACCATAACGAACCACCACCATGATGACAATCCAAAACCACCATCAACGAACATGCTGCACAATCCACCAGTCAACCACTATGCCAAACATTCCTCCTCTGCATAAAACTCAACTTCAAAGTCTGTGTGGTTCTTTCTCCAGAATACACTCAGTCTCTTGCACAATCTTTTTCATTCTTGGGCCAAAAAGTATCATGAAATTCTTATAACATTATGACTTTATCTACATAAATGTGTGATTTCATTGGCTAACTTTATGTTCTTGTTATATTACAACTTTTTCTTTGTAAATTATGTAATATTTAGTTTGCCTGAATATAATAATAACCGGTGGCCCTAATACATATAATTCATATAAAATGTGGTTGACAAATTTGACCTGATGCAGTTTAATACTGATTTAAACTGGTATTATTGAATCATCATTATCATTAATGAATGACATTTCACAAAAATAACACAGCTTACCTCACACTACAAGGTTACGCTACTAACCTTTTCCTAAATGACCTATGCTAGGTTATCAGATTCTGCATTTTACATTCACTCAAAAGTGCAGGAGCACCAATATTCCTCTAAAATACATAGTTCTCCATGTATGTGGATATAAATAAAACAAAATAATTCGAATTCAACCTGATCAGCTACTTGCTTTAGCTACGACCTTGGTTAAGTCCTGGATTTAGAGTAGGCGTTGCAACCCAATCAAGGTCTGTGTTGCTGCTGTGTTGTTTCCTTTAGCACTGGTTAAATGTTCATGCTTAAAAATCAGCACATTACATCAGCTGCCATGTTTTGATAGATGCCATTCACCCCCCCCCCCCTCGCTGTATCATCATGCAAAGGTCAACTCTATGGGCATTCGTGGGCAGAAGGACCTTTGAAGACGTGAAATTAAATTCCCGTCATCGTGAGACAAATAGAAGCGACCGAACAGCACTGAGACAGCCCTGTGAAAAGTTCATTTAAATTATGGATCACATTGTCCCTGAATCAGTGTAAAGGTTAATTGAATAATTAAATGAATGTTGCTGCCTTCGCTTTTGTCAGCACGTCAGCCCAAGTAATGAGAAATTGTTTCTCTGTTTTGCTTCAAGTAAATGAAGGTAAACAGGTAACATAACCATTAATACATTTTGAAATATATAAGAGTATCTGTTGTTATGTTTCGATGAATCTTGTCATTTTTAACAGTTATCATTCCCTCCCACCGCATTTAGAACACATATATTCTTTCTTACTTTCAAAAATGGAAAGAAAGAAAGATGGAATTAAGTAAAACTCAAAAAAATGAACTCTTGTTAAGCAAAATTAACAGGTCTGAGGCCATTTGTCTGATTCTCACAACTACAGACAAATCAAATATTGGCTGGATCTCTTGAATCCAAACCTGTTGCACATGTTCGGATGCTATGTTCTTCCCTTGCTCTGCAGTCTTGGGATATTTATTTTCTAGATGAACATTTTTTAAAGTTTAGATCTTGTAATCAGCTCCATGAAATCGCACAAAGATCAGTTTGCACCATTCTAGAATAATGAGTCAGTCGAGTTGATGGGTTGGATTCCAATCATTAGGAGGGCAAACTTGCCCACAATGTAGCAAATGATGCGTGCAGTATCCAAATGCACACAAGCTGCTTGTGGCTATTTCTGTATGGAAGTTACTTTTTGTACCCACCATTCCTCTCTTGGAGCTGTTCTCCTTTGCGAAGCATCTGCCTCAGTTACAGAAGTGTCTTTGTGACGTTAACCTCGTTCCTCCTCCCTTCCATCCATCATTTACAAACATGAACATGTGACCAGGCAGGTGTTGGGTGAACGGAGTGGCATTCCTCCACTGTCTGAATCTCGGCCTGGACCGTCGGAGTCACGCGGCTCAGCCACATTTCCCAGCAACGACATAAAGCCTTAACACCATGGCTCAGACATGTCCCATTCTCTTCCATTGAGTCCCAAGGTCAGAGTCCCATAGCAAGGGTCAAGGTGATAGGCTGGCAGCCGACTGCCTCATGCATATGCATGACCGACGCTCCATCTGCTCCGCTGCAGAATGCAAATACACAAGCTTCTTTCTCTGCTCTCTTTTTCTGCCTCAAAGGACAACCCTGCCAGACCTTACATGGCATCAGTTCCACTTGTTGGCCGCAGAGTGACGATTTATGCTAAACCTTAATAAAAATGCAAGTCATCGCCACAGAAAGTCCCCGAACCCAACCCCCACCATGTCTTACTCTCCTGCCTGATAAAATGTAGCCATCCCTGAAATTTAAACCTCGACCACGTAATTTGTATGCTGCTTGTGTGCTGTTGCTACATCCATTCTCAAAAAAGACTAATGTATCGTTGCATATTTATGTTCGGTTTCCTGTACTGTGACATATTACAAAGCTGAGTAAGATTAAGTGAAGAGATTCAAGCCAGATTCTTAATGAGCACCGTTGCTCTTTTCTCTGAGCATCGTGCTTCACACTCCCAGTTGAACATGTTCACACTTGGAAGTTGCCCAGTACAAACACAGTCAGACCTGTTTTCCACTGAGTAGATACACGATACAGCAGAGTAGTTTGAGGTTAAGTGCAAGACTCAGTTGCACTTGCGAATGGTTTTTACACCACCAGTCTTTAAAGGTTTTAAAGTTTTACAAGTCTTCTATTTGCCCATTTGTTAAATATACATAGAGTGATGTCTAAATCTATTCTGAATTTAAAACAGAAAGAATAGAAATATAAGATTTGGAAAAGGGAATTATAATCCAATGTTTAGGACTAATTCAGGAGTCGGACACACTTGAAGTCACCTTATTTCTACAATAGAAATGTAACATTGTTCAAAAACGTACATACAAACACTGATGCAATGTGTCACACTTGTAGATTTCTTTGCTTTCACTTGCTTTCCAATTCAACCCAAAGCACGAGGTTTAAATCTTGAGACTGTGCTGCTCCTCCATCACGTGAAGTCTCCGACCTGGATCGGTTCTCCTGAGGCTTCAGCTCATAGTGTAGGAACAAACCAGTCAGTTTTCCTTTTCTACTGGTACAACATACAGTACTACGTCATCAGGGTTTTAAAAACACTCACACTGCTTATGTACAGATAGAGGGATTGTAGGTTATTAACAAACTGTAGGAATTGAATCATTTAGTTCATAAGTAAATCATTCATATGATAAAGGCCTGTTCTCTATGAATAAACAGTACATGATTTACCACTTACTTTGGTATGATTTAAGGATGTTCACTGGCCTTAAACTCCTTAAATGTCAAGTTGTGTATACTAAAACTTTTGACTGGCAGTGTATAAGTAAACACAATGTCCGCTGTCAAGTACCATCTTAAAAATGGCAAGATAGTCCTTACTGGAGAAGAGCTTCACAAAATCACGTCTGTTGCTCCTCTAATTCCAAGTATAACATTGTGAGCTAATGACAGGAATTACATCAGAATCACATTTGGTGCTGCCAGGTTCTTTTTATTGTCCGGCAGCATCAAACAGTTGCACAGCTGCACTTTTGAAAACGTTGCTGGGTGAGGTTTCTTGGCACAGAGCTGGTCAGGCAGTAAGTCCCTCACTTTTGAATGGATTGAATAATTCCAACCACTGTTGAATGGATCGGCATCAAAGTTCGTAAATCCCAATCACCTGACTTTTCCAATAGTACCAATATCTCGACAACTGTGTGATGTCACTTTGTGTTTCTGGCACAAACATCAAACCAAATTTTTACTTTGGTGAACTTTGGTTTTTGGCTTTTTCCTGTGAAAGTACATCAGCATTCTCATCATCTCTTAACATCGACATGTTAGCATTTTCAGTGTGCATTGTAGCATCCTGAGATTAGCATTTAGCATTTGGTTGTTTCCAATGAACCTTGAATGTTATTATATTAACAGACCAAACACAGGAGAACAATAAAGAGTCCTGAAGTCTTTCTGTAATAGTCTGACTTTGTCATTGAGCTACACTGGGTTTATTGGACAAAGCCAATCACCTTGACACTGGTGAGATCCCATGCTGTTAGCTGGGCTGCCACTTGGGCTTTGGATGTTTGATCCCCATGGGGTCTGCCTTTAAGCTCCTTCTCTCTGAAGTGCCAGTCATGGGAGGGGGGGGGGGGGGTGAACACATACACAATCCTTTTACAAATGTCACACTGATTTGTTCTCTTTCTCTTAAAGAGCTGCATTGTGCTCCGCCCATAGAGGACCAGCAGGTGTAATCACCACTTTTGTGTGTAACATTTACAGCCTGCTTAATGGCAGCAGGCGTTGGCTGTTCATCTAACATAATAAGAAACCTGACACTCTCTGGTACCCAAAGTGGGCAGAGCATGCTTAGTGGTCCAGTGAATGGTTGAGGATTGTTTTATTTTTTTGGTGGATGGTGTTGATCGGGAGGCGTAAACACTTTTTTGAAAAATTGCTCATCAAAGCAGATATTTTGTAATGACCATGTCAAAGACTGAAATATGTGAAATGTGCAACGGAGGAGAAAATTACAATAGAGATGATGTGTTCATTATTCAATGAAAGTCCCCAGCAGACAAGATCAGTGAGCTCCAGGGTTCAGTAGAAACAAAATATTCTAGTTGTGAGGCTACATATAGGCAGATAAGCAGGAAACATGTATTTTACTTCAAGTGTTACACCCATCACCCTCAACTGCAGCAATCCACAGACAGAAGATAAATAACCGTGAAGTAAAGGGACAGTCAATGAGAGAAACAAGCTGTTTCCACAAGCCTCGCCCTTCTGATGGTGAGTGGTTATTGTGAATCATAAACCATTTCAGACACGGCCATGGGAAAATGTCTGTAGTTAGTCTATAACCTATAAGGTGACATCTTCTCCAGCTCCTTCTATGTGTATGACACCTTCTGTTCTTTATTAACCTTGTTCGTTTTGCTGTAAAAATTTTGCGTTTTTTCATGTGTTAGAAATGTCTGCAGACTTTGTTGCTATTTACATTATCTCACCTGACATCTTTACCACTTCTTTATAAGGCAATATATCTTATAATAACAAATCTGGCTGTTGCCCATGGACCAACAGCTCTCTCCAGGGTGGTGAGGGGGAGCACATCAGCGCTCAGAAGAAATGGTTCATCCGTTCCAACATAAGCTTCACACCCAACCCGTATACCCTGCAGGTGCTCGGTGATCACAAGAGGATTTCCACTACTGTACGTATCAGGGGACGGGCATTAATGCAGAGAAGGAAAGGGCAGATTATCAGTCTGCCTTTGATCTGTCTTCAGGGTTCTATGTGGGAATATACGAATTTCATTGGTTGGGCTTTTTCGACATTTCCCCTCCATTAAATCCATCCGTTTGAGCGAGCAGCTGACCTCTCTCTCAGGCTTGACGTGTCTTCCCTGCCCTGTGGGCGCTAGCTGCGGAGCAACCCATGGCGAGCTCATGTTTAGTTACTAGGCAGATGTTATTAATATTTAAAGAGTGTGCATGTTGTGGCGTAAACTCACTTCTTCAGTGGTGCAAAGGCAGTGTGCTCTCTTGGGACGAGATGGGGAGACTCCTCCGGATGCAGGATTGTTCCTTTGCCACAGTTGACAGAGAACAGAGAAACCCTCTTATTGGGTGTTTGTTTATTTATATTCTAAAGCTCCCGTCCCTTATGCAGATGCAGTATGGTATGTTTTAGCTTTTGGCGCTACATGGAGTTTTTTTTTTATGCGTAGGTGGGAAGTCTGAATATTTTGAGTTGCATGGATGCATATGTGTGCCTTATTGCTGGGATGCGTGACTGGAGATAGTGAAGGAAGTGAGTGAGTAATGAAACACCTTTCGAATCTGTTACATGGGGAGAAGGTTGCTACGCGGAGGTGGGAGAAAAAACAGGACAAAAAAAGAATAAGTGAGAAAGTGATCAAGCTGTCTAACCACATGCTAAATCCGCCCGGCAACCACAGTTAGTTTAGCAAACCATCATGGCAAACCGTGCATATAAACCCAAGTATTATGTTGCTGGTGGAACTGTTGTGTACTGATCATGTACAAATTGTCTGGGTACTTATAAAAGACAGGAGTAAAGTTGTTGATGTTGATAATTGAACACAAATAAATGCAGAAAAACTAAATGGCGTTCAGATCAGCTGTAGTTGTTGCAGATCCGTCAATATGTATTTAGTCTACGTGAAAACTCGCTGGACGAGGCGATGCGTTGATGTTCCCACATGGTTATTGGCGAATGCCTATCAAAACAGATTTGGCTCCTATCTGTGGATTTTGTCTTCGAGTTCCAATATTTGTTGGCAAGAGAAAAAATCGGGCAAAAAATAATTTAGTGTGAACAACGTATAACAGCATATTCAGAGGGTCTTTTACGGTTTTGATAAGAATAAACAACTCAAACTGAGAAAACTTTTTTAACATTATCTTCTTCAGAGAGTTTCCCTCCTGAATGCAATATTATGGTGGAATGTAACTCTGATCTACCTTTTGTGGTTGTGCTGCTGAGTGAGCAGGCACTGCTTTTACCAATCAGTTACTCTGTTCTGACAGATTAAATGGCTCAGTATCCAAAAAGGATGCTCATGTTTTAGACTTCCGGTCAGTGTGTTCTCAGTTTGGAAATCAAAACAATGTCTTATTATTTGTCAATATTCCTAGTAAAAGTACAGGTTTAATAACTTCAAATTTCGAGCTCTTGAATCCGTTATCCTTTGAACATTGACCTGTAGCAAGAGACAATTCCAATATGACCCATGCTATATAACACTGCTATATCTGTCTTGGCTAGAGCTGCTCCCCATTTACCTATGTTTAGATCCAACCGAAGGAACAAATCGCCCATTGTCCATGGCCTGCAGTGTCTTTGATATCTTTTCACACAAAGGAAATTGTGCAGTGCCAGTCAAACATCTGGATCTTCTTAATGATAAGTTTTTGTTTGCTTAGCTTTTCATCTAAATAAAAACATTGGTTTGAGCTGAGCTGTCGTTGGCAGCGGAGGTCTGTTTTTACAGAATCAGCAGCAACAACTAGTGCTGCATGTTTTTTAACATAATTTAAAAAAGTGCTGAAACTCTGTAATATACTTTGCTGACTGCTCTATGCTCTCCACTTCTACAACTTAACACCATCCGATCCTTATCAATATTGTCATGTATTGTTTACATGGCTCCTCCCACAGTCCAAAGACATGCAGATTGGAATTAGATTAAACTCTCAATTGTCTGTTGGTGATAATGTGAGCATGAATATCTGCATGGCATGTACTTTACTAATTGAAACATTATAGTCCATAAAAAAATATCATATCTGCTGTTGTTTTCATCAAGTTACCCTTCAGTCTAAGGTAGTGAGGTGCTTCCACAAAACCACCACAGTTCTGGGCTATAATTAGGAACGGTTCACTTAGATGATTGATTATTGGTACCATTATTAGGGGGATATATTGATAACTACAACTTCCATTGTATCTTAAAGACAAGAATCAATTTCCATCGCAGCTTGTGAAAGATTATTAACAAGACATGTAGGCAAAAGTCAACAGCAACATATCTGTGATTTGCACCTTCACAGCCTCAGGTAACAAATCGGTCCCTGGATTGTTCGGTGCCTCTGCCTTCTCACCAACTCATCTGTCCAATGAAAATCAAATCAGTCTGCGAGCTGCATTTCTTTACCTCTGCGTCAGTGCATTATGAAGGAGAAATCCATGCTAAGCAGAAAAGCAGACACTTGCATAAGCCCTGGGAGGATAGTTTGCCTTGCCCGGAGGAAACGGCAACATGAGCTGTGAAACTAACAGGAGATAAACAGAACAGAGAGGAGGAGAGGGAAGCAGAGCTGGGCAGCAGATAAAGAGATCACGATCTTGAGACAGATGTTTTATAAACGAATTCAGCCTTAGGAACATGCCATAACTGCTGACAGCCTATAAGGGGAAAATGCATACACCCTGTGTGGGCTACAAGTACAGAGTATTTTGTACCATTTTTACTTTCGCAACTGGGTATGAATTTGGCTGGCGTGTACCGTTTCTTTTTCCAGACCTGCATCACAATGAGTCGTGGCAAATAAGAGCTGGGCTTGTGGCACGCTGAGGCTCCAGCCAGCCAGCGTCTCCTTCTGCTCCTGCTGCCTCCGTTGCAGCTGCAGCAGCAGCATCACTTGGCTTCTGCTCAGCTGCCTGTCAGTCGTCCTGACAGCCTGACCTCCCGGAGGCTCGCCAGCCAAATGCCACGTCACAACGGGCTCAGCTCTGCCCGGGCCTGGCCCTCAATCATTTTCACACCCACATCCACCTCTAACACCCTGCTCCCTCCATCCACTTGACACTACCTGAAAATGAGAACCATTTGTTTGTTTCTCTCTATTTATAGCCCTCTGTTTCTGCAGTGGGAAGACCTGCTTGGCGCTGTGGTCGGGTTAATGGAAACGCCAATATTAAACAATGCAGTACCATTAAGAGTGTCCTGGGAGGCATACGTGGTATATTTGTTCCCTGCTAGAACCTCCACATCTGCATATTCCTATCACACAGGCTGATTTAATTGAAGTTTCTTCCTACTTGCCTCCAAGTGGCCGTAAAACCCTTGTTTGATTTCACCTGGCAGTTATGAGAACCAAAAACGTTTAGTTCAGTGCAGCTTGTGAGAGATTGAAAGTGAAGTGAAACTGAGACACAAAGCGTGTCTGTTGCTGGCTGCGCTCTTTTGAAGCCTGTTATGTTATCCGAAGCTTAGCGTACGCAGTGTTTCATCCTGTGAGGAGATGACAAGGCCTGATAAACCACAGTGTTTACAGCAAGAGTTAACAGAGGCGATCAATAGCTGCACTTGATACACTGAATACAGAGCAGCTGAAACAAGAGTGTGGTGATGGAAAAGGAGCATAGTGAGGATTCATTAGAAAAATCATGTCATAGTGAACACAGGCTTTTCAAAATAACAGAAAATACAGTTTCATTAAATCCTCTAACCTTGTGTGATAGTAGCTCTAACAGTCCACCAGTTAATATGGATGCAGAGCAGAACGAGGAGGATGGATACTAGGAAACAGACATTGCTAGGCCTGATAATCACATCAGGAGTAACTCTCCTCACATGAGCAAAAACCAATCACAAAGAAGTATAAATATACTGTGTGGCAGCGAGTATATGATGCCCATGAAACCCAACAGTAAGCCCAAGTGAGGGTAACATCTACGAGCGAGTGATGGAACAAGCATCACATCGGGCCACCATCCATAGACTGATGCAGACGTATTCTCTGGAGATGTTACACAGACTCTCGTCTCCACGAACAAAGCCCTCTCAAGAGGAGCACTTCAAACGCCTTCAAGTGCTAAATGAGAAAAAGTGCTGGACCTACAGGATGTAGGTCATGGAGGATGGGTGCTATAGCCTCTTTGCAGTATACTTTGACATTTTGTTAATTCTCAGGCAGCACCTATGAACCACGTCTAGCACCATCCCAAAGTGTCCTTTTCCAACAACCCCTTCCTGAAAGAGCAGGGCACTGTAGTTTCTATTAATTGTTTCTCAAACTGGATGCTCTATAACAGAGGACTATGCTAAAACACTTTCACTATACAGACAATAACTAAAGTACAGTTGCCATATTTTGCTCTCTGCTCAGCTCAAGGATGTGGTGGATAAATTCCAGCGTTATTGATCCCTGTGAAACATTCTGCAGATGATGATAGGTGCTGTTTAAATCATACTTAGGTCTCAATAATATAACATTATATTACATTATTATGTGGTTATCATGTTTACTACAATGAAAAACTAAATGGAAATAATGTACATTTGCATTTTTAATCTGTGTTATTGTTTTGTCATACAGCCTCAGGTGGGACACTGAGCTGTCCGTGGTGCTGAGGTAGCTGCTAAAACAGATGAACACTCCATTCTAAAAACATGAGTAGGCTGTGGGACCGCTTTCACAAACTTATTTTTGATTGGCGGCCTAAATGTCAATTTAGTTTTTAAATACGTCTAATAAAAATGTAATCAGCTCCCAAAATTAAAAGCTGATTTACTTCAAGCTGAAAATCTCCTGGATCCTGTCCCCAGGCTCACTCTGAGCATTGAGCCACGTCTCCATGGTGCCAGTCAGTGACACCTGCTGACCAGAGCTCGTAAGCTGCTGTAAATTTAAAACAATTCTTTTTTTTTTTGTATATCCTTATGAATTAGCTCTGCCACAGTGAGAGCACACAGGATCTCAGCTACAGGTCTCTGATGCACTGAGATCTTATACCACTGGAAGTCATATCCACCTTTACTGAATGAATGGGGTGTGTATAGGTCGAGCTGCACACCGTGCTTCCTCTGACAGAGCAGACCATCTGTCTTCATCTCTCTATAGATAAGAAACTGAGAGGAGGTTTGTAGATAAGAGCCTCTTCCCCCAACCTACCTCTTACCCACCCACATTTCCCCTCACCTCACCATGGGTGGCTTTAAGTATTTTCTCCCATTCATCCTCAAAGATACACCCCCTGGCAGATAACTGTTTCAAAATCAACGGAACAAAGTGTTTATACCGCTACCTGCTGTTGGATACTGTCAAGCTGTTTTGTGGCCAGTCTAAGTGCCTGTTCGTAATATTCTGTTTTGTTGTCCTGTGTTAATGCTCTGGAGCTAGTTCTAACAGTTTTACAATATACCCTCACTTTCTACTGTTTGTGCAGAACGTTGTGTGAAGAGGTTTTTACAAACAGATGCAGTGTGAAGTTAGATAACTTTGTGTTCATCCGACCTGGTTTATCTGCAGTGAAGATTTTATAGTCAATGTTTTTCATAAAATGTAACTGAATTTGCTTCATTACTTACATTACTTACAATTTGCTTCATTACTTACATTAATTACATGTATTTATATACATTTGAAGGATTTACTAAACTATGTTAGTTTTTCATATATTGCATGTCGGCTATTTCAGTAAATAAAAGCTCTGTAATTCAGCTGGATATAAATCATCGCAGCAACAAAATGAAGTTTGTGCTTACCAAAGACACGCTGCTCAGCCCCCACTGAGGGCTACAGGGAGCTGTTCACCTGTTAATTCACATGTTATTAATATTGAAAGTATTTTGAGTCCAAACCAAATTCAGCGATGCACTTCCCTGGGACACTAACATTACACATGCTAAGTGTGAGGTCAGTAAGTTGAAGTGTTTGCGTTCCACACAGGTAGATGTTTGACATTTTTGCAGTGGCCAAGATTCACAATATTTCAAGATGACTCTCTCATGTAGAGGAGTGCATTAGAGCGTTGGTGCTATAAAGTGAAGGACACTCATCGACCACATTTATCCTAGAGAACAGTACACAGATTTCCAATAGGGCTGCACTGAGAAAAAGCTGAAAATGTTTCTGACCAAAACAAAACACATACAAGAATGTTTTTGAGAGATTTCTACCCAGATAAGACGATGGCGGATTGGAGCAGGACCAGGTTTTGATGCTGTTTTCCGAAAAACTATTATTCATTCAGGGGCTCCACTTCAGTCTCCTCATATCTAATTTTTGCTTTGCTGCAGTTGCCATGCACTTTGGGGACATGGCAACAGGCCTGAGCAGCTGAGCAGTCGGATCACATTCAGCCGCCTCGCGTACGGCTACAGTGGGTCCATAATCTCTTTGTCGCACCGCAACTGTGAGCAAATGGATTCTTCATATCGCGGTAATGCTCTACTGATGTCATCGTACATGGGCACCCAAATGCTAATGGGGCATTGAATGCTTTTCTGCCTGAGTGCTGGTTTAATGTGATCCCGTATTCAGCTGAGTTTACTGTGTACTTAAAGATCACTGCATGCTATTACTCTGATGAGGGCGTGTGCATATGGTTTCTCATGATCATGCAGCCTTCTCATCACACGCGTGCAAAATGAATGCCTGGTTTGAATATTGCATTAATTAGACATAAGGAACCTCATATAATTACACTGTGCACAAGCAACTATTTTGTTAGCCAATAAAATCCAAATCCAAATGCAGTGATGTGAGTGAGTTGTTATGTTGAGACTTCACATTGTGGATATATCAACTTTGACTTGCCCATAAGTGACCTCACTCTCCATACAGCTCAGGTAGCTCTCCAAGGAGAAACAATTAAGCGAGGGAGATATGGTTCAAATAAACATAAGCTCTGGTTTCTCAATAAAGGAGCACACAAATTTAATAGTAATTGGTATTCACAAACTGCTTTATCACACATTCACAGCAGTATTGGGTGAAGTACCTGAAAGCCACTCTTGAAGGACAGATATCTTACCAGAGGAACAAAGATGTAGACTCTCACAACCACTTCCTCATCGGGTCTGTTCAGACGCAATGTAGCCTTCGCTGTTTCGTCAGGCTCTTATCACCAAATGTTTGTTTTCAACTTAAAAGTTGTAGGATGGATGTCACCTAATAGAGTATTACATGATTAAATGTCCTAAAGCATCAATTTTTTTCTGTAATCTTATTCTTTTAAAATTTGTAAACCAAATGGAGCCATTTGAAGTGAAACAAGGTCCATCCTGCCAACAGAAATTTAAAATAAATTCTTCATAGTGTTGAAGAACCAGACAAAAATGTGGCTTATTTTGCTCTCAACCCAGATGAGGATTTGTCAACAAGACTATAACAGCTGCCTAGAAGTTTCTAGGATTCGTCACGTTTGAGTTGTCCAAGTTTGAGATGCTCCTGTTACCACCTCTTACTATAAGATGTTATTGAAGGCCTGAGGGGCCATCCATACCACTGGCTTAGAAATATGCCCCATACATTTCAGAGATTGCTTAAAAACGTCTGTTTTGCCCACATATTCAAAACATATGACTGATGGTGCCTAGATTTGGCTGCATCATCCACTAAATCTATTCCTGCAAAGAGTTTTGGATTAAGCTTGTTGGCACTTTCAGCTGCTGTAGTTCACGCCTGATTTATACTTAAACTACTAAAAGACTACAGACAACATCAAAATATATAGTCAATTCAATTTGATCGGCTTCATTATTGATGCCACCTCATAGATCTGATGTTATGTCTTATTCTAGTATGTGTTTTATTTCTCTCTACAGCACATTTACTGGACTGATTGCACTGACCCTCTGCTCACTCAGTATATTGTGTTCCTCTGATTTCACTCATTGAGTTCAGTTTACTTCATGAGAAGTGCAATCAGCGCATCGTCAGGTCTTTCTCCTTAGCCCTGTGTCAGCACAGGATAATGGTCCGGCTGCACACATTATCATTCTGCTAAAGGGGAATGAAAACACCCTCTGACTTAATTGTATTTCTTTTTTTTATCACAATCATCTTGGACGGTGAAAAGCTCATGGACACGGTGACAGTCCCCCTGCAGTGTGAAGATGTTACAAATCTTCAACTAAGCATCAACGTGTTAGCTCCTAGATCAGGGCTTGCTCTCGCAGGGGGGGGTTGAAAATGATATAGGCCGGAAGCAGTAGAGGAGGAAGATGGCAGGGTTCGATACTGACAAATTACATCTGGAGAATCTGACAGTTCCGTGGATCAACTGAGGAAATAACTCTGGTGTTGTCAAAGTTAGATATTAGCTTGGGCTGGAAACTTTAGATTAATAACAAAAAGCCAGTGCCACAAACTGGAGGTTAGGAGGTTGCAAGATTTATCTTTCACAAAGATGATATTGTGTTGCGTTATAGGAAATGCAAGATTCAGCATTTTTGAAGATGCACAAATACTAACACCTTAAACTCAAACGATCTTGGCCTTCTTTTCTCAATAATACTTTTATCTGTTTCTTTTTAAATACCCCAACTTGAAGGGAGTGCAGTGCCCCTGTAAAAAGAGAAGATATAGGTCAAGCACCACTATCTATCAATTAATTCTGAAATCTCAAGAACCGCGCTTCTTATTGGCTAGTGTGTATTGTGAAGGGCCCAGGCATGTGAAGTGTTGAATTTGGTGCAATTAGGACACGTGATACTTCAATATTAATAAACTTTGAATAGGCAGTGCTGGGACTTGTCAACATAAGTGACTGGGTTGATCACAACAGGCACCACCGCTGATTCCCTCAGGCTTCTGCATGCAGGGTTGAGCTTCACTGAACTTGGAATAAACCGCAGCACAGAAAGAACGCTGCCTCCATCATCACCACAGGCCAAGCATACAGCCAAATCCTAACGCATGTTTAGAATAGACACTTGCACTAACAAAGTTGAGGAGGGGTCATATATGGGCTTATATCTATTATTGGCTTCAAATCAAATGAGTCAAATAACAGGAAATATGTGTCTAGAAATGGGTTCTATAGTAGAGTTATCAGTAAGGGAGGTCAAACTAGACCAAACCTCAGTATATATGTGAGGGCATTTTTCACTTTAGCTCCTCACATCCTTACACATGACACCTGCTATTTGTTTACCTTTCGGGGGACAGAGCCTGTCTCATACTCTACTCTCAGCAAAATCCAAGTCCAGCTTATTGATAAGGGATAAGGGTAGGGGTGCCAGAGCGTAGACTGCTTCGCTCTGGGACTTTCATATCTAATTCAAATGTTCCAGACGGTTGGGCTCAAACTCTCACAACTCCATTTTGGTACATGTGCTTTAGGTTTAAGTATCCAATAGGATGGGAACACATAGACATAGATAAAGGAATGGGCGATCCAAGGTGGGGAGGGAAGGAGTTATGGGTGCTGTGTAACCATTGATATTATGCTTTTAGTCTCCTTGATGCATCACATCATTGAACTCTTCTGCACAAGAGATCAGCTGCTGAAAAAAGTTCTCCTTTCACCAGCTTCCAGAAAACTTCCATCACAATATCGAAATGGACGAAATCACTTCCCCCCCACATGGAGACCTATGCTACCAGGCAACTGAACCACAATAGCCTGTAATGTATAAAAATGAAGAGATCACATTGGTTGACCTAAAACTTTGCTTTTTGCTGCTTCAGTCACACATAGTGTCACACTGCCACTCTACATTATCCCTAATGTGTGTGTATAGGGGGAGGATCAGAATCAGAGGGGAGATTTCTTTTTCAGCAGTAATGCCATGTGCCATCACCCCCCAACCTTCCCCCACGCACACATCCCCCACGTCGCCCCGTGCCCCGTCGCCCTCTCCAGCCTTTGTTCTCGCCACAAGCCCCGGAGCAGATGGTGCTCTGCGCTCTGCTTGTGCCGCCGGTGACAGACAGGCGCTCTCAGCCAATGGCCTGCTGGGGAATCAGCTGACTGCTCCGCACAGCGCCAGGTGTTTTGATCATTTTTCTCTTTCTCCATCCGTGGGAGGAGCAGGCGGAGGCAGCAGAGCAGGGGGGGATCTCTGAGGCGACAGACCGGTCTGGTGGTGGTGGGTCACAGCAGCAGCAGCAGGTTGGAGATCTCACACCGCACCATGCCTTTCCTCCAATGCGCCCTGGAACTGATCGGATACACAGGCTGCAGATCGTTGTAAACAGCCGCCAGCTGAAGCCACCGGGATACAGGAATATATTTATATATATGAGTGGTTGCGGCATCACGCCGCTTGATGAGCACTTGGCTCAATAACATTTGTTTCGTCGCTGCGATTCGACGCGTGTCTGGATGAAGGAGCTGTGCGCATGGGAACATCGGACCGGAATGCCAACAAGGTGAGAGCCCTCAGAACGGAAAGGAGAGGTTTCCGTTCAAGCTGCATCTTATTCTGTGAGGAAAACATGTTTCCACGTTGTCTGATCCCTAAATTAATCCTCGTGGTAAATCAGTGTTTTGTGCATGTGCGTGTAAAACCATGCACACTTTAGATATATGTTTCCATTCATAACATTTCTCTGCAAGGGCGATGCAACGAGTTTGGGATGCAGACTCACTCAAGGGCATCATCTTTTTTTTCTATATACAGTAAACGCAGTCTGGCTCAACCTGCACTCCCAGCCTCATGAGAAATCAACATTAGAGCGTCATGAAACCTGCTGTGAATATAGAAGTGATCGTGTGTGTAAGTGTGTGTGTGAGCTGTGTCCGATGCGTCAAATGATGTTGCACAGAAACAAACTTTGATCTCGTTGCGGTACTCAGGGCAGCAGCAGCAGCAGGAGATGCGTGCAGTGATTTGCATATTAATGTTAAAGTATGTCGGCAGATGTCTCGATTTCTCCCTTCTAGAAGCAAAGCCCCCCAAAAAGTGGTGGAGTCTTCCTCGGGGATGAAGACAAGGCCCTCAGTGAGAGGTGTACGCTGAGAATGGGGTTGCGTTGGCAGGGGGTCCATTGTGATTCTCTAACGCTGCTTCTGTCGCTGCAGCTGTTGCGCTTTTGTTGGTGGAGGCTGCTGACTACAGCATCACTCAACTTTAGGGGATGGAGCAGAGGAGACGGCGTTAAGGTCAAGATGATAAAACGCGTTTTTGATTTTGTTATCATGGTGTGTGTAATGCTGCTGCAGCGCCAGGTCGGTTTGGACTCACTGGACTGTGTTTATGGCCTCTTTAAAAACATAAAGTGCTGAGTAAGAGCTTTTCTCTGTGGACATCTGGGTCAAATAAGTGAGTGTAGGTTAAAAAGCCAAGCCAAGCCATTAAAACACAAAAATATTATGTGTAAACATAATAAGCTATGCATTTGTATATTTGTATATGAAGAATGTTGTGGCCAAACTGCTGTTTTGTTATTATTATTATTATTATTATTATTGTCAATATTCTTGAATTGCTCGCTGCTGTGGGCAGATTTCTAAACAAGCAGAAGGCTTCTACTTTTCATTCTCATCCCCCAAAGGGCATCCTGTCTCACATGAACACAGTGTACACACACACACGCACACACACAGGCATACACGCACGCACGCACACACACACACACACACACACAGCTGTGTCTCCATGACTTCAAAGGACATTACATTGACTTACATTTATTTCCAGGAGACCTTTTCTAACCTTGACCTACTTGCCTAGCCCTAACCTTAACTTTAACCTTAACCCAAACCAATCCTAAACCTAAACCTAACCCCTTAACCAAGTCTTCACCTCAAAACTTAATGTTTTACGTTACTATATGATAGCCTAATCAAAATCTTAACCATAACCATAACTCTAACCACAATTCAGACCCTGAACCTTAACCATGACAAGAAATCAAAATTATGTCTCATTAGAACTGGACTTTGGTCCAAAGGCAACAAAAAGAGAACACACACACAAACACACACACAAACACACACACACACACACACACACACACACTGTATCACAATAGCCGAGTAAAGAGAGTGTGTGATGCAGGTGTCTGTGCGTGTGGTGCCACGGTTGTTAGGGAGACAACAGAGCTTATGGGAGGGGGATAAATGTCCTCACCCCCCCACCCAGCCACAACATTTAGGTCCCGGGGGCATAAAGCAGGGTGCAGAGGGGGGGGGGGCTATGGGTTATTGAGCTCAAGCCTTTATTCCTATAAGAAGGACTAAGGCATCATTAACCCTGAGCTGTCTGTGGCCAACAGTTCAACTCACCCTTATCTGAAGTGTGTCAGAGCCAGACGTTTGTCTAGAAGCAGACGTAAGTCTACAATAAATGCCATCACTTCGCCCTGTGTGTGTGTGTGTGTGTGTGTGTGTGTGTGTGTGTGTGTGTGTGTGTGTGTGTGTGTGTGTGTGTGTGTGTGTGTGTGTGTGTGTGTGTGTGTGTGTGTGTGTGTGTGTGTGTGTGTGTGTGTGTGTGTGTGTGTGTGTGTGTGTGTGTGACACTGACAGCAGGCGTCTTTGGTGGGCAGCCTTCTGTCGTCTAATTATCTTATCCACCCAGTCAGGTGTAGGGCATGAAAGAGGGGTTGGACCCAGCTGGATGTTTGCCTCACATATGAAAAATGTATTTAAGATAGAAGCATTAAAACATCACATTTATGATTGTGTGAGATCAGCAGTTTGGTGAACTGTGTTATGCTGCAGCTGTAGTTAGTTTGAATGGCAGACTGGTTCACCTGACTGAGGTAGAATGGAGGCTGTAGAAAGCAGGTGTACGTTAGCTAATTGTTGGTGGTTTGATCCTCAGCTTCTCTCTCACTGAACCCTGATGTTTTGTTTTAAACCCAAGTAGATTTGTAAAAGTGGCACTACTAATACAATGTGGGTGCATAGAGCTGTATTCATAATTGATATATATATACATATGCCCTTTTATACCCATTGCCTTTAAAGTAAGTATTGCACCTCAGTTAAGTTAGTGCACTCACATGAGACGGTTGCAAAATAGAAAAATTGTAATATAAAATATACCTCCCAGAATTCAAGACATCCCAGAATTGTCAGAAATATTGTTTTGTCCAATCACTCAAGATTTTCATCTTACAATGATTTAAAACAGAGATGAGATCATGAGCAGAATGTCCATCAATCAATGTACTTACCAAATTATTGAAGACTTGAAATTCAAGTTAGACTCTGTTGCTCTGTATGGTTACTCACCCGTTGTTTTGTTTTGACAGTGGTGCAACCTTGTGTTTCACGGTCAGACCTCAGGTTTCTATTCTGGTCAGAAGACGTTTGGAGCAGCTGCTCTGCTCAACCATGAATTAGTGTGTCCTGCACAAATCGAATCAGTCAGCTTGAGGAGCTGAGGATCTCCAAACAAACGTCCGTTCAAATTTTACCCTTGAGGGCGAACCAGTTGAAGAGCAATCAAGTTGCTGTACAATCAATGCCATGAGTGCTGCTGACAATAAAGTCAGACACAACATGAGAAACCAGGGAGCACATACAGTGTATCTCTGCTTATACACTGCTGCACTCAGACATATACAAGCAGGAAATTGTCTTGTTGAAATGTCTGTTCTTTGGAATAACTAATCCATAGATTTAGAGGGCTTTCACACCCACCTTGTTTGGGCTAGACCTTTCAGACTTTTCAGCTCAGGCCATAGACCAGACCAACGAATACAAATTTAGCCCAATCATAAGAGGGGGTCTTGGTCTTGGATCAAACAAACTACGGTTTGATTAGTTGCCAGGGTGAAAACACTTTTTGGGGTAGTCGAAATTGTGACATTATTACAGTAGCAACAAAATTAATGAAGTGAACCGGTTCATTCATTATTCTACTCTAACGTGCCCCTCTTTACACAATCAATGTCATGCATAGGTAGATGCTTTTTGTGCGCCGCTTAAAATGAAATATGAAACCTGACCTAACCTTATCAAATGTAAACAATGTATAAAGAAGCTTGGTCCTGACTTTCAGATGTCAATTGGCACAGTGAAGGGAAAAGTTCTTATTCTCTCATTAGTAGGAAAACAGTAGTTCACATTACAATAATCTCTCAGGGAGGTGTAGACCAAAGTTAAGGTTATTAGTGTTTCCCAGGTGCCTGTGATATGTATTTGTTCCCTATTTGTTCTGGGGCTCAGTTTGGTGCAGAGCAGGAGAGAATCAGGAATGAAAGAAAGTTGTGTTTTCACTTCTTTCATCGGATGTATCTTTCATTTCATTTAGCTCTCCTGTCACAGCGCCGCTCTTCTCTGGATATAAATAAAACAACCCTCCTTGTTTCCTTGTCGCTCAACTTCTGTTGTCTAATTCAGGAGTGTTTCTGTCACCTCGGTTTTTGCTTTGTTCCGTTTGAGACAAGATGTGTTTGTAGTTTCCCTGGGGTTGTTTGTCTCACCTGCTCCCACCTGTAATTGGCTTTCCCTCATTTCACTTTTTTCTATTAATTCAAACGTGTGCAAATGAATAAACTGGAAAGCTCAAGGGTAAAAGCCAAGGCCTGCGGGGTCATACAGTATGCGCATGCGGGGTCATACAGTATGCGTATGCGCAGAGAGAGAGAGA